>NW_027203381.1:92883519-94214019 GCF_024711535.1 Dipodomys merriami | reverse complement strand
GCATCATGTAACCTTGGGAGAAGAAATGTCTGAAGAACCAGAAGAGAGTAAAGGCTATAATTAAAAATAAGCCCCAAGAAATAGTTTCCATGTGGTTGTGAGAAGCCCTTGAGAACAGCTGGAAAATTTCAGGCTGAAATATGTTGGAACAATAGTTTACAGAGGAAAGTAGCTGGGTTTGTGGTTACACTTGGAAGTGAAATTTCCTTGCTTGCTCATAATAGTAAACTAGCTATAAAGTTTAGAAGAATATTCCCTAAAGTCGAGTTTTACTCCCTGAATTACAAAATGAAACATAATAGACAGCTCCATAAATGAGAGTATGGGCTTAAACTTATCTTAGGGATAGTCGTTATATACAAATGAAAATGTTTTCTGATATAAAGAAAAATACAGATTTATTTAATAATAAGGGGTTGAAGAATCCACAATGTAGGAGAGATTAGGATTCTGTGTAAAATTATACAATAAGGTTTTATTCTAAAGTTTTGGATATCAATCTTTCCTTTTTGTGTTTGAGTCAACATCTCAATCTATTTAAAAATTAACACACTTCCTTTCAAACTTCTGTATTTCTTTGTTGTTATTGTTATAAGCCTTTCCTTCACTCAAGTCTATTTACCTTCCTCCCTAAACACATTTTTAAATTTCTTTCAGTTCTAGGACTAATGATTTATATGCACTCATATCTATATTTATTGATTGAGCTATTTCAACATATTAGGTATATTGGAGAGAGGCTTAAGCAAAATGTCAGGCAAACAGGGAAGTACTACAATGTTGCAAAGTCGTCAGGTTTGGTTAATCACTGAGAAATGGGAAAAGGAGGATGTCAGGGTAGTTAATTTGTGGTTGATGAAATTTTGAAAAATCAGTGCCTTGAAGAGTTAAGAGTGGAATCCAGGGGTAGGGAGAGAAAACCTGAAAACAGATGTGTAGCAGGCATATGTGGATAATCATGAAGAATATTTTGGATGATAAGGGTACATTTTAGAACAAGAATGTATATTGCTGCTGACAAGCACCATTATCAAACTATAAAAAATGACTCCAAATATGGGTGGAAATGAAATGCAGTAGCTTCAATTACTCTTTCTTCAGTCTTCAGATATTCTTAGTAAATTATTTTTTAGTTGTTAGAAAGCAACCCTAGAATTCTTTCCCAAACATTTTCTGTCAAATAATGGTAAAATATTTATTATCAAAAAGAAATTGGTAAGATGATTTATAGAAACTATATTTTTATTAGTACACACATTGTTAATGATTTGAATATCAAACTAGTAATCTGTAATTTGCTTGAGGCCAAAGTTCACCATCATGTATTCAATGCCTTGATGAATGCTAACATGTTGTCTGTGGTATTAGTTTTTGCTGATGTACAATCAATTTATCAAAGGACGTTTTTGTCATTGTTGTTGGTTGTGGGGCTTGAATTTAGGGCCTGGGTGCTGTCCCTGAGCTCTTTTTGCTCAAGGCTAGTAACCTACCACTTTGAGCCACAGCACCGCTTCCAGTTTTCAGGTAGTTAATTTTCTACCTGAACTGGCTTCAAACTGTGATTTCAGATCTCAGCCTCTTGAGTATTTAGGATTACAGGCATGAGCTGCAGGCATCTGGCTCAAAGTACATTTTAAAAAGCTCAGATTTCTCTGTCAGGTGCAGGTATAATCCTAGCCTGTAATTCTAGCTACTCAGGAGGCTGAGATCTGAGGGTCGCTGTTCAAAGAAAGTCCATGAGACTCTCAACTCCAATTAACTACTGGAAAACCAGAAGTGGAGCCGTGGCTCAAGTATTAGAGCATTTGCCTTGAGCTGAAGAGCTCAAGGGGACAGGTACTCAGAAGTCAAAGATTGCATGGTTAGGTTTCACAAGACTGAAGGCAAAGTTTTAGCTGGTTGTGCTCTACATCAGGGGCTGGGACTCTTAATTTTCACTCTTAGCAGAATTATTTTCTGGAAGTTGTGTGACTTCTTATCTTTGGAAGGCCATTTCTATTCTTTAGTGGTAGCCTCCATTCTCACCATTAAGTCCCTCTCCTGCCTCGGACATCTCTGACTTCCTCTTCTGCTCTCTGTTTGAAGGGCTCAGGTGATAATGAAGCCTCACAACTTCAGGTCATCACATAGCACAGCGCAATCAAAATAAAAACATCATATTCACATCCTCTGTAGGATGTGCATGAGATCTTCATAGGGGCTGTTTTGCAGTTTTATTAACTGTACTTGTGTAATATCAGCAAACAGATAGTTTGGTTGTGAGTCACAATTTTAATGAGCAAGAAAAAAGGCCAGAATGGATTATTTTGAATTAGAACTATACATACCCTTTTGTTTCATTTTTAAGTTGATTTAAATATACCCATTGAAAAATAATCCTTATTTCTGAGACCATAAATCCATAATAAATAGTGTTAGTAAGGGAAAATTAGCAATTTTCAAAGAATTAGAGTTAGATGATATTTATTATTTATTCTTACTTTAGGTGCTACTGTTGGTGCTTGACTTCAGAGCCTCTCTCTCTCTCTCTCTCTCTCTCTCTCTCTCTTTCCTACTCACAGTTGGTGCTCTATCTGTTGAGCAAGACTTCCAGTCCTATTTCTTGTTTTGTTCTTCTTTGTTTGATGTTTTTTTGTTTGTTGGAAACAGAATTTTGCTATGTAATCAAGTTGGCCTTGCACTTACAATCTTACCTCATTCTCTTGAGTGCAAGATGATATTATAAAATATGACTATGATGAATTTTTGGTAAATTTTGATAATGGGCTGATCAACATTTTATACAATTGCTTTCATAGTGCTAATACATTTTCTATGTTGGTTAAAGGGTTAACATTTATTATTCGTGAATATTTTTAAGTGGAGACATAAAAATAAAAGCCTAGATTGCTATGATTTTTCATAGCTTAAAAGAAAAATGGTGAATTGGAAAAGATTGTTTTCTTAAGCAAACATTTCATATAAAATTCCTGGACCTTTTCTAAGATTTCATTAGCAAAATATATTTGTACACCCCTTCTTCAACACACATGAATGTTATTAAAAAAGCTCTCAGAGGATAATTTTTTTTAACAAAATATTGGGAAGATTATAGTTAATTATGTGAATCACTATAATTGAACAGAATTCTACATAAGGCATATTTAAATGCATACATTGTATGGACTGGATACCATGAATACATCTTTTGAGAATTTAACGGATATTCCATTCTGAGAGAAAACGTGAAATTGAATTACTAAAAGAAAATGAATATGTCTATTTCTGTATTTAACCATAACCAAGAAGCTCTTATTTTCTGATTTTGCAATGGCTGAGTAATTGTTTTAAAAAAAATTAAAGATCTTGGATGGGAACTGAGTGATTTTGCATTTCCTTTTTCTCACAAGAAAATTGTTGATAATGCAATAGGATAAAAATTATTAAAATGAGGCCGGGCGCTGGTGGCTCACGCCTGTAATCCTAGCTACTCAGGAGGCTGAGATCTGAGGATCGCGGTTCAAAGCCAGCCCGGGCAAGAAAGACCGTGAGACTCCTATCTCCAATAAACCACCAGAAAACCGGAAGTGGCGCTGTAGCTCAAGTGGTAGAGCGCTCGCCTTGAGCTGAAGAGCTGAGGGACAACGCCCAGGCCCAGAGTTCAAGCCCCACGACCGACAAAAAAAAAAAAAAAAAAATTATTAAAATGAAAAGATGAAATTTATTATTCTTATATAAGCCTTATAAGTCATGGATTGTAATCTAAAACAAGCCAGCTATTTACCATATGTAATGTTAATACTAATATGAATATTAAATGCAAATTAAATCTGTTTATATTTAATTACAAGTCACAGAAATTAATTTTCAATTTTTTATTTAAAATTTTTTAAATTATGTTTATTTAGTGTCTTTAAGTAGTTGTATAAAGGATTTCAATTCAACATGTCAATTTATGAGTGCAATGCATCTTTTATTTATCTATTTGTTTAATGTACTTTTCTTATGTAGTTGTATAAAGGGATTTCAATTCCAGAAGTCAGGTTAACAGTACAAATACATCTTGATCATTATCACATCTCTCATCATTCTCTCCACTTCTGTCTCAATCTCAACCCTCTCCTCAAATTATGTGGTTCTATTTTCACATATGTATATTGACACTATGTTTTACAATGTCCAGATTTACATACTTAAAATTGGACACAGAAGTTCATAATAATGTGTACCTTAAAACCCAGGAGACACCTGAGCAATATATTATATGGTTATTATTGTGTGGACATCCTAGAATCAACTTTCACAAACTTAGTTGTTATAATTGTGCTACAAAAGGAAGTAATACAGTATAATACACAAGGTACAATCTGCTGCTCTTGCAACCATTGCAAACCAAACAATGCAAGATTAAATCCAGTGTAAAAGAAAAATGCTGCAATCAAGGTAAGAGATACCTGATACACTGCCTAACAAAACATATTCAGGGCAATATTCAGGAATATCCTGGAAAACAAAGATTAGAGGTATAATATAGAAGATACAGAAATCAGCAACATGTTAATTATCAAGTTTTAGATGCTATACATAATTGTATGTACTAAAGTTCATCCCACTGTCCTAGATTTCCTAGCACATTCCCACAAATACCTAAGTGATGCTGTGTGCTATGACACACCCACATATATAAGTTCTGCTGGCCACAGCCTCACTAAGTGACAGGAATTTTTCAGCTTTCTATAAATCTTAAGATTATGTTGTTGAAACATTACCTAATTCATGAGTGTACAAGGCAATTTTTTAAAGTATAAGTCTGTTTTGATCACTTAAATGGTTAACCATGTTCTGCTAGTCAAAGTTAATGAAGATATTTCTATTCATAAGTATTTATACACCAGTTATTTAAACTTTGTATATTGTCAAAGTGATTTTTTATTGCAAATTTGGAAAAAAACTTCCTATATTGACATTATGTCTGCTTGCTATGTCCCAGGTGTTGTTAGAAAGTCATATGTGCATCCAATAATTTAACCTCAGAAATAATATTCGAAGTGGGTAAGATTTTTATTTGCATTTTCCAAAGGAGAACATTGAAGCATACAATTAAATAACATTGTCAAGTTTGTATAGCTAATACCTGACCTAGGATCTTGGGCTCTTGATGTTCTTATCTTGTTAAATACACATGTATGTATTTACATGTGTGTATATTATTTTTTATTGTCAAGGTGATGTACAGAGGGGTTACAGTTACATAAGTATGGTAATAAGCACATTTCTTGTCAAACTTTTTACCCCTTCTCTCATTTTTCTCCAACTCTCCCTTACCCCCAATCCCCTCCCCAACATATTGTCTGGTGTATATCGCTGTTTCATTGGTTCCCCCTTGTCCTTTGTCTCACCATTCTGTTGTTCCCCTTCCCTTCCCTAATTCAGATAAACATATACAATACCAAGGCACCAAAATGAAATACAGTGACAACAGGGGATACACCATAGGGGGAAGAACGTACAAAAGAAACAAGAAATCACACACTACATTAAAAACAACAACAAAGAAAAACTTCTGTGTCCATGCCTGGGAGTTCCCTTTGCTTAGCATCATCTTATATGGTCATATGTACATGTGCGCATGCACACACGCATGTGCACTTGTGCCTTTGGGTCTCCTCAATAGTTTTTGAGAGAAGAGATAGTAGTTGCAGTCTTTGTTTCTCCAAGTGGATGATATAAGGGAGAGTTGGGCCTGAGGGCGCAAATTTATGGGTGAGAAGGCGACAGCTAAGAGGGATGAGTAAAGCAGAACTTCCAGCCTTGGTCTGACCCTCACTCTGTCTGTGCCACAATAATTACTATACTGAGCTAAAGTCAGTTTCAGAATGTGTGGAGGAAGATTTCATATCTTCTGCATTGGAAAAATAATTCTTGAATCCCATTTTGAGCTTCCTAAATATTTTGGTTATGCTAAATGAAATCTGAATGCTGCTATATCACATATCCAAATCTCACTCAATTGTTGGGGTTTATGGTCTCACATATACCCAATCCAACACTCACAGCCAAATTTATGACAAGTAACCCCCTCTCTTCAAAGTGGGCAGAATCCTCGAAAGCCCTGGTCAGTATGGGAGCTATACTGTTCTTCAGGAAGGTCTTGGCAGCCTTCAAATATTCCTCAGCAACCTTATCCCACATCAACCTTCAAGGAAATGACACTGGATTACTACCAAAGGTTTGTGATGTGTTACCTAGAAATATGACTCTCTGTGGTGAATTCTTGTAACTCTCTCTAGATGGATTATTCCCACCAGGAAGAGCACTGTGTACTACAGGCAACTTTTGATTGAGTTGGCAAAGGATCGTTCTTTAGAACTTGATTTTTGGAAAATGTTTAGTTGACATGGGCCCAGAAAGTGAGAGTATATGACATTAAGGTGTCTTTGAAATGAGAATTGTATAAAGAATACACGATTCTTCTATGCATTTAATTAGTTTTATAGATTAAAAGCTCCACTCACCAACTATTATTTCAGAAGAAGCAAAGTGTGCTTACTAGAATATTTGTGATTAACACGGGTGATTTTCATCACCATCAAATACTGCTTTGGTTGTTTTCCTCTGTGAGGAGAAGATGTAGACATGGGTGAATGGGAATTTATCCTCTGTGGAAGAGGAAGCTGAGGCCATCTAAGACAGGTAGGCATGTGCAACAGGGCTATGAAGAGAAATGCAACAGAACAGGGAGTTAGTAAGTAATACAAGAGAAAGCCAGCTGCACCTGAGGTCTAGGACAATGGAGGATTTTGACCAAATCATTTCTGAAGAATTCTTTTTTTTAGTTGGTCTTGGGGCTTGAACTCAGGGTCTTGGTGCTGTCGCTGAGCTTCTGAGTTCAAGGTTAGCACTCTACCACTTTCAGCCTCAACTGCACTCCTAGTTTTTAGGTGGTTAATTGGAGACAAGACTGTCATAGACTTTCTTGTCTGGGCTGATTTCGAACAACAGTCCTGGGATCTCAGCCTCCTGAATAGCTAGGATTACAGGTGTGAGCCACCAGCACCTGAGGATTGGAAATCTGTTTTGTATTCATGGGAACTTAGGTTTTTCTCTCATTCTCTTTTCATACCTAGCAAAAACAAACATTTGCCCTCTTTTAAGAGGACTTTTGTTTCTAGATAATGATAATGAAAAAACTTCACAGAGTCTCTTACTAACGTCAGCTGCTTAAAGATAATTTTAAGAACATGGCACTATGGCTCAAAGTGGTCAAGTGCTAGCCTTGAGTGAAAAAACTCAGGGACAGCGCCCAGGCCCTGAATTCAAGCTCCATGACCAAGCAATAAATAAATAAAACATAGCTATTTTAAGATTCTACCCTTTCGTATTATCTGCTTTCATGTGCTTTTCCTCTCATCATATGCTTCTGCCACAGTTTTCTTATTTTTAGGATAAAACAGATTCTAGATGTTTGTCTTCTTATGTCAATTTCCCCAGTTTCTGAGGACGGAGCCTTAATTTATATTGTGGGCCACATGCTCCCCCAAAGAAAGTCCCTTTCAGCCCTTAGGGGTTCATTTAAGCCAGTCATGGTGCTTAATCCCACAGCTAGTGGTTCAAGCATGCGCACAGATATGCACATTAGGTCAATGAGAGATGAAGGGAAACCGGAGGCAGCACTGAATTTACGGTCTTGGCTCAGAATGAAGCTTCCTATCTCTGTCCTGTGATCAATAACAGAATCCCTTTAACTATTTCCTTTTGAATGTGAGTCGATGCTGCGCTTCCTCAGTAGAGGGCGCTGGAAAGACATCGATGGAGGAAGACATTAGTTGTCCTTGTAGCCTGTGCAGAAGGTCTGCCCTGTGTTGTGAGGTCATGGGAGTGGAACCTGTTGGAGCCACAGGCCCAGTACACCATCTCCCTATGACCTTGTCTTCTCAGTCTGATGACCAGGCTGGTCTGCATGCAAGATGCCTGTGACCCAAGGGGTGGAGGCAAGTACCCACAGAGTGACCCCTCCCCTCAAGCTCCCAGGGCTTTGGGCCTGCTTTAAATCAACCAGGTTGGCTGAGTATTCAGACATGTGTTCTATAAGCTTCTGATCATTATAAGTCCACACACACCAGTATTTGTGCTATCCAGTTGCTGAATTGCACCTTTGCCAACTCCTCTAAGTTTGTCTATATCTTAACAGTTTCTCTTATATTAGTAATGGTATTTTCAAATTGATATCTTTCTCTTGCTTAGGCAGGTTTTCTATATATACCAGGATTTTTATATACCCCAGTCTCTATCCCTCCCTCCCTCCCTTCCTCCCTCCTTCCCTCCCTCCCTCCCTCCCTCCCTCCCTTCCTCCCTTCCTTCCTTCCTTCCTTCCTTCCTTCCTTCCTTCCTTCCTTCCTTCCTTCCTTCCTTCCTTCCTCCTTCTCCTGCTCCTTCCTCTTCCTCCTGCTCCTTTCTCTTCCTCCTCCTCCTCCTCTTCCTCCCTCTCCCCTTCATCCCCCTCCCCCCTCCTCCTCTTCCTTTAGTTATTTCTCAGCTAGTTCTCACACTTTTGCTATGGGACAAGCCTCAGACCCACAGATCTCAACAAGGCTTGCTTTGTTGCTTGAGATAAAGCTTTATGACCTTTCTGTCTGGGCTGACATCACTTGTCCCTCCCAAGTAGCTAGGAGTATCTACCTTTTCTACCTAATAATATTAGTCTGTACATTTTAGGTTAAACCTATTGCATGATTTATATCTCCCGATTAGTTCTAGTTCTAGAATATTCCAGGGTTTCTTGGCTAATAGTCTTATCAGTTATAAAAAGCAATGGAAGAGTGAATTTGACATTTTCTGCCACTGGATGTTTATATGTGCAATCCTGGAACTTCAGCAGCCAGCTTTGACCACGGGGAAGAGACAAAGGAGGAATTATCTTGGGTTTTGTGATACATGGTGTGCTTTTACATGCAGACTTCTCATCTCAGATGGCTGTTGGGATTTCACTCACTTCAAGCACACATGTCTAATATTCCCAGGTTAAGTTAATATTATCTTAAACTTGTTTCCTGTTTTTTGTTGGGGAAGGTTTCTAGAGTAGGTGTGACAACAATTGTTACTCTTTCTTTGTGTGCATGTGTTTTGTGAGGCATGAGCTCAGGGCCTGGAAGCTGTCCCTGAACATTTTTGTTCAAAGTAAGTACTCTACCACTTTGAGCCACAGCTCCAATTCTGTTTTCTGGTGGTGAATTGGAGATAAGAGTCTCAGGGACTTTCCTGCTGGGCTGGCCTTGAACTTCAGACCTCAGATCTCTTCCTCCTGAGTAGCTAGGACTTTATTCTGGGCTTTAAGGAAAAGGGCATTCTTGAATTCTTTTCCAGACCAGCCTGGTGTCTGCATGAATATCCTCTCAGCTTTCACCACCCTGCTGTGAATGATGATGTGCTGCTGCTTCTCTCCTGGCAGCTACTTGGGGAATTTGGCTACTGCAAAAACTTACCCCTGCTTTGCTCACAGGACGTGAAGATCCTTTAAATGTGCAAAGTTAACTGCTCAATGTTTGCTTGGTGTTTGCCTCAAAATAAATAGGCCTTAATGTTTGAAAGGTAAAAATTGAAACAGAGTTTCCTCATTTCATACCTTCCATGTCCCTTCAGTGAAATGCTTAAGAGCCTCTTATATGTTAATCTGATTAATAAATGTAGATGAATCCCAGGATAACTAGAAGAGGTGAGTGGAGGAAGCCTCTCTCTCCCTCTCCCTCTCTCCCTCTCTCCCTCTCTCCCTCTCTCCCTCCCTCCCCCTCTCCCTCCCTCCCTCTCTCCCTACCTCCTTCCCTCCCTCCCACCTTCCCTCCCTCCCTCCCTCCCTCCCTTCCTTCCTTTCTTCCTTCCTTCCTTTCTTCCTTCCTTCCTTCCTTCCTTCCTTCCTTCCTTCCTTCCTTCCTTCCTTCCTTCCTTCCTTCCTCCCTCCTTTCCTCCCTCCCTTATTTCCTTGTACTATCTTTACTTTGTTGTACAGTGGGGTTCCAATTCAAGTCTTTACAATTTGCCCAAAGTGAATATTATTTCTCCTTTTACATTTCACTTGCGATGCACAATTATCATGACTATTGACCTGCTGATCAAAATATATTTTGATATTTGACTTTTAAGGCAGAAAAATAAGTGTCAGTGAGTATATTTCTTTACAAATGTCATAATACCTGTGAAGGAAAATGTTCAAGTCAGAAGTTGAGTTTAAAAAGCTGAATGTTCTGTGACAGGAAATCTGAAGGCGAAAAACCAAGAGTTTAGCTTCCTTTTGTGGGTTATTAAAAGCTATGTTTTAATTCTTACAGAGGCTTTCCTTCTGTTATCCTGATGCTTTCTTCTTTAGAGAGAAATGCGGAAGTTGTGGAAGCAGTTGAAGATTTGTCTTTGTTATTGTACTCTGTTTGTCTCACCTTTCATCTTAAAGGCAGTGTTGGGGAATTAAATGAGAATCACTGCTGTTTTTTTGTACCATGCCACTTCTCAAGTCTTTCTGACCTCCTACCCTACAGAGGGCTGTGGGACTCTCTTCAGGAGGTAACTCTCTAATAATAAACTATCAAGGTCAAGGTTCCTATTATTTTCCTATTCTTTGTGCAAATGACCTCATAATTTTATTCTAATTATGACTGGTTTTTAATAGGATATTCATTTGCTGATTTTTGGTACATGCATTAAAATTTTGCATAGCTTTTATTTTTTGATTTTGCTTTGAAATGAAGTTGAATATCTCAAGGAAGTATTTATTTTTGAAGTAAGGAGGTCAGGTCTGGCCGGTGCCATATGGACCACATGGTGGATGTTAGGGTTTGGCATCTTGTCTTCATGCTCGGGGGAAGAAAACCCCCTGCACATCACCTGCCTGGTAGGTGATGAGTGTGCCTGGATCCCTGGAGGCAGGGGTAGGTGCTTGGCTGATAGGTTATTAAATCTGTCAGTCCAGTGCCTGGGACTGGGATTTCCTGTGGATCTGATTCCTGCAATGACCTATTTAGGCCTAGACCAGCCTAACTGCCAGGATACCATGCAATGTGTGTCTCTGTCATCGTGTCTCGTGTCCTGTCTCCTGGCTCATCTCCAGTCATCATGGCATCCCAATTCAGCTCTCCATTGAAGCTGAACTGGATTGTTAGTAGTGTTGATATTGTTTTTGTCCTATCTTCTCTAGCATATTTGCTAGCTGTGTTATGTGTATTTGGGGGCTGCAGGCCATTGTAACAACTGGTTGCCTCCAGCCTGCTAACTACATAATAAAGACTCCAATATTCCTTCTTCCAAAATGTGGCTTCTGGGATGATTCACCCTACAACATTTTGAACATTCAATCAAGTTAGAAATGCGAATATGGAATGCTATAGTATCATCTTACATAATTTCTATCTCATGTCCTGTATCTATCTGTGTTAATAACTGTAACAACTACATCATTAATTAGCTTTAATCACCTACAACATCTGGCTCTTCATCTCTCTGCCATCTTCATCATCTTCCCTATCATTCTCCATCCCTCCTCTCCTTCTTTTCTACACACTAAAATCTCCAGAATGGTGATTTCTGGGAGCTTAGCTTGGACTGGTTTATATTTTCTTCTTTCTGCTTGCCTGTATTTTGTCAATTTTTCTACAATTATTATGTGCAATTTGGCTTGCTTGATGACTCCTGTTTGACTTCCTGTCATGATTCATAATTAGAACTTCAGAAGACCCAAAATACTCTTAGCTATAAGGATCACAATTTAAAAAAGGCCATTCTGCCTAAATTATTAGCTGTTTTATACTATTTGACTGCTTCTCAGTTTACATAGACTTTGAGAGCTGGAAAAACCTTAAAGGTTATCCAAATTAGTCCCTCATCTTAAGGGGAGAAAGCTGAAATCCAAAGAGGCTGACGTTCAATCATGGCAGCCTGAGTCAGAATTGGGGTGAATAGAAGCAGCTTGCTATATAGTAGTGTATGACTACACTATGAACTAATTTGCAATTCATTGTTTATTTCACACAAACCTAACACACATATACTCACAACAGATTTCTAAATCAGAATAAAGTGGAGAAGCCATATTTCTATTATAAATGTGCTCAAAACATAGGCTCAAAATAGTTTCAAACTACATGTTTATTTTTTTTTCTTATTGTGAATATACCATACAGAGGGGTTACAATTAATTGGGCAAGATAATGAGTACATTTCATATCAACCATTGTTGCCTCCTCCTTTGTTTCTCCTTCCCATCCTTTCCCATCTCTTCCCATCCACCCCCACCCCGCTAAAGTTGTAAAGTTCATTTTTTGACATAACGTCTTGTACATCTCATTGTTGCAATGGGTCCACCTGTATCCCTATTTAAATGATTTATTTTTTTTCCCTTCCCCTCCCCAAATTATACCGACATCAAATACAGTGAAAGCAGGGGTTATACCGTGGGGGAGGGACATACAAAACAACAAAGAAATCATCTTATAAATAAACTGCATGTTTATTGTTATTGCATTCTCTAAAAAGAACTAAAAAATTCCCATTATTAAAATATTCTTCATGAAATTGATACATGAACAAAATTCAAACAGAACTGAACGTCAGTGTGTCAGGAAATGCATCTCAGCAATGACTATATTTTCAACCAAAATTTGCCGTAAAAAAGTACAAATCCAAGGATAAAATAATTAATATACTTATTATAGGGGCTGTGTGGGTGAAAGTCCATATTCCATTGTTGACTCACACTAGCAGCTCTATTTTAATTAGCTACACTCTTTTTTTTCTTTTTGTCTTTTAAGAAGCAAACATCTCAAAAGCCTACCTTCTACCAGAGAACCCACACACCAGTTGACAATCCAGACTAGACCAGGCCCAGTTTGTACCAGGAAAATTTGCAAAGACTTCCATTTGGGCTTCTGGTTGATTGCTCCTTTGTTATTTGATCTCGTTCAGCCTGGCATGTTGTCTGTATTTACCTAGCACTGTAGGACAGCTGCCTTCCCCTGGAACCCACTGGGACCCATGGCACTTCGCAGCTGATTGCCATCCTATTTATATTAATTGAATGCAGTGTATTCTACACACAGTACTGATTACTCTCATTTATTTAGGTTCCTAAAGACTCAGGATTTCTCTATGAGCCTTTACAATATCGTTTTACTCATTTGGCTCCAATTAGTTTCAGTTAACAAAAATATATTACAACAAACCTCTGGCTAGCCATCGCTGTTTCTAATGACATAATTTGTGAGTTTTTAGCCCTTGAAATTAGAGACATTAGAAATTAAGCTACAGTATCTTCAGTGGGGTTGAGAAATATTAATTGCAAGCATCTGGGATCACTTTCTTAAGGAAGATTTGTGATTTCTATTTAACTAATAAATGTTGACATAATTGAAGAGCTATAAAATCCGTATGTTGGACTTCCTGAGGAATTTCTTATCATATCCTTGCTCAGTTGCATAAGAAAATGCTGTCACATTGACAATAGAGTATAGTTCATTTGCACTTAATATTTCGCAATTAGAATGCATGACTAAGTCACTCATTCAAGAGTGTGTCTACTAATTTTTTTAAAACATCTAAATTTATCACAAAACTATAAAAAGTACCCTCTTCTCTTCCTCTCTCTCCCCTCCCCTCCCTTCCCTGTTTCCCTTGCTGCTGCCTTCAGTTCCACTATTATTATTATTGTCGTTGTTGTTGTTGGTGGTGGTGGTGGTCATGGGGCTTGAACTCCAGGCCTGAGAATTATCCCTGAGACCTTTTGCTCAAAAGTAGCACTTTAAACCACAACACCACTTCTGGTTTTCAGGTGGTTAATTGGAGCTAAGAGTCTCACAGATTTTCTTGCTCAGGCTGGCATTGAGCCACCATTCTCAGATCTCAGCCTTCTGAGTAGCTAGAATTATAAGTGTGAGCCACTGACACCTGGATCCACTATTATTATTATTATTATTAGGCTGGCTTGCTGGCTTCAGAATATTCATCCTTCTGTCTTAGTTTCTTTAATTCTTTAATTACTGGTGTGTACCACCACTCCTGGTTTATTATGAATTTAACAAAAAGTTTTCTAAAACAGCTTTTTCCCTCCTTCTCATACTTTGCTTAGGCTCTCAAATATGGGATATAACTCTAATAGTTTATATTTGAAGATAATAGTCTCTTCAGTGATATGTTCAGATGATAAAGATTATTTCAAAAAATCTTTTCAGATGTAATCTGGATATTTGAAATAAAATTAAGAATGGCCTGTAATAGATTCTATAAAAATATCAAATTACCTTACTCCTTAAGAATAAGAATGCTACAACCAAAGTCCATCATTTCCCCTATATTTTAGTCAGGTGTTTACATATCTTACAACTGTCCTTCATGGTTCAAAGTCGGAATTTTGATCTGTTTTGGAATATAATCAATTATCATCTATTACATCTACGGAAATTTCATTGTAAATTATAACCCCAAGCAAAGGAGTTTTTCTGCTTATCACGTCTTTGAAAGTTTTATTTTTTAATTGTGTTTTATGTTTTTCCTCTCCTCTCCTAAACTTGAAAAGACAAGGCCAATCATAGTCAAATACCGTAAATGCTGTGGTCCCATGGTTTTTATGTAAAGTTAATAAAACAAATCGGAGGCAGCTGTGCATTTCAGGAAATCAACTCCACCGAGGGGATCTGGGAATACTACAGCCACAAGTGTGAAGCTGGAGTCACCAGACACCCTCAATGGAATTCCGACTCAATAAATCAAAATCTGTTCTTTTCTACCTTTGCAATATAACTCTGCAGCCTATGTGGGACCTATACTTTCCAGCATTCCCAGTGCTATCTTTTTTAATTATCATGGAACTTCTTGCTTCCTGTTCCAGAAGATTGGAATATTTGGAGAGAATTTTTGCTATATGCTTGGTTGCGATGGGGCTCAAACATTTCAGGTCTGGGGACCTTGATATGGTAATAAATTGTTCTGACTTGCCTTACCACGTGAGTTAAGACAGAAAAGTAAATATGAAGAATTGTGAGGTGCTGTGACAACACTTCATGGAGGCACATATTAAGTGTGTCCACGCCTAATAATATCATACATGATTACAGATGCATGACCTGGCCCATGGGCCACCTAGAAGCCCCTGTGGACACGTACGAAGTTGACCAATGGACTCTGAGTGACTGCTTTGACACTCACACTAATGCAGCTGTCATTCTCTTTAGCTTATATATTTAGTGATGCCCAACCTGGTGAATTTATATCTATGTCTATGTCTATATCTATATCAACCTAGGATTTCTTACGATATCAAAACCCTATTATTGTCTAAAATAATAGCAAAGTAGGAGTTTTTTCCAAACATTTCTTTATTGAGATTAAGTGACTACATAAATTTCACAATACTGTGGCATAGTTATACTTTGCTAACGTCACAAACACATTTTAACCTTCACAGTGATCATCATCATTATCTTAACCAACAAAGCTTATGAACACTGAGTTTCTTTAATTGAGAAAATATCACACTGATTCTTACGCCTGGGCAGACTAAATGCCACAAATGTGCTTTAATCTAGAGCCTGGGTTCAAATCTTTGTCTCTATCACTTGCTCATTCTTTTTTTTTTTGGTTGGTTGTGGGGCTTGAACTCTGGGCTTGGGCGCTGTCCTTGTGCTCTTCAGCTCAAGGCGAGCGCTCTACCGCTTGAGCCACAGCACCACTTCACTTGCTAATTCTATAACCATAGGCAAGCTTCTTAATCTCTATATGACTCATCTCCCCCATCCCCAAATTGCAGCATTAGTCTGTGGGTCTTAAATATCCTTGATATCCTTCAAGGACATACTCCTAGTGATCTAGAACCTCTTTCTAGACCCTATCTCCTAAAACATCCAATCACTGTGAGCCCAACTCATTAACACTGTACCTCTATAGAGGATATTTAAGACCCATGCTATAGTACAGACAGAGACAGAAAGAGAGAGACATACCATGAAAACTGTTCTAATGATCTGGTTTTCTCTTTTGCCTTCTAGCTCATGACGTAAGCAAGTCCACTCTTAGTCCAAAAGCAATAGAGCCAACTGACCATGGACTAACTCTTTCAAAACTCAGAGTCAAAATATACCTTTACTCCTTGTAAGTTAACTGTCTCAAACATTTTGTTAGAGGGAAAGAAAGCTGTCTGACATAGCAACTATGTTCCTGGATTGCAGCAAGTTTTGTCAATAAGTTTCTTCTATACAACAAAGTACCCCAAATCCAGTTCCTTCTTATAATAAACATTTATTATTTCTCCTAACTCTGTGGATTGTCTAGAAAGTTCTACTTTGGAAAGCCTTGACTCAGATAGATGGTTTAATATAGTTTTGTTTGTATGCCCAGTGGTCTACAGACACCTCACTTTCATGTCTTGGCCAGATGGTTAGCTGTCACCTCTGGTGATGGCAATGTAAGTCCCATTATCCAACAGCTTCAACCAGCCTTCTTCATCCAATGGTTCTGAGGCAGCTAAAGAGTACAAGCTTATTTTCATGCCTCTGCATGAGTCATGTTCGCTGTTCCTGGACTAAATCAACTCCCACGGTAAAGGTCAGATTTAAGGATGAAGAGAGTGACTTCATTTTGTGAGGAGTGGAAATGCACATTGTAAGGAGCATACATTCAAGAATGGGTAGAATTTGTGGAGATTACATAATTTGCTCCATCAGGGCAATGTGATGAAGCAGTTTATTGAAGCTAAGTTGTTTGAAATAGTGACTAGCATGGGGTATCTCTATAAATCACTGTTATCTTTTCATCATATTTTTAATTAGGATTATTCTCATACTTAGCCCTTGCCATTAGAACAGTTTTCATTATATGTCTCTCTCTGTCTTTCTTTCTGTCTCTCTCTATTGACTCTATTGTCTCTATTTCTCTCTTGCTCTATTGACTCTCTATTGTGTTCTCTCTCTCTTTCTGTGCGTGTGCTACTACTAGGTTTGAATTCAGGGCTTTATGGCTCTTGCTTAAGGCTGGTACGTACTGTACCCCTTGAACAATAGTTCCCCACTTCTGGGTTTTTGTTGGTTAATTTGAGATAAGAGATTCAGATTTGTCTGATTTGTCTTCCTAGGCTGGCTTTGAACTGAGCTCTTCAGATCTCAGCCTTTCGAGTAGCTGGGATTGAAGTCTCAAGCCACCAATTCCTGGCGTCACTTATTTCATATATAAATAGTTGTACATCTATTTAGATGCTTTTGAGTTCTAACCACTAATGTCTGAGTTCACTGTAAGAAGTCCCTGGATTGATCATTTTAAGAAGGTGAACACTCTCTTCACAACAAATATTTTTCTCCATTGCATCTTTCACTCTATTGCCAGAATAATTCACAAAAGTAGTCTGGAGCTTTGGGTTTTCAATTTTTAAGTTTCTAGGCTCATTTTCTACAACACTTCCAGCCTATACAAGACAATTGCTCACAACAATTATTACCCAGCCTCAAATGTTAATAGTACTATTGTTACAAAATGCTTCTTTACAGAATATGTAATACTGGCTCAGAGATTTGGTTTTCCATTCCTTTAGTAGATTATACCTAAACAATGTAGTATAATTCTTTAATAATATGTTTTAGAATGACAATAATTTTTATTAAACATAGCATTGACCATTCTCTTCTCTTGAAAGCAAAATCTTTAAATGTTCACTTTAAAAGTGAAATAGTATTGTAGAGCTTTTTAAGTGGAACAGAAATTGACCAATTCAACCTAAAATGATTTTAAAAAAGGCTAAAATGACTTCTCATAACTGGAATCTCAATGGGTAGAGTCCCAGCTAAAAGCAGTCTTTACAACTTGGATCTTCAGAATATGAAATGGAGCCCTCGAGGCTGAGAGAGTAGATGAACATACATTGGTTTGGATTTCATTATGCTTAATAACTATGATAAATGCCAGTCATGGATTCTTGCAAATTCAATCTGGGAAAGTTTCCATAAAGATGTGACTCAGGTAAAACAAATGTGTTTTAAGTATCTAATCTGCAATGAACAATTTGTCCCATCCCTGAGGAATGAAAGTATAATTTCAAGCACATGTTTGGGTAACTGGACAGTTAAAACAATATGAGAATTGCTATAGTAGATTAAGAAAACAGTATTCATTTCTAGTCTCACCATTAAGATTCTACTCAGATAATAAAAATGATGCTGTTCATTGAGGGGGAAAATTGTTAGCTCTCAGCAGTGCTTTCTTCTCCCACCCCACAAA
The DNA here is from genome assembly GCF_024711535.1 of Dipodomys merriami. Lineage (NCBI taxonomy): Eukaryota > Metazoa > Chordata > Mammalia > Rodentia > Heteromyidae > Dipodomys > Dipodomys merriami. Next base: position 94,195,803 of record NW_027203381.1, on the reverse strand, counting down.
GAATGCCCTCTGCTTAAGGAAGCATTCACAATACAGGGGACCCTCCTGAGGCTCCCTGATTCACTAGAGAAGCAAGCCATTTCCTTTTACTTCTCATTCAGGACTGGAGGATCACCTTCTTTCCTTTGTGTTTATGGGGGCACATAATTGTTCTGCTTGTTGGTAGATGATTAGGAATTTTAGGACAATTGCCGAAAAGTTGTCATCAATAAAGGGATCAAAAAGCTATTTTCCTTGTAAATGTTTATGTGAGTTAATTATAGTCTATTGCTCTAGTGCTCTTATATTCAGGATTAGGATAACACCAGTTACAATTCCTTCCTTTGAACGTAAGGCTAAAGGACAAGAACAGGGACTTATGACTGAAGGTGGATTTATACAGTGAGGGCAAGACCCCAGCTCTCATAAGGATGTTCTGAGCGCTCACAGGGACAGAAGTGAATGGCAACATTACTGCTATTTTACTAAGTATTGTTGAATCTGGACTAAGACAAATACAATTTTCTTGGATGAAATAGAAGGATGCTGATCAGGAGGATGAGACTGAGTAGTCTCATATGAAAGTTGATTTGAGAGTAAATTAATTACTTTGCTCCTTACAGTAGGACTGGATTCATGGTCAGGGGAAGTTGTGACTATGGTTTTTCTAAGGCAATCTAATATTGTACTCTCTCTTAATATTAACCTGTCAATATATTTTTATTTAACCATTAGAAATTTCTTAATTTTTCATCAGTTTTGTCAGGTGTTAATACTATTATTTCTTTTCAATCTTTACTTCAGCTGAGTGACAGAATTTCACATATAAAGTACATAAGAAGGGTTTTTTTTGTTCAAAGTATTTCTAGAAATGCTTTTAAATATATTTGAATTTAAATTGTCATATCTTATTTATCTTAAATTGACATATTATTTGTATTACATTGATTATACTGATTAAATATGTTGGTAACTTATTAAGCATTTCTCATTGACTATATACAGCATTAAAGATACTAATATTTCTTTGGCTCTGTGATGGTCCAAATTCCAAGGCTAAAGTTCAGGTCAAAGAAAAACCTGGCTGAAGTCAAGAAAATAGCTGAACAGTAGTTCATTTTGACAGTAGTATACATAGTGAATTCAAGAAATATTCACCTTTCTACTTCTAGCTGAGAATATTAATGATGCTTTACAAAAAATTAGTGTCTGGAGAAAGATGGCATAGGAGAAGCTGGAGGCTAAACAAGCTCTTGCATAGAAAGTAGTTTTAGTACTCCAGTGAATAGTCCTAGGCTAGAGAATCACACCCAGTGTGCCATCACAGTACAGAGAGTTTGGCCAGAGAGGAAAATCCAGGCAGCTTGGTCAAGGAGACAGACCTGAACACTTGCCGGTGTCTGTGGCACCAGTGGCGGCGGCTGTGGCTGCTGCAGCCAACATATCAACAGAGCAAGCCTGGACAAAGGCGCCAGACGCAGTGTGCAAGCAGATTCTACACCACCAGTGCCTGACAAGGAGCAGAAATCTTCATCCTGCCAATCACAGTCCATGGATGGCCCAGAAACCAAGAGGCTGGTGTGAGTATTTTTTGTGTGTGTGTGACTTAATTGCTGTTCTGCTCATCTCCAGATTGGTTGGTTATTAGACCTTATCCTTCATTGTGTACATACTTAATTTAGAAATTGATTACTCATTTCCCATGGGCTTAACTTCTTTAATAGTAGTATTATTTAGTTATACCTATATAATTTTTAAGTATTCCATTTAAATTTAAAAATTTTTTTTTCATTTTCCCTTTTCAATCTCTCTCCTCCTCTCATTCTATCCTTTCTTCTATCAATATTATTTCTTTATACTTAAGAATTTTTAAGTGTTTCATTCTTTAAATTTAAATTTTTTCATTTTTCTTTTTTTTTTAATCTCTCTCCTTTCTTTCTATACTATCCATTTCCTCTCTGAAATTAGGACTTGGTTAAATTCACTCTTTCTTTTAACCTCTCCACATCCCTCTAATCCTATTTTTCCACATAATTCTCCCTAAACCTATTAAATTCTGGTCTGCTGAATCCCTCTTTGATGTTCTTAGCCCATTAATCCATAGTTGTTTGATGTTGAATAGATTGTATCTATTGAACTAGATTGTATCTGCAGCTGTTTTGACTGTGCAACTACAGGACTCAGGTTGATGCTTGCCTTAAAATAGTGTTCTAGAGTGAAATTGGTGTTACTTTCATACCAAATGGAGCAGAACAGCTGGAGAAACACAAGAAAAATGGCAAGTCCAGGTATCTCATTTCCCACTCATGATAATCAGGTGACAAAACAGTTATGAATAATCCAGAGGAGAGTTCCCAAAAAGCTCTCTAAACACTACTGGTAAATGTGGTGAATGAAAAGAATGAAAGCCTGCAAAGGACTCAGTGTGAGCATGATAGAGAGAAAGAGGAGGCAAACCAAAGATTAATACATGAATTTTTCAACATGATGAGGCTAACCAAAAATTAATACAGGAGTATCGTGAGCATAGGAAGATAATCAAAGATTAATACAGGAATTGCATGAGCAGGATGAGAAGTCAAAGAATAATACAGAAATTGCATGAGCGTGAGGATACTAATCAAAGGTATAGAGGAATTGCATGAGCAATTTTGACAAAAATCAATGGAGGCTTTCATGGAATCCATAAACAGACAGCTGAAGGAATCCGAGGAGACCTTAAAGGGAATGCTGAAAGGAGCCCGACAGAAGGAAGGGAGTCCAAGGAAACCATAACCAATCAACTAAGGAATTTGAGAATAAACACTGAACACCAAATTAAGGAAATAAAGAAGTTCATACAAGATCTAAAACAAAGCTTCAGCAATGAATTTGAAGCCATCAAAGCTGACCAATTAGAAGGAAAGGAAATTAAAAAACAAAGTAGAAAGTCTTGACAGTAGGTTAGACCATGCAGAAGATCGAATTTCTGGGATTGAAGACAGCCTAGATATTGTAGAGAAAGAACATACAACCATCCAAGACAAGTCCAGGAAATATGATAGATCTATTCAACATTTAGAAGACACCACCAGAAGGCCTCATCTGAGGATAATGAGTGTAGAGGAGCACTTAGAGACAGAAGTTAATGGTCTAGGAAATTTATTTAACAGGATCCTAGCAGAGAACTTCCCAAACATGCAGAAAGATAGGCCTATTCAGATACAAAAAGCTTTTAGAACTGCAAATAGACCAGACCAGAACAGGGCATCCCACTGTCATATTATAATCCACACAGGATCAATTCAGACTAAGGAAAGGATCCTTAAAGCTCTCATGGAGAAAAGATCAATCACCTATAAAGGGAAACCAATTAGAATCACCTCAGATTTCTCAGCAGAGACAATTAAAGCAAGAAGAACCTGGAATGATGTATGCCATGCCCTAAAGACAAACAACTATCAGCCAAGAATACTGGACCCAGCTAAACTCTCCTTCATAATAGAAGTCAAATAAAAACCTTCCAATGCAAAGAAAAACTGAAACCATATATCTCCACCAAACCAGCCTTACAAAAGATACTTAAGGATGTCCTACACATAGAAAACCAACAAGACCACAGTAAAGGCCAAGAAATCGCACCCAAACTGAGGATCCAAGAACCATAGGAAGCACCCAATTGTCACATCCCTCAAGAAGATGGATAACATGGCAGGAACTACCAATCACCTCTCAGACCTAACTCTCAATTTTAATGGTCTTATTTCTCCAAGTAGGCCACATAAACTGTCTAGTTGAGTTAAAAAGCAAGATCCTTCTATCTGCTGCCCTCAAGAGTCATACCTTGCCCATAAAAACAAACATATTCTGAGAGTGAAAGGCTGGAATAAAATGTACCAAGCAAATGCCTCCATGAACAGGCAATCCTAATATCAGATAAAATTAAAATTGGTGAGAAGAGAAAAAGAAGGTCGCTATATATATTAATTATGGGATATCTCCTTCAGGAGATATCTACTCACCAAACAAGGGAGCACCCAAATTTATCCAAGAAAAACTACTTTCCCTCAAATCTCACATATATCCAAACACTTTAAATTCTTGGGGACTTTAATACATCACTATCCCCACTAAATGGATCAACTCGGCAAAAACTCAACGAAGATACCACAGATCTAAACAATTGCATAGATCAACTAGATTTAACAGACATCTACCAAATATGTCACCCAGCAGCATCAGAAAACACGTTCTTCTCAGCAGCACATGGAACATTTTCCAAAATAGACAACATTTTAGGTCACAAAGCAAACTTGTCCAAATTCAGAAACATTGAAGTTATACCTTGCATTCTCTCTGACCACAAGGGAATAAAATTAGAACTCAACACCAAAAGCCACCAAAGAAAGTCCTGTAACACATGGAGGCTGAACAACACACGAATCACCAATGGGTCATGGAAGAGATTAGAAAGGAAATTCAAATGTTCATAATATTTAACAAAAATGAACACAGAAAGTACGAGCTCCTCTGGGGCACAGCAAAGGCAGTACTCAGAGACAAGTTTATAGCTTTGAGTTGCTACATCAACAAATTGGACAGATCTGAAACCAACAATTTAATGAGACATCTGAACCTCCTTGAAAAAGTGCAACAAGCTAAATCCAAATCCAGTAGACAGAAAGAAATAATTAAAATTAAATCAGAATTAAATGAACTAGAATCCAAAAAAATGGAAAGAATAAAAAAAACAGTTTTTTCTTCAAAAAAATTAACAAAATTGATAGAACCTTAGCAAATCTTATCAGAAAAAGAAGACAACACACCCAAATAAACTCAGAGATGAGAATGGAAACATCACCGTAGAAACAACCAAGATTCAGAACATTACAAAGGAATACTTCTTTATGCTAATAAGTTTGAGAATCTGGAAGAAATGGATGATTTCCTAGCAAATATCGACATGCTGAAACTAAACCAAGATGAGTTAAACCAACTTAACAGACCCATATCAAGCATCAAAATAGAAGCAGCAACAAGATTGGATGTAGTTATAGTGGAATTCTACAAGGTCTTCAAAGCAGAACTCACACCAATACTCTCCAACTCTTCAATGAATTTGAAAGAGAAAGTGCACTATCAAATTCTTTCTATGAAAGCATCATAACCCTCATCCCCAAACCAGGCAGGGATTCATCAAAGAAGGAGACCCATTTCTTTGATGAACATCAAAGCAAAATTTCTCAACAAAATTTTGGCCAATAAAGTTCAAGAATTAATAAAAAAAAGTCATACACCATGATCAAACAGGATTTATTTCAGGGATGCAAAGTTGGTTCAATATACACAATTCAATTAATATAATTCATTACATCAACAAGAGCAAGGATAAAAACAACATGGTTATCTCAACAGATGCATAAACAGCATTTGACAAGATCTAACACCCCTTTATGATGAAGGCTCTGGAAAAATTAGGAATCCATGGAGCATTCCTCAATACAATAAAGGCTGTAAATGACAAACCTACACCCAGCATTATACTTAACAGTGAAAAACTAAAGCCATTTCCTCTAAATTCAGGAATGAGACAAGGATGTCCAGTCTCTCCACTTTTCTTCAATTTATTATTAGAATGCCTAGCAAGAGCAATAAGACAAGATGAAAACATAAAGGGATCCAAATAGGGAAATATGAAGTAAAACTCTCCCTCTTTGTAGATGAAATGGTTTTGTATTTAAAGAATCCCATGGACTCCACTCCCAAATTACTCGAGCTGATTCGAAACTTTGGCAAAGTAGCAGGGTATAAAATTAACCCTCAAAAATTAATAGCTTTCTGTATGCCAACAATGAGAAAAGTGCGGCTGAAATCAGGACAGCAACTCCTTTTGTAATAGCCCCACAAAAAATAAAATATCTAGGAATTAACTTAAGAATGAAGGACCTCTAAAATGAAAACTTTAAAATCCTGAAAAGGGAAATCAAAGCAGAACTTAGGAAGTGGAAAAACCTCCCATGTTCCTGGATCAACATCGTGAAAATGGCAATAATTCCTAAGGTTATCTACAAATTCAATGCCATACTTATCAATATTCCAACCTCGCTCTTTAATGAAATAGAAGAAGCAATCCAAAAATTCATATGGAACAATAAAAGACCCCAAATAGCAAAAAAATCCTTAACAGAAAGAATAGTGTTGGAGGTATATCAAAACCAAATTTCAAACTCTACTACAAAATCATAATAATCAAAACAGCTTGGTACTGGCACAAAAACTGACCTGAGGACCAATGGAATAAAATTGAAAACCCAGAAATGAACCCATAGACCTATAGCCCCCTAATCTTCCATAAAGGAGCTAAAAAAATAGAATGGAAGAAAAACAGCCTCTACAGTAAATGGTGCTGGCAAAATTGGTGAACTACTTGTAGAAAACTAAAGCTAGATCCTTATATATTACCCTGCACCAGAATCAACTCCAAATGGATCAAAGACCTTGGAGTCAAAGCAGACACCCTGAAAACATTACAGGATGGAATAGGAGAAACCCTAGGTCTCCTTGGCACAGGCCCAAATTTTCTTAATAGAGACCCAGAAACACAACAAATCAAAGAAAGGTTGGACAAATGGGATTTCATGAAGCTAGTAAGATCAATAGAAAGCCTATGGGTTGGGAGAAGAGCTTCACTAGCCATATAACGGACAAGGGTCTCATATCTAAAATATACTTGGAACTCAAAAAATTAAACCCCCCAACAACAAATCCTCAAGAAACAATTGCCTGATAAATAACTGGGCTAAAGACTTAAAGAGAAAATTCTCTGAAGAGGAAATAAGAATGGCCAATAGACCCACGAAGAAATGCTCAACCTCTCTAGCCATAAAAGAAATGCAAATCAAAACAACATTGAGATTCCACTTCATCCCAGTTAGAATGGCTATAATCAAGAACTCTAATAACAACAGATGCTGGAGGGGATGTGGCCAGAAGGGAACCCTACTGCATTGTTGGTGGGAGTGTAAACTTGTTTAACCACTGTGGAAAGTAGTATGGAAATTCCTCAAAAGACTCCACATAGAGCTCCCCTATGACCCAGCAATCCCACTTTTGGGCATTTACCCAAATGATCACAAACAAGACCATACTAAAGATACCAGCACAACTATGTTTTATTGCAGCATTATTTACCATAGTTAAGGTATGGAACCAACCCAAATTCCCCTCAGTAGGGAAATGGATCAAGAAAATGTGACACACACACACACACACACACACACACACACACACACACACACACACACACGCACACACACACGCACACACACAATGCTTCCCTTAGAAAGAATGACATTGCTCCATTTGTTAGGAAATGGAAAGACTTGGAAAAAATAATATTAAATGAAGTAAGCCATGACTAAAGAAACATAGGTGCAGTGGTTTTCCCTATTTTCAATAACTAATATATGTCTAAGATGAGCAGAAAATTTCAAAAGCTATGTACATATGATCAGATAAGATGATATTAAGTGAAATAAACCCCAAGATAGGGACACAAGTGGTTTTTTTCTTTCTTGCTATTGTTTCTAAGGTATTTATAATGTACCATGTGATTTTTTTCTTTCTTTGTATTTTCCTCCCCCCCCCCCAGTGGTATAACCCCTGTTTTCACTGTATTTGATGTCGGTGCCCTGCATCTTGTATAGACACTTCTTTAATTTGGGGAGGGGAAGGAAAAAACAAAATTCTTAAATAGGGATACAGGTTGACCCATTGTAACACACGAATTTTACAATTTTTATGTGTGGGAAGAGTGTAGTTGTAGAGGTGGGAGAGAAGGGATGGTAAGGGAAAAACAAAGGAGGAGGCAACAATGCTTGATAGGAAATGTATTCATTACCTTTTTCATGTAACTGTAACCCCTCTGTACAGTATTTTTCTATAAAAAAGTATTAAAACAAATTAGTGCATTCCAAAGATATCACATATCAGCAAGTGTAAATATAAAAATCTAGTCTAAAAAGTCTAGTCTATTTTGTTGTTTCATTTTGCATAAAGAAGGCTCAGAATTTCCCTGTGAAGTTTATTCTAAGAGATAGCTTGAGAACTTTTATAATTAGTTTATTATTTTATAATAATTAGACTACTAGGGAAGTACTAGTCATTTCATTTGAAATAGTAGTTACATTTGAAAAAAATAAAATGTTTTCTTATCATTTGGGGGGCACTCACTACTAAATGGAAAGTTATTTTGCATTAGTAATATGCATTTATTTATTTATTTAGTGCCAGTACCATGGCTTGAATTCAAGGCCAGGCCCTCTCCCTTAGTTTTTCTTTTCTCTATTTCTTTTTATTTTTTCTCCCAAGGCTAGTACTGTGCCACTTGAGTCACAGCTTCACTTCTTGGTTTTGCTGGTTATTTAGAGATAAGAGTTCCACTCCTTGGCATTTATCCAGTAGAACAGAAACTAGGCTACCAGCACAACTATGTTCATTGTAATATTGTTTACCATAGCCAAACATGGGATCAACCTAAATGCCCCTCAATGGATGAATGGATCAAGAAAATATTGTATATATATATATATATATACATATATATGCAATATAATTCTACTTATCCATCAGAAAGAATGAGTTTGTGCCATTCTTAAGGAAATGGAAAGATGTGGAAAAAATTGCATTAAGCAAAGTAAGCCAGAGCCAAAGAAACATATGTTACATAGGTTGCATGGTTTCCTTCATTTATTATAACTAGAATGTGCCTATAACTGGATTATATATATATATATATATATATATATATAGAGAGAGAGAGAGAGAGAGAGAGAGAGAGAGAGAGAATGATAGATAGATGTGTGTGTGTCCATCATGTCCAATATATATCATGTATATGTATCATATATATCATATCCATATATTATATATATGTGTGTATATATATGGACATGATATTTTACAGGTCCCTTGGCATACATATAGAATGAGACCAAAGGAAGATATCCTTAGGCATAATAGCTCTGTGCATCTGACTATATAAAATAGTATTTGTTGACATGAACTCGAAATAGTTGCTGTTTCTGCATTTATTTTCTTGTGTCTTGTTTGTTTTTCTCTCTGGGAGGGTAAAGGGAGGCACAGAAATTATGGAGCAAAGGGCGAACAAATGGAGCAGTGATACTCACTAGACCCTATGTTAAAAATGAACTATAAGGGGCTGGGAAGGTGTCTCAGTGGTAGAGTGCTTGCCTTGCATGCAAGAGGCCCTGGGTTCAATTCCTCAGCACCACATAAGCAGAAAAGGCAGAAGTGGCGCTGTGGCTCAAGAGGTAGAGCACTAGCCTTGAACTGAAGAACTCAGGGACAGTTCCCAGGCCCAGAGTTCAGGCCCCACAACTGATAAAAAAAAAAATTAACTATACAACTTGTGGGTGATGATGGGAGGGAAAAACTGGAAGAGAGCGAGGGAGGGGTAAGAAAGGTACTCTTGATCTGACTTATGTAACCATAAGAAACCAAAGAAAGTTACTCTTTATCTGACTTATGTAACCATAACTCTTCTGCACATAACTTTTCCAATAACAATAAATATTAAAAAATAGTTCTATGGACTTCTTTCTCCAAGCTAGATTTAATCCAAAATCCATAGATCTCAGCTTCCTAAATAGTTAGAATTAAAGGCATGAGCCACCAGACTCAAATTATATATTTATTTTTAAGATACCTACAACAATTTGTTCTTATTTTCAGCTTCTGAATAATCTCTCTTTTTCACATATCTATATGACAGGTTAGTCTTTTATTAATATTACTGTTGTCAAGAGTACTCTTTCTCAGGTTTTTGTGAAATGAGAAAAAAGAGTTGTCTGAGTTACAAAGATAAAACCATGCATGTAAGAAATATATCTAAATCAATCTAGGTTTTATTTTTACCCCTTAGTTGTTAAAAGAAAAATCTGTCAATTTCATGATTTCCAGTATATACCAGATAATAAGAAATCCGGTTTTTTACCGGTGATAACTGATGTGCTCAGCAATAGAAGGGGAAATGGACTTGATTGTTTATGGAAATGTTCACTGCTGAGCATTCTGGGGCCAGTGAGGCTCTCCAGCCAAGAATGTTTTCTTCAAGTACTAAGTACCAACAACAAATTGTGCAGACACATTAATCAAAATGAATGTTTAAGGAGTTTATTTTTGAGGGTTGGTGTCACTGTTGTTAGTGAATTGATCATCTTAATTGGATGTATTTGGACTTGATCCAGATTCTTGTTTGGGAATTAGATTGTTTTAGTGATTAAACAAAGTAACTGAGGTCACCACCCTATTCAATAAGATATTTTTTTGGTGTGTAATTAATTATAATCTCATTGTAAATCCTTTTGATTTTAAGATTAATGCTGGTTCCTTATTTCATTTATGCTTTTTTTTTAAAGTTGTAATTCAAGCAAGCAGCAGATCAGTGTAAAACTTCTTCACAATGTTGATATTTATTCATTTTGAATAAATACTTTTCACTGTAGTCAAAAGCATTGAGTTTGGCACAAACACATCTATTATTGTACGGGAAGATGCTTTGAAATCATATATTTTGTTGCAATTATTTTCATTCATATATGTCAATCCTGTTTCAACTGCTCACTAAGGTCAATTCCTCCAAGTTGTTCTCCAATCATTTATGAATCTTCTACTTGTTTTCTTGGTCATTCTTTGCACATGCACACACATGCACACACAAACATGGATGATTTTTTAAAGCTGTTTGAAGCTATTTGTCATTATTTCTTGTGGCTCAGTTGAAGTTTTTATAACATAGTATTTCATGCTATTTCAAAGCATTTGAAATAAGTGATAATACATATTTCTTATAGTGTAACTATTCTATTTAATACATATATATATATATATATATATATATATATATATATATATTTTTTGCTTATGGGTGCTGAGGAATCGAACCCAGGGCCTCAAGCATGCAAGGCAAACGCTTTACCACTGAGCCACCTTCTCAGCCCCTCTATTTAATATTTTTCACCTTTAATTTATTTTTTTCTTTTCAGTTGTGGGTCTTGAACTCTGGGCCTGGGTGATGTCTCCGCACTCGTCATCTCAAGGCCAGAGCTCTACCGCTTGAGCCACAGCACCACTTCCAGTTTTCTGGTGATTTATTGGAGATAAGAGTCTCATGGACTTCCCTGCTGGGGTTGGCTTTGAATCATGATCCTCAGATCTCAGCCTCCTGAGTAGCTAGGATTACAGGTGTGAGCCACTGGCACATGACTTGCACCTTTAATTTAATGAAACATTTTCCCCTAAACATCCAGAGGTTCAATGTTAAAAATTAGAATGATAAATTAAGACATACTTTAAGGACAATGCTGTTTTGCAGTTTGTGAATATTATAGATATTAATATCTTAGATATTTGCAAAAAACAATTTAAAAGTAACATATAGTAATTTAATATTTTGTGCTTAAAGTGAATAAAAAGTGACAAAATTATGCACTAATTCTTAGAGAAATAAATTGTGTTATCAAAATTGCAAAGAGATAATTTTCTTAACCATATGAATCTGAATCCAACTTTTTATTTCTTTCACTATCATGCACTCGTAGATTAGCTCCTGGGCTTACCTCATATGGATAAAGTATATAGTAAATTTTGATGAATTTCAAGATATTAGTATCAAAGTGTCCATAAAAATGGCTTTCCCTATCTAAGTGCAAATGCCTATAATATCAATGATTTAGGGTGGTGAGATCTGGAGGATTGTGGTTCAAGGCCAGCCCAGGTACAAGTGAGCAAGATTCTTTCTTCAAGATAATCCCCAAGACGCTGAGTTGGGAGAATTGCTCAAGTTGTAAAGTGCCAGCCAAACCAACAAGGCAAGAAGACCTGAGATCCTAGATTCAAGCCCTGGTACCAAGATTCAAGCCCTGGTACCAAATAAACAAACAAGCAACTCCAACAACCATTGCCTTCCAACCAATAGAATGGGCTATTCAGTTCCTCCAGTAGATAAAAGAAACAACTACAGCAAAGAACCACACAGAGTACTCTCAAGTGAGTTCCAGACACGAAGTTAGCTATGGACTCAGGGAGGAAGAGGGAACAAACTACTAGTTAGAAAGACTAAAGTTAAACTTGGCTTTTATTTGAGCTTCAGAATGAATAGTACCAGTAAGGACTTTTTTTTTTTTTTTTTTTTTTTTTTTGTCTTTTCTTTTTTGGTACTGGGGATCGAACCCAGGACGTTGCACTTGCTAAGCAAGCGCTTTGCCACTGAGCTACATCCCAGCCCCAGTAAGGACTTTTAAGATAAGGCAATGACAGTCCAGAAGGACTTTGAAGCCTGGGAGGCTGAAGGAGCCTCTGATCCCGATGTCTGAATTCTCCACTACCCAGGCTACCCTGGAGGTCAGGGGAAAAAGGGGAAAAGTGTGAGCGGTTCCCTTCACTGTCATACTCACACAGACCCGTATGGTGTTTCCTATTTACTATAGATAGCCTGAGTCAAACTGAAACTGGAAAGTAGTGAAATGTAAACTCTTACAGAGATAATAGTATTTCCTTAGATGACTGATGAAAATGAATTATAAATATGAATAGTTTTCTGATGTCGAAGCTATGCTATTTCCCTACTATTGTATACTCTTCCATCAGCTGCCTAACCTCTGGTGATATAGTCTATTATTGAGGATGAGTCTGAGACATGTTCTCCAAGGGCTGAGGGGCACAGAGGTGTACACCTCTCTATAATGTTTTGTTAACCTAGGGCTCATGGGAGGGGAGAGTTCACATAATATATATCAATGTCAACAAATCCATATTCCTAACAACATAAGAATTCAAAGTACTGTAAATGGGGTTTGAATTTCTCACATTCTCAGCACAGTGTCTATTCTATTTGATCTACATAGAGACCTTACCTACACCTTTTGTCTCAAGTGGATATTAGATTTCAAACACAGCTAATATGAAGATTTCAGAACTGACTGTATCATTTACCCCCTTAATCTTCTCTTCTCTTTCAATGATATATCCAAAAAATGAAACAAAAACCCTAAAAGAAAACCAATGTAAGGTGAAAAAAGGTTTAAATATATGGGAATGTTATAAAATTAAACATATGGGAATATATAAATATATACACATGTATTTGGTGACAGTACTGGATCTCAAATTCAGGGCATGGGCTCTGTCCCTGAGCATTTTTTGTCTTTCTTTTTTTGCTCAAGTCTAACACTTTACCACTTGAGCCATAGCACCAGTTCTGGCTTTTGTTTCTGGTAAGTTTATAGAAATAAGAGACTTAGGAACTTTCCTTCTCGGGCTGGCTTTAAACCCCTTCAAATTTCAGCCTACTGAGTAGCTATGGTAATAGGTGTGAGCCACCAGCAATTGGCTGGATATTATAATTATGTATACTAATTTTCTAGAAAGCAAAGATTTTTGTACTTAGATTATGTCTTTTGAAATAAAAAGAAACCTAACTTTAATCTCTTTGGAGGAAAAATGTATTTTTTAAAAAGTGTTTTTAATTTAATTGAATTAAATTGCTGTTAATCCTGTCAAAATACTGAAATCTTAAGTAAGATAATAAAACCAATGGCTTGATATTTTGTTTCTAATCCAATTATCTCCTTATCTAATGGTATGGCAACTTCATTATACACAAAGGTTACCACAATGTCCATGATGGGGTCAGTTTTAATGAGAAAGGTTATCATGCTCACCACAAAGGTGTTTTCTCTGTGTGCTACTGTTCTGAAATTATGCGGGGATAACTGGGGTTCTGAAGGTGGCCCAGAGAACTCTGTTTTGCCAATTATCTAGTTATGCAATTGAAGTCTGGGCCACTCAGAAAAACTGAATTGCTTATTTCAATACAGACTTAACACAATTGAAACAAACCAGTGAACATCCCTGATCTCCAGAGAAGATCCTCTCTATAGTGCTCACAGCAGAAACTGCTGAGTGCATGGTGGAATGGGCTGCGACATGGCTCAAAGCCATGGTAGTGAGCATTTGATCACTAATAATCGGTGAGGGAAGATGTGAGTGGAATCATGGCCACAGGCCTTACATAAGCCACCGAATTGTAATGTTAGATCAAAGTTTACTTGATGAAAAGACATCATGTTGATTAATTTTTTTTACTAATATTGGGAAGTTCAATTAACTTTCAGAATAAAACCTGATTTATCAAATCTTTTTGAGCCTGAGCGTTGTTTTTTGGCTTGGAAATGTAGTTTCTGTTAATTAAAATTTTTATTGTAAAGGTGATGTACAGAGGGTTTATAGTACATGTCTTTTTCACAGGTTCATCTGCTACCTCATTTTCTCACAGAGCACATCCTCCCCAAGTTGTATATTTCATTTCCAACATGGTGTCTGGTGAGCATCACTGCAGAATTAGTTCACCCTTTGTCCCACTGTTTCTGTGCTTCTCCTTCCCCTCCCCAAATCAGAAAACTTACATCCAAAAGGTACAGAAATCAAAAACATCAACAAAGGAGGAAAAAAACCAACAGAAGACGAAAAAAAGAGCCACAAACAGAACACTAAAAAACAACAAAAACTTCTTGTTTCCATTTCTTGGAGTTCATTTCATAAGCATCATTTTATATGATCATATGCACATAGCTATTGAGCTCTAAGAATATTCTCCTTTTTCCGGGCACCAGTGGTTCATGCCTGTAATCCTAGCTACTCAAGAGGCTGAGATCTGAGGATAGCAGTTCAAAGCCAGCCCGTGCAGGAAAGACCACTGAGACTCTTATCTTCTATTAACCACTCAGAAAACCAGAAGTGGCACAGTGGCTCAAGTGGTAGAGCACTTGCCTTGAGTTGAAGACCTGAGGGACAGCGGTTAAGCCTCATGATGACCGACAAAAAAAAAAAAAAAAGAATATTCTCCTTTTGTCTCACTGTATGAATGTTTAGAGTCTTGTTTAGTTTATCATGTCCAAGTAAAATTTTCCTGAGGTTTCTTGTAAAACATTTTTTATCATCAACTATTTATCCATTTATCCATCCACATACTTGCATATTTATACAATATAAAGATTGTAGAATGATACTATACTATTACATATTCTGCATCATGGTCTAGAGATATGATAATAAGTAAGTACCTACTCTGAAGATTCTTAAAGTCCATAATTAGGAAATATTTGAGGAACAGACATGATTTGATTGGCTTTCTGGCATTGTTGATTCCTTTTTCTTAGCACTGGTTTGGAGAACTTGGGGAAGGTAAGATACTAAGTTTAATCACAACATTTAATCTGTCAGGTGTGCTGGTTGATTTGGGATGTAAGCTGTTTTAATCACAGTGTATCTGTGATTGGAATTTTTTTCCCCTTGGAATTCAGTTGTTGCTACCATCTATGCAACTGTGATCCTCTATGAAAGACAGAATAACATATTATAAAAATGGAGGGGCCTAGATTCTTTAATGTATTTGCTCACAATGCATCTCCCAAAATACATATTAGACATTTTAGAAATTGCCTTATTTACTTTGCTAAATGTAAAAAGATGGATTTTTTATGTTTCAATAATAAAATAGGAATTATTTTCATGATTAGGAGAATGATTTTATGTGATGTCATTGTTTAGAATAGCAGAACACTTGAATAATTAACTACAAAGAATGAATAAACATTAAATTCCCTTTAGTCCAATTGACAGGTGAAGCTATCTGGGAAAAAAGCCAGAAACAGGAGGAGAGGCAAAAGATCCAAGAGTATGAAACAGGTAGTCGAATAGGTCAGTAAGAACTATAAGATGACTCAGTAGTTACTTAAAAAAATCAAAAGGTCTTTGGCTGGTTCTGTTTTCTTTTCAAGAGTAGTTTCCTAGCCTATTATTTTTGATGATGATTATTGCTTTTCAGAATGAGTCTTACAACTTCATGTCACCAAATTGTTCCTGCTGCCAGAGCATAAAACTCAAACATAATGTCATTCCTCTTGATGGAAGCAGTTATGATGTGTTCAGCAAGTCCTCTGGAAGATGTAGGGCGTAGCCTATGCAGCCAAGTCCCCTTATTCTGAGGGGACACCATGTGGAGACCAGGACTACATTTTAATAACTCAATAGCACCTAATAAGGCATGGAGTGAATCTTTGTAATAAATACTGGGCTGTATGGGATTGCCTTCATATATGAAAGAGATCATGCTGGAGCAGTTTATCATCAGATAGAAAGACATTCTAATAATAATAAAGTGATTGGCATATTGATTGGTAAAGATGAAACATAATAGAACAGAGTATTCAAAATACTTGTGATAAAGGCCAAAGTTTTTTTCTCTAAAAAAGAACTTCCAAGATTTGTGTCCATATATCTATTCTGTCTGTGGCTGGTATTAAAAAAATACAATGCAAAATGAACTACTAGAAAATTTAAATACCAAAGCAAATTTCTTTATTTCATTTAACGCCCTTAAAATACTGTGTTAAAACTTTCTAAATGTCATCACAAATTGTGAACTGGTATACTTCTTTGGGAGACAGATAAATTAATTGAGCTCATATTATTATTATTATTATTATTATTATTATTATTATTATTATTATTATTATTATTTTGTGCTAGTTATGGGTTTGCGCTCAGGGCCTGGGTACTTGAACTCTTGCTCAAGGTAGTTGAGCCCCAGCTCCACTTCCAGCTTTTTGAGTAGTTAAACTGGAGATAAGAATCTCACAGACATTTTCTATTGGAGTTGGTTTTGGACCATGATCCTCTGATCTCAATCTCTTGAGTAGTTAAGATTACAGGCATAGGCTACCAATGACCAGAATCTCATATTGTAATTCTAAAGTACAAATTAAATGTTTTTATTAACAAGATAAAATAGACATTATCCTGATAAAGTCTCAAGGAAATTCTTTTTTCACATTTTAATTCTGGGGCCTTATACCTTCTTAAGACAACTAAAATACTACATGGAGAAAACCACATTAAAGCAAGAAATACTCAGGGTAATGGCCAAGGGAAGAGTATCTCTTTATCATTTTAAAGATAACACAATATAGTGTGATGAATTCACTGTTTGTTTTTGTTTTTAGTGGTATTGAAATTTGAACATAGCACCATTAGCTTGCTTGGCTTGGTTGCTAGGTTGCTGTCTCCCATTTAAACCGTGCTGCCAGCCAACTTTGTTCTGTCTCATTGGAGCCAGAGTCTCATAGACTTTTACATCCAGTCTGACTTGGAATCATGAGCTTCAGATCACAGCCTCTAAAGTAGCTAGGATTATAGGTGTAAGTCACTGACAACTAGCTGTAAGTTTACTTAAGTTTTAAAAGGAATAATATTTTATTTATTATATAAACAAATGGAGGAGAAGTCATAGAAAATGTAAATATTACTTAAAAGTATCCTAGGTAGGAAACATAAGGTGATTGTTAATGTTATGCTTTACATGTGAATCCCAGTTAGAAACTCTTCTGCCCTTTATGTGTCATCTGGTAGTAATTTTGTGGTGGTGGTGCTGTCTCTCTTAGAAGGGATTTTAGCACTCCTTTGGTTGATGCTTTATTCCCATGAGAAGGAGCTATTGTAGAAGAACATTCCTGAGTTCCTCACTCTGGGTTTCCTATGTGATCACTCCCTCTGACATGCCACGCTGCTGTTGCGTTGTGACGTAGATGAGGAGTGCCTCAATGAGAGGCCAAAGAGATGAAAGTCTGCAACTTTTAGTATCCACAATTGTAATAGGAATAAACTCATTTTCTTCTTTTGTTTTCCCTTTTTTCTACAGTACTGAAGTTTGAACTCAGGGCCTAGTGCTCAGTAAGCCGATGTCCTACTACTTGAATAAAATCCTCAAGGCTGTTTTGCTTTAGTTATTCCTTTTTTTTTTTTCTTTTTTTAAAATAGTGTCTTGACTTTTGTTCAGACTGGCCCTCGACTGGTCCTCCCCCATTTATTCCTTCTGTAGGTACAGAGCTGGGATAATGGATGTGTGAGATACCAGACTCATCTTTTTTGTTTGTTCATTTGTTTTGTTTTGTTTACGAAAGCTGTAAGCCTAAAAGGATAAAGTAGCTACATGTTATCTTTGGCTAAAGTTTTCCTATAATACTGGAATAAGAATTACTGTTGGGACAAGTTGTCACAAAAACACATTAAGGAGTTTCATGCTGTACTGTGAAGCTTAAAACTTTATCCTTTAGAAAATGGAGAATAATTCAATAATTTGAATCAGAATTGCTTTATATTATATCACTTAGTTCTGTTTTGATATTTCAGTAATGTATTTTTTGAGTGCATATATAAGCAAAATTATGTGAAACTGTCTTCCTGAGTCTGGCTTATTTTGCTTAACATAATTTTCTTCTGTTCCACCCATTTTGTGGCCCAATAATATGATTTTGTTCCTCTTAATGGAAGAGAATACTCCATTGTGTATATATGCTATATTGTCTTTATCCATTCTGAAAGTAGAATTGACTAGTAGGCTGTAAGAAGTGGACAACTGATAGTGAGAAGAGGATGTATGTAGTAATAAGAAATAATATACTCAAAATACCTCATATGTATGTATACAAATGTCATAATTAAGCCCATTAACTTGTACAATTAATAACCATTAACCTCTCCACTCCTCTTGCTTGTAATGAGGAGAATCCATTGGGGAATGGGGATGTGTGTAACTATTGGAAAGGTATTCGTGTTCAGATATAAGCAAAAGATAATGAAGACAAAAAGTAAGATAGTTGTAATACGACAGGAGGTATGGGAAAAAGAGAAGAAGGTTCAGACTGAGCAGTGTGGTTAAGGGAGATGAAGTCCAGGGCAATGTTTTGCCCTCTCTTGGTCACAGGTGATGAGTAATATTCTACAGGAAGAGGAACAGAGGTAAAGGCAAAAGGAGTAGATGGGGAGGAAGGAGGGCATGGATTCAATTTTGGCAATTTTGAATTTGACATCTCTGTGTCTCCTGGAGCTACTTATGAATAATTGGCAAAGGGCTGCATCTTTTGAGTTTTATAGGATGATTACTAGAAAAATCACAACTATATAAACAGTTTTTCTCAACAAAATTTGCAAAGATTTAAAACAGATTCCGTGGATTTTTTTTTTTGTGCAGTCTCTATGCAATAAGAATGATTGTTTCTTCTAAAAATCAGAATGAATTGTGGAACAGACTGATGTCAGATCCAACTAATATCTAATATATACAAAAAAGGAAATAACTTTAAATAACTTTAAATCTATCTATTTATTTTTCTAGAAGTTTTATTAACTATTGCAATTAAAGAAACAAAATTTGTATGTTAAATTTTTCCAATTGTAATTTTGGATTTTGTACTTAAGAAAAAAATTGCAAAAGTTGAACACATTAAAAAATGTTGAACATGTTAAAATGACTCAGAGGGTAAAGATAGCATTTATAATGACTTCTGAAAAACATATGAAGTCTGTAAAATAATGTAATGGGAAACATTCAGAAATAGACCTGGAATGTCACTTATTGGATCTGAGATTTTAATTAGTTGTGCCTACTATTATTTTACCATGTACTACGTATGCATTGTACAACTATTACCTGCCAGGCATAACAACTATTACATGCCAAACTACGTAATAGGGGAAGGCAGAGCATACTACTATATTTAATATAGTGAATATGGAATAGCCACACAAACACCTGGGGAACTAGAGCCGAACTCTCTTATAGGGTCAGTAGTAAACTTAGTTTAAATTTTAGGAGTTATTACATTTCAATTCATATACATTGAATTGAGCAACACAAGGATTTTCTGCTATGGCCAGAAACA
This sequence comes from Dipodomys merriami, assembly GCF_024711535.1. NCBI lineage: Eukaryota > Metazoa > Chordata > Mammalia > Rodentia > Heteromyidae > Dipodomys > Dipodomys merriami. Next base: position 94,176,043 of record NW_027203381.1, on the reverse strand, counting down.
AAAGGAAACACTAAGAATGGTGTTTTATTTTTCAAATATAATTAGGAAAAACGGAGCGTACTTCTATAATTTCACTGTGTTTGTAATAAACACTCCATTACTTGAGCCATGCGATGGTCAGTTTTATGTAAACTTATTTGGGTTAGAGGATGGTATGACATTTAGATAAATGATTTTATATATGTTTGTGAGAGTGTGTATGTGTGTGTGTGTGAGTGTGTTTAAAGATCAACATAAACCGAGTGCTGGTGGCTCATGCCTGTAATCCTAGGTACTCAGGAGAGATCTGAGGATCATAGTTCAAAGCCAGTCTGGGCAGGAAAGTCTGTAAGACTCACAACCAGTGAACCACCAGATAACAGGAAATGGGGATGTGGCTCAAAGTGGTAGAGTGCTAGCCTTGAGCACAAAAGCTCAGGGACAGTGCCAGGCCCTGAATTCAATTGGTGTACTGAGGGCAGCAGATTGCCCTCCCTAATATGGGTGCCATTCGTTGAAGACCTGGACAGAAAAAAGAAAAATCGAAACCTCCTCTCGGCTGAAGAATTCTTTCTGGAGGGGCTGCGGACTGATCCGTCACATTTTATTCTTCCTCTCTTCGGACTTGACTCTGTCTTCTTTAGACTCTTACCTTTAGCTTTTGGAGAAGTACATCACATTGGCTTTCCTGGTTCTAAGGCCTTGGACTCAGACTGGGACTAAACTGTAGGTGCCTCTGAGCTTTTACCTGCTGATCTTGGAACTCTTCAGATTCTGTAACATATGAACCCAAATACTTATAAATTCTCCCTTTTACTCTTTCTCTCTGTCTCTCTTTCACAAATACATACCTCCTGTAGATTCTGTTTTACTAGAACCGGAGTAACAAAGGTCATTTAAGAAAAAATAAGAATTTGTCTATTGTTCCACGGGATCCTGAGAAGAATGTGTACTGTGCAGTTGCTGAATGAAAAAATAAATGTTTTGGGTGCTGGCCCTGAGACTTAAACTCAGTGCCTGGGAGTTATTTTGAGCATTTTGCTGAAGGGTAGCACTGAATTACTTGAACCACAGCTCCACTTCTATGGATTTTTTTTAGCTAATTGGAGCATCTCACGCACTTTCCTACCCAGGCTAGCTTTGAACTGCAATCCTTTGATTTCCGCCTTCTCACTAGCTAGGATTATAGGTGTGAGCCACCAAAGCCTGGCTAAATGAAAAATTCTGTAGATATCCGTTAGGTTCTATTGGTCTATGCTGTCAATTGAATCTGAAGTTTATTGAGTTTTGTCTGATCTATTGATTGGTGGTAGTGATGAGTTGAAGTTTCAAGCTGTCTTTGTGTTTGGATCTATGTGTTTTTTAAAACTCTACTAGTCTTTGTTTGGCAAAGTTTGGCTCTGTAGCATCTTGTGCATAGATGTTAAGAATTGTTATGTCTTCCTGATCAAGAGTTCTCTTTATTAATATGAAGTGATCTTTCTTGTCTTTCCTGACTAATTTTAATTTGGTATTTGCTTTATCAGATATTAGCATCATTACTACACCTATTTAAGAGTTGCATTTGCTTGGAAGATTTTTTTGTAACCTTTCACTTTGAGTGTATCTTTTTGTCAGATGTATAAACAGCAGATGATTGAGTCTTGCCTTTTGATCCACTTTGCTACTGTCTTTTGATTGTAGAATTGAGTCCATTAATATTGAGAGTTAACATCGAGAAATACAAGTTAGATTCTATCATGTTCCTGCCAATTTTGATTTTTTTTTCTCTTCCTCTTTCTCCTGTGCTTATGTAGTCTTCTGGTAGGATCTGTTTTAGTATTATTATTATTTTTTTTACTTATTACATGTTTATGTTCATCTTTTGTATGCAGAATATCTCTGAATAGCTTCAGTAGCTTCTGTTGGCTTGCCGGTGATAAATTGATTTAGTTTTATTTATGAAATGTATCTATTTTCCCTTTAGTTATGAATGAAAGTCTGGATACAGTGTTCTCATACAGTTGTTCTCGATACAGTTGTTTGCTTTCAGTGCCTGATGAGTTTTCACATGTAAGTAACCATGTGTTCTCTTGAACAGCCTTAAGTAGTCTTTAGTTTCTGTTCTTGAAATTTTAATGATAATGTGTCAAGGAGATGTTCTTTTATGATCTGGTCTGTTGGGTGCTGTAAAAGCCTCTTGTCTCTCGATGGGCTTCTCTTTTGCAAGATTTGGAAAGTTTTCTGAAAATTATATTTGTATGATGCCTTATAAATTATATTTGTAATATTACTTAAAGGTAATAAAATTATAGTAATAAAAACACCATATTGGCCACAAAAGACATTTTTGAAAGGAAAAAATAAAGCATGCTTTTAACTTAAATCTTGAAATTTGTATAACCTTAGAGGTGGGTCCTAGTATAAGGTCTGAAGTCAGTAGGAGTGTGCTTACAAGAGGACTTTTTGCTTGCATCTCTACCATGAAGTAAGCAGTTTCACCATATATATTACAGGCCCAACAGTAATTGGGCCAGCTAATCATTTTCTGAAACTTCCAAAAGTATGTGAGCCAAAAGAAATCTTTTCTCTTTCTGTTGATTGTCTCAGGTGTTTTATTGCCACAATAAATGCTGACTAGCATAAGCTTTCATCAAAGTAGGAATTAGTTGAAAGGAGTTGAATAGACATAAAATGACCGGTGAGTTAATAAGTATGGAATGTTATGTAGCCATTGAAATGTGTTGTTGATTTCTAATTTTGATCTGAGGTGATGGTAAACCTATCTACATATTAATGTGACATATAATTGGATAGCTTTTGGGAAATTACTGACTTTATGAAAACACTTAGATGAAGATGAGAACCAAAAGGAAGGAATTGAAGAAACAGAAGCATCAAAAGTCCCCATTTATCTGTTCTGCATGGTAGCAAGGGAGCATAGAATAAGGATGAGATGGAGAGGAGATGTGCAGCTGACTGCTCATGATGCAAGGCATTTTCCTTGTAGGTGGTTTCCTAAAGGACCATTTGAGAACTTTTAATGTCTACTTTAAATGCTCATGTTGTAGTAATGAAATAACCACAAAGAGAAACCTCTTTGTTGTCTTTCCATTAAATCTCTGGTAAAAGTCTGTTTTACTTTCAGAGGCCCCGTGTAACATTGGCCTCTGTGCAGAAATGAAAAAGATGCTGAATTTTATCTCAGATGAAGAAGATATATAAAAGTCCAGAGTCTGTAGGTAGAGCAACTCAGAGAAAAGCAGCACACTTCAACGTTCATGCCTAGGAAGTAGGCTTAAGGTGTGAGCTAATGTTACTGAGTGTGGCTTGAGCACAGCGTCATTGGCTGGTACTAAATTCATGAATATATATGTATATATATATGCCTATATATATATATATATATATATATAACCCCAACTCATGGTTTTTGTACAATTTGGGGGCTATACTCAAACATGAAAATGTAATTACATGCACACACAAAAATCAAGATATCATACACCAATATATAAACAGTATTTTTTTCTGGGAGATTGGATTTGTTTTTCTTCTTTAGGTAGTATTATGACTCTATTTTTTTAAGTAAGGATTTCTTGCTTTTCAGATTAGAAAGTGTAGACATTTAGGTTTTAGGAAAAGAATTTTGCTTTGCTTCTAGAATAAAACTTAATCACAAAGGGGGCTAGTTTTGCCAACTTTTGCAAGTAGAGAGCAATCTAGTGGAACTAACTCCTTTTTGCTTTTCTTTGGAAATTCTGCATGATATTTGATATGCATTAAAATGGTATGTTCACTTCAAGCTTTTTTCTTTATTCTATTTTCACTTTGCCCGAGACAGGTAAATTATGGCTTTGGAAAGCTTTATGGGATAGACTAACTATATCATGGTCCTTGAAGCTACAGTTTTACTTATGGTGTCTGTTCCTTTTTTCTTGGGAATATTTTTCTTTTATCATCGCTCCAAAGGCACTCTGAATGTTACTTCTTTCCTGAAAAAGCTAGATCTAGCTCTAGGAAACTTAGTTGCTTTATATCTGCCCTCATGTTGCCAGGGATATATATCTTAAATAAGGCCCTCATCTTATTAACTGGGTGCTTACTCCTACATACTGCTCAACATGCCAATTTCACAATTTGCGAAAATACTATTACTATTCCCAAGATGTCTGCAAGCTCTCAAAGTACACCCCCAGCCTCAATTTTCTGCCTATGTAGAATTTGATGAGAGTTGCACAGAACAGAGTTGTGTCTGCCTTCCCTCACTGCTTTACACAGGAATGGGCACAGGAGAAGTTTTCAATTTCTGATGCATCTAGAACCAAAAGTAGAATGAATGCTTAATGGGGAGACTCCCTTCCTTTTGCTTAAATCAGAGCTGTAAGGCTGTACCATAGCAAGCACCCTCAGACAGGTTTGAAGTAGGCTTTTGAATATAGGTAGTATAAATCTATCTATAGGAAAATAGTGAGTGCAGCTCTATTATTAATACACAAGAATTCACATTTAGTAAAAATGAGAATATGTGTTATACAAACCTCTTCCCACACTGATAATTACTAAAAGTGGATACCTTCTTCTAAATCCCAAGTGTGAAATTTATTTTGCAATGCTTTATGATTGTCCCATCTGTATTAAGTTTAACATCAAAAAATACTTGGGATCTGTTCTGTATCCAACGGCAAGAGAAAACTGTTCTGCCCTTCTGCACTCATCTATTACTATTATGGTTTCTGGGATGCATGGTAACATGTGTAACTAATAGTTTAGAATTACAGAAAAGCATCTGATTTTGTTTTAATGTCTTGATAAAAGCATTGTAAATATTATAGCTGTGTAAGATTCCTTTCCTTATAGGATCTGTTTCATTTCACCTGGAAACTATCTTAATTCTTAAATCCTCCACCCAGATGGTGTATCTAATACGTGGAGTACATGTCTTTTAATCAACCTCTTTGTTAATTAGCAATGGAAACTATGTGTCTTTAAATGTCCAAGAAGTGGTGTTAAAATGCCAAGACAAAGAGCAAGCCAATGATACAACAAATTGTTCCTGCACCATAAAGTTAACTTTTAGAGCCTAAGGGTTCATATTTACTTAATTACTTAAAGATTGGGAGGTATGCTTTCAAGGTGGAAGTGAATGGTTTTAGGGAGAGTGGGATGTCCTGTTATCATGGCCATGTGACTTTATTCAAGGAGCTCTGGCTTTTGGAGAGCTGCAGTACTGGAGATTGCCTCCTGATGCCCTTTTCTGTCAGTGACAATCACTTTAAACAAGCTTATGTGAGCAGCTGGAGAGCTGCCCTTCTTCCATTAGGTATACATCCCAGGAGGGCTGGGGAGCAGTAAGGATGTGGCAATAAACTTAAGTTGGTTTATGTTCAGTTTGTCACTTTCAGGTTGAGAAGGAGAAGGTCAAAGGTTAATTTCCTGTATTCCTTCCTCCCTCCCCTCCCCATTCAGAAAGCCTTTTAGGTTGTTAGATCTGAAAGGGGATCTACATATTTCCTAACTCAATTCCCTTCACTTGTGGGTTGAGTAGAATTTTATAAATGGTCCCCATCTAACCCCAGGGGAAAAGAATGTCATCTTGCTGTTACGATTTCTGTAAGATTATTGCAAACTGACATTTCACTCCTTGTAGAAGACCATTTTTATGCTCACAGCTTTTGAAAATTATCAAATTCATTTCTTTTTTTTTCAGATTCCTGACTATACTGAATTGATGAGAAAGTACTTAATCTCATACATGCATTCTTGAATATCACAGGAGCTATTTTTTTTTCTAAAGTGGAAACTTTTGCCATGCCCTTCACTATTGCTCTTTACTTTGTATTCTTCCTAGTGTATTCTTTCTATATTTAATTTAATATAATGCTTCTTATTGCTTTCCTCCGCAAACTACTTTTTAAATAAAACTTTATAAGCAAAGCTAGTAGTTAGTTAGTTCCCTACAACACAACTTAATCTGTTCCATATGTCTATTAAAAGCCAATAAAAATAAAAACACAAAAACATTTTAGTTATTTTAGTATTTAGTTGAGTTAGACACGTCTGTTATTCACAGATTGTTACTTCCTTTTCTATTGATGTTGCTTGCCTGGTGAAATCCAAAATCTGGTTAAATCTGACTCTGGTCAGACTTAGCATGTAGAGAAGGACTACATATTGCTCAGTGGTTTCTCATTAGTTCATGACTATTAGTGACCATTAGTCACTGACTTAAGTCAAACTTCATTTTTCTATCATTAACTCTTTCAAAGGGATGATATTTTTCTTCTCTCCTCAAAATTCTACTATTGTCTTCCTCTTTCCTTTTACAGCTGACGATTCCTGTTCCTTTTGCACTGAGAACACGGGTGCAGGCTGAGGAGGCTTTCCACACCTCTGTCAATACCCAGTCTACCAGCCCATGTTTACCCCACTCATAGAGTATGCCATCCTGTTGTAGATGAATGCAGAAATCTGGCACTGAGCCCAACCTCCTGTCTACATTTTGTTATATCTCTAGGGATGTGCTTGTGCCATCCAGGGATATAATACTTACAAAAAACCTTACAGTCTGCTCTTGTTTTGGTTGATGTAGTAGACTCAAGTGCTTTTTAAGGAGTAAGAGGTTAATGTTTGGTAGCCTGCAGCTACCATGATCTCTATGTCAGGCCAAGAAGGCTTTTGTGTTTCCTAACAGGGATCAGGTTAGAAGGGGATGCTATATGTTGAGCTTTCTTCCGTTGTAAAAAGAGTTCTTAGAGGCAGCATTAGGGGATAAGAGTAAAACAGTTAACACAGCATAGCTTTCTCTTTAAATGTTTGCATTCTCGTACAGTAAAATATGACATTATATATAATCCATATTTTTTGCAATTTAGTCAGGCATTAAGATTATTTGAATCTTTCCCTAAGCTTAGTAATTAATCAAAACATAAAATTAAACAATTATATATTTTCTCTCCCTGATTTTCTGATTACCTTTTCTTACAGTTTATTTGCTTTGATGAGCATTTTTTACAATGTCCTTATTACCTGACTCCTAACCAGTGCAGCTGATTCTAACTGTACTTTATCCCATGATATGTAATTAAGCTGCCCATCTTCCTGTAATTAAAAAGGTTAAAGAATTGATTATAATTATCACTCTCTGAGGGGAAACAGCAGGAATAAAATTACAGATGATAGTTTTCTTAAAACCAAACATGCTTAATATATGTATATTTCAAGATGATTTGGGACTTATAGAATAGAACATATTGTACATATGCAGACTTCTAGGCAGAACTGTAAACATTAGCTTGACAAGAATTCTTTGCAGTGGTGGGGGGGAGTGTAGCCGTGGAGATGGGAGGGCAGGGATGGTAGGGGAAAAACAAAGGAAGAGGCAACAATGCTTGATAAGAAATGTACTCATTACCTTGTAACCCCTCTGTATGGTATTTTCACAATAAAAAACCCTATTAAAATATTTAAATGTTAAAAAAAAGAAAAAAGGAGAAACTTTCTTTTTCTCCTTTGAATATATATTGATCTATTTACAACTTCATGAGAGCCTTCTTTATGTCTCATTTTAAGCCAGATTTAAACTCAAATCTCCATAAAAATATATTTATCTGTAGTTATTTCATTCATCTGATTTTCTTCCTTTTTGCTTTTCTAGAGAGAGGGTCTGGTTTCGGTTGGCATTAAATTTATGATCCTCATGCCTCCACCTTAAGAGTATTGGGGTTTCAGGCCTGACTACAAGTATCACTGTGCCTCATTCCTTGTTTCTTCCTTCCTTTCCTCCCTCCTTCTCTCCCTGGCTCTCTTTCTCTCCATCCTTCTGTTCCTTCCTTAAAAAACATCAATGTGTTCAGGTGATGTACCCTCCACCTTTAAAAACATTGGTAGTAGGGTTTGCAAGATAGGTGCTCTATCTTTTGAGCCATGCCCTCTGTCTTATTACTCCATGTTTTGCCTATTAGCTAGTTTTTAAAGATAAGGTCTAGAGTATTTTCCTGAGCAAGCCTTAGATGGTGATACTTCTATAGGTATCTTCTGCAAGAGCACAGTCATTCATTCCTATGCTCAGCTTGTTGGCTGGCAGTTCCAGCCAACAGGAATCATAGGCAGGAGGCCCAGCACTTTCCTGCAGTATTCCTCCTTCCCCCTTGCTGATACTGACATCAAGCTGGGCATCATGAGTAACACAGTGGCTTCATGGGACTGTGTCTGGTGTCAGGGACAAGAAAATCATCACAAGAAATATTTTGGAAGCATTATAAAGGTTCAGCATAAGAAATGATTATGTTTACTCTATAGCAATAACTATTTGTATGCCAGACTTTCATAAAGAATAACTCCATGTGTTATTTTCAGCCTATGAGATGTAGAGAATGAGGTTTTTCCTTCGTAGAAGGAGAAAAGTTTGCAAAGGGGAGAAATTAACAGCATAATTGCCAGAATAGCAAAAAGAGCAAGACATTTTTAGAGTGCTATTTTTGGACATGAAATAGGGTTATTTGGGACGATAACATAGATTCAACAACACAGATGCAGCTTCCCATCTTACTATTGTCAAAAGAGGATGAGATTGTTGAAATGGGTGACATAAATCCAGATGCACGATATTCACATACTGCTTTGTCAAATGACACCTCTCTATATGACTACTTAAAGATAATAAAAAATCCCCTACCCCACAAAAAATGTGTAAGATGTGTTTTGATGAAAGCTGGCAACCAAGGTGCTGGAGAATAAGGTAGATTCAGAAGCCAGATTATAATCATAGGGTTTTAGACCATGATTCCATAAGGAGCCTCCATATGCGGACAAAGAAGAGACTTTGATGAATAGGATAATGAAAATCAAGAAGATGAGATGAAGAGCTGGCATCCACCTCAGCCCTTAAACTACTACAACTTTACTTATCAACACAGATGCTCAGAAAAATCTAACCCAGAAGCTGGCCACAGCTGATCTACCAGGTGGGAATTAATCTATTCTCAAGGCTGAGTTGGATTGGGCCTAGTAAATATCAGCTTTTTATCAGTACCACCATCTATTTTACCCAAAGAAAGAGATGAATATGAATGTGCAGCTGAAGACCATACTTGCTTTTTGCCAATTGACCAGATACAACTATATAAGCCTATCTGCCTTGACTATGTAATATGAGAGCTGATTATTTTACCTAGAGATGTCTCTTAGTAACAACTACCATGTTTTTTTTAAAGCAAGGTTTTTCTCAATATATCTGTAAAAGTTTCTAAATTCTTTTATAGCTCATCAAGTTGTTATTTTTAAGAACTTATTTTTAAGATATAATAATTCAATTCAGAGCATGAAAGAAAGGATAGAATGCTTATTTAGCGAGGGTTAAGGCCCTAAGTTTAATCCCCAGTGCCTTAAAAAAACATTACAACTTAATTTTTTTCTAAGAAAATCAGTGACTTGAAATAAGTAGCTTAAATAAGTAGCTTAAAACATAAATCTAAAATAAGATAAGACATTTGGTTCTCTATTATGATGTTTCTTCCTCTTACTGCTCAAGTGTCAACTATATTTCCTTAGATTTTCAGTTTCTAGGGCTTTTGAGCCCTAGGTGAATGTCATGGGCAATATTAAGTGAGGCATTCCTTTGTTAAAAAAAAAACACACTTGTATCTCTCTTTCACTAATTATACTCTGTAGCTGTTTTCCATATCTTTGTGAATCTGCTTCCTCTTCCTCCTGACTAGAATTATCAGTGTAACAGCAGACATGTTATGTATGTAGCTATTGCTGCTCTGAGTATTCACATTTCATGTCTATAATGAGATATATCTTTACAATGGTAAGTTTCTACAGTGACCTATGAAAGCCATATTGTATCTTTCCATACCTAAAGAAACAAGTGATTTTTATTTCAATCAAGTGATTTTTATTTCAATGCTGCATGTTCATGTAAACAAAATGTCCTGGGGATATTTTACCTCTTTACTCACAACATCAACTGAATTCAAATATCATCACATTACTACTAAGACAACGATCACATGTATAAAAGCTTCTTATATTTGATAAATTCTCAAAAGCTCAGTAAACTATCTGCCTGAAACATGGAAAGATTTCTTTGTCTTTAATCATAAGATACAATATTTTTGGGAGGCATTAGAGCTTAAAATATATTTTCAAGGGTCTCATATCTAAAATATACTTAGAACTCAAAAAATTAAATCATCCAGAAACAAATCCTCAAAGAAACAACTGCCCCATTAATAAGTGGGCTAAAGATTTAAAGAGAGACTTCTCTGCAGAAGGAGAATGGCCAATAGACACATGAAGAGAAATGCTCAATTTCTCTGGCCATTCAAATGCAAATCAAAACAACATTGAGATTCCACCTTACCCCAGTTTGAATGGCTATAATCAAGAAATCTAATAACAGCAGATTCTGGAGGGGATGTGGCCAAAAGCGAATGTTACTGCACTGTTGGTGAGAGTGAAAACTTGTCTGGAAAGAAGTATGAACGTTCCTCAAAAGACTACACGTAGAGCTCCCTGATGACCCAGCAATCCCACTTCTGGGCATTTACCCAAGTGATAACAAACAAGGCCATACTAAAACCATGAGCACAACTATGTTTATCGCAGCATTATTCACCATAGCTAAGATATGGAATCATTCCAGATGCCCCTCAGTAGATGAATGGATCAAGAAAACGTGTTGTGTGTGTTTGTGTGTGTGTGTGTGTGTGTGTGTGTGTGTGTGTGTGTGTGTGTGTGTGTGTAGGAATTCTATGCCTGCATCAGAAAGAATGACACTGCCCCATTTGTTAGAAGATGGAAAGACTTGGAAAAAAATCATATTAAGTGAAGTAATCCAGACCCAAAGAAATATAGGTCACATGTTTTTCCTCATTTGCAACAATTAATATATGGCCAGGATAATTTTATCAGATGAGCAGAAAAGCTCAAATGCTATGTACATATTACCATATAAGATGATGTTAATCGAAATGAACACCAAGTTGTGGAAACAAGAGGTCTTTCTTTGTTGTTGTTGTTAATGTACTATGTGATTTTTTTTTTGTTTCCTTTGTATGTTCTTCACCCTATGATATACCCCTGTTGTTACTGTACTTGATTTTGGCACCCTGCATCTTGTATATACATCTATCTAATTGGAGAGGGGAAGGGGGATAACAAAACACTGAAACAAGGACACAGGATAACCTATTGCAACAATGATACTTACAAGACACTATGCTGGATATGAACTTTACAGTTTCGGGGGTGGGGAGAGGAGGTGGGAGAGTAAAGGGATAGTAGGAGAACCAAAGGAGGGGCTAAAATGTGAGACAAGAAGTGTACTCATTACTTACTCATGTAACTGTAAGCCCTCTGTATAGCATATTTACAATAAAATACAATTAAAAAGTATATATTTTATAGAACCAAGGATATGTGATAGCTCTAGTTTTTCAATTCACACATTTCTTTGGTGATACACAATATTAGGAACTTGAACCACTCGTTGCTACAAACATATATGTCCAGAACGTGTTACCTCTCAAATAGCTGTTTTAAACTTCTATTCTCTAAATCTTACATAGAGAGGAACAGGGACATGACTAAACCCATCAATACTGGGGCTGGTCACCTGACTTCCCACTTTGACTTGTTGCTTGAACATCGTTTCCTAAACTTTTAGAACCTCAATATCATTACCCAGTAATGAGGACTTGTTTGTTTGTTCGTTTCTTTTCTTTTCTTTTTCTTTCTTTCTTCTTCTTTTTTTTTTTTTTTACAATTTCATTTGCCTATAACCCTGTTGAGAATACATTCCTATCAAATGAGGAACATTTACTTCACTATTTATGAAATTACACTCTGTGACTTAAAATGCTTGAGTTTTGCTTTTCAGTCTCGTAAGTTGTTAGATTTATTTTATCTTAGTATTGAAATAATTTTCATTTGAGATGAGGTCTTCCTATTTTCATTAGTCTGGTCTCAAATTCCTAGAATCCCTTGCCTAGCCTCTTAAGTGCTCAGCCAATGTCATGCGTTGCACACCCTACTTAAAACTTTGTAACTGACACTTAAACATTATACTTATGGCATAGATTATGAGATTTGAGAAAAAATGCATTTTGTAATGTAGAAAGCAAGCACATTCACTTTTGCAAGCACATTTATCTTCATTTCTTGGTAGTGAGAATATATGAAATTCTCCTAGGAATGCCTTTGATATTTTTAAGTCGCCAAATTAAATGCAAAAACTCATTTCAAATGTAGACACTAACATAAGGAAATATGAAAGTGTTTTTTCATATTGCAAAATTGCTTATAATGCACAAATAGATGTTTTAATAGCAAGTTGGGTGTTAAAAATGATAGTGTTTATTACAATTTAATTTGGTGAACTCAAAACAATTTGAGGGGCTGGGAAGGTGGCTCAGTGGTAGAGCTCTTGCCTTGCATGCATGAGGCCCTGGGTTCAATTCCTCAGTACCACATAAGCAGAAAAAAAGCCGGAAGTGGTGCTGTGGCTCAAGTGGTAGAGCGCTAGCCTTGAGCTGAAGAGCTGAGGGACAGTGCCCAGGCCCAGAGTTCAGGCCCATGACCGGACCCTCCCTCCCCCCAAAATTGGCATTTCTAGAATTCTTTGGTAAGATGTAAGTATCATTTCTCTGGGTATAATCTCCATTACAAGTCTCTCTGGTTCAATCTCCTTTACAATTCTTGCTGAGCTATTAGTTGATCATGATCCAAAAACCTCCTGAATCCCAAGATAGGTTATTGGTTTTTGATATGTCTAGTGTTATTTATACATAATTTAACAACGCAGTCACATTTTGGTTAATAACATACCTAACTCAATGCCTTCTATTGAAGAATATCAAGATTACTAACATGTCTGTGTGCTCTATCCCCAAATTTTCTTCTGTTTGCTACAGATACAATAATTTTAAATAAAATTATTATTTCGCTTTCTCTGAAAAGTAGCTAATTCACAGTAAGATACCATGTCACACAGATAGCTTATCCCAAGTTATTGATTTAGTTCTTGCAAGGAACCTTGCAAGTCAGAGCAAGGGAAATTTTCTTTAAAGATTTGTTTATATTTTTCTCATAAAACAAGATGAAACCTGTCAATATGTTATGGGTCAAAAGCACATTTCTACCTGAAGAGATCAATAAGATGCACATTAGGCTGAAGGCTCTTAGATTCTATCAACTTGTAGAGCTAGTTATAAAAATATCTACTTTCTCATAATCCAAGTACAAAGCTACATGTCAATTATGAAGGTGTCATACATAAAATGTGAAGTGTCCATAAACTTCTAGCCTGGTACCTTATTTCAGTTATCTCAACCTGTTATTTCAAAGTGATGCCTAAGAAGTACAGGAGTAAGCAATTTTACTCTATTTTGATCTTTAAAATTTCTCAGATCGCAGACATTATTTTTGGTATTTATTTAGATAAATTTCTAAGTTATGTAAATATTCCTTCTGTTTTTAATGGGTAAACACTGAAAAAAATGATTTTGTTTATTTAAACATTTGATCTATTTAAAATAGTAAAACGAATACAAAAATAATAAAACTATCAACTACTTTCTAAAGGGTGTTATTATACATTGTATAAGTGGGTATATAAAATGGTTATTCTGGATGTGTGTGTGTGTGTGTGTGTGTGTGTGTGTGCATGCGTGCTGGACCTCTGGGACTTGAAGTCAGGGCCTAGGTGATAGCCCTGAGATTTTGTGCTCAAGGCTATTGCTCTACTATTTGAGTCATAGATCCACTTCCAGCTTTTGTGGTTAATCGAAGATAACCAATAAGAATGTCAGAGACTTCATTTCCATGCTGGTTTGGAACCACGATACTCAGATCTCAGCCTTCTAAGTGGCTAGGATTACAGGTGTTATTCTTCCTTTTTGATTCTGAAATTATTCATAGGAAGTAAAGAAGAACTCAATTTACTCATATGCCTTTCGATATAGAGAGGATATTCATTTGTTGAGTTGGCCTAGAGCGTGATGGTAGTCGCAATAATTCTGCATAGAGAGGAGATTTCTTTTTCTTCTTCTAAAATATTGGGAAAAATGAAGACCAGGTAAAGAAAGGAGAAAAAAATAGACAATGAGAAGGAAGGCTGTGCCACATGGTAGAGTGAACAAATGTCTCATAGGCATAGAGATAGCACAATGAAGTTTAATTTCTTTTGATGCTTTAAAGCTTTGCTTTTCTTTCTCTCCAAGTTTTTTACAACCTCGAGTCTGCAGTAACAAAGTCCTCTGTGCTTGTGTATGTTTATCAATCAAGGAGAAGGGTGTGAGTGATTATCTGAAGTTAATATTGTATATATGTTAATAATATGACATTACAACAATTACAGTCATAATTTTTTTTTTTTTTGTTGGTCATAGGCCTTGAACTCTACGCCTGGGTGCTGTCCCTGAGCCCTTCAGCTCAAGGTTAGCGTTGTACCACATGAGCCACAGCACCACTTTGACAATATAACAATTGCTAAACAATATAATAAAATTGTTACAATGTAACAATTGTTAAAGAGCAATTTAAGATTAGATATGTGAAGAACATATAATGTCTTACAGGTTAACGAAAATGATAATATATGTGATTTTTAATTTTGTAAGTTAAAAAATGATCAGTGATTCTTCACTAGTTTCAAATGAAACACCATACCTATGTCATTTGAAGGTGGTTCAAGGGTCATTTATAGTCTCTAAGGAATACATGGCAATGACAATATTCACCCAGAGTTCACATGGTTGTATATTAGGATCTTGAGTGTGCATTTATACAATATCATAGTGATGAGAAAGAATGATTGATTGGCAAGTTATATACCAACTTCATATTTTCAAGGAGTCATGGGCTTATTTATATTATGAGCTATTATTACCTTGTGTTAAATAATGTAGCGGCCAGCTATCCATTTGTGTAGAGTGGTTGTGCAACATTTGACCTCAAGCAACAGAAAAGAAAAGAGGATTTAAAATGCTACTAACAGCATTATTGATAATGCTAGGTTAAGCAAATTGTTCTTTGATTTGATTTTTAATGTATTAACAAACAATTATAAAATGAGCTTAGTTGTAGTGAGGTCGATGTGAATCTTTCATAAATGTGACAGAGAGTTCATCTCGATTGCTACAGAGCAGTGAAGCTGTAATAAGATTACTTTTTTCATGCACAATCCCTGGATTTGGACTCCATTTTCCATCATAACTCTCAGGAGATTACAGCTAAAGGCTACATTATTGACCTAATTCCTCTGATGGTTTAACCTCATTTATGTTTTATTCTGAGGAATTTTATGCTCATAATTGTGAGCTCATGCAATGTGTCCTATATTCTACTTCTTGACACTCCATCTCTGCCCACTTGACGACCTAGTGAGCTGCTTGAATGACTGGAATTAGTTCTATGAATGCTTGCACATGTATTTCAAGGTGAATAAGCATCGATGACAACTTTAATTTATTCTGTACAGAATAACTTCATGCAATGCATTAGTTCCCTACTAAAAAATAAATGCATAATATTTTATCATGGTTTAAGACAATTTAAGACAATTTTATGATTTTTGTAAGAAGCAACAACTGTCAGAGTGTTTTATAATATGATACCTAGATTCATAATGACATTGACTATCTGTGCAGTTCAAGAGAGGGATTGAAACTATATGTTGTATACATTATTGGTTAATTTATTTCCATTCGCCGGGTCATCAAATTCTTATGGTTAAATGGTCAAGAATATATTACATATGTATGTATATATGTGTATCTATCTATCTATCTATCTATCTATCTATCTATCTATCTATCTATCTATCTATATTGTTTTTTTGGGGGGGTGGTCGGTCATGGCACTTGAACTCTGGGCCTGGGCACTGTCTCTGAGCTCTTCAGTTCAAGGGAAGTGCTCTACCACTTGAGCTACAGCGTCACTTCCAGTTTTCTGATGGTTTATTGGAGATAAGAGTTTCAAGGCCTTTCCTGCCTGGGCTGGCTTTGAACTGGGATCCTCAGATTTCAGTCTCCTGAGTAGCTAGGATTATAGGCATGAGACACCGGTGCCCAGCTAAGGCTATGCATTATTATATCTAAATCGAAAAATATTTTTCTTTCTATTAAAGTAACTATGCAAATTTTCTTAATAAAAATCACATTGGTTTATTTGCTTATTTTCCTAATTTAGTTTTTGAAGGAGATGACTAACATGAATGACAAACTGTTAAGAGAATTGCATATATTTGCAGTGCAGTGTACTGAAGTGAACAATGACCTTAACTGTCCTAGTTTATTTTGTGATGCTATAACTTGAGATTGGGTAGTCCTGAAAGAACAGAGATTCATTTCCAAAGTTTCTACAGGCAGAACATTCAAGTTTAAGAGACTACATCTGGTGAAGGCTTTCTTTGTTGCTTGTAATATGTGGAAGGTGGTTGATAGATGAGAGTCAGAGAAGGGAAGGGAACTAAACCCATCATTTACTTTGGTAGACTTTGTGAACTTGAGGTGCTACACATCAGGGAAAATCCCAGATGAGTCAAATTCCAACTTCAGCAACCATGTCCCTCTACCATGTGAACCATGAGGTTTACTGGTGGCCACCCTAGCTAATGTACACTTGCAGTGGGGCCTGAGGTTTGCTGTAAGTATAAAATATACCTCCCAAAGTCAAAGTATTAGTGGAAAATATCATCATATTTTCAAAATTGGCTGTATTAAAATGACATGTTGGATATCCTGGGTTAAAATGTCTGTTATTTAAATGGATTTTTACCTCTATAAGTGGCTTCCAGCCTAACACACATATAACTTACACTTATTTCTCACATTATTTCTCTATGGGTAACACTTACATAAGTCTTCTATGCTTGTGAAAAAGATTTGTTCAGGCCGATAAAATTTGGACTGGCAGTTACTTGAGACTGAAAACTTCATTCCTGCTAACAAAAGCCATTTTTCAGTCACTAAATAAGATGACTGTAGTCATGATTAAATCTTTGCATTTAAGTATAGATTTTGATCAAACCCTGATATAAGCTTTAATACTGATCTACTCTTCCAATACTACCATCTAGTTAATTTGAAAGCATTATGACTTAAAGTCAGTAAAAGGAAGCAGACTTGAGTATACACATTTATGTCTAATACTTTATTGTCTGTAGACACTAAGTAAATTATTTAACATACTCAGACCTCATTTTAATTAGTTTTGAAACAAACAAGGTGATGCCTGACTTGTAAGATTGTGTTAAGAATAATACAATTCATAGGAAAAGGTAAACTCAGTGCCTGGTCATACAGTAATTGTCTTTTAAAATATCTGTTTTTGTTGGCTTTCCAATACTGTTACAAAATACCAGAGACAATTTTATAAAGAGAAATTTTATTTTGACTCATGGTTTCAGAAACTTCAGTCTATGATTGACTGAATCCATCATTTACTGACTCTATTGCTTTCAACTTGCAATTAGACCATACTATATGTTGATAGTGGCAGAGCAAGCTGCTCAACTTATGGCTAGAAATCCAAGGAGAGGAAGGGATGATGTGCCACTACGCCTTTCAAGGATATGTCCATGACTGGACTATCTCTTAATAGAGCTTCACATCTTAGAGTTTTCCTCACTATCCAGTAGTGACAAGCTGGCTAGTAAACTTTTAATACAAGGACATTTGGTGGACATATCAGATCCAATTATAACAGTTAGTTGCTTGTATTATGTAAGTGTAAATCTCAGAGTCTCTAGCAGTGTATGGGTCAGTAAAAAAAGGATAAGAAAAAGCTGTTACAAATGTGCAAATTGTTTTTGGATTCAGAGGTAAAATTCCAATCTGAAAATCTCAGAAGGGATCAGAAATGGGAGGTGGGTTTGATCCTCGACAGCGTGTGTCCTCTCTGCATGTCCTACCGGCTGTGGCAGTCACACTCCATTTTTTTAATTCTCAGGGCCAATGAAGATTGAGATTTAGGTTGGAAAAAACGTGAGAGTAGCCAAGAAGTCACGGTGAGAAAAGGAAAAAGTTGTGTGATTATATGTCTGTTTGATTAGGGAATTATAAAATTTGGTTTATTTTTTTGCATTCCTTTTTTTCTAGTTTGTGATGGCTGAAATTTTTAGGAAGCCCATCTCACTATTATATCACATGGTATAAAAGAGAAGAGATGGGACCAGTAAGGCCACTGTAGTAGGTTGTTTTAATGCTTACAGGAAGTGGATTGTCTTCTGACAGGTGCCTGGAGAAGGAAAAGGAATTCCTAGGAACAAAAATTCCCCAGCTCTTAGCACTTTCTACTTGTGGCCTACAAACCAGTCCAAATGGGTAGCAGGGATACTGCTGAAATACATGATTGAATAAGAGAGCCATTGTTACTGCAGTCAACCTTTCAAATGTGACATTGTAAGAAGAGTACAACTGGGAGAGAAAAAGGCTTAAAATGGATTAAAATTTAAACAATTTCCAATCAAACAGAAATGTTCTGGGAATAGTGCCAGAAAGAATTGTTGAATTGGTTTTAATATAAGCTCTCTAAATTTAACCAGCTGGAATTATTTGCAATTATTTTTGAAGTTTATGTCTATGTATATGTTATATGGATATTTCAAATACAATATTTATTTAAAAATCAGACCTACTTCTTGTTTTCTGAGGCATCAGAGAATAGATACATCTATATAATTTAATATAACAAATTATATAGAGAATAGCAAATCACAGAAATTAAGATCAGATGAAATTTTAGAGTTCAGTGAGTATAAATTTATTTGTTATTGATAGGAATGCAAAGCTGGTGAAATTGAGGCAGAGAATCAGCAAGCAATTACCTGAGACACGACTGGCACCTTGCTTTGCTTATTTCCAGAGAAGGTCTCTCCATGACACACAACTATTTCACTAATAAATATAACAGGCTGTTCTCTGGACAGACAGGCTTTTCTACTAGCCTTACTGGGAACAGACATGTTTTTTAAATGAGGGCCTGGTGGCTAAAGCTTAATCCAAGTTAATGAAAAATGTGGAAGGCATTGCCATATGTTGGCAAGGTCTCCTGGCATTATCTATAAGGAAGGTATTGTTTCAGTGTAAATAGATTGAAGGTTGTACAAACATCAAGTCCATTCACTGTCTGTGTTGTTTTGGTAAATGTCTAAGTGAGGCTGAAAATCTAAATAATGCATCACTGAAGAACTTTTCTAAAGATCTATCTCAGTTGGGTATGTTGGCACATTCATATGATTTGAGAACTTGCAAAGAGGAGACATGAGGATTGTGAGTTTGAAACCAGACTGAACTACTTAGAAAATTCCAGGCTCTCCTGGGCTAGTGAGAGCCTATCTCCAAATAAATTTAAAAAATAAAAATCTTCCCATTATAATTAAATAACAACAACTATTAAAATAATAATAATGACAACAGTAATAATAATAAAAGACAGTACTGGACAACAAGAACATGATAGCTGTAGATGAAGTGTCACATATCTGGCTGGCACTGCTGATTCTTGAGACATCCTTTCAAGCATTTTACAATCACTTCTAAGCTTGTACCATCATTGTTCATTTACAACTGGAAAGGGAAACGGATCCATGGATCCAACTGCCTGCTGAGGTCTCAGTCCAGCCCTCTACTTACTATACAGGAAGTTACACATCCTGTTTGCAGGTGTTGACGTTGCTTCTCTATGTCAAGCAGCTTTGGCTCTTGAGTTGCTCTTATGGTGTTGAGTTGGGAGGCAAAGGAAAGGCTAGCTGTTGCCATTGCACAGAGCAGGAAAGAACTGATTCTGCTGAAATCACAGTGTAAGCACTGGGGAATAATTACAAGCTGTTCCAGGACTTAAAGATGTTTGTGTAAAACCATTAGAGGACATATTGCCTTAATTTGAGCCTTAATCAAAAGAGTGAACTGTTAGCCAAGAACCAGTGCCTCATGCCTGTAATTCTAATAACTGAATAGGCTGAGAATTGAGGATTGTAGTTCAAAGCCAGGCTGGTCAGGAATGACTCATCTCCAAGAAAGTACCAAAAACATATACTATTTATTGCAAATAAGTATATTTCTTTGGGCGTGGCTCATGTCACTTAATATAATTTTTTCCCAAGACTTTCCATGTCCTAGCAATGTCATTCTTTCTGATGGAGACATAGAATTCCATTGTGTATATATACCACATTTTCTTGATCCATTCATCTACTGAGGGGCATCTGGATTGCTTCCATATCTTAGATATGGTAAATAATGCTGCAATAAGCATAGTTGTGCTGGTAGCTTTAGTATGATTTTGTTTGTGGTCATTCCAGTAAATGCCCAAATGGTGGCTCATAGGGAAGCTGTATGTGGAGTCTTTTGAGGAACCTCCATACTACTTACAAAGTGGCTGAACAAGTTTACACTCCCACCAACAATGCAGTAAGGTTCCCCTCTGGCCACATCCCCTCCAGCATCTATTGTTATTAGAGTTCTTGATTATAACCATTCTAACTGGGGTGAGGTGGTGTCTCAATGTTGTTTTGATTTGCATTTCTTTTATGGCTAAAGAGGTTGATCATTTCTTCATTGTCTATTGGTCATTTTTATTTCCTCTTCAGAGAAGTTTCTCTTTAGCCTACTTATTTATTACGCAGTTGTTTCTTTGAGGATTTGTTGTTGGGGGATTTAATTTTTTGAGTTCCAAGTGTATTTTAGATATGAGACCCTTGTTCGTTGTATGGTTAGTGAAGATCTTCTCCCAATCCGTGGGCCTTCTATTGATCTTGCTAGCTATGTCCTTTGCCATGCAGAAGCTCTGCAGCTTCATGCAATCCCATTTGTCCAATATTTCTGTGATTTTTTGTGTTTCTGGTTCTCTATTAAGAAAATTTTGGCCTGTGCCAAGGAGACCTAGGATTTCTCCTATCCCGTCCTGTAGTGTTTTCAGGGTGTCTGCTTTGACTCCAAGGTCTTTGATCCATTTGGAGTTGATTCTGGTGCAGGGTAATTTATAAGAGTCTAGCTTTACTTTTCTACAAGTGATGAACCAATTTTGCCAGCACCATTTACTGAAGAGGCTGTCTTTTTTCCATTCTACTTTTCAAGCTCCCTTATGGAAGATTAGATGGTTATAAGTCTTTGGGTTCATTTCTGGGTTTTCAATTCTATTCCATTGGTCCTGAGGTCTCTTCTTGTGCCAGTTCCAAGCTGTTTTGATTACTATGGCTTTGTAGTAGAGTTTGAAATTTGGTATTGGTATTCCTCCAGCACTGTTCTTTCTGTTAAGGATAATTTTTGCTCTTCCAGGTCTTTTATTGTTTCATATGAATTTTTGGATTGCCTCTTCTATTTCCTAGTATATGTCTGAGACATGCAGAAAAGGTCAGATAAGATGTTAAGTGAAACGAACCCCAAGATAAGGATAAAAGTGTTTTTTTCTTTCTTGCTATTGTTTCTAATGTATTTATAAGATATCATGTGATTTTTTTTGTTGCTTTGTATGTCCCTCCCCTACGGTATAACCCCTGTTTTCACTGAATTTGATGTTGGTATAATTTGGAGAGGAGAGGGGAAAAAACAAATTGTTTAAATAGGGATACAGATTGATCCATTGCAACAATGAGATGTACAAGACGCTATGTCGAAAAATGAACTTTACAATTTAGGTGGGGTGGGGGCTAGGGAGGTGGGGAGCTTAGTTGTGGAGATGGGAGGAAAGGGATGGTAGGAGAAAAACAGGAGGAGGCAACAATGCTTGATAAGAAATGTACTCATTACCTTGCTCATGTAATTGTAACCCCTCTATACAGTATTTTCACAATAAAAAACTTATTTAAAAAAGAGAAAGAACAAAAAAGAAAGTACCAAAATCAAGACAAAACAAAATAAAGCTCAGGGATAGTGCCCAGGGCCTGAGTTCAAACCCTACGACTGCCACAAAACAAACAATACAAAAAAAAGAAACCTCTAAAAGTGAACCATTGAAAGTCTAGCAAAATATAGGAATAGTTAGAAAACTGTAATATAAATTACAGACCTCATTCCCATTCCAAATATGCAATTTGCCTACCTACATTTTCCATGTCTGACTACCATAACACTACTGTCCTGTAACCTGAGCAAAGGTAGAGTCCTGTTTACCAACTAAATAGGTGTTTTGGACAAGCCTTTATTGGCCATAGAAGATGGATATGCAGAACTCATTTTTACTTTTAGGAAGAATGATAAAACTAAACTTTTTTCTCACTACTGGAATGTGCTCTTTATAAGGATCAAGTTTCTATGGGTATGGAAATATATATAAATGTGTGTGTAAAGGCATCAGTGTGGGTGAGAATGTGTGTACACATTTATGCTCATATGCTGATAAGTATATGTATGTATGAGTGTGTGCACAAATATATAGGCATACATTTGATTATGCATATATGTTTTACAAAAGTTTTTTAATCACCTTTAAGTAGTTGTGCAAGGGAACTGCCATTCAACAAAATGGTTTATGAATACAATGTGTCAGCGCCACCCCTTTCAACATTCTCAGGCATCCCTCATAGCCTACTTTTCCCCTCACTTTTAAAAAATGATGTAATACATTGAATTTTTTAAACTGCATTCTTTCTACTTTCTTGTCTTCATTTATCTATTTTCCCCAACCTTTCTGTGCCCCTTTCAAATACCTCTTTCCTGATGTTTATTTTGTTGAATCATTATTTTACCCTTCTGAGAAATTACATTCAGTTCTTTCCTAAATCTACTGGATTTCAATTCATATACTTATATACACTTGCATTCTACCTAAGGTATTTACAGATATATGTAAATTGATGTACAGATATATTTATAAACCAATTCTAGCTTCCACATATGAGGGAAAACATGCAACCTCTGAGTCTCTGAGCCTGACATACTTCATTTAATGTCATTTTTTCCAAGTCCTCTTATTTCCTTGCAGATGATGCAATATAATTCTTCCTAATAGATGAGTAAAATTCCATTGTATATATGCACCACATTTTCTTGATCTATTTGTCCATTGACAGATCTGGGTGGGGTTGACTCTATATCTTGTCTGTGGTGTATAGCGCAGCAATATACATGGTTGTGCTGGTGGCTTTTT
This sequence comes from Dipodomys merriami, assembly GCF_024711535.1. Lineage (NCBI taxonomy): Eukaryota > Metazoa > Chordata > Mammalia > Rodentia > Heteromyidae > Dipodomys > Dipodomys merriami. The sequence goes on along the minus strand of NW_027203381.1, from coordinate 94,152,988 downwards.
AAAAAATGTGTTTTATTTGTGCTTGTGGACATGAGTATATGTATGTGATGTTATGCATATAAATTTGTCTGCAAATTGTGTGACTATATGTAAGTACATGTGACCGAATATGTGTATAATCATGAGTGAACAAATATACGTATGAGTGTGTACATGTGAGTAGATTTGAGCTGTTCGTGTACATGTGTATTTATGCATAGCAGTGAACAGAGATCAGAATAAAAAAGGTCTGCTTTCTTTTCCTAGTGCATGTGCTGGATACATATGTTGTGATATCCCAAAGTGCTTTTATCAGCAGAAACTGTGAAGACAGTAACCAAGAGAAGAAGAACGGAACTTTCCAATGTCCTGTGACTATAACTATAGGTTTCCATATGCTTGTATTGTGTTTTCTACCTTTCAGGATGATGCTGGCATTTAGCTTTGTGTACTTTGTATGTGTGTGTGCTTTGTGTGTGTGTGTGCTTTGTGTGTGTGTGTGTGTGTGTGTGTGTGTGTGTGTGTGTGTGTGTGTGTGTTTGTGTGAGTGAGATGATAGTATACTATCTCATAACACTTGGTCAATCAAGTAAAATGTACTTTTTCTGCAGCTCAACACTTATGTTCTTGAATCCCACAGCTTCAGGACCTGCTGTTGGCCTTTTCTCTGGGAAGATCAAGTTTAGATATTGGTGTCTTTCGGTTCTGGAAAAAATTTTGAAGCATTTCATTGATTTTAGTGCTCTCTGCTATTTTATTTTCTTTTTCTGGCAATTATATTATTTATTGAATCTCACAGATTTGATATCCAGTTTTTTTACATCGCCCCTCACTATTCTTCTCTGAATTTTCTCAGAAATATCTTAAACGTTATGAAAGCCTTTACACATTTCATTTCTAGAATCTTATTCCTTTCCTTTTCCTTTTCTTCCCTTCTTGCTTATCCCCTCCTTTCCCCTTCCTTCCCTCTTCCCCTATCTTCATCCTCCTTCCTCTCTCCCCCTTTCTTCCCCCTTTCCTTTTTTCTTCCCTCCCTCCCCTTCCCTCTTTTCCTTCCTCTTCTCTCCCTTTCTTAATTCCTTCCTTCCTTCCTACAAATAGTTATGGTGATTATTACTTGAAGATAACTTTTATTCATATCTGGGGGATATAAGCAAGAATGTTGCCACATCAAAAAAAATTTACCTGGACCAAATATAAATAATGCAGAAATAGAGAAATCTTGCTCTGATTATTGATTTGAAAAGTCACTGTGGGAAGAAAAGATGGAGAATGTTTTGCTTAGGAGCTCTGTTTTTTTCCCATGGACCTCTAGCATGCTTATATCTAGAGAACCACAGAATAAACAGGATTATGGAAAAGGAAATCAGCATTGCTTATATTGGGAGCAATGAGAAACCCAGTGCAGCTGTAGTGGAGAGCTCATATATCAGTTAGAGAGTTAGATTGGTGCTGTATTGTGGAGAACCTCAAATACCAGGATGAATACTTTCACTTTATTTATTAGACAATGGGGAGCCATTCCATGGGTGTTGTGTAGAGTAAGCAGTGTTTTAGTTAAATTAGTCTGGCAGTGGTTTGAGGATCTATTGTAGTGGAAAGCTTGGGAGACAATTAGAAGGTTATTATAACAATCCAACCTTGAAGTATTGAATATTAATTCAAGCAGAACCTTATTTAACCATGATACTTGTAGCACATGTTCTTGTCTAAATGCAATTACAGATTAGGGGAAAGCCATCCGGCCACAGTAGCACAAAACTGAGACTTCACACAAGAGTATAAACAATGAACTCTAGTTTATATGTGACATGGGTTAATTAAGCCATATTATTTTGCTTATGTATTTACATCATGTATGCTTGGTATGTTTTTTGAAAATATGATTTTTTTATTACACAAACAGAAACAATGAAAACCTTTATTTCAAAACATAATAGCTTTTTATCACCTTAATGTTTCTCTCATTTGAACCTGTATTTTTGTATATCTATAAACTCAGAGCTCTAAAATAACAGTGGGCTTCAAAAGTGTGCCACCATGTTTGTTTCTTATTGTCTAGGCAATAATAAACAACCACCAAAAATTTCATCTCTCTGGCTTGCAGTGGGAGGTAAAGCAAAGATACCAGAAAATTTCTTCAATGCTTATAAATTTCACTATTGATCTCATATCACTAACACTAGTTTTCATAACAATTCTTTCTTTCTCTAATTTTCCATGATTTTTATTGAAAAACTAAGCCTCTTTAGATTAGTCTTATTAATTCATTGAGACTTAGATTTTAATCAGAAAATTGATCTTTCTGAACTTTTCAGGGAACAATCATGAGGCCATTACTACAAAATATAAATTTTCTACCTATTTATCATAATTTTCTTATTATATAGACTGTTTGCAACACTAAATAGAATCAGCTTGTATATGAGGAAGTATTGAAATGATTTCTGTAACTGAACAACAAGCCCTGGACCTGTGAATTAGTTTAAAACCACATAGAATCAGCGGTGAGTGGCCGGGCGATGGGGTGGGATTGGGCGTGAGGGGGGATAATAAAAAAAAAAAACCACATAGAACGATCTAGATCATTTGATGTGAACAAAGTTGTCTGTTATAGGCTTTATAAGAAGCAGTGAGAAGTCAATCTTTACCAATCTTTTATCTTTATAAGAGATTCAAATGCCAATGAGTATATGTACTGGGACTTTACCATAGAGCCAGACCATTTTATCATGCCACTCTATATGCCCCCCTTTCTGGATTCCATGAGAATGGGCTGCCTTAAATTAGACAGGCAGATGATTTTCCTAGTAACAAAAAATTATGAAGTTGAACACAAATAGAAGGTGTACTTGGTTGTATTCCGACTTATCAGTATCCAACATGTCTAGGATAGGCCTAGGGTCTGTGTAGGGTCAGCTGGAGTTGCCTGGTTATTGTCCTCACTGAAGAGTTTCCATAACACTTCAGATTTTTATTTTGCACTATCTGGACACAGTCATATCTTCCTCAAGGTTTAGTACCTTTCTCAGCCTATTTTTATTGCCCTCTAGAGAAGTCTCTGAGTAAAATACACTGTTTAAAGGATCACTACTTACCCAGGAGGACTTGCTGTGTAGAACAGGCCAGCCTCAAAACCGTAATGATGTGCTCAGCCCTCTGGGGTGCTGGATTACATGCCACATCACTACACCTGGCTCCCTCATCATTTCTGAAAGGGCTTTCAATACCAGTATGGGATTTGAGAGGGCAAGTTTAAATGTATATTATTCATTTAAGTAGTCTTCAATAAGTCTCAGTCTTCAAGAAGATACTTGGAAATATGACCATCAATCTTAAAAAGATCAAAAAATATTCTTATAAAAGAAAACAAATGTAAAGCTTTATGTAGGATCTGGAAACTTAAACCTCTTGGGCTTTAGTTTCCTCATCTGTGAAAAAAGAGATTAGAATAAATGTTCAATGACCTGATATGTTAATAATGCTCACTACAAAGAATGTATTAACATTGCATACTAAGTAAATTCAAAGTCTTTATATATGTGATTGATACAAAGGGTTTAAGAGTTCATCTCTAATATTAGTAATGTTATTGGAAAATGAGATAGAAGAGTCATTAAGAAGTGTAAATCGTATTTCACAAGCTCTTCTACGTAAAATATTAGGTAAAATTTTGTTTTCTAAGACATAGTACAGTACAAAAATTTTAATTGCATTACTTTAGGTAAGTTTTTACCTTCTACAGAATAAAACCTCAATCACTTCTGAGAGCTTACATAATGCCATCTGGTATGTAGTTAAAGTTAGAAAGGTCAAGGTCCTTGCCTGCAAAGTCTCCTTTGATCTTGTGACAATTTGTGTCTTCCTTGCCATGTGTATGATTAGGGGAACTTCCTCAAGGGTCTCTGTGTCCATCTGTGAGCCTTGCTACCTTGGCATACTTTCTAGGTTTGTGAGGTCTGCTGCATCCCTTCAGGGACCAAGGCCCTCTGAAGTACTGCCTATGTGGCTTCTCTCCTTGCTCAGGATACGGCCTTATCCTGAAGTGAATTACTTTCTCTTCAGATTTCTTCAAAGTTGCTCTGTTTACATTTGTGAACTTTCTAAGTTCTCCACTGGGTTTTGGCTTTTGAAATACCAAAATAAGAACGACTTTCAAGCTACTTCTTTTTGGTCTACCTCCCCTGAAGAACGGAACCACAGAGACTGCTGCCTTCTTTCAGCGAGGGGAACAAAGGGGGAAAACACATTGAGAAAAAAGTTACTGCTCTAAGTAACTTGATTTGATAATAGCTAACAAAACAGTAGAACCCAAAAGACAGACCTTTTCTCTCTGGATGCATCTTTATTTCAAAATTAAAAATGCTTTCAACCTGCAGAATTGAAATATGTAGCATTTGGCAAGACCTCTGGAAGTCGTTCGGAGGATCTGAGAAAACAGGAATAATTGCCAGTCTCTTCTCAATGGCTGGAGATGTCAGTGTTCTCTACAAGTGAAGGGCGCAGATCAATGAAAATGCCAAATGAGTCTGGGTGGCTCATGGAATGGAAAAAGTGGAAATCTGGTGATGGTGAGTCTGAAGAACTGTGGTCAAGAGAGGAGCAAGTGGAAAACCACATACAGACAAAGGAAGTGGTGCTCTCCAAATTATGGAGACTGAGCATGGGTTTTATTAAAGGCTCCTCAGTGCCTAAATGGAGATGATCTTGCAATATTCTTTTTGTAAATGTCCTTCAAAGTCTAGTAGGTGAATCAGAATTTTGGCAGAATGGTTAATGAGGAATGGTCAGAAGCATGACAATTTGCTAAGAAGTAAGAGGTTCTCAAGACCCAGAAAATTTTTTCATGTTGACAAAGAGATCAATAGTGTTTTCCCTTTGGCAGACACTCTCAAAGCCTATCCTCTCTGGATAGATCCCTTTGAAAATTTCCAGTTGCTTCAATTGAGCTCTGAAATTTAAAATTAAAACAGAACCACCACGACCAGAATGAAATGAACTTATCTTCTCCTTCAACTTCAACTTAGAGAAAAAAAGGGAATTGAATGACTTCATGGTCACCGTAAAGGTTAAGCAGCCTGGAAGAGTAGCGATGGGAAGACATGAGCACACAGAAGTGTTTCTTAACTATGGTCAATGTTGGACACGGACTTCTTAAGCTAGGACAGTAGAGGTTACAGGTGTATTCGAGATAGCTGTAAAAAACTTTTCATTCAATAATTTTGATTTGCATTGGACTTTGAAAGCAGTTAAGAACTTATGGAAATGTACTCTGCTAAGACCATGCTTTATCTATACATATTAGTTTCAACATTGCATTCACTGAGCTCAGCTTCTTCCAGGAATAACCTTGCAAAATCACATTGCAAAATCACTGATTTTTTTTTTTTTTGTTTTAGTCTTGACTGTGAATTAGGAAGAAAGAAAAGTTACTTTCCAATGTATTACTATTGTTAAGTAATTTGATAGTAGAATAAAGGACAATCAATAGAGGGAATATTCTTCAGGAACTGATTTTTAGAAAATATGAAAACCTGGTTCTATCATGTTTTTAATATTTCTTTATACAAGATATGTGATTGAAGATAAATATTTGAAGGCAGAAATTTACTATGTTTTTGCATATGGTTAAAAGAGCTTTGATCTTGTCTTTCATAGCTTGATGTGCAATGGAACAAAGTAAGAACATTTGATTGCTTCCTTTTGTATACGTATATTTCTACAGGATTTTAACTGGATAAATGATTATTGAATTGTAAATCTAATAACTTTTAGATGCTTTGTTTGGGGAGATAGACTCTCACTTGAGAAAGACTGTTTTCTTGATCTTGTTATGTTACCAATTATCATCATGAGCTTTGGCAAGATACGTGATCTCTCTTAGTATTTATTCATTTTGAGAGTTAAGTTGTGTCAGGTATCTCCCGACTGTCACACATTAGGAACTCTAGCTCTACTTCCTCAGAGTGTGTAGTCTGGAATAAAACACAAAATACCCTGTTGATTCTGAAGAGGCCTAAGAAAGAACTGACACTGATTTCAATGAAACTTGTACATGAAGACTAACATTTCCATGTTTGTCAAAGTCTATGGGGTTAGGAAGAAATTCTGAATACTAAAATTGAGACAGTTATAGAACTTGGTGTTATTAGTAAAATTCCCAAGCAGAGTTAAGAAGGGAATCTCATTGAGTTTTTCTTTATGTGGACTCCTAGACAATTTCATGGACCCTTCAACCATTCATATTCCACCATGTTGGCATTTTACCTGTGGAGTCTATTTACTCTGGAGCCAGGACTTTAGCCACATGGTTACAAGGTTCTATATAGGCTTCTATTTGGAGGTAAAACACTTATACCTAGTATCCTTGTTTATCACTTTTTGAATCGAAACACATTCATTATTATTATTTTTTCAATAATTCTAGGGAGTCAGGTATAAACCAGGCTAAAATCTCTTAGGCTGCCAGAGTCATAGCTTGTGCTACCTTTAAATCCTTGGCTACATTTTCTTGGTTAAATGCTATTTTAGACAATTCAGGCTTGTAGATTTGGGAGACTGGTAACAGAATCATTTTCTTGCTGTATCCTTCCTTAATGTAGACTCTGCCTTTGAAGGTCCACGTCAGTATTTAAGGTTTCTTCTAACATTAAAACATTAAGATTCTATATAAAGGTTTAGAAATAGTAACAATTTCAAAAGTAATATTTGCATGTCTGAGTTGGAATGGGTGCAGAGCAATGTAGTAAAAGAAACAGATAACACCTTTTGTTAGAAGAGGTGAATGTCTCTCCTTTTTTTGTGAAGCATCAATAACTAAAATTTCTACATATGAATTTTCTTATATGTATACAACTTTCTGTGAGTTTTCACATTTGTATATAGGAGCAGGGTTTCTTATCATCTCTATCTTATCTCTGTCTATGTCAAGGACATTATAAGTGCAATATTAATTCTTCTCTGGGCATAATACTTGATATCATACCAAGTCAATGTTTGCCCCATGTATAGAGAATTTTGTGGGCAAGGCTCAGGTAGTATTGAGTAACAAGGAAGTTCTGGGACTTTCCATGAAGTGGGATTTTGCAATTTTTGCCCTAGTCTCTCCGTTAGGCTTTTTGTCTATTAAAATTTAGCATAGGTGGAAATATAATATAAAGTAACACTCTGACAGTATATGTATTTTCCTAAAAAGTATAGAGGAATAACTGCAGGAAGGGGCATAAAAATAACCACCTTTTTCCTGTTTAATCTTGATTATCTGGAAAGTTTAATTCCTCAATATAGTGGGAATTCACAATTGAGGTTAAATGGTCATTCCAGAATTATTTTGTATTTGTAGTGCACAGATTACATGATATTTATAGTCCTAATTTAATAGCAAACACACAGTTTCCATGTTGCAAATGGCTATTAAAATCATAGGAACTATGGAAATTAGATTTATTTGGGCTTCTGTGGTTGCCTGAATTCCACAAGATAAATGCCAGATTATTTTTTATTGCCAGACCCCATACTTAAGGAGACCATGAAAAACTTGGAATTTCCTAAATAACTGTCACAAAGATACAGTTCAATTTAGACTCTAAAAAGGCATTATTATTCAGCTGTCTCCCCTTACCCCATGTACCACTGTCTTCCTCCAACCCTGAGCACTTCTGCTATGCTTTTTTTCATTTGCCTCATGTTTGACATGAAATTTTAAGTGTTGACTATAGGTGGCTAGTTATTGTTATAGTTATTATTATTATTGAAGTAATAGGTTAATTCAGCTTAATAATATTGTTTGACATACATTGTTGAGGAAGTTGAGACACCAATACACACATCAAATAAGTATTTATAAATCTCTTGCTGTGCATACAACTCTTTTTAGATGTTGAGGATGCAATCATCTTTGAGGTATTGTTTTATACAAAGGGTTTGTGTAGGTTGCAGTAAACCATTTAGAAGACAGATTATAATGAAACTACCTTTTTCTTAGGTCATATGAATTTTGACTTGCTTTTCTACTACTTCAGTATATCCACAAGAGTCAGTGAGACCAAGAAATCAATATTTGATTGCTTCTTACTAGTGAATTGTGGTACTTGTCAGAAACAGAGGTGACTGTTGGATTAAGAGTTCATGGCTTAGAATAGGGCACCAGAAGCTCACGCCTGTAATCCTAGCTACTCAGGAGGCTGAGATCTGAGGATCAAGGATCAAAGCCAAGATGGGTAAGAAAATTTTTGAGGCTGTTATCTCCAATTAACCATTAGAAAACAGAAGTATCACTGTGGCTCAAAGTAATAGAGTGCTAGTATTGAGCAAAAACACCCAGAGACAGCACCTAGGACCTGAGTTCATTTCCCACGACCAACAGCAGCAACAAAAAAGAGTTCATGGCTCAAGCATAAATTACTGTTAATAGTGAATTCATGTATCGTTTTACTATCTCATTGAGCTTTGAGAGGTTTATATTACATTTAGTAGAAATGGTCTATATGATACATGGATTTTGACATATACATATAAAATAATTACTTGTGTGTTATCAAATAATTTTAATTGGTTATACACCTATATTTACTCTATTTCTTTGTCAACTATAGTTTTATATTTCTTTCTATCACATATGCAAATACTTCTTACCTAAATGCTGATTCAGTTCCTGATCTCTGTATCTATTATGAATCAATCATTTTATCAATCATTTTATCAATCATTTAATCATCCATTTAACAGATATCTTGACACTTAATTTAATATATATCTTGACATTAATCTTAAGTCTAATATTATCTGGGTATATTTTTGATGGATTACATTCATTAACCTTTTATTTTTTTAGATTACTGCCTATATGAATATGAGTAAGTCTATATATGTGGGTGTTCAGCAGTACTGAGGTTTGAACTCAGGAACTCTGTACTTGCTAGACAGACGCTCTGTCACTTTAGCTATACTCCCATCTGTCTTTTGTCAGCTTGTACCACATTCCTCCTACTTATGCTTCTCACATAGCTGGGTGAACAGGCATAAGCTACTGTGCTTAGCTCTTTATTGATAGAGATAGGATCTTACTAACTTTCCACTAAGGCTTGTTTTGAACTGCAATCTTCCTTGATCATACTTCCCGACTTCCTAGAATTGCAGATTTGATTATGCCCATTTACCTGAAGATTTCCAATCTTTATTCATATTATTGGCATCTAGGATTGCATTATTCACATTTGCCTCATTTATATAACTATTAGTAAGAAATCACACTCATTCACTTTTCTTTTTTATACAAGTTTCAGAATTATTTTTGAAATAAGATATTTCTCAATGTATCTCTTTGGAAATTTTTGTATTTTTTTAATTTTTATTTTTTTATTGTGAAAATACTGTACAAAGGGGTTACAATTACATGGGCAAGATAATGAGTACATTTCTTATCAAGCACTGTATTTTAATCCATGAAAATGTGGTAAAATCAAGTCTCTGTCTTTCACCTCATTGCTACATTATTTCCAAAAAAAGGAGTTTTAGGCCATATATAGATTAATTTCCGGTTGACCACTTCCTCAAGGTCAGATTATTTTTGGTTCAATTAATATTACATTTGAAAATTTGCATATCCCATAGTGTCTTTGGATTAAATAGAAAACATATGATTAATTCCATTTGGTAGCCACATCACTGTTCTGGATACCTTATTAACATATAAATGATTCAGTTGAAAATGTAATGTATTCCCACTACATTTAGTCAGAATGTGGTAAAGCCATCTCATGAGTAATATTTCCCATGTATGTCTTTCGATAATACCCCATTCTCTCTACCCTCCCTTTTTTTTTGGTGCGTGTTGCCAATGCTTATAAGATCCTTACAGATAAATGTTAACTTTGTGCTCAAACTGTATTGCTTATTTTTTCCATTATATTCCACAGTAATTGAGAGATGTTCATATAAATGTTGGTCTGGCTTCTTTTTTTTCTTTTTTCTTTTTTGTCAGTCGTGGGGCTTGAACTCTGGGCCAGGGTGCTGTCCCTCAGCTCTTCAGCTCTAGGTGAGCGCCCTACCACTTGAGCCACAGAGCCACTACCTGGCTTTTTCTTTAAGGAAACTGAGTCTGGGCTTAAATTATTGGGGAACCCTTCTTGAATGGTCTCTGTTTTGAATGTTGATGCTTGCGATGAAATGAAACAACTTCCTTGTAAATGTAAGGGTACTGTTCCAGATACAAATGCTGGTTATAGTGTGTGCACTCTGGTCTTGATTAAAGGTAAGCAGAGGGGAACTTGGAGTAGGGGAATGATAATGAAGAATGGGATTAGACTGTAGAAGAAATCAGAAGACAATAAAGATGACAAGGAAGAATGACCAACTGTGACCTCAATAAGACTGGACCACAGAGATAAAAGTGAAAATAAAAGAGAATCCCAGGCTAGTAGGTGAAGACCAGCTGTGAAGATACTTCTAAATGAACAAAGAGGATTGAATTTGATGACAAATGTCATTGAAATGAAACTAGCCATCAAAAGTATCTACTTCTTCTTAATAGAAAACTATTTAACTTCAACAATATGAGCATAAAATGTATTTTCTTTTAGGGGAAACAACTGTCTTTAACACCATTCAGAGGGCTCAAGGAATAAATTGACACATATCAGTCAATGAAATATAACCTTTTATGCAGATACTACCTCCACCAAAATAATCTTATTTGGACATTTCTTAAAATGTTGATCTCAGGTTTGGATCATTTCCTACTTTTAATTACCTGATATAGCTGATAGAATGTAACTGTCAGAGAATAAACCCTGGTTAACTGAAATGATGCATATGAATTATTCATGCTTGTCAAAATATTTTTAGGGGTACTTTTTGATACATCAATATAGTTAAGAGAAAAGAATTTTCCCTCTAAATTTTTAAATATAAAATCACTATGCAGGATATTGTCATGGAAACAAAAAAAATGAGAAGACACTTAATTGTTTAGAGAAAGATCTTGGAAAGGTTTTAAAACCCTCGGAGGAAAGTACGCATTTACATTATTATAAAAGGTAAGAATTAGTGACTTTACACAGAATCCCTTAGGTATTTCACATTCTCAACTGTCTTCAATAATTAAAAAACAGAAATAGTTTGAAAAGAAAGAACTGAATAAGAACATCAATAAAAATTGAGCATCCAATCCATCAGTGCAAAAATTAAGAGAGAAAAAATAACCAGCATTCATGTGTGATATTTTTCTTAGTACGAAAGGGAAGATATATGAAGATTTTTTTCAGAGACACAGAAGAATATAAGAAAAAGCAAAACATACTAGGGTAGAAGAAGGGAAGAAACTGAAAGACAAGTGAAATGGCAGCTGAAATTGTCAGCAACAATGGCTGGTACAATAAATATCTAAGGATAAAAATTTGGACGATGTGTGAATGAGAATATAGGAGAGCAAAATATTAACTTCTGGCAAGCATTGCCGTACTTGTTTCAGTAACTCTTTACATGTAACTTAGTCACATTTATATAATATGAGTATTAGATCACTCTCATTATATGGCTTAAAATATTCTCAAAGATATCTAACATCTGTAAAATGATCCTAAGTCATTCAGTGGGACCAGTATTCTCAGTTTCTTAAAAAAATAAGAAAGAGTACAATATACTTGAGACATGTTTTATAAAATAATAAATATTTTCAGAATTTACAGAATTAAATCTCTACTTACCTGACATTCAATTTATTCCAATAATTCTTTTCTAAGCTCTACACATGCCACCACTGCATTTGCTACTGCATTAGTAAATCAAAATCTATTTGTTTAAATAACCTAGTTAATTTTGTTTCAGTTTTACCTTTCTTCTCAGTTCATATAGATAGAACCAGCCTGATTTTCATTCTTATCCCAAAATTACTTCTTACTTTTTTCTTTGTAACTGATTTAACATAAGGTCACTTAAAATGTTTCAGAGAAGGATGCAATCACCTGCTTTCTCAACCATTAAAAATTAGAAATCAAGGTTTCAATAATACATTATGTGTTCAACTGGAATCTAGAGCATTCAATGTTAATGAAAATTATAACACTAATCCCCTGTGCATTAACATACTGCTCAAGAATGAAATGAAACAAAATGCAAATGGTGAGACTTTTCTACAGTCAAAAGGGTTTGGACATTTTCCATTTTTATCTGCTCAAACCACACTGCCAAGGGCTGCCTGAATTTCCTTATCTTCAGTTTCATACCTGAGATGGATGCAGTGAGTTGTTTTTTCCATTTTAAATGTGTGATTCAATTTTGAGAACTTCTTAAAAATAGTCTAGGGATTGTAAAAATCCTTGGAGTGGAGCCAGATTTCCCCGAATTAATATGCTCTCTTCTCTGCTCTAGTTACACATGACTGCCATTGACATTTCTTGTGTACCTTGTCAGACTCATTACTAATGTGCCACATGATGCCATTGTACTTTTACAAACACTTCTTAAAATTAGCTTTAAGCAAGTAGAATTCTCTTTCATTGACTATGCAATGATCTTAATAGGGATCTCTGGTCACAATAAAGCATAATAAATAGAAAATGTGCAAAGTTAAATTTCAGGTTTTCAGCTTCTTACTGATACATACACCTCACTATTGACTATGATTTGCATGCATATTAGCTAGAGTTTTGTCTTGTTTTTGTTTTTTTTTTTAATTTGTAATCTAGAAAAAATAACTTTGGGGACTCAGTTTTATTCAGTGCTCCTTGATATTATGTACTATCATTGTAGAAAATTAGTTGGAATAGTTGTTTACTACAATCAACTAATTATAAAAAGATACTAAAATATTCTTGAATGGTAATTTTCACTTGATTTGTTTGTTGATTTGTATGTCAGTAGGCATGCCTAAAGATTGCATAAATATTAATAAAGGTCTGTTCAAAATAACGTTTTTATAGCTTGAAAATGCAAGGCTTTAAAATGTTTCTATTTTAAAATAAATGCCTTGAATATGGTGATCTGCCCTTTATTGAGTTCTGAGTATCCATGAAACATGGGAAGCTTCCCATAGACTTTCCAACTCTACAAGGCTTTGTATGTTTGTTGACCACCCACTTATTTACTCTAACATATGACATGAGGTAACATATTTTAGCTGTAATACACAAGATCACCTTAACAAAAAATGAATCGATGGTTATTTTAAAGAGTAAATATTTTAAAGGAATATTACTAGTTTTTCTGGGTACTTAGGTGTTATATTATGGTATTGATACAAAGATTTCCACAGGATTTTTCTGCTTAAAATTTTCTTTGAAAAAAAATGAACATCATTTCTATGTAACTTCAATAAAGTTCACTGGTTTAATTTTGCACAGCTAATGGTTACAAACATTTCAAAAACATGAGAGAAGACACCAAGATATATCAGGTCCAGAAATTAAGACATAAAAGTATAGAGCAAGGAATTCTCTGGAATAGAGAATAATCAGATAGGAAATAGAAAAACTTACCTAGATAACGTATCATGCAGGAATATTTTGAAATTGTGTTGAAATTGCAAACAGAATTTGATGGTGTTCTGCCTAGAAGGTAGCCTGATATATATACCTAGGGTTCAGCTACAGTGAGAGTTCACTAGCAAAAAACAAAATTACTTCTTTTCACAGTGAATCTCTTTTGCTGGGCAAACTCCAGCCTAGGTTTACCTTAGCTGCTGCCCTGATCATTATGTCATCAATGTCTTCTAATGAACAGTTAGACACCTATCATAGAATTCCAAAAGCCTGACCTTCTTGTCCCAAAGAGATACATCCCCAGACCTCCCCTGATGTTAGGCTACGTTTAGACCTAAACTAAAATCAAGATTTGCTTAATTTCTTCATCTGCCATGTCTTGACTTTTTTCACTTTCCTACAGGTTTTTCTGAAGATACCCAATTAATCCCTATGCAGTATTCTAGTCTCAGACTGAGCTCCCAGCCAACTGGACCTAAGACAACAAAGAGCTTACACTTTCAATTCTGTTTTTATTACACAGGGAGACAAATCGCAGACATTGTGATTCACATACAAAACAGAATAAGAAAGAATTCCTGTGTTTTTTTTCCAGACATTCTGGTCATTACAAAGAATGCTATGTAAGATAGAAGAATCAAAAAGTCTGACAAGATGTGGGATCTGGATGCTTCCATAAAAGGGGACTACATTGAGCTGTATATTAGGGCACAGAGTGGTAAGAGAGGAAAGACAGAAGAAATTGTTTTGTGTAAAATAAAAACGTATGGGTCTCCAGGAAACCTCTGTAAAGTCAATGTGTTCAGAACGTATATATGGAAAGGCAGTAAAAGGTGAGCTTTTCTTAAGCAAGGAGGCAGAATATGTAGGTCACCAAGACACAGGTTAGAAGCTATCTGATGAGTATGCACATCAGAGGAAAGTTAAGCATCTGAGTTACACAACCTATTTGGAATTTTAAAAAAAGGTATTACTCTAGAGAAAAAAGTGGTACTGTGAAATAAAAGGCCAGTATTCCATACTAGTGATATAAGGAGTGAATTCTTGGGGTATGGGAAAACGAGTCTGGAATTTTAGAATGTGAAGATTTATTAAATAGAATATGAGACAGAAACAGCCTGTGGTGGATTTTGGAGTTCTGGCCACAGTACCTGGCTATCTGATGCCTTCATGATAAGGGGGAAACCTGATGATTCTTCCAGTCTTTTTGCAAATTGGTAGAAGTATGAGGAAAGAACTGTTGATTTCATATTTAGAAAGTCTTTGCTAATGATCATGTCTTTTCAGGTTGTTAATTCTGTCCCTGGCAAATTTAATTCTCCCTATCAACCCTTTCCCATTCGCTTTGAGTCAACACCATATAAACCCTGTTCTCTGAAAACCCTAGTCCTCCCTACTTATTTGTTAAATGCATCAAGTGGTTACAAACTATGTTTCTTTTGGAGCAATAGAGAAGTTCTTTCATAGCTTTCAACATATTGTTAGCCCAAATAGTCTTGACTAGAGATGCTATTGCAGTGGTTTCTAGTCCAATTGTCTTTGAATCTCATCAGATTTATGCAACAGAAGATGTATGTTGTATATGTCTCTGAAGTTAATATGGTACTTGTAAGCTGTTAGAACAGGAGAAATTGAAGTAGCACAAAATGGCAAGTGAATGGCCAACTTACAATTCAGTGTTGAGACCTCATGGACAGAGAGCAAACAGAATTTCCAATAGAAAAATCTCAGGGATAGATGCTTTGAACTGCAAGTATTGATTTGCAAGCAAACTGCTTTTTAAAAGGTCAATAGAATCTAGACAAAATTATTTAATGCTTGCACCAGACATTATTTATTTAACAATAGTTTAGGATTCTCCCAGGAACACTAGGAAGATTTTTTTATTATTAAATAAAATATGTAGCTAAGATGAAAGAGAATAAACTGTCAGAATAAAGTGAGGAGGACATCTACTATTTCTAGAACGTTATCATTTGTATGTGTTTGAATTGACATTTATTCTCAGTAATATTTGTGTTTATTATATGAGTAGAACATAAATATTTTATTATGTTTGTTAAATTTCATTGTTTGTATAAAACAAATGAATTTAGAACATATTAGGATAAAACATTACAAGTAAGTATATATATATATAATTCACATATATAAGTAAGTACATATATATATATAATTTATGTCCATCTTTCTGTGAATGTCGTCTGAGAAATGTATTCTTAGACTTTTTTGTCATTGTGCAAATAATTGTGCTTACAAGAATCTGGATGGTATATCCTACTATACTATATCATCCATGTTATATGGCATATTCTGTCATATGTTACTTATTGTTGACTTGCACTTCCTATTAGTTATTGAGAATGTGCTAGATTTATCACATTGTGCAATAATTACATTATGGAAGGTAAGGTAAGCTGTTATATGATAATATAAAATTATTTTTAATGATTTTTTTGCTAATTTTATTATTAATCTTACTTTGTAGTTATGCAATCCTAAAAAAGATGTAAACATTAATTTTTAGAATAAAATTACTTTTTCTGGGAATAATTTGATCTCAATATTGGCTGATAAATCCACCTCAAGTCTTACAAAGATATTTAGAATACACTAAGATAATTTCTGAGATTATACATTAAGTCAATTATTTTTATCTTGATTTGAAAATAAGATATAGAAAACAAAGGATTCAAAATTGAGTAGATTTAGCAAATTTAATCTCTATGTGTTATTGGTATATTGAGTAACTAACATATTAGGGAATGTTTTTAAATCAAAACAAATCCAAATAAACATCTTTTTCTTCCAGCACGGTATTTTACAAAGGGCATTTCCACTTCACCACAAGCAATTGTGCCAACCTACTAATGCTTTTGACCTCAGTCTGAGAATCATTTATTTGAACTTGGTCTCTCAAATAATATAAACAGAGTTATGGTCGTGGTTTGTGGGAGTTTAAGGGACAGCCAGCTTGGGCTTACCCCATCATGCTAAGTGCAATATTATGGGTGTAGAAAAGGACATGTGCCAACTGAAAGATGAAAGAATTTCCTGCATTTCACCCCTCAAAGCAATCGCGATTATTGAGTCGGTCCCTGATGTACAGAAAAATATTCCAAACTGGAAAGTAATTTGTTTGGAAAGATTTTTTTCCACCATAGTAAAAAACCCATGAAAATAACTCTGATGTTCAATAATGTATAAGGTGAAAGCTGATATTGTATATCTCTAAGTAATATTTCCTTATATTAAGGAAGTCTCCAGAGTCTTAATAATTAAAACTATCCCATAATACTGGCAAAGTAGATGTAGGTTGAGATTTTCCAAGTATTGGTTAAGTTTTATTGCCTGAAAAAAATACTTTTTCATTAGTGAGTTTTTCTACATTTATTATGTGCCAGTTCTAACGTTTATTTTTGTTTAATACAAGTTTTGATTTTTTTCTCATATAATTAAATTCAGATTTTATTGGTTGGAATTGTTTTCTTAGCATTTTTTTTTCTTCCAAATGTTTCCTGAAAATAACCTTTGGCTTCTTGCATTGAAGAAAATGTAGGATTTAGCTGGAGACAAGATGCCATGCTTAAGAAGGGTGACAAAGTCACATAACATGCTGCTCCTATATCTAAGAGTTTATCATGGATGTTCAGAACTGGACTCTTCATATGAGAGAAATTTGTTATATTTGTAGTTTTCAGAGTGGCTTATCTCACTTAATGTGATAATCTCTAGTTCTACAAATGTTACAATTTCATTTATTCTTTATGGATAAATTGTTTGTGTGTTTGTGTGTGTATGTGTGTTTGGATATGTGTTTCTGGTTAATACTTTATTTCTAAATTTATTGAGTCCAAGATCTCAGAGTATTAATGTAATGTTTATCTAGGGCAATCTTCACTGTTTATAATTCTTTCATACAACAGGTACCTATTTGTGTGTCCACTATGTATAACATTTATTGATCTGAATCCTTGTGATATATTAGTGTACCAGAATAAACTTGACTTCTTGGAACTTCTATTCTTATGCTTATGCATAATGAAGGTAAACATAATTAAAATAAGCTTTAATTCAAACACTGAACCAAATTGAGCTCAAATTTTAGCTCTCATTTAAATTAGCACAAACAAGTTCCTTTTCATTTTTCCAATTTTTCACTTGTAGGTTAGGATTAATTGAGATATTTATGCTAGGTTGGTTGTGAGAAATAAGTGAGCTCATGCTTTTGAAGAGTATTATATTAATATATAATAGCGTTTATTTAGTGCAATTTATGTCACTTAAAATTAAAATATGATTTACTTAAATAGCATTTTGTTAAAATACCAAAAATATAACAAAGCTTTGTTAAATTTCTTACAAATTTACTTGGCATTCTGAATATTTTACACAAGAATCACTTTCTCCCATGAGCTTTTAAAAATTAAAACTAGCTCAATATTGATTATTGTCATAGTTCTGTAAATCAGTTTTCATTCCTAAGTACTTTAATTGTGCTCTGATCATTAAAATGTAAATTTACTTGACTTTTTATAGATACAGGGTTATTAACTAGTAATGAACTAGTTCAATGTATCAAATGGTACCTTATCGGGTCTGAAAGAACTTTCCAAAATACCTAATAGGTACTGAGTGAAGACAGCTACCTACTATTTCCTAAAAAATACCAAACAAACAAAATGAAACAAAACAAAGCACCACAACCACCAACAAAAAAGCCAGCCAAGCACCAATGGTTCACATCTGTAATCCTAGCTACAGAGGAGGCTGAGATTTGAGGATCATGATCCAAACCCAGCCATGCCACTAAAGTGTCTGTGAGACTCTCATATCCAATTAACCACTCAAAAACCACAAGTACTGCTGTGGTTCAGAGTGGTTGAGAACTAGCTTTGAGCAAGTCTGTCAGGGACAGTGCACAGTCCTGGAGTTCAAGCCTCATGACCAACCAAACAACAAACAAAACCTCCTCCAAAACAACAGCATAAAATAAACCTCTCAAACTCTATTACCTACTCTCTTCATTATATTTTATTTCTATTTTCTAATAGTTTGTACCTAAATCAAAGAGTAGCTTTTATCTAAACAGCTGATCATCTGAATGTAGTAGATAGTGGACTTGCATCACTGATGTTTTCATTTATTCTTTTATCAATTTATTTTATCATTCATTCATTATATACATACACACATTTTTTCTAGGTATTACATTAAAAGTTATAAAGGAGGTGGTAGACTGGCTGGAGAGTTCAATTTAGTGGGAGTGATGTAATGTACACAGCAACAAGGAAACAGGGCTATGCTGCTGGTTGCCATGTAGAAAGAGAGACTAGTTTATTGCAGTGAGGTAAAGTTTTTGGTGTCAAGGATTGAAAGAAATGAACACTATGAATTGGCTCAAAAGTAGTCCTATGTGAAAAATAAATTAATAACACTTTATGTTGGGATTTAATTAATTAATTTTGTTGGTCATGGGGCTTAAACTCTAGATTTGTAGACTGTCCCTGAGCTTTTTAGCTCAAGTCTAGCGCTCTACCACTTGAGCCACAGCACCACTTTCGATTTTCTGGTGGTTAATTGGAGATAAGAGTCTCACAGATTTTCCTGCCTGGGATGGCTTTGAACCATGATCCTCAGATCTCAACCTTCTGAGTATAGCTAGGATTATAGGCGTGAGCCCCTGGTGCCCGACTTTATGTTGGGATTTATTATAATGCAGCTATTTTATCCTTTTGGAGTAACATGCTCTTCACAAAGATAACGCGAATTACATTACAAGCAATGAAAATAGGGATTATTCATCAAGAATTCTCTTTCAAGGAAGGTGACATCGACAAGATGCATTTTTCTTATAAACTGACATAACTGAGTTGAAATCCTTTTGTACTGCTATTTCAAAATAATAAAAATAAAATAAAGAAAATACATAAAATGAAAAAAAATCTCTTCAATTTCAAAGATAGGAAATCTATACATTTAATTTTGCAGTTGTTAAACCTTTCTTTTCCTTGATGTTCTTTCTTTTTTTTCTTTTTACTAATCTAAACACATTCACATATACATTAAAAACTGCTTTGCAGGGATGTACCCTTTTCCTTTGACCCAGATGGCTTGGAAATATGAAGGGTTGGTATACATAAATGTGTCTGATTCTTGGGTGGCTTGTGGTTAGTGGTGTTGTTTTTAAGAACTGATTTTGGCTTCTGTGGTACATTGACCTGTGTATGGAATCAAAGTAAATGTTTTCCACTCTGTGGGATTCTGGGCCAAAGACAAGAGGTTTTCCTCTTTTTCCAGTAACAATTCTTTTTCTAAATGTGTTCACATGATGGCTATTAACCCTTCTCTTGTTTTCAGGCAAACTTACTTTCTTTGAATAACTGCTCTGCAATTTGAGATGCCACCTTGACCTAAAAGTTCATTGCAAAGCAATTGTCATTTTGTTATTATTGTAACTTTGTGAAGGGCTTTGTTTCCATGTAAAAGGAACTGAGTTAGCCCTTAACATTTTGGTTGAACCATGTGCTTTGTTTTTCCCAGTAGGCTACTGATATAAACTACTATAGGTTTGACCACAGATTAGTTTATTGGATTATCTATGGAGGTGATGAAGGGATCAATAGTCAATATGTGCAGTTTCAGAGAGATGGAAAATATAGGTCACCAATATGGAGCATTGTCCAAGGGGAAGATAAAAAATAGTGAGACGCTGGTTTAGAGGTGGCTGAAAACATGCTTTCCAAAGAAGGAAATGACTAAAAAGGAGAAAAAGATCGTAGGAGATGAACACACCTCTCCAAATGTTTAGGACACCATTATTGCTCAGAAGTTTAGCGTACCACCACCATTTCCCAGGGAATGAACTGAGCGTGATTTATATTCACTGTGATCCTTCAGCTCTGATTACATCACATCCTTCTGTTATTTCAAATAACCAACTGAAATATCTTTTGTCACTTTCCTACACATTTTGGATTTTAATGCTACTTCAACATTCAGTGTTTTTATTCATGGCCTTTGTAAAATTCATAAACCTGTTTATTTTCTCCTACTTATTTGCTTCATCACCAGTACTTAGACATGCTTTGTGGGTCATAATCTCCTCAGACTTCTCACTTTAATATATTGAGATTACAGAATCTCTAGCGCACAGTAAAGAGCCATAGGTAATTCTTTTCACAATACTTCTGATAATACCACATTGCTCATTTATTAAGGTGTGTCCCTCAAAATATGCCTCTACTACTAATGTAGCTCATTTTAGAATTTTCCAAGCAAGTCACGCATGTCATACACTTTTTGGGATTGCTTTCCTAGATACTCATATCTTTGTTTTCCTACCTCATATCTCTACCTAGGAAGGTAAATTTCTAAAAATTCACAGATGCAATAATTACATGGAAACACTGGAATAATTAATTCTATCCAAGTATATTTTAACATCTAAGTAGTTACTGGCTCCAAAGACTATCTGACCCCATGACAGGCAATAGCATGTATCTCATCACTGCATTGTGTGAAAGGCTTGACTCCAATTCAGGATTTTAAACTTTACTCACTCTACATGTACTTTTCAGTCATGTTAATCAGCTAATTTATGAGGCACAAATAAGCTATAATTAGCACAGTGCTTTGATATTTTATTTCTAACAACAGGAAGATGATTACCTTCAAAAATAATAAAAGCTTTAAATCTAAGTAAGGATCTAAATTATAGTCTTTCGTTGTGAGGAAAAGTGAATTCAGTTAATCCCCATTTGCATGTGCCAATTAGTTAAGTATTAATCAATTTGCTATATAAATGGAAATGAGGATACTAGGAATCTTTGGTAAGATAATGTTTCTCATTAACACAAACACAACCTCCTGACATTTCATGAAAAAAAGTTCTTCCACTTTTCGTTTCTCTTCTTACAAATATCTATAGACTTAGTTTTCTGTATTGTGGAATCTATTCATTCTTCTATTTTTGAATTCTTTTAAAAATTTCTTTTAGAATTTAATAATAAAAATGGCTACTGAAGTAACTTTGAGTAAAACTTATCTTTATTCTAAAATGTTTCAATTATCAAATTCACTTTACATGTTAAAGAATGGCTAAGAGGAGCTGAAAATGTCAGTGAGCTATGCTATAGAATAATCTGGCTAAATATCTACTGATAATTAGCTATCTATTATCTGTCAATAAATCTCTAATACTGATGTAAATTATGTACATGTCTTTTTTTAAACTTATGCTTTATATAAAATATTGGTAGCCAAGCACCAGTGGCTCATGCCTGTAATCCTAGCTACTCAGAGCCTGAGATCTGAGGATCACAGTTTGTAGCCAGCCCAGTTAGGAAAGTCCATGAGACTCTTATTTCCAATTAATCACAGAAAAAACTGGAAGTTCTGCTGTGGCTGAAATGGTAGAGTGCTAGCCTTGAGTAAAAGGATCCTAGGGTCAATGTCCAGGCCCAGAGGTCAAGTTCCAGGACTAGCCAAAAGAAAACAAAAATCTGGCAATGATAAGTCAGAATAAGTAGTCCACACTCATATGTAATAGCATCAGATAATATAAGTGAAGAAAATGCTGCATGTAAAATAATGAACAATTCTTCTAAGAAATATTGAAAGGAAACAATTACAAAAATAGCACATAACACCAAAGCATATTTGTGTAAAGTTCACAAAATAGGCAAAATAAGCAATGGTGAAAGGAGTCATAGCAGAGATTATCTGTGGAGGGCAGAACTTAGGAGAAGGGAGGTAAGGACATTTGTGGTTCTATTATTTTCTAGTGCTTATCTAGTTGTGTTTTATAAAACACGATTCCTTGTGTTCCCTTTTGTATGTATGTTATAGTTCAGTTACTTGGTAAAATGCTTTTGAATTCTGTGTAGATTTTCCTGTATGTCTGATCAACAACAGTATATAGTATGCCAACAGTCTTCAGTAAAATAAAAAGTCACACTTTTAGAATTGTAAAAGATTTATCGATCACATTGCAGAATGATTAACATTGAAAAAAATCATGTGTCATGGCAATAACCTAGACTTCTTAGTTAATATGGTGAGTTTTAAATAATGATTAAATCTTTCAGTAGTTGATGATCTTTATTAAGTATGACTAATGACGAAGCACTGAAAATGCCTAAAGAAAATGCCTAAAGAAAATGTTAAATTATTAAAACCTGATATTGTTGAAATAACAATAGGAATGTGTCAGTTGCATTGTTATTTGATACTTACTTGAACAATTTTTTTTGTAAACTAATTCTGGGCTCTAGCCACTTAGGTGAAACTTTTCTTAGCTGTGGATAGTTAAGGCTTTCTAATGCCTTTTATTGACATAAGCCACTTTATTTAATTCCTTCATCTCAGAAATGGGAATCGTACCACCTTCCTGACATAATGATTAATTAGTTAAAGTTTGCAAAGTGCTTGGAGGATGTAAAGTGCTAAATAAGTGGTAAGCACAGTTAAGTATTATAATCAATCAACACAATGTTTTATTGTACAAGATCTCTTGCGACTTCAATGCAGTAAACTAATTTAGTTAATGCGAGAGTTCTTACGAAATTAAGACCATGTCACAAAAGAGACCCAAATTTTATACTTATAAAATGCCATAGGGATCAGAGACTCATACTAATTTATTTTTTCATATTTCAGTTTGTATCCATTATTAATTTAGTCTGGAGTTAGAAGAAAAAGTTGTTTCAATGTTTTACTTTAATTTTAAATATTAAAAATACTCAAAATAGTCTTCGATGAATTCTCCTTGGGTGTTCCACCTTTAACTGTTAAATACTGAGTATACTATTTGATTCTCTTCTAAGGAATGTCTGAAGGGTGAGATACAATTAAATTATCCTGAATCTTCACCAAATCTCATATATGTCTTTACATTAATAACAATAAATATTTTGTGATATGGATTTCAGGTGCTCACAGTCACCCCAAGAAAGTTCTTATATATAAGAGAAGTAGTTTACAAGTGACTACAAGAGTCTTGATACAGTCCAGACACATAGACTCTAAGCACAGATGTAGAGAATATTGAAGACAATAAGACACATAAATTCTTTTCATTTAGCTAAGTCCCAGAAGACACTCATAGTCTTTGTGGAGCAGTAAGGTATTCAATCAAGTTGTTTTTAATCCTTATTTAATATGAGAACTAGAAAATGATTCATCATTATTAAAAATAATTAAAATACATGAAATCGATAACTTATGTAAATGAACAATACATTCATCCATTCTTTTCAAGTTGCACAATTACCAGTAGTTTATGGAGAAATTTTAGCTTGCCAGTTTCCAAAGCACCTTTCTAGAAAACTAAACTTTCATTCTTTCTTAAAAGACTCAAATGTTTTTTCTTTCTTGCGATTGTTTCTAACATATTTATAAGATAATTTCCTTGTTGCTTGTGTGTCCCTTCCCCACGGTATAACCCCTATTTTCACTGTATTTGATGTTGGTATAATTTGTGGAGGGGAAGGGAAAAGACAACTTGTTTAAACAGGGATACAGGTGGACCCATTGCAACAATGAGATTTACAAGATGTTATGTCGAAAAACGAACTTTACAACTTTAGCTCAGGGAGGGGGGGAGCAGAGAGGGAGGTGGGGGGAAATGGGCAGAGATGGTAAGGGGAAACAAAGGAGGAGATAACAATGTTTGCTAAGAAATGTACTCATTACCTTGCCCATGTAATTGTAACCCCTCTGTACGGCATTTTCACAATTAAAACAAAACAAAAAAAACAATTGCATTCATTTGGGGAAGGTTTAAGACCTCTTAGGTGCCGAATTTGAGAGCAAACCCATGGTGTACGTGCCCTAGACAAGTTTTTCTGGCTTTTGTAGATCTAAGGGCAATCCTGCTCTTTGTTGACATCTGTACTGGGCTGAAAACGATCTGAGAACAGCAGAAGATTCAATTAGGTAAGTGACTTTGCAAAAACAAACCACATTTTAAAAAATATACAGATTTCAGAATCTTCTCTCATTCTGGGAAATTATTTTCCTGGGTTTCTGAAGATCATCTAGTGTAATCTTAAGCGATGAGAACACTGAGTTTCCACATATTCCCGTAACTTGCTTGGGACTGGGTGCGGGTGTGAGGGAGATACTCAAGTGCGCTTCCTTCCTTGCCTCTACTATTTATGGTTGGAACTAGTACAGGTTGTTGGAGTTAGACATTTCAGGCTTGGGGCCAGCTTCTGGTTTTGCCATTTGGTGTGACTTTAAGCATATCCCTTTACTTTGTCTGTTTTATTTCCATAGAAAATAAAGAATTGATGCCAATATTTTGAGGTTGTTGTAATGATTTCAGATAATGTGTCATAAACCCAATGCAGAGCAGCACATAAGGGACAAAGTAAAATTAGCTTATCATCTTTGTTTTGTATTTATCTCAATTGGAATATGGTTATATTAGTATAGTAGCTTATACTAAATATCTCTAAATTTATTTCTTTAATTTACAACCATCAGATTGGATTTTTATTTTAATTCAAATTTTATTTCAATATTCACCAACTGGGAAATTGATATTATAGATGTTATTAGATTAGGGGAATAAGATCAAGATTTAACCCCGGACTTCTGTCAAGTGCATGAGATGCCCCACATCACCTTTTACTACAGCTGGTCCACTACAAGACTTGCTCATTTCACTCTATACCATAACCCTAGGGATAAGTAGGAAAGAGTATGAAAAAGAAAGAGTATAAAAAATATATGGGCAGATAAAGAAGGAAAAATATGGCAGTTGAAAAATCAAGACATTGTCTACAGTCTTCTGAAATAACTAATGCACTCAATGCATTTCTCTGCATTCATTTCAGGATTTAAAAGAATGTTTCTCTGGCATAAAATTCTTAGTGTTTAGATTTTTTTTTCTTAGTTATGCGGACTATCAGTTAGGCGAGATCAGTTTACGTAATAGCCTCACTTTGCCACCAATTTTACTGACTAAAATAAACTCAGTATAGTATCTGATACTGACATAGCACTCATTTGTCACTGGTGAATGCACATTATGTCCTCTGCTGTGGCAGTGACTTTATCCACGGTTCCTTAGGGAAACAGAGTATATCATTTACAGTGCTTGCTGAGCTCATGCAGCTATTTATACCCCGTAACGTGGCCATTAATAGCTTAAATATTTATAACCATATTTAATAGCTATATATCATTGCAACGAATAATGCACCAGGAAAGAAAATAGTTGCTTTCCCTGTAAGTATGGCTTGGGAGGAAGATTTGATGAGGATGAGAAATGTATCAGCATATAGCATTGATATTTACATGAACTCTACATAGAGTTTAATTTGTCTCTCTGCCCAATGGTTTCTTGTTGGCTTGCTTTAATGAACAAATATCTCAGTTGCATCATATAGATCCTGAACACCTGACTTCTAACCTTCCATCCCACTCCATTTGAGGGTTCCATTTTCAGTTTATGGCATCTGCTGCTCAGACCACAAACCTTGGAGTTGTCCATCATCTCCATCTTTCTTTCCTTCTCTCTCTCTCTCTCTCTCTCTCTCTCTCTCTCTCTCTCTCTCTCTCTCTCTCTCTCTCTCTCTCTCTCTCTCTCTCTCTTTTTCTGTCTCTGTCTCTTTCTCTCTGTGTCTCTCTTTGTCTCTGTCTCAATATCCTCTTTTTAGATTAGAAATAATTTCATCAATATAATATGTGTTTTAGGAGGTTTGTATGACCCAGAGCCTAGAAACTTCCAAGCTTTACCATTATATTCTCTAGATCATGTCCCCTCCTAGCTTATTCTTTCTAGGTACAGTTTTCCTTGAAGTTTTATTGAAAAAGGATTATGGAATAAAATTATTTTTTATACATTCCAACACAGAAGTGACAGTAGAATATTTGTCTCTTTTAATGAGTGCTTCTTTCTTAAAATATTGGTGGAAAGAAAATCTTACATGGAAAATTGGTTATCAGACAAAGGTTCCTTGCTGGGTTATTTATATCATAGTCATGCAGAATATGAAGCTGCCTTGCTAATCACACAGTTGGAGGTGATACACAATTCCTTGAATCTAGGAAGGAAGTCCCTAAGGGATGCCATGTTTTCATACTGTGGAGTTTTTAATTTCTTCTGTTTCTGAATTAAATGGACAGAGATCATAGAATCATTGAAATGTTACATGTTGACTTATTTCTTAAGGCCTTTGGTGCCCAAAATGGTGTGGATGAATGCTATAGACAGAGGAATGTGTGCCATGAAGAGCCAGAAAGAATACTCACTGGTGGCTCAGTGGGCTGGGATCAGAGTTTTCTACTGCCTAGAGTCAGAGGGTTATACTGATCAGGGGGCTAACAGAGAAGAAAAGCCTTGAATGGGAGATCGCAGTGGGAATAAGATGAAGGGGTATATGCATTGTCCTTCTGTGGCAATGACTTTCCTCTTTTATCACCCTGTTTTCACATTTGAGTGTTCTTCATAAAACTGAATGCTGACATCTCAATTATTAATGAATGTTTGGATGAGACCATATCAGCCTAATTATGGATGTATGGGGATCATAAATTTTCTCTTTATCATTTTAATATTACTGGGTCACAAAGGACTGTGCATCGATCCCAAGAATACACAGATGATGAAAATGAAATTTTTCTTACTTTGTCTGCCTGAAATAAAGGGGAAGCAAATAAGCATTTGCTTTGCAACTTGATCCTTGGGACTCCAAAAGCAGCTAGAGAGCTAGACAGAGTCAGAGAACAAGGAGTGACTGTGAGAAACTGAGAAGCATTATCAAGAATGGAGAGAGCTAAGTAATATTGAGTAGTTTCAGCCTGGGGAGAAGCAAGAGAATAATTGTGCAAGCATAGCCACTGGTCAGATGTTTTATTTAATGCTACTACAGCTTGATATGCATAGAAGAGCTCGAGGCACACTGGGAAAGGGATATTGAGCAAGACTCTTGGCTTCTTTATGTCTCTCTGTAATTCTCTGCAAACATAGGGCAGGGGGTGACAGAAGTAAGGTGGTAAAACATACATTTTTTTGCAGGTGAAAAATATAAAGGAGACTCAAGCATAGTTTTAATTGATACTGAGTCCATAAACTATACAGATCTCCTCCTTCTACTTTTCTGTGTCTCTTCAAATTCTTAAAGATCAACTGTTGATTACTCACAGATGACTCTGTCATCCCCTCCCACACTGACCTGGGAGAGTTAGAAGTAGAAAGATTAAATAAAGTGGCCATTTTATTTGTAAAAACATCAATTAAGGTAACTATGAAACATAAAAAATCATTTTGAGAGATCTTTCCTAGATAATGAAATTTATTTTTGATATTCCTAGATTTCTATACTTTCAAAACCAAAGAGAGTAAACAATGCAGTCTTTTTCTACATTCTGAATTCTAAATTCTCCCTCCCTCACATCTTTACTCCTAAATATTGTATTGTATTGTAATAGTATTACTAAAGGAATGTTTGAAATGTTATTAATTAACAATGGTATAGTGAAAGCTTCATTTATAGAAAGGGTAACCAGAAAAGAAATGTGAGAGTACTACTTCATAGATAATTGGAAAAAGTCTTTCCCCTGAGATTATTTTCTTTTGGGTATGTGTAGACAAGCTAGTTTGCTCTGCCATCTATTGAGTTAGTACTAAAATCAGATACTTTATTATAAAATGGAATATAAGATACAGCAATTTAATCATACCATGAACATATGATACTACAAATGCATAAGTAATATAATCACCAAGGTAAAAATAGCTTGAAATGTTATAATATAATGATTTGTGTCAGGATGAGCCTGACAAAGATTAGTTACAGCTAAATATTTTGAGTGATTTAATAGGGTGTTCTGTTCTTATTCTGGAACTGATTCCCAAGAATAATAGGAGCAGAAAATCAGTTTGATGAAAATAGCCAAAGAAGTCTTCCCTAAGGTCCTTAAAAAGAAATATATCCCAATATCAACAAACATCATTAACTACAGCAAAGCAAAAAAAGACAACCAAAATAAACACAACTAAAATTCTAAGCACATTCAAATTAGTTTCAGAGTGTCATCTAGATCTCTATCTCATTTTGGGAACTTTTGCGTTAGAATTGCTATTTTCTTAGACTTTTTATTTCCTATTCATTTGACAACAGAATCTGTGGGTCCTTTGTGCTTGTCATTAAATAGGTGACTGCATAAATCTAAACAACACGTTGAGGACACAGACTGGAAAACAGTAGATTTAGGAATGAAATATTAATTCAGAAGATCCCAGTAACTATGGTAATAATGAAGTCACATTAGTAGAAACTGCATCTATGAAGTGTTATTTTGATGGTCTGAAGGTTTATAAGATTCTGGAGACAGTTTATTACCATATTCACAAAATTGGATTCTAAGTAATAAGACGGATATTGTGGCAACCTAAGAAGGCCTTAAGAAGAGAGGAGACGTATTTTAATAATGAAGAGCACAAAACTTGTTTTGATGCTAATCTAAGGAGAAGGAAACTGAAGGTATTGGAAAGACAGTCACTGTATTCACTGACATACTTATGTGTAGAAATAAGCATGAATCTCACAGACTGATAAGACTGAGTAACTTATGTCATCTGAATCTAAATACTGGATAGGTCATCCTTTGGCATTCTATTTTGCAGCTATGAGTAGTAGGGGCACAGGCTAGTCCTTTTCCCACCCATCACCCTGTGTTTTCTTTTCGACTCAGTTTGCTATATAACCTCAAATGTGGGAAGGTGAAAAGATCTGAACCTGGGACCATTTTTACCACATACTGTATCACCTTTTGTCTCCCCTCTGAGAGTATAACAACTGGTTTTAATTACTTTCAATATTGGTACATCTGGATTAGAGCAATAAGGTGTTCTTAGATTTTAATTTTAGTGAAATAGTGATATAAAAATGTAAAGGGTTACTTCCAGTAGCTGAAAACATTTTGCAATGTTAATCTACATTTTTCTTCTTGTTTTCTGTCTTCTTTTTTATTTTGTAGAGTAAAGGTGATTTTTATCTACTGTAGTCCTCAAAACAAACATGAGTGGAGAAAAAAGGAGACTGCGCGTCTGAATTTTTTTCTGAAAGTCTGTTTTTAAAAATATTGGAGAGGTGAAGTAAGAGTGAAAAGAAAGAGAAGTTGTAAAAATAGACAAAATGTCATGAGCTTATTGCACTGCAGAATGGTGATTTGCCTCCAGAGCAGAAAAGTTAGTTCTTGCTCCAGGAATTTGAAGAAGCTGTTGAAGAAGGGATCTCAGCTTTGAGATTAGTAGCATCTACTTTCTGAGTCCATAACCTGCTCAAGAGGCTACAAGTTCCTAGGAAACAATGTCTTGTAGATTGTCCTAAGAAGATAGATCATGGCCAATGGGGACTCTTGAACAATGTTTCCTGTGGTTACTTAGTGTAACCTGATCTGTGAAGCTGGCCAAACAGCAGAAATGATAAGTCATTCTGAAGAAAATACTGAAAGTCTAAAGACCAGATATCTATACTCAGCCTTCTCAGAACTGATTTCTTTCCATTTCTAGACTTCTTTCTGTTCATTCTGGCTCATTTCTACTCATTGTGTTCCAGAAGGGAACTTGACATAGTGTTGAATGACTAGAAGAGTATGCCCCAAGGAGAATGAACAATTAAGGCCTTATAGAATCTGTTCCCCCAGAAACCCTTTGTATCTACAACATATACATTTATACTGCTGAAGTGTTTCACTTGGAACTTGGTTTAATATAGATTTATGAGTCACTAGCAAAGAAAGTAATTCATAAGCTAGGTATACAATCTAGGTTCTTCCTGATGAAATAAGGAGTCATAAAGCTTCTTTACACAGTCTTTAAAGACAGAATGTCTGTAACACTTTTGTGTTATATGTTTTGGGAATGTGTGAGCTGACTTTTTTTGGTTGGTCATGAAGGCCTGAACTCTGGGCCTGGGCGCTGTCCCTCATCTCTTTAACTCAAGGCTAGCACTCCACCACTTGAGCCACAGCACCATTTCTAGCTTTTTCTGCTTATGGGTGCTGAGGAATCGAACTCAGGCCCTCATGCATGCAAGGCAAGCGCTCTACCACTGAGCCACCTTCCCAGCCCCTGAGCTGACTTTTGATTGCAGATTTCCTACTTTTTTTCTTTATTCTTAGTGTACTTTTGTTTCCACTAGTGATTTTACCTTCATTCATAAATATTTGGATGAATGCTGACCTAAATGAATCATTTTTGCCTTTAAAATGATAACAAAATAGTTATTCCAATATTAATTGTTGCAAAAATAAACTCAGAGCACATTTTATCATTTGTCTTCAAAACTAACCTATGAGGCACATAAGAAACTTAATTCAAATCTTGTTGCATCCTATAACATCTTAAGTTGACTCTGGATTGACCACTCACAATTATCATGAGTTTAGCTACTACATAATTAGTAGATTTTTAAAAATCTGCTTAATGAATTAAAGATATGATAAAGATATGACATCTTCATTGATGTCAGAGAAAACTTCTTGTGAACTTGTAAGACAATTAAAAAAACTTACAGTATGAGATCATAGTAATTCAGAACTGAAACGGGTTTTTCAAGTTTCTTATTCAGCTAGAGGGTACTTTTAAGTCATTTGAAGATAACATAGAGATTAGCACATTAGAACATAAAGTTTCCCAAGAAAATGTTCACCTGAAGATTTTGTTTTCTTTTCGTGTTCATAAGACATTTAATTTGCCAAATGAGATTTAGTGCGTACCACAAGACCTAATGGAAGAATGAAGACAGACTTCTTCTTAATCCCCTGAACCAGAGAAAGTAATTTTTAAGGCCTAATATAGCAATGAAGATTAAGAATTTCACAAAATCCAGATGGATAAACTCTACATTATATCCTTAAAAAGTATATTTCCCTTAAATATGTTTTAATTTGATTTTTTAATATAAGGGAAGAATTAAATACTCAAGACTTTAATTATTTTTCCTTTCTATCATTTTACAATATAGAAGTTTTAATCTATGCTGCATTAATGCCAAATTAAATATATTTGTATTGCCCAAAACTTTACCATAAAGAGTCACTTCTAAAATCATGAATTTGCACTTTATAAGACAAAGGACAAGGAGGGAACCAATCCAACAACGATGTTTACAAGACAATATGTTGGAAATCATCTGTACAACTAGCCGGGGGTGAGGGACAGAAAGTGGGAGAAAATAAGGGAAGGGGTAACAAGTTTCACAAGAAATGAACTTATTACCTTACTTATGTAACTGTAACCCTGTACATCACCTAGACAATTAAAAAATGTCAATACTATAAATTTATTCTATTTTGTTAATGGAAAAGCTGATAGTATGTACTTTATTTAGAGAGTCCAGCTAAGTAATAACTCTTTAAAATTTGTTTTAATAATCTTATATCTATAAATTCTATGTAACATTAATTACTCAAGAGATTACATATGAACGATTACAAAAGTAATAGAGACTTAAAATACGTTTAATTTCCTTTTTGCAAGTGTATAATCATCAAAACTAATGATTATTTTTGCTACATATAAAAATGTAAATTTAATCTGAGGCAAGAAGAGGAGGTTTCAAGTCTGTCTGGGCTATCTACTCATAAAACAAGCTCATTGTCAAAGGAATAAATTTGGTTAGATATCCAATTTGCCTTTCAAAGAAAATATTCTCCAACAGGGACTTTCCCCTTAAACAATCTATGAAATGAGACATAGATTATTTTGTTTTAAA
Organism: Dipodomys merriami; assembly: GCF_024711535.1. Taxonomy (NCBI): domain Eukaryota; kingdom Metazoa; phylum Chordata; class Mammalia; order Rodentia; family Heteromyidae; genus Dipodomys; species Dipodomys merriami. The sequence goes on along the minus strand of NW_027203381.1, from coordinate 94,120,797 downwards.
TACTATTTTCATTAAGACGTGTAACATTTCTGAGGTCACCCTATTTTATTTATTTATTTATTTTTATTGTGAAAATACCGTACAGAGGGGTTACAATTACATGGGCAAGATAATGAGTACATTTCTTATCAAGCATTGTAGCCTCCTCCTTTGTTTCCCCTTCCTATCCCTTCCCATCCTCCCCCGCTCCCCCCAATTCTCCTCCCCCGCCACCAAAGTTGTAAAGTTCGTTTTGACTTGTACATCTCATTGTTGCAATGGATCCACCTGTATCCCTATTTAAACGATTTTTTTCCCTTCCCCTCCACAATACAGTGAAAGCAGGGGTTATCCATAGGGGAGGACATACAAAGCAACAAAGAAATAATCTTATAAATGTGTTAGAAACAAATACCTGAAAAATAAAACATTTGAATACACATCGTAGGTCAGATAAGTTGATATTAGGGAAATGAACCCTAAGGTCACCCTATTTTAAAAACATGTTGGTTTTAATGTTATTTGTGTAGATTTGAATGTTAAAGAAGACAGAAAATATATGTTATTTATCGTAATATCTCTAGCAACTAACATAATTTCCAAGGCTACATTTAATCAGTAGATGAATATTTCCTACTGAGAAAACTGAATGATAGCATAGAGTGCAATGTATACTTTTGAATAGAAATAAAAATGTAGAAAGAGTTGAGGGAACCATGTTGTGTGGTTATGTAAATAGCTGAGAAAACATTATAAAAATTAAGAAAGAAGAGAATAACCAGATTGAAGTAGAGTTGACTCCTTTTAGTCCAGAAGAGTAGATTGTTAAAGTTTTAGGAATTCCATTGAATTTTATTGTAAATAAGCTGTACAGAGGGTTTATAGTTACATGAGTATGGTAATGAGTACATTTCTTGTTGAGCATTGTTACCCCTCCTTTGTTGACTCTTATCTTCAATAAGCTCCAAAAAAGCCATAGGTGGAGCTGTGACTCAAGTGGTAGAGCACTAGCCTTGTGCAAAAGAAGCTCAGGCACAGTACCAGGCCATGAGTTCAAGCCTCAAGACTGGTAATATATATACATACACACACATTCATACATACATACATACACAGAGAGAGAAAGAGAGAGAGGTAGCTCTAGCTCTATCTACACAAACATACATGAAACAAATAAAATGATTAGGAAAAATAATTAGAGCATGCCCCAGTTTTTATTTATTTATTTATTTATTTTTAAATTTTTATTTTTTTTTGTGAACATACTGTACAGAGGGGTTACAATTACATGAGCAAGATAATGAGTACATTTCTTATCAAGCATTGCAGCCTCCTCCTTTGTTTACTCTTCTCATCCCTTCCCAGCCTCCCCTGGCCCTCCCCCCCAATCCCCCCCCCCCAATCCCCCCCCCCCCCCCCCCCCCCCCCCCCCCCGCCACCACACCAAAGTTGTAAAGTTCCTTTTCGACATGACAACTTTTACTTCTCATAGTTGCAACGGGTCCACCTGTATCCTTAAATTGCTTGTTTTTCCCCATCTCCTCCACAAATTATACTGACATCAAACATAGTGAAAGCAGGGGAGGGACACAAAGCAACAAAGAAATACTCTTATAAATGCTTTAGAAACAAATGCATGAAAGAAAAAAACATTTAAATACATATCTAAGGGTTCATTTTCCTAACATCACATTATCTGACCTTTTCTGCTTGACTCATACATATACTAGATATTGCAAATAAGGGAAACCATGGGACCTATGTTTCTTTGGGCTTGGCTTACTTCACTTAATATAATTTTTTCCAAGTCTTTCCATTTCCTAAGAAATGGGGCAATGTCATTCTTTCTGATGGAGGCATAGAATTCCATTGTGTATATATACCACATTTTCTTGATCCATTCATATACTGAGGGGCATCTAGGTTGGTTCCGTATCTTAGCTATGGTAAATAATGCTGCAATAAACACAGTTGTGCTGGTAGCTTTAGTGTGGTCTTGTTTGTAAACATTTGGGTAAATGCCCAAAAGTGGGATTGCTGGGTCATAGGGGAGCTCTACGTGGAGTCTTTACAGGAACCTCCATACTGCTTTCCAAAGTGGTTGAACAAGTTTACACTCCCACCAACAATGAAGTAAGGTTGCCTTCTGGGCACATCTCCTCCAGCATCTGTTGTTGTTAGATTTATTGATTATAGCCATTCTAACTGGGGTGAGGTGGTATCTCAATGTTGTTTTGATTTGCATTTCTTTTATTGCTAGGGAAGTTGAACACTTCTTCATGTATCTATTGGCCATCCTTCTTTCCTCTTCAGAGAAGTTTCTCTTTAAGTCTTTAGCCCACTTACTTATTGGGCAGTTGTTTCTTTGAGGATTTGTTGTTGGGGCGTTTAAGTTTTTTGAGTTCCAAGTATATTTTAGATATGAGACCCTTGTCTGTTGTATGGCTAGTGAAGATCTTCTCCCAATCCGTGATGCCCCAGTTTTTAAATGACATATTTAAAACTTATACTAAACTTTAAATAAACAAAATACATTAAAACAAAGTTAGTAAATATTCAAGTTTCCTCACTTTTTGAAATAAATTACTATCTATTCTATTATGCATATTTTTTAGTTTACTAAGACATGAGGTAGGGATGTAAGAAAATAATATTTTATTGCCCATCTCTTCCCAATGAGGCTAATCATTGGTATTTAAAAGTCAGCACATTTAAACAAGGGAAGTGCTAAAATTCAGAGTCCATTTCTAATTTTATTAATTATTAAGACAAAGAATTGGCATACTATACACTTTATGGTAAGCTTGCTCATTGTTTTTCTACATAAACTTTTACTGGAAGATAGACCCATCATTTTTTTTTTTACAAACTGTCTTTGCTTCATTTGTACTAAAGTGACAGAGAAGAGTAATGTAGTAGAAACTACATAATCTATAAAGTATACAACTTGTCCTCTCTGTTTGATGTGTAAACACACAAAAAGATGAAGAATACAAGTAATGCTGACTCCATTTACAGGTATGTATAGCACAGGTCTTAAAGGAGTGAGGAAAAAATTTTGCATCTGAAACTATTATTTGATTCAGCAAAAAAATGCTGTTCATATTATTGACAAATATGTGAAGTTCTGACATGTGTCTGGGAGTTGTCATTTTTATTGCAGTCAGTAGCATAAACAAAAATGTCAACTGTTATCTATATTAGTATTATACTCATTTGTCAACTTCAAACATGGATTGGCTGTAGGAAAAGGAGTTCAGAAAAGATCAACAGAAGTATTCTGTAAGAATTAACTGGCTATGTGGAATTTTCAATAAAGAGTTTTTAATCATAAATTGTATGTAATGAATCTTTCAGGCAAATAAATTTAACATAAACCTCCACGTGTATTATTATTTAGACAGTAGCTTGTTCAATATTTATTAGCACACAACCATAGTTACAGAAAAAATGAGCTTTGAAAAATCATTATAATGATATTAACTGTTAACATTTAAATGATTAGTAACATATTTGTTATTCAGAAAACTATCAAAAATTCTCAGAGAAATTAACTACTTGTTTTAATTCATTTTTGTCTTTTATTCTTTTAATTTCATTAATTACTTACAGTGTTGTAAGCATTACACTAAATGATAAACAGTCATCCCTTTGTGTCTGTGTGTCCCACTTGTGCAGATTTAATCAACTGCACTGGAAAACGTATATAAAATTGCATCTCTTCTAAAAATATATATAGGCTTTTTCTTAAGATTATGCCCTAAACAATACAATGTAACAACTTTTTACATAAAACTTTCCTTATATTAGACATAGCAAGTACTACAGATAAACGAATGTATATAGGTTATATGCAAATATATCTTTTCATGTAATGGACATGAGCATTCATGAATATACCATATATAATATATAATATACATACATATATCTGTATATGTATATAAAACATGCCTGATCAGACACAAGCACTTGTTTGTACTTGTGGGACTTTTTGAGGGGATTAGAACAGGGAGCAAATTTTTAGAGGATAAATAATGTTGAAAACTATTGTATTTGACAGAAGGAAACATAAAGGTTACTGAAAGCTATTTATATATTAGAAGGCAGGGAAACCTGGAAAATGAGAGTAATTAGGGGTTGATCTGTTAAAGCAGAATATACATGTGTGAAATACCATGATGAAAACTTAACATTGAATGACAGAAATGTAAAACATGTCCTATTCAGAGTGTGGGTACTAATGTGAGTGCAGCCAATGGGCAGTATTTTTTTATTATTATTTTTTCCAATGGGCAGTATTAAGGAGGATGAATATAGTAAAAAAATTCTTCATATATCAGTCTGAAAAATGGAGCAACGAAGGTCATTTGGGAAAGGCAGGGAAGGAAGCTGAGAGAATGACAGATGCCTGAAGTTCAATCAAGGTATTCTTGAATATTATATATGGACATATCAAAATGACATATCTAAATGAGATGTCCACAGTTATATAAGTACATGTCTCTGGGAAAGATTATTGGAAGCTAATAAGAATGTGAGATATAAAGAAAGTGTTTTTTTTTCTTTCTTGCTATTGTTTCAAACGTATTTATAAGATACCATGTGATTTTTTTTTGTTGCTTTGTATGGTATAACCCCTGTTTTCACTTATTTGATATGAGTATAATTTGGTGAGGGGAAGAGAAAAAACAAAATGTTTAAATAGGAATACAGGTTGACCCATTGGAACAATGAGAAGTACAAGACACTATGTTGAAAATGAACTTTACAATTTAGGCAGGAGTGGGGGAGTGTAGTTGTAGAGATGGGAGAGCAGGAATGGTAGGGGAAAAACAAAGGAGGAGGTAACAATGCTTGATAAGAAATGTACTCATTACCTTGCTCATGTAACTATAACTCCTCTGTACAGTATTTTTCAATAAAAACTTATTTAAAAAGAATTAAATTGGAGCTTTTTATTTATCAGTACTGTTTTTATTTATCAGTACTGGGGCTTGAACTCAGGGCCTCATGTACTTGCTTGTATTTTCTCTCAAAGCTGATGCTATACCACTTGAATCACACCTCCATTTTCAGCTTTTTCCTAGGTAATTGGGGGTAAGTGTCTCATGGACTTTCTTTCCAGGGCTGGCTTCAAATTTCAGCTCTCTGAATAGATAAGATTATATGTATGAACCACCAACTCCTGGGAGTTGTTTTGTAGTTTATAATCTGACAGATAAAGCAGATGACCAATGTGTAATTATAAAACTATCTAAAATAGTTAGAGATGAGATGGGCTTGAACTCTTTGGTAAGAATATCCTGGAGGGCTTTACCCAGAGCTTTGTTCTGGCCATTAGAAAGACTGTACAAATATTCTGAGGATTCAACTTTTTTTAAAAGAGAAATGTAGTCTTTTGCCATAAAAAAGCAATCGGTTTCAATTGCTTCACTAATTATAAAAGAAACTCAATTTGAAATACTCTTACTTGGGATATAGGTAGTTACTTTCCTACAAGCCTCATAGTTAATCATGTGTGGAAGTTAATTTCCCAAGTTTCCTTTTAAAATGAGTGTGGAATTCTCTGTTTACATAAGACCTTCATTAAAGCTAAGATTTTCTTCATTTAGATTTTGGCTTTTGATGATACTCATACCCAATACTTTCTGCAAAAAATGGCTAATTCTTTTTCTTTATATTCATTTTTATCTTCATATTTATATTTATCTTTTCTTTATCTTCATCTTTATTTTTCTCTCTAAGCTATACTGAACCACAGACAGGAAGGCATTCACACGTTCTATTTTGGATTTTCTTTTTTTTAAATTTTATTTTATTGTAAAGGTGATATATAGAGGGGTTACAGTTACATAAAAAGGTAATGAGTATGCTTCTTTTTATATAGTGTGATATCCTCCCCATTTTCTCCTGCTTGATTTTCTTTTTCTTAAATCTTCAGACTTTGAAGCCAGGTGATGGCTTGCTGTTTATTTTCTTGAGAACATAAGTGTAGGTTCAAGAATACTATGGAAATTTACTGTGTGTGCAATGAGTTGTTGTATTTGTGTTTCTTTTACATATTCTTTTTGTTACGTGATGTTTCTAGACAAAAGTTTAAGAATAATTAACTATTCAAATGAAAAATATTAGAGAAAAATTTGTGAATATTTTTGAAGTGTTGACTAAAATAATCTATCACTTTCTCTTTCCTCTGTCTGCATTTAAACTTTTTAAATTTTCTTTTCTTTGGCCTTGAAAACACCCTGCCCATTTGAAAATTAGGGCAGGAATGTTTGACAAGAAATGTACTTATTGCCTTACTTATGTAACAGTAATGATTGTACATCACCCTTACAATAAAATAAACTTAAAATTATGAAAAAGAGAACAGCAAAAAGAACAAAGAACAGGGAAAAATCAGCAGACCTTTGGCGTTTCTTGTGTAAAAAGTGATATGTTTAATTAAGAAGCACTTGTTTTCCAATTCTAAATTCTCCCCAACCATTCTGATAGCTTCTATGAACTACAGAGATGAGTGGTGAATTAAGACAGATAAACTTTCAAAGAAAGGTTGGACTAATGGAATTTCATGAAATTACAGAGCTTCTGCATGGCAAAGGACATAGCTAGCAAGATCAATAGAAAGCCCATGGATTGGGAGAAGACCTTCACTAGCCATACAACGGACAAGGGTCTCATATCTAAAATATACCTGGAACTCAAAAAACTTAAACCCCCCAACAACAAATCCTCAAAGAAACAACTGCCCAATAAATAAGTGGGCTAAAGACTTAAAGAGAAACTTCTCTGAAGAGGAAAGAAGGATGGCCAATAGACACATGAAAAAATGCTCAACCTCTTTATCCATAAAAGAAATGCAAATCAAAACAACATTGAGATACCACCTCACCCCAGTTAGAATGGCTATAATCAAGGACTCTAATAACAACAGATGCTGGAGGTGATGTGGACAGAAGGGAACCTTACTGCATTGTTGGTGGGAGTGTAAACTTGTTCAACCACTTTGGAAAGTAGTATGGAGGTTCCTCAAAAGACTCCACGTAGAGCTCCCCTATGACTCAGCAATCCCACTTTTTGGATTTACCCAAATGATCACAAACAAGACCACACTAAAGCTACCAGCACGACTATGTTTATTGAAGTATTATTTACCATAGCTAAGATATGGAACCAACCCAGATGCCCCTCAGTATATGAATGGATCAAGAAAATGTGGTATATATACACAATGGAATTTTATGCCTCTGTCGGAAAGAATGACATTGCCCCATTTCTTAGGAAATGGAAAGACTTGGACAAAATTATATTAAGTGAAGTAAGCCAGGCCCAAAAAAACATAGGTCCCATGGTTTCCCTTATTTGCAATGACTAGTATATGTCTGAGACAAACAGAAAAGGTCAGATAAGTTGAACTAGGTGAAATGAACCCCAAAATAAGTATTCAAATGTTTTTCTCTTTCATGAGATTGTTTCTAATGCATTTATAAGAGTATTTCTTTGTTGCTTTGTATGTCCCTCCCCCGTGGTATAACCCCTGTTTTTACTGTATTTGATGTTGGTATAATTGTGGAGGGGAAGGGAAAAAAACAAATCGTTTAAATAGGGATACAGGTGGATCCATTGCACCAATGAGATGTACAAGTCATTATGTTGAAAACCAAACTTTACAACTTGCGGGGGTGGAGGGGGTGGGAATGGGAAGGGATGGGAAGGGGAAACAAAGGAGGAGGCAACAATGCTTGATAAGAAATGTACTCATTACCTTGCCCATGTAATTGTAACCTCTCTGTATGGTATTTTCACAATTAAAAAAAAAGTACAATAGAAAAAAAAAGAAGACATGTGAGAAGCTCTGTCCTATACTAACTCCACAATGATCACCTTCAGAGAGGACTCTACTGGGCTCATCTCCTGGGGGGTCCTCTTTTTAAGAGAGTCTTTGCTTTCCTTTCAAATAAAATTGCTTAGTCTGCATTAAAAAAAGACATAAGAAGTTAGCTGACATTGCATCTACTTCTGAAGAATGAGAGTTTATAGTTTCATCCATTTAAATGAACTATTTCATTAAATAAAAATTTCACTCAGAAAAATAAAAGACTATTAATGACTATGAGATAATATTTACAACATAAGGAAAAATAGAAATGGAGCCAATTTTCAAGAAATAATCCTGAGACAATTCAGATCTTAAAATTAAGTAAATCAGATTTAAAACTAGCTATTTTAGCTGTAGTCATTGAACACAAGTTGCTTATAATGGAAGAAAATATAGAAAATTCCGAAAAATAACCAAATGAAACTTCTAGAACTCGAAAACACAGTTTCTACATTGTGGAACTAAAAGAGTGGGTTCAGCAGAATGGAGATGACAAAGTCAATGAAATTAAAAGAAAAAAAAACAAAATTGTTCATATGAAGAAGTACGAACACAAAGATTCAATAATCTAAGCACTGATTTAGTAAGCTGTAAGTAAAATTAAGGTGAAACAGAACTGTATCTGCAGTCCAGAAAAAAGGAGAAAGGCAGCCTGAAAAAGAAGTTGAAAAAAGATTATGGCTGAAAGTATCTCCAGTTTGGTGTCAGATTCAAAATTATAGGCACAAAAAGCATAAAATGCAAACAGGACAAGTATAAATCAAACCATTCTTACATCATAACCAAATTTCTAAAAAGGAATCTTGAAAGCAACATGAGAAAAATGGATCATTACTTAAAGAGGAACAATGATTCCTGATTTTCCTATCTTGTCAGAAATTATAGACAACAGAAGTTGATGGAACACCTTTTCTTTGTAAGCCACTTAAAGATAATTACAAAATTTAAGTAATTAAAAATGTGAATGGGGAAAAAAAGCTGAGAGAGAGTGCCCAGTGTTCAAACTTCAGTACCAGCACGATAAATAAAAAAAACAAACATACAAACAAAAAATTAAAAAAATACAAGTTAGGAGAACTGATTAAAATTGCTAAGGGTATAGAGAAAAGGAATCAAGGAATGAAGCAGGAATAATAAAAGAATTGAAAGTTTCCTGAGAAATGCATAAAAAAAGGAATGGTCAACCACTTCAAATGTTGCATCAAGGGTAGCAGAGAGATCATTGAATTGAGCAATTTAGAAGTAAATAACTGTGACAAGAAAAGTTTTGATAGAACAGTGGTTACCATTTGGAGTGAAATTATGATAGAATAAGAAAAAAGGAGTTGGAAATCAGAAGTAAAGGCAACTTTTTCAAGAACGTTGTCTTAAATGCAGAGGAAAGAAATAAGGTAATTATGTAGAGAATAGATACAAGAGTAAATATATTTTGTAATATGCTTACCATAGTCCAGGAAAGGGTAAAATAAAGTTGATAATAGATTTTAAAAAGAGAGAATTGTCCAATGTTCACAGGTCTGTAAGAGAAAACAAAACACAACAAAACAAAAACACATAAACAAGCATCCAGTTGACATAGAATGAAAAAAAATTGCACACTTGAATATGTGACTTGAATTCTCATATGTTCTTTATACTGTACAGATTTTTACTATTCGGTGATTTTTCAATTTCGTATTTGAAAAGAATGCATTAACTAAATATTGTAAACATTTACAATTTCACATAGTGTTATCTTTGATTGCTTCTTTCGTTTATCTATTTTTTTACATTCCTCAAATAATGAGTGGAATATGGTTCAAAATTATAACTCACCATACATTTTATAACTTACCATACATTTAATAATGTTGTTTATCCTGGCTAGCCAACAAAATCCTATAAAGTAGCTGAATAAAGCAACTAATATTCAAGGAAGGCTTAGTTATTCTGGCTTTTCTGAGAAAACTTACTTTAATTTGAACTCAGGATTCTGGAACACACGTCCCATTGGGAAGTGGAAATGCAGGTAAGAGTGGAAACACAGACTTTGTCTTTACTCCAATCCCTCATCTTCTAGTTGTGAGGGTAGGATAGAAAGGTGCTCATGGTAAGGAGAGAAGCCATGGGGTAATGTGGACCCTGGATATGAGTTTCTGCACCAGTGAATATTTAATGAAGATTGGAGACTCTGAATACTTAGAGTCTTAATTGCCTGCCAGGGATGAGAACAAAGTTTCACAACTAGAACGTGGTGGCGAGTTTCTAACCACAAGTCTGCTTCTCTATAAGGATAGGTTAAAGTGTTTTTGTGTAGTAGAGGGTTATATGTGTTTGTATGTGTGTGTAAACACATAATACTCATCTGAATATATTTAAATCCTGTTGACTTTAAAACATGTAAATATTTAAAAGCTGCCAATGGATAGATTTTTGTTCAGGTGTCTGCTTTCATGATTACAAGATAAAGTGTTTTTTTTTTTTTTAAGAAAAGCAGATTTATTCCTATACAATCAGCTTTCCATTTGTGATTCAGTCCAACATGGATCAAAAACACTAAAATAATTACATCTGTATTGGATGAATATGGACATTTTTCTTGCCATTTCATGAATCATACAGAACAGGTTATTTATAAAGCATTTTGTTACACTAAGCATTAATATAATTTACAGAGAAGTTAACATGTATAGGGGATATATGTCACACACATATAATATATATGTATATACCATACATGTTAAAGGACTTAAGGAAACTTTTTAAAGTATGTATTTGAAAAGTTCCTTTCCTATGGAGTCTCTACCTGGAAGTTGGATACTGATGTGTATAATAACAATGATCAATGAAGGGAAAAAATTCCTGCAGGGAATTCTGAAACATGAATAGACAAACTATGTTTAGCATAGATTTAATATTCTTTATAATCTTTGAACACTGTCAAAACATATGATTCTTTGTTAACCAGAATATTAACCAGAACAACACCCAATTACAAGGGTGAAAACTTACTGTTAGATTCTTAAATGGAGAAATACATTACTTAGATCTATTGAAGTATTTTTTTAATTCTTTTTTCCTTGATCTGAGTCATTGTAATTGTTTTCATTCACCCTGTTCTGTCTATCTTGAAATATAAAGCAGATATTTTTAGAAACACATTGGGCCTTACGAATTGGAAGTGCATTCTCCTATTTGTGAGGACATTCAATGACTTTTATACATACTGGATAACTCTTTTGTATCTCAAATACACCAAGGGAGCACTGGAGTTCAAAAGGTTTAGAGTCATAATTACGACCTATTGAGAGGATAAATTACAGCTAAGTAATTTTCTTTTCTTGTTTCAAAAGAAATGGGTACACAGATGTATGCTCTGAATACTTAGAGTCTTAATTGCCTGCCATGAGGCAGTATTGAGGAGAATGTTGAAATGGATAAAGACACATGTAGAGAAAGGAAACTTCTAAGAGGAAACATACTTCTTAACACCCTTCGTAAACTGAATTTAAGATTTCTAACTTTGTTTATGCACACATTGTGGAAACTGTCTTGTTCATAAGTGATATGCTTTATTCTCAGATAATATTCTCTATTTCTAATCTTTCTACCCTTCATTATTGTACATTCTTGAGCTCTGGGATTGAACTCTGGACATGGGCACTGTCCCTGAGTTCCTTTTATTCAAGGCTTGCACTCTACTATTTGAGCTACAATGCCACTTTCAGATTTTTTTTTGATTAATTGGAGATAAGAGGCTCACAGACTTTCCTGCCCCAAGCTGCCTTCAAACTGTGATTCTCAAATGTCAGCCTTCAGAGTAGCCAGGATTATCAGCATGAGCCAACAGTGCCCAACTAACTGCACATTCTTAAATATTATTTATAACTGTGTTCTAATGGAATGTGTGATTTCTTTCTTTTTTTTTCTTTTTGTCAGTCATGGAGCTTGAAATCTGGACCTGGGCGCTGGCCCTGAGCTCTTCAGCTCAAGGTGAGCACTCTACCACTTGAGCCACAGTGCCACTTCCAGTTTTCTGGTGGCTCATGGAGATAGGAGTCTCACAGATTTTCCTGCCTGGGCTGGCTTTGATATGCGATTCTCAGATCTCAGCCTCCTGAGTAGCTAAGGTTACAGACATGAGTCACTGGCGTCCGGTCAAGATTTTTTAACCCCTTATAGATTTAAGTGTCAATCATCAGGATGGATATAATTCTTTTTTTTTTTTTTTGGTAATTTCTGAGTTTTAAAGGTTAATGAATAGCCTCAAGTATGTAAATAATAGCTTCAGCTTTCTTGGTTGATACAAACTGTCCTGTAATAACTCTTTGTCTAGTAAGCTACCTGATCAGATTTCTTTTAGGATTATGTACTCATTGATAGTGTTCTATGGTATATGGAAATTTATATGAATTGCATAATAAAAAACAATTTTAAGTCATATCTTAAACCTTTATTCTACTTTTATAATCAATATGTACAGCAAATTCAGTATGTATATCAAATTTTGCTAATCTTTTGCAAACATACTAAAGTTTATATGCATCCAGATTATTACAAATTTATATAGATGTACTTACTTTTCAATTAGCTTTGAAGTATACATGTGAAACTTAGGGAAAGTGTAACAAATGATTTAATACTTGTGATTACAAGCAATTATATAAAGATTTGTTTTTACTGTAGGGCTTTGTTGCTTTCTCTACATAAAAATAATCAAATTTTCTAAAGGCCTAATTTGGTTGTTTTCCCTACATATATTGTTTTTCTTAAAAACATCACAAAATGTACACTAAAGTATTATAAGAGATATAGTTGATATAATATGAATTGTGAAAGTGAAGTATAGTACAAACAAGGCAATTGTAACATTTTTTACTGAGAATTAACTTTAGAATTCCTAATTTTCAAGAACTCAGAACTTCTCAGACAGAATCTTGGTTTTGAAATGCACTTGCCATGTGATATTAGACAAATTAAGAAAATTGTTTTTTTTTTTATTGTGAAAATACCATACAATTACATGGGCAAGATAATGAGTACATTTCTTATCAAGTATTGTTGCCTCCTCTTTTGTTTGTTTCCCTTTCCTTTCTCTCGCCCCTCCCCCCCACTTCCCCCCTCCCACCTAGCAGTTCTGTCCTTATTTATAAAATGGGAAATGATTATGTGGATTGGAATAATTATATAAAATTCTCAACACCTTTTGATGTTTCATGGCCACTAAAAATGCTACCTTATTATTTTTATGTCCATAGAAGAAATGTCTTTTTAACTTTTTTGGTTTGACTTTGATTATAACCAGCATTATGACCCAGGATTAGATTTAACTGACCTTGACTACTTGTACACTTCAAATTATGTCTTCAAAGTATTTGGCATCATTAATTCTATTTATTAGAATGTACTAGACAAACTGAAGAGTTATTTTTTTAATTTAATTTTATTTTATTTGTGAACATACTGTACAGAGGAGTTACAATTACGTGGACAGGATAATGGGTACATTTTGAAGAGTTATTTTTTAAACCAAGTATCTATCTGTTTAATCTTTGGCCATAAAATAAATTCAAATCAAAACAACATTGAGATTCCACCTCATCTCAGTTAGAATGGCCATTATTAAGAAAATTAATAATAAAAAATGCTGGTGGGGATGTGGCCAAAAGAGAATGGTACTACACTGTTGTATAGTGGTGTTCAACAACTCTGGACAGCAATATGGAGGTTTCTCAAAAGACACACAGAGCTTCCCTATGACCCACAATCCTATTACTGGACATTTACCTAAATGACCAAAAACCAGATCACACTAATGCCACCAGCACAATCATGTTCATTGCAGCATTATTTACTATAGTTAAGAAATGAAATCAACCCAGATACCCCTCAGTTGATGAAGGATAAAGAAAATGTGGTATATATACACAATGGAATTCTATGCTTCTATCAGAAAGAATGACATTGACCCATTCATAACGAAATGGAAAGTCTTGGAAAAAATTATACTAAGAGAAGTAAGCCAGACCCGAAGAAACATAAGTTGCATGTTTCCCATTTGTAATAATTAGAATGTGCATATAAATCTTAAAGTAAGCCCAATAAATAGCAAAAAAAATAAAAAAAATTACATGTGGACATAATAAATTAAACAGCACTCTAAGCATTCACACACTGAGAACAAAGGAGGATATTCATAGGAGAGGATAATGACGGCTCAATAGCCATGTGCATATGACCATATATATGATGCTTATCGAAATAAACTCCAAGCAATGGAAACGAGAGCATTTTTTGTTGTGGTTGTAGTACTGTTTGTAGTTATTTCTTCTTCTTTTCTTTCATTTCCCTTGGTTTATTTCCTGTTGTTTTGTTTTTTGTTTTTCAATTTCTGTGCCCTTTGTCTTGTATATAAGTTTATCTGATTGGGGAAGGGAAGAGGAATCACAGAAACAGTGGGACAAAGGTAAAACCAATTTAACAGTGATATTCACTAGACACTGTTAGAAGTAAACTTTATAACTTGTGAGGGAGTATGGTCAGAGGTGAAAAAATTGGGAGAAAATGAGGGAGGGGATAACATTGTTCAAAAAGAAATGTACTTATTATCTTACTTATGTAACTGTAACCCCTCTGTAACATCACCTTTACAATAAAATTTAAATTAAAGAGAATTCTTATGTTTAAAAATAATTGTTTTGCTAAGCATTCACATATTAATGCATTAGTTGCTCTTTTTGATGGTTAGTTTATATAAAATTCTGTGTTATTAGTTGTTATTTAATAACAAACTTATATATAGCAGAAATCTTATGTTTGCATCCCAACAATTTTCATTTAAGAAAACGTTTGTGAATGTTTTTTCCTTATTAGTAATTTTTTAGTGTTAGTTATTGATATTCCATGGTACCTTGGGATAAAACATTGTGTCATGCAGCTACATCCATTTCTCTAATCAAGATTTCATAACAAATCTCTTAGATCACAATTTTTCCTGTTTAAAAGATTGATTTACAGGATGATGCATTACAGGAAAATTTTCCCCCTGTAATACCAATAAGAATGATTTCTCCATGCTTTTGCAGGATTAAATGTGTAAGATTTTTTAACCTAAAAATTTTATTTCTTTTTAGGTCCTAGGGCCTGAACTCAGGGTCTGGGTGTTGTCCGTGAACTCTTTTGCTTAAGGCTAGTGCCCTACCACTTCGAGCCACAGCACCACTTCCAGTTTTTGAGTGGTTAATTAGAGATAAGGGTTTCACAGTCTTTCCAGCATGGGTTGGCTTTGAACCATGATTCTTAGATCTCAGCTTTCTCAGTAGGATTTCACATGTGAGCCACAGGAGCCCGGCCTTTGATCTTATGACTTCTGTTTTTTTTTTTTTTTTTTGGCGGGGTGGGGGGGGGTCTGGTCCTGAGGCTTCAACTCTGGGCCTGGGCACTGTCTCTCAACTCTTCAGCTCAAGGCTAGCACTCTACCACTTGAGCCACAGTGCCACTTCCGGCTTTTTTTTCCTGCTTATGTGATGCTGAGGAATCGAATCCAGGGCCTCATGTATGCAAAGCAAGCTCTCTACCACTGAGTCTCCCAGCCTATGACTTCTGAATAATCCAAATTGCTAAAGACTTTATGGTACAATTTTAGGAGATGCTTATAATATTGCTATTAGAAATTATATCTAGGCTCAAGTTCTACTTAAATGTATTATTGAAATCAATAGAGTACCAAGCTAGTAACTATCCCCATGGGCTCATTGTACTTTTAACAGTGCTAGTAGTATTCTGGCAAGACATAAAGCAATTTTCATACCCCACAAAACTTTCATTGTGGAATAGATAAGTGCTTTGAGTTTTAAATGTGTATATATATAATATTATATTTCTCTATTGTTTTGAATGAATTCACATGTTTTTTGAGATATTGTTCTGAAAATCCTGTATACTCCTCTGAGCTTTATCAATAATTGCTGGTTCATATTAAGCAGCAATATTGTGCAGAATACAACAGAAATAATAGGATGAGACGTTTTGGGTTTAGAAGAACTGAGCCTAAAATTGAAATAAAACTAATCACTTTTGTTTTGGTTTTATATAACACAAATTGGATGCCTCATGCCAACATGAAGTTAGTTTTATTCTTGACATGCATCTTTTTAAAAATAGCTAGGTAGGCAGCCTATTCAATGAAACTGACACTTACTTGAACATGCTATTTTCCATCTGTTGGAAACTTGTTTAGATCTACAGGAAAGAAGGGCAAGTATACACATTTCTCATAATAAATTAATAATGAAGGGAGAGACATCATTACCACATTGTAAATTATACAGTAAGTCTTAGGTGATTTATTTAGAACCTTAAACACCCAAGAAATTTCACTGGTTGGCAGCAAATGGTAATACATATTAATTGCATGCTTTGTACACATCTGAAACGAAAGGAGAAATGTCAGGAATTGACTAATTCTGGTTTGCTTTTGCATATCATATTTTAATTTCTTTTATGTTTTCTTAATCTTTTCAACAGTGCTTAAGGATTTAGAAGATGTTGATTAAAGCATTTCCTCTGATTAATTATATTTTGGCTTTTAACAGTTGTATTTTATTTTAAAATCTAGTGCACACACATTGTCTGGATTAGAGGAGCATCTGCTCTTCCCCGTCTCTGCAAATATTTATATAAATCTAACTGCCACCCATTCTCTCCAAGTTCTCACTGCTTGGCTAATACTGATTACATCTCCTCATTAAGCCATCTTTGGGATATAGAGACATAAATAAAGCAGATGAACTGCCTACATTTCGGGATATTTGTGTGCATGCTTTGCCATATAACACATGCTATGAAATTCTCAGAATTCATTCTGAAAGTATAGGGATTCCTTTACCTCTGCTGTCTTTAATTATATATCAGATTATTAGTAACTTATAAATTGTTTTTATACCATCATTAAACCCTTATCAGGAGGATAAACTGATTGTGCATTCTCTATAGAATCAATATGAGAAAAATTTTAGTGTAAAGGAAAAATGTTAGGCTAACTATAGCCTACATTTGTTTTCAAGTTATCCTTAGAAGATTTTCTTCCTTAAATTATTACCTATGGACTAATAGCATGTGTAAAGATGGAGTCCTAACATTTTCTCAAAAGATTGTCCTTTACCTGGATTTCTTTTACCAATTTCTGCTTTCATTGTGAGGTTAGTATGTTAATTTGGGGCCTTAGCTTTATTTCATGCTTAGATACAGAGTGAAAGACATGTATTTGGATTCATTTGACAATTTGTCCTTCATCCATGTAGTTTCTATGGACAGAATCATTTTATTTGAGAGTAAGTTTCTAAGACTAAGAATTTCTCTTTTTGCAGCTTTATGTAATTATGTTCAAAGGGGTTTGAATTAAAATGGAACAGATGTGTCCATCTTTAATTATGGTGTAACAAATTGTGTTACTCTAAGGCTTTATTAATTGAAACGCTCATCTTTATGCAATAATGGGTCAGACAGTTTCAGCATGATTATCAGTGAAGACAGAACATGGCCCATTTCACTCAAAGTTCAAAAGGATAGTCAAAACTCAAGAGGGTAGACCAACAGAGACAGAAACTATGGAAAATACACCTATTTGTTTTTATTCCAAGTGAAGAGAAAACCACCATTAGAAACATGATGGATGTTAGTGCTATATAAGATAACAGAAAGGTAACATTTGACTTCACAGCAAGGCCTAAAGCTATGCAATTAGAAGAGACTGTTTCAGGGCTTTCTGAAAATCTTTTCACATACCCACTTACAAATAGGTGAAGAGGAATGATTTTTTTATGGCCCTATTTATGATTCATGTTAGCATTTGTGGAGAGCTACTTAGCGAACCAATGCAGAACATAGCAATCAATTAGGATCAAATCTTGAAAAATCTTAGCTTTTCAAGTTCTGTCATTTTTTTTCTTTTTGTCAGTCATGGGGGTTGAACTCTGGGCCTGGGTGCTGTCCCTGACTTCTTCAGCTCAAGGCAAGTGAGCCACAGCATCAATTCAGGTTTTCTGGTGCTTAATTGGAGATAAGAGTCTCACGGACTTTCCTGCCAGGGCTGGTTTTGAACTATGGTCCTCAGAGCTCAACCTCTTCAGTAGCTAAGATTACAGCATGAGCCACCAGTGCCCAGCAGTGCTGTCATTTTTATGACGTCTTTTCATGCTTCTAGACATCTTCAACTCCTTACAATTTTTTTGATCTCTTTAACCTAATCTCTCAGCATTCATCTCTCTTTCACATACTCTTACTGCTCCATTATTGATTACTCCCATCCCCAAGTCCATTTCCTCTTATACACACTACTACACCATTTTTAAATGTTTTTTCTGCTTTTCAATTCATTGCCAATAATAACACTAATACTAAAACTAATACTTTTAGTTTTGATATGCCATTTTTAAAAATAGTACGATAGATTCAAGTTGTTCATTAGTTAAGCCCGTAGTTGTTTATCTAGTCTTTAGAATCGTCCATGGTTTTCACTACTCTAATAAAGTAGGGGACACAATCTTCTTTATATGAAGTTCCTACATTGCCCACTCTGGGGAGTGTTCACTGTGCTCCAGCATATTTACCTTTATGCTCCTTTATGCTCTTTGTGTTGTTCAGCTTGCCCTGTTAACGATGTCCTTGTCATAGAACTCTTGCCCTTTCTTGAAAAGCCAGATTCACCATAATATTCTTCTTCTTCTTCTTCTTCTTCTTCTTCTTCTTCTTCTTCTTCTTCTTCTTCTTCTTCTTCTTCTTCTTCTTCTTCTTCTTCTTCTTCTTCTTCTTCTTCTTCTTCTTCTTCTTCTTCTTCTTCTTCTTCTTCCTCTTCTTCTTCCTCTTCTTCGTCTTCTTTTCCGTCTTCTTCTCCGTCTTCCTCTTCCTCCTCCTCCTCCTCCTCCTTCTTCTTCCTCTTCCTCTTTTTCTCCCTCTTCTTCCCCCCCCTCCTCCTCCTCCTCCTCCTCCTCCACCTCCTCCTCCTCCTCCTCCTCCTCCTCCTCCTTCTCCTCCTCCTCCTCCTCCTCCTCCTCCTCCTCCTCCTCCTCCTTCTTCCTCTTCTTCTTCTTCCTCTTCCTCCTCCTCCTCCTTCTTCTTCCTCTTCCTCTTTTTCTCCCTTTTCTTCTTCCTCCTCCTCTTCTCCTTCCCCCTCCCTCCCTCCCTCTCTTCTTCCTTCCTTCCTTGCTTTTTAAAAAATCACTTTGCATTTTCTCAGTGTTGTCAATTCAGTTTTGGTGCATACTCTATTTTACAGACTCAACATAAGGATCTGAAGTGTGAATTAATTTTTTTCCACAAAGTGGCTTCACTATAAGTATAAATACTTAAATAATTCACATATCTTTTTTGAAAAAAAAACAACCTCATTCCTTTGTGCTGTTTTGTTAATAATTGCAATGGCCAGGATCAGAAAGATGAATTGAGCAAAAGAAAAAAACAATGAAACGATTTTGTTTTATTGCAGCATCCATAAAATTGTTGCTCTTAAGGGAACAAATGCAATTAAATTTCAAGATGAGGGGGAAAATATCCAAACTTTCAAGAAATGGAGTAAACACCAGATGTTTGAAGAGGAGCTTACCACACTATTCTTTATCTTTCATCTCTATGATGACTTACAAAAAAAAGAACCAAAATAAACAAAGAAACCATGCAAAACACTACCTTCTGAAAACAGAAGGCAAAT
This sequence comes from Dipodomys merriami, assembly GCF_024711535.1. Taxonomy (NCBI): domain Eukaryota; kingdom Metazoa; phylum Chordata; class Mammalia; order Rodentia; family Heteromyidae; genus Dipodomys; species Dipodomys merriami. The sequence continues at coordinate 94,101,250 of NW_027203381.1, read as the reverse complement.
TCAAGGTGATACTGTCAGTTATAGAGCATCACTGTAAGGACGGCTCTGGCCTCTAGGCTGATAATAAACTACAACGTGCCGGGCGCTGGTGGCTCACGCCTGTAATCCTAGCTACTCAGGAGGCTGAGATCTGAGGATCGCGGGTCAAAGCCAGCTCGGGCAGGAAAGACCGTGAGACTCTTATCTCCAATAAACCACCAGAAAACCGGAAGTGGCGCTGTGGCTCGCGTTGAGCTGCAGAGCTGAGGGACAGCACCTAAGCCCGGGGTTCAAGCCCCAAAACCAACCAAAAAAAAAAAAAGCTATAATCTGTTGGCTTTTCTATGCTCTCTCTTCCTCAAATAGACATACATACATACTTTCAGGATTCAAGAAAGGAAGTTTGATTTTCTATGTTATGACATCAGGATAAGTATGAATTTTGGTAATTCTTGCTAGTTCACAGCTTTCTTAGCTGAAAATGAAGAATACTTTTAATATTGCTAAGTAAGAAATAAGACATAGGTTAATAGTACTATTAAGAAATGAAGAAATGTTGATTTTTGGATTCATTTGACTCACTAAACTTATTTTATGATTAGAATGTCCAATACAAAGTAGTACTAGATGTAAAGTTATTCTTCTCTTCTACTAAATGGTCATTTTCATAAGAGGGAAGACATATCATATCACATATTTAATTATTGCTAAATTTATTTTAAAATGTTGATTTAAAATCTCCTTTTTCATGAAATATCATTAATTTCATCACTGAAGGTATTCTTTTTTTTTTTTTCCCCAGGGCTGAGGACCGAACCCAGGGCCTTGCCCTTCCGCTGGGCTAAATCCCCAGCCCCGAAGGTATTCTTATGAGTCACAGATTTTTCAAAACCCAACATCTATGCCTTGGTATCTTTATAATTCTGTTACCAAAAATTTTATCAAAGATATGAGTATCTATTTATATAATATCAAGACATTTATTTGTTTTGTTAGTCCCACAATATCATAATGGCCATTTTTAAAGTCATGACATTACTTTTATTTTATTTTTTCAGTCATGGGGCTTGAACTCTTGGCCTGGCCACTGTCCCTGAGCTCTTCAGCACAAGGAGAGCTCTCTACCACTTGAGCCATAGCACCACTTCATGACATTCCTTTAAAAAGTAGTTGTGTTTGCCACAATTAACAATATCTTCTTAATTAGACTCCAGGAACAACTATTACATATATGCTCATTTTTAAAAATTCCATTTCTTACTGCTTTGGTTACATTGACTCAATTCTTCTCTCAACCATCTATCTGTACACAAACATAAAGCTAATATTATTAAAGGCAATTTTGAGGTAATGTCTTTTTCACTCATCCCTAAAATGCTATTCATGACAAAGGACTTGAGATGGTATTCTTCTCAAAAAGAATTTCTTTTAGACAACTTAATTTTATTTTGAGGGACTATTTGCACAATGGGAATTTATATTATTTGAACATGTGGGCTATATAAAGGGATTGCAGACACATGTAAAACACACATTTGAGATTTTCTTCTTTAAATAGGAGAACATTTGGTTAATTACACACTGAAAGAAGGATTTTTCCCTTTTATTTTTCTACTTTAAGAAGACTTTGATTAGCATATGTTAGTTTTACAAGGATGGATACTTGTTCTGGCACCTTTATACAATGAACTTTGAAACATATCACTCTTCCTTATCTCTCCCATTTTTCACAGAATGTTGTCAGTAAGTCTTATTATTTTTTTCATACCTGCATCTATCCACCCACATTCTATCCACCCACATTCTACTCCCATTCTTTACTTTCTGCTTCTCCAGTCTTACTGGCACTTAACCCACAATAGACCCTGTGAGTGATTTTATAGACTTGCTAATCTAATTTCCTTTCATTTTATAAGTGGAGAAATGGTAGTACTAAGAGATTACATAACCCTTTCAAATCCCAAACATAGGGAGAAGTTCAACCTGGGCAGCCCTTATAGTGGATACTGTATTGCTTTGTATTCCATATTATATTGAGGTGCAGCATGCACAGAATTCATTCATTCTACATTAATTCAAGACGTTTAGAAAAAATTCTAATAAATTCTATAAAGAACAAATTCTAATGATGGTGCCTCACTTTCTATATTTTGGAATATGGATACTAATACTTCACCTCATAGAGTGATTGTAGTAATTAAACAAGCTACCTGATGTGACCATTCAATGAAAGACCTGATAATATTTTTTTAACTCTGTATATAATACAGAATAGGTAATACTGCTCCATTAGGATTCATTTAAATAATGGATAGAATCTCAAAGACTGAGGAGTTGAAGTTAGTGAACTTTAGTAAAACAAACATTTCTGTGAGAACAAGGGTGAGAGTATGTTAGCATAGAACACAAGAGAATGGTGAAAAAGCAAAGCCAGAAGTTAAGGAAAATGTATCTAATTACATAATGAAGAAGTAGTGGTCACCTGGATGTAGTGAAGAAACATCAAATGATGTGGCAAAGAAACTTCAAATGTATTAAGAGCAAAATAACATTATATGAAGACCACTAAAGCAGCAACATGGAAAACGGATTAGAAGGAAACCGATTAGAAAGAGAAGTCTGTAAAGTTCTGGCTAACATCTTCCAGGGAAGAAGTGTGGGAGAATGGAATACTTTGCTGATCATAACTGAAACCATGGATATGTGTGACTTCACAAAGAAGTGTCTTGCTGTCAGGGTTGGGAATGGAATCCCAGGTAGTACTCACATTTCAACGGCTGCAGGAAGCAAAGTGTTGTTGGGGGAGAATAAAAAGTCCAGGGAGGAGAGGTAAGATCGGAAGCAGGAACCTTGGCTGTCATGGATGCCAAAGTAGGGGAGAACGTGAACAGGGGATGATCAGCACTGTGGACATGGCAGAAGTGCAAAGTAAGATACTTTAAGTCTTTATGCCATTGGGGAATCAGGAGGTCACTGTTGCTTTATGTGTACTAATTTTGATGGAGTGGACAAAGATGTAGGGTAATTGCAAGAAATAGATTAGGGAAGGTGATGCTGGTAAAGAAATCGGGTGACAATAGACTACACTTCCCAGAAATTTGACTATATGCAATAGAAAATGGAGAAAGCATTTTTGTAGTTGTTTCAAAATGGGTGACACTTGGACATAAGCATGCTGTGAATGTTCCTCTTGGGACATTAGAGAACTCATCTAGGCTCTGCACTATAAAAGGGTGTTTCTGATCTATTGTCCACTTTTATACCTAGAATCAGTATAAAGAGATACTCCACTAAATGAAATGGAAATTCTTTTCTTTCTTCTTCTTCTTTTTTTGATGGGGCTTGAACTCTGGGTCTGGGCGCTGTCCCTGCGCTCTTCAGCTCAAGGCGGGCGCTCTACAGCTTGAGCCACAGCGCCACTTCCGGTTTTCTAGTGTTTTTTTTTTTTTTTTGGAGATGAGTCTCATGGACTTTCCTGCCCAGGCTGGCTTTGAACCACGATCCTCAGATCTCAGCCTCCTGAGTAGCTAGGATGACAGGCGTGAGCCACCGGCGCCTGGCTAAATGGAAATTCTTGATGCCAATATCTGTACTTGCAGAAACTATAGTTTTCTAGAAATTTCCCTACTAGCTATTCCAAATAAGGGAAACCACTAGTATATGTCTGAGAAAAGCAGAAAAGTTCAGATAAGTTGATGTTAGGTGAAATGAACCCCAAGATAAGGACCCAAATGGTTTTTCTTTCTTGCTATTGTTTCTAACATATTTATAAGGTGATTTCTTTGTTGTTTTGTATGTCCCTCCCCCATGGTATAACCCCTGTTTTCACTGTATTTGATGTTGGTATAATTTGGGGAGGGGAAGGGAAAAAACAACTTGTTTAAATAGGGATACAGGTGGACCCATTGCAACAATGGAGATGTATAAGGCATTATGTCGAAAAACGAACTTTACAACTTTGGCATGAGGGGGGTGGGTGGGGGAAGATGGGAAGGAATGGGAAGGGGAAACAAAGGAGGAGGCAACAATGCTTGATATGAATTGTACTCATTACTTTGCCCATGTAATTGTAACTCCTCTGTGTGGTATTTTCACAATAAAAAAAAAAAGAAATTTCCCTACTATTCCTACTTTCTAATATGTTGTTTTAAACTTTTTAAAATTATACTATATCTTCTTTAACTCTCAGGCTATTTAGAAATGTGTTAATATAACTTAAATAGAGTAGTTTCCAGATATATCTTGTTATTGATTTCTAATTTAATTCCACTGTGGTCTGCGAACAGACGTTTTATGGCTTGAACGCCTTTGACTTTATGGAGACTTATTTTATGGCTAGACTATAGTTTGTCTTGGCAAATTATTTGCTCTTGAAAGAATGTGTAGCTTGATGTTGGGTGGGGTGTTTCATAAGTATTCCTTCTCACATTTATAATTAGATTGCTTGAAGTTCTCCCTAATGAGTGTCTTTCCTTTTATGTTATTTTTTTCCTCAGTGTTTCACTTTTAGTATTTTCTAATCATATTCAGTTTACTAGTAGTTAATAATTCTGTTCAATTCAGTCTTCTTTATCTTTATCTCTTTATCTTAGATTTTGGGTCTTACATCTTTCTTGTTTCTGCTTAAGCTTCACAACACAATTATAAACATTTCATTGACCTTTGTGAATTCTCACATACATTAGTTCAAGTTTAATTTTTTTTAAATTTATTCTTCACCTCATACTTAATATCTTTATTTGTATGATTAACACTTTTTGATTTCTATGTTTTATAATCTTTGGTCCCTCTACACTTTAAATTAACACTGTTCGGGGCTACGTTTCTGTTCTGTGCAATGGTTTTCTCTCTGGCACTACCCTGTGAACTCCCGCAGCTCCATTCTCTTCAGACTTCTCTTGGAGTTTCTCAACCTGTGCCAGATTCTGGGTATTCTCTCAGAAAAATAAAGATTTTATGCTGTTCATCTTATTGGTTCCTCGTCTCTCAGGGATCACTGGTATTTGCTGATTGATTTCTAATATAATTTTTAAGAGAGTGTATTGCTTCAAGTGGGATATTAAGTCTGGTTATTTACTGTTAACCATCTTGGGTGCAATCAGAAGGTTCTATTAGCTTGATTTATAGCATTATAATTTGAATATAACTTTTAAATACTTAAGTATTACATGTCTGCCTACACTTGTACATTTTCCTTGGTCCCAGAAAATGTTAGAGAACATCTGGGAAAATAAAAAGAAATGTCAGAATAAGAGGGAAGAACAAGGGATAACCCATGTAATAGCAAAATCTCAGAGTGGCAGGACTCTGTTTTTTATTGAAAGTATTCAATAAAAGATGTAGGAATGTGGTAGAAGTTTGAAATATATCCTGTCTATATTTAGAGGTAATTGTTGATTGCTAACACATAAAATACAACTAAACCATAGAAATACTGCAAGCACTTTGTAGGTTTTAAAATTTATGGTCACATTACTTCCTGGAGTTATCATTTTTTCATTATTTTAAGTGCGTTGGTGTACAGCTGAGCACTTACTTGGTCACATTTATGTATGTCTTACCACATAGAAAACAATGAAGCATCAATTTTAGGCTGTGTATGGAAAATAGAAAAGAATTAGTAAATTCAGGAGTAATGCATAAACAATAGCCAACATTTACTTAGTCCCTATTATGTGCAATACTTACATTCTGCAAAGTGCTGTAGATACTTTATCTTCATAACAAATATTGTAGGTAGCTGCCTTTGCTAGGTTTAACATAGTTCTATTTTATTTTAAGATGTGAAAACTGAGGCTCCATCCAAGTTTACACAGCTAGAAAGACATTGATCCAGGATGTGAATCCAAACAGCTTGATTTAAGAGCCCACACAGTTAACCACTGACTATGTTGCCAATGAGCTTAAAATAGAAATGAATTAAAATACACAAAAGAATGGGAAAAATTGAAGGTTGTGGTCAGAAAGCAAGATATTAACACTGAAGATGTTAGAGACAGAGACGCTTAAGGTTATACTAGGACTCAGGTGGGTGGAAAGGTAGAGTTGAAGTGGGTATACTTAGAGTTGAGGTAAAGAAATTTTAGGTAAGATGAAAAAAAAATTCCTCTTCATATACATTAAGAACACCTACATCTGAACTGGAGGGAGGAAGAGAAGATTAGTAGAGTTTTATTTTCGTATTTTATCTTACTGAATGAAGACACTAGGAAATGGAAAGACCTCCCATGTTCCTGGATAGGCCGACTTAATATAGTAAAGATGGTAATACTTCCAAAACTAATATACAAATTCAACGCAATTCCTATTAAAATCCCAATGATGTACATCACTGAAATACAGAAAACAGTCCAAAAATTCATATGGAACAACAAAAGACCTAGAATAGCCAAAACAATTCTAGGGGATAAAGACAATATGGGAGGGCTATCCATGCCGAACTTCAAACTCTACTACAGAGCTATAATAACAAAGACAGCATGGTACTGGCACAAAAACAGACCCGAAGACCAATGGAACAGAATAGAAGATCCATAAATAAATCCACAGGCCTACAGCCAGCTGATATTCGACAAAGGAGCCAAAGACATACAATGGAAGAAACACAGCCTCTTCAACCGCTGGTGCTGGGAAAACTGGGCAGCCACATGCAGAAAACTAAAAGTGGACCCCAGCCTATCACCATGCACCAACATCAACTCAAAATGGATTAAAGACCTTAACATTAAACCTGAATCTCTGAAACTACTGCAGGACAGAGTAGGAGAGACACTTGAACTAATAGGCACAGGAAGGAACTTCCTGAACAGAGTCCCAGGGTCACAACAAATTGGAGAGAGACTCGACAAATGGGACTACCTTAAAATAAAAAGCTTCTGCACAGATAAAGCTATCGCAACCAAGCTAGAAAGACAACCAACTAATTGGGAAAAAATATTTACCAGCAATATATCAGACAAGGGGTTAACATCCTGTATATACAGGGAACTCAAGAAACTAATCCCTCCCAAACCCAACAAACCAATTACTAAATGGGCAAGGGAACTAAAGAGGGACTTCTCAAATGAAGAAATAAAAATGGCAAAGAAACACATGAGGAAATGTTCATCATCCCTGGTGGTGAAGGAAATGCAAATAAAGACAACCCTGAGATACCACCTTACCCCAGTCAGAATGTCCCACATCCACAAATCAGCCAACGACAAATGCTGGAGGGGATGTGGAGAACGAGGAACGCTATTACACTGCTGGTGGGAATGTACACTCATACAACCACTTTGGAAAGCAGTCTGGAGGGTCCTTAGAAAGCTAAAGATTGACCTCCCTTACGACCCAGTCATACCACTTCTAGGCATCTACCCTGAACAACAGGAACCAATATACAAGGACACGTGCACCTCCATGTTTATTGCAGCACTGTTTGCAATAGCTAGGATATGGAAACAACCTAGATGCCCCACCACAGATGAATGGATCCAAAAATTGTGGTATCTATACACAATGGAATATTATGCAGCCATTAGAAATGACAAAATAATGGCATTTTCAGGGAAATGGATGGAGCTAGAAGGAATCATGTTGAGCGAGGTAAGCCAAGAACGAAGAGACAAACAGTACATGGTCTCCCTGATAAGTGGATGATGAATCCAAAATGTTAGGTGATATGACAAAACTAACAGGACTTAAGAAACAAAGAACTCCCACTCATCTGGTTGAACCACTACTAAATATCCCCATGCTGCTGATCACATATATGGTATATAACATATGAGCACCATTATATATTACAGACTGTGATAGACAATTTGCTCCAGGAAAGTTAGAATGAACTTGTGACTTTAAATGAGCATCATTATTCCACAATACTGTGAATTTCCGGAAATTAAGTAATCACTTAATCACAATCAAAAAAAAAAAAAAAAGAACCTTGGGGAAGGGAGGGAGGGAGGGGATGGTAGGGGGAAAACAATGGAGGGGGTAACAATGTTCAAGAGGAAGTGTACTCATTACCTCACTCATGTAACTGTAACCCTCTGTATAGTATCTTTACAATAAAAAAATTAAAAAAAAAAAAGAAAATGCAAAACACAAATATTTTGGAAAGTATAAATCTCCAAGGAATCATGGGAAGGAAAAAGCAATGAGCTAAACATATGGATATCAAATGGCATTATTAACATTTTCTCTTAACATAATCTACATTTGTATGAATTCTGGTCTGACAGGGAATGAATTTAATTGTTGAAACTGATTCTAGACAATGTGACATACTGTTGCTATTTTTCAAATAACCCTTTGTTGAGGTGAGGGTCTTTGGTTGTAAGATCTTCTGGGCACTGAGGATATAATAGTGACAAAATAGGTGTTTGTTTGCAGGAAAGACATGGTTGCTAGGACAGATAGATAATAAAATCAGTAACTCCAAGCCATATAATATCAATTTGTGATAAGTACAAAGGAGAAAATAAAATAAGGACATTGTTTCCAAAGTTATTGGTTTTTCTTTTTTGTTTTTTAATATATATTTTTATTGTAAAGATACTGTACAAAGGGGTTACAATTACATGAGTAAGGCAATGAGTACATTTCCTACTGAGCATTGTTATTCCCTCCTTTGATCTTCCCCTACAATATGTTCCCTCCCTCCCTCTGCAACTCCTCCCTCCCCCCCCAAAGTTGTAAAGTTCATTTTCAACATAGTGTCTTGTACATCTCATTGTTATAATGGGTCAACCTGTTTCCTTGTTATTTCTCTTCCCCTCCTTAATTAGAGAAATGTATATACAAGATAAGATGCAGCGTACTGGAATCAAATACAGTGAAGACAGGGGTTATACCATGAGGAAAAAACATACAACAGAAACAAAAAATCACATCATACATTATAAGTACATTAAAAAGACAAGCAACAAAGATAAAACCTCTTGTGTCCCTATCTTGGGGTTCATTTCTCTTAGATCATCTTATATAGTCATATGTGTACAGCTTTTGGCCTTTCCTACTTGTCTGATAAGATTAGGATAAACATATACTAGTTATTTCAAATAAGGGAAACCATGGGACCTGTGTTTCTTTGGGCCTGGCTTACTTCATTTAATTATATATATATTTTCCAAATCTTTCCATTTCCTATCAAATAGAGTGGTGTCATTCTTTCTGATAGAGGCATAGAATTCCATTATATATATACCCCCCACATATCACATTTTCTTGATCTAGTCATGTACTGAGGGGTGTCTGGGTTGATTCCATATCTTAGCTATGGTAAATACTGCTGCAATAAACATAGTTGTGCTGATAGGTTTAGTATGGCCTTGTTTGTGATGGGATTTCTGGGTCATAGGGGAGCTCTATGTGTAACCTTTTGAGGAATCTCCATATTACTCTCCAAAGTCGTTGAACAAGTTTACACTCCCACAAACAATGCAGTGGGGTTCCCATTTGGCTACATCTCCTCCAGCATGTAGTATTATTAGATTTCTTGCTTATAGCCATTCTAACTGGAAGGAGGAGGAATCTCAATGTTGTTTTGATTTGCCTTTCTTTTATGGCTAGAGAAGTTGAACATTTCTTCATGTGTCTATTGGACATTCTTATTTCCACTTTAGAAAAGTCTCTTTTTGAGTCTTTAGCCCACTTACTAATTGGGCTGTTGTTTCTTTGAGGATTTGTTGTTGGAGGAGATGATTTTTTTGAGTTCTAAGTATATTTCAGGGTTTTCATTAGCCTTTGCTCAGTACACACTGATGTTCATTTCACGAATGGTGGATTCTAGTAGCTGTTAGAGTTTCCATTTTGGATTTTAGAGGGCTAGAAGTAACACCCCAAAGTATCCTTGGAATGAACTTTTTTGGCAAGCTAAGTAAATTTCTACTCATATGCTACCCAGATCTTTGATAGGCTCAAACCTGAGCTAATACTGGTGAGGGAATAGAGCTACTCTTAGGTAAATCATGTTAGTGTTGGCTATGTGTGGGAGGGGAATTGCATACTCTCTACAGTAAGACATAGTCAACATGGTTGAAAGAAGGACATGATACAACTATAACAACTTTGGGGGAAGGAGGATGTGGAGACTTTTTGGTCTCCTAATCTACTTACTATCAGGTATAGCTACTCTGGCTATATAGATGGTGAAGAAAATGGAGTGGAAAGAATTGGTGTCAGATGCTTTAGAAATTTCTAGGATGCATTAAGATTGCATTCAACTGTACTTGAAAATTGTTTTTTGAATTTTTAGTATTGTGTGTATTAGTGTGTTCATGTGTGCTATGTGTAAGATTAGACATTCTCCCTATAGAATGTAATTACAAAAACTGGAAAATAATCAAAAACAGCAATTTGAAAACAGTGGAAAATGACCAAAGGTAGTCAAAGACTTGTGTTTACTATTGAAACTACTACCACTGCATCAAGTACAAAGTGAAAATTTGTGGGATTTTGTTGTTGTTCTTTAAAACCTCAGTCTAAATGACTCAGTTTTGGGGTAGAAAAATCACTGGATATTAAAGGGAAAATTCTAGAAGCAGGAATAATACATATAAAAAAAAACCCTGAAGTCCAAAAATCTGAGTGTAAACTTGGTCCAAATCCCTAAATTATCAATAAGTATAGACGTGACCTTAGTGAGTTTTGTGAGAAAACAAGGAGGAAGTAGAGACAGAATTGCTTCTGGTGAGACATTGGAGTTGGTCTCCCTTCGGATGAGTGCATTTACAAGTCTACAACTGCTTGGGTGGCAGAAAACAGAAGCCTAGGAGATTGATTTGTCAGAGAGCAGAATTATGGGATAGAAGAGCAACTGGAAATTTACTAGGGGAGCCCCTGAGGCAAGAAACCACTAAAAGGGTGAACCTCAAAAACTGAGCATAAACTCTGTTAAATTCTTTGGCAGACTCCTAAACAAAATAGGCATGTAGGGGACCACCAGGGGGCCAGGCTGAAAAGGCAGTAACTAGAAGCCAAGAAAGTTTGGCAGCAACACCACGCTCTCCACGTTGTGAGGGGAGATGAATTTCAGTGTGAGTCCAGACAGTGCCATCCTAGAATCCATGCTCAGTAATCCTAAGAAAAAGACAGGAAGTTTCGTCACTAAAGTAGATTATTGGTTGTTGTCCTCAACTTAATATGTTGAAACCCTAAACACATATGTGGCTTTATTTTTCCGAACTATTTGTTCTTGTCACTGTTTTTTCCCCCAGTTATTTTTCCCATTTCTTTCCAAATATGCTTATGCTACTCTTTGGTCTGTACTTGTCAAAGGCAAGTTGTGGACTGAATTTTTAAGATGGAATTGAACTAACCCTAAAAATTAGTTGAAATTAAACGAAATCATAAGGGGAGGATATTTCAATTCTCCTGCCTCAGTGTTTTTAGTATTAAGATTATAGGTGTGCATTGGAAATGAACTTTATAACTTGTGGGAGGAGAAGGCAGGGAAAGTAGAACAAAAAAGAGAGCGGTAAGAATGTTCAACAAGAGATGCATTCACTACCTTATGTATGTAACTGTAACCCCTTTGTATTGACAATAAAATAAAATTTAAAAAATTACAGGTGTGCACTAATGTGTATACCTATGATTATTTTTTTAAGAGAAGTGATATGAGAAAGCTAGTTTTTTATTTTTCCTTATATATGCACAGAGACAGAAGAGAGAGAAAGAGAGCATAATGTTAGCTCATAACAAGGAGCTGTTGTACAAGCCACGAGGAGATCCTACTTACTGAATTAGCCAATGTCTTCACCTTTGATTGTGAGGCAGAAGTATAAATCTCCACCATTTAGGCCAACCACTTTGATATTTCGTTATGGCAGCTGGAACAAACTACCTACAATGGTAAGCTTGAAGCAAAAGTCTACTTACCACAGCAATAAAAAGTGAAACTTTTGTGTAGGAAGAAAATTTTCAATTCTAATGGACCTCAAATAGTTCGGGTTATTAAGCTAGCACAGACTTCAATGCGGTATGAATATTCAGGAAACTAAAGTACTCATGGAAACTAAATATGTTCTTTGAAAGACTGGTTGAATAGATTGGGATTGTGCAAGGAAATGGAAGCTAAAAATGGAAGTTTCCTAACTGAAAATAAGAATAACACAAATTTACATAGATGGGGTCAATAGCATAATGGAAATGGTAGAATAATCAATCTGCTAAATTGAAGACAGTTCAATAGATACTCCAGTCCAAAGAACAAAACATAAAAAAATTGAAGTCAAATGAGCAAAGCTTTCCCTGAGAGTAGTGGAATGTATCATGTGGTTCAACATGTGTGTAACTGGAATTAAAAAATTATAAAAGAAACAGTACAGATATTTTTTAGAGTACAAATATTTTTTCTATTTGCTTATGTGGTGCTGAGGAATCGAACCAGGGCCTTAGGCATGCAAGGCAAGCGCTCTACTACTGAGCCACCTTCCCAGACCCACAAATATTTTTTAGAGAGATGAAAGAAAACTTTAAAAATTAAAAAGATAAAGGAAAAGTCAAGGCACGAATGGAAATATAATGAAAAGCCACACCTACACAAATCAATTAAAATGTTTGCTCTCAAGGATAAAAGAGAAAATATTGAAAGCAGCAAGAGAACAGAATTCATTTACGTACTGGAGGTAAGATACAATAAGCTGACATAAGAAATAATGAAGACCAGGGTAAATTAAAATGCCATATTCAAAATACCAAAGAACATTAAGAACAAAATGCTAACCAAGAATTCTTTATTTTCTCTCAAAAATGACATATTTTTCTATTAGAGGCATTATATTTTTATGTTTTATTTAATGACAATTCCTTTTATACAGCTGCTTAAAATATTCAAGTAATAATAATAATAATAATAATAATAATAATAATAAGTGTTCAAATTTATCACATCACAATGAAGTCGTTAATTTGGAAAAATAACCATAAAGGAAGAGATAAAGCGGACTAGATATTAACAATTTGTATAGATATAAGTATATATTTGTCAATCACTTCCTACTTTCTTTTAAAAGTTTTGCGTTTTTTCCCATGGGACTGGGAGGATGGCTCAGTGGTAGAGCACTTGCCTTGCATGCCTGAGGCCCTGGGTTCGATTCCTCAGTACCACATAAACAAAAAGAAAAAAGCTGGAAGTGGCTCTGTGGCTCAAGTGGTAGAGCGCTAGCCTTGAGCTGAAGAGCTGAGGGACAGCACCCAGGCCCAGAGTTCAGGCCCCACGAACGTACCCCCCACCCCCCCAAAAAAAGCCCCAAATCGTTTAACTAGGGATACAGGTGGACCCATTGCAACAATGAAATATATATATATATATAAGTCGTTCTGTCGATAACGAACTTAACAACTTTGGTGGGGGTGGGGGGAGTATCAGGTGGGGGAAGGGAGGGTATGGGAAGGGATGGGAAGGGGAAACAACGAGGAGGCAACAATGCTTGATAAGAAATATACTCGTTATATTGCCCGTGTAATTGTAACCCCTCTGTACAGTATTCTCACAATAAAAAAAAGTTTTGAGTGTATAAAGCCAAATGTATAACTCTGTATTGTTAGGTATATTGAGGTATTATTATATATGAAAATACTTTTTGAAAATTATAACAAACCTTTTCCCACATTGGGAGTACCGTTAATTGGTAGAGTTCTTGCCACCAGCACAGCAATAAATATTTAAAAGAATAAATAAATAAATGCTTTTTATCAAGGAATCCTAGGCATGTATGTTCTTCTGATGAATTCCACCAATTATACTAATTATATGAACATTCTTTATAAAAATGGTCACTTAAGTAGGGCTCTGGTGGCTTGTGTATGTAATCCTAATTACTCAGGGGACTGAGATATGAGGATTGGGGATCTCAGCCATTCTGAGCAGGAAAGTTTATGAGATCACCAATAAAGCACCAACAAAAGCTGAAGGTGGGGCTGTGGCACAAGTTGTAGAATGCAGGTCTTGACCAAAAAAGCTCAAGGACAGCATCCAGACCCTGAGTTCAAGTCCTAGGAACACAAGCGCACGTGCGTGCACGCACGCATGCATGCACGCACACACACACACACACACAAAGTAAATGGTCACTTAGATGCTGGAATCAGAATGGATTATACAGGGGCAAAAGTTGAAGTAAAGACATTCATTAGGAGCTTGTGAAACAGTGCACATTAGGTCGATGTTGAATTAAATATGTTGTAAAAATGGAATTGGTGAGTGTGGTTTAAGATATGTTTGGAGGTGGAACTGATAGTTCTCACTGAATTTTAGAAGTTGTGAGACATAAGAACTATCAAGATGCCTCCTAATTTTAGGCAACTGAGAATGCAAGAGGTATTTATACAGTGGAATTGATTCTGAGGGATACATTAGAGAATAAGAAGATAATACAACTTCTAATGGTATGTATTGAATTAGAGACACTTATCGCAACCCAATAATGTTGCTAAATTGGCTGTTGATGGAATGATTATGTCTTCATTGTTAGAATCCAGGCTGAAGATATGGGTTTGGAAGTCATTAGCTAAGAAACTAGATGAGATGCTCTAGGCAGTGAGTGTCGATTGAGTAGAACAGGTGACCTTGGACAAATTACTAAAATCTCTAAGTATTTTAGAAACACATACAAACAAGAGAAGAAATGAAATGCTGTGACTTTCTTTTCAATGTTTTTTATTTCTCTGTATGTCTTCCAAAGTTTCTGTTACACACACTTAAAGCTTTATTCTTCACAGCTCTTAGCCTCTCAAGACACCATGCCTTCTTCATTTAGACTATACTATAGTTGCTCTGACCCCTTCTTATTCTTTCAGAACAAAATTATTTCCAACTTTGTATCTCATTTACATTATTTTGTTGTCTCTTTTAGAGTAGTTCCTTTTCTATAATGGACTGAATCACATTTAGATTTTTGGATGTATTACTCAAACTCAGAAAGGTTTCCTTATATTATTCGAATGACCAAAGAGCTACAAACTCAGTTTTATGGTATTACAAGATTTAATTTTCTCCAAAACCATTATTGTTATTTTTTCCTTTCTTCTTTCTGTATCTACTTTTAAATATTGTTGTATCTTACAATTTGACCTTTTATTTGTTTCTTGTATTTGTCTTTGCTCTCACATATATTCAATAAATTCAGATATCTGATATTCTTTTACATGTATATATAATAAGCATTTATAATAATATATAACTGACAGACTAGAGGTGTTCAGCAAATATTCTTTGATTAAGCACATGGATATTGAGGTCTTTTGAGATACATTATTTCAAACAGCAAAGTTCAGTATTAACTTTCAATGGATCTTCATTTATTTTCTCTATTATTCTTTTTTTCCCATGAGAAAAAATTATTTCTTCTCCAAAGCTGAACACTCTTGACATTGTTCATTCCTTGTTTAAAAATTAGTCTTATTTGATCAATACACAAGAAAATATGAGTTGAACTGATATCTCACTAGCTTTAGAATCTAGCATTTTAAATTAGACTGTTTCAGTGTTTGGCTGCTGCTTACTTTCTCCATTTTCAGCCTTCTAATAAATTCAACAACCAAGAACTTTCCCTTGTCCTTGCCATTTTCTTAAGTTAACATATTTTCCCTCATTCCTTTTGTGATTAAGTTTACTGAAAACCCTCAACACTTGACCTTCATGTCATCTTGAGCACTAGTTCTGGCTTGGACCAAGCTTTTTATTCTAAAGTTACCAGTAATTCTTAGTTATTAAGCCCAGTGACTTCTCTCAGTTCGCATCTTCTTTAACCACTCAGCAGAAGATAATGCCATTGTTTATCCTTTTTATATTTTGGTATTTTTTGTACTTTGATTTCTGTAATACAGTGTTCTTTTTTCAACCATACCTCTGAATTCTCTATCTCAATCTAAATCAGGATCTTGGTTTCTTTCCTTTTTTTTTTTCTTAATCTGAAAAATGAAGGTGTGTTTTCTCTCTGGCAAATTCATTTGTATGGTGGTTTTAATAATTAACAATGTGCTAGTGATTTATAAACTTGCAATCTGACTTTTCTGCAGAGAGCCAGATCTTTCTTTCCACTGTTTTCTTGGATACCTCAACCTGAAGTTCTTGCCATAACCTCAAAGTCAACATTTCTGAAATGAAAGCCCTCATCCTTCTTCCCACACATCTGCTTCTCACTATGTGTTGGTGCCCTTCTACCTAGATTTGGGAGCCTTGCTATTGCTTTGATCCCTTTCCCATTTCCTCATTGCCATATTAGTGTACTTGTTAAGTTCCCCTAGCTCTTCATGTCTATAACATGAGCATGCTTCTCTACATTACTATTGCTACTCAGGCTCAGAAAGCCTTGACCTTTGTAAAATTGAATCTTCTCCACTTGACAATGCTGCACTTTTTCTGAGGGATTTGCTATCACAAAGCACAGCTTTGCTATCCATAGTAATAGGAGAACACTTTTCTTTTTTTTTTTTGTCGGTCGTGGGGCTTGAACTCTGGGCCTGGGCGCTGTCCCTCAGCTCTTCAGCTCAAGGCGAGCGCTCTACCACTTGAGCTACAGCGCCACTTCCGGTTTTCTGGTGGTTTATTGGAGATAGGAGTCTCACGGTTTCTCCTGCCCGGGCTGGCTTTGAACCGCGATCCTCAGATCTCAGCCTCCTGAGTAGCTAGGATTACAGGCGTGAGCCACCAGCGCCCGGCTGGAGAACACTTTTCTTAAGTGCTTACTACATATTCTATTAAGTTTACTGATGTGCAAGTTTTTAAAATGATTAACAGTCATATAAATCCTATAACATACAGCAAGAGAGAGAATGAAGCACAGAATAAACTATTAAAACTGTCATTAAGTTGATAGAAAATTGTATTTACAGTGATCATCTGTAAATTTGATTCATCTTACTGTTTTTAATTGAAAAGAATCATCAGATCCCTCAAGCAATGGTATCAATACAATAAAAGTGTTTGTTTTGATTATATATTCTTTGCATTGTTTCACATAAAATACAGTTACTAAAATATCTTTATACCACTCAAAATCATACTACTTGCCCACAAAACAAAATTGTTATGAAAAATTTTGTTGTTGTTTTATTGACTAATGATGCAGTTCCAACCCAATACCCTCCACATATTTTTTTATTTTGCAACAGTCCAAATAAACAAATGTCTCTTTGTTGCTGCTGCTTCTTTATGCTTTAGGCCTCTGAACTTTTTAAGTACGTTTTATTGTAAAAATACTGTACAGAGGAGTTACAGTTACATGAACAAGGTAATGAGTACATTTCCTATCAAGGGAGTGTTGTGGAGGTGGGAGGGAAGGGATGGTAGAGGATAAACGAAGGAGGTAACAGTGCTCAAACTTTTGAATATGTCAAAATTCCCTCTATTGATGAATATTCAATTCAGTTGTTTCAATGTTTTCCTGTGGCTTGATATAATATTTCTATACCATAAATCAGTGCTTTCTAATGAGACACTTTACACAGAAGAAAAGAGCTTATGATAGAAAACTTATAATAACTTAAAAAAACTTACAATAACTCTTAGCCATTGGTGGCTTTTGATTGCTTTAAATATATGGTTAATTACACTGAAGAAGTAAGCTCTCCATTTAGCTCAATTTAAATTAAAACATCCTCATATGATTAATAGTTTCAGTATTGGGTACTATAGCTCTGTCTCCGATTTAAAATAGAAAATTGTTATTGCTTAATGACTAACACATCTTTAAAGCTTATATTAACATAACATACACCTATTTTGTTTCTCTTATTAATTGTAACTTCCTGAAAGAAACAATTTGTATTTTTATAATTTTTATGTGCATCCTAAGTCATCTGGTATATTTCTTTTTGCCAAGATGTATTTGACAAATATTTACTGTATAATAATGGCTACAACCATCTTTTAAGTTTGTTTAATTGTGTTGGCCTTACTTGTACAGAAAGCTCTCTATAATGTACTTTTCCATGATAACAAAGTTAAACTAAATGTTCATAGTAAACAAGTAGAATTCATCTTTGTACTTGTCTATACAATTCTTTAAAGAAAAAGTGTTTTAATTTCAATGTTATATTGACATTTTGTCTTATATTGTCACAAATGAAAAATGTCTACTTTTGTTGTTGTTAACAATTTCAGCCACAAAGCCAATGTGATCACAAAGCCTACGTTTTGCTATAGCTCTGGACATGTTGGTCTAGATCACCATGGCCCTAATCAGTAGTGTGCACCTGGTAGGCTCCTGTGGAGCTCAGTCTCTATGATATTTATCCCTTTCTAATGAAGTTTCCTGTTTCAGATCTGCTGATTTCAGAATAAACGCTTTGTCAAATAAATAAAGGTAATATATTTTGACAGACTTTTCTTATGGTCAATTGATATATTTGACATTGGTTGAAATGTAGAATGGAATATTTTTATATGCTTTTTATTGTAAAAATACTGTACAGAGGGGTTACAGTTACATGAGTAAGGTAATGAGTACATTTCCTATTGAGTATTGTTGCCTCCTCCTTTGTTTTTCCTCTACCATCCCTTCCTTCCCCACCTTCCCCACCGAAGTTGTAAAGTTTGTTTTCAACATAGTGTCTTGTACATCTCATTGTTACAATGGGTAGAATGGAATATTAAAATGCGTTTTCTACATGCTTTCTTTCTTTTAGAGGTCACTTTCTAGTGTCCTTTTAATATGTCTATGCATTTAATAGTGATAATTCTGCTTCATATCATAACATCTTTCATCTTGATAATCTATTCCTATTCTAAGATTTGTATCATTTGTATCTTATCCAGATTTGTTCTATGGCTTCTTGTTAAGACTGATAAGATAGTATCGATTAAAAATCCCAAGGTAGTGTACACAACTGCTCTTTAAAGAAAACAAAATAGCAACAGGAAAAGATTTACATTTGGGATTATCTTAATCATTGTCCTTAGCTTTCACTGTCATTGCTGTGTTAACAATAGTGATATATGTGTGTGTGTGTGTGTGTGTGTGTGTGTGTGTGTGTGTGTATGCCTAAAAGGACTTTATAAGTGCTTGTTATTCCTTTATAAAAGAGACTATTATTTTCTATTTTTCTGGCAGATTTTCTTTAACATGCTACTATTGTCAAGTTAAGTATTTACAGTTCAAGGGTCCAGAAGAATCCAGAGCTCAAAGAATATTAGATTATTTTAATAAACATTAATGGGTCCAAATTATAGATTAATGATTTCTTAAACCTTACCTTCATTTTCATGTCATTTGTTAAAATCATTAAGAAAAATAACTTTTTTTTTGTTTTTTGTTTTTTGTCGGTCATGGGGCCTGAACTCTGGGCCTGAGCACTGTCCCTCAGCTCTTCAGCTTAAGGCTAGTGCCCTACCACTTGAGCCAAAGCACCACTTCCAGCTTTTTCTGTTTATGTGGTGCTGAGGAATCAAACCCAGGACCTCATGCATACAAGGCAAGCACTCTACCACTGAGCCACCTTCCCAGCCCAAGAAAAATAACATTTTATAAATTTCTTATTTAAAAAGTACTATTTGGGGCTGGGAAGGTGGCTCAGTGGTAGAGTGCTTGCCTTGCATGCATGAGACCCTCGCTTTGATTCCTTAGTACCACATAAGCAGAAAAAGTGAAAAGTGGTACTGTGGCTCAAATGGTAGAGTGCTAGCCTTGAGCTGAAAAGCTGAGGGATAGCGCCCAGGCCCAGAATTCAGGCCCACGACAGACAAAAAAAAGTATTATTTAAAAATCTTTAATAAACCTATAAGAAAAGTATCATTTCAAATAGCATTACTTGGAAATTAAGGCAACAGATTTATATTTTTGTTGACTGGCAATCTCTCATGTAAAAGAAAATAAAAGAGAATAGTGTAAACTATGGTAAAGAAAAGAAGAAAAGGCCACACAGTAAATATTATAAAATAGGAAGAAATTTTAATAAGGAGATTGTACCAGGAAAAGGAAAGGCATTATTTTAGGCTATCAAATGATAAAATTTTCAAGAGGCAAAGGATCGACAGATTTATTTTTCTTCCTTTCCCCATGTTGATATATTAAGAATTGGTATCATCCTGCTAGTGTTTAATTTATTTCTGCCAAGGAGCTTAGAGATCAGAAAATTTGAGCTTGAAGTATATCTTTTATAGATGTATAAACAGGATGTCACTCAAATAAAAGATTAAACGGGTTCCCCAGGGAAGAGATTGCATAAAATGCTACATTTCTTTCTGGTGGAAAACAAAAATCTTCTGAAATGGGAAAGATGAGTCTGTTGTCCTATATTTGTGTCATGTGAAGGATATAGGGAGGCCCCTGTCCTAAGTTTAGGATATGGTAGAAAATTTGTTCATCAGGGTTACCACTCTTAATATATCTCAGGAAATGGGTTCCCTAAGAGAAAATGTGTCTGTAGGTAAAAGACATGCGGATTTTGTAAAGGGATGGTGTCAATATTTTTAATATACTTTCTTCAAATGATTATAGAGGAGACTGAGTAGAATGGTTCTGAATAGCTTTGCCTAAAGCCTAGTAGTGAAGAGAGGGTTACCACTGAAATGAAATTTTCCAAAGGAAAGGAGTAGTAAGGACTACTTATTTATACAGACTATAAAAGAGTGATTATTGTTGTCATGAGTGGAACAAATGGAGTTTTACTAGTTATGATATAGCATGAGACCTACCTCAGCAGGAAGACTTCAGAACTTAACCTTGGTACTGGTATACTAAAAATTGTTGCTGCAATTTGTGAGTGGTTACTACGAGAGTGATATCTTCAGACCTTGAGGGGGAAACTAATGATAGATAAACAGCTACAAGAGAGAAAAAATTTGTGAGAGACAATGGTAGTAAAGGAGGCCCACGTTTGACTCCCCTAAGCTTGATTTCTGGAGAGGTTAGTAAGGACTTTTAGAGATGACAAATGAGTTTGTCTTTGATAACTATTCTAGACAACAGCGCAACTGAGTGCCTGTTCTATGCAAGAAGTGGCCATAGGCGTTTCCTGTAGTTACCTGTTTCTCTTCCCACCTGTTTGGTTGTCCACTTTTCCCTACACTCTTCTTGTATCTCTTACATTCAAATTAGGGCATCTAATTTGTTTACTTAGTTACTCAGGAAGATTTTATAATTGGATGTAGATCTATGAGAAGATTATATCAGCGTCATTTTTATTTCTTTTTGGTAGTACTGAGGTTTGAATTTAGGACACTTTTTTAGGTACTTAAGCCATACCTCATGTCTCTTGTGCTTCAGTTATTTTTTGAAGTGGGTCAGCTTCAGACTGTGATCATTCTGATCTCTGCCTCTGGAGTAGGTGGATTACAGGTGACTGCCATCATGCTCAGACCTTAATGTCTTGAAACAGAAAAAGGAAAGAGATTATGTAGTATCACAGATAGAATACAGGACTTGGAGTAAGGCAGATAGAATCTCAAAATTCTATCATTTATTTTTTATGAAATATTAAGGAAAGACTAAGTTTAGAATATTTGTCTGCAAAATGGCAATAACAATATACACTTTGGAATGTTGGGGCGTACTAAAGTCAAATTTTCATTCTTTTAAACTCCCTTATCAGATAGGTATAGAAGGAGTCACTTCCCTGTTCAATCATCAGAATATAAAAATGACCTAAATGAAATTTCTTGTATGTAATTAGCCATGGACTAGATCTGGAATGTTGCTCACCATTTTGAACAGCCAATATATGACTTGCATCTTTTCAGTCTTTAGGTCTGCTTTTGACAGTGCTGGTGTTAGTCTTCATGTAACAATTCATTATTTAATGTGCACAAAATATTTACCATAATGAGTAATTTGTGTTGGACTCTGTATTTGAGGATGTTATGATTAAAATATTGAAGTTTCTGCTAATGTGAAAACAATGTTGTAGTTTCCTAAGATGTACAACAAAGCAGGAAACTAAGAGATGACAGTAAAATAAGTTAAGAAGGAAACAGCACATTCATGTAGTTATTGAAGGCAGAAAGGGCCGTTTTTGGTTGAGTGATCCTGGAGTTTCTTCTTTTTTATTTCTTAAAAGAGAAACATAATCTGTACATATCTTTTTGAATTTATTTAATTATTTTTTTTATTGTGAAAATACTGTACAGAGGGGTTACAATTACATGAGCAAGATAATGAGTACATTTCTTTTTTTTTTTTTGGTCCGGTTGTGGGGCCTGAACTCTGGGCCTGAGCACTATCCCTCAGCTCTTCAGCTCAAGGCCAGTGCTCTACCACTTGAGCCACAGCGCCACTTCCAGCTTTTTTCTTTTTGCTTATGTGGTGCTGAGGAATCGAACCCAGGGCCTCAGGCATGCAAGGCAAGCGCTCTACCACTGAGCCAACTTCCCAGCCCCATGAGTACATTTCTTATCAAGCATTGTAGCCTCCTCCTTTGTTTCGCCTTTCCATCCCATCCTCCCCCCACTCCTCCCACCCAATCCTCCTCCCCGCCCCACCAAAGTTGTAAAGCTCATTTTTGACATAACGACTTGTACGTCTCATTGTTGCAATGGGTCCACCTGTTTCCCTATTTAAACCCTTTGTTTTTTCCCTTCCCCTCCACAAATTATAACAACATCAAATACAGTGAGAGCAGGCGTTATACCGTGGAGGAGGGACATACAAAGCAACAAAAAAATAATCTTATAAATGTGTTAGAAACAATTGCATGAAAGAAAAAAACATTTGAATCCATATCTTAGGGTTCATTTCCCTAACATCAACTTAACTGACCTTTTCTGCTTGACTCAGACATATACTAGTTATTGCAAATAAGGGAAACCATGGGACCTATGTTTCTTTGGGCTTGGCTTACTTCACTTAATATAATTTTTTCCAAGTCTTTCCATTTCTTAACAAATGGGGCAATGTCATTCTTTCTGATGGAGGCATAGAATTCCATTGTGTATATATACCACATTTTCTTGATCCATTCTTTTCGTATTTATTTTTTATTGTTTTTAGGTAGTTTTATGAGAGAATTTAATTTCATCATGTCGATTTATGAGCACAATGAAACCTTGATCAGTATTACCCTTTCCCTCATTCTTGCAGCCACTTCTATCCCCAAACCAACTATCCACTTATATCTGTTTCTTTTTCTCCCCTCTCCTCACCCTTCATCCTGCACTTCCTCTTTCTACTACTCCTCATTTTTCCTCTTCCATCTACTTTCACTCTCGCTACTCTTACTCATCACATATGATTTAAAAATGAGATGGGACCTGGAAGAGATCAAAGTATCAGTTTATATTACAGATGGATGCAACCAGTGACATTACACATGTAAAAAGTTTTAAGGAGAGTTGGTAAAGCAGTCAAAATAAATGTATCTTTTAACCAATTAGAGCAGCCAGAAGTTGTAGCTCAAGTTTGTTCGATGCTCAGTAGTCATAAAACATATATTCTACCCTAGAAACAAAAATAAAAGATAAGATTGTTAAAAAAAAGATGATTTTTCTAGACTTGGAGGTGATCAAATGACACAATTATTACTCAAGATTACTCAAGTTGTCTATGTTTTTCAGTAAGTTATAAGATGGAATTGTTTGTTGAAAATGAAAGGAGAGGATATATGCTTTTGTTTGAGGAAAGATGTGAAATACAAACCAGACAATAGGAAAGTGGATTTACTTTAAAAATGTGACACTGAGACTAATATAACTCAATTTTTGTTGAAATTTATGAATGTAAAATGAAATATTTCTAACCTGTGATGAAATATTCTAGTTTGATGCATAGTTGGTAAAGATCTTCTCCTATTCTGTAAATTTCCTCTTTATCTTGCTAGCTATTCTTTTGCCATGTAGAAATGCTTCAGTTTGATGCAATCATTTTTCTAGTCTTTGATTTGTTATGATTCTGGATTTTACTTAGGACTCATGCCAAGGATCCCTAATGTTTCCCCTATCCTTTCTTTTAATATTTTCAGGGTATCTGGTTTTAAATTGAGGTCTTTGACCCATTTTGAATTGATTCTGGTGCAGACTGATAACAATAAGATCTAGCTTCAGTTTTCTACATGTGTATAGCCAATTCTGCCAGTCCCATTTGTTGAAGAGGCTGTATTTCTTCCATCCTGTTTTTGTAGTTCCCTTATCAAATATTAACAGATGCTGGCAGTGATGTGGTCAAAAGGAAATGTTACTACACTGTTGGTGGGAATTTAAACTGCTCAACCACTCTGGAAAGCAGTATAAAGTTTCCTCAAAAGATTAAACATAGTGGTTCCTTGTGGCCCAGCAATTCTACTCCTGGGGATTTATCCAATTGACCATAACCCAGGGCACACTAAAGCCACCAGCACAACCATGTTGATTGCAGCATTGTTTATCATAGCTAAGATATGGAATCAACCCAGATTCCCCTTATAGGATGAATGGGTAAAAAAATATGGTATATTATATATATAATGCTTCCATCAGAAAGAATGGCATTGACCCATTCATAAGGAAATGGAAACACTTGGAAAAATTATATTAAACGAAGTAAGCTGAACCCAAAGAAACATAGGTTGCATCGTTTCCCTCATAATTATTAGAATTTGCCTATGAATCTATAAGTAAAACCTCATGAATAGTAAAAGGCAAAACATTATACTTGGACATGATAAATTAAACAGGACTCTAAACATTCACACAGTGAGAATATTCTTAAGATCACAAAAGTTCAATATCATATAAAACGATGTTTATTGAAAGGAGCTTCAAGAAGTGAAAACAAGAGGTTTATTATTTTATTGTTTGCATTTTTTCTTTTTGGAGCCATATACAAGATAAGATTGTTAAAAAGATGACTTTTGTACTTTTTGTCTTGTATATAAGTTTATCTGATTTGGGGAGGGGACAAGGAAGCATAGAAAGGGTGGGACAAAGGGTGAACTAATTCAGCATGATACCACTATATTGGAAATGAACTATAAAACTTGGGGTGTTGGGGGAGCTTGGAGGAAAAAAATTGGGAGAAAATGAAGGAAGGTGTGACACTGTTCAAAAGAAATACTCAATACCTATCTTATGTAACTGCAATCTCTGTGTATATCACCTTTACAATAAAAATATTACAGCAATGTTCAGTAGCCTATCAAGAAAATGAATAATTTTGTTAAGCTAGGTTTGAAGTTTGACTGAGCATGAATGACAGAAGGAAACAAAGAAATTGAAGCCATTTTCTGGTAGTAATTATAACAACCAAACATCCGTTCTGAGCTGAAATAGGAGAAGGTGGACATAGAATGTAGGTGAAGAATGGAATCCTTGAATCAAGGCAGGTTGATTGGTTAATCTTGATGTGATAGTTGCAATGTATGCAATTAGAAGTGAGTGAAAGAATATAAATGGTGGTCAGTGAATGGAAAGATATAGATATTTAATCTACTTATTGGTGACAACAAAGTTCAGGGCTTGACAGTGTGATTGTATGGCTGAGATGGCAGGGGATTGTATAGAGAAAAAGGTAATCAATGATGAAGTCAAGGATCAGTTGTTAGAAGGGTGATTTTTTATGGGGGATCATGCCCCATAAGAAAGTTAAATATGATATGAAATTTTGGATGATACACAGTAAAACAGAACCTAAAATCTTCAACTAATTAACAGTGGGTAAGAAGTTACAAGGAAAGGAAAATGAGCAAAAAACTTAAAAGACTGTTGTAAATCTAGTCATTTTTATAATCATTTCAGTTAACACTAACCTTTAAATATAATTTATATAAATATACTCCCTTTACATTTATGTGCTAAGATACTAATGTCACTCCTATGGTTCTCATTATTTTTTAATCTAAAAAGTTAATGGAAATACATTCAATGCATAGTTTGTTTGCTGCAGATCTCTGTAGGATGGCACTGAAATATAAAAATTGTTGTCTCTTGGTTTTTTTAATGTATGTATGGTGTGTGTGTGTGTGTGTGTGTGTGTGTGTGTGTGTGTTACCTGGAACTGCTAAAATTATCTATCTATCTATCTATCTATCTATCTATCTATCTATCTATCTATCTATCTATCAATCAATCATTTTTTGGCAGTTTTAGGGCTTGAGCTATGTCCCTGAGATTTCTCCCTCAAGGCTAGTGCTCCATCCATCATTTTGGGCTACAGCTCCACTTCCAGGAATTTTTTCTTTCTTTCTTTCTTTTTTTTTTTTTTTTTTTTTGTCTTGTTGGTCATGGGGCTTTAACTCTGAGCCTGGGCCCTGTCCCTCAGCTCTTCAGCTCAAGGCCAGTTCTCTACCACTTGAGCCACAGCGCCACTTCCAGGTTTCTAGTGGTTTATTGGAGATAAGAGTCTCATAGATCCATTCATATACTGAGGGGTATCTGGGTTGGTTCCTTATCTTAGCTATGGTAAATAATTTGTGGAGGGGGAAGGGAAAAAACAAATTGTTTAAATATAAGTTACAGGTGGACCCATTACAACAATGAGATATACAAGGCGTTATGTTCAAAAATGAACTTTACAATTTTGGTGGGGTGGGGGTTGAGCGTTGGGGGTAGTGGTAGTAGGGGGTTGTGGGGGTGGAGGGTGGAGAGGGGAAGGGATGGGAAGGGGAAACAAAGGAGGAGACAAGAATGCTTGATAAGAAATGTACTCACTATCTTGCCCATGTAATTTTAACCCCTCTGTACAGTATTTTGCACAATAAATTTTTTTTAACGAAGAGTCTCATAGACTTACTTGCCTAGGATGGCTTTGAACTGTGATCCTCAGATCTCAGCCAACTGAGTAGCTAGAATTACAGGTGAGAGCCACCAGCACCTGGCTCACTTCCAGGTTTTTGGTGGTTAATATGAGATGAGTCTCCCTGACTCTCCTTCATGGGCTGACTTTGAACAGCCTCCTGAGTAGCTGAGGTTACGGGCATAACCATTGCCCATCATAATTTATCTATCTATCTATCTATCTATCTATCTGTATATATATATATATTTATATATGTATATATATTTGTTTGTTTTGTTGGTTGTAGGACTTGAAATCTTGGGCTGGGCAATGTCCCTGAGTTCTTCAGTTCAAGGCTAACCCTCTACCACTTGAGCTATAGCACTACTTCTGGTTTTCTGGTGGTTTATTGGAGATGACTCTCATGGACTTTCCTGCCCTGGGCTGGCTTTGAACCATGATCCTTAGATCTCAGCCTCCTGAGTTGCTACGATTACAGGTGTGAGCCACCTGTGCTGGGCACCTATAAATATTTTAAACTTACTTTTTTTTCTTTTCTTTTTTTCCAGTCTGAGGCTTGAACTCAGGGCCTGAGCACTATCTCTGAGCTTCTTTTTGCTCAAGTCTAGACCATTCTCCCACAGTGCCACTTTCACCTTTTGCTGTTTATGAGGAATTGACTCCATGCTAAGCAAGCACTTTACTGCTAAGCCACATTCCCAGCCTTAAGCTGACTTTTTCATACTGTTCCAGCAAGTTCAGTTTCCTTACTAATTCTTCTTCTGTACACATAAGTTAATTCTATTTTTTCTAGATTGAGTTCTGTTATCGGACTTCCTCTTTTATCATTCTTATTTTAGGTTGCAGTAATTCCTCTTACTCCTTTACTGGTTAATTTTTTTCCCACTTAAATTCTTGGTGGAATTACACACACACACACACACACACACACACACACACACACACACATACTGTCAGTGTCATATGTAAAAAGTCACCTGTCTAATATCTACATTTTAAAAAATGTAACTCTCCTAGTCATTTTTGGTGTTAGGCCAGTTATGGTAATTAGAGCATATTGAGCAAAGTACATATTTCCAGTCTCTGTACATTTATTATTCAATTTGATCAAGCTTCAATATATAAAAGCTTTTTGCAAAATGTAGTGTCAAAATGTTAGTCTTTGGTCAGAATCTTGGCAGATTAAGCCAATTAAAAGGGTCAAAATGATGGTCTTTTATTTTACAGGAAGTGCACATGTACAAAACCTATTATCTAATTAAATGCATGTGTGTAATTTAGTGTTATGAGAGGGACTTTAATGCATCTAAATCAGGAAGTAGAGAAAGTTGGTTTATTAACTGTAATCAGATACAAGTTGGCTTGTCCAGATCATTGCTATTTTACTTTATCTACTTTATATTCAGGAGACTTTCTTGTTTCATATGGACACACACACATTTTCTACTTATTGGAAGTATTTACACCATTAGTTTTTGGTTAGTTGAATATATACTGAAGTAAGGTATTCTCTGTAGTCACAGTGAAGTTTTCCAAGAAGGATGTATAGATTCTTCTTATATGATTATTTTATTCTTTTTTTTTTTGTCGGTCGTGGGGCTTGAACTCTGGGCCTGGGTGCTGTCCCTCAGCTCTTCAGCTTAAGGCTAGTGGTCTACCACTTGAGCCACAGCACCACTTCCTGTTTTCTGAGTGGTTAATTAGAAATAATTCACACGGACTTTCTTGCATGGGCTGGCTTTGAACCACGATCCTCAGATCTCAGCTCCTGAGTAGCTAGGATTCCAGGTGTGAGCCACTGGTGCCCAGCTTGATTATTTCTTCTCTTTGAACATTGTAATGACAAATGCTTACCTCCTACCTCTTTTGTGTTGTGAACCAGCAAAATATTCCATAATTCCCTGACCTCCTACATTGTAGTAGTAAATGCATAATCAAATGAATGAATAAGTTATATGCATATATAGTAGATTATAGGTCCATTTCCCAGAGAAATAAAGCACCAAATGGGAAAAGGCATAGTTTAAAATTGGGTAAAGACACAATTTAAAACAGAGGGTTAGGAAGGGTCTGTCTGTGAAGGTAACATGATCAAATACAAGGATGGAGTTATCAGGGATGAAGGCTGTTTGAAATGAGGATGTGTGGGTTGGCGTAAAGTAAGTTGTGCTGAGAACAAAAGAGAATGAGACGTTAGGAAACTGATTATGGAGGGATTTTCAGGGTATTTTAAGGTCTATGACTTTTCTTCTGACTGATACTGGAAATCAGTGAGAAAAGGAAAAAATAATGACCTGAATATTGTTTAAAAAAGCAGTCAAAAGGGGCTGGGAAGGTGGCTCAGTAGTAGAGCGCTTGCCTTGCATGCCTGAGGCCCTGGGTTCGGTTCCTCAGCACCACATAAGCATAAAGAAAAAAACCGGAAGTGGTGCTGTGGCTCAAGTGGTAGAGTGCTAGCCTTGAGCTGAGGAGCTGAGGGACAGCGCCCAGGCCCAGAGTTCAGGCCTCACGACCGGACCCAAAAAAAAAAAAAAGCAGTCAATATATGTTGAGAATGTGCTTCAGGGAGGGGGGAGTAGGAGCAAGAGAGTAGAGACCAGAGTGAGCAGAAGCAAAGTAATTGAAATAGGAGATTATAGTGCTTTGTAACAGGGAATTTGTTGACAACAGAGAGAGTGAAGAAAGATGGCTTCAGGTATGTTTTCAAGCTGGATCAACATTAGTAACCTATTATAAAATATACATAGGCGTGCCATGTTGGTAGCTTGATGAAAGACAGGAAATTCCACCTTTTTACTTTAAACCATCCTCCCAACCACACACAAACCACAGTACTCTATTAATTGGATAGCAAAGATTCTTTAATTTTTTTATTTTCTTAAAGTAGTTGTACAAAGGACATGTTATTTAACAAAGCAGTTTGTGAATACAACGCATCTTGATCAGTGTCATCCCCTTCAACATCTCACCCAGTTTGACTTACTACTTCCCTTATTGATCTTAATTTTCTTGTATAGCCAATGAATTTGTGACAACATTCTCCCCTCTTCACACCTTTATCTGTCTACCCCTTTCTCTTTGGTCTCAACTCCACTCAACTTCTTCCACCCTGCTTCTTGTATCCATTTCCTGGTCTTATTTTGTTGGGCTGTGACATAGTCTTTCTAAAAATATTGTTCGATTTGGGCTCTCCATAAAGTCTACTATACTTCAGTTAATTCATTTGTAAGCACTTAGCAAAGACTCTTTTATATTTCCTTTTTACTAAAAAATGTCAGAACAAATACCCATATTATATACAAGGGGAAAGATATAAGGAGAATCTTCTGAATCGGAGAATGAGCTCAGTTTTACAGAGGAAAATGGATTCCTTCTTAATATTCCATGGATATAGGAAGCATAATAAATCTTACACATGCGTAGGTACATGTATAGGTATGGTGAAAAAATAGGTAGAAAGTGCAAAATTATTAAAACACATCTGATTTTTGTTTTGAGGTTATGCTACTTCATGGATTATTAATTAGTAAGATCCAAGAAATCTGAAATAATTAATGCAACAGTATATTGTCGAACATATTTTCCTGATTGTTTTAGTGTTTAGAAAAATGAGGTTTCTGACTATTGTTTTGACTGGTAGGTATATGAGGATCTAATGAGAAAATCTAGGAATGCACTAATATTAACATCCAAACGTTATTTTGTTATTTTATAGCTCATTCCTAAAACATACAATTAAAAAATCTCAACCAGTGTTGATTTATGTAGAAGCTGTACATGATGATGAAGAAACTTTGTTCTGGAATGTTCAGTCCCAGCTACAATTTTATGGCTCTATGAGGAGGGCAAATTACTTTCTGATGTTCATTTTCCATACAGGTAAAAAGAAGACAATAAAACTTACTAGACACCTGTAAAAACCAAGTCAATCTCTCTCTTTCTCTTTCTTTCTCCCCCTTTTTAAACATATTCATAGACAGCTACATTTTTAAATGAAGAAAGAGACATGTATACATTCTGGAACGAATGCATAGTAAGAACTAAAAAGGATAGCAATTATCATTCTTAAGGAAAAGATTTCTAATTATGATTTATACTATTCATTTATTTCCTCAATAAACATTAAAAATTGCCATTCATACAATGTACTAGGCTCTAGGCATGGAGCTATTCCCTAAATGGCAATATTGTCTTTCTGAATAGACATAAAATATAGGACCCCAACTACTTAAATATTTGAAAAGCAAATGCAAATGAGAAAATGAAAAATGGGAGAAAATGAAAAGGGATCATTGAAGGTCCCTGTTAGGTTTAAACTAGATTTGTTTTTTTTATTGTGAAAATACTGTACAGAGGAGTTACAATTACATGGGCAAGATAGATTTGTTTCTTTGCAGATGTTTTTAGATTATATTTAGAACATGATTATAAAGGTAATAGCCAAGTTAAGAATAGGAAAAATGTATTCTAGATAGAATCAGCAGAGGCCAAGAACCAGAGACAAGAAATAATGATTTGTTCAAGAAACTAATGAATTCATGTTACAGAACAAAAATAGCAAAGGTAATTGCAATTGATCAATCAGATTATGGCAATAGGAAAGAGTAAGATTATATAGAGTCTTTTAGGCCAAGTTAGAGATCTATGACTTTGCCCAAGAGCCATGGGAAGTAATTTCAATGAGTTATGACAGGAATAGCATGATCATATATGCATTTAAAAAAGATTATTCTGGAATTAGTGAGAGTGGAAGAAGACAGCTGAAAACTTTTGCAGTGGGAAGAGACAAAAACTATTGTATCACTTCATTCAAAAGATGATGTTAACTTGATGACTGACTGAGTTGAGAAAACATAGAGAACCAAAGAATGTTAGGATACACAATCCAAAGAATTTAGAGCTAAATTGGTCAAGAGAAGGCATGACACAGTGAGGAGAAGGCGCAATACTTACATTCACCTGATCAGGTAAAATAATATGCATTGAAATGAGCTCCAGGAAATGGAAATGAGGTTTTATTTCCTTTGTTGTATTTCTTTTCTTTTCTCTTTAAGTTGTTGGTTCATTTATGTGTCTTTGGGAGAGTAAACAGGAAGAACAGAAATGATGGGACAAAGAGTGAACAAATGAAGCAGTGGTATTTCACTAGGTATTATGTTGAAAATGAACGTACAAGTTGTGGGTGGGGACAGGAAGGAAAACCTGGAAAGAGAGCAAGTGTAGGGGTGACATTGTTCAAAAAGAAATGTACTCATTACCTGACTTATGTAATTGCAACCCCTCTGTACATCATCTTTACAATAGCAATGAAAATGTATGAAAAAACATAAAAAGAGAAGGTGTGACAAAGAGGGTATGGACAAAAACTAGACCCATATTTGTGGATGTATCCTCTAAGGACATTAGAAGATCATTTGTAAAAATAAGAAATACAGAAAAGAAACAGGTGGTAAGAAGAAGACTGGAGCAATAAAACATAATTCGTAGTACATACACATTATTTCAGACAAAAATTTGTAATTGTGACAAAGTCATGTAGGCGGTTAAATATGTGGTGCAAAATTCAGGAAAGAATTCTAGACTGACAACACTAATTGTAGTCACTCACTTCAAAGGAACAAGCTAGTTCCTTAAAGTGAAAGGTATTAGATATCCCTGGGGGTAGTGTGAAAAGCGAAGGGAACTTAATATAAATATTGAAGAAATCAATGACTGAAAGTGAAGAGAAAGAAAAGGAAATGAGGCAGGCAAAGACAGAAAAATAGAAAAGCCAGGAGAATATGTGGCATGAAAGTTTAGGAAAGAAAATATTCCAAAAAGGAGGAAGCAGCCAACAGTATGAATTCTTTTACAAAGTTAAGCAAGGTTAGAACAAACATATTTTAATTTATTTTTTTGAGCATGGATGGCATTACTAACTTTGTTGGGAACAGTTTGAATGGTGTTGTGAACATTGAACACAGACTAAAATGGACTGGAAACAAAAAAAGTGATGAAATTTAAAGGAAAGAACAGTCAACATATTATAACATTTAGGAGAATAAAGTCCAAGGCTATTCCTGTCAAAATAACAAGATGCTATCCAAAAATAACTAATGCAAGAAAGAACTGGGGAAATGGGCCTAGAATATGTGATATGGAGGCCTGTCTGGCAAGTTCAAATCCCAGTATGAACAACAAAAACCAAACAAACAAAAAACAAGAAACAATAGAAAAAATAAAAGCATTTGAGGATTGAAGTTATATGCAGTTATATGATACTTGAGCTGCATCTAACAGCACAGGTGAAGAGAAAGCAGAATAAATGGGAATCTTGAGATTATTGGTCTTGAAAGGAATGAAAAGGAAAAATGTGATAGCATGAGGTTATATATGTCCTTGTAGGGTTCTATCTATTTGGTGATGAAAATTTGAAGGAAAACAATTTTTTTTCAAAAAAGGCAAAATATAAGAGACCTTTATTGCTCTGAGTCATATCTGGCCAGATGATTCAATATTAGGGAATTGAACCACTGAGTCAGACCGAGTCTGCATTTGAACCATTAAACAAGATCTTTGAAAGGAAATGTCATGCATTTTTAGCAGCAAAGTGTTAATGAGATGGAACTTTAGGCTGAGAGTAAACAGAAATGATTTCTCCCTACAGTGTGCTATTGTATTATGAGGTTTCTATTTTGTGTGAGCAATTAAGAAAAGTACCCATAGTAATGTGAAGCATAGCACACTGTTTGCCTAGAAAGAAATTCTGTCTTCAAAAAAAAAAGAAATAAAAAAGAAAATTTGAAGGAAGTTTTCACATATCGGCAGAAGATGTAAAGAAAGATGGGGGTGGGGGGGGTTAAGCATTGAGCCAGGCCTGTGGTTCTACAAGTGTATGCTTGAATGAAGTGGAGGGAGACATTATACCATAGGAAGAATTTAAATTGTAAAATTCATAGAAATTAAAGAGTACAAAAGGGCTAGTCCAAAGCACGAATAAGGTAATACAAGTCCCCAAATCATTAGTGAATAAAGAAAAATGAAGTTTGTAAATATACAAAGTTTTAGCAGAGTAGAAAATATTAAACAACATGAGTGACAAATGGAAAGGACAGAACACAGTAGTAAGAACAAGTCTCGCGTCTGTAAGCCAGGAAGGCTGAGATCTGAATTTTATAGTTTGAAGTCAGCCCAAGCAGGACAGTTCATGAGACTCTTATATCTAATTAACCATCAAAACAAAAATAAAAATAAAAACTAAAAACAGCCAGAGTAGAGTTGTGACCCAAGTAGTAGAGTGCTAATCTTGAGCAAAAGAGGGTAAGGGACAGTGCCAAGGCCCTGAGTTCAAGCCCCAGGAGCAGCACACATACTCACACATACAAAAAAATAGATAGATAGACAAACAAATAAATAGATAAATAAATAAATAAATGACAAGGAGACAAGAACCCTATTATTTGATGTTTATGAGCTGTATGGGGCATTGAGTGTCCTTTTCTTGTACCTGTTCTTATCAATATATCTAGAAGAGAGCTAGTGTCTAGAAAAGAGTAGATTATATTTAAGGTAACATATGTAGAAAATATAACAAAATAGAAATGATTGCTAACCAAAACTGAAAATTGAATGAGATGTTAGACTTACATGTAGCATAACAATTTGAAGCCAGCTTAGGCAACAAAGACATTGAGACTCCATTTCTAAAATAACCAGACAAAAGCTTGGCTAAAGAAATGACTGTGTAGCTTCCCAGCCTTTCAAAGGAAATACACTGCTTGAGTTCCACTGTAAACCTACCGTATTCCAATGAATATACCTAGTACATTTGAAAATCAGCTTTAAATTATTTATTACTGGAAGATAGCTTTCTTATTTCCTACTTCTACTTAGACCCCAGTTTGAGGAACTTCAATTCTAAAGAGTAACTGCTTCTTTACTAAAAGTGAAAAGTAGAAAGTGGCCTGATAATATATAAATTGTCCATTCTCCTTTTACATGCCATGTTTTATTTTATTTATGCATAAAGCACTTCTTTCCTGGGAACTGAGCCAATAAATTGATTTCATTTTCATTAATATAACAGCTTTTTGGATAAGTAGCATTGTTATAACTTAGTAAAATTGGGTTACTGTTTCCTGACAACCTACAGGAAAAAATATGATTTCCTATAATAAAATACTGAACTACATCCAACTTAGAGAAATATGTTGAATTCATAAACAGAAAATTAAATGCTCTAATGTAGGATGAATATGGATATTATAGCTTCTGGAATTGTTCTTAACCCTGAGCTGCTATTACTTATGCAAAATGTCCAGAGAAGATGAATGGCCCGTTGTTAAACCCACTGAATAAAGAAAAGCTTTGATTTTCACTAGTGATTTTAATCAGAAATCATGACATGACTTAGAATAAGAAACTTCAAAATTCTATGCTTTTGCTTTATCATCATTGAACTAGAAGAAAATGTGCTTTGCCTCTACTCTTGAACTCTTCAAGTCATAAAGAATAATTAACTTAAAATGAATTATGGACATGCACAAGTAAGATAATTTAACCCTCAAAATAAATTAGATGCCTATAGGCATAAATATTTTTAGGTACATGAATATACATCAGAATATGGGGGTCTATCTTTACCAGTGCTACTCTTCCCACAAAATACTGTTCAAGACAGTATCTTGAACATGAACAGAGAACATAAACATCATTTCCAATAAGAGGCTTTATTTAATGATTACAAGTCGAAAGCTATATGGCTGGCCATGAAGTCTTGAGAGGCTAGAAAAGACATCTTGATTTATCTCCAGCTGAGAACATTTGTATAGAGACAGCTGTGTCTTAACTTGGAGTTGGCAGAAAGCATTTGTGTTTTGCTGAGTGCTAAAATCCATGCAGTACTCACCGTTCCTTGCACATATGAATGTTCAAAAGTTGTCTGAGAACCGAATGAAAACAAGTACTATATCTACTCATTTTCACATTAATATGTGTTGTAGGTATCCCAAGATGCATCAGATACTCTGAGAAGTTCAAGATTTGTCATAGAAGAAACATATGCAAAAGGAATAATTAATAAACTACCAACTTGATAGGATATTGATGTTTCTGAGTAAAGTAATTTGGGGGAATTTGTGCATAAATAGCATAAGAACTAAATGTATTTTTGGAATCCATTCCCCTTATTCTATTAATTCTGTTGTAAAAGAGATGTTAAAGATTGAGTATGCAGGGTCAATTGAAATAAATTGGAATAGCCACATGCCCACATGCCACTAACCTTGTTCTTACATGCAAAATTTGCCTAAATATAGAGTATTAAGGATCAAGTTTGTGTCTACTTTTCAATATCCCTTTATTTATTAACTTGATAAATATTTATTAAGTACATATTATGTGATAGTAATATGCTGGCTGTAATATGACAGGCACATAGGCAAGAGACTAGGGTGAGGCTTTCTTTCACCATAGATGAAAGGCACAGAGCCTGAGGTGCAAATGCAAACTGAATCAGCATCTGTATTATAGTCAGAGAAGCTAAGACAAGACTATGTACAGCTGCTCCTATATGAGGAAATCTACTGTAGTGTGGTTTTGTTTTGTTTTTACAAGAGATAAATTAGAGAGATCTGCTCAACAAGGAAGATAGTGTGGGAAAGAGAGACACTTGCCTTTAGAGAGAACACTGAACTAGATTAGTAAAGTGGACAACATAAACTCCAGAGAATGATCAGATAAATGATTGAGAAATGACATACAGAGAAAATAATAAAACGACTACACTAAAATAGTAACATCACAAAACAGTTGGAAGACAAATCAGTAGATCATTTGAGAGCATTAATGTTGTTATAGAAAACAAACAGGAAAATAAAAATTACTTGCTGGATAATAAATGCTAGACAAATTTTAGGTGAAAAATTGACTTAAACTATCATAATTGAAACTTAAAAATGTTATTGTTTAAGCTAGGCTTAAAAGAATAAGTAATTTTACTTAATTTTTAATGACTCTTGGCTAAATGTTGACTACTTTGGCAGTAAATAGAATGGTCATTTCACCAAAAAAAAAAAAAAAAAGGAAGGTTGAATGGAATGATCTCTTTTGGTATGAACTACCCTCTTTATGATACAATTTTAGGAGTAAACATGACCAAATGATAGGAAGAAGATGTTGACAGGAGTAATGGTCTCTAAAGCCACCCAGGTGTTTATCTTCTGAACCCATAATATATCCTGGTATATGACAAAAAGGATTTTGTGGATGCTGCTACATTAAAGGAATTGAGATGAGATTATCTCAGTTGATCCAGCCTAATTACAAGGGCCATTAAAATGCTCACGAACCTTCCCCCATGTGGCAAGAAACAGTGTTGTGCTTATAGGCCAATCAGAAAGATACATTCTGGCCTCATAGAGAAGAAGATCAGAATTTAGAGATTATGAGTGGACTCAGGAAACTGGAAAAAGAACCTAACTCTGATGTCAACTTGTATTTGGCCCCTTAAGACTTACTTTAGACTTATAGCCCAAAAAAGTCTAGGAAATTCTGTTATTTGAAAACACTGGATCTGTGGTATTTGTTATATCAGGAACAGAAAACTAATATCATATTTTTCACAGTAGGTTGTAGTATTGCTCATAATGTAAAGGAATAAAATACACAGTGGTAAACAGGAATTTTTAATAAGGAAAATGAGGAACTGATAAGGAATTTGATTGAAATATAGAATGTACAAGACTCCCATAAGATAAATCAGTACAAATAGGTTGGGAGAAGTTATTGAGGGCCTTGAAATTTAGGTAACAGTTATTTATTTTTTGAAATTATTTATTGTTGCAAGTATCAGGTTTGGAACGCAGGGTCTAGTGCTTGTGCTGATAATGCTCTGCCACTTACACCATATCTCCAATTCAATGTTTTGCTTGTTAAAAATATCTTGCTCCAACTAATTTCAAAATATGATCCTGTGATCTCAGTCTCTTGGGTAGGCTGAATTATATGCTTGAGCCACCAATGCCAATCATAGCAACAGTTTTATTTTCAAGATGAAAAGTAGTAAGTGGCTTAGGAGAGTAGAAATTATATTAAAGAGGAAGCCACAAGAAAGCTGTGTAATATTATGACTATCTGATTTTTGATGAATCATGAAAATATAAGTCACAAAGGTCAAATATAAAGTCTTACAAGATGAATAACTCTAGTACCCGTATGGAAGGAAATATATACTGATTGTTTCTAAAGAGCTTAAATCTTCTTCATTAAAAATATGGTTACATTCAGGAAGTTGTACTTATTTAATAAAATCATGACCCCATGCAGGTGTAATTACTCAAATATCAATAACAAAACAGAAACCCAAAGTTAATAGTCTTCAGCTCATACATTTCTTACTGGTGAATGCGTACTGTAGAAATTATCATTTAGGTAAAAAGAAAACTATCTTCTGGAGATGAATTTTAAATACAAAGATCCCCCCCCCCTTTTTTTTTTTTTTTTAGAAAGTTGACTCTGAATAGGTTGTGCTGCAACTATGATGGAAATGTGATGAATGAACTAAACCAGCTTTTTAGGACAAAGAGATTTCTTAGGATTGTTGAATTCCAAATGAAGAATGAAAGAATTCCTCAATTACTGATGCTATGTTCATGAAAAGATTCATGTACAAAACCCCTGTGGGAACCTGAAATCCTTTCCATGTCTGAAGCAATGAACAAGAGTGTTTTAAAAACTTGAATATATTTAAAGACTTTTTTTTAAAAGCAAAAAGTAGAAGAATCCAAAATCACCTGAGGAAAAGGATAAAGGGAAAGAAAAAGACCAGAAGGATTTCTAAGGATGCTGTATTTACAAAAAGTGTAAATTGATTTTAAATAACTTGATTTGTTTAAGTGAGGTTTTGTTAGATATTTGGTTACTTGAGGCCATGGGGAAAAAGAGATGGGGCAAATATTTTTCTCTGTTCTTTTGTAAGAAGGGCCATCTGCTGTATTTCACTTGTCATTTCTTGGAAAACTCAAAAGATCACACACAGTAACATTTCAAACAGGTACAATATGACTTAAATGAGAATTTAGTAAGTTACCTCAAATCCACAACCCAGCAATTGACTACTTAAAAGACATTCATTTGAAAATTTGTTTTAACTTTGGCTTTCAAATCGCATTCAGCAGAACAATAAACATTCAAAAAATAAAATCTTCACAGTACTGTTGCTGGTAAGAATATGGGGTGAAGGGAACCCTCTCAGGATGGTAGTGATTGTAAAAGTTGATACAAGTTTTGAGAACAATTTTCCAATATCTAGTTAAGCTTACCAGGACACAGCATTCCAATCCTAAATGCTGTATTTACTTCAGAAAAATGGTTACATATGTGCACAACAAAATATCTGCACGGGTAATCAGAGCAATGATGTTTATAGTAAGTAGCCAGAAATAAAACCAAACATCTATTATTAGAGGTAGATGACTTTATATACAGCATCACAGTGAAAACTAAAATAAAATATTGAGAAAAAAGACAAACTCTGAAGAATTCATGCACTATACCAATTATTTGGAATTTTTAAGATAAATGAAAATAAATGTTCTGTGCAGAGATACAGACATCATTGCAAACCCACATGTAGTAACATATGTAAGTATAAAAGCGTGGATAGAAAATATCCCTATCAACCTCAGAATGGTGGTAACGTACAGGATGAATGGGTAATTGTCTGGGATACCAACAATCTGGGTGCACAAAACTTGTCATCAAACAAAACTTTATAACTTCACACCTATTTTCCAAAGAATATGAGATTATATTTTTATTAAATTGGTGAAGTGGATATAAAATGATGAGCAGATAAATTTTATTTCAAATATGAACTAATTTTAAAAATAAAGAGCTATATTGTATTATTTTACCCTATATACTAATTATCTCATGCAGCAGTAGTGGTTTTAACTTAGGTTATTTCATGTAGTTCACTTGGTTTCCATTCAGGTTCAGAACCATATATTTCAAGTAGGTCAATTGGCTTGTCTTAATTACTTTATTTATTCATCTATTATTTTGCAGTGGGCATTCTGGGTCTTAGACTCAGGGCCTAGGCAGTGTCCATGCTATTTTATGAAGGAGTTCCAATTATCATAGACATATGATCTGTATTACATTTATTATTTTTTAAGATTAAATTGATTAAGCAGAAGTTCTGGAAAATAAAGATAAACATTCAAACATATACCTTTATTCTGGACTAGCACATTTGATTTATGGAAATAAATGTCATTTCTAAGAAAAAGGCCAGTTTATCATTAGCAATAACTTTATTCCATTGATATCAAGAGATTATAATGGAACAGTATTATTCCTTTAGCTTCACAAATGACAGAGAAATCTTAATACTGTAGCTGGTTTCATGGACCACATTTTGCAATGAATCCTTCATCAACAGCCCACAGTAATGTAAAGGATTACAATAATAAACATTTAAAGATTTTTTCATTCTTTGCAACACAGTAGTCATCATTTTATATAGATTATCTCATGTATAATCTTCACTGTACTTTTTGTTTTTCCTTTTTGGATACTGGAGATTGAACCCAGGACATTGCATTTGCTAGGCAAATGCTTTGCCACTGAGCTACCTCCCAAACTTCATGTGAAATTTTAAGAACTGAAGG
The DNA here is from genome assembly GCF_024711535.1 of Dipodomys merriami. Classification (NCBI taxonomy): domain Eukaryota; kingdom Metazoa; phylum Chordata; class Mammalia; order Rodentia; family Heteromyidae; genus Dipodomys; species Dipodomys merriami. The sequence continues at coordinate 94,060,986 of NW_027203381.1, read as the reverse complement.
AAGAAGCTATTACAATTGATGGAGAAACTGAGGCTCCGTTGGGTCAGACAAACTCAAAAAATATGTTAATTCTAGGCAAATGATAGAATAATATTAATTTAAGTTGTAAACAAAAGTATTCATTTTGAGTTTGGTGATCTTATTGAAAGAATTCAATGCTTTGATTGGAAAAGAATCTGGAAAGAAGTTGGAGATGATATTTGGTAGTGAAAGATAAGGGGAATTATAGATATATGAAAGGGATAGAGAAATGCATCAATTTTCTAGCAAGGCAAACTGATTCTCTTCTGTTGTATAGTGTTGGAAGAGAGACAAGTTCCTCTTACTTGGTAATTGTCTTCTTATAGTTTGCATGCACCTTGAGGTTGCCTGTGGGAAATCAAATCCTAAGAAGCCAGAAGCAAGAGAGGACAATATTAACATAAAAACAGTGGGTCAGGGATACTTTAGGAGGTTCATAGCATGTGCAGTGGTAGTTTGGGGAAGAAGCTCATGGTGAACGTTCAGAAAAAGTATTGGACTGAATATAGAAAGAGACAGCCCAAGAATATAAGTCATACTCCAAGAAAGACTATCAAACACCAAAGCAGATAAAATCTGCTGTGCCAAACCAGGAAAATAAAATGATTTCGTGAAGTGATTACATTTGAGATTGATACCATCTGGAATTATGTGCACGTAATATGCACACGTAATTAGATCATATACATTATATATACACATATGTATAGATCTATACAATTTACACAATAGGTGTGTATACATTTATATATATGTGTATATATATACATTATATACACATATATGTGATATGTAGATATACATATCACATTTATACAAATATATCATTTATATGTATCATATACATATACATGTGTGCACTATGTATATATTGCCCTGAACTCCTGCCTTAGTCTCTGGGATTATAAATGTGTATCATCACACCAGCAGTTAACATTTTTTGCTTCTAAGTTTTGTTCTTTTTATTTATCTTTTTATTTTTATTTGTTCTTTTTATTTATTTTCTTTTCCTACCATTTTTTCCTTTGTTTTTGCTTTACCACCTATTTTCCACCTATTTCTTCAAATTAACAAAATATTCTTTACCAAACTTCAGTTCTTTCCTGAATTCTCTCCTAGGGCTAATGTTGGTTTCCTTGTAAGGTACAATTTTAGTAAGAACTCTTTTAAGTGAATTTAGCCTTGATGTTTGATCCCTCAATATCTGATTAGCGTTTTCATTCCCTACCAGCCCCCAGAAAAGTGTGAATAGTTAGGATTGAAGACAGAATGCCCTTTGCCTCTGATGATTTACTTTAATAATTTTCCATTATCCAACCCCCAGCAACCCCAAAATGCGATTGCAATGGTTGCTATGCTTAAAGTCAGTCTTACAATCTTTAACAAGTATTATGAATCTTTTCCTTTAACAAGATCCACATTTTGCTATTCCATACCCTGTCCACCTATCTGTGCCAGTTTTATGTAAAAACAAAAATAAAGTGCTATCATGATTGCAAAGTTTTGATTTGAAATTAAACAAAACAACCTGAACACTAGAAAGTTAAGGAATGGTAGTTACTTATTTAATGGTTATGTGTACACTGACCTTTTTGATTCAATGAACAACAATTTTCAGTTTATTCTTATCATTTTAGAAGTGAAGGGATCATTTTTCAAAAAAAATATGACATTCTAAAACGGGGGGAAGTATACTCAACCTTCAATGGTCAAGTTTTGGTGAATATTTATTTAGCTAGGACACGGTATTGATTAATTTTTAAAATGGGACTTTTGTCTATTGTTCTCTTTGCCTTGACCTTAATATTATTCTAGTATAATAAAAATTTACATCATTCTTGCACATCTCTTTTTTGACTCAGTATTTTCTTTTGTTGGAGTCATGCAAATATACCCGTGTTATTAAAGATTTTTTTAAAATTTTTTTTGGTGAATCTCTGAAAAGAAAAAAAATGTATAAAATATTCAATATTGAAATTCTGTACTTGAGACAGACCCAAGCCGCCATGCAATTGGCCACAGAATTCAATCTATGTCATGGAATTTGCCCTGTGGAGATGACTCTGCTGCTTCACTCTCATGGCGACATAGAGGTGAGTGAAGAGTATTTCATTTGCTTGGCTCTGGCTCTGGCTCTGGCTTAGGAAAATTGTCCAGGCAATTGCTTTTTGCAGCATGTAATGCTGTTAGTTCCCATCCCACTGCTAACAGCCTCCAGCTCCCCCTCCCGTTCCCCTCTCCCTCACTCCAAGTACACCAAAAGAAAAACTATTTCTTTTGCTAATCATATTGGCTCAGATATCAACAAGGAATTGTAGCTTTTCAATCCTATATGCTTGGATTCTACATGGAGTTGAGACAGAGTAGCAGCATGTATTCACCTTATGCTGAGTTTTAGTTACCTAGCATTGTATAAATATCTTATTTTAATCTTTTAAATTCAAATACATAATGAATAAAATATACATTAGAATGTGTATGTTTTATGTAAGATGTATATGTAATGTTTAAAAATAACCTTAAAATTCAGATGTTCTCAATTTATTGTCATATCTCTGTATATTGAATATATCGTATCTATAAATATAGATATATATAAATAGATATTAGTGCTGGGAGCTGAACCCAGGGCCTTATACATGTTACATATATTTTATTTTTTAAAAATTTTGTGGCACTATTGGGAGTGTTGAACTCAAGGGTTTGCACTTGGTACTCTACCGCTTGAGTCATGCATGTCCCTTTTTACAGTTGGTTGTTTTAGACAGAGTTTCTTACTTTATGCCCAGGAGTGCTTGCACTATGGTCATTCTACTTCTGCTTCCCATGCCACTGGGGCTGACAGAGCTCAGCCCTGCCTTCCTCCCACAGTTGGGGTAACAATTACGTATGCTGTGGAAATGGAGTTTTGCAAATTTTATACCTTTGTTGGCCTTAAACCTCAATCCTGCAATCTCTACTTCCCAAGTTGCTCTGATTTAATAGTTCCTCACCTTGGTCATGTTGTGAATTATTTATAATATTTCTAGCATATATTAAATAAGAAATATATGCATATTTACATGAAGCAAATACCTTTAGTATATGTATGATAGTTAATCCAAAAGTTTTAATAATAATAAATTTATTAATAGTTTCTTGATCTATAGACTATAATAGTTTTAATAGAATAAAAAATAATACTAAACTCACTTATCTAAAGGCAAGATGCAAAGAGATACAAATGGAAATAAGAACGGAAGCACTCAGTTTTTACACTTATGTCTATTTGGTAGTTTTCACAGACAGAAGAGTAACCCCTTGGAGGTTTCTCAAGAGAATATAGATTATTAGTGGAGGTTTACCTTTTTATTGGTAGTCATAAGTTTGAAAACCCTCATATCACTTTCTAAGGCTTTGTTTACCTGAATTCAAACCTTCAGTTCAGCCAGGCGGGGTGGTGCGCATCTGTAATCCCAGCTACTCGCTGAGCCCGGAGGATCGCTTGATTCCAGGAGTTCTGAGCTGCAGTGTGCTATGCCTATTGGGTGTCCGCACTAAATTGTACTAAGTTCAGCATGTGGTGATCTCCCGGGGGCGGGGCGGGAGGAGGGGGAGGGGGGACACCAGGTTTGCCTAAGGAGGGGTGAACCGGCCCAGGTCGGAAACCTTCAATTCAATTTCTTTACTTGTAATCAATTTGTTATTTTTTTCTTAGATTTTGTGGGGACGGAACAAGAAAAGGTTGGCAACTTTTACAAATCAGCCAATTACTCTTAGATAGTATAGTAAAATAATAATAATAATAACCATAATAAACTGACCTCAATAATCCAGAAAAAAGACTGAATTTAATCAAGTTCTCAAAACCATCATTAGCAAAAGCATTTCTTTACTTTGTTTACATGAAATAAACTATTACAGAGGTGCTGTCTCCATTTTCTTCCAGCCTATTTTCAAGATTGGAATTACATCTATTCCATAACATATATCTCTCCTTCATTCTAAAATAGTGCCAAACTATTCATCTCAAAAAATTAAATACCTAACAAGCCAATGCGAGGATCCCCTTTTGTTTTGATGTTTTGGTGGTTTTTGTGACCAGAATGATACCATCAGCAAATGTATAAATTTATTATCACATCAGACCTTATCAAAATAATGTGATCATTACTGCTAACTGAGACAATTGGTAAGCGGCCCTAGAAAAGGGTAATTAGTTCCCATTACGTGGCTGCAAGCCTGCAATTTTCCTACAGACTCTGATCCGTGGTATTGCTTAAGTATTTGCAATGAGAACTCGTGATAATTGATCCCCTTCTGTGTCAAGTGTCTTCATAAGTTTAAAAATTAAAGATGCAGAGTGTCTCAAGTGGTTTGGGCAGGCAATTTGATTCCAGTTTTATTTTCACAGTGGGTCCATAATGTGCACGAAGTGTCCTTTCTGATTATCCCTGCCTCAGCACTTACCTACTCCACTTCCTTGTTTGCTTGTCTTTCCCTCCCCTCTTCCATCTCCTCTTCCAATCCAGGCTTCCCCTCATTTTCTGAGTAAATGGAAGAGTCTGCTTGTAGAAATTACCTATTGAAATTGGTTGCTCATAATCAGGATGAACTAGGTCAAGACAACACTTCTTGCTAAACGAACTGCCTCTATTATAGATAAAAATGATTTCTCTCACTTCGGAGACCTGAAGAAAGTAATGGATAGATGCTATATATGAAAACTTTGCTACTTTGCTTTCAGTAATTTTTTTTATCAAATGGGAGAAAAGTAGCTTATTTAGCAGAATGTGGAGTGACAAAAATTATTCTTAGGATGTAATATAACACACATGGACAGTACTACCCACAATTGGAATATAATTTAAAAAGCAGGATATTTAGTCACAAGAATGTTTTATTTTGTTTTCTTTGGGTTCTTTTCTCACATTTCTATTTTTTGCCACATTTCTTGTAAAAGCAGTGGTCTTGTCTTTATTATCTATGAGGATATATATTATTCATTTTATTGGCCCTTGTAAAATGAAACAATAAAAACTCAAATTATTCTTTATTGCAGAAGCAGTTATAAAAGCAATGATAGTCTGTAACTTCCTTAGCAAATGCATCAACGTGGCATGTTTTTAGTTACCCTAGGGCCAATGTCTGTGTCTGAATTAGGGCACTTGTATGTCACAAGAGGCCATTCACTCAACAGTAGCTGAGAAATCCTATACAAGGGAATAAATAAAAACATCCCAGAGTTTTCAAGAAAAAATTAGACTTTATTACAAAATGACTAATGGCATGAAAAGCTTCATTTTATGAAAGTCCTTTATGGAAAAAATGGGTCTCACTGAACTTGAAAAAGATGATTTTGTCCATATAAGAATGAAAACTTCACCAAGGCAATAAGTTTATCCAAATTCTCATACTTGGTTCATTTTGAGGACGATGCATCCCACATACTTCCCAGATTGGGAGGGTTTTCCTTCCTATTGTGGTTTATTCCTGTAAGTATAAAGAGGTCTGTTTCTTTACACTGGTGACAACTGCATTCATACTTGAGTTCATTGGAAGTCTAATATCTACTATTAAGCTCTCTGGTTAGAGAAGCATAAACTTCTGCTCTTTGTGTGTGTGTGTGTGTGTGTGTGTGTGTGTGTGTGTGTGTGTGTGTGTGTATGATTTGTTGTTCTTTATACTATTTACCCCATCAAGACACCCTTTTGCTTGAAAGTATCTTTAAGTAATTTGTCTTTTGTTGTACTCTAACCAATAATAATTCAGTAAGTCTTCATGAAGTCATAGAATTTGGTTAATATCTCTATTTTTCTATATTATATTTATAAGTATAATATTTATTTTTATTATCTTCAAGTAGTTTGAATTACAGCATTTCAGTTCAACCTGTCAGTTTATGAATACAATGCTTCTTGACCAATGTGGGTAATATCATTTTGTTGCTGTTGTTAATATCTTTAAAGCTTTTATTTTTGGGTTAAATATAAATTGCTTCCCACAAGTTAAGTCACTTTATCACTTTTTAGTTTCCATTCCCATTATTGTCATGTGTGAGTTTAATTGTTTAAAAATGGTCTTATTTGATTACTTCCTGCTTTAAGGACAAGCAGTCAATTTTGCAATGAGTTGTGATTACAGTAGTACTTTATTCTATGAATTTTGATGATAAAATACAGAGCTTAGGATTTCCAAAATTATGAAATAAGGAATTTTTATGCTTGAAAAAATGGAGCAGAATAAATAGCACTTGAATAAAATATTAATGTTGTCACGAAAAAATGAAATAATTTATCTCTGACAGTATAAGAAATAGTTAATGTTTGAAGTTACTAATGTTTCTTGTGTACTATAGGAAAATAAGTTATGTAAACTTAAAGTAAGATGCACTATAAATTTCCTTTTAATTACAATTGGACTTAGTGTTTATCTGTCACTGTAAATGAATATAAAATAAACTTTATTTTAATTATAATAATTTCCTCTTTGTCACAGTTAATTATGAAAGCATATAAAAATCTGGTCAGATTAAACATGCATTTTGAAGGAACAGCTGTTTGTGAAGCTCAAAACCAATCTCAATTTTCTCCTACTTTATAGCAAACAGGCCATATTTTCTTCCAATTTCAGACATTCTATATGTGTTACAAAATTAAGCATGCATTTTTAGCTTGCTTTGTCATTCTTTCCTATTCTTTCTTGCTATCTAGCTACCTAGATATGATTTATCTCCCTAAATAACTAAATTTTAATAAGCTTATATTATGAGTTTTATTGTGTTAAATGTGGTGTAGGAATCTAAAAACTTGAATCAAATTGAATTTCTCTTCCATTAAATAGTGTCTTTTTTGAAAAGTTTAATTAATTTAAATTTAATCTTAAGTGATACTTAATTCAGTTATTGGAAAGGTTTAAAGTTTGTTTACAACAACTTCATTATATGAATCTATTTTCAATGGTAATTGTCAAACTCAAAATTCATACCAAGTACTGAATACAATTTCAAAACAATAGTTCACAGTGTTTTCATGGCAACAGAGATGAAGCGTTTTCTCTGACTAATGGGTCCCGTTTTTGGACCCTACTTGAACAACTAGAGTGCTAGACTCTTCTTTTTCAAATATGGTTAATACAATTTGTGTGGCTGTGAGCAGTGCATTGATTTAATTTGCAGTCACTGATGAAGGAATGGATTGTTTAAATTGGGTACATTTTAATGAGTGAAAGTAGGTATCTATATTTTGACTTTCATTGAAAACTCATTTTATTTTCAGCTTGTGCCAGTACTGTTTTTCCTCACAGCTGGTACACTACAATCTGAGACACACTGCTCACTTCCAGCTTTTGGCTAGTTAATTGCTGATAAGAGTCTTTCAGATTTGTCTGCCAGGGTTGGTTTTCAACAGTGATTCTCAGATTTCAGGTTACTGAATAGGGAGGATTATTGGTATTAGCCATCAGTGATCAATAAAAGCCACATTCTTTGGTTTACTTTTCTGGGGCAACTTTTTGGGCAATGAAAAGGATAGGATGTTAGCTCATAGTCATATGACTTTAATGTAGAAGATATTGATTCATGATATACTACATTAGGATGTATACCTCATCTTCTATGCTGTACTTTGGTCAGATATATTTTGCCTGACTGTTATAATAATGTGGACCCTTTGAGAAATCATTATCATGAAAGAGCAAGGAATAGATGGATATAATTTCTTAAAGGTTGACGGAACTAAAAATAAGATATGAGTCCCTATGTACTGAAGACATTTTGAAAGAACTGGGGAAATGTCTTTATGGATTCTACGATGGATCAATATCAGTATTTTCTTACATGTTGTAAAGATGTTGTGGTTTCATAAAAATAATAATGTTCTTGTAGGGGAAATGCATGCTGGAGTGTTTAGGAGTGCAGTGTAACCAACTTTGGCAGGTCTGTCAGAAGGATTGAACATATGTTTGGATTGTACACATGTTTGCACATCATTATGTAGAGCAGTATTATAGAATGCTAACTACTGAATTACACAGATTCCTCCTGATATTCTCCCATACATTTTTCATAGTAGAACATATATACAAGAAACTGTTTCATGGAGCCGGGCGCCGGTGGCTCACGCTTGTAATCCCAGCTACTCAGGAGGCTGGGTCTGGCAACAATGAGAAGTACAAGTTGTCATGTCCAAAACGAGCTTTACAACGTTGGTGAGGGGGGGGAAGGAGAAGGATTGGGATGGGGGGGGAGGGGGGAGGCTGGGAAGGGATGTGAAGGGTAAACAAAGGAGGAGGCTGCAATGCTTGGTAAGAAATGTACGCATTATCCTGCCCATGTAATTGTAACTCCTCTGTACAGTATGTTCACAAATAAAATAAAATTAAATTAAAAAAAAAAGCCTGTTGGGGCAGGAAACTCCATGAGACTCTTTTATTTCCAATAAACCACTAGAAAACCGGAAGTGGTGCTGTGGCTCAAGCGGTAGAGCACTCGCCTTGAGCTGAAGAGCGCAGAGACAGTGCCCAGGTCCAGAGTTCAAGCCCCACGACCGACCAAAAAAAAAAAAAAAAAAAGAAAAATTATTAATTATTGAAGACTCCCCAACATAAGTGACATGTTTTCAACATGTTTGAAGACAGTTAACAAATGTGTTATAAAGACTTAAGTTCAATAAGAAAAACAATTTCCTTAATAGAAAAATAGTTATTGAATATAAATAGATTAACAAGATAGGAGTAAAACAAAATGGCCTATAAACAGATACTTTATGCTCAAAATAATGGACAAGTGTTTAAATATAAGAACAAAGAAGAAAAATTGCCTTTTATTCAATAATATATTTTCAACTTGTGAATAATTTAACAGTTTAGGTAAACAGATTCTCTCTTAAAGGGCTGATAAATGTACAAAATATCGAGAAAACTATCTGCAAATTTGAAAACCTAAGAGAATCTGAAATATCAGCAAAAATGCTTTCTGCAAAGATTGTTTGGATAAAATATACTTAAAAATTTAGTGGTTAGATATTGCAAATAAGGGAAACCATGGTATATGTCTGAGTCAAGAAGAAAAGGTCAGATAAGTTGATGTTAGGGAAATGAACCCTAAGATATGTATTCAAATGTTTTTTTTCTTTCATGTGATTATTTCTAACACATTTATAAGATTATTTCTTTGTTGTTTCGTATGTCCCTCCTCCACAGTATAACCCCTGCTTTCACTGTATTTGATGTCGGTATAATTTGTGGAGGGGAAGGGGAGAAACAAATCGGAATAGGAATACAGGTGGACCCATTGCAACAATGAGATGTACAAGTTGTTATGTAGGAAATGAACTTTACAACTTTGGTGGGGGGGGAGTATAGGGTGGAGGGTGGAGAGGGGAAGGGATGGGAAGGGGAAACAAAGGAGGAGGCTACAATGCTTGATAAGAAATCTACTCATTATCTTGCCCATGTAATTGTAACCCCTCTGTACAGTATTTTCACAATAATAATAATAAAAATAATAAAAAGAAATAAAAAATTTAGTGGTTAAAAAAGTAAAAAAAATTAGTGGTAATACTGGTGTTTAAACTCAGAGATATGTACTTGCTAGGCAGGCACTCTATCATTGAGTCAAAGGTCCAGCTCTTTGGACAAGTTATTTTTTAAAACTAGAATACTGTAGACCTAAATTATTTTTCCATATATTTAGAATAAGCTATTTAAATATGTGCATATTAGTGACACTGCAGTTATACAATGATTCATTGAAATAGTGCCGGTAAGATTCATTCAACAAAAGAGAATTATGAATGTACAATGAATACAGGATTCAAATAGAAGTGACTACCAAAGACTTCAATAGAGGATCTCTTAATAAATTGTATTTATATAGTACATAGGAAATTTATGTTAAAAGGTTTATCTCATTTTGAACCCATTTATAACATTTTGAAAAAAAAGGTTGCAGAACAGCTTTCAATTTTGTGAACGATTACCCAAATGCCTTAAATTACATTTGTATGGAAGAAGAGAAAGTCAAGTAGTATAATGTTAATCATACTTCTTTAAAATTCAAAATTACATTTTTTCTCCCTAAATTTTTACAATTAGGTATTGATGAGGATAATAAAGGTCTCTAAACATCATCCAATCTCTTTCAAATCTCATTCATTCTCTTTCTTTTCTACAAAAGGAATAGATTTCTCTTGCTCAACCAAAATAATAGAGAGAAAAATATACAATGCTGAGTTCAAGGCACTGAAGGGGCTGGGATTTGGGTCTTCTGAGGGTGTTTCTATGCTTTGAAGGAGTAGCGGGTAGGGTGGAATGGCTGAGGATAGTGTCCTATTATTTGGAGGATAGATGAGATGGGTTGTGGCAAAAAACGATTCTGATATTTATTGCGATAAGATTCAAGAAATCGTCTTTTAGCCCTCTTCATTTCCATTTTCTTACTCACTTGTAAATTGAGAAGAATATTACCCAAAAGAAAGGGACTGTGACCCTTAACTGAAGTAATTAGAGAAGAGATGCCAAAGGTAAAGAGAAACCACTATTTGTTTAATATTCTCAGTGCTCAACTTTAAACTATTCCATTTACATACACAATCTCATGTAATCCTCCTAGAGTTGTGAGTGCTCTGGGAGTAATCCCCTGCAAAGTTCATCTGAGTTTCAAGCTGTGTTAGTGTATTGAGTAGAACATTAACACACCCGAAAGTCAGATTCTGAAGGTGTAGTGTTTCCTTTGGCCCTACAACCTGAAATGAATCGCTTTGGCAGGTGTGACCTCCTAAGAGAGTAATATTTTCCCCTTAGACCTTAAATTCCACTGAGATATCCTAAAGTGAGTTTCTGCCACAATATAGAAAGAGAGAAGTCATGTTACTTGCCATTTTGAAGAAGGCTTGCATGAGATAGGGTAAAAGCTTCAGCTTGTCCTAAAGAATGACAATCAAGGAGATTCAAGAAAACATTTCTACATTTGCTTTTTCTCTCCAGCCTTTTCGTCTTTTTTGTGAGTTAGTTGTCTACACAATTACAGACCCAAGTTCAGCATGTAGTTGAGATAAAATGACCCCAATATTATTTCCAAACTTCAGATAAACAGATTAAAATGACATTAAATTTAATGTGGCAGTGGAAGATCAGAATTACATTGCTGTATCTTTGATATATTTGAGGCATAGTAAAAAATATAAACCCCAAACTGTCTGCTTCTGAGCTATTTGTACCACATCACTGGATTCTAGAAATTTATTGCCTCCATAGAGCTATTCAATGTCAGTTACTTCAGAATTTAGAGAGAGCAATGCACAGTTTGAAACAACACAGCTAAACACTACCTCATTCATTTAATTTTTTTAATAAAAAGTGCTCTTGAAATTCAAATTACTTAATCAAAATACTGCTATTTTATCATTCATAATAAAGCAAACATTTAAACAGCCATTTGATTTCCAAATTAAAATAGTATTTTTTCTTTTTAATTTCTCATGCTAATAGATTCTGGTGTATGGGTCCCTATGGAATTGAGTGGCATGAAAATAATTTAAAGTGCTGTGGTATCTTTCTGAATTCTCCACAGTTCATCCCATTATTAAATATTACATAAATTATTCAATATCATTTTTATCAAATACATTTTTTTTTGTGAATAAGATCAACACTCCTTGGTCTTAAGGCAGGCTCTATAACATAAAAGATTTTTTTCCTAAAAATTGTCTGCCTTTTTCCTTTATACATTGCACTGACTGACACCCAGGAAAAAAAAATATGGTGACAAAGAAACAGAAAAGCAATTTAGCTTTGTTATACACACACATGCACTTGTGGGCCCTGAATTTTAGATTTGAACTTGTATTTTCCTCTTGTTTATCTGGCCCTAACAGAAAGTTGCCTGAGAGCTGCAAACGTAGGTGTTTTACAAACCCAATATTTCCTTAGATTTACTAGCCTGGTAGAGAAGGTGTCCTGTAGTTTGTAGAGTAAAGAATACTTGTGCTTGGAAAAGTGCTTCACTATTTGAACCTTTCCTGCACTGAAGGAACTTACCAGCTAAGAATTTACCAGTTGTATATGACCCCCTATTTGTAAACAGCATGATCCTTTAAAAAAGAAACAAAAAACAAAAACAAAAACAAGATTTCAAATAGTGTAATTCCTTAGTTAAAATCAAAGTTCTGCCAAATAAAACACTAGGCAGGTACTGGAAAGGGGTTGGGGTGGGCTTATGGGGAAAGTGTTAGATGAAGAGAAGAAGGGGAAAAAATGAAGCCAAGAATTCAATGTATATCCTGCAAAATTAAGAAGAATGAGAGGAGGAGTGGATAGACAAGAGATGGGTGAGAAGGGGTAACATTGATCAAGATATATTGTATTCATAAACTGCTCTGTTAAATGGCAATTCTTTCGTACAACTACTCAAAGATGATAGTAAACATTTAAAATTTAAAAAGATGTGCCTTTTTGTTTTATTTTATTTTATTCCTAAATTTAGTTCTATGTAAGTGCCCAGCATTGCGCCTTGTGAAATAACATAAACTGCCCTTTTCTCTATTTTTGAATACAGCTTTCATCTGCTACCACAGAAGCCTAGGTTAGACCATTCAAATTTTTCCACTTGAATTGCCTGAGATGATAATGTGCATATATATCCACACTGGAATATAGAATACAAATCATTTTGATACATTCAACTTTTCAGCTTTGTATCTACTTGGGACCTTGAAAAAATATATTTGTTAAGGGGTGACATTACCTGAATGGAAATGTACTCTTCTGACTTACATAACTATAATTCCTGTTTTCACCATTTTAAAATAAAAATAATAAAAATACGTTTTGTGAAATATTTTACAATTTATCATTTAAATTATAGCAACTTTATGATATTGCAAATAATTTGAGAAAATTGGTAAAAATTTGAGTATGTATAAAAATGAAAAACAGTTGGTGCTGGTGGCTCATGCCTGTAATCCTAGCTACTCAGTACACTAAGAGAATCATAGTTCAAAGCCAGCCTAGGCAGGGAAGTCCATGAGACTCTCATCTCCAAATGGAAATGGAGTTGTGACTCAGGTAGTAGAGTGCTAGCCTTGAGCAAAAGGAGCTCAGGGACAAAGCCTAGGCACTGAGTTCCAAGCCCTAGAACTGGCACACACACACACAAAAAAAAAAAAAAAGAAAAAAAAGAAAAAGAAAAACAGACTAACACATTCTGATGGAGAAACAGCATAATAAAATGTATCTGTGGGGGCATTGTATTCTTTATGAAATCAGAACTTATTGGTGACTCCACTGGAATGTGTGTAAGAACGTGAATGTCTCTGGGGTGCTGAGAGGTGTTCTGATGAAAGCCAGTGGAATATTCTCAAGATTTTCAGCTTTTCAGAAAAGAAAGTAATCCTGATGCAATTAACATATTGCGTGCATGTTGGTGTCTTATGCTAAATCTCTCTCCACATAAGAGCAATTTTAATAATTAGGACTGTTATTATGCTACTGCTGACAACTTCCAAATGTCTACAAGGAACTGGAGGGGTGTATGAATGTATGTGTACACGTGCACATGCACACATGTACAAGCATGCTTTTATGCACATGTGAGTACTTTTCTGCTATCTATCAACATTTAGTCTAACATAAAAATCGTAAGATATCAGTTATAATTATCTTTACTCAATGAGGTCAAGTGAGGGAAGAGGTAATAAAATTCGAAAAGTAACATTGTTTTAGAGTAGGCATTTTTCACATCATGATATGCTTTAAAATATTTTTTGTGAATATGTATATAAAGCTGATGGCAATGAACATTTGTAAATCCCAGAAATGAAATAAACACCAACTAAAATATCATTTGTATTAAGGCATCAGTTCAGTATTTTAAAATCTTGTTTGATGCATCTTTTAGTCTCTCTGAAATGATGTCCTGAGGTCCAGAAAGCTCTGACAATGTCATGCAGAATAAAGCATAAAGTCACAACCAATTCACTCCCACACTCCTATTGCATCAGAATCACTTGGGAAGATGATACTAAAAATTTCTAGTCATGGCAAACACTCTACCAGAGAAAATTTAACTTTAGTAATCTGACATAGGCCTGGGTATTGGTATTTTTAAATGTCTCCCCAAGTAATTCCATTGTTTAACCAGAAACTGGAATAATGAGTCTATTCTACAAGGACACAAAGATGAAATGTGTACTTAGCAGGGTCAGGAGTTGTATTAGGCCCTACCTTGTTACTTTGCTCTTTCAAACTAGTATTATTCTTCTCAGTCCATAACCATTATGTAGTTCAAGTGGTAGAAATATAGCAGTGAATAAGAGTACAAGGCCTGAGTAATAACTATGGTGCAAACACAAAAACAAAAAGCTCTGGTTATTGGTTAGTAGATATATAGCCAAATATTGTGTCTACCTATGTTGAACTTGGCAATAGCTTTTCATTAATACTTAGTGACAAATCTATATTGCTTAGGATACTACTTTTTTTCCCCTACCCACATTAGACATTTCTTATAGACCTCAAATAGCTTAAAGTATGAATTTTCTCAGTGTAAAATTTAAGGGAAACATGACTAATAAGTCACAGTTGTCAGGTGAAATATTATCTATATTCCACCTCTGAAAAAAAATGTTAAGACATGGCATTTTCTTGAGAAAAATTTTTGGAACTTTCGTTTTTGTTTTGTTGCTGCTGTTGGTGGGGTTTTTTGTTTTGTTTTGTCATAGAGCTTGAACTCAGGGCCTGAGCTTTTTCTCTCAGCATTTTCTAGAGATAAGAGTCTCATGACCTTTTCTACCTGGGCTGGCTATGAATTGTGATCCTCAGATCTCAGCTTCCTAAATAGTTAGAATTACAGTCGTGAGCCACCAATGCCCGGCTGATGTTTGAAGGTTTTTGAAGAATATTGAGACTTATAACATCTTACACATTTTCTGATTCTATTTTAGACAATATTGTATTTTTGTTATTGATTGTGAAATAATTGAAGATAAGTATGTGTATAATTTTCTAGGATGAAAATTGTAAATCAGGAGAATCTTCCATGAAGAAGATTAAAGATAACCTACAGGGAAGGTAGAATATAAATTCTGGAGAACTCAGACCAATTAAGTTATAGCCAAGACCCAGACTGAGAGATATGTACTTATGAGTGGGTATTAACTGGATTATCATACATGAGTATATGACAGATAGAAGAATTAAGAAAGCAATATGTTAGTTTGGTCCATTCTCAGATGATCTCTGTTAATTTCCATTAGTTCCCAACTATGTAATGGGTGATAAGGAGACTAGAACAAGAAACATCTGATATTGATGGAAATATTTTAAATACAGTTGCTGAAATCTCAAATTTAATTACTAAGAACTATGTTGTTTACAGAGAACTCAGACAATAGGAATGCATGCCAAGAGCATTTTGAACTTATTACCATTTATGTCCCTTTCTCTCTTCTTGTCTCAGAAAGATGCTTTTCTTTCCTTCATACACTCTTTTTTAGCATTCATTCTAAGACAAATCCATCCAAACTATATTTTTGTCTATAATTGTATAAAATGTTATTTATAATGCCACTTACTATGTTCTGTTCTTTATTTGCACATGTATGTATGGACCTCTCTACTAAATACATCTCATTCTACAAGGCAGTGTTTTCTCCCATGACCAACAGCCGTCACCTTGCTACAATGTCTCCATTTAGTTTGTATGACTTCTATTTGTATCTTCAGTTGTCTAAGATTCTTTTCATCTTACAGAACAACAGCACTTGCCTCCTTCAATCAAGAAATTAAGCTCCACCAACAGAGCAGGATCTCAAAAGCCACCTGAACTTGCTCTTAGCACTATCCTAAGCTTACTCATAAGGACAACTTCTAGCAGAAACTATCCTAGAAATAGTTTTCTTCCAAAGGTCAGTATATGTTTTCTTGGAAAAAAAGAAGAAATATTCTTTTAACATTACGTTATTAAGCATTTTAAGTTTAGATAGCTTAAGATTACTAAGAAAGCATTCTTTAATAGCAGAATTATGCCTTCTCTTTTGATATATGACAGTGTATCAGTGAATTTCTATGTGTATGTGTGTGTGTTTGTAATTTAATTTTATTGTCAATGTGATGTACAGAGGGGTTACAATTACTCATATAGGTAGTAAGTACATTTCTTGTTGAACATTGCTACACCCTCCCTCATTTTTCTCCCATTTCCCTTTCTCCAATCCCCCAAGTTGTAAAGTTCATTTCCAACATATTGTCTTGTATGACTGTGGACTGGTTCACCTTTTGTCTGCTGTCTCACCATTTTATTGTTCCTCTTCCTTCCCTAATTCATATAAACTTATCTACTCCTTCCAGCTTTCAAACTTTGTTAAATAACTCTTACTACATTTTTGTAAATAAGTAACATTATAATGACATTACTCTCTTTAGGAATAAATTCTAAAGAAAAATAGCAATGATAAAATAATGAAACTTGTAAGTCCCATCTGTCACTGGACCTCTAAGACAAAAGTACAATGCATTAATTGTTTTTGTCTTCCAATATTGGGACTGATTAAGTAAATTCCATAAGGGTATGAATAATTCATCTTCTATGTTTTTGTAATTTGGTATCTGCCATGGTGCCTGAAATATAAAGTGTGCACAGTTAATTTTATTGGATAAATGCAAATATTTAAAAAAACAGTTTTTTTCTGTTTTGTTTTTAAGTCATCATCATAGAGCAATTGTAGGATTTGAGAATCTTGTCTAATATACTTGATCCTGAACAATTGTCAGATATATTTGTTTTTTTTCTCATGGGATCATAACTTGTTGATAGAGTTTATAATGAGAGCAATTTTGACCAAGAGAAGGCTTATGATGCTGTCTTAATCTTTCTGACACCATGATGTCATCATCAGTTTTGGGGGTGTGTGTGGAAGGGGAGTGAGGGAATGTAGTTGTGAGAGATGTGAGGGGAAAAACAAAGGAGGAGGCAACAATGCTTGATAAGAAATGTACTCATTACCTTGCTTATGTGATTGTAACCCCTCTGTACAGTATTTTCACAATAAAAACTTATTTAAAAACAGAAAAGAGAAGAATTTAATTAAATATCAATATTGAAATGCAAAAAAAGAAAAAAGTACTACTTTGAGAAAGCCCATCTAAATTTTCTTCTTCTCCAAACCTAAAGAAATTTGCTAAATACTGATGTCATAATCTAGCACTGAGAACTTTTAAATTTGCTACTTATGAATCCCAGTGTTCAGGCTTTCTCTGGTGTGTGCTCTGTTACTGCTACCAGGTAACGATTTCTAAATTACCTGCTGAAAGGTTGATGAATTCACTCATTTATTCAACATTTTCTATTGATCCTCCCTATGTAGCAGATACTATAATATTCACAGGAAGTATAACCATAAAAACACTACTAGTATTTGCATAGGTAAACTAGAGAAAATAATGCCCTTCATTAAAGATAGTGAGAAACAGATACAGCTGGGTAATATTTTTTCTCCTTCCTGTTGTATTGGACTCTTGTAAGTTTTAATATTTTAAACCTTAATATTGGAAGAAAATTCTTTATCATATATAGATAGAAAACTGTAAGCCAAGCCAATGAGCTATATCCATCTAGATCTAATGGACTTACGAAAAGTCCAGTAGATGAAATAGACTCTAGCAACAGCACAGTATTGTTTTTGTAAAAAATAATTTTATTATTATTAAGGTGTTGCACAGAGAGGCTACCAATTTGTAAATCAGGTAATAAGTACATGTTTTGTGTGTGTGGACAATGTTACCCCTTTCTTTACTTCCCCCCAGTTTCTCCCTACTTGTCCATGAGATACAGAGTTTATTTTCCACATAGTATATACTGAATAACATGATTGCATTTGTTCACCCTTCCTCTCTCCCTTTACCCCCACTAGAAAAAAAAAATACAAAAGCCAAACCAAACACCACTAGCAGCAGTAACAACAAAAATAATAACAGAGAAACGTGTTCAGGCCAGGTTCTTAAGGCATGGGGGAATCCCATTTTACTGATGAAGCATCTGCAGTTGATTAGTCATGAAGATGGAGCTGTACATTATACTGTGATACTGTTGTTTCTTTGTGAGTGAATAGTAATGCATAAACCATGGTGTAGGGATACATCACTGTATTTGCGTTTTGAGCTTTGTGTCTTTGAATCCATTGTTAAGTAATTTTGGCATAGGTGTTTCATAGCTTTGTTTTTTGTTTTTTAATATGGCAAGTGGGAAAGTTGTGAGAGGGATCCATCCATGAGGTGATGCAGAAGCTAAGATAGGAGCAGCTGCAAAAGAGAAGCAGGCAACAGAAAACCAGTAGGCAGTGAGATTTTTTTAAAAATTAGAACCGAGGAGAAAAAAAAATACATGGGAGAAAAGGTCTACAGGTTTCAATTTTAATTACTTAATAGAAAATAAGGAAGAGTTTTGACATGGTATTGAACTTACCAGTTATTCAAACTATAAATGCTTCGTGTGTCTTCATTTATTTTGATCATTATTTTTCCCAAATATTTTATGTTAGGATAATATTATCTTTTGTTGACTAACTTGATTTCTGTTTTATTATTTTTGATGATGTTGTTCATATAGTTTAATTTTTTACTTTTTATTAATGAGTACTAGAAGAAAATTGATATTCTTCTATTAGTCTTGTATCCTAATTGATAAACTCATTTACAAGTTCTAATAGTTAAATGTTAATATTGGGGAGGATTATGTCGTTCATGAATAGAGACAGTCTTATTCCTTTCCAATGTAGATATCCTTTATTTATTTTTTATCTTGAAGAGCTGACTTGAGTCTCAACTACAGTGCCAAAGAATATTTATGTGAACTCTTATTTTTCTGTTGAAATAAGGGTTTCATTAATTCTGGGAAGGATTTTATATTTCTTAAAAGTTGGAATTGAGGTTGATTTCAAAATTCAATTTAAATATAGCCACAGTACTTACGTTCTAGGTAATTTGCCATAAACATATCCTATAAACTTCCTAAGGGTCTGAGTGTCTTGTTCACTTCTGTTTTTGATTTCTATGTCTAGAAAATACTTATACTTTACTGAAATTGTGGAATTTTTACTTTATGGCCTACATCCTGCCTATTCACCCTCTTTCCATCAACAGTTATAAAAGTAAACCTTTACATGTATCAAAAGATTATTTGCATAGAACTGTTTGTCACAAACTAAAAAAGATTATATTCAATGCTCACGAAAAGAACAAAAATTAAAATTGAAATCACAAAATACTGCAAGTCTAGACTGTTATAATTCTTTTGGCTACTTGACATGGGAGTCTTTTTTTTTTGTATTAGACTACACAGTCTGGTTACTATCATCATCTTGATGGTTCCTCTTTCTTTAGTTTAATCTTGATATGTCTGCATGACACTTCTTTTAAATCATCTCTCATTTGTTGTGCAAGGAAGTTAAATTTGTCTGTCTTTACTTCCAAACCTACATTCAGTTTGAACTTTTTTGATGTAATACTCTTCATGTTTGAGTGAATGGATACCTCTATGCTAGTCTCTCTTACTAGATTGATAACATTAGCAAAAGGGCTTTGCTCTGAAGTGATATTTACTTTTGTTTTTCATTGAATTGACATGCATTACTCAGCCTAAGTGTTTCATGACTGTCAAGTTGTTACAAGAAATATTGCTATGTACGTCAATATGTTAAAAAGGCATATTTTTTTCCTACTGCTACCACTACCACTGCTAGTATCAATATTACTACTCTATCGTGTAGCGCCTAAGGAAGCTAATTATGGATAATGTTTGGGAGATTCCCAAAGAGCTTTCAGCCAAAGTGACTGTATTGCTCAGTATACCTTCTAAATATTATTATTCTTGTAAGACTGGTTTATATATAAATATAAATATAAACAGCTGTGTGTATAATTTGATTAGAAGCCTGTTCTGCTCATCTTGTTATATGAAAAAATGTTTATGTACAGCTTGGTCATCTCTATTTTGGATATCTGAAAACTAAAATGATCTAAACTCCAAAACATTTTGAAGACTGTAACACTTCACATGAATAAATCCACATCTGATGTCATGTGAGGTATGACAGTCTAAATGCAGATATGCTGAAAATGTTGCATAAAATTATGTGTACATTATGTGTATAGGTATAAAATGTATTTTATTTTTATACTTATGCTCAAGTCTATCCAATAATCTAGGAATAATTTCAAAAGGGGAAAATGAAGACAACAGAGGAGAGTATATATAAGAAAAAAAATTTAAGGTTTTTAGACAAGTAAATCTAAGACAGAGAAATGACTCAAGAACCAAATTAGTATATTGATAATAAGCAAAAGAGAAGAAAATATCCTTATATGTGAACATAACATCAGCCCTCGTAACAGCATGGCCACATTGTAGAACTTCAAAAACATTCAAATTTTCTAAGAAAAAAATTGAAATGAGCTTCTTTCTAAATAGTGACTTTATTAATTTATATCAAAACTATTGATTAGTAAGAAAGAATATAACAAAGATACAATTTTTTTGAAAAGCTATTAGAAGATATATTGTTATAAGTACAAAATATCCAAGGGGGGAAAACTATTGAGCTATGCACATATGATTATATAAGATGATGTTAAGTGAAATGAACCCCAAGATAGAGAAACAAATATCTTTTTTCTTTCTTGTTATTGTTTCTAACATATTTATAATGTACCATGTGATTTTGTTGTTGCTTTCTATGTTTCTCCTCCATGGTATAAACCCTGTTTTTACTGTATTTGAAGGTGGTGCCCTGCATCTTGTGTATACACTTCTCTAATTCGGGGAGGGAAAGGGAAAAAAAAAACAAAACGCTCATATAAGGATACAGGTTGACCCAGTGTAACAATGAAATGTACAAAACACTATTTTGAAAACGAACTTTACAACTTTGGCAGGAGACAGGGAGGGTAGTTGTAGAGGTGGGAGGAAAAGGATGGTAGGGGAAAACAAAGGAGGAGGCAACAATGTTCAATAGGAAATGTACTCATTACCTTGTTCTCGGAACTGTAAACCCTCTGTACAACATTTTTATAATAAAAAAAGTTAGTATCTAAGTTGAACTCAGTATTTAAATGAAGCTCCAGTATCAGCATGCACACACACACACACACACACACACACACACACACACACACACACACACATACATACTGCAACAAAGTAAATATGTCAGACAATTATACAGGAAGAATTGAATAGAAATTTCCCAAATTAAAAAAAAAACTACTTCAGTGTTAAAAAAAATGGTAAAGCAAAAATAAATCTTACCCCAAATATATAATTATAATTTAGGTTTTCATAGGTTTTTTGTAGTATTAATTTAATCAAGTATAATTTTTGATCCTTATATATCACTTAATATTTACTAATAATTAGTGTTCCATCTCAATAATAATTATTATGAGTACACAGATAAATGTCTCTACACAGTTGTATATTATCTAGGTACATATAGTGACATATATTTAAAACGCTGTGCAAGTGCAAAGACTCACTCTTTCTAGACAAATCCTATACCACAGAGCTGCACCTCTAGCTGTATCTAAAGTTTCGTTATTATAACAAAATCATCTTTTCTCACTGTACATATGTACTTATCCTCATATCTTTGATTAAGGTAAAGTCTTAGAGGCAGAATGATCCGCAGAACAAGTTTTAGACTCAACATATTTACCGGACAGCATTCCAGTTTATATTTAATTATATCACTGTCTGAAATAAAATTTAAGTACTCACAGGTCATTAGGATAACTATTATTTAAAAAATGTTAAACTTAAATGACTTTCTTCTATTTTTTAAAATTATGGCCATATTTTAATATTATTCATTCATCACTCAGGATAGAGCATTATTCTTTTCAAATTATTTCTTTTTTACTACCATTAAGGTCTTTATTCTTTTTTATGTTGTTATATATTATGTATTGACTAATCATATATAATATATATGGTTTTCATTTTTATTTATAAATTTTTGTGTAGATAAAATTATGGACGTTAATTTGTAGTTTTTATTGTTAATTTTTTTGATTGTCACAAAAATTGTTTGTGTTTATACTGTGCTATGTGATTTTTTGATTCTACCATGTATTGTGTTAGGTTCAAATCAGAAAGCCCTCATCTATATCTTCAAACATTTATCGGTACTTTATGTTGACCAGATTCAAAATCACAATGAACGGGAATGAAATAGAAAAGGTGAATTTGTTCCAAATTTACCATGGTCATGTATGAAAATATTACTTTGGAACCACTTTAATATTACAAATGAATGCTAACCTCAAACACAACAAAATATGCCTAAATAAAAAATTTAAAAACACACTAAAAATCACTTCTGGTAGATTTCTTTTAATATACAATACAATACCTCTTTAGTGTTCAATAGAATACTAGAACTTTCTAGGTTGATCTATTATTTAAAATGTCATTAACCTGTGTTAGTTTTGATTTTTAGACAGCCACTTTTCTTGTTTCCTCACATTACTTTTGCCTTATTTTGTATTATGCACAAGTCCATCTGCCCAAATCTGATTGATTCTTTCACATTTTCCAAGTTTAACTTCTAATTTTTCTAATTTTACTCTAGTATTTGGGCTCTTGTTTACAAACAAGTAGAACACACTGATTTGAACAGGAAAAGAATTTATTGATTGCTGGGAAAACAGCAATTTAAAAACAGTCAGAAATACTAGTAACCGACATCATAATGAAAATATCGTGTAACGGGTCTCTTCAGAACTCTGTGCTTTGCTGTGCTAAAAAAAAGAGTAGCACAGTTTGTACTATTGCTGTAGTCCTGGATGTGGACAGCTGTCGCCCCCACCCTTGCATCTTATTGCTTTTGTTGTTTTCATCGTCATGGCTTGTTGCTTCTTTCTTGTATAACTGTAATGCCAAATCTTAGCATGTGTTCATGAATGGTCATTTGTTCATGACTAGAACTTAAACCTTCTGCCATGTGAGATAGATAATATATTCTTATTTTGAGCAATTTTGAGCCAAGATTTTCTGTTATTTCAAGCTAAAATGTCTCAGCCAGTACAAAATTTGGATCCCAAATGATATGTTCCTAGTAACAAATCTAAAATGTAAGGCTAATTGTGTGGAGGAGATTGGATGGAGGATAGTATGAAAGTTGATGACTCCTATTTTTGTAGTGTGAAAGTTGATGGCCATTTTGAAGCAACAGGAAAAAATATTAATTGATTGCTTACAGTTGCAAATGCTTATAACTGACTACTTGTTCAATAATATTCTTTTTTTTTGGTGGTGGTGGTGGCGCTTGAAATCTGGACCTGGACACTGTCTCAGCTCTTCAGCTTAAGTCTAGCGCTTTACCATTTGAGCCACAGCACCACTTCAGGTTTTATGGTGATTTATTGGAAATAAAAGTCTCAAGGTCTTTCCTGCCCCGCCTGGCTTTGGATCTTGATCCTCAGATGTCAGCCTCCTGAGTAGTTAGGATTACAGGTGTAAGCCATCAGCGCCTGGCAATAACATTCTTTTAATCATTCTTTTCCTGGAAATACAATAAGATTTCTCTGAAAAGGCCAGCCATAAGGAAAAGCAGAATGCAAGATGGTATCTTCCCCCTAATGGCTACTCTTAAAGAACCTTTAAGAAAGTCATTGAAAGTTTCCATTTGCAAAAGCTTCTGTTTAACAAGGTACAAATTTTTAAAGATTCAGAAGTATCAAATATCAGCTCATGGATTTAGGGAGACCAAAGGTATGCTAATGTGTCTATGGATTTCACTGTTAAAATGATCAAATTTAAGTGAACAAGCTACCAACGTTCAATTCCATAAAAGTTCTATAGCCATCAAAATTCAATTCCTAAGACAGACTTTATGTCACCAAAAAAGAAAAAGACTGTTAATACCCCCCTAGTTTTACCTCAGCAGTGGACTTACAAAGTGGATGAAAGCTTTGGGTGAAAACTGGAAAGAGTTTATGTGAGAAAGTAGAATGAGAAGGAGGATCTGCTATATGCCTGTGGTCTTCCATCCATCCCACTTCCTAAAGTGCTTTTGAGTATTCCCAAGAATTTGAAGTATCCACCCCTTTATCTAACATTATACTCATTTTTTAAATCTGCTCTGAGGAGTAGATGTTGAATATAAAAATTTATTTCAGCAATGTTAGACCTCTTAACAGAAATTGAGTAAGTGACAGAATGGGTAAGTTAACAGAATAGTCAAGTGACTGAATTCTAGACAATTAGTTGTAAGAGGAAGTTCAGAACTAGGCTTCTGATGATAGTTTCATCATTCTTAAGAGACTCAAGAGGAAACAAGCTATTTCAGTTCCTTTGAATATTTCCTTGGGTTTCCATATGTAATTCTAGACATTGCTACAGTTATCTGCCTACCTAAAATGAAGATAATTCAAATCAGAGAGGAAGACAGAACCTGTAATACAGAGGATTATAGAAAAGTGGATTCAGAAGTTAATCTTCTCTAAAAAAAAAAAGTCCATGATCCCTCTGGGTATGGGGTATAGTGCTAAATGAATGATCTCCTCATTTGTTCATCAGACAAGTTGGATTTTTATATTACTTGAAGCTTTAAAAAACTGAATATTCCCATGGCACATTTAGTATGAAAATGAACAGAGCTCAAGTTTAAACTTTAACAGAACAATTTTTATGTGATGAGGATTTGTAGTAATTTAATGTGAGTGTTCTCTTAACCAAATGGCAAAGTCAGATCTGGTTCTTATAAAATACAGTTTGAGTCACTAGAACACTTTGAAACTTATAATTAATGTAAGATTGGCTGAGATAAATTTTAGTGTGTGTGATATATAGAAAAGGAGAGAGAAAAGATCAAAGAAACAAGGACAACAAAAGGTAGAGGAAAGGGAAAGATTGGAAGAGGAAGAAGAAATAATCAGATTTAGTGCAAAAGGCTCTCTAAAACCTGAATAATTTATGCAAATTAGGAAGGAGTAACATATATTTAAACTTCATAAACAATTTGTACAATATGCATCATAAATGCCAAAAATTATGAATTATAATGATAACATATTGAAAAGAATACAAGGTTAATATGTTAATAAATGAAATTTAAATTTAAGATCATTAAGGGGACTTTCAAAACAAGTCAAGTGATTTGCTGTCCAGATACTTTCAGAAGTCAGAAAGAGTTGGTATGAATTGAAAAGAGATATGTGATTTGTTTATCTTTAAAGAGATCTTTTCCCTCTAAAATGCACTTTTGGCCACATTTCACAGCCGAACTGATGGTTGACTTATATCATGCTAACAAGATGGCTTTTCTATTACATATAATCTTTTCATGAAATTTAAACAAAATCTAAATCTAATTATAAAATGCAAAAATGTATAAACTTTTAAAAGAAAAGAAATATGACATAAGTTCATAATTAAAATAATTAAAACAATGTTGGCCTGTCTGAGGGACTTGGGCTCTCTCTGTAGTGAAGGAAATGTGAATATTTCGGAAGAAGGGAGAGACTCATCTGGTCCTGATAAGACATGGAATTTTGCTGGGGCAATCAGTTTGTTGGATTAGGTACCTGTTGCATTGCAACTACAAGAAAGAACCCAAACAAAACTTGAATTATTGTACTCATACCATTGTTTTAAGTGAAAATTGCAAAACTTCATAAAATGGTCAGTATTTAAAAACAGTTGTGCACATGTGAACTTCCAGAATTGTCAACAGGAAAGTATGGATAATTTTATCATCTTTTTTTTGGGGGGGGGGTCCGGTTGTGGGGCCTGAACTCTGGGCCTGGGCACTGTCCCTCAGCTCTTCAGCTCAAGGCTAGCGTTCTACCACTTGAGCCACAGTGCCACTTCTGGCTTTTTTCTTATGTGGTGATGAGGAATCGAACCCAGGGCCTCATGCATGCAAGGTAAGCGCTCTACCCCTGAGCCACCTTCCCAGCCCCCAATTTTATCATGTTTTAATCAGATTCTTAGTGTTCACAATTACAAAGAAGTAACTCTAGGTCAGAATAAAATCCAATATGCTTGAAATTTATGACTATTTATTTGAAATTTGGTTAATTCAACATAGAAACTTTTTTGTTTTACTGAGGTTTAAAGATAGAACCTGAAAATTGCTAGGCAGGCACTTTACCCCCCGACCTACTTCCTTATCATTTTATGTTTTATTTTCTATTAAAAATTATGTCTCATATTTGTGCTCAGGCAGGCTTGGACCATGATTTTCCTATTTATGCTTTCCTAGTAGCTGGGTTGACAAGTTTGCACTACCAAACTCAGCTTTAATTGGTTGCAATTGGATCTGGCATACATTTTGCCCTGATTGGTCTCAAATTTTGATACTTCAGAACTCTGCCTACTGTTTAGCTAGGATTACATTGAATGAACTATTATAAGTAACAATAAGTGAATTATAATTAGAGCAAAAATTAATTTCTTTATCGGGTCAGAAAAATTTCAAGTCATAGTTCTTTTTCCATTTTTGTCCTGGTGTCCAACTAAACTAACAACGGTGATGTCAGTTGCTGCTATTTGTATGTCTTCTAAAACTTCAAACTACTTCAAAGTACCTAAGAGTTTATTTCATTAGAAGCCCATTAGCCCTACCAATTATTGACAGATGTTTCAGAATTCATGACATATTCCCTTGTGTTAAAAATGGAACTTTCCATATTTTCAGTTTGATTGAATTTGAACAGGAACTAGAAGATTGGGAAATACGTTCGGGATCCAAACTAGAAGGAACTCATAGTGTTATTATAAAACCATCCTTAAATACCCTTGATCTCATCTCATTTCTTAGAAAAAAAATGTCAATTTAATAAATCTTTTCCAAGTCAAAATCATTTCCAAATGTCAAAAATACTGGTTCAAAAAGAATTTTGGCATTAAAAAAAGTGAAGTTCGATTGCCATTATAAAAACAACCAACTCTGATTATTTGTTGAGCTTACTCCAGTATTAAAAATAGTATTTCTTTTTAGCAATCATAGATTATATTCTACTTCTCCATGTCTCACTTTTAGTATCTTTTTTTAATTCTTACTACCATGCTCATTTTTTATTTCTGTTATTGTATTAACTTTAATAGCATTTAAATTTTAATATTTTTGTTGCTTTGATTTTTATTGTTGTTAATTAATTGAAGGAAGGAGTTGTCATTCAACAGAGCAGTTTATGATGCAGTGACTTGACCAATACCTCCCCTTTCACCATTCTCGCCCACCTGACACTGTACCCTTTTCCTGACTCTTCTTAATTTTAGGTTATATATTGGCTTTTTTGGGTAATTTAACAAAGCAACTTATGAATATAATGCATCCCTTCAACATCTTCATCCTCCTTTGACCCCTTCCCTTATTTTTCTCAATTCTGTGGAATATACCATACATTCTGGCCTGCATTCTACTCCTTTCTCCATTCTTCTACTCCTCCCCTCTTGGCCCCTTCTCTTGCAAGTATCTATTTCCTGGCATTTGCATGTTTACTGAGATAAATGTGTTAAAATTCACCTATCCTTCTAAAAGTACTGAGTTTCCTACTAATTATTCTTAGGTTAAAAAGGAAGAACTTGATAAAATGAATCTACAAAGACAGAAAAAAAATGTTCTCTAACAAATGTGAGAGTTGGGCTGGGAAGGTGGCTCAGTGGTAGAGTGGTTGCCTTGCATGCTCAAGGCCCTGGGTTCGATTCCTCAACACCACATAAGCAAAAAGAAAAAAGCTGGAAGTGGTGCTGTGGCTCAAGTGGTAGAGCGCTAGCCTTGAGCTGAAGAGCTGAGGGTCAGTGCCCAGGCCCAGAGTTCAGGCCCCATGACCGGACCTAAAAAAAACCAAAATCAAACAAACAAACAAAAAAAACCAAATGTGTGAGAGTTTGTGTTTCAACACCAGCCCTTACTAATTTCCAAATCTATGCATTTTTAATGATTTTTATGCTTTTTTGTTTGTTTCTGTTTTATTATGCTTTTTTATGACGTGTGTTCCAGTTGACTTTTTTATTTTGTACTCCTCCTGGGGCTTGAACTCAGGGCCTGGACCTTGTCCCGGAGCCTTTTTGTGCTCAAAGCTAGTGCTCTACCACTTGAACCACAGGACCACTTGTCATGAACTTTCTTGCCCAGGCTGGCTTTGCACTGTGATCCTCAGATCTCAGCCCAATAAGAAGCTAGGATTACAGGCATGAACCACCTGTGCCCGTCTTCCTGTTGACTTTAAATCTAGAGGTGTGCATTAAATTCTACTGTAAGTTTATAAATTGCTGTTGCATCACTGGAAAAATATCTTGCCAACTTTTCGGATACCTCTGTATGACTTTCCATGGGCCACTGGATTACACGAAATGATCAACTATATATTCCATTTCATGTTATCCTCAAAAGCCTTTATCACTTTCCATGGGCTTTCTAAACTCTTTAACCTCCCTTAAGTGCTTCACAGTTCCTCTCATGGTTATATTTATCTTATGCCCTGGTTCTCTCCTTAGCATTCTGCTTTGGAAACCTGGCTGTCCTTAAATCATCCTGCCAAATATGGCATCTTGCTCATGAAATCTTTATAATCTTAATCTGTCATCCTTCTTTCAAGTCTCCCCCAAGTCTATGACTTTGCAAGCCCTGCTTCTTTTATTTCCCAGCCCTGCATTGTTGACACCAACTCTTGCTTGAATAATGTGGCTGGTAACTTGTCAATAAGTTGAATATAGATGTGTCAAAATGATGTCTTATGTGTGTGTGTGTGTGTGTGTGTGTGTGTGTGTGTGTGTGTGTGTCCTGTGATAATTTCATTCCAGTAGAATTTCCTTTGAGATCCCTATTGTGCTGATATTTAAGTATTAACATTTTTATGGGTTCTAGTTTAGTTCATTTGCTTGAAAAATTCAAAGAAGTGAAGCCCCATCTCTGATTGTATAGTGGCTAGGATTCTGCATCCCTTTCTTCTTTCTTTCTTTTAAAATTAAATTGGATTTTTGAGGAAATGGAAGAAAATGTTCTAAAGTGGCATTTTGATTAGACTGGACAATCACATTAGCTGGTGTAACCTGACTATTTATTCTCCAAACTGAATGGATTTGTAAAGAGAACAGAGTTACTATAATTACACAGGACAGTCTCAGGTAAACTTGATCCCATTAATGGTATGATTTTAGGAAAGTCACTTATTCTTTTTGAGGTTTCAGTTTACTCATCCATAGATAGCAGTTGGAACTAAATATTTGAGACTACTAGCCTCTCAAATTTTCATATCTCAAGCTGGGTGCCAGTGGTTCACACCTGTAATCCTAGCTACTCAGAAGGTTAAGATCTAAGGATCGCAGTTCAAAGCCAGCCTGGGCAGGAAAGCCTATGAGACTCTTATCGTCAATAAACCAACAGAAAACCGAAGTGGTGCTGTGGCTCAAGTAGTAGAGTGATAGCCTTGTGCTGAAGAGCCTGAGGGATAGCACCCAGGGCGAGTTCAAGCCCCATGATTGACAAAAAAAAAAATCCATATCTTTAAAATATTAAATGTGCCATAAAATAAGATGGCTTTGTAAATTTCTTCTACTATTTCTTTTACTACATATATCATTTACTTTTGCATTTTACATTTTGAGTTTATAAGTAATATGAATATAGGAAATGGTAAGAAAAACCCCTTCTAGAAAATGATCAAATTTAGAAAAGTAACATCAGCCATTAAAGATAAACTCTTTTTCAGACTAACTACAAAGTTGCTAAAGAAATAATAACAATTGAGTAGATAGCAACACAAACAGCCTATGATAGATTAATATAAATACCGAAAGTATCCTTGAGGTTTCAAAGAGGCAGTGTATGTGGGAAGGGATTTGAAGTTGTCTGGAAGGACTTCTCCAAAGAATGTGTGTAGAAATTCATGTGAAGATAGGATGTAGGACTGTTTGGATAAAGGTAAACAGCTTAGAAAATTTTTTAAACTTTCTGGGGGAAAAATCAACTTTTGAGTGTTAATATTTTCCTTAATGTATTCACCAAACCACATATTAGTGTTGATTGTTATTTAGATTTTTTCATATACAAACTAGGTTTTGGATTTGTGTGTGTGTGTGTGGATGGGTGGGTGTATGTCAGTCGTAGGGCTTGAACTCAGAGACCTGGGCTCTGGTCCCTGAGCTTACTCAAGGCTTGAGCCACAGCTCCACATTTGGCTTTTTGTGGTTAATTGGAATTTGGAATCTCATGGATTTTCTTGCGGGGCTGGCTTTGCACCATGATCCTTTGATCTCAGCCTCCTGAGTAGCTAGGATTATAGGTGTGAGCCACCAGTGCCCAGCTGTTTCGTTTTTGTT
Organism: Dipodomys merriami; assembly: GCF_024711535.1. Lineage (NCBI taxonomy): Eukaryota > Metazoa > Chordata > Mammalia > Rodentia > Heteromyidae > Dipodomys > Dipodomys merriami. Next base: position 94,030,664 of record NW_027203381.1, on the reverse strand, counting down.
TTTTGTTTGTTTCTGTTGTTTTTTCTGCCTTAAAATAATATTAGAAATGTGTGTTCTGCATATAAGCTCCAAAGTCTAGAAGTAGCCTGTATTTCTCACGTAATCTAGAAATTATCTTAGCATCTTTCTGTAGCATGTAACACATTTATCCTGTTGCTTTACCCCAAATGCCAGGAAATAGCCTGACCAGATATAGATTAATATATATATATATATTATGTTTTAATGCCACTATTTGAATTTCAAAAAAGAGTAAATAATCCTTAATTATGCATTCAAGTTTTTAAAACTTTTCTGCAGGTGTAGAAGTGGATCTAGGCTACTTAATTTAATAACACATTCTAAGAGTTCAAAGGCAAATTAAAAGGATAGTACAATTTAATAAATGGCTAATTTATCTATGTGTTGCCTGCAGAAGTTTATGTATCAAGGGAGAAACCATACATTAAGTCAACAAGAGGAGCTTCTATTAGCTGACATCAGGAAGGTGTAACCTTGTTTTTCTTTATAAAGATGTATAACTGCTTAATTTTTCAGCTCCTGCCAAGAAAATGATTGAAGTTTATTATTCTTCAAGTCCAGGAAAGACACATGTGTCTGAATCTTGCCTACTCAACATTTCTATTCAAATCATACAGCTTCTGCAGAACAGTGTATTTTATTACTGTGGGAAGAAAAAGAGAAACACAAGGATTAAAATGTAATACGTATTTTAGTTTCCTATATTAACTGATTTTGAGATCATTTATTCTTTCAGCTGATGTACCAGGTCCCAAAAAATCTTATTTAGAGTATTTTCATGATTGATTATATTCAGGTTTAAATCCTGAAATGTGGAGTTGTTTTCTTATCATATTCTTTGGTTTCAATCATCTCATATATTGAACAGTATATACCTTTTGCAATAAATATGAAGAATCAAATTTAGTCAGAGAATACATCTTCTTTAGCTAAATAGACTTGCCATAGAATTATTGTAAAAGTATCATGACATATCTAGATGAAAGTTTTGATTTCAATGCAAAACCCCATATTTTTCATTCCTAGTTAATTCTGAATGATCAGTACGTAGACTTTTTGTTACAGTCCAATCTGTACATGGATTTTATTGTTTTATCTAATGCATGCTTCAAGAACAGAAATCATAATATGATACTAGTATATGTTTATGTTTATAGAAGTTTCTCCAACTAATTATCCCATCTTTATGAAACATGATAGATATTTTAGTAAGTAAAAAGCAAATGAAGCAAGGTTTAAAGTTTTTTTTTAAATAATTGAATCTAATGTAGAGCCCAGGTTGGATTTGAACTTATTATGAAGCCCAGGCTGGCCCTGTACCCAGAACAGGAAAGCTGCTTCAGTTGCTTGAGAGCTGGTATTACAGGTATATGTGAACATGCTTGACTAGGAAAATTTCTTTTGGATAAGGAGAGAAGTTAAAATGATACAGTTCTTGAAAATAAAAATTGAATAGCTTCACATGAAGGTAAAAGCCTGATATGTAAAACTAACTGCTATTTTACATGTACTGTAAAGCAACATTAACACACAGTCATGCATGTATGCAAATACACATATAAATACACCTGATCCAACACAACTATTTGATGTAACACAAACATATAAACCCAAACACAAATACATATCTCAAGTCTTTCTAACTTTTGTTTCTGAAATTCTTAAGGGGTATTCAGATTTGTTAATATGAATTTGCCTATGGGTGTACAACTAAATACCAGAACAATACCCAAACAAAATACAAAATACAAAAAGCATAATAAACTTAAAATGTATAGAGGTATACTCATAATTTGAATTTTTGTAATGATATGATAATAAGCATAACAATGATTGGTTATATATGTATTAGTAAACACTATACCAAGGACTTTAGTTTTTCACATTTCTCATACCAAAGTATAAGATATGTACTACTATTTTATTTATTTAACAGATGAGGAAACAAATTGCAGAATTTAAATAATATGTTCACTGTCAAAAGTTAGAAAATATTCAGCTGGGATGTAGTTTTAATCCTCTTGACTTGAATTTTTAAACTACTATCTCTGAAGTATGATTATCATTTAAGCACTGTGCATTGTTTCATCCCTGTATGGATTTTTATAAAGTCTTGTTATGTTAGTACAATCAAAACTACATACAATCAATAATCACAGAGTGTAATTAAATAGCTTTTGTATTGTTAATTCTTCATAGACTTCATATTTTACTCTAACTGCTTTAATAACAGTCCATTTCAGTGGTTTCAAAATAGAATTAAAAGTGGATTTACTTTTAAGAAAATACTAAAATACGAATCCCACATTTGATGTACCTTCAGGCTAAAAAGTTGAAAAAAATATACAAGTATGGTTTTAACATGAAATAATTTAGTGCCTTTTCTTATTCACCCTCATGCGCTGGTTAGTTATATGAGTTAAAAACTCTTCTAGGCAGTTGCAGAGGGTTTGTAAACATACTGTTTGTATTAAGTGTCTGGTGTTTGGCACTGCTCTTCAATGTAAACATCTGGATTTTACCTCAACTGCTTAAAATTGTTGATACAGCAATTTTGATAGTACTAGAAGCAAAGAAGTATATGAAAACACAGAGCTGGGTTCCAAATAGAAGGGTTTAGGAGATAGAGTTAAGAAAATGGAGTGCAAATTGAGAAAAGAGGTGCAGAGATCTAGGTCAAAGAGAAAAGTTCAAGAAGATGAAGGGAAAAGTCTTGGAAGGTATGCCTAGATTACTGGAAACAGATGCTGGCAGCAGTCAGGGGAGAGCAGATGATTTTGCTGAAGGTGAATTATTCTTTAAAGACAGAAACAGAAATGGAATGGCCTATTTATACAGAGGGAAGAATTCAAACTGTGAATTCCTTTAAAAAAACAATGATAAACAAATAAAAAACCCAAATAGTGCAACAAAACAGGCACTTAAAAGGTGGGGGAGGTCACGGGCAGAAGGGAAAAGGAAAGAAGAAAGAGGAAGGGAGGGCAATGAAGTCATAATATTCAATACTTAACTTCTGAAATTAAGAAGAATGAGGAAGGAGGGACTGGATGAAGAATGATAGAGGGGGTGACATAGATCAAGATGCGTGGCACTAGTTATTGCAAATAAAGGAAACCATGGGACCTATCTAGTCTATGTCTGAGACAAGCAGAAAGGGTCAGATAAGTTGATGTTAGGCGAAATGAACCCAAGATAAGCACTCAAATGGTTTCTTTCTTGCTATTGTTTCTAACATGTTTATAAGATGATTTCTTTGTTGCTTTCCCCCATGATATGACCCCTGTTTTCACTGTATTTGATGTTGGTATAATTTGGGGAGGGGAAGGGAAAAAACAAATTGTTTAAATAGGGATACAGGTGGACCCATTGCAACAATGAGATGTACAAGATGTTATGTCGAAAAATTAACTTTACAACTTTGGCAGGGGAATGGGGGCAGAGGGGAGGGCAGGGATGGTAAGGGGGAACAAAGGAAGAGGCAATAATGTTCAGTAGGAAATGCACTCTTGCCCATGTAATTGTAATCCCTCTGTATGGTATTTTCACAATAAAAACACTTATTAATAAAAATAAATAAATGAATTACTACATAAAGCAAAAAAAAGATGCATGGCACTTATGAACTGATTTGTCAGAGGGTAATTCTTGTGTACATCTATTTAAATTAAAGATAATAAAATTATAATTAAAAATTCTTCCTATCCATTTTGAGTAGAAAAGTCACAATGTCCAACAGTGGTTAGGAATTGTAGGGCTAGACTTCCAGGCCTCACAAAAGTAGAAATAATGTCAGTCTTTACTGACATGGGCTGTTGTAGAGAAGCAAAATCAATACAGAAACAGAAGGTTGTGTAAATGTGGGGTATTTGTCAGCATTATTTTGATAATGCTTCAATTCTTATTGCCCAGTTTTCTGTGAATAGAAATATCTGGGAAATAGAGTAATAGAAAGAATGAACAGGGTGATGAAATCACCCTGACTTAGAGCATATATACATATATATCTTTATATATATAATTTATTTATTTACTTATTTTTGTTGGTCATGAGGCTTGAACTCTGGGCCTGGGTGCTCTCCCTGCACTCTCCAGCTCAAGGTGAGCTCTCTACCGCTTGAGTCACAGCGCCACTTCTGGCTTTTTTCTTTTTGCTTATGTGGTGCTGAGAAATCAAACCCAGGGCCTCATGCATGCAAGGCAAGCGCTCTACCACTAAGCCACCTTCCCAGCCCTTCTGACTTAGCATATTGATATTAAATTTTCAAACTGAGTTTCCTTTTTCCTTTTTAAAAAATTTTTATTTGGTCATTCTTGAGGCTTGGACTCAAAGCCTGGGCACTGTCTCTTTTACTCAAGGATAGTGCTCTACCACTTTGGGCCACAGCACCACTTCTGGCTTTTTGGTGGTTAAATGGAGATAAGAATCTCCTGGACTTTCCTCCCTGGGCTGGCTTTGAACCAGGATCCTCATATCTCCTCGCCCTGAGTAGCTAGGATTACAGGTGTTAGCCACCAGCCCCAAGCCCTTTTGTGTTTTTGTTTTCATTGTTTTAGTAAGACATTGTGAACAATTAAACACATTTTTTGTAGTATGAGACAATATTTTCAAAAGAAAATATAACAGGATTATGACATCGTGTTTTCAATGTTTACACCTAGATGGTATCTAGGCATGGTATCTAGGCATGGTATCTAGGCATGGTATCTAGGCATGGTAGCTTCCAGGGAAGCTTAGAGAGAAGAAACCAGAGAATTCAAGAACTTGAGCAAGCTTGGACAATATAGGGAGAGCACATCTCTAATGACGCTGTTATTTACTAAAGAAGACTGAAAGTTGATTAATTCACAGTAATTTGATCTTTCATAATTAATTTGTTTTTTTTTCTGAGATTACTTGAGAAATATTGGATAAGGAATAATGCGAAAATCTAAAAACGATTTACAATAGACACAGAAGGATTACATTCATCATTAAATGGTACATGTGTGTGTGCACGCACGCACGTGTGTGTGTGTGTGTGTGTGTGTGTGAGTATGCACACCAGTACTGAAGCTTGAACTGACAGCTTGAGTGTTGTCCCTGAGCTTTTCTTGCTCCAGGCTAGTGTTCTACCACTTGAGCCACAGCTTAACTTCAGGAGTCTGAGTCTTATGGACTTTCCTGTCCTGGCTATATTGAACTGCAGTCTTCAGATCTCAGTCTCCTGAGTAGCTAGGATTACAGGCATGTGCCACCTGTGCCTGACAGAATAAATACAACACTATAAAAACTGACTTAAATTAGTATACATTTAGGTAAAGACATTAATACCAGTTAATTTCCAAAAGTATTACATATTTTTTACAGAAATTTAAAAAGTCTATATTGCTTTTGCTTAGTAATTTCAGAGAACTAAAATGTGTTACTTGTCATTATGACAATATTTTGATTTGCGATGATAACTGGAAAACTAATTTCCTATGTTTGGAAAAGGAAACTAAGATGGCTAGCTGTTTTTCCCAAGTATATTTTAGAATATACTCTTTCATTCTTATCTTAAAATGACTAACATTTGGCCATTACCAAATATACTGATATGGAAATGTTTTGTATAAGCATTAAATAGTTTAATAAATTTGTAAGGAAATCTGCATTGTTAAAATCAAATCATTTTCAGTTCACACGCTGTTAAGTGGAAAACATGAATTAAATAAAATGAAAGCAGTATGCAACTCAGCAAATTTCAGTTTAGAGGCTATGCTCTTGGTTTTGTATAAGCAAAATATCTTGAATTAGACATGCAATGTAATCAACAGGTCCCTTATTTTGTCATGGTTTTCCATGAGGTGTTTTCACAGCTGCTTTCTCAAGATCTGTGTATCCTATGTCACGTAAATTATTGTCACTGCTGTTTTAAACCTAGTGGCTATTTCCAGGAAGGCACTTTCTTTGAAGAATGTTCTGTCTTGTGAAAACTTGATACAGAATTATCCTTAATAATTTCACTTTTTGCTAAGATGTGAGGATTGTTTGATGTCCTGCTAAACTGGGACTTTGTTAATAAGAAAAGATCATGAAAATTCTAGCCCAGTGTGCCATATTCTAAAACAAAGTTTGCTTCACTCACTTATTAGAAGCATACTATTAGGAAACTGATTCACTGGTTGGTTTATTGTCTTTAGAGAGACATCTCAAATCTTAATCCCAATGGCATTATTGATCTTATATGTCTATACATATCTACCTGTTTCTCAGCTTTCTGTATTATTCCACTGAACATTTTTGCCTAACTTTCTACCAATACCATCCTCTTTTGACCACTACTCCATTTTCTATCAATTATGATTATGTTTATAATAAATGAAACAAAAGCGTAAAAACATATGAAGTTGTATGCAAAAGAACACAAAAGTACAAAGTGAAGTCTGGGATTTTTAGAGGAGAATCTAAAGTCTAATTTCTTAGAAAAAAATTCACAGCCCAACAGAATGAGTATCAGGAATCTGGTACGTGAAAGTTGTGCGCAGGAAGTAAATGGGAGTTAGTAAAGGAATGAAGAAAGAGCCGGTCGCTGGTGGCTCACGCCTGTAATCCTAGCTACTCAGGAGGCTGAGATCTAAGGATCGCGGTTCAAAGCCAGCCCGGGCAGGAAAGACCGTGAGACTCCTATCTCCAATAAACCACCAGAAAACCGGAAGTGGCGCTGTAGCTCAAGTGGTAGAGCGCTTGCCTTGAGCTGAAGAGCTGAGGGACAACGCCCAGGCCCAGAGTTCAAGCCCCATGACCGACCAAAAAAAAAAAAAAAAGGAATGAAGAAAGGTAAGGAGGGGAGAACACAGTCATAATAATCAACGCATACCCGATATGAAACTAACAAAATTGAGGGGAGGAGGATGGGTTAGGAAGGATGGGAGAGAATTATGACAGGGGTGACATTGATCAAGGTGCATTTTACTTATAAAATGATCTGTTGCATGGTAATGCCTTTGTACAACTGCTTAAAAATAAAAAAAACCTATAATTTAAGTAAAGGAAACAGAATGAAGTAGCAAGTATTGTGTGCTTGTGTGTGTGTGTATGTGTGTGTATGTATTAGGAGGAAAACAAAGTCATAAATGAAATAGAGATGACAAATTTTTAGATTCTTTTCTTGATTACTAAAAATGTTTATATTTTCCCATACATTTCAAGTACATATATATTTGTAATTAAATGCATATACTTGTATTGAAGTACTAATTATACTTATTGTATCTAAAATATCTCATGTTACCACGAATCCTATTAAATATTGTTATTGAGGAAAATGGCTGTCCCATATATACTGACTTCATAACCAGTTAAATCACTTAAATTTCTGAATTTATGTACTTATTTCTATTGGATTTTCCATGTTTTCATAAATAATACATATCCTTTAGTTTCTCTCTTTTAATAAGTTGTAGTTCTTTTTTTCTTATTTCCTTCTATAGTTTGTTCTGAAACAATGGTAAGTTATAGAAACAATGGTGGTTATGCTATTTATTGTCAAGTTATGATAAGGCTGCCTTATATTTTAATGCTATCTGAATAGTTGGTTTTTGCTTTTTGATTAGTATTCGTTCCTAACTAATAACTAAGCTTTTCTGATTTTATTGAGGTTTATGAGGAATGGAAGATGCACTTTATTTTAAACCATTTATTAAGATCTCTCTATGAACTTATCAACATAGCAAATTATATATCTTAATAATATATCATTGCTTTGATTGAAAAGGTCAACTTGATTATTCAATTATTCTTTTATTATACTCTTAAATTAAGAGTTTCATTTTAGGGATTCCTGCTCATTTGAAATAAGTAATCTTAATCCATTATTTACCCATTAATTTGGAATTGCCTTTGTCATAATTCAATATCTGAGTTACACACAAAAGTTTCAGAGAACCAGTTGAAAGTTTTCTATATTTATCATTCTCTGTAAAAGTTCATTTGACATCATAGATTGCAGCTCATGGAAAATTTAAACCAAATCAACCATAAAACCTTGAGCACAAAGAATGGTTGAGCTAATTATTTTATAATAATATTCATTTTCTTTTTGTACATTTTTATTGTAAAAATGCTGTACAGAGGGGTTACAGTTACATAAGCAAGGTACTGAGTACATTTACTATTGAGAAAACTGTAGTGTCATTCAAATTTCTTCCATGTTTTGATTATTATCTGTGACACTTTGGTGGTTATAACCAAATGTTTTCTTTTAAGGAGAGTGTCATTTGTTGGTTAAGTCTGAAAATGGAAAATATTCAGAAAAGTTACTTTTCAGGTTTTGTTTTGTTTTAGATTGGACTCCTTTCCTTCTTTCCTTCCTTCCTTCCTTTGTTTTGCCTTTCTTTTTTATTTTAGACAGTTGTTCTATTTGTTTTGAGTTCCTTTATTCCTGTCCAGATGATAGCAAGATTTCTACATCATTCTTGTTTTCATTAATTTTTTTTAATGTTTTCAGTGTGTGTGCCATATTGTCCCTTAATGTTTACCTTGCCATGCAATTTGGTCTCAGATGTGTCTCTTCTATAATTAACATCGTCTCATATATTTTTACAGTCTTTTTGAAGTAAAGGAACCTACCAAAATATAGCCAGTGAGAGTGATAGAACTTAATTATCACAGACTGCATTCACCTCTGCAGTCATCATCCAGGTCTGAAAAAAAGAACATTACTACAATCCCAGAAGCACTTCTGTGTTTCCTCTTCTTCCTCAGCAGCAGTCATGCAGACTGTCACAATGGCCTACTATTCTAGTTCTGATTTAGAACCTGAATAGAATTTAAGTGTGTAGCATTTCCTATACATGTTTGTTTATGCATGTTGCTATAATTTGTTACACACACACCCAGGGTACTACATGACAGGCCAGTTTTCTAGACATCAACATAAAATAGCACTGCTATTATTTTTATATAATAATAGTAATGTTTAACTTTGAAATATGTCTCAGTTGTTTTATGTTACTATTTTGTTTGAAACATTCATTGTTACTTGAAAAAAATTCTAAAGAAACTATAAGAATTGAAAATGAGTGAATTAAGATTCTAATAAGATGATTTTAAGTAAATGCAAATAGAATGAGAAGAAATATGTGAAAAGCCATCTTGGAAAATGAAAAAAAAATTCTGGGAAATGAATATATACTAAACTATTTAGACAAGTTGACCTCTATGTGTTAAATTTGTTTGCTAGAAATTGTGGTAATCGTGGTGGGAAAGGGGAAAGTTTGAATGAAGATTTCCAAACACATTCAGATAGAAGAAATTTTATCTCATAATTGATATTTAAACAGGGTAATTACAATGTACAACATACTCTATATTTCATAATTAGAAGAGATGAGTTTGAAGGATCTCAACAAAGAAACAATATTAAAGGAAATAGAGATTTGATTATTAAACATCTGATTTGATTATTATACATTATATTTATATTTTTAGAATTAACCTATTCTAGTCTGTAATAAATACAAATAGCATTTGCTAAACAAAATAAAATAAATTAACATTAAGAATTAAAGTGAGAAGGGGAAAAACAAATAATTTAAATAGGGATACAGGTGGACCCATCGCAACAATAAGATGTACAATGAACTTTACAACTTTGGTGGGGGGGCGGGGAGGATTGGGAGGGTGGGGGGAGAATGGGAAGGGGAAACAAAGGAGGAGGCTACAATGCTTGATAAGAAATGTATTCATTATTTTGCCCATGTAATTGTAACCCCTCTGTACAGTATTTTCACAATAAAAAAAGAAAAAAAGAATTAAAGTGATAAAAATTTATAGATCCAATAATAAAAATGAAAACTGGAAATGGGTTTTTAGAACGGTTATCTGTTTTTTTGTTTGTTTTTAGTTTTTGTCGGTTGTGGCGCATGAACTATGTTCCTGGGCACTGTCCTTAAGCTCTTCAGCTCAAGGTGATTACTCTACCATTTGAGCCACAGTGCCACTTCCTGGTTATCATTTTTAAAGCCTAAAGGATAAAGACTTAATTGACTGATCCAAAAACATATTGTAGTTACTCTAAGGTTTTTTTTTTTTTAATATCTTGGGTTTAAAATCTGAGCATCTGGGTCATGAAAGTGTAATTATGTATCTTATCAGGTATATTGTTTTAAAAAATGGCATGCTTGCTTCCTGTAGTTAGACATATCAGGATCAAGATAATCAGGATTTTTTAAAAGGTAAATACAAAAGTTAATAAAGACTATTTTATTGAGAACTTCTTATATCCTGGAGACTGTTAGATACTTTATATGGATTTTCTTAGTCTGTAGCCCAGTAAATTAAATACTATATTTATCTATTTTACAGATGAATAATGGGTTGAGAACATTTAATTCAAAGATATGCTAAGTAATATACACCTGGGGCCTGGGATTTGACATAAAGCATCTACTCTCATCATTACTTTTAAAGATAAATCATTTTGCCTGAGAGGAACTCTTTCAAACACTCTTTACTATTTTGTTAACAGGAACTATTCTCACAAGAGGAAGGAAAAACCTGGATATTAAAGGGAAGACAAAAGGCAATCTCAAACGGTCCTTTTTTTTTTTTTTTTTTTTGACAAACTCATCTATGTAAGAATCTTGAGACATTCTATAACATTGGGAATCAACAAAGAGGTTACAAGAAAGAATCTGGGAACTGCCAAGTAACATCTATTAAAGTGTCTGTTATTCATTGAATTGGGCTTAAAAGGCTCTAACATCCCCATAAACCAACTGCTTTTGTAAAGTTTTGTGCCACAGCACAACATGGAGTCTTTGGCATATCATTATGAACATTTTGTGCCTTTAGACAGCTCTAAACAAGTGGCCACAAAGAATTCATTAACACATGAATATGCAGGTGGAAACCTAAATCAACACAATAACCAACCTGTGGAGGAAGTGCAATCCCAAAGCAATAACAATATAGCACCTCCAGTAAACTCTAACAAGAAGATCCAAAGCTGCCCAGTATTGCCTTCCCCCAAATCTCGATTATCAGTGTCCCAAGATGTCTATAACAGGATTATTCAACCACAATCATCCCACTCCAAATGTTCAGACAAACCTTCACTGAATCTTCACTGGAAAACTTCATTGTGCCCCTCACGGAAAGCCCTGAACTTACCTTTTTCTTATTTCAAATCTCCGGCAACATCTTCATCTAACTTTAATAAGACACCATTATCATTGGAACCCAACCAGAGGGTCCTGAGGTCAAGATTACTCCTCCTGAAACCTGACAATTCATCTTCAATTCCAGATGTTTGGGTATCACCTTCATTGAAGTCCAGTGAAAAAGTCTCAAGTTCATTATCCCCCCTCCAACAGGAAGAAACGACTTCCCTAAACATTATCTGGACATCATCCTCTTTGAGAACCAACCAAAAAGCCTGTAGCTCAACAACACTTCAAACTAAATCTCCAAAAACAACGTCATTGGATTGCCTTTGGAAATCTTTATTGGAGCGAAATCAAAAGTCTTTGCAGTCACCATTACTCAAGAAAAAACTACAAGCAAATAAATGCGTTCAGACATCACCTTCTCTGGAGTTTAATTACATGGGAATGAGCTCCCCATTACCTGAACCCAGACTTCAGAGATTACCTACAGTAAACTCTAACACCCATGTCATGACTTTACCACTGTCTCACTTAACATTAAAGAAATCATCTTTATCAGATTCTATTCACCAGTCTTCGAGGTTTCCACTGTTTGAGTCAAAGTCTCAAACCATTAGGCTTAATGGTAATTTTAAGGCCCTGAAATCACCAACTTATCACTCCAAGTTGAATACCACTTCACCAAATGACAAATACAGGCCTACACATATATGGCCATTCCATCCCACACTAAATACATCTGGCCAATCATTATCAAGCATCAAACACTGCATCAGGAGCACAGCTTCTACCTTGGGTTCCAAACTCCAAAGTACAAGCAGCTTTGACTTTAGGTCAAAGACAAAATTAAATAAAGAATTTCCCTGGACTTTTAGTTATATATATCCCTGCGTTGTGAAAGGTGGAACTCTGCCCGATGATGTTGTAAACAAAATTATCAATTCTATCTCCAAGACGAGAATCCAGAGAGATATTTGTAGACAGATTCTCTTTCGAAGGATGAGGGGAAGGCCAAATCCCCATCCAGGCCCACGCCTTTCAACAGCGTATACAGTTTGTTTAGCTTGTGCTTCCTGCATAAAATCTCATTGTAACCATCGTATAGGAAGGAAAGATCCTCGGTGTGCAAGGCTGTTTGTTATACCAACACCTGAGACGACTACTGAGGGGAAAGTAGTGGTAAAACTACTTCTTATTCTTTCTCTACCAGAGATTTCATCTTCTCTCCTATTTCCTATGAAGGACAATCAGCTTGACGAAGCTCTGGATAACGACCTTGAAGGAATGGAGAAAATGCCGCAGGTGATCCGCACATCACAATCTGGTATCTGCCAGGAAAAGCTTTCTACCAAGAAGAAAGTTAGTGAACAGTCGCAGGCTACTGAATGGCTGCTTTATGTTAAAAGTACAAATGCTTTACATCTGCCATCCCAGTTCCCAACCCCTTCTTCCTCTTTCTCCTCCTTGTCAGTTTCTTCTGCCTCCTCTTCTTCCTCTTCTTCCTCCTCTTGTTCTGCTTTGCCCATCCCGCCCCCTCCTACTGAAAAAGCCTGTCACCAATCTCCCCCCCCAGATAGAGTGTTCACAAAAGTACTAAGTTACCAACATCGACTGCCCCAGGGGGTCTCCTGGCTTGAGTTTATATGTAGTAAAGATTACCAACCACTTGAGGGAAAGCTGCAACAAAGCCAAGTACCATCTCTCCAGTCAAAGTCTGTGCAGCGCTACATCAGTATAAAAGGCACAAAGGGACCAAGCTTACTGTTCAAATTTTTCCAAAAAAAGTTCAAAATGAGAAATTCTGATTAAATGAACATCGTGTCTTTAAAAAAAAAGCAATGACCTCCTAGTTTTTTGGGACTAGTGTTTGATTTCTTCTCATATTTATTAATATTCTGACACTGAATTTTAGTCATCCATCTAAGAACTATCATGTTTAATTTTATGACTTGAGTAAAAGAGCATAAATCTCTTAGAAGTTAAAACATGAATCCTACATATTTAAGAGAATGCCTGCATAGAATAACCGCTCTATAATTATTGTCCAGTAGTTGGACAGACACCAGAAGTATCTATCTGGCCCTGAACAATACTAGCTTATTGCCTATAGCCTCCCACTGGTGGCTCACTCTTGTAATCCTAACTACTCAGGAGGTTGAGGTATGAGGATCATGGTTTGAAGCCAGTCTGGGTAGGAAAGTCTATGGGACTCTCATTTCCAGTTAAACATCAAAGTCAGGAGCAGTGCTGTGATTCAAGTTGGATAGCACACTATCCTTGAGCACAAAAGTTCAGGGCAGGGACCCAGCTCTAAGTTCAAGCTATAGGACTACCACAAAAAAATACAATTAAGACCCAAAAACATATTTTCTCAAGCCAATTTATTCCCACCTGTTTCCCCATTTTTAAAGAGAATTGAGGTTATATTCAACCCATATACGAAGGGGAAGTTTTCAGTTATATATTTCTAGACAAATGTTACTATTAATATCACATGCTCTGATATCTAATAATCTATTCAATCTGAATTCACAAGTATTAAGAGAAAACTACTTCATGCTTATTGTGACAACATTTCCTTTATGATTACCTTAATGATTCCTTAATGATTACCTGGATCTATAAAGCCACATTGGTTAATGAATTGTTTTTAAATGGGTTCATTCCACTGAGTCTGATGGTAAAGGAAAGAAAGCTGCTTCCATGTATATGTCATAAATGATCATCTCTTTTTGCAAGGTCAAGTATAGGCATCTCTTAAACTAATGACTCTCAGTTCTAATTCTGTCTCAAATCATTTCAGTTCCCAGGATGCATATTAAACATTTCAGTTGAAACATTTCTAATTCAACATGACCAAGCCAGAATTAATTACTTTTTACCTGTATAATTTACATCTTATATATTCTACTTCCCTCTGCCTTTCTGGTTACAGTTGGATATATTGTTATTCACCATAAAACCTTTCTATGATATTTTTCATTGCTTATCTGATTCAAAGACTATAGATTTTTATGGATTTATTATTGCTAGGAGTCAACTTTTTTCTCCACTTGTCGCTTCCTACTTGGTATGAGAGCCACTTGTCAGCTGGGTTATGGAATTAACTTGTAAGCATACACTTACTTTTGACCACATAGCTGAGATACAAAGTTGATAATGTTATTCTACTGCTTACAATCTTTAAATCATTATCCATTGATTCTTGGACAAAATAAAAATGTCTTTTATGATTACATGATTACAGTATGATAATTTCTCAAAATGGACTTTTTATTTTTCTCCATTTTCCCATTATATATTTTAACCACAACTGTGTCTTTGCAATGTGCAGATTATGCCAAGAGTCCTTTGAATCTTACATTTCAACTCAGTAATTCTCTTGCTTAGAATGACATTCTTAATCATGAGATTTTATTCTGTGAGTGTCTACTTTGTCTTTGCCTTCTTTTCTATCTTTTATTATCCTCAAGTAGCTGTATAAAGAAGTTTCAATTCATGTATCATTTTGGGAGCGGTGACATATTGAGCAATGTCGCCATTTTCTACTTCATACTGGCATCTTCTGGAAAGCTTTTTTTTTCCTGTGATGCCTGCAAAATATGAATGGATATTGCTATCATCATAAATCTGTGTTCACTCACTGTGGTTCTCCCAATCATATTATATTACAACTATTTCTTATCTTTTCAACTTGCTAGACTAAAAATTCATTCAGGTGTTATTGGGTTTTATTTTTTCTTTACAACTTCATCCTCAGAATAGACTAAATATATGATGTGTCTAAAATGTGTGTTGGTATTCAGTTAATTCTATTAAAGCTCTTTATTAAGAAAATATTCTCTGAGGCTGGGCACTGGTGGCTCATGCCTCTAATCCTAGCTACTCAATAGGCTGAGATAGGAGGATCCAGTTTGAAGCCAGCCTGGCCAGAAAAATCTGTGAAACTCTTTGACTCATCTCCAATAAACTATGCAGAAAAGGCTGGGAGTAGTGCTGTGGCTCAAGTGGTAGAGCACTAGCCTTGAGCAGAAAAGCTCAGGGACAGTACCCAGGCCCTGAATTCAAGTCCCGAGACTGACAAAAGTAAAAATAAAAATAAAACTCTTCTGAAACAATGTCCAATGATTTTTATTTTTTTAGAGTCTTAAAAACAGGTTTTTCTACATTTTATCTTTGTGGGAACTATAATAACCTTACCATTGAAAGGTTGTCTTATTTCTTAGTTAAAATGTTTCTATCAAGATGAAGTGCTTGGGGCGGATTGCTCTAGTTTGGATACCACGTGGGACGCAAAGGTGACTTCGGGTCAGGATGTCCTTGATTTTGAGCTTCACAAGTTGCTTGGATCGCAAAAGTTCCACGACTCTTGAGTAGTGAATGCCTGGCAAACATGCGGGAACATACATTTAAGAGAATAATATGAATAAATGTTTTAATATTTGAAAAAAATGTTTCTATCATTTGATTGCAGCATGAACAGCTGATATATAGCTTTTCAAGGATGAGGAAGAAATGATACATGCAACGATGTGTTCAAAGCCTTCTGTCAGTCTTCAAAGGCCCTTAACATGTGTTTTATTCTTCTTGAACTTCTGATGATATGTATCATTTCTGTTGTTATTGTTCTAACATTTCTTTACAAGATTAAATTTCATGAATGGGAGCCGTATGTTGGTCTTGCTACTAACTCCTTTGAACTCCTTTCAACCTAGAATTTAAGCACTGAGTAAATGTTTGTAAAATGAAATTGAGTTCAATTAATTTTTTTACAGCACTGGTATTTGAACTCAGAACCTTGCATTTTCTTAGACCAGGAATCTTCCACTTACACTATTAACCTAGCATTCTTTTGCCTTGATTTTTGAGTCTTGGTATATTTTCCCTAGGCTAAGCTAGATTCACATTTGTATTTTCTGTGTAACTGTGATGACAACCATACTATACCACCCAGTTTTTTATTTGTTGAGATCAGTCTCAAGAACTTTATGCCTATATTGACATTGAACAACTATATTCCTAATCTCAGCCTATTTGAATATCTAGGAATACAGGTGTAAGTTTTCATAGACCATTTTGACATTTATCAATAACGTACATTTAACATTCTAATTTGGCTTATTTTAAAAACTATATTATAGTATGTTCTTATTTTTTGAAGTATGAATTAGATACTTCTAACTTCTCTATTTTATTTGGAATGTTTTTTTTTGTTAATTATAACTGTTTCATAGATTTCTTTTTTTTTGGGGGGGTGTCTGGTTGTGGGGCCTGAACTCTGGGTCTGGGCCTTGTCCCTTAGCTCTTCAGCTCAAGGCTAGAGCTCTACCACTTGAGCCACAGCGCCACTTCTGGCTTTTTTCTTTTTGCTTATGTGTTGCTGAGGAATCAAACCCAGGGCCTCATGCATGCAAGGCAAGCACTTTATTCTGAGCCACCTTCCCAGCCCCTCTTAGCTTTCTTTTCAAAACAATTTTAAACTATTGTTATTGTTGTTGTTCCAGCCAATGCTGAAGCTGGAACTCAGGACCTGGATTCTGCTTGTGACTTTTGTGCTAAAGACCAGTGCTCTACCACTTGAACCACAGCTGCATGCCTGGTTAATTGGACATAACCATGTCATGGGCTGTCCTACCTGGTCTGGCTTTGAACCATGATCCTCAGATCTCAGTCTCCTGAGTAGCTAGGATTACAGGCATGAGCCACTGATGCTCATACAGGAAGAAAGGTTATTAGTGACAGAAAGGCCAAGACTTTTTGCAAGATTTTATACAGATAAGATAGTATTTAAAGTAGAAGCATTCACAATTTACTATGTCTAAAGTTATTTGAAAGGTAACATAAACTGATCAATAATCTCATTATCTGTGTCTAGTGGCAAAGTACAAAATGAATTCTAATGTAATGTTACTTTTAAGCAGTCATACCAGTAAATATGATATAATAAGACACTGACAATCATAACTATTTCAAGGCAGGCACCAAGGGATTATACCTATAATCTTAGTCTCTGGAGAGGCTGAGATTCAGAGTTTTGAAGTTCAATACCAACACAGAAAGAAAAGTTTGCTGGACTCTAATTCCAAACTGCTCAGGATAAAGTAAAACCAGAGTCTGCTTCAAGGAGATAGACTGCAAGTCCTGAAAACACAAGGCCCCATATTCAAACCCTAGTACTGCCAAAGACAAAAAATATTATGACTATATAGAATTATTTTTAAAAATTGCTTCCATTTGCCTAAAATAGTGAGCAATTGATAAATAATATGGATATTCATTTGTAGATACACACCCTAATATGCCACGAATGTGATGTTTTCCCAACTGAAAAGAGCACATACATTTTAGAAATGATGTTATCAACTGCAGGAAAATACCTTCAGAAATGTCTTAGTTATGAACAGAGACTCAGCACGAGTTGGAAGATGAGATTAAAACAGAAAGGAGATGACTAAATACTATATGTAATTTCAACAAGAAACTTTTTGATAAAAGCAAAGAAAAAGTATATCAGCATGTCATCTGTGATCTAAGTGAAAAATATCAGACAATTCTACTCTGCAAAACACAGACATTATTTGTGTATGTTTGTGTAAAACCTGTTTCCTACACATGAGAATGGTTGAACAATTGGAAGTAAACCCTGGAGTTATATAAAAGAGAGTATATAGAAGAATAGTAATTATAAGGTATTTTTTAAGTATATAATTTTAGAGGACATGAACTAGATTTAAATTCTTTAAATGTATTAAATGGTATTAGAGATATACAACATACCTAGTATTTTAATATGTTTTTATTGTAAAAATAATGTACAGGGGGATTATAGTTACATGAGTAAGGTAATGACTACATTTCCTACATGCCTAGTCTTATTTTCAATTTATTTTTAATTATAAATAAGCCAACTCTAAGAAGAAAGATAATAAGGTGGTGAATATATTTACACCATCAGTCAGTTATAAACTACATTCCTTTACTTACATTTTCTTCACATTTTATAATTGCTAATACCAGTGTACAAAAAGATCCAGTATTGCAGTCCCATTATTTATGACTTATGTGTGAATTCATTTGTCCATTTTAAGAAATGTACTAAATATTTATAAATCCATAACAAGCTTTGTTTTGTATATTTTAAACTTTGTACATATATTATCATAATATATTTTTCATCTTGAAATGTGAGGCATCTGATCTAGTGTATACTTTTGAGACCCATCGTTTCAAGATATAGATAGCTCATTTTAATTATATATAATCACATACATACATATGTATTATATAACTGCAGAGTATGAATTTAAAATTTTATATACTTATTTTAGGTTGAACAGTACTCATACACATTTTTGTGATGATAAATAGCATTGTAATGACTTTTTAAAGCAAATCTTTTTATTGTGATTAAGTGATTACATAATTTTCACAAATTTCACAGCATTGTGAGATAGTGATGCTTAGTTAAAGTCACACACATTCTATCTTTCATGGAACAAATTGTCTTTATCGTGGTTTATAAAGTTTATGAGTTCTATGAGCTTTGACAATACAGTTATTTCTTCCACATCTGGTGATATGTTCATTTCTTTCCTTTTGCTTTATGTCAGCTGTTCCCTCTTTCCTGCTCATTCCCTCCCTCCCTTCATTGCTGCCATTGAATTTGTTGGGTTTTTTTTTGTTTTTTGTTTTTTTTTCAGTTCTGGGGATTGAAATCAGGGCCTGGACACTATTACTGAGGTTTTTGCTCAAGACTAGCACTCTCCCACTTTGAACCACAGTTCTACTTCTAGGTTTTAGATGGGTAACTGAAGGTAAGAGTCTTGGGAACATTCTTTCCCCATCTGGCTTTGAACTGTGATCCTCAGATCTCAGACTCCTGAGTAGCTAGGATTAGAGGCATTAGCCACCAGTGCCCAGCCATGGCATTTGTTTTATATCTTATTTTTCACATGTATAGAAAGTTCTCACGAGTTTTTCTGTGCAGCACCATTGTCAATTGCACAGCATCTTATTGGAAATCTAGTCACGGAATCTCACTTGTCACAAATTTACTAAATAATAACCTGGATTTTTATTTCCTCAAGTAAGTTTATACATATTAGTAGTTTGAGAAATACTGCCTTAAATATAGAGTGAATGATGGTGTGTGATAGAGCTGTTCAATACTTATATAATGCAAGTCTAATTTGATTAATAAATGATTTAATTCTCAAGTATTCCCCCAAAACCCTTGTGGTAAAAGCTTGGTCTCTAGCTGAAGTGTAATTGGGAGGTGGTGCTTCTTAAGGAGATCAGACTAAAAGGAAGTTAGGTCATTAGGGTTGTGTCTATAAAGGACATGTTGAATACCAGATCATTCATCTCTCTGCTTCCTGACTACCATGAGGTAGGCAATTTTGCTTTACTTCTTGTACTATGTAGCCATAGGATCACAGCAAACAAGGCCAAGTTATCATGTATTGAAAACCCTGAAACCATGAACCATAATAAGTCTTTTTAAAATTAGTATGAAATTTCCTTTTAGTGCTATTGTTAATGAATTCAGTCTCATTAAAAAAATATAATCTGTTTTTCACAAAAAAACATTTCTGAAAAAAATTTATGGGCCTAAATTGAAAGGCTTATCAAGCAAATGTATAGTAAATACAAGCATAAATAGACAAATAGCTTTGTCCCTCATATCAGATATAGAAGATTTAAAATAAAAATTAGAGGCAATTGAAAAGATCATTCTAATACAGGGGAATTTCCATCAATAAAACCTAACAATGCCTAATTATGTACCAAATATTGGTCACCCATCATCATCAAAATGGTTGGACATTTCTATAACTAGATGGAAGGGGTGAGACATTAATCAAAAGGTACTGTACTTATAACCTGATAGTTGAATTAAAATCCCTTAGTATAAATACTCACAGATAATTTTTTTTAAAAGCCCAAAGAGGAAAAAAGTATACCTAATCTCTAATACAATGATAATAAAAGGTATCAATATCCCACTCTTACCAATAAACAGGATATCCAAGCTTGAATAATGGTAAAGTAAATGTTTTTAATGTCACAAACAATAGGCTCTGTTAGCAACAAATGGGGATTAATCACAAGAAGTGTGGCTATCGCCATCTTTAAAAGTTTAAAAACTGATAAAGCTCAACATGTTTTCCCAAAAGACACAGTTGTTGCTTTGGTAAGAATGGTTTTCATTGAAGCTTTATTTACCTTACTGTTTTTATTGATTGTAAATAGTTATATTAGGCCATGAGCATTCCTTGCAGTATGGTGAATCAGCACACCAGAGATCTAATAGAAATTAACGAATCAATTCTGTTCAAATTATTTCTGTGCACTCATCTAATATTCTAATGTGCTTATTTTTATGTGGACAGAACAAGTTAGAATAACCTGTATACTTGTAGTGAATCATTTATCACTATATTTTTATCATAGTCTTTATTATAGTCTTAATTATATTAGTTTATAAATACCCAAGCAGATTTGTTTATTTATTCCCCAAGAGAATGCCACACACACATTTCACTTTTTTTCCAAACATGAGGTCTTTCCTTATTTCTTTAAAAATATATTTACTGTTTTGTTCAAACTATTGTGCCAGGAGTTTTAATATAACATGTCAATTTATGTGTATCATCCATCTTTTTTAAAATATTGTAAAGGTGCTGTAATGAGAACATTCCCTTTTGAACAATGCAACCCCCTCCCTCATTCTCTTACAGCTTTCCCCTCCCCACATGCCGTCCACCAAAGTTATATAGTTCATTTCTAACATAGAGTCTAGTGGTTTACATTGCTGAGTTGATTCACATTTCTTCCACCGTTTCTGTGCTTCCCCTTTCCTTTCCCAAATCAGATAAACTTATATACAAGACAAAAGTACAGATATCACAAACAAGGACAGAAAGAACTAAACCAAAGGGATGGTGGGGAGAACCAAAAATAATATAATGAAAAACCTCATATTTCCATTTCTTGGAAATAAGCATCATTTAAATAAGCATCATTTTATATTACTTTATGCACATAGCTATTGGGTCCTTGCAATCCTCTCCTAAGAATATCCTCCTCTGTTCTCATGTGTAAATGTTTAGATTGCTGTTTATTAAGAGTCCTTTCTTTCATCATTCTCTAACACCCCCACCAGTTATCCTATCCCAGTTCCACTCATCTCAAGTTTCTTAGTTCAATTTTCACACATGCATATTGTTTACTATGCTATGAAGTCACCATTCCCTTCAGGCAAGACATGTTTCAACATCCAGGTACTCATTTTGTTGCATTGTTTATTAATTGTTCAAAATAATAATACTATAGAATCTTATTCCTTCATAAACCATTCTTTAGTCAGTTTGATTATGTATGCTTTTGGCCCTGTATGAGTTTTAAAATATATTTATAGTTTAGTTCTTCCATATGTGAGTAAGAAAATATGTACTCTTAGTTGCTCTAAGCCTCACATCACTCTATATGAATTTTTTCAGGTCCATCTATTTTGATTCAAATAATATAACATATCATATATATGATATATCACACATCACATGTCACACATACCACAGAGAATATATGTAATTTATGTTTCATATACATGAACATAGGTTATATATATCATGTGTTATGTGTAACCTATGTGATATATGTTTCATATGTAATATATATGTGTATGTGTGTATATTTGTATTTGTATAGATAGGTAGGTAGGCAGGTATACAGACACACAGAGACAGAGAGAGACAGAGAGAGAGAGAGAGAGAGAGAGAGAGAGAGAGAGAGAGAGAGAGAGAGAGAGAGAGAGAGAGAGAGAGAGAGAGAGAGAGAATCTCCAAGAGTAGTTTGGCTGGATCATAGATGAGTTCTAAGTTTTAGGATTTTTCAGGAATATTTATACTGCTCTCCATAGCAGTTGTATTAATTTATATTCCCACTGACAGTGTATTGGTATTCTTCTGTATTTTTGCCAGTGTTTATTTTTGTTCCAATTCTTCATGATGGTCTGTTTGGCTGGAGTAGGATGGAATCTAAATTTTGTTTGTTTTACATTTCCTCTGTAGACTGGGATATTAGGCATTTTTATGAATTTATTTGACATTTTTTGTACTTCTGAAAAAGATTTATTTAGTTCCTTTGCCCATTTGTTAATTGGGATATTGTTTCTTTGAGGATTTAGGCTTTGAGCTTTTTATATATTGTGGTTATTAGACTCTTTCAGATTTGTAGCTGGCAAAGTCTCCAATTCTAGAGGATGACATTTAAGCCTTAATAACTATACATTTCAATATGCAGAGGCCTTTAAAGAAAATATTTGTAATATCTTTAAGTAGATGTACAAAGGAGTTGTCATTCACTGAAGCAGTTTATGAATACAGTGCATGTTGATCAATGTCACCCCTTTTAACATATCACCCATCCCTCCAACCCTACCCTATCCTCCACTGTTCTTATTTTAGGTTATGGATGGACTTTTCTGCCATTTAACAAAGCGGTTTATGTGCGTAATGCATCTTGATCTGTGTCACTACTTCAACATCTTCACCCCCCCCCTTCCACACACCCCTTGCATTATTTTTTCTCAATTCTGTGGTATGTATGATGAATCTTTGCCTGTATTCTCCCTGCTTTCCCTTCTTCTTCATTCTTATACCCCTCTCCACTTTCTTAATTCAATCCCATTTGTCATTTTCTATTTGCTAAACTCTTCAAGTTATCTTCTACCTAGGTCTATAAATCATAGTATTTTCTCTTTTCTATTGTAGTTTCATAGCTTTAGGTCACATATTGAGGTATTTTTGACTCACTTTGAAATGATATTGTTACAAGGTTAGAGATAAGGATCTAGTTTCAGGTTAAAATTTGAGCTTTGTTATAATTAAATCACATGTTTTCATTTCTTCATTACAATGCATAATGCATGCTAAAAATGTTTGTTCAGTTTTTCTGAGGCTATTTTTTGTTTAATATAATGCATTTGATTGTTAAAATCATTCAATGTTTGCAAGCAAATGCCATGAATCATGGCTGGTTTATAGAACCTGCTGAAAGACATAGAAGACAGAGAATTCAATGATTTTATGTACTATGTCAATTCTTGTTGGTTGAGTCATAATGAATGCCATAAAGAAGTTTCGTAGTAATTCAAATTTGAATTTTTCTTGAAACAAAGGGAATGCATTCCAAGTATTCAATATACAAAAAATGGTAGTGCATGCAATTTACATTTTTCTCAAAATATGTCAACATCTAAGACCAAATGAAATTCATACCACCAAATAAATGCTTATTTGTAATTTGGCAAAACAGGATGGTTTTCCACTGTAAGTCAGTATACAGACTTAAATTATAATTGACAGAATTATGCAAATGAATCTTAAAAAACTACAAGAAATTTTGGAACAACACTAATACCGAGTTGACACAATAGTTACTAAATACATTTATAGGGATCATTTTGATGGTGTTATACTTTTACTTCAAAATAAAACACATTCTTCTATAATAAATATTTTCTTAATTTTATTACAAATACTAAAGTAAAATGATTTCTGGTATTTGAATCTGATTTCTGGTATTTAGAAATCTTTTAAATGTAATTGGGACAACTCACACATATGTATATACTTCTTAGCTGTGTATAAGTAGAGATCATGTATATATGATGAAAATTTTGTGAACAAATTGAGATGTGTTGTAAATGTAGTGTATGAAAGATTTGAAAATATTTTATTAAGAATATTTTTATTAGTTAGAAAATAAAAGACAATCTAGAATTTAAGCTATAATGAGTCAGGTCTGTTGAGGGTTTCTCAAACTATCATTTTTCCCAGGCTTGTGACATGTATATTTGACAAATATTTGTTATGTAAGAGTATACTTAGGGGGCTAGGAAGGTGGCTCAGTGGTAGAGCGCTTGCCTTGCTTGCCTTGCATGCATGAGGCCCTGGGTTCGATTCCCCAGCACCACATAAGGAAAAAAAAAAGAGTATACTTAGATCTTTAGACTGCTTATGTGTCCTTAATTCTTAAATGTTAAAAATAAATAAATGAGGCCGGGCACTGGTGGCTCACACCTGTAATCCTAGCTACCCAGGAGGCTGGAATCTGAGGATTGCGGTTCAAAGCCAGCCCTTGAAGGAAAGTCTATGAGACTCATCTCCAATTAACCACAAGAAAACCGGAAATGGCCCTGTGGCTCAAGTGGTAGAGCGCTGGCCATGAGCTGAAGAGCGCAGGGACAAGCCCAGAGTTCAAGCCCCACGACTGACCCCCCCCCCCCAGTAGTTATCATGTTA
Source organism: Dipodomys merriami (assembly GCF_024711535.1). Lineage (NCBI taxonomy): Eukaryota > Metazoa > Chordata > Mammalia > Rodentia > Heteromyidae > Dipodomys > Dipodomys merriami. Next base: position 94,006,206 of record NW_027203381.1, on the reverse strand, counting down.
ACATGGATAAAAAGTCAACTTTTATGAAATATTTTAGGATATAAATATTTCTCTTGGAAAACATATCAACATATGTTTATCAGTAAATATATTGAAACTGTTTTCAGGGGAGTATTTTTCTAGTTGAAAACTTAAAATGCTATCTAAATTTGGAAATTAGTGTATACATTATCTTTTTCCATTTTTATAGTAGTGGTTTCTGTGTCACAAACAAATGAACAAAAGTAAGGATAGAACAGTATGCCTTGTATGTACACCTTCCTGTGAAATGGAACTACTTCAATGTTCAAGGAGCCAAACACAAATTTTAATGAAGGATCAATTAGTAGAAAGGTAATAAAGATAAGTATATTTTATACTTTAAACCACTTTAATAATAATTTTCGTACAGAGAAATAATCAGCTGTTCTTAATTATAACCTGCTGATAAATCCAGTAAGATCTCAATATATGCATAATTTAAATATACATATAATTCAACAGAAAGCTTAATGTGTAGATTGCTTGCCTTTTCTCAAAAGTTTTCTTAAGTTTAAGGCATTTTCTAAGTTTAAGGATTTTTGAAGAAGCATAAAGTTTCAAGCCTTTACAAAATATATTTCTTGAGGAAGACAGAAAATGAGATAAATTTATTAGTTATACTGTGTTGCTCAGATGAAACTTTGGCAGACTGATGAAATGTCGATTAGAGAATTTACTGGCATATAAACAATTTGCCATAGAAATATTCTTGAACTATTCTTTCTCAAATGAACCATGAAGTTCTCAGTTTCAGTTTTAGATATTTCATTCCTAACATATTCTCTCACGATTATTCTTATTTTTGAATTTCGAAGTCAAGTGAAAATTTCACAAAGTCTGATCAAAAGCCTAAATATATTTCAGCACTAAAAATGTTGTAATTTAACACTTACCAGCAAGCATTTATAAATTAACTTCATGCAGGTGCAAAGTTGTTTTATATATTGTGCTATATGGTGGGGCACCTATATGTCTGGACTTCTATGTTTATTTATTTCATTTGAAAGACTTAAATTGATTCTATTCTAGTTGAAAATTTCACTTACAGCATCACACTTAAATAGAAATTCACACCATTTGAAAATCTCTTCATTTTTGTCTGCCTCTGTCTTCCTAATTGTTTATCTCTGTCATATACATGTATATGTGTGTGCAGACATATACTTATATATATGCATATATGTTTTAATTTCCTCCATGTTGAAAAGAAAATACATCTCTCTATATAGCTGTGTACCCTTCTCTCTCACACATATGTACCTTTCTCTATTTCAGTAAGACTAAGGTTTGATATCAGAGCCTTATACTTTCTAAGCAAGAACTGTACCATTTGAGCCATGATACCAGACTCTCTTCCTTTAGTTAATTTTCAAATAAGGTCATATATTTTTCTTATAGCTGGCTTAACTATAATTCTCCTATTTTCACCTCTTGAATAACAGAGATTACAGCCATATGCCATCACCGAGTTCACCTTTCTCGGTGTCTGTCACTGTCTCTTTCTGTATGTGTCTCTCTCTTTCTAGAGTGTTTTACTATTGACCTGCCTGAACTTGAATTTGGTAACATCTTCCTTTCATAATCCTCCTAAATGCTGGAACTAAAGATATGTTATGCCACCCTCACCTTCCATCTGATAATTTAAAACTGAACCATAAATTCAAAAACAGAACTTTGCAGATGCTACTGAAATGCTATTTACCATCGTATCTCTGTATTTCTTACCAAGACATTTAATATAATCTTATATATTCATTCAAATTATCTCCATGTATTGTTCTGTTTATACTATTTGTTCATCTCATTACATAATTCACTACTATATTTGCTTTAAAAACCATTACTACTGAAACAATCTTTGCTGAAGTTTTCTATCAATAGCATCCTTCTGTATATTCCAAATACAATGAGCCATTGACTGATTCTTACCTAGTAAAGCACCTGCCATTTCTTTTGTTTGATAAAATTTCATCTTCCAGTAACTTCTGGATGATTTTTAGGTAGTGATTGTATTTATCAGGGAAAAAAAGCAACAACAACACAACTCTGCACTAAAACAATGGCTATGTGGGTTTCCAATAAGCGAATTTACTAGAAAATAAGATTCTGTGTTTTCTTGAAATTAACTGCAATTAAGAAGTTCCAGGCTTCTGGCAGTACCAGTGCATCACTAGAGAACTCATTTTTCCTCAGGGCCATTTGTGGCACAAGGCAACATCAGCAGCTCAAGTTAGTATGTCTATTCTGAATCCATGAAGAAGCAGAACGATGGGAAGAAAAGTAGGGCTATCTTTCTAAACTGGATAATTCTTTTAATTGATTTATTATTCCTTTATGCACTTTTGGCAAAGACACAACCATATCATTATGTCAGATGAAGTACACAAAGGCCATGGAGTAATGTTTTAATTATTGCATCATCATCTTTAACAAAATGTGAATTATTTTAAAAAGTAAAGAGTAGAGGGATATTTGTTTATAACTGTCTTTGCTTCAGTATGTATTTCTCCTCACTAAGCTAATTGCAGCCTGATATTTGATAAATTATTATTACTAACATTTAAATAGACTTAGTTTTTTATTATGCTAAGATGGAATATGAACTATCACCAAAATGTTAGCTTTCAAATTCTACCTCTAAGACTACCACTAATTTAAAGATCTGAGTAGATAAATATCTGTTTAATCCTCAATTTCCTCAATACCTAAAAGAGTAATTACAATAAATACTCCATCCTAAAGTCATTGAAAGTGTTAAACAAGTTTATATTTTTAAAATAAGATTAGAGCTTGCTCTGGTTCACGGCATACGTTACATCACTGATACTAATGCTGTTGAATGAATTTGATGCACCATTGACATTTTGACCAACTCAGAGTATGTATTCTGGGACTTCTGAAGTGAACATGGTGTCTTCACCATTCACTTCTGCTAACAGAGACAACTCCAACATCCTCATTTATTCACCAGTCTCTCTGTCTCTCTCTGTTTCTCTCTCTCTGTCTCCCTCTGTCTCTCTGTTTCTCTCTCTCTCTCTCTCTCTCTCTCTCTCTCTCTCTCTCTGTATATATATATATATCTATATCTATATCTATATCTATATCTATATCTATATATATATGTTCTTCTTCATGGATTTCCTAAAATTTCTATAATCTCATGGCAAAAGCCATGAATCACAACTTTATAACCATCAAACCTTTTTAAATACAACTTTTCTGTCAGCGTTTTCTAAAGTCTTTGTCCTAAGTGAAATTTCCCTCTCACCTGAGAAAATTTACTTGGCACAATGTTTTGAGGAAGGGATTTTTCATACCTAAAGCAAATAAGCTTTGAAAAAGCTCTTTTCCAACCTCAAGCATGGTTGAGAATATTATTTCTAAATCCAGATAATATTTGTTCAGTCTTTTTTAAAGACTAAACACAAAACTAGGTTAAGATTTTCAAATATATCACCTTGTCCTTTCCTCTTCTTGTCGTTTGATAAATTCCAAGTAATGATTTAGAATCAAGTTGTTGATTTAACTTTCTGCTCCTTCTTTCCCCTTTCTTTAGCTTCAGTCATCAACATTTATTTCTTTTTGGTATCTCTTTCATCTTTTATCTCCTAGTACTTTCAGTACAATAGCTTGTTTCCTTCCCTACATACTTTATTTAAATAAGCTCACTATGATCATTTATTTACAACCAAATTCTAGTCTAATCATATTTCTTCATTCACTTATTTCAGTATATTGTTCACCTCCTTCAAAAATTTTATTGTTATTTAGATTAATTGGCTTATTATTTTAAGAATTCTCTTTCTAGTATCACAGACATTCTCAATTCTCTCCAATTGTGGCCCTCATTTGGCACAATACCAACACTGGAAACTATCTACCAGTAAATTTCTCTATACTGCACCCAAGTAGTTTTCAAGTAATACCAAAAAGAAGTGGATAGCCTGGAGTCTACTGATTTCACTAGAAATCCATGGCTACTGATCTTAAACTGGCACTTCAACTTTGAGAAACCTTATTACATGCCATAATTCTCGCTCATAATTTACTTTCGACAATGTGTTTGTGAGACCTCCTTGAAATTAGTAAAATTTCTAATATTCCCATCATCTTTTATTGGTTTCAGTAATTATCTACTGAGTCTCTTGATAAAGAGAATCTTTTGCCGTGTGTGTGTGTGTGTGTGTGTGTGTGTGTGTGTGTGTGTGTGTGTGTGTGTGTGTGTGTGTGTGTGTGTGTGTGTGTGTGTAGGTTGTGGGGCTTGAACTCTGGGCCTGACTGCTGTCCCTCAGCTCTTCAGCTCAAGGCTAGCACTCTACCACTTGAGCTACAGTGCCTCTTCCAAGAGAATCTTTTGAAAGATAACTCTTGACAGCTGGTTTACATCTGCCTTGTGCTGTGTACTGATAAGGGAATGAATATCCTTTTTTATTTAAGGGAGATGCTCCTAATGGTGTTGGGATCTCAAATTTATTGGAAAATTCACACAAAAACTACATTTTCTTTTATTTGTATATTAAGCTTTCATCCTATTGAAACTTGACTTTTATTTCCTGTCAGGTTTTTATTATGAAAACAAACAGGCACACTTACAATAATGAACATTCCCTTTAGACTCATAAATACTTTTTAATCTTCTAAATTTCAAAATTCTAAAATAAAAATTAGTTTGTGTGATGTCACAGTTTCCTCACTTCCAAACCACTACTAATTTTATTTCTGTCAAATCACTTTACTGTTCATATTTCTACTCTATTATTTTCCCTTTTCCAGCTTTAATTGAGCCAAAATTTTCTAGGTAATCCTTGAAACCAATTACCTCATTATGTGTTTTAGCTTTTAAAGCTACAACATGTAATTTTATTTGATCTTCAAAGAATCTGTGACTAAGAAATGGAAAGATGAGGGGTTTTTGTTGTTATTTTACTCTCCCCTTCTCTTCTGTCATTGTTTATGATTCCCGTACTTTTTGTCTTGTATGTAAGCTTATCTGCTTGAAAGTAAGTGGGCACACAGAAATGGTGGGACAAAGGGTGAACAAATGCAGCAGTAATACTTACTAGACACTCTGTTGGAAATGAACTATACATCTTGTGGGAAAAAGTGGTTGGGATGGAAAACCTTGGAGAAAATGAGGGAAGAGGTGACACTGTTCAAAAAGAAATGTATTCATTAAATGATTTGCATAACTCTAACATCTCGGTATATTACCTTTAACCATAAAAAGGAATCTGTGAAGCAGGTGGGCAATAGACAGCAAAAATAAAGTCATTTTCATATCATTGGGACAGTTATCTAGGATAATTAAGAACTTATACTGGTGGAATGGCAAAATATTGCATGATAACTATGGAATATGGTGAGCATGTTTATGAAAATATGCTATTTGTTTTATTTTTGCAATTCTGGATCTAATTAGTACTTAGTAACATCTTTGTGTTAGGTCAGGGAATATTTATTTAGAAACACACTATGTATCAAACATCTAAAACAAATCTGAATGACATCATCTCAAAGTACATGTAGGAGACTAGCAACTTGGCTTTAAATTGTCCCAGTTAATGAAAAGCTAGAAAGCAAATAGACTATTATTGTTATTGTTTTCTAATTAAAAAAGTTCTAGGAGTGTCATCCTTACTGCTAAACTGAAATAGAGTACAGATTAAAACTTGATTTCACTATTTATGACTTTGTGTATTCTCAACATAGGAATCTATGTATTGAAATGGCATTGCCTAAATTAAAAGCAACTGAGTTAACTTTGTTCTCATATACAAAGATGGTCTAGAAATCATACGTAAGAGAGTAGTGATTTTGTGGGAAAATGTGTATGTTTTTCTTTAATATTGAAAGAGCGTGGAGAGTAAAGGATGGAGGTTCAAGAGCTTGGATATTATTTGGGAAAACAGGGATGTTTAACATTTCAGTTATATGTAGTTTCCCTAACTCAACTTTAGTGAAATCTAGTGTTTTATCTAATGTTACTGTTAACCTCATTATGCAAGATATATATGTATTAATGTATACAAGAAATAAGAAAAATAGACAAGAAAAAGAGTTTTCTACCAGCTAAAATCACAACTAGTCATAATTCATAAGTAAAGAAGCATAAGCATAGGCAAGAAGCATAGGCGAACTCAACATACAATTATACACTAAACTTGGAATAATAAACAGACAATGTAGCTGCTATGCAAAGATAATACTCATATAAAGTAGTTCTTTTCGGTCTTCATCCTTAGCTCCGGTTTGTAGGCCTTTTCTGTGTGATTGTAGGGAAAGGTGGGAATGGCACTCTCTCTAATGTAGCATTTGTCAAACCGTATTAAAATTTTCAGTTCATTTTAAAAATCATTTTTACTATAATTTAAGTTCATACAAGGATAGATGGTAGGTTTTTTTTTGCTCAATATTGTACTTCCAGAAAAGGAGCACAGATTTTTGGCAAACCTCAGTTCTTATTTACACATAAAGATGACTGAAGAAATGAAAAGAAGTGCTTGAGAGATAATGGAAAATGTGAAGGCAAAAATGAGTATACCTTTTAGGGAATATTTTTAAAAAATCAACCAAAACATGCTCCTTCCCTAGTTATTACATCTTCTCATTATAAATATGAGTAAATATAGAACTTAATTGGGAAACTAAGGTGAATACATATGACAGAAGGAAGAATCTGTAGTATTGTGATTTAAATAAAACCAGCAATAGATTTTGGCACAATCATAGATATGAAAACAGATGTCTTTGAACTTTGTCATATTTTTCTTATTTAATTAGAGAAATTAAATCATCATACTTGTTTTAGTAAATTTTAACTTTAATTCTTTACATATTATACATATATATGTACATATATTCACTTTTAGCTTTAATTGGAGCTAAGAACCTCATGGACTTTGAAGCATGATCCTCAGAGTGGCTAAGATTACAGGATTACAGGATGAGCCACCAGCACCTGGCTTAAATATTACTAATATATTTTTAACAAAAGTTTGAAAAAGAAATTCCCCTTATTAGTTTAGGATAAATTTTTATACAAAAATTTTTGTAAGTTTAACTTTAAACACCCAGTGTAAAAACATTCAATTTTGTCAACATGTTATAATTTAAAATATTTATTGATAGGCAATACCTTTTTTTATTTTTATTTTTTTTAAATTTTATTTTATTTTATTTGTGAACATACTGTACAGAGGGGTTACAATTGCATGGGCAGGATAATGTGTACATTTCTTACCAAGCACTGCAGCCTCCTCCTTTGTTTACCCTTCACATCACTTCCCAGCCTCCCCCCTCCCCCCCCAATCCCCATCCTTCTCCTTCCCCCCTTCCCCCCCCCCCCCCACCGACGTTGTAAAGCTCATTTTGGACATGACAACTTGTACTTCTCATTGTTGCAAAGGCAATACCTTTTGTATTGACAGTACTGGGGTTTAACTAAGCATATGCTCTACTACTTGAGACACATTTCTGGCCCTTTTTGCTTTCTCTTCTTTCCTTTTCTTATTTTTCTGAGACCAAGATGCAAACTCAGTATTCAGCAATTACCCTTATTGACCGCTGCTCTACCTACTGAGCATGCTTTCAACACTAGGTCTTTCTTTCTTTTCTCCCTCCCTCCATTTCTCTCTCTTTCTCTCTCTTTTTCCTTCTTTCCTTCCTTCCTTCCTTGCTTCCTTGCTTCCTTGCTTCCTTGCTTCCTTCCTTCCTTCCTTCCTTCCTTCCTTCCTTCCTTCTTTCTTTTCTTTCTTTCTTTTCTTTCTTTCTTTCTTTCTTTCTTTCTTTCTTTCTTTCTTTCTTTCTTTCTTTCTTTCTTTCTTTCTTTCTTTCTTTCTTTCTTTCTTTCTTTCTCTCCTTCTTCCTTAGTAAACTTTATTGCCATTATATAGTGTTTTATAAATGAGCCCTAATCTCTGTTAATAACGTATGCTCTTCATTTACAATATTTATGTTTTATTCATCAAGGTATTACCAGTTGTACATACCACAATTTTTGTCCTAAACCATATAGCGATATGATATTTTAACTTTCGTTTAATCTTGATTTTTCTTTGTAATATTTATCATCTTTTACTTTTTATTTTTGCATTTGGTACAAAAGAGAAAGTCATAAATTTAAACTTTGCCCTTCAGTGGAGAGTAAGATAAGTTTAATCAAATGCATAATTTTAATTATCAAGTGAGCCTGTAAATATTTTCCCCTTTCATTACAAATTTTAATTTTGGTTAAAAGTATACTATGTATACTATCTTCTAACAAAATATATTCAGTTTGAAATGCTTTAAGATGATATGCATATAAACCCTCCTAATATTTCTTATGTCTCAAGGAGCATTTTCAGAGGAAATTTTAGGATGCATTCCAGTGAGTATTGTTCCTTCATCCATATGCATAGTTATCTCCACACTTGTGCAAGAGAAATTAGATAAATTGTTAATTCACATGACCTTGAAGATTCAATTAAAATATGCATATGTCAAAATAAACCACAGTGTTAATTTCCATGTCATTATTTAGCTCATATTAACTTCATAGGACACAAACTGAATGGGTTACATAGGGAAATATTCAATTAGAAAGATCTAAGACACTTAATGCAAAGATTTCACCAGTAGGAACACTAAAGAAATATTTGATATACTGTGTGATGCAAGGTTCTAATCAGTAATTGCAGCATTTCAGCAACATTATTGCACACATAATTTTTATTATAATAGAACATATGTAGTATTAAATCTGAAAAATAATCCTGAATTTCTCAGTTAATGGAAAATATATTATCCATCATTTTAAATCATTGTCTTACATAATTAAGTACAAAAATATAATAAATAATAGGTTTAAATATTACTCTGAATGTAGTCAATCATATTAGAAGACAGCATACTGACTTAAAATACCTCATGGATTGTACAATAAAACATGAAGTCAATTTTGTTTAGGAAACATTTTTACTATTCCATTCAAAGAGAGCTATGGAGTGCCTTTGGCTTTAAAAAAATAAGACATTTTCACTTGTCCATATCCTTTTCTAATTTTCAGATGTTCTTCCATTGAGCATTGATATTTGCATTATGATTGATTAATTGATAAAAAAGAATGAAACAGTCAAATATATATATATATATATATATACTAAAAGAAGAAATATTTTTAACTAACATACATTTTTCACTTGTCTTGAACATAACTGAACTAGCTAATAAGATAGATACATCCAATTCTTTTATATCTACTCTGACAAAAACGTTTATATAATTTCTGTCTGGATTGATAATATGATCTGTATCATGAGAAGAAAAATTTATAAAGTAGTATGTAACAATAGACAAAGGAGATTTAATTTTAACAATTGAAAATAAATCTAGAAAGGAAATCTTGGTCTTCCACTAAAAAAGAGTAACTCTTCAAAAAGATAATTCTTTGGGAACTAAAACCTTAAGGTTTTAAGGATTTTTATGTCATACTCATGACTCTATAATGTGCTGTAAAATTACTCACTGTTAGGAAATTTTAAAGTAAGGCAGACACATGGAGAAATATATTAGAAAAATAGTTGAATGACTGTCTTTCTTAAAAATCCTCTTAGCTGAATATATCCATTCAAAAGTAGCGAATGGTAATAGCAGCAGTTTAAAAAATTTTGTGGAGACTACTACTGCTAATTATACATTGTATCCTGGTGGGAAAGTTAAATATTCTTTTAAATTCCTGTTGGAGATCTCCTTTGCACTAGCTGGCTATAAAAATTTACTCATTTAATGACCTTTATTTGCTGAATGGCTTAAAAATATCCAAGTGGTTTTTCTATTTGCAAAGCTAACAGAACCTGCCATAGACTTTCTGTATAAAAATCTTTCACAAATCCCAGTCATCCTTAAAATAAAAAGAATGGCAATATCACTTTTCAGTAATACTACAATTCTAATTTATATAGGCACTATTAAACAGACTTTAAATAGACATTTTTGGGGAACACTTTAAAATTCTGAAAATTAGAAGCAAACACAGTACTAGTCTTTACATAGAAATGTAATAATTTTATTCAAATAACACTGTCTAAAGTTAGAAATAGCTGACGGTGAGTCACACAGTAGATTTTATAGAGATATTTGTAAGTATGATTAGGTACATTACAACAGCCACTGCTAAAAATGCTGCATTTTCCAAAAGACATATGAAAATTCATTTAATTTGTACAAATGCTCATTTCACAACACTTGGAAGTTTTTTCAGTTGTAAGGTGGGCCAGAAAAACATGCTCTAAGTATTGATAAAAATTAGATGTGTAGCTACAACTCAGAAATAATTCTTTTGGTATTCTCATGAAGGTAAATAATAATGACAGTAAGAACTTATAGATTGATGTCACTTGATTCTTTTATGGACCACTAAGCACTTAGTTTTCTAAATAACAACTATCCAAGCAAATGGACAAATGCTTTCTTTTCTTCAAGCTTTTCAAAGGATGTTCAGATTATTTCTGCATACTTGGCAATTTTGAATGCTAGATGCATTTCTTTACCTTAACCTGTAGAAAACAAATTAATTTCATGTAGAGGGTATGAATTTTTATTTTGTATTAGTGTTGGCTGATATAAAGTTTGCTGAGATGACTTATGCCAATTTTATATGTTAAATGTGGCCAGACATAATTCTGAATGTTTTGTGAGGGTATTTGTACATAAGATAAACATTTAAATCCAAGCATATTTGTAGACTTTGATACCTGTGCACAATGTAGATGAGCCTCTTCTGATGATTAAAGGCAAAGAAAAAATGAAGACAAATATCCTTTGGGCAAGGCTTTCTGCCCCAAACCAACAGTGACTTTATTCTTTCCAAAGTTTTGCCTAGTGGCTTCTCTGGAAAATTTACAACTTGCTGTTGTTCAAAATCACATGACCCCAAATTTTTAATACTTTTTTATTGTAAAATGTAATGAGTACATTTCCTATTAGGCATTTTTGCCTCCTCCTTTGTTTTTTCCCCTACCATCCCTTCCCTCCCACCTCCAGAACTACACTACCCCCCACCCTCATCTCCCTCACCCCTCTCCCCCTAAATTGTAAAGTTCCTTTTCAACATAGTGTCTTGTGCATCTCATTGTAACAATGGGTCAACCTGTATCCCTATTTAAACATTTTGATTTTTCCCTTCCCCTCCCAAATTAGAGAAGTGTATATACAAGATGCAGGGCACTGACATTAAATACAGTGAAAACAGGGTTTATACCCTGGGGGGGGGGGGAGGAACATACAAATAAACAAAATAATCACATGGTACATTATAGATATGTTAGAAACAATAGCAAGAAAGAAAAAAAAACACTTGTGTCCCTATCTTGGGGTTCATTTCACTTAACATCATCTTATCTGGTCATATGTCCATAGCTTTTGACCTTTTCTGCTTGTCCCAGACATATACTAATTACTGCAAATAAGGGAGACCATGGGACCTATGTTTCTTTGGGCCTGGCTTACTTCACTTAATATATTTTTTTCCAAGTCTTTCCATTTCCTAACAAATGTGGTGATGCCATTCTATCTGATGGAGGCATAGAATTCCATTATATCTATATCTATATCTATATAATATTTTCTTGATCCATTCAGGTAAATGCCCAAAAGTGGGATTGCTGGGTCATAGAGGAACTCTATGAGTAGTCTTTTGAGGAACCTCCATACTATTTTCTAGAGTGGTTGAACAAGTTTACATTCCACCAACAATTCAGTAGGCTTCCTTTCTGTCCACATCCCCTCCAGCATCTGTTGTTGTTAGTTCTTGATTATAGCCATTCTTACTGTGGTGAGGTGGAATCTCAATGTTTCGATTTGCATTTTTTTCTTATATTGATTTTTTTATTGTGAAAATACCGTTCAGAGGGGTTACAATTACATGGGCAAGGTAATGATTACATTTCTTTCCCCTTCCTATCCCTTCCCGTCCCCGCCTCCCAAAATTGTAAAGTTCATTTTTCGACATAACAACTTGTACACTCGTTGTTGCAATAGGTCCACCTGTATCCCTATTTAAAAGATTTGTTTGTTCCCTTCCCCTCCACAATTATACCAACATCAAATACAGTGAAAGCAGAGGTTATACCGTGGGGGAGGGATATACAAAGCAACAAAGAAATCATCTTATAAGTATGTTAGAAACAATCGTAAGAACGAAAAATAAAACATTTAAATACTTATCTTGGGGTTCATTTCACCTAACATCAACTTATCTGACCTTTTCTGCTTGTCTCAGACATACTAGTTACTATGACCCAGCAATCCCACTTTTGGGCATTTACCCAAAAGATTACAAACAAGTCCATACTAAAGCTACCATCACAACTATGTTTATTACAGTATTATTTACCATAGCTTAGATATGGAACCAACCCAGATTCCCCTCAGTAGATGAATGGATCAAGAAAGTGTGGTATATATACACAATGAAATTTTATGCCTCCATCAGAAAGAATGACATTTCCCCATTTGTTAGGAAATAGAAAGATTTGCATTTTTATGGCTAGAGAGGTTGAGTATTTCTTCATGTGTCTATTGGCCATCCTTCTTTCCTCTTCAGAGAAGTTTCTCTTTAAGTCTTTAGCCCACTTATTTATTGGGCAGTTGTTTCTTTGAGGATTTGTTGTTGAGGCATTTAATTTTTTGAGTTCCAAATAGATTTTAGATATTAGGCCCTGTCTGTTGTATAGCTAGTGAAGATCTTCTCCCAATCAGTGGGCTTTCTATTTATCTTGCTACCTATGTCCTTTGCCATGCAGAAGCTCTGCAGCTTCATGCAATCCCATTTGTCCACTTTTCTGTGATTTGTTGTGTTTCTTGTTCTCTATTAAGAAAATTTCCTGTGCCAAGGAAACCTAGAGTTTCTCCTATTCTCCTATTCTGTAATGTTTTCAGGCTGTTTTGAATTCGAAGTCTGATCCATTTGGAGTTGATTCTGGTGCAGGGTGATATATATGGGTCTAGCTTTAATGTTTTACAGGTGATTAACCAATTTTGCCAGCACCATTTACTGAAGAAGCTGTCTTTTTTCCATTCTACTTTTTAAGCTCCCTTATGGAAGATTATTAGGCTATACATCTGTGGGTTAATTTCTGGGTTTTCAGTTCTATTCCATTGGTACTCAGGTCTGTTCTTTTGCCAGTACCAAGCTGCTTTGATTAATAAGGCTTTGTAGTAGAGTTTGAAATTTGATAGTGATATTCCTCCAGCACTACTCTTTCTGTTAAGGATTGTTTTTGCTATTCAGGATCTTTTATTGTTCCATATGAATTTTTGGCTTGCTTCTTCTATTTCATTGAAGAATGAGGTTGAGATATTGATAGGTATCCCATTACATTTGTAGATGGTCTTGGGAAGTATTGCCATTTTCAGAATGTTGATCCTTCTAATCCAGGAGCATGGGAGGTTTATCCACTAGCTAAGTTCCACTTTGACTTCCTTTTTCAGGTTTTTAAGGTTTTCATCGTAGAATGACCCAGATTTTTAAACTGAATCTTTTTCAGTGTAAACAAACAACGTGGTTGGTGGTTGGATGGATTTGGTGAGACAATCATGAGGAATGTGAGCTACTTCTTGCTCATTTGACATCTTCCTGAGTCTTGGAGGCCCTTTTGATTTTGGTTGTTCCAAAGAACTAGGCTCTTTAAAAAGGACGTACAAGATCATCTTTCTTTCTATAAACTTCCTTGGAGGGCCAGTGTAACCATGGGACACAGCTGATTTGTTGTTCATGGTTTGGTTATGATAGTGGCGTCAGCTACAATTTATTGCTACTAAATGCACAGAGCAGGAGGACTTGATTTCCTTTTGTCTTTTTGCATCTCTTTTCCTCATCTATTCATTTAGTAACACATGACATTCTTGAAGTTGCTCCTGACCTTTTGCCTGATTGGCTTTGTAAATAAATGAAAATGCCTGTGGGACTCAGACTGGCAGTGTGGTGAGTGAGTATATATACAAGTCTTGCATATTGTGCCAAAAGAAAACATGCTTACTGCCTGTTCTAGAATCATTATGGCCTTGTACTTCTTTTGTGTTATCGTCTCTTTTGATAGAGACCTAGGTTTAGATGACATTTCTTTTCCTTTTGTAAAACAAAGCATAATGTAAACATGATGACCAATGATAACTATCTTTGGCCTCAAATGACACAGTAAGACCTGATGTGAACGCTGGGGAACTGAAAACCGCCATTTGGAAGCTCGAGCCTGTTCATATTCCTGAAGCAATAGCTTTGTATTTATATGAAAGAAATCACAGAACAATTTACCTTTTCGTAAACACCTCACAAGATTTTATACGAATTAAATAGAACACACCATAAAAGGAATAGTGATGACTAATATTGTCCCAGAACTTGTTTGCTAGAGCTGTATTAGGTGAAATGTGGGATTCTGAATTACTCACTGGGTTTTCAGCCAACTGAAATGCTATCAAATTACTTTCCGTAGCCATCTGTTGTAGAGGTGAGATTTTTTTTTCACTGATCATAACTGACTTTCAAAACTTTAAATCTTCTCTTAATATATCAACGTAAAACATTTAAACAGCTTTAAAAGCTGAAATATTGGTATAACAGAACTTTATGTGATCCTAGTAAGTTGTTTCTATTCATAAATTTCTGGAAGACTTTTTCAAACTAATATGCTGTTTAAATATTTTAAATAATTTCATTGAAGGGATTTTATATTAGTGTCTCTACTTTCAAAAACATTGTAAAACTTAACCAATATAAATGTTGTATTAAATTAATATTAAATTCATTTTGAGGCTATTTGTAAAGGCTTAATGGAGTCTCATGTAAGTATTACATAGCTTAACATAGATTCCATTTTCAGACTAAACTGACATGAACACCTGTGAAGATTTACTTTAGATTGGCTGGGCTCCATCAATACCATACCAACCCAAGTGTCATTTATCTGTGCCAGTAAGTGAAGAAGATGCAGGGATGGAGAGAACACCAAAGCATGTGGATTGATGGGGAAAGATCCTCATTTTAATCCAGGTGGTGTCGACAAGACAACTCTACATAGGTCCAGCCTGATATTTACATTACCTGAATTTAGATAAAGAAAAAATTCAAATATATCCTTAATCAACTCTATTCCTGTACCAACAATAAAAAGATTAAGGTTGTGGATGACAGAAAAGACTTAGATTGCCTGTTGAAAGAATTGACAGAACAATTAAAAATTAGTATTTGTGCATTAAGTTCTAAGGGTTGAAGTTGCCTAATATAATTTTTGCAATTGTTATAGAAAGTAAGCAGCTACATTAAATCTATTTTGTAAATAAAGTGACTCAATTCATATATGCTAAAATTATATAGCAGCAGAATTTCCTTCCTATGTCAGGAAAGCTTGCAAACATTCAAAGTTCCATGAATTAAAGTTAAGCTGTTACAGTTGTTACATTGTTTTTTCCCTATGACACATTATATTTTATGAGATTTTGATTGAATGTCGACCTGGTTTGAAAACGTAAAATGTTCCATATTCCATTTCTTATATCTGTAGAGGAGCAGACTTTATCAAACTAAATCAATCATTATTTACATTACAGGTAAAATAAGTTATGTGCTTTAAATTTCCTGTTTCATAAAAACAAACAAACAAAAAAAGATCTGGCAGATGATGTAAATTTGTGATTCTATTGTGAATGTGGGTTTGTTCACTGGGAGATTATTATATTTCCATCTGATCCTTTTTCTATAATTATCTTACTTATATTGTACATATCTGATCTATTTTTGATAATAGAAGATGTTAGAGCTGTACATCAGTCTGGGAAGATTCCTAAAATTTGAAATTTCATATATGGCAGCCACTGACTTAATATGTAATGGACTTATGTTTTAATGCTCTTAATGTTTTTCTCTGTGAGAGGTATAGTACTTAATACAAGAGAAATGGCAAGAATCCAACATTTCTGCTATATTTTTATTGACAGATTTAGATATTTTTTGAAAAAGATTTTTATTATGAGTGGTAAAACAGACAGTAGAAAATACACATATTTTATTTTCATAAATTTTAGTCTCTTTTATTACG
This sequence comes from Dipodomys merriami, assembly GCF_024711535.1. Taxonomy (NCBI): domain Eukaryota; kingdom Metazoa; phylum Chordata; class Mammalia; order Rodentia; family Heteromyidae; genus Dipodomys; species Dipodomys merriami. The sequence continues at coordinate 93,990,109 of NW_027203381.1, read as the reverse complement.
TTAAAAACTTAATATAAAATGATAACTTTGAAGTAGCTTTTGACATGTAACTTAAAAATAATAGAAAATCAAAGTAATGCTGAACACAATTAGCACAAGAAAAAAATACATCAGCTTGGTTTAAAATATGAATATGCTTTACTTTTTTCTGTTTATTGTTTTCTGCTTGTACTTTATACTTTTTTTTTTTAGCACATGTTAGTTGTACAAAGGAGTTTTATACATGAATACAATGTCCTCTGGTGATATTTTCCCTATTACTCTCAGTACTCCCTCTTCCTATCTAAAATAATTTCAGTGGGCTTCATCATTCTATTTTCAAGTAGACATATAAACTAATTTGACCATATTTTCTTTCCTTTACCTTTCCATTTGCCCTTAACCTCCCACTGATACTCACCCCTAATTTACCTGTGTGTCATTCACTGTTTAGTGTGTATTAAGTACAGAGAAGTGTCACTGTACTAGTACCAACATGTATACATTATACTTTAATAAGATTTAACCTCTTCTGTTGCTCTTTCCATATCCCACTTGTCTTTCTATTACTGAATAGATTTAAGTTTTCTTAAACTATCTTCAAGCATGTATAGAGTACATTCTCTTACTATGTACCCTCCACCAATGAATATGCTTTTCAATCACTGAAGATTTTTCTTACCAGTTGGATTTGGAGGTGTGTGATACAACCTATTAAATAAGACGATGTATCCTATTTATATGATACTATACCAGTGATTAAAGTGACTTGAGGGAAAGTATGCCTTCTAGAAAAAAATCATACTTCATTAATATTCTAGTAAGATCAGTCAATTTTTAATAACCTTGAGGTAAAAGAGATAGGAAGAATTTTCATATATCCAGTTTAAGAAAATGTATGTGAAAATCTTGTGAAGTCTACATGAAAGACCAAAGGAACAAGTGTCTAATCTAAAATATGGAGGGTGGCTTTCCCATAGGAAGCTATTTTTCTTGCTCTCTATAGCTTGCGCTACAACTGAAGTTCCATCTTAATTTCATGTTATCTGTAATAAATAATAAGAAGCCATTAGTATTTTGGTAAGTTCATGAGGGTTGTGAATATCTATAACAATAGAACAAACATTCACTTTCAATTCTTTTAATATTTAGATTATTTTTTATTTATTACCATTGACCATTTTCTTCCATGGGAATATATGGCTTAGTTTAAATATACCACTCTTTTAAAAATATTAAATAAAAATAAAAATATTAAATACTGTAAGCTGGATGCTGGTGGCTCAGGCCTCTAATCCTAGCTACTGAGGAGGTTGAGATCTGAGGATCTTGATTTGAAGCTAGCCACAGCAGAAGTCTGAGAGATTCTTATCTCCAATTAACCACCAGAAAACTAGAAGTGGCACTGTGGCTCAAGTGATAGAGAGCTGGCCCTGATCTGAAGAGCTCAGGGATAAAGCCCAGGCCCAGAGTTCAAGGCCCATGACCAAAAAAAAATAAAAAAATAAAAAGTACTTTACTTATCATGTGATTAATAAGTAAACTAAAGCACAATCTTAAACCTCTTTTTTTTATCATTCAGGGTACAGTTAGGATACATAAACTATGGCAAAAAGTTGAGCTGGGAAAATTTAGATGAAAGAATTATTATCTGATGACAAATGATTAGCTGCTAAAAAGGGATAAGAAAGTACTTTAAAGACATTTCTAGTGCTAAATGAGTCTACTCAAAGAATTACCATACTTTGACAAGGCAGAGATTCTGAACTCACTGCAGAGGGTCTTTGGATGGCAAAGAAAATTAATTGGTGGCTTCACCCACTCTCATCAGTAGTATCTGTTTCAGAGCTGCTACATAGCCTACAACTATCAAACAACGAAACAATACCTTGACCAGGAACACTGGAGAGGGAGAAACGGAAGAAAAGGGACAGGAAAAGAGGAAGAAGCATGGGCTAGGAAGGCAGAGGAAGAAGATAAAGGAAATGAATGATGAAGGCCAAGGGCCAAAGTTCATCTGAAAAAAGGTACAAGATGATGTCCAAGGGTAATTTTTCTGTCTTTTACTATCCATTGTATTTACTTGTATATATGGGCACATTCTCATTATTATAAATGAGGGAGACCATGAAGCTTATGTTTCTTTGGGTCTGCCTTACTTAGCTTGGTATGTTGTAATTTTTTTTCAAGTCTTTCTATTTCCTTACCAATGGGGTGATATTATTCTTTATGATGGAAGCATAGAGCTCCATTGTGTATGTATAACACATTTTCTTGATCCATTCATCTACTGAAAGGTTTATTATATATCTTAGCTATGGTAAATAATGCTGCAATAAGCGTGGCTGTGCTAATGGCTTTAGTGCGGCTGGTTTGTGGTTATTTGGGTAAATTACTGGGAGTGGAATTGTTGGGTGGTAGGGAAGCTCTATGTTTACTCTTTTGAGGAACATCCACACTGCTTTCAAGAGTAGTTGAACAAGTTTATATTCTCACCAACAGTGTAGTAGCATTTCTTTTTGGACACATTCCCTATAGCATGTGTTACTATTTGTTTTCTTGTTCAAGGCCATTTTAACTGGGGTGAGGTGGAATCTGCACTCTAAACATTGACATAGTGAGGATTATCTTAAGAGAGAATCAAAATGACTCAATAGATCTGTGCATATGATCAGACAAAATACTGCTTATCGAAATGAACTCCAAGAAATGGAAATAGGATATTTTTCATTGTGGTGTTTGCAGTCATTTTTTCCCCCTTTGGTTTATTCCCTTTTGTCACTGTATTTGATTTCTGTACCCTTTGTTTTGTATATATGTGTATGTGATTTGGGAAGGAGAAGAAGCACAGAAACAGTGGGAGAAAGGGTGAAGCTAATTCAGCAGTGATAATTCACTAGACACTCTGTTGGAAATGAACTTGTAAAGTAGAGACAGGAGGGGGAAATTGGGGACAGAAAAGAGAAGAGGGTGACACTGTTCAAAAGGAAATGTACTCATTAGCTGCCTTAGTGTAACTGGAACTCCTCTATACATCACTTGTACAATATTTTTTTAAAGTACAAAATGAAAAAAAAAGTGAAAGCTAAATTTATGTTTATACTGGCTATATAAGACATGTGTACAGCAGTGTGGGTTAGCCTTTAAGACAGGTGTCACTCTCGATATATATCCATGACATGTGTTCCCATTATTGAGAGGATATAGTCCTGATAATTTGCAAAGGTGACTGTGAAGGTTATGTTTTTGATTGGCAGTTGCAGATTGGTTTGTCTACTGTAATACCATCTCTGAATAGAAGACAGGCAGCAGCTGTCCCTCCTCCCTGGGACAGTGGCCTCCCTAGGGTTTCATCTCCTCTTGCCTTCTGTGTTTATAGATAACATTTTCTTCCTACTCTATTACCTTTATGGACCTTTATGGACCAAAATGGTTAACATTTTCTTTACTTGCTGCTTCACAGTGTCTTGTGCCCTGAACTTTCTGAAGAATATTTGATAATTAAATCATAGTAGGGAACAGAGCCACATAATACTGATTTGATTGGTTAAATATCAAGCATAAATTGGTTAAATATCAAGTGCCTTAAGAAAGAAAAGTTCAGCTTAAGACTGCATACTTTAATTTTAACTAAATTTGAAACCAGTTTGAGTATTTATAAGCCATTTTATTCTTATTTGAAGTAATATTTTTTATCTTCTAATTAATTATTTTGGTCTTTTGCAATTAGTAGCAGATAATTGTTACATTTGAGAGAAAGCAGTGGCAAAACTATTGAATATTGAATTATACAGTCTTTAGCTATCATAAATAAGCAGTGTTAGCCAAATTTATGATGAAAGACAAAATATTAAAGTTTCCATTTTTAGGTTTAACTGAATATTTTATATAATATTATTATATGTTCTATAAATCTCAGATAATTTTTTATTTTTTGTATTCTATTGTAAAAATGCTGCACAGAGGGGTTGTAGTTACATGAGCAAAGTAATGAGTACATTTCCTATGGAGCATTGTGAGGCAACAATGTAACACACATGAGAAAGTTCATTGAATTTTGTCAACATGGGTTGTTGGCACTGTTTATCATTTATAACATAAGGCACTTCTTTCCCACTTTATCTACAAATACATCTTAACAGCATATATCTTTCACTGGGTTCCTAAGAAAATTAAGCGAGAAAAACAAAATTAAATAATCCTTCCACTAGGAGATGGGGACAAACAAGTCGTTTAAGGATTCAGGTGGACCTGTTGCAACAATGAGAAGTACAAAATGTCATGTCAAAACCAGCTTTACAATGTCGGTGTGTGGGGGGGGAGGGGGGTATAATTGGGTGGGGGGAGGGGGGTAAAATTGGGTGGGGGAGGGGGGAGGCGGGGAAGGGAAGTGAAGGGTAAACAAAGGAGGAGGCTGCAATGCTTGGTAAGAAATGTATGCATTATCCTGCCCATGTAATTGTAGTCCCCCTGTACAGTATGTTCTCAAATAAAATAAAATACAATTAAAAAAAAAAATCCTTCCACTAATCTAGACACCTATCAGATGCTAAATGTAATTGGCAAATGGTATGAGAAAACCCTTAACATTGTGTCATTTGTGACCCTCTAAATATAGTCTAGAGATATTTTAGCTACTGTGATATGAGAGTTAGTAGACCATGCGGCATTCAATGAGTTATCTCACTATGTCTGCAAGTACAAATAGTCCTCATTTCCTAGAACTCTGTTCACAAAGAAGGCATAAGGGAGGATGAGAGAAGGAATGATGGAGGGAGTATTTCTGGCCACAGTACGTTGTATGCACAAATGAATATGTCAAAATAAATCTGTTGTATTATTGATACTAATAAAAAGTAACTGGTTTATAATCTTAATCCTCATTGTGAATTAGGCTTTTTTGAGGTGATTATAACAAAACTACTTGAGTTACTTAAAATGATAAAATTGGGTCTAGGAACATGGCTTAGTGGTAGAGTGTTTGTCTAGCATGCATGAAGCCCTGGGTTCGATTCCTCAGCACCACATAAACAGAAAAAGCCAAAAGTGGCACTGTGTTTCAAGTGATAAAGTAGTAGCCTTGAGCAAAAGAAGCTCAGGAACATATGAAGCCCCTGAGTTTAAGCCCCAGGACTGGCAAAAAAAATTGAGTAAGTCATGTAATGATGATATTTGTGTGCTTGCTAAGGTGATTCTCTCCCTTGACATACCAACTCTCTTTAGCACAGACTAGGAACTGTTTTTGTTTTTTCTTTTGTATAATTTACATAGTAGCTCAGAATATCTTTATTCATTTCAGGGGGAATAAGCCTGGGTTCACACGTAGAGTCGACTAAAACACATATACAGATTGTTGAAGAAATCCTAGATAAAGCTTTCACAGTCCCATGAAATACCTATCTCATAAGCTAGTGATAGAAGAGCAGTTGTTTGGGAGGACAGGAAGGCTTTTGCTGCTGTTCAGAGTCTGTCACTTTATTTGATTTTGCCTGTCTTGGTCTTGATGTCTCTGCGTCTCGTGAATTTAATAGAAAATTTCTTATACAAAGAATGTTGCTCAACAAATTTTTTTTGTGTTTTTATGGTTCATCTTTATTAGTGAGTAGGAAGTTTAATCATAAGCATTCTACTCCTTTGATACTGAGAAATAGGTAGGTTGAATTATGGTCTAGATTTCCAGGTGTGCAAACTTCTGCTCGGCGGAACCTTAGTTCAGAAAAAATGGTAACTTTTTCCCCCAAATTAGGATAAAAGATAATTTAGAAACATAGTGAATGCATTGCTTGAAATTTTGCAAAATATTTATTAGGAACTGAGTAGAAAGAAAGCTATGTAGCTTTGGCTATGAGAAAGTCATAGCATTCAGTTTGTTACAATGGTGTTAATTATATTGACACAAGTGAAGAAATTTAAGACAGATGTCTGTGCTGGTAAACAAATAAAATGTCTGGTATTTTAATTATTTTGTAAACTGTTCACCAATCCCCATTTTGAATATTTATATTTCTAATGTAATTAACAATACAAATCTTCAAATATAAACAATAATATTAGTAGTACTTGATAGAGTATGGTTAGAAATGTTGACAATATTGCATCTTCTTATGGAATACTCAGATTATTATAAAAAGCTCAACTATCTTCTCTGTAATTGATCAAATATTTTTCTATTTTATATTTCATCAGTTGTTTCAATAGCATTATACCATGTAGCTCAAGCCGGCCTCAAAATTCATCATCTTTCTTCAGTTTCTCAATTACTGAATTGTAAATGTATACCAGATATTTAGTGCTGTAACAAACTTAATTTCTTCTGCTAACTTTATAAATAAGATTCAACTCTATCAATAGGTAAAAAGAACCTGAAAATGCTGTTTACACACACACACACACACACACACACACACACACACACACACACACACACACACACATATTATCACAGAGCAGGAATGTATATGTATCCTTATATTTTTAAAATCAGAGGATAAAAGCAGTACAACTAAATGTAAATCCTTATATTTTTAAAATCAGAGGATAAAAGCAGTACAACTAAATGTAAACCCATATGCCTTTTCTATTGACAATTTTCAGACCTAAATATCATTATTGAACAGTTTAACACTTTTTACTTGCATTCGAGATTAATTGCACAGGGAGATTGTATTTGAAATTAATTACACAATGAGATGTAGAAGCTTTACAACTTTGGTGGGGAGGGAGGAGATGGGTTGATGGGGAGGGAAGGGATAGTAGGGAAAAAACAAAGCCGGGGTAACAATGCTCAATAGGAAATGTGTTCATTACTCATGTAATTGTAACCCCTCTGTACAGTATCTTTACAATAAAAATACACATTAATAAAAGAATTGACAAAATATTTGATTTCTTCTGAAATCATGCAGTTGACCATCCACTAAAGAAGAAAATGTCTATTTTTGAAAACAATAGCAGTAACAAGAAAGAATAATCTTAAGAAAAATAAGCTAAATGACAGATTTTAATTGTCATTGAGTTTGAGGTTTGATATTTGCCATATTTAACTATATTTTAAAAATACATAATTAAATGGTTTCATATGATATTCCCACAGTATCTATTAATAGCCAGCAAGTTTAGATTTCTTACATTAAGATATGATTTGCTATCCAGCTACCTACTGACTTTTCTTAATGAAAACTTATTCACTTAGCTTTCCACACTTATTGTAATTGATGGCAGTCCATAGGGAAATGGCTTTTCAAGAATTTACATATGTTTTGTAACACATACATTTGTTTTTCTATATAAGACTACATGGTAAATAGTTTATATTTGTAGGTCATGGTGTCTTTTTATTTTTTTAACTATTCAATTCCACCATCATAGTGCAAATTGTCCATATGTAAGTGACTGCATGCTCTGTTCCAATAAACTTTTGTTTATGGTTGAATTTGACTTGCAGTCTATAAATGCTCATCCCTGACCTAGACCATCATCAGTTCCTAAGTAACACTGGTCATATATTAAACACACAACAACAACAACAACAACAAATGGCATTAGACAGTAGATAGATCTTCAAATTCACAACAACAAAAAAATCACCAGAATTTCTTTTTTAGAATTGTGTGCTTCTTTATGAGAAAGACCAAGGAAAACATGAAATGAACAAAGTGTATACATTTTTAATTGTTACTCTCATTATACGTTTGTTAGACATCTGTATTAAAAGTAGTTGTAGAAGCCGGGCACTTGTGGCTCCCACCTGTATTCTTAGCTACTCAAAAGGCTGAGATCTGAGGATTGTGGATCAAAGCTAGCCAGGGCTGGAAAGTCGCTGAGACTCTTACCTCCAATAAACTACCAGAAAACCAGAAATGGGCTGTGGCTCAAGTGGTAGAGTGCTCGCCTTGAGTGCATTGAGCAGAAGAGCTCAGGGACAATGCCCAGGCCCAGAGTTCAAGCCCCATGACTGACCCTCCCCCCCCAAAAAAAAATGTAGCTATGAAATATTTTTCTGTGGACAAAATTCATTTTAGTTTCATTTGAAGTCAGAGTTTCAAAACTGGGTGAAAGAGGAAATGACTGATAAAATACTATGCTCTCTCATCTCATGAAATTATTTTACTTATGTGCTAACGTCTCTGTACTATTTTTGCCTCGTTTGTCATACTTCTAAACTTTATACAGCCATTATAGAGATAAAATGTTAGACATTGGGATATTAGCTATTGAGCTAATTTCTTGGATCATGATTGGTCAAAATTATGTGTAACAAATCTGCAGGTGAGATGGATTTATGCTATAATAGTTATATAAAAATACATGAAAGTGGGCATGGGCAAAATAGTTCCGTACATATTAAAAAACCTCTACATATGAGGGTTGGTTGTTAGAAAAATGCAAATCCAAACCCAAATGATATACTTTTGACACTCACTAGGATGACTATAACCAAAAATATAGATCATAGCTGGTGCTGATGTGAAGAAATATGATGCCACATATTCTGGTGATGAGAATGTGAAATAGAGATATTGTTTTGGAAAAACAGTGTGACAGTTACTCTAAAGGTTAAATGCCTAGTTTCTATGTCAACTAACACTTCAAATCTACAGTAATATACAAGATAAATGTCTACACAAAATTCATAATAGCAAAGCATTGAGTACCAATACTCACTGGTATTGAGTGGAAAATAAAATAGAGTATGTCTGTCCATCTAGTATAGTAAAAATAATGAATTACAACCAGGTTGAACCTTATAATCATTGTTGAGTGAAAAGCCAGACACCAAACAGTGTATCACATGATTATATTTATATGAGAAAGTTTATTGAGTCAAAAAGTAAGTGAACAATTGTCTAGAGCTGGAGGTGCACAAAGCAGGATTGATTCATAGCAGATGCACAATTTCTTTCACATTAAAATTAACATACAATGAAATAATTTGGCTTGAGAAAAAGACAGGTAGATTTCAGGGCACAGTGGATTATAATAACTTCATTTAGGAGATAATCACATTGCAGCAGCTATTCTAGATGCAGTATATTTAGCAAGGAAAATAAATGTAGTCAGTCAATGTCTAACAATTAATTTCTAGCAAGAATTATATAATGTTGTTTATCATAAAAATTATTCACTTTAAATAGGTATACTAGACAGCATGTGAATTATTTTCTAATTTTTTAAAGAATAACAAAAAATTATTTTTATGTAAGCAATGCTCACTATTATAAACGTGGTCTCTTCATGTACTGCAAGTATTATAAGATGAATGTTCTCAGAAGATCTTTGAGTCATCTAGCTTGGGTTTCAAGTAAATATCATGTCTTCAATACTGCTAGTGCAATCAGATAAAGAATTTGACATTTTCTCAATAATTAGATACTTTTGTAAAAAAAAAAAACACAACATCATTTGTATGCCTGGGCATAGGTAGTTTTCATGTGGGAAATATTCACAAGATTTAATTCAAATTAATCAACAACATTTTGGATAGTGATTACACATAATTAAAAAGTGACATTAATTTTCTTTTAGGATGGGAAGTATGCAGGACCCTTTGCATGTAGAACACAGTCTTCCAGGGGTATGTCAAGTGCTAAGGATGTCTGTGTAGGAGGCTACCTGCTTTTTTTTTTTTTTATCTACCAGGCTAGAGACAGTCCTGGCATGCCACTTACCAATCAATTGTGAAGATCATTAAATCTTCCCTAAAACAAATGATTCTAAAGAAATGTAGTGGTGAAATCTACTAGAGGAATAGCCTAATGATTTTTCAAATTTCCCCTACATACACAGACACTATAGGTACCATCAGCATTTGCACGTTTTTAATGCTAGCATGTGGGAAGGCTGAGGCAAGAAGAGTAGCCAGACCAAGCTGAGCTACATATCAAGTTGTGGCCGCTAAGATTGACATTGTGAGAACCTGTTCTTAAAAGGAAAAAAAAACTAACTAAAAAATCAACATCATATGAAAGAAAACCAGGCAATTTGTAGACTACATATATAAAGAAACATTAGAAAACCAATTACTTGACAGTTATGCTATGTTCAGTTTGTTGTGTGTGATATCATTGTTTGCATATGCTATGTTCAATTTGTTGTGTGTGATATTGTTTGCACTGTAATTATAAATTTATGTGTGAACTTAGGTAAAAATGAAAGTTTGGTTTTGAATCTAACCTTGATTTTGCTTGTTGAATGTGATTCCTTATCTTTTAAATACTTGTTTAAAAAAATACTGTACAGAGGAGTTACAGTTACATGAACAAGGTAATGAGTACATTTCCTATTAAGCATTGTTGCCTCCTTTGTTTTTCCCCTACCATCCCTTCCCTCCCACCTCCACAACTATACTCCCCCTCCCCACCCACCTAAATTGTAAAGTTCATTTTCCCTGCAGAGTATTTAACAAGAACATTTTTCTTTTATTCCTTGTTTTTGGTTGTAATAGTAACAGCTTTGACTTCAAATTCATTTATTACTTGAACCAAGTGAACTGATCAACTATTTTGTTATTAATCTGTAATAGTCATGTGCATTTGTCAAGTATGTCTATGGTTTATAATTATTTCTGCAGTAGTAACATTTGGCATTCTGTCAACTCTAGTATTTTTCATGTGCTTGTGTGATCTCTATGATTATAAGCATATATCTAAGCATATATCTTTGTTACTTAGTTAAATACAAAGCAAAATTAGATCATCAACATAGATTCAACTTGAGACATTTGGTACCGTATAATGTCACATTTTCTTCTAGATAAGATAAAACAAATATTATGACATAGTTACTTACGTTCACTCAACAGACTTTGCCTCTGTTAACAAAGAAAGGAAACATCGTGTAATAATGTATAATGTTTCTTATAGAACAGAAATGTTAAAAGGGATAGAGTTTAATAACACAACATAAAAATAAAACACTGGCGTGGTAATGCATTTGGGGGAGTTGTTTTTAAAACATACGTGTGGATTTTCCCTGTCCAATTATGCCTTGCATATTGAGCCAAAAGAAGACAAGATAAGAAAAGTCAAGTTTCTAGGTTTCCCTTTTTCCTAATCTTTAACAGGCCAGTAGCTAGGTTAATAGGAGGGAAAATTATCTTGTTCAGGTAAACTGAACTCTCACTACAAGTAGTCCCACCATCATAAGAGTTGTTAAAAAAGGGAAAAAAAGAAAAGGAAGAAAAGAGAAAAAGAAATCTCTCTCCATTTTTCATTTATGTAGAGCACCTGCTGCATGAAATGGTGCCAAACTGACTGACAGCAGGTAGTTTTTAAGAAAAAAACACTACTTTTTCTTTCTCAGGCTGCTGCTGCCTTTGCTGAGCCAGTGGCATGGATTGTTCATCAGGAAGAGTCAATAGAGCCTGCTGTCAACACCATGTGTCTCTACGCATTTTTAAAGGTTTTGCCTTCTTGAAGTTCAGTTGTCAGGAGCCTCGCTTTTAAATAGATTTTCAGTGTCAATATGTGCTGCTCCCCACTAATGTTAAGAAATGGCAACAAAGAGAAGGATCAGAAGCTTTGTCGGGCTGTTGGCGCTGCTGGTACTTATTGGCTGACCACCCATCAAGAAACATCTTTAGAAATGAAGGCTTGGATAAAAAGGACACTCTCAGAGCTTCTTTCTTAAGGTGCTCTCACTATCAATAGGTGACATAAATATAAGGTATACTTGAATGGTGTTCTTTTCTTCCCTCTAGATATTGTCTATATTATTGAACAAATAAAATGACAAAGCTATGGGCTGTGTATAAGAGCCTCGACATTTTCTAACATACTCAAATTACTATGCAGACAGAAATACCAGGTTGTCAATTCCTTTAGTTTGTATTGCTTTTCTTGTTCACAGTTATTACCATTCAGTTTACAAATATATTTCTCCCAAGTTCATGAATGGGTGGAATATTTTGAAGGGAAGACTCAATTCTGCAGGTTTATTTTTTATTCTTCATAAGCTGGTCACCTTAAGCTGACCTTATGTTTTCAAAATGTATATGAAAGTAATTAAATAGAATTTGCCAGACTTTTAGCATCAACCTCTCTGAGCCCCAGTATTATTGTGAGAGTAATGGATTAGATTAATTTATTCTTTTCTTTTTACTACAAAAGTATTTTGTGTCCTTTAATCCTGCAATGTTTTGTGCTGTATAGCTCAGAGTATTGAGAGATAAATTAATTTCTTTTCTAATCAATATAACTTGGAACAAAGAACACAATACTTGAAAGTGAATAACAAAAATTCAACAGTAGAATTCTGTGAAAACAACTGAATCATTATGACTGGTAAAATAAAGAACTTTTGAAGGAAGCATCTTTTAATGTGACTTTTGAAAAATGATTAGAAAGTTTATAGATGGAATCAGAAAGGAATGTTGAGAAAAATATTTCATAATGAGAAATCAGTGGAAACATTGACTTTATAAATATCATATAAGAGAAAATTAGAAATCTTTCAAGTTTTTTCACATAAATGAGGTAGTGAGGGAAATAAGCCATACGTAGTTTTAGTACATAAAATACAGTCAATAACTTATCATTTCAAATTGTGCATATAGAAGTAGCATTGTTTCAATTCATTCATATATTCAGTCATTTTTTAAAGGCAAATGTCTGTGTTTTAGATACTCGTGAGGTATCACTGACAATAATTTTGGTTTTTTATTGAATTAAGATTTTACTAGAGAGATAAAAAAGAATGAGAGAATGCAAAAGTATATGGATATCAAGTAGAATTAATTGCAAAGGAAGTCAAAAGTTAAGGTGAAAGCGTAGAGAGATTGATGGGAGAGTACTGTTTTATGCCATGGTCATGACAGTCCTCTCATTGATATGACATTTGAGCCACAGTCTAAAGGAAGTAACTACATAGACTTAAGTGCAATAATGTTCCAGGCAGAGAGAACAATATGTAACAAGGTACTGAAGCAAGTGAGACCAATTATCATTCTCAGTTTTCCAATTGAATGGAGGTATCAGTACATAGTCCATAACATTTTAGTACAGTTTTTATTATATATGATTTTCCATAGGAAGCAACCTGATGCAGTAAGAACTGAGATATTTGTGCTTTAGGAAAAAGGGAAACTTTTATTTTTCCACAGAGTAATATTTTTTTCTAATGATTCTGAAAATAAAGAGAACTTTGTTGAGCAGAAGTACACATTTTTAAAATTTATTTGCTGTACTTGAGCAGAAATTATTTAGGAACAAATCCTTGATGGTTGATTTTTGTGTTTGGTTCCAGTTAACCAATTACCCTGGGGATAATGTTTCCCTTTTGGACTCATATTAAAGTTGGGTCTTGGACACCACCTGATGTTAAAGCAGTTTATTCTGGAAAGTGTTTTATACAATGGATAGCAAGAGTTGGCCAAAGTCTAGACCACATACTCAAAGATCGGATAACAGCTTGACCAGAAGGGTTTCCCTTCAGAGACCATTCTCAGACTCTGAGGGAATTTAATTCATTTCTTTAACCTGTGTTCACTCAGCTGAGCTACCAAGTATTTTTGTAAAGGGATTCTGAGCTGTTCTTAAAAGGGTGAATGTTTTTTTCCAAGTTCAAAACAGTTGCATCTGTGCTGACACATTATAAGCCAGAGGCTTTTAGATTTCAATGCCATAAAAATCAGTTAATACCCGTCAGCTCTGGATATTCTTAAGGTAGGCTCCGTCATACTGGCAAATAATACATAGCAAATTTCCTTGGAGATGTCTGAGTGGGCTTAGGGTTATTGTTAATCTTATACCCATAATATGTCTCTCATAGTTCTGTCCATTCATTTAAGTAGAAATCATAGGCTGTGTTAAGCCACACTAAGGTTTCAATATTGAGTTCTCAGTATATTTTAGATATGAGACCCTTGTCCGTTGTATGGCTAGTGAAGATCTCCCAATCTGTGGGCTTTCTATTGACCTTACTAGCTATGTCCTTTGCCATGCAGAAGCTCTCCAACTTCTGCAACTTCTTTGATTTGTTGTATTTCTGGGTCTCTATTGAGAAAATTTCAGCCTGTGCCAAGAAGCCCTAGAATTTCTCCTATTCCTTCCTGTAATGTTTTCACAGTGTCTGCTTTGATTTTGAGGTCTTTGATCCACTGGAGCTGATTCTGGTGCAGGGTGATATATAAGGATCTAGCTTTAGTTTTCTACAGGTGTTTAACCAGTTTTGCCAGCACCATTTACTGAAGAGACTATTTTTCTTCCATTCTGGTTTTTTCTTTTTTGGCTCCCTTATCAAAGAGTAGGTGGCTATAGGTCTGTGGCTTAATTTCTGGGTCTTCCATTCTATTCCATTGGTCTTCAGGTCTGTTCTTGTGCCAGTACCAACTGTTTTGGTTACTATGGCTTTGTAGTAGAGTTTGAAATCTGTATTGTATTCCTCCAGCACTGTCCTTTCTGTTAAGGATTATTTTTGCTATTCAAGGTCTTTTATTGTTCCATACAAAATTTTGGATTGCTTCTTGATTTCATTGAAGAATGAGGTTAGGAAAATACTGTGTACTGCATTAATTTTGTAGATAGCCTTTGGCATTATTGCCTTTTTCATGATGTTAATTCTCCCTATTCAGGAACATGGGAGGTTTTTCCACTTCTTTAGTTTTGCTTTATTTTCCTTTTTCAGGTTTTTAAAGTTTTATTATAGAGGTCCTTCACTTCTTTAGTTAACTCCTAGGTATTTTTTTTGAGCCTGTTACAAAAGGAGTAGCTTTCCCGAATTCAGCTGTGCTCTGCTCATTATTGACATACAGAAAAGCCATTGTTTTTTGAGGGTTAATTTTATACCCTGCTACTTTGTCAAAGTTTTGAATCAGCTTGAGCAACTTGGAAGTGGAGTCCATGGGGTACTTTAAATACAAGATCATGTTATCTGCAAAGAGGGAGAGTTTTACTTCATCTTTCTCTATTTGGATCCCCTTTATGTTTGCATCTTGTCTTAGAACCCAAAAACTTAAATCCTCCAAAAACAAATCTTCAAAGAAACAACCACTCCATCAAAAAGTGGGCTAAAGACTTAAGAGAGATTTCTCTGAAGAGGAAATAAGAATGGCCAGTAGACACATGAAGAAATGCTCAACTTCTCTGGCCATAAGAGAAATGCAAATCAAAACAACATTGAGATTCTCCCTCAGCCTAGGTTAGAATGGCTATACTCAAGAAATTTAATAATAACAGATACTGTAGGGGATGCGAACAAAAGGGAACCCTACTGTATTGTTGGTGGGAGTGTAAACTTGTTCAACCACTCTGAAAAGCAGTATGGAGGTTCCTCAAAAGACTACTCATAGAGGTCCCCTATGACCCAGCAATCTCACTTTTGTGCATTTACCCAAATGATCAATAACAAACAAGGCCATCAATAACAAACAAGGTACCAGCACAACTATGTTTATCACAACATTATTCACAATAGCTGAGATATGGAACCAATCCAGATGCCCCTCAGTAGATGAATGGATCAAGACAATATGATATGTGTGTATATATATATATATATATATATTATATATATATATATATAGGAAATCTATACTTCCATCAGAAAGAACAATATTTGTAGGAAACGGAACAACTTGGGAAAAATCATATTAAGTGAAGTAAACCAGCCCCAAAGAATCTAGGTACCAAGATTTCCCCTATTTGTAATAATTAGTATACATATAGGATAATCTTATCAGATGAGCTGAAAAGCTCCAAAGCTATGTACATGTATCCATATAAGAAATTTACCCCAAGATATGAACACAAGAGGTCTGTCTTTGTTGTTATGGTTTTAAATTTACTATGTGATTCTTTCTGATTCCTTTTGTATGTTATGGCATAACCCCCGTTGTCACTGTACTTGAATTTGGTAGCCTGCATCTTTTATATACATTTGTATAATCTGGGGCGGGGAAGGGGAATAACAAAATGCTGAAACATGGACATGTATAACCCATTGCAACAATGCTACCCACAGGACAGTATATTGGAAATTAGCTTTACAACCTCACTGGGGGTAGGGGTGGAGTGTGGGAGGTGGGAGAGGGAAGTGATAGTGGGACAACAAGGGAAGGGATAACAATGATTAACAAGTAATGTACTCATTGTCTTTCTTTATTTTTTTAATTGTGAAAATACCATACAGAGGGGCTAAAATTACATGAGCAAGGTAATGAGTACATTGCTTATCAAGCTTTGTTGCCTCCTCCTTTGTTTCCTCTTACCATTACCATCCTTTCCCATATTTTTATGTAACTGTAACCCCTCTCTACAGCATCTTCACAATAAAAAACAAACAAAACAAATTTAACTACTGAAAGGAGAACGTGTATTTAGAAATCTTCTTCTTAAGCCAGAGAAATTACTGGAGAACCAGAGAGCCTAAATACTCAGCTATAACAACAGCTCAAGTAATACTTTGAACCAGGCTGCATGAAGGAAAAAAAATTGATTTTAGAAGAAAATAAACAATGACAAATTCAATAGTATATACAAAGCAGGTTTCTTGTGGTAAGTTTCTGATTTTTCTCAAAATATAATAACTACACTTAGTTTGTTAAGATCTGACATTCCTTTATTTTGGACAGATTGTCTTTTAGGTGCTAAGCTGTTGTTTCTTTATTTATTTACTTTTTCTTAAATTGATCAAATTCTCAATCAGAGAATATGACTTTTAGTCTTTGTAGAGCAGGTTTAAGTTTGTCTAATCTAATTCTCCAATGATGTTTTTGTTTGAGATTTGTTTCTGTTGATTTTTTTTGTTTTTGTTTATTGTTTTTGATTAACTGGAAATGGTCTACTGCCATTAACTTCAAGGAGTTCTTGTCTCCAACCTGAGTACTGTTGCAGGAACCACTGTGCTTTCCCTCCCTTTTGTATCTGCTATCTCTTACATTGTGGACATATAATACTTCCTTAGATAGAAATGTCCCTCTTGAATCCAGATCAAGAGAATTAATTTTTATTCATTAAGTAGAAACATTAGTCTCCATCAGCATATTCCTTCCATTTTAATAGAAGATGTGAAATGCATTTGTGTTTTGTATTTACTTCCTAAGCATGTTGGCCATCCTTGGAACATAGAAAGCTTCCTATACCAATTGAAGCCCAAGACCATCTTACACCTTATGAGGTCAAGTAGCTTCCTTTCTTCAGCTTTGTTTATTAATAACATTTTCCTAAGAGCATCTGTCTCCTACTAGGAAACTTCTTGTACTATCTTCAAAAGATGGTGACCTTTATGAAAAGTATTGCATCATATCCGATTTGAAATAGTACAATAAAACTTCCAATTATATATATATATAAACATTATGTTTTAGAAGTATAAGTCTTCAATGAATGACATTGCAAACTAATGTTTTTGCTTTTAGCTTATAAGGAACACACAAGAATATTATTTTGTAAAAACAAAATATCTATTTTACTGAATCTGTTTGTATATTGACATTTCTCTTAGCTAAAGCATGAACTTTCTTAGCTGTGTTGTTAGGAATTTTTATTTGAAGAGCCATTTCTTTCCTCATTTTTCACACAAAGGGAATCTATCAAGAATTTTTCCTCAATTCACAGTTGACATTCAAAATGATGTTAATATTACAAGGTCTACTTATTGTTTAAAAGATCAGGAAAACTGGACAAGGGTATAATATTTTTGCCAATTATCGGAATTCATTATACTTTTCTACTTGTGATCATTTCTAGTATTTTGGTTTTTCTCCCTAAGAACTACTAAAACAACATCACCATCTGGAGAATTATCTGAAATAAAACTGAAGTGCTGAGTATATGAAGTTATATAGCTGTGGGTATATAACCCTAAATAATTTATGATCAAGTACAGCAAATAAATTTTTAAAGTGTGGTCCTTTACTCTAATATAATGTTCTCCCTTATTTTCAGAACTATTAGAAAAAATATTACCCTGTGGAAACATTAAAGTTTCTTTTCCCAAACGTAAATGCTTCCATTCTTCTTATTACATCAGGTTGCTTTCTATGACCAATTAGACAAAATAAAAATTATATAATAAATTGGTCTCTTCTGCTTTGGAGCTTTAATAAAAGCCACAATCATCAGAAAAATGCTTTGGTTTCAGAGGCAACAAACAGAATTTTATCCTTATAATTCCTCCCATAGTCAATTAAGATAGTCTTGTTTATTTGAGCTGTATTTATATATTCCTTCTGCAAATTTATTAGTGAGTTGCATTCTTAAATTTGCGTGTTTTATGCAAACATATGAAGTAGGATCTATCTACCAAGCATAGACTTATGAATTTCACATATAAGGAGGTACTATTAAAATATTTATTATTATTTCTTGGCCCAAATCCAGAACTTGAACTTGATAAGTTTCACTCATTGGCTAGCACTCTACCAACTAATCCATGCTTCTAACCTCTATACATGAAGTAAATAGAAGAAAGAGTTACATGAGCATTAAAATCAGACATAGAGTTGCAACACATGGTGTGCCATTCACCATGAATTTGATTAACTGAATGAAAAGGTGAATTATTTTTATTACCCAGAAACATTTTTGTTATTACAAACTGTAATGGGTTCATTTTTTCAGAAGTATGAAATAGGTATAAAACCTCACAATATTTTTCAACAGAGTGCACATTAGAATTCTTGGTGACTCATACATCAAAGATTAGTGTTACTTATTATGGAAAAAGCTCAGAAAAAAAGCACCCAGATAATTTTAGATTCCTTAGAGCTAAATCTTTTATTTGATTCTTAGGTTTCTTATCAATAGTTACTATAATTATTTCCTCAATGAAGCTTTAAAATTCCAATGTTATTGATACTATAAAAATAATGAGTTATAAAACTATAGTGACGTTTCATTCTCTATTCTCAGATTATTATGTTAAGTAGTAACCAATAATCATCATCTGCATATAGTAGTGTTCACATGGCTTCAATAAATGAAGAAACAATGGATCACATAGATTTGTGAATTTGCTCCCAAAGATTTATTTTGAATGCAATCGTGGCACAGTGAGAAAAGAGAAAAACTAAAGGAGTTTTATACATAGTATTTAAACTAAATATACTATGAAATGTGACATGATTAATATATAATCAGTTTGTAATAAAATAAAATGTGCAATATTAGAAAATAAATTGTGGGCACATACATAGATATATGTATGAATGTATGTATGAAGGAATGTACGTAAAGATTTTCTGTCAAATTAATTTCTCTTGGTCCATATTTCAGGTTCCTATAACATGAATAATTTTACATAATAAGTTGCCTATATTACTATTCTGTAGTATACAAAATTTTATGGATTAAGTGCATGATATAATGTCCACATTGTTCACCTCATATACTCCAACTGATAATTCAATCTTTCAAAAAGCAATTTTAAAGACAAGAATCTGAAAGAAGTAATCATTATATTGACTTCTACATGTATAATGCATTTCAGAGTATAAATCAAATTAAGTATGAAAATTCTTATTTATTTAATAAAAAGTTAATGTCAATATAATAATAAAAACAAGATGAAAAACTTGTAACTCTTTTTACAACCATCTCTAAAATTTTCACTTCTTTCTATTTATATATAGAGTCAGAATAATAATGCACTTATGCTATGTTATGAATATTGTAAGTACAGTGAATTGATAAATAATACTCGGGCATTTTCTGCTCCTGCAATAATAAAAGTAAGTTTTGTACATCCAGAAGTCAATGAGGACAACAGAGATTCTAAAACATGAAATTATGAAAGACAGGCATAAATCAAAATGAAGAAAACATTTTCCTATAAGAGAATTTGAAGAAAAGATGGAGCAATTGCCTTGGATCTTTTTTTAATGAGACAAATTATGGGATTTATAATGATGTCTAAAAATGTTTTGTGAATTTTGATAGAAAAGCATGAGTAATTTAGTAATTCAGAAACCAAATAAATGGAATAAATATCCAAATATCCAAATGTTTGTAAACTAAAACTATTGAAATTTTAAATTACATTTTTATTTCACTCAAACTCAAAACCACAGAATCTACATTCTTGATGATAAACCAAAAAGATTTTAAATTATAATTAGATTTCTAAGGAAGTATAGCTGAAGATGATTCTGGCAACTAATAATTTTTTAAAAAAATAAGAAAACTAAAAGTACATCTGTGGATGCAGTTAGAATAATTTAACTTGAATTTAGACTGTCTTGTAAAATCTGAGATGATTTTGAAAGGAGTAAAACATGCATGCAAAGTAATTTCTTAAGTGAATACTTAATACGTTCTGTAGTAGGTAATATGGCCAAGGAATGTTTTAAGTTTTTATGTACATTGCTTTATTCTTCAAAGTAGATCGATAATCTCTTCAAGGAGATAGATAATATATAACAATCCTAATAAAATTAGAAGAGGGCAAGAAAGCAATCAAGAATCCAATGTATATCTTAAAAAGTTAAGAAGAGTGAGGGAAGTGGGGTGGTAAGGAATGAATAAGAAAGCTGACAGGGATGATACTGGTCAAGATACACAATGTATTCTAAACTGCTTTGCTAAATGACATTTCCCATGAGCAACTACTTACAATAATTTAAAAGAAAAAAAGAGGAGTATGAAGCCCAGGATGAGTATATATGTTATTTAAAACCCAATAACTTGTGGATGGGAACATTCACACAGAAATCTGACTTCCTTTATTCTGTAAGCCATCCACACCTTATCTTTATCATAATCATCACAATCACTTCCATGTTGTGTCCAGTGCTTTTTTACCATCACTAATTATTTTTTATCCATTAATATGTTCAGATTTCACAGAACTTCAACTGAACAGTAGGACACGCTTATTTATATTTCAGCAAAAATGGCAATCCATATTTAAATGAGATGGATTATAACCTTGTATTATACCTCAAACAGGTACTTAGAATAAAAATAATTTTTTGTAAAAATAAGTTTCTTCCTTACAAGAAGATAAGTTTCAGGATGAAGTTTTCAAGCATAAAAAGTAGGCTTCTCTTTTCATAATATGGATAGTGTGGAAGAATTGGTGTCTATATTAAGGAAGATTAAATATATTTTAATTTTATTTATTATTTGCAGGCCCTACGTTTTTGCCTAACTACTTCTTGTTTAGTTGATGCTCTATCACTTTAGGTATTTCCCCTATATCCCAGTTTTCTGCTAGTTATTTTGGATGGAAGGTGTCTCAGGCCTTTCTACTTAGACTCGCTTGGAAATATCATCTTCTGGATTTCAGACTTCTGAGTAGCAAAGATTATACACATGAACCACCGGTACCCAGTTTGGATATCATTTCATATAAAGTAAAATATAGTAAGAACTTGAATATATGGTAGAAATGAAGTTTTGATATGTTATAAAGCAAAGAGATAGGCTTTGGGACTAGCAAACTTGAGCTTGAAAACTGGTTTTACTTCTTACAATTTGTGCATTGTTAGATCAGGTTCTTAATCTCCATAAGTTTTTCCTTTTATTTTCCCTGTAGTATCTGGTGCCTTTACCTTTTGTCTTTATCATCATTAATATTGTTATTGGTGGTAGTATTGGTGATGGTGGTTGTGGACTATGTGTATGTGTGTGTGAGTGAGTGTGTGTGTGTGTGTGTGTGTGTGTGTGAGAAAGAGACAGAGAGAGAGAGAGAGACAGAGACAAATAGACAGATAGACTGAGACAGAGCAAGAAAGAGAGTGAGTTAGTGACAAAGAACTAATTCGTGTTTTATATAGCACTTGGGATATAGTAACCCCCAATTGAAGCAAGTAATATTTTTCCCATAAACTCATGAGAAGTTAAAATGATTTCTAAATATCGACTTGATCATTGTTCCTCATATTCTCAAAGGATAAAACTAAAATCTTATTTCTTCTCATAACAGATATGAAAAGTGGGAGTTTAATTATAGTGTTGTTATTGTTGTTGTGCCCAAGGGAGGAGAAACTAACTTCTACTAGAGGTGTTTACAGGAAATCATCCCATTTGGCTTAAAATGGCAATAATTAGGATCAAAGCTTAAGGAACATGTAAAATTACAAAGGAGGCATCAGCTAATACTACTTGGTGAAGTCTGTGGAAAGAGCTGCATGAAATCAGTAGCTGAAATTCAAAGCAAGGTCATGCATTCAGATGGAAAAAAATATACGTAAGCTTTAAGGTATGAATACATGCAATGAGCTGAGAAAGAATTGAAAGATCCAGAGACCAGCGCAGAATATAATCAGTTTTAGACTCTGTGAAAATGGTGATTAGAGTATCATTAAGGAATTCAAACTTGGGCAGATAGAGTGTGGACCCAGTAATGGATATTGTTCCCTTAATTGGAAAGCCATTCTCCTTCTCATGCTTTTTCTCTAGTTATCGTTCAAGAATCCTTTCCTTCAAGTAGTCTTCCTTGACCACACAGGCTGACTTTAACCTGGGATTTTATTGACCCTAAGCTTCTCTACTGTAGACTTTTACTACATAGGAAATGTTATTTACCATGTTATAACTTAAATTTTTTAATCCTATTAGCATCAAATACAATATCTGACTGTGTGGAGTCAAGAGTCAGATAGGAATCTTGGAATCTTAAGAGTAGGTGAAATAGTGCTTAAAATGAAAAAAAAGACAGTAATTTGAATTAAGAATATTGAATAAGACCAGGTGATAATAGCTCATGCCTCTATTCCTAGGTCCTCAAGAGGCTGAGAACTGAGGATTGAGGTTTGAAGCCAGCTTGGGCAAACAAAAACAATTCATTTCCAATTACATAGAAAAAAGCCAGAAATGGAGGTATGATTCAATTGCTAGAGTGACATCCTCTGTGTTGTTGCACACACACACACACACACACACACACACACACACACACACACACACACTCAGGGAGAGAGGGGAATAGAGAGAGAGAGACAGACAGCACGAGAGCAACTACACATACATACTAGTAGAAAAAGGAATTCATGCAGAAGGAAACTACAGGAAAGCACTGAAGTTAGGAAATAAATGGAGGAGACAGTAAGTTTTTGAGTTTAATCACAAGACAAGTGAGGATGATTTACTGTAAAGTCCTTAGATGAAATGAATTTATTTCCTCTCATTTCAAACTTCTAATGCTAAAATAAGACTTCAAGCATTTATTCGAAAAGGAATCTGAAGGTGATTCACACCCCCCCAATGTAAATGATACATTCACAACCTGCTATTAAAAATGACACTGGCTGGCTGTGATGAATAGGAAAAGTTGCAGATGGATTCTTTCAATACTCTATTAGGAAAAGTATTAGGGAAAAAAAATCAGTCATTAATATAAGGTCTGCTCTGGGAAGGCAGAGCTGATTCCTTGCTCCTCTTAGCTTAGTCTCTGCCCAGAACCTGTGTGACCTAGGTAACTGGCACACCTGGAGGGAGTCACCTCTCCTCTTCTGAGGTCACATTCTGGGCTGCCCCCTCCCAAACCTCCCATTGGACTAAGGGAGGGTTCCAGGTCCTCAGGTCACATCCACATTGGGTGGTGTCATACCTTCCCTTATCTGGTGATGGTGACTTTGGGCTGTGGGCTGTGTATGGACTAGTTAAGGCCAGGTGAAACAGCCGTCCATCCCTTTTTGCCACATGGTCTTCACCAAGTATTGCTGGGTAGCAGGTCAGTAATAAAATAAACTTCTCTTCCTGACTACCACGTTGTGTTCTCTTCATCCACTGCCTAATTAAACCTACCTACTTTAATTTTACCTTACAAATATTTCTACTAACCTAAGACATAAAGGGCTATTTGGAAGAAAGTGTGGGAAGAATTTTATTTCTTATAACAGATACAAAATCAGAGTTAGTGTAAATAAAGGCTTGTTTTTGAGGTATTGTGTGTCTTTGAGGTATGACACATTGGGTCCAGGGTTTGTCACCAGCCTCTCAAAGTCATGAAAAGTCTGCTTTTGCCAAACACACACACACACACACACACACACACACACACACACACACACACACACACACACACACACACACATACACACACACACACACACACACACACACCCATAACCATATTCTCCCACAGACTTTTACTGCTCTAAAGCAAAGCCTGTATACTGGAATGCAGGTAAATTTATGAAGATGGTCAATGTTGAGAGTATAGAAATATCTGACTTTTATTTCCTTATTTCCTTCACGGTGTTTTCAGGTCAAAAAATGTGTAATGAAAAAGAAAATAGCGTGAAAGTGTTTTTTCTTCTAAGGTCCGTACAACTTTAAGATTGTTTAAATTGTTTAAAAATATTCGCTTAGATTATGTCACGAAGTTTATAATTTACAATGGCAGATTGGGATGGCAATTGCTTGGATATAATGTTGCTTGGATTACAATTAAGCAAGAAGGCATAAGCCAAGGATGTGTTACTTTCAGATAGCACACTTCTTGGAAGGTGCTGTGAGGCATAAGGGGTGAATTAGTCTCCAGTGAGCTGAGAAATGTGTTATCTCTTTGTAGCACAACTCTCAAGATTGTATGAATACCATATACATCATGTTAGAGGCACTAGTTGCATAGAGATTGATTGGAACATGTAAAACATATGTTTAAAACATGCTTGCTGTTGTGGGCTGGCAACAATTGCTGACTTGAAAGCTTTGGCCTCGATATTCATTAACAACTGATAGGTAAAAGGCTGGGACTTCAACAATGGAGCATTGCAAGCCTGAGAGACGTGTGTCCAGAGAGCTGGGGTCCATCCCTTCAAACATTCCTTGCAATTCATTTGAGCTGTTTTCTCTTCTACTTGGCACTCTATATTTATGCACAGAAATGAAAGAAGGTAGTTTGGGAAATTGGATTAATGTGAAGCTTTTTACTTTTCTTTCTATATTATTTGCCTAAATAGGCTGCCAGTTACTGGGTCTGCATTTGATTGACAGGAAATGATGTCTAGTTCAGCTCACACTTCATCTTGGAAGATATTGCAGTAGCAAAAGAGACCAGGCTGGACAAAGAATCTTTTAAAGCTGGCTGTTTCTTTCTCCTGGTGAGTCTGACTGTGATACTCACCAGGAGAAAAGAGAGATCCACCTTTAATCTGTGTTGCTGAGGGAAATCAAAGAGAGTGAATTAAAACCAAGAGTAGCTTCTTATGCTCATTGGAGAGCCTTTTGCCTCTGCTCCATTTGATATAACAAATAAGATCATCAAAGGAAGTCAAGCACAGGTTTGGAACCTGCTGCTCCTTGACCCTGGCTTCCTCCCTGCGCACATAGACTCCCCTGGAATTTCTTGTGATGTCAAACCACAAAGCTACATGAAGTGTTCACATCCCAGGAGCAGAGAGGGAATTTTATTTTTAGATTCTTTTGCTGTGACTCTAGTAAAATAATATGAAGTTCTTTTATGGCTCTATCTCAGAGTTTTGATAAATCTGCTGCATTTCAAAGCATGAAAGGGGTGATAATAAAAAAATTCTGTCCAGACTGTCTCTAGCCACAAGGTCATTGTAAGAATATCTGTAGAGTCCCTGTGGCATGGTGCCAAGAGGTGTTCACTGCTGGAAACTATCGTGGATTTCTCCCCACCCAGTAGACACCTATCTCCAGATGTATTAAATAAAATATTTCATGCAACAGGCATTTCTTCCCACATAAAATAACATGCTTTATAATTCAGTAATATTAACAAGTGATCCACATAGTAAAATCCTTTTTATATTATCTTTTGATAGTTGTACAAAAGGGTTTCAATTCAACATGTCATTTTATAGATACAGTATATTTTCATCAGTGTTACCTCTCTGTTCATTTTCTTTAGTAACTTAAAATGTTTTCACCTTGTAAGTTTAAAAAATTTACATATATATATATATATTTATCTTACAAAAATGCATGTATTTGCTTGGATTTTTCAGTCAACATGGCCAGATGAGTGTTTAGAAATAAAAAGCACAAATTATTAGTTAAATGACCAAAGGTTATTAGAAACTAAATAGATTTCAAGCATGTGCTCTTCTTTCTTTCAACAAATTTGAATTGTCTGCTTACTTTGTGATTGGTACACTTTTAAGTCCTAAAAATTCAGCAATGATTTTAAAAAGAATTATTTATGTTTATATAAATCTTTATAATTTTACATGAAGGGTGTATATTTATACAAGATGTCCTTAATAATGACTTTTAAATTTCTAAAGTTAATTTAAATTTGAATAGTACAATTAAAAGGCACAATCAGGCAATAGGGTAGGTAACTCCTTACCAGTCTCTATGATGGTAACTGCAGAGAATAGGGATATTCAGCATTCAAATGAGTAACATCATGAGTGCTTTTTCTGGAAGAATTGCTTAATTGGAAGTGTTGGATGTGTGGGGATGGTAGCTTAGGAAGCTAGGAAGATTCTTATTATGAAATGAAACAAATACCAGATGAATCAGTTAAGAATTCCAAGAAAGGTAGTGTCTTGATAAAAGTGCTATGTCTAAATAGGAAACCTGAAGACTCTAATGTTGGAACAGAAAAAAATGAAGGCACAGCAAATTACTTTAGAAATTTTTATGATTATTTTCCAAAAATCCTTCTGACAGAGTAATTGCCAGATCAGATCAAAGGATGAGTGATCACCAGGGCCTCTCCAAGTCACTCTCCATAGCAGCTACTTTACTGAGGAAAGGGCAGCAAGGAAAAAATGGAAGCGCCCATTCAGAGACAGTAGAGTATCTACTTGTTATCAGAGTGATGAGTGAGTGAGAAAGAAGAAACCAGTGAAGATGATGAGTGAGAAAAAGCTCCCAAACTTGGCCAGATTGCAGCAATCAGCACGTCATCCCCCTCCCTTCTTCAGATATCCCTTGTTTGGATTCCATGCCTTTCATCATCTCTATGCCCTAGTATTTCCCCCTGCCACCTCTATCACTAGCTTTATTTGATGGATGCTCCTGTCTCAGTATTTCATATTGGAATTCTTTTGTGCTTAGAGAAAACATCTAAGTAATGTTGGTTATGTCATTTGAGCAAAACAGGTAGTTGGCCCTGGGCTCCACTTTCCAGACATACGAATACGCAATCTAGAGAATCATCTTCAATTTATTGATTCCATAGATTTGGATTTCAAAGGAACAAGTGTCATGAAGGGACAATTATGGTAAAATTTGGCAGTTTTCTTTTGCTTTATTCTTTGCTTCCTGTAATGATATAAAGTAATATTAACTCCAGTAGTTGTACACTATTTTAATGGGACCTATGCATTCTTAATAATCACTGTCTTGTTTTAAAAAAAACTCAGAGACTCCCCTTTATTGTGATACAACCTCCAATATCTGACTCACAGTTCTCAATTTAAAAAAGCAACACAAGCAGAGAATAGTATCTATATGTGCGTGTGGCTTTTCTCTTTCCAAAGACACATTACAATTCTCCTTTTAATCATTGTATTTCACACTAAGTAGTGAAAACAGATTGAGCTGTTTTACTGACAAAATTGTACAGTTCAGATGAAACCAATTTTCCAAGTGACATTTTCAGAAGCTGAACTTGCCATTTTAAATACATCAGGCCACTTGGGGCTCTAACTCTCGTGTTTAAGGGGGGGAAAAGACTTTTCTTCAATACAACTGTTCTTTATTTTAATGTGTGTCTGAGATGTGTGAAACACAAGGTCATTTAAAATTAGGAAGAAGCAAGTTTTTTATCATCTCTTTTTCATCATATGCAATTTTTGATCACAATGTAGCTTGTTTAAAGTTGCAAATCCTCTAAATTATGGGGCTTGTTTCCAGCCTGCTGAGAAGGAAATTAGATATAGAACTTCTGTCTTGTATTAATGTTAATGGGAGTTGCATGTCTAATTCCCTTAGAAACCCAGAACAAATGTATGCTTATGAGTCAGCATTACTAGGTTTTCTAGGCCTTCACCCTTAGAAGTGTCATTAATCTGAACAATAGCCAGTCCCTCTGGTTATTTCACACCAAGCCCTAGCTACTGAAGTTGGAAACTGCTATTTCAGATCCTGCAAAAAGCCTAGATTCTCCTCAAATAGGAGCATTTTCATAGTTTAGACTCTATTGTTCCTTTGGAATAAAATTTCAGCTCTGAAATTGTTAGCTTTTTATATTTTACCTTAAAATTTTATATCATGGGAGTAATATTCTCTAGGCACTGTGATAATATTTTATGAACCATTAAAATACTACTAATCTTCATTTGATTCCTTGGAAATTTATTAATTTTCACTATATATTTTCTAATATTATACTATGCAGAGGTATTGTTCTCTATAAAAAAAGTAACTTATAACCACTCTGGTTCTATATTTGAATTACTGAAGCACTCGCTCTCCATAGTACTATAAATAGTATAATGACAGTCATGGTTGGCTAATTAATTATGTTGTAGTCGTCCTTTAAACCATAGGCAGACACATACACCCTTTTGTTAAAGTAATATTTTGACATTTTTTTCTTGCAGAGATTTAGAGCTCAGAGACTTGTATTTCCTAGACTAGACAAGTGTTCTTTTACCATTTGATCTACATCTTAGCTCTTTTTGTTTGTGGTTGCTTTTCACATAGGGCCTTCAAAGTTTGCCTGGTCAACTTCAGACTGGGAATAATTTTATCTGTGTCTCCCATATCACTGGGTTATAAACATATGTTACTATTCCTGGCTTGTTCTTTGGGAAAGGGTAATTCTTATCTTTTGCCCAAGCTTGAGGATCCATGATATTCTAATCACTACCTGGCATAGGTAGGATTTCAGGCATAAACCACCATATTCAACTCAAATGAAAACTTTTAACAGTAACAAAACATTAAAAAATGTACTTGGTACATTTAATCAACTATTGTATTTTTTGAACTTTACAACTTTGGGTGGCGAGGGGGGGATAGGAGTGTGGGAACTGGGGGAGAGAAGAGATAGTGAGACAAGAAGGAAGGGAAGGGGTAACAATGATTGACAAGTAATGTACTCATTGCCTTACTCATGTAACTGTAACCCCTCTGTACAACATCTTAACAACAAAATTAAAAAAAACTGAAAAAAAGATTCTATTTTTATCTTCCTGAATGTAAACACTGGAACAATATTTTTTAAACATTAGCTAATGACCTAGCAACTTCAGCTGAGTGCTATTTCTATCACCATGAGCCAATTGTCCTTAAAAACTTATCACTCAAACAATGCCTCACTCACCTAAGAATTTGGAAATGCTGACTCTAACTCGCTCTACTAAGTTTTCCAAACCTTTGTAGTCAAGTTCTACAGATTATTTTTCTTCCTATAGAGTTTTTTAATGCACTGCTCTGATGATATTTAATAAACTTTAAGCACTCACAGTTAATATTCTTTTAATGGTAGAATTTTTCATAACATTACACTTCTATATAAATCTGACAAATCTCTAAGGTGTAGAAAATAAATTTTCTATAATTATGTACATTTCTTCTTAGACTACAAAAAGAGTTGCTAAGAAGTATTTGAAGACTTTAATACTGTGCTCTAGAAATGTGTAAATGAGTAAGTTGTATCACTACAAAAAATTTATTTACAACACTGGCTCACTAAGTAATAATACATAAGAATAACTTTAAAATGTATAAAACTTAAGAACCTTGATACCAAAGCAAATATAAGCCTGTTGTATCCATCTGGATTGAAGTATAGGAATCTTTGTTCTAAAACTACTTTAAATGAGCTTCCTCTTCACAATACTGAGAAAAACGATCTAATGACCAAATTATATGCAAAGTTCGTGTTTTCCATTCTCCAGCTTTGTGGCTAAAGTAACCATAATTTTTCATTTTGTAGTTAAAGCAAAAAAAGAAAGTAGGGAAAGTGGTTAGAAATAACATCACTGGTCTTAAAATTTTCATTGGCCTGTCAATTAAAGTGTCAAAGTCTCCATGTACATGAATAGGAAATAATTACAGAATACAATTTTAAATATTAATAGCTAAAATTTTCTCATCAGCAGTAGCTTATTGTTAAAAATAAATATCCGTGTTGCCATTTTATTTAGAATAGTATATTTACATATTTTAGAAATTGTTTTTCTGCTTGTTATGTGTGTGGCACCAAAATCAGAATTAAAATTAATATCATATTTGAATATTTGAACTGTTGAATAGACAAGAGCTCAACAACTAAAATGTAATGTTGTCAACCTGTCTGTGTTTAAGCATTCTCTTTTCAATCATTTCAGAGTTGAATATTTTAAAGATTCATTCATTCAGAAATATTTATTGGAGCAATAGAAATGAATATATTGCTCAGGACAAGACTAAAGATCTACAAGAGCATGCAGGAACCAAACTTTTCAAAGAGAGAATTCATGAAAATGAAGAAATAAAACTGTAACTTTCAGATGCATATCAAAATAAAAGAGCAGAGAAATAAGAAGAAGCAAGGACACATTTGAAATTAAATTATGTTTCAGGCACAAAAATAAAAGTAGCACCTCACTCCTACATTTGGAATTTTTAAAAGCATTTTTGTGATTAACCTTTGAGTTAGACAGGCTGTAAGATTGAAAAAATGAATATATACAAAAACATGTCAGTACATAAGACTTTGGGATTATGAAAACTTATCAGTTCATAGAACCTTGGGTTATTATTTAGCAAACAAATATATAGCCTTAAGGTACAAAACAGCCATAGAAATATAAGTATATTAAATATAAGAAGCAAAAACACGTACAATTAGGTAACTTGAAGAAAGATAAGAGTGGAATAGATTTAAAATAATATAGAAATGGAGTGGAATAGATTTAAAATAATATAGGTTGATAGTTACTGAATGATACAATATGTATTGTTAAGTAAAGGTTTATCTGACATAAAATGCACTGAATGAAGAAAATGTTCCTAATCTTTTACATATAAAATAATTATTAAAAAAGCAACATGAATCCATTCAGGATAGCACATTTTCATGGCAGTAAAAAGAAATTACTTTGATAATAAAACAGAATAAAAAGTGCTTCTTAGAGAAAGACATTCAGGAATAAGAAGCTTCTGTTGGATTATGGAGTATAGAGATTAGGCTCATTTGGAAACAAAAATGTTAAGTAACTTGACTTGCCAAAGCAAAAGTTATGTACATATGACTAGATAAGATGAAGTTAAGCCTAACAAACCCCAAGATAGGGACACAGTGTTTTTTTCTTTCTTGTTATTGTTTCTAATGTATTTATAAGGTACCATGTGGTTTTTTTGGTTGCTTGGTAGGTCCCTCCCCCACCATATAACCCCTGTTTTCACTGTATTTGATGTTGGCATAATTTGGGGGGGGGGGAAGGGAAAAAACAAAATGTTTAAATAGGGACACAGGTTGACCCATTGCAACAATGAGATGTACAAGACACAATTTAAGCAGGGGGAGAGGTGAGGAATGTATTTGTGTGTAGTTGTGGAAGTGGGAGGGCAGGGATGATAGGGAAAAAAGCAAAGGAGGAGTCAACAATGTTTGATAAGAAATGTCCTCATTACCTTGCTCACGTAACTGTAACCCCTCTGTACAGTATTTTCACAATAAAAAACTTATTTAAAAAGAACAAAATTGCTGTGATTTAGAGATAAATAAAGTGCCAAGGACTGGACAACAAGTGAAGATATAGAGCATTCAATACTTTCTGTCATAAAGGGAAAGGGGAAAGCAAGAAGGAAGCATGAGACCAAGAGAAGCTGATTTCAGTAGCAGTCAGCACTGATGATTCAAGTTCATGAGTCGTTGATAGGACAGGATGATGAGGTGTGTAGGAAGAGGAGGAACTCAGAGCTGAAGTGAGATCAAGCCATAGAAACTCCATTTGAGGAACAGAAGAGGAAACAGTAGGCACCTATGCAATTTCATTGTAAGTGTGTTAATTTTTCTCCACCCAAATTTTCTTTGTTTTAAAACCTGAAGTAGAATAGTTGAGGGGATTGGAAGCTTGAATGTACAGAACTTTGAATGTGATGTTGGCAAGTGCAAGGACCAGTGGGTCAGAAGATGAACACAGAATAACTAAGCATGGTTAGTTTGGGTGGAAAGTATCTTGAATCTGACCAGTTGTCAAGGTTTTGTTTATTTGTTTTGTGTTACTTTGTGCTGTTATAATCTCTATCCACAGATCAGATGACCTTGACTTTAATCAGTGCTGAAATATTATAGGAAACTTTGTCAGAAAACAATAGTGGAAGAAGTTGTTGATATAGTGTAAAAAATAAGATTGAAAATTGTAAGTTTACTAGGTAGTAGAGAAAGGAGAAAGCAGTAGAGTTGAGAAAGTAGTAAAGTACCAGATTATAATGTAGCCCTATCAACCTCCTGTATTATAAATAGTCCATGATGATAACAAGATTTGGGGTGAGGAAATCTGGGGGCAAAGTACAAAGAAACTGATACCTGAAGGGACTTTATGAAAGGTCAAGTCAGCTCATAGGGTGAAAAGGACTTATATATATAAAACACATGGAGAAATTTAGATCTGTCCATCTTAATGCAACTAGAAGCCTGTGTTAGTATCACAATCCTGAAAGGAGAAGAATCTGAGAGTGAACATGAGAAAGTAGAATTTTACCCTCAGTGAAGAGGCAGGGTTTACTTAAAGCTCTTGGTAGAATTTTTCAATGAGGCTGAGGAATCTGGGAAGTGAATTAGAAGAGGTGAC
This sequence comes from Dipodomys merriami, assembly GCF_024711535.1. Classification (NCBI taxonomy): domain Eukaryota; kingdom Metazoa; phylum Chordata; class Mammalia; order Rodentia; family Heteromyidae; genus Dipodomys; species Dipodomys merriami. Next base: position 93,957,540 of record NW_027203381.1, on the reverse strand, counting down.
ATGGCAGTGTCAGTAGCTCATGCTTGTAATCCCAGGTCCTCAGGAGGCTGAGACCTGAAAATTGTGGTTCAAAGCCAACTTGGGCAGAGTGTCTGTGAGATTCTTTAATTACTCAGCAATTTTAAAAAAGCCTTAAATGGAGTTGTGCTCAGAGATGATGTTTAGGCCTTGATTTCAAGCCCCAGAACTGGCACATACGAAAAAAAAAAAAACAGAAAAGAAAAGAAAAAAGAAATGAAATGAATTCACAAGGAGCAGTGAGTGAAAAAGAGAAGAGAGCAAGATAGAAATTGAGGGAGATTCCTAGAGAGATTTATGAAGACTAGTGAGAAATACAAGTATAGAAGAAACCAAGGATTTGAGGGGACGAAGAATTTTCTTTAACTCATAAGATTACATGAAATAGTAGTACATGGCATATTAAATATAATACATAGTAAAATAGTACATGACATAGTAAATGATTAAGTTGTATCACTAGACAAAAACTACTTCTCAGATGGAAATATTCTCTACATCAAAGTAAGCAAGTTTATTATTTGATAAAATATTTAAAATACAAGAATTACCAACCATCCTTATAGCAGTGAACGTAATGACTTCTGTGAAAAATTATAATTTTTACTTACATGTATTACTAAATGAATGTAGGTCAGTATAGATTTTCAGCATTTTTTTTTTTTGGTTGTGGGGTGTGAACTCTGGGCCTGGCGCTGTCCCTCAGCTCTTCAGCTCAAGGCTAACGCTCTACCTTTGAGCCACAGTGCCATTTCTGGCTTTTTCTGCTTATGTGGTGCTGAGGAATTGAATCCAGGGCCTCATGTATGCAAGGCAGCTACTTGATAAATCACATGGACATGAGGCATAAAGAGCAGTTAAGTCTTTGTCCTCAAGGGCTTCTCCTTGAAAAATTGGATAAGGGAAGCAGATTGCATAAGAGGTCAAAATAAAGAAGAACACTACACAAGACTTTGGCATGACAGCATAAGTCAAAGTTATTTTAATAAAACTTATAAACTGATGGCACATGTGGCCTTATATAGTTTTTCCTTAATAAAGGCATTTGAACAAAAAGATTCATTTGTAATGCTGCTGTTTGGCCTACTAAATGAGGTACATATTATAGAATGCTTGTTATATTAGAGAACTACTTCCAGCAAAGATAAAGATGATATTTTTAAAAATCAGATATACAGCAAAACATAGCATAAAAAATCTGTAAAAATTCAAGAAGTTAGAAACTGAAATGTGTCAAAAATCTAGTTGGAGTCAATTTGAGCATAGGTTATCTACAGAAAACAATGAGAGGAATCCCTAGTAAGTTTCCACCCTAACCACATGAAAAGGCATAAAAGGGAAGGAAAAATTAGAATTCTTTAAGAATTATTCTATCAGAATATTCCACTCCATAATTCTATTCTAATTCTAGTCTATTCTGTTCATGTTGTGCTGTTCTGTAATGGGCTATTCATTTTATTTTCTCAAAAATAAATTTGGAGAGGAATCCTACAAACAGGATCTTCGTGAAGAGGCTCTTCAAGCTAAGAAAACTGCAAGATGGTCTAGGACATTTAAATATTTTTTAAAAGTAAAATTTATTGGTTTCTGGTAATAGTATCATATTCATTTATTATCAAAATAAAGAAAAATTAAAAACACATGTGACTGAATGAAAACACCTTTAATTCCACATAATGATAACTAATGTGCAATGAAAACCAGGATTTTTAAAGCAGTTATCAAACAGTATTCTGAAGAGGGAGAATAAGGCAGTAGACCTAAATGTAGAGTGACACAGCAAACCTGAAAAATTATTACATGACTCAACAGAGTAGTAAAAAGTCCTCAAACTTTTAGCTGATTGCTACTACAAATACAGGCAACCATGAATATAAATGGAAACAAAAACCATAAAGAAGGAACAAATAAACTGTAACTCAAAGTACTAAATATAAAGGAAGACAGAAAGTAACTCAGCAGCTTTAAAATTCTTTAAAATATTTAATATAGGTAGTTGTTGTGTATAGCATAAATATATAATGGAGAATTTACAAGTTACTACGTTTTGGCAAGAAAAAAAAATTCCAAATGCAAAATCTATAGCGGACATTAAAAACATCTGATGCTTGTTGATTTTTTTCCAGTCTTGCAAATATGTTTCCCTATTTTTTTCTTTGAAGAAATGCCCATTGTCCATGTTTCTTTCATGATGAAATATTTTCTATCCCAGCACAAGTTTTGACATATGACCTAAGGTAATAAATAACTTCCATGTCCCTGAACTTGTACTTCATTCCCAATAATTGTTTCAGAAATTAGACATGTGAATCAAAAAATAGGCTTATAGGAATCAGGCTGGAACAACAATATAGTTGGGAAATAAAGATCCTGTCTGTTGAACTTGAACACAAGAATATGTGTGTGTGTGTGTGTGTGTGTGTGTGTGTGTGTGTGTGTGTGTGTGTGTGTGTGTATGTGCATATGTGTGTGTGTGTATATATATGACCAGGCCCATAGTTTAAGGACCAGGATTGGTACCAAAAAAAACTTAATGTACATCATAATATAATTGGGCTCCTTGGTCTTAAATTTTTTGCCTCTGATGTACTCATGGATTGTAAAATCAGTATATATAAAGCATACTATATAAAGCATACGCTCATAAACTTTCAAATTCTATAGACAGGAAAAAAGAAATGATCAAAAGAGATGTCTAAAAATCTGAAGAATCGGAAAGATAATAAATCACATTTGTCACATGCATCCATTATTTCTGTCACATTCATCACAAGACCCAACGGATTTACAGAAAGACTGCTTTCTACTATTTAAGAAAGGTATTATTGTTACCCAAGTTGACTACACTAGTACAATTCAACATGGCAGCCACTGGACACATGTAGCTCTTGAGCCCTTGAAATATATCTATTCTGAATGAAGGTAGGTTGTAACTATACAACACTTTTACTCACCTTAAATATAGACAAGTACAGGTGACTGAAAGCTAGATAGTTCAGTATGACTTTCTAAAAGCATTCTTAAAATTGGTTGATCATCTTTCATTTCTTGCCTGAAATGCCTGAGTAATGGCTGAGTTTAAGCAATATCTTGTCATAATGACTTATACAGAGAGTCACAGGACAAAATTATCAAAGGAATCTGAAAAATCTCATCCTTATGAAATTTGTATATCATGCCAACTTGGAATATACAAGAGACATAGCTCATATTTTCTTTAAGCCACTGTTATTTAGGGAGGGTGTTCTACTCAAAAAATGAATCCAATCTTTAATGCCAAAATTCCAAACTATTGATATCATGTAAAGTTCAGGATATGAATTTCAGATAACATTAAAGAGTAATACAAATATGAAAGGGTGACACTGATCAAGGTATATTGTACATATAAATTGCCATGTTAACATGTTAAATTGAAACCTCTTGTACAACTATTTGATGATAAAATTAATAAATTTAATGAAAATTTAAAAGCCATCACATGTTTATTTTATTAATTTTATTTTTTATATATTTTTATTGTGAAGATACTGTACAGAGGGGTTACAGTTACATGAGTAAGGTAATGAGTAAATTTCCTATCAAGCATTGTTACTCTCTCTTTTGTTTTTCCCCTACCATCCCTTCCCTCCTCTTCTCCCCAACTCCTCTCTCCCCCATGAAGTTGTAGAGTTTGTTTTCAACATAGTGTCTTGTACAAGTTATATAAAGGAATTGTCAGCCGGCAAAGTAGTTTATGAATACAAAGTATTTTGATCACTGTCACTCTTTCATTGTTCTCCCTCATCTCTCTCAATCTCATTTATTTCCTCAATTTTTTTGTAGAATATATACGTATTAAAATGTGTAACTGCATCTCCCCCGTCGTCTCTTCATATATGTATGTATGCATATATCTATCTGCCTATCTACCATCTATCTATCTATCTATCTATCTATCTATCTATCTATCTATCTATCTATCATCTATCTATCTATCTATCTATCTATCTATCTATCTATCTATCTATCTATCTATCTATCTATCTATCTATCTATCTATCTATCTATCTACTTATCTATCTATCTATCTATCTATCTATCTATCTATCTATCTATCTATCTATCTATCTATCTCGTTTTGGTCCTGGAGTTTAAACTCAGAGCCTGGGCACTGTCCATGAGATTATGAGATTTCTTTCTCAAAGCTAGAACTCTACCACTGAAGTCACAGCTGCCCTTCTGACTTTTTGGTGGTAAACTGAAAATTAGAGTCTCTGGACATTCCTGCTTTGGTTGGTTTCAACCAATGATCCTCAGATCTCAGACTCTTTAGTAGCTAATATTACAGAAATGAGCCACTGATGCCTGGCTAACACATTTATTTTTAATATGATTTTTTTATGTTTGCTGTTTCACTATATTATACACACACATTCACACACATATCCAAGTTTGCTTCTAAAAGTAATTTAGTCTTTCAATTTCCTTATGAATGGTACAATATCATTCTTTCTGATGGATGAGTAGAATTTTATTGTGTATACATTCCATATTTTCTTGATCCATTCATCAATTGAGGGACATCTGGACTGATTCCATATCTTGGCTGTGGTAAATAATGCTGTGTTAGTGTGGCCTTGTTTGTGCTATACTGGATAAGTGCCCGGGAATCAAACTGCTGGGTCATAGGGAAACTCTATGTTTGTTTTTTTAGGAACATCCGTAATGCTTTCCAGAGTGGTTCAAGAAGCTTACATTACCACCAACAGCCTAATAGAGTACCTTGTTTGGTGACAACTTGGGTTTGCATATACAGCTACTGCAGAGATTTTTTTATTTACTAGGGAGAAATGAGTCAATGGGAGAAGAAACTTCAGAATAAAATTAATAAAATGAAAGAAAATGACTATCAAGTTTGTAATGAGATGGCCTCAAATATCTTCAGCTAAATTAAGAAGGGTAATATGTAGGAGATGAACTCTCTGGAATTAATGCATCACTTGAGAGCAGTGGATTTTAGTGTAATTTAAATGATCTTAAGGGTTGGAAATGTTGCTCAGTGGTAAAGTACTTGCCTAGCATGTATGAGAGCCTGGTTTCAATCCCTCAGCACCACATAAGCAGAAAAAGCCGGAAGTGGTGTTGTGGTCCAAGTGGTAGAGGAGTGTTAGCCTTGAGCTGAAGAGCTGAGGGACAGCGCCCAGGCCCAGAGTTCAGGCCCCACGACTGACCAAAAAAAAAAAAAGAAATAATAAAAATCCTCTTGAAACTCTATTCTAGCATATGTCTGAGACAAGCAGAAAAGGTCAGATAAGATGATGTTAAGTGAAATGAACCCCAAGATAAGGACTCAAATGGTTTTTCTTTCTTGTGATTGTTTCTAACATATTTATAAAATGATTTCTTTGTTGGTTTTTATGTCCCTCCCCCATGGTACAACCCCTGTTTTCACTGTATTTGATGTTGGTATTATTTGTGGAGGGGAAAGAAAAAAATGGTTTAAATAGGGATACAGGTGGACCCATTGCCACAAAGAGATGTACAAGATGCTATGTCGAAAAATGAACTTTACAACTTTGGGAGGGGGGGAGCAGGGGGGGAGTGTAGTCATGGAGATGGAAGGGCAGGGATGGTAGGGGAAAAACAAAGAAGGAGGCAACAATGCTTGATAAGAAATGTACCCATTACCTTGCTCATATAATTGTTAACACCTCTATACAGTATTTTCACAATAAAAAAAACATTTTAAAAAACTCCACTTAAATACTATTCCTCTTCTGGTCTTGGAAGATCTTAGAAAAACTGATGAAATTCTTTCAAATAATTGAGTCAGTTAATCCTTATTCTTAAGATTACCAAAACAAATAACATTGAATAAAATAATCCTTTTTAGACTTTTCTTTGTCCCTAGGAAATGGATCCTAATTTTAATTCACATTACACCGGTGAAAACATAGTTTCTTTATGCCACTATAAAACTGATGACAAAGACAATACCCAGCTATAGATTCATGGGAAAGGATATTTTAATATGAAAAGAATGACACTGAGTTGGATTGAACCAGGAGGAAAATATTATTCATAGCCCCCTAACAAGGACACAGTTTGTGTTTTGTGCACAAGACATAAAGCAAACAGGCTCTGCCAAGTGGTTGATAGCTACTAACCCAGGAAATGTGTTCCAATCTGTCGAGGGTGGAAAATCTAATGCTTACTATACAAAAATATTTCATTGCACATATGAATTCTGTTAAGATTTTTGGTATGTGGAGGCATTAGAGATATGTGCACATTTTTTTTCCAGGTGGTAGAGTTTTATTTCAATTCTGGCATGATCCAGGTGTTTCTCTTGAATGCCTGTGCATACACATAAAAGGTCAATGAACTCAAGCATATATTATAGAGGAAATATTTTTTGAATTATTGCTTTGAATTATATTTTCAAATGTTTTATATTAAGAAGAATGTAAAATATGATTGTTAATATGTTTGCATGTGTATACCTTTGTGGCTATTTTATGGCAAGTTTAATTAGATTTATATTAGAGGTATATATTAGAATACATATACACGTGTGTCTGTATGTCTGTGTGTGTGTGTGAATAAAATTTGAGCTGTTTAGTAGTGGAAAAGTTTTTGAAACCTTTTAAAGATTCAAGGAAATAAAAAGTATGAAGCATGGATCCTTTTTATAATCATCTCAGATTAAAAAGCAACAAAAACAACACATTCTCATTTAGCTGTGCTACCTAGACTCTGAGAAGTTAAGCTGATTCCTTTTCTAATCCAAGAAAGTTCCACTGGTATGTTAATAGTGACCCTAGGTAAATTGGGGGAAAAATGAGATAATGACCTAATTAAATGTTTTTGTATTACTTTATTGAAAACTAAGTAGTATTTTTATAGTGGTTAATCACTATTATATACATTACCACATTTGAATTCTTAGGAAAATAACTTCTAATTTTTCTTAAATTCCTACACTTGTAAAATTAGTTCATATAGCTATTGGCTATTTGCATATTAATTTGGCCTAATTCCTGGCTTTCTTTTAATTATTAATTTCTGGTTTCTTATTCTTTTTATAATTTATGTTGTCTGATTATGTATTTTCAAAAGTTTCTTTAAGATTTTCCTTAGCAATATGGGTCTTAATTAAAATTTTAAAAATAGAAAAAATAATAAGGGAATCATAATTAAAAAGAAAAACTCGAGGCTTAAGGTGAGTGAGTCTACTTACAATGTGATAACTTCGCACTAATATGAGACAATATATTTTCCACCATATTCTCTACCCCAGTCGCACAATTTGTTCCAGCACCTATTGTGATTATTCTGTGTTGAAAGCAGTGAATCTTTAAAGTTAATTTAGAGGGTAAACATGCCTTTACTATACTTAGCATCAGTGTTACCATACCATAAGAAGCTAGTATCTTCAAGGACTTTACCACAGACCTCCAAGTTCATGACCTGACAGAAACAAAAACCAAAACAAAACAAAAGCAGCAACTTGCATAACAAAAGTTCTTGTCCTCAGCCCCTGCTTGGCTCATATTTTCTGCTTAGAGTCACGAGTCAACACAGTCCCCTTTGAATACCTGTCATTCTTCCTTTCTGTCTAGGCTTTTTGTGCTCTTCCTTCTCCCCAAATAAGGCTTTGTTATCATTTCCTTTTGTTCAATTTTTAGAAAAAACTGTAGAATAAGTTCTACAGTTTGAACAGCACAATGCCTTTCAAATCAGTTTTTAACATAGTTCTAGATAATGTTTTATGTATTTACTGCTACAAAAATTAGATCATACTAACAATAAACCTCCCAAATTTAGATGATTTCGTTGGGTGCCGGTGGCTACACCTGCAATGCTAGCTTCTCAAGAAGCTGAGATCTGAAGATTAGGTTCAAAGCCAGCCAGAGAACAAAAGTCTGTGAGACTCTTATCTCCAATAGACTGTTCAGAAATAGTCTAAGTGGTGCTGTGGCTTGAGTGGTAAGCCTTTAACACAAAGAGCCTTAGGGATAGCGCCCAGGCTCTGAGTTCAAGCCCTGGACCAGAAAAACAAACAAAAGAACTTCACATTATTTAGATGATTGTCACAATGAAGAACCACAGACATTCATAGTAATTTAATACAGGTCACTTTTCTTTCAGTGTCCATTCAAGAATTCAAAGCAATAATACTTATGTTTTTGAGTGTTGTAAGGCATTGATGCATATGCTTCATGGCACAAATGCGATTTCACAGAGAAAACTGACTTGAAATCTCTTGTTTACAGAAAGTTGGCACTTCTGATTATAATTATTATATAAGTACATACCTAGAGATGGGTAGGTAGGTAAACATATATGTATTTTTAATTATATTTTTATTATTTTAAGTAGCTGTGCAAACAGGATACCATTCAACAAATGAATTTATGAGTATAATACATCTTTATCAATATCATCCCTTTCATTATATATATATATATATATATATATGTATATATATGTATATATAGAGAGAGAAATAGATAGATCTCTATATATGTAAAAAGTGCTATTATTTGATTCTGTGTATTTTTTAGGAAAATATACTTTTCTTGCTGCTTCTATATATTTTTCTTGCTGTTTCCTAACGATGAAAAACAGCTCTTTTTGAGACTTTCTAAAGATACTAACAAATCAAATGTTGTGAATTTTTAAACAATTTCATTGTGTTCAAATATTTATGAGTTGGCAGGGGAAGTTCTAAAACATTAAGAAGAAAAAAGGTGGACAGTGATTGGAGACTTGAGTTTCTCAGGGTTTTGAAGGTGCTGGAAGGCAGTTGCTGCATTCCCTGTCTTTTACAAAAGCTCAGGAGAGCAGAGTTCAGTTAAAGGGCCTTGGAGTTAAAAGAGAGAGCTATTGAAGGGAAGGCAGGTAGATATGGAAGGAATTCACCTAGGGTTAAAGTGAGTTAGAGTAACTTTTCCAGGACTAAGACATAGATTATCAGTGAAAACAAAGTAGAATTCCTCATCATTCTGTTGAATTTAAAATTTACGATGAAGAATGTACGTACTTCCTTTAGAAATGGCTTTGTAAAACACAAGTGCTTAGTGGAGGAAGATTAAAAAGTAGGAAAATGATAAGAATTCTGATTCTTTTTATCTAGTTTAGAGACTAGCTCAATTTCTTTTTTTGTTGTTTGTTTGTTTGATTTTTGGTATGCTGGTGTCTGAACTTAGTGCTTCATGATTTCAAGGCGCACACCACGGCCGTCAGACATACAATGGCCTTTCTTGCCATTAATGATTTTTGAGATAGGGTCTGACCTGTGGTTAAAGCTGACCGTGACCATGATCCTTCTACAGTTTTTGTTGTTGTTGTTGTTTATTAGCATGGGGTGTTGTAATCTTTGTGCGTAGCTATCCTGGAACTTCTAGACCTTCCTTCTTATCCTTCTGACAAATGCATGACATTATACCCAGCTATCAGTGGAGATGTGGTCCTGTGATTTGTTTTTAACCCAGGCTGGCCGTGAACTATGATCGGCCCCAGCCTCTTATTAGCTAAGATTAGAAAAGAAGAATCATCATCCTCAGTATTTGTTCAAATTCATATGAATGCTACCAAAATATCTATAGGGAAAGAAATGAAGACTTTCTTTTAGGCCCAATGTTCTGGTAGCAAACACATTAAAATTAATATTTATCTCAAGTGCAATGAAGTAATTTCTGATGTGTGACATCAAGAATACTGTCTGGGAACTGGTTGGAAATGAACATGTTTGGGTGCAATTTCAGATCTCTTAAATCAGAAAATCTGCAGTAGAACCCTTCATTGGGTGTTAGATCACTCTCTGGGTAATTTTGATGTGCTCAAACCATTGCATTTAAGATGGCATTAGGTACTCTTATGGACAAAACCCAAAAAAACAGCGTAATTGAATTAGGTCTCATTTCTATCCAGGTGGGTACTTAAGGCTTTTGTTCTTCTCAAACCAGGATGTCTTTCTATGATGCTGTTTCCTCGGTTGGGTCTTTGTCTTCTTTAGCACATGTCTCTACATATCTTAATAGTTATTTCTACTACTGTCACCATAACCTCACTTCAACTGATATCCTTTCACAAAGCTAACTGCAAGAAATTCTGGGAAATGTAGTTGAACTATTTGTAGTAGAGCCATGTGTGAGGAAGCCAGCTAGCTGATTTTGCCAAACACGTTGTTTATATACCTTTTTTTTTCTTTAGGTCTAGAGTTTGTGTTGAGTTATACATGCATGTATTTCTATTCTCAAAATGCCATTTATTTGCAGCCTATGTTCATCTCCTGTTTACAGTTTTTCTTAAAGTTAATTTTATTGTCGAGGTGATGTACAGAGGGATTACAGTTACATAATAAGGTAGTAAGTACATTTCTTGTCAAACTTGTTACCCCCTCCATCATTTTCCTCCCCCACAACCCTCCTGACAAGTAGTACAAATACAACTGTAGAAGTAGTACAGTTTATTTCCAACATATTTTCTTGTGAGTATTGATGTTGCCTTTATTTGGCCTTTTCCTTTGTCTTACCATTTTGTTGTTCCCCTTCTCTAATTCAGATAAATGTATATATAATATCCAGGGCACCAAAATTAAATACAGTAGAAAAAAATACAAAAGAAAAAAATCACAGAGTACATTAAAAAAAACAACAACAGCAGAGTAAAACCTCTTGTTTCCATGTCTTGGAGTTCACTTTGCTTAGCATAATTTTATATAGTCATATGCACATATTGAGTTATTGAGTTATTGAGATATTGAGTTATTCTGCTCATCTGCCAGGACTATCCTAGGTATATACTAATTACTACAAATCAGGGAAACCATGGGATCTATGCCTTTTTTGGGATGAATGGATCAAGAAAATGTGGAATAAATACACAATACAATTCTATGCTTGTATCAGAAAGAATGACATTGCCCCATTCATAAGGAAATAGAAATACTTAGAAAAAATCATATTAAGTGAAGTAAGTTGTTTACAGTTTTGGTTATTCTGAATCTTTGATAATATGTGTTTTCTGAGGTATTTCTCAATTAAGAATTGAGGACATTCTGTTTTCTTAAGTTTTATTGATTTCAACTTTAAGGTAAATTTTGATGTACATAAAAACTGGTCACACTAGGTAAATTAAACAATAGACATTTTCATTTCTTTAGGAATAAATTTTTGGAGTACTTAATCACACTTTAGGTTCTAAGAACATAAAACAATGGCTACACCACACTACATTCTACAAGCTCAAAAAACTACAATAATATTTTGATAAAGACTGGTCTCAGTGCAAGCATTGTCTCCAGACAACCTAAAATTGCCATTAGTCTTTGTCCTGACTCTTCAAAGAATTCTCTAATCCTTTTTCTTCATTTTGGAGCTCTGCCAGAATATAAAGAGCATACATTGTTCAACTTGGTCTTGATAGATACAACAAAACTGTAGATAATGGAATAATACTGTGTTTGACCTCTTTATCATATTTATGTATTTATTTACTTAGAGGATGAGAAAGTATACACTAAAATGTCCTATTAAATGAGCTTATGGTGTAATTCTAGGAATATATGTGTGTGTGTGCATGCACATGAGAGCATATTTCTCTGAAGTAGACATTATGCTAGACACTACATTGAAGATTTGGATAGTGATTTTTTGACTATGTGCTAAAACCATGTGCATTGCCCACTTGAAAGTCTTTGTGAAAATATGTTCCTGTTAGCATCTGAAAATACCAGGTTTGTTCTCAAAAAATAATATCTTAGATTTCTGAAATCTTCTTTAGGTACTTTATTGCATTTTTAGCTGATGTTGATCTCTCTTGAAAATAGGAAAAATTTTAACTTATGTCTAGACTGGGCTTTATATAGTTAATTTTAAATACATAGTTAATTGAAAAATGAATGTAAACATTTGGTGCTGCCTCTATCAATTTGAAATATTAATCCAAAATATTATAGTTTTGAAAATATGTTCATTAAAATTTGTAATTTCTCACAGAAACTTTTGTTGAAGTTCAGAACTGCTATACTCACAAAAGAAGGCAATTCTTTAAATGCTATAATACTAAAAAAATTAGTAAATATTTACTGTATTGAATAATAACTAAAGATATTTGTTTTAACTTTAAGCTGTGCTAAACATAATTTTGTCTCTCTAGGGAAATTGAGATGATCATTAAGCATAAACTTAGAATTTTGATCATGTTTTATATGCATTATAAAGTTGTTAATTATAAACATACTTGCTTTTTATTTTTCTTAATGTAGCAACTTATGCAAGACAAATCATAACTAGCCTTTGTATTTTTGACATTTCTTATTATTTTCTTATGACAATGACTTGCTATGTAGACCAGTCTGTCCTTGCAGTAGGATCCTGCTTTTAACTTCAGAGTGCTAGAATTAATAGGCATGAAAACTCCCCTCCTCCAAAACACAGAGCTAATGATTTGTCATTATATTTTCTAGCTATTATTGCTCATTTCATCAAGTCTTCTAAGAATAACTTGTTTTCCCATCTCACAATTAATTGTAAAAGTGTGAAAGTACAAAAGTGTCTAATTTGTAAATGCTGTTTTATATTTTCCCAATACCACTTGATGCAAAATTGATGCTCTGAACTTTTACGGATACTTTCTAATCAATAAACAACTCTATATTAAGTAGCAGACATAAATACTGTTTCATGTACTTTTGATATTCTTACTAGGATCTAGGACGATACCATTTCTCTGTTTTGATGAAGATATTGAAGAACAGAGATACAAGTAACATTTTGAGGAAAAACAGAGATTATACAGGCCAGAAAATGAAAGCCCTAAAATCTCAAGTCAGTCTTTGGTTCCATTTTGTTGCTTTTTCTTTTTCTTTTTTTTTTTTTTTTGTCCGGTCGTGGGGCCTGAACTCTGGGCCTGGGCGCTGTCCCTCAGCTCTTCAGCTCAAGGCTAGCGCTCTACCTCTTGAGCCACAGCGCCATTTCCGGCTTTTTTCTTTTTGCTTATGTGGTGCTGAGGAATCGAACCCAGGGCCTCATGCATGCAAGGCAAGCACTCTACCACTGAGCCACCTTCCCAGCCCTGCTTTTTATTTTTCTAAATCAAATTGTGTTTTATTATTTTACATTTGGTTTTCTTTTTCTATTTCTGTTTTTCCCTCTCTCTCTCCTTCCCTCCCTCTCTCTCTCCTCTTTCTCTCTTCTCTCTCTGTCTCTTTCTTTCTTTCTTTCTTTCTTTCTTTCTTTCTTTCTTTCTTTCTTTCTTTCTTTCTTTCTTTCTTTCTGTCTTTCCTTCCTTCCTTCCTTCCTTCCTTCCTTCCTTCCTTCCTTCCTTCCTTCCTTCCTTCCTTCCTTCCTTCCTTCCTTCCTTCGTTTTGTTGTTGGTGGTGGGGTTTAAACTCAGGAGCCTGGACATTGTCCTTAAGATTTTCTGCTCAAGGCTAGTGCTCTAGCACTCTGAGTTACAGCTCTAACACTCTGAGTTACATTTTCAGATGGTTAATTGGAGATAAGTGTCTCATGGACTTTTCTGCCCAGGCTGGTTAAAACCATGATCTTCATATCAAAGTCTCCTGAGTAGCTAGGATTACGGGCATGAGCCATTAACGCTTGGTTCCATTATGTTTCTAATCATTTAAAATTGTGAATTCCAACTCTAAAAAATACACTATTTGAGGTTTTGAAATGAAAAAAAAATTAGAGAAAAGAGAAAATTAGGACAGCAATCCATATGTTGACCAATAAAAAATTATTAGAAAACGGAGTTAGTTCCATAATTATGATATGATGCCCAGAAGAGAATTAGAGATGGGTTTTTAAATTATATACATAAATGCAAAGCATTAACATGAATTATCAAGCATTGCTGAAATACTATTTAAGACAGACTACTGAAAAGCAGAAGAAAACGCTTTCAGTGCTTTGAAAATATGGTATTAAGGAATACTCAAATTTCAATTGCAGCCTGTTTTTTTCTAATTGATTTTTACCTTCTTTTAAATTCAACTGCAAGCAATAGATATATTTTTGGAAACTTTAAAGAATAATTCTAGATGAATTTATAGGTTTCAGGTCCTGACCAACAAACATTTGTATCTTTCAGATTGGTTTGCTTTTTCTTGAATAAGCACTAGTTAATTGAAAACCATTTCTTTCCTAGTAGTTGTTACAAAACAGCAAGTCTGGAGTAGATATTTGAAATGAAGATTTCAGTAATTTAAAATATCTAGGAATCCAAAATATTCTAGGTGATAAAGATGTTTATTAAAAATATGTATGATGAATCTGACAATGTAAATACTATTTATATTGTGCTGTTTATATTCCATGGAAATGTGGGACACCCAACATGACAAAGAAATTAGTGGAAATATTGGCTCTGGAATGTTAACAATTTTGTGATTATTTAATTACATTAACATTAGATTATGAGTGAAACTGGAAAGTATAGCTCCTACTGAGGCCAGCACACATAATTGCATCTTTGTAGTTATGCTAGTTATTTACTAGTAAGAATAATTAATAAATAAAAACATGTATTTAGAGAGGTGGTATTCTGTTGATACCAGTAATTTGTTTCAGGTTGTCTCAGGAAATCAGTGAACCAGAAATATAGATTCTCCTTTTTTATTTTTTTAAATTGTGCCCATACAAAAATCAAGAACTCTAACAACAACAGATGCTGGAGGGGATGTGGACAGAAAGGAACCTTACTTCATTGTTGGTGGGAATGTAAACTTGTTCAACCACTTTGGAAAGCAGTATGGAGGTTCCTCAAAAGACTTCACCTAGAACTCCCCTATGACCCAGCAATCCCACTTTTGGGCATTTACCCAAATGTTTACAAACAAGACCACACTAAAGCTACCAGCACAACTATGTTTATTGCAGCATTATTTACCATAGCTAAGATATGGAACCAACCCAGATGCCCCTCAGTAGATGAATGGATCAAGAAAATGTGGTATATATACACAATGGAATTCTATGCCTCCATCAGAAAGAATGACATTGCCCCATTTGTTAGGAAATGGAAAAACTTGGAAAAAATTATATTAAGTGAAGTAAGCCAAGCCCAAAGAAACATAGGTCCCATGGTTTCCCTTATTTGTAATATCTAGTATATGTATGAGTCAAGCAGAAAAGGTCAGATAATGTGATGTCAGGAAAATGAACCCTTAGATGTGTATTTTAATGTTTTTTTCTTTCATGCATGTGTTTCTAACGCATTTATAAGATTATCTCTTTGTTGCTTTGTATGTCCCTCCCCCACAGTATAACCCCTGCTTTCACTATATTTGATGTCAGTATAACTTGTGGAGGAGATGCGGAAAAACCAGTTGTTTAAGGATACAGGTGGACCTGTTGCAACAATGAGAAGTACAAGTTGTCATGTCCAAAACGAGCTCTACAACATTGGTGGGGGTGGGGTGGGGGGGGAGGGGGGAAGGAGAAGGATTGGGATTGGGGGGGAGGGGGGAGGCTGGGAAGGGATGTGAAGGGTAAACAAAGGAGGAGGCTGCAATGCTTGGTAAGAAATGTACGCATTATCCTGCCCATGTAATTGTAACTCTTCTGTACAGTATGTTCACAAATAAAATAAAATTAAATTAAATAAAAAAAAATAAATTGTGCCCATACTGTGGTTGAACTTCAGGACACAAGCTCCTGGGTTTTTCCTTGATTGTGACTGGTGCTCTACCACTGGATCCATACCTCTAATTCAGCATTTTACTGGCTCATTGTAGAAGAAGTCTGGCATACTTGAACATTTCTTTTTTTTCATTTTTTTTGGTCTGGTCATGGGCCTGAATGCTGTCCCTCATCTCTCCACCTCAAGGTGAAGAACTAATGCTCTACCACTTGAGCCACAGCGCAACTTCCGGCTTTTTTTCTGCTTATGTGGTGCTGAGGAATCTAACTCAGAGCCTCATGCATGCAAGGCAAGCACTCTACCACTGAGCTACCTTCCCAGCCCCATACTTGGACGGTTCTGACTGCACTTTGACCACAGGTCTCCAGGTCTCTGCTTTCTGAGTATCTAGGATTATAGGCCTCAGACATGACACCCTGTCTAAGCAGAAAAACTGTTACCTTAACCCTCAAGTAGTTTTGTATAGCCACTATCTTTCTTTGAAAGGCATAGTAGAAGTCTGTGTTGAGGGATTCCTGTTTCTTAGTGCAATAATTAGTATTATAATTTTCTGACAATTCTTCCTTTAAAAGTCCTTTTGAACATAACTAAGTGTATCCAAATTAACCTTTCATTTTTTTAACTTATTTTACTCTCTCAATACCAGTTTTCTGTATGTGTGATACTGGGAATTGAACTGAGACTTCTGCTTGCCAGGCAGGTGCTCTACCATTTAAGTAATTTCTCCAATCCTTGTTTGTGTTGCTTTATCTTGAAACAGATTCTCACTACATGCTCAGGCTTATTTATGTTTCTTTTAGTCTCTGGGATTACAAGAATGTACTACTACACCCAGCAATTATGCAAGATAGAGTCCAATAAGTTTTTTTTTTTTGCCTTGACTAGTCTTGAATCATGATTCCTACCTCTACCCCCACCATCAGTTTCTAAGTAGCCAGTATAGGTTTAAGACAGAAACAGAATTCTTTCAAGTTATGACACTTAAAGTTTCCAAAAGAAAAGTTATTTTATGAGCTAGAAAAACAATTAAAATAAAGTGAACACTTTGTCATTTGGATTGATGCCAACTAGTTCCCAGAATGAAATGGATAGTAGGTAGTAGCTGGATTTTTAAACACATTTCCAAAATTACACATATTTCTAGCACTTAGACATATGTGGTAGAAATTTTGTTACTTATACACACTTGCATAATTATTTTTTTGAAGTGTTTTGACTTCTAAGAGTCAGTTATCTGCACATTCAAATACATATACCAAAATAATTTCAAGGCCACATATAAATAGAAATGCCCCATTTATGTCTCTCCTTCTACAAAGTAACTGAAAATTGTTGCCAAAAGCTGGACTTGTGCTTAGACATGAGAGATTTGTAATTATATTTGAAAATAGAGGGTTCCATATTTTAATGGATTTTTTTCAGTTGTTTAAGGCTTTGTTCTCCAACTTATTTATGTACAAGATGGAATAATAAAGACTTCTTGGCTATTGTACACCGATGTTTCAGGATAGGTATTTTAGCAAACAAGTATATATTGTAAACTCCAAATATGCCACCGGGGTATATGTTAATATTGGAATTATAGCCCAACAATATGATATGATAATTCTTAGGTTTGGAAAAAAAACCTGAAATTTCTCCAGAGAAGTTTTTTTTTTTCTGTCTAGCATTCAGATAATAAAATCTTTTCTGAAAGCCATATTAAGGAATTTGAGACAGGAAACAAGCCAATGGAGCTGACAGAACACTATAAACCATCAATGACTAAAGGAATAGACATTTTATCATACGATTATGCTACTAAGCAAATTTATTAAGCAAGTATTTACTTCCCTTAAAAATTACACTACAAAGAACTCATGAATTTGAAGTATATGGAAGTGGGATGATTATTCACATATATGGAATAGTACTTGCTAAAGGGAAGGCTAGATGCCAAATAGTTGGCTTTTTGTGGTCTCTAATTTTATAGTACATGATTCAAAGCTACTTGTGGTACAGTATGACATTCAGGGGAAGAGACAGGACAATTTACCAAGTGTTTACTTATTCTTTAAATATTTTACAAAGTGAAATTATTTCTTTATCCCTTTACTATTGTAATTTTGTGGACATTAGATTACTTGGACAGCTCTAAATAAATTAGCTACTCAAATAAAACAAAATTTTATGACATTTCAATGGGTTTTCTTGTTGCTAAAAGCAATAAGCTTCACTGACACAAATCTGAGTGTAACATATGGTCTCAGCCTTAGGCCAGGGTGTTCCATTTGAATTATTCCAGGCTTTTCCTTATAGTGGTGTGCTTCAAACATGAATCCAATTACCAACGGCAGTCAGGCAATTGAAAGGCTGCGGGAGAAATACCCTAATAGATGGGGAGGAGGGTATAGGACTATGATTTGTGTGGTAATCAGCAAGAGAAGGTCAATTGTAATAGAATAGACTGGTTTCCAAGACAGAGCTAATGTAGGATGCCTTCCACTCTGTGAAAGGATGCTATCAATAGATTTGTTGTTTTCATTACTAAGGATGTCACTTACTGACAAGATGAATAAAGAAAGTGTGAGAAGGCCTGTTGATAGATCAGGTGATAAAAATCTAGGTTGTGGTAAGCAATTAGCTAACCAATGACCTATTGGAGGACTGGGAATGAGAGGGTACAAGAAAGCTGCTATCTAAAAATCTCCCTGAAAAGAATATATTTTAGGGTGTTTGTTAAAATTTATGGTTGAACTCTAGTATACATGATAGGAAAAATGAATAAACACTCATTTCCCCAACACTGAACACTTCTTTTGATATTAAATTTCATCTCTATAGAGAAAGTTGTAAAAAAAGAATGTCTTTTCATCTTACCATATATATATTTGTGTGTATATGTATATATGTATATATATATACATATGTGTGTATATATATACATACATATGTATATATATATACATATAAGTATACATGTATATACATGTGTATATACATATACACACGGTAAACAATCTAATTCCAAAAAAAATGTTAACAAAAAAAAACACATTTCATTCAGAGGTCTTGTTTTCCTTTAAGACTTCCATATCAAGTCATTACATAGCCATTTGATTCTTCTTATGAATTATAGTAAAATCAAATGTGATCATGAACCTAATAAACCAAAATTTTCGTACAAAAATATCAAATGTGTTTTGTAAAGATAAGAGTTCAATTTTCAGAGTGACTTATTCAAATCCAAGCTCCTCCAGGTTCTTACCTTTGGCTGCCTTCCATTAACATTCTAAACTACAGTGGTGCACTTGATTTTGGAAGCTTGCTTAGGGGTTCTGTTCTTCTTGACTCCTAATCAATGAATATACAACAATGTATTTGGGTATTTTGCTGCAGGTTATCCAGATACCATAATATTACCTTCACTCCTGTGCACAAATTTCTCCCAGTAATTTGTGGAGAAAATGTAAAGCCTTACAATTTTGCTGAATAATAGAATTGTTTATTTTTTACCTTATTAAAAATTAAACGAGAAAAATATCTTCCTCTCCATGAAGTGTATCATTGTGGCTTTATGAAGGAATCTTACATTCTAAACATATAACAACTGTTAAGAAAATTGAAGGAAGGGTGGGTTAGGAGTGATGGGAGACAACAATAAAAGATGACACTGATCAAGATGCATTGCATTCATAAACTTCTAAGTTGAGTGGCAAAAACTAGATAAAATACTTTCAGAGTAACAATACCATCAACAGAAGCAATCATTTACTCCTATTAAGCGTGGAACTGGATCACCAATGAATTACTGAAACTGCTATGAGAACTTGTGACATTGTCACTCTTACAGATCTTTTTTTTTTTTTTTTTTGGAAAGCTGATTGCTATGAAAGCTATGAAAAGTCATTGTGAAATACAGCATGGTTATGGTTTTCTGGAAAGTTCTGAATGAAGGGTTTCTGGTTGTGTTCCTCATAGTGTGGAACTGCCATTTGCTCCCCGTGTTTCATTGCTGTTCACTGTCAAAGTTTTGTTTCCACCATTCAGCAGCAGTCAGATGATACTTGAAGTTCTCGATTCTGCATGTTAGCAAGGCAATTAAAACCACAGAGAGTCAAGGAGAGCTTTCAGAGGCAAAGATATGCTTTGTTAGAAACTACATCAGAGTCAAACTAAAGAGCACAGCAAACCACAGAAGTATGTCTCCAGAATAAAAAAAGAGAAAGACTGTTCAGATTCTTGTCAGAGGAAGAAAAATAATCTGCTTACCACCCAGCTATTTTTATTAATTTCATGTTCTACAAATCAAAAAAATTAGGTTCCACTTTTTTTTCCTAGGGCAGGGCATTTAGTGGTTAGGAAATAAAAAGTTTTTAATTGCCTTTGTAATATGCTTTCCTCAGCAATTTATTTTGTCAGCAGTTAACAGCTGCCTCTTACTGGTTATTTGGTGAGCATAGCCCTTGGCTCCAGTGGAGATTTAATTTTTAAATATTAGGTTGCTGACAATGCTTCTGATGCTCGGAAGGGACCACCTCGAGAATTCTTTGACTTCTGCAAGCAATTTTATTTCCTGCTATAAATTTATGAATACATTCCTATTAACCACTTTGAAAAGAATCTTCAATACACTTTAATGATAAAATTTTACTTTTCTTTAACAAATAAATTAAGTAGATAACATTTATATGAATCATACCATTTTACTTAAAAATCAATCAGAATTTATAGTTTGTTAAGCTAGAGATGATAATCTACATATATTCAATAAAATTTATTTTATTTTCCTTATACCAAAAATTTTCTATAGATATACTCAAGTAGATAAGGATCTTATTATATTAATGTCAACTCAAGTAAAAAAGAAGGAACTGAACTACTCTATCTGCATGGCTGTACCAGTAGCACCTGCTGATCTATTGTTTGCCCAAACAAAATAAAGATAATTACAAAAAGGATCAATTACTGTATAAATAATAAAGGGTAATAAATAGTAGATGACTCCACATAGAAAACAGACACTATGGTTCTTGCAATCCCAAAAGCTATTACTATACAGTCAATACTTCTGATGCATCTTATTTTCCCTAGGTAATCAAACTAGGGAGTATTTGTGACACTTAGTGGATGCTTAATTTAATCATCACACCAAGAAGAGTACATCACACATAACTGGGGACTCCACAAAGGAAATTTTGTTGAGCTACTGCCCCTGGTATCAATAATGGTATAGCTATTTATGACACCAAACGGAAACCAGAGTATGTAGATAGAACTACCAGAAAGATGAGTCATCAAACAAAGCTGTGCAGTTGAAGTCAATGGAAGCAACTTTAGAGAATATCTTCAATTCAAACCCATTTAAAATATGGTTTGCACAACAAATTGTTAAAGTTGAAAAATCAGAAACAAGGAGATTTCAATTGGTGAGAAAATATGTATGGGAATCAAATATATACAAAGCCATCTTAAGTGAAATGAGTACTACAATTTTATTTTAAACATATCTCTGAGCACTAAGATTTTTGCTCCTTAATTTTATAAGTGCACAATTCAATTCAGATATTAAAATTTAGGTCTCTAATTGTAGTTTGGACACATTTTATATTCCTCACAGCCAGGTGTTTCAATATTGGCTGCTAAGTGAAAATAACCAAAACCAAGGAGGAAATCCTAATTAATAGAACAATAGCCAAAGAGGTTTCTCATTTACTGTTGTGGAAGAAGAGTTCCTATAGAGACTTCACAAAGTTTCTATGAACAGAGAAAGATAAACTAAGCCGTGGATATTGGTTACACACTGTGGGGAAAGGACTAAATGGATTAAAATTCTGAAAGCAGAGGCTTAAATTTTAAAAAGGAAGTGGCCATCATGATGTTTTCTCAGGGAAATAAGGAGTCAGAGGCTAGGCTTTCCAGGAAATGAGTGCAGGTCTTTAAATAACAGCCTTTGAGAAGGGAGGTGAAAACAGTGCTAAAGGCCAGCATATAATATCAGGAAAATCAACAGTTCATCAGAAAATTCCTGAATCAAACAGGGAAGAAAAAGCACTAATGTGAACACTAATACAAATAATTAGTTTCCCAAATTACTGAACATCTTCAGATACTGAGGAATTATTTTTTGGTTAAATAGAAATTTATTTATTTAATTATTTTTATTTTTTATTGAAAAGGTGATGTGCAGTGGGGCTACATTTACATAAGTATGGTAATGAGTACATTTGTTTTTAATCATTGTTACCCCATCCCTCATCCCATGTAACCTACCTATTCCCCTCTCCCACCAAGTTGTAAGGTTCTTATCCCACATCGTGTCAACTGAGTATCAATATTACATTGGTTCATCCTTTGTCCTGCTGTTTCTGTTATTCCTTTTCCCTCCACATATCGAACAATCTTACATAGAAAACACATTGTACTGAAAATTAAGAGAAATGAGGGGGAAAAAAGCAAACACCTACATACAGGAGAGAGTAATATTGGATTTCATATTGATATGCTTTATTATATATGGTCCTATGCACAAAGCAATTGGGTTATTGGGATCCTCTGTTAAGAATATCACAGTTATATTCTAGTTTTTACAAATGAGGGAAATCATGCAACCTACTTTTCTTTGGGCCTGACTTACTTCATTTAATATAATTTTTTTTCAAGTCTTTCCATTTCCTTATGAATGGGACAATGTCATTCTTTCTGATGGAAGCATAGAACTGTGTATATATACTACATCTTCTTGATCCATTCATCTACTGAGGGACATCTGAGTTGTTTCGGTATCTTAGCTATGGTAAATAAAGCTGCAATGAACATGGCTGTGGTGGTAGCTTTAGTATGGCCTTGTTTGTGGTTGTTTGCATAAAAGCACAGGAGTGGGGGTGCTCTATGTTGAGCTTTTGAGGAACCTTCATACTGATTTCCAGAGTGATTGGACAAGTTTGCACTCCCACCAACAGTGTAGCAACTTTCCCTTTTGGCCACATCCTTGCCTGCATCTGTTGTTATTAGTTTTCTTGACAATGGCCATTCTAACTGGTGTAAGGTAGAATCTCAGCGTTGTTTTGGTTTGCATTTCTTTTATAGCCAGAGATGTTGAGCATGTCTTCATGTGTCTCTTGGTCATTCATATTTTGAGAATTTTTATGAGCTCAACCTAGTATCCTTTGTTTCATGTTATAAACTACTCATACATGCTTTTGACACATATGGTGCTCAATACTAGGAAAACAAGGCTTTATAAAGACTGATCTTGAGTGCTAGAGTTTCTCGTCTAATTATACAGTACAAAGAAAACTAAAGGTCAAATGTTCTATATGATAACTTCTAAAGAAAATTCTAAAAGGGAGTGAGTACAAAGTTAGATTATATCAATTACTTCAGAAAATATAATTCACCAATACATTTTTGAAAGTAGAACTTTAAATACTTAGATTCCATTCATGCTCTATTCATTATGTTCTTCTGTTAGTTTCCACAAAATAGCATTTTCTTCCAAAGTAAAGATTAAGTTGTTCACACATAATGGTTTTATATATATATATATATATATATATATATATATATATATATATATATATATACATATACATACTTAAATGAAAATTAGTATAGAACTGAGTAGAAAGTACCTTTCAACTTTTGATGTTCTAACTAGTAAAGGCCAATTTCCACCTATGAAATGTGTGCCTTAGAGGTCAGCTATTCTGCTAAATCATTGCTGGGTTATTTACTCTGTTGTTGAATATTATGTTGTTTGTAGTTTAAAAAACTGAACAAATACAAAGTCTTAAACCACATTCTATTACCTTTGTTAGTAAGAATTTAACTCTAGAGATCACTAGTAAGCCAATACTTAAAATCTACTTGCTGAATATAAGAAACCCCAAACTGACCTTTGATCAAGTTGTATTAGATCTTATCCTTGCCACTAATTTAATAAATAAACATATTAGTATTATTTTTCTTTATAATCAGATTATAACATCATTCCTCCAAAGAACTAAACACAAAGAGATATGAGTTTCTATTTAAGTAGAAAGAGTGTATTTTCAATATTAAGGTCCTGACATCTGGCATTTAGTATGAAATAGCTTATAACAATAGATATTCCAGCATACCACATATTCAAGGGTTTTTTACTGAAGGTCAAAAAGAGCAAAGTGAAAGAAGTATTGAAACTCCCACTTTTCAAATGTTGTCAGGTACCTGCTCTTCCTAAGGCAATTTTCTTAAGATTCTCAGGGAGCAAGAACAATCTCTTAAAAGTGTAGTCTCCTTCAGTCCTAGAATGGAGTGTGCAAATATATACTGACAACCATATTGTAAAGAATTTGACTCATTCAACAACCTCATAAACATTATTTAGGTAAACTTTTCATTTATCTTGTATAATACATCTGCTGCTTCTGCCTTAACTATTTTGTATATGAATTATTAAAATACTCGTATGTAAATTTTTGCATTCATTTGAATGCAAAGATGGTTATCATATGACTGAATGTTCTCACTTCAGAAAGAAAATTCTATTTCTCAAGGATATATAGTTTTGCCTCTCTCTCTCTCTATATATATATAGGAAATATATAAATATTTGAATTTCCAGTATAAATACATTCAGCTCTTTCTCCCCTGAAAATATTAGTGAGACTTTTGCGAAGCTAAGCTGTATTTGCTTCTTTATGAAAAGTTTTAATAATTTTCTTTGTTACATCACAGTTGAAGGGTAACGATAGCAACTAACTTTACTAACAGAAATAGTTATGACTATGTGTTTTCTATGTCTAGGACTACATGGTGGAAATGTTATTATAGTACATTGAAGAATTGAAATTCTCAAAGTTTTAAAATACATTTCATATTGGACAATGTTCTTGAAATCAAAATGATCTGATATTGTTGGCATAGTTACTATTGTTTTGTTTTGTTTTGCTTTGGGTCTGGTCGTGGGGCTTGAACTCTGGGCCTGGGCTCTGTCCCTCAGCTCTTCAGCAAAAGGCTAGCGCTCTACCACTTGATCCACAGCACCACTTCCGGCTTTTTTCTTTTTGCTTCTGTGGTGCTGAGGAATCGAGCCTGGGGCCTCAGGCATGCAAGGCAAGCGCTCTACCACTGAGCCACCTTCCCAGCCCCGGCAGAGTTACTATTGTTAATAATCAGAGTGTTCTGGGTATCATTACAGAAGAACCACTTGTATTCCAGTGGTTGGTGACATTTCCCTTTGTTAGTTTCCTGTTATATTGTTAAGGGTCATGGTCTACATTTTAAATATTAGAATATTTACAGATTTGAAGAAAAGTTACTTCCTCACGCAGTTTCAATTTCCTCTGCAGCTTCATCTTCATTGCTGAATTTTGAAACTGAAAAAAATATCATTGGTATATTCCTGTTGATTGGAATGTGGATTTTATTTGGGTTTCACTAGTTCAATATTCTCTTTATATACCATGACATAATTCAGGATCTCCTAAGTTTTCAGGTCTATAATACTTCTTAGTCTTTCCTTGAACTCCATTCTTCAGGAATGCTGTATAGAAAGTCTTTTAATTTTGAATGAAATGAAGCTTTCTCTTGTTTGTACAGGGGTTGTGAGTTTTGGAAGAATATCAGGGAAGTGAAAAGCTCTTCACACCTGTCATGTGCACATGACAGCAATATGAAATAGCATTTTGTTATTAAGTTTGATTGCTTAATCAAGCTAAATATACAGTTTTCTCCTCTATAAAGATATCATTTTGTCTTTTCATAATCATTCCTTGGAACCAAGTCACAAAGCCCAGTCTCTGCCTTAATATGTAAAGTAACAATTTAACTATAGATGGAGGGGCACAGAAATAGAAGGATAAAAAGTGAACAAATGTAGCAGTGGTACTCACTGGGGACTTTTTAAAAATGAACTATACAACTCAAGGGTGGGGATGAGAGAGAAATAGTAGGAGAGAGGGCGGGAAATGGTAATATTCAAAAAGAAGTGTACTCTTTGTGTTACTTATGTAACTGTAACCCCTCTGTATATTGCTTTGTAATAACAATTAAAATGCATGAAAAATAAAACAATCTTTTTGTATCTTATAAAAGAATAAAATTCTAACTTTATAATAAAACATTTGTGTAAAGTGGAATTATATGAGCTTTTGCTTGCAGCTGCGGACAATAGAATTACTGAATAGAGTGTTACTGTTATAGACGATAAGTAATAAAGGGCCAGTTAAGTTTGGCAGCTTAGAAATATGATGGTTCTAGTTGGCTTCACTGTAAATTTCTTGAATCTATCCCATGTCGAAAAATGTATAATTCAGGTTTCAGCCACATGTCTTAAACTAACAGCTTCTGAGAACATGAAGAAAGACTGAGCTCTTCTTGAGCATTTTTAAAAATTTCCATCAGGAAAGGAATATTTTCTAAAGGTTGCCAGAAACTTCTTTATACCTGACTGAACAGAATGGTGTTCTCAAAAAAAATCAGTGGCAAAGAGCAAATGATACCAGTCAAGATGTTTTCCCCCTAGATACTGGGAAAGAAATTACCTTATTTAGGCCACTGACACCTAGATGAAAACCAAAAATATGTGAGCAAGGTTGTAATTGCTCAGTATAAATGCTATATAATCTTACTGTAGAAAAATTAAAAGTACCTTGGTATTCTAATGTCCCTAAAAGAGAAAAAAAAAAAAGAAAAAAAGGTATGAATTACATTAGTGCTTCTCTTGGAGTTCAGGTGATGGCTGGGATACAGCTGCACTATTTGGAAAATAGGTTAAGGTACAAAAAGAGGTGAGTAACACAAATAAATTATATTACAACTATATTAAAGTAGGTTTTTATCAATATAATACTCCAAAAATAAAGGAAAATGAGTGGAGACACACTTTCTTAATATATCTAAAGTTGTGTGTGTATGTCTGTGTGTGACTCTTTAGGTTGCAATTGTATGAATAATTCCCTACTATTTGAGATGACTGGTGACTGTGTTTATCTGTTTACTATAGTACATTCCTCTGTAGCTTGGTTCTGCCCTCAAGAAATTAGCATTATTGGAAGTGGTGCTGTAGCTCAAGTGGTAGAGCACTAGCCTTGAACTGAAGAGCAGAGGGACAGCTTTCAGGCCCAGAGTTCAAGCCCCACGACCGACACAAAACAAAAACCAAAAAACAAACGAACAAAAAAGAAATTAGCATTGTTCATAGGCTTTTTAGAAAAAAATGTGTGTTTGTATGTGTGTGTATATATATGTGTATGTGTATACACATACACATATACATACAATCAGGTTCAAAATGACGAATTAGAGACATTGATGCAGCTATATTCATAGTAATCAAAGACTGGTTACAATATAAATGCTTATCAAATAAATAGTGATACAGTTACAGAATTAAAATATCCAGGCATGAAGATGCATACCTATAGTCTCTACTACTACAGAAGCAAAAGCAGGAGAATGTCAAGTTCAAGGCCAGGCAAAAACAGTAGGTAGGAGGGAAAGGATGGTAGGGGAAAAACAAAGGAGGAGGCCACAATACTTGATAAGAAATGTACTCATTAGCTTGCTCATGTAACTGTAACCCCTCTGTACAGTATTGTCACAATAAAAAACATTAAAAAAACAAATGAAAAAACAAAAGTAAAAGAGCTAGGATTATAACTCAAATATTTGACCCCTTGCAACTCCTTGCTGAATTTACTTCCCTATACTAGATTAAAAAAAAAAAAGAACAAAAACAACAAAATCATACATGTCATTACACAAAATAGGGCAGAAGAATTTCAGTGTTTTTTACATTAATTAAATAGGACTCAAAAGCATATAGTGTGTAATTTGATTTTTATGAATCTGATGAACAGAAACAAATACAAGTCTTAAGATTAGGAAACTAAATGGAGAAAAGAGACTGTAAAGCAGGAAGTAGCAACAAGGAGCCTCACAGGAAGACGGAGTTAATCTACTAGTAGCTTGACAGGTATAATGGGCATACAAGGACATACATTTCCCCCCAAAATACCAATTTGCATAATTAAAACGATCATTTGTGCACTCTACGGCATGTGTGTATGTTTGTATGGATGTGTTTTTGTCTAGAAAAGGAATTTTTGAGCATAGGTTTTAAGTACAGTGAGAATGGAAGATAGTAAGATACCATGACCATGAATCAGATTTTAGAAGGTCAGTCTAGAATGGATTTCAGATAAAATATTGGATCGTTACGGACGTAATTCTGAATTTCTGGTAAAAATAAACAAATTTTAGTGCAAGTGCCCCCATCCAATATGTGTGTTTTCCTGATATACACCTTTTGTTATTTGCTAAATCTAGAAACATTGGCCCGAGAAGAAGACTAAGGCGGCCACAAGACCCGACAGGATGTATTATCTTCACTCCCTCCGTCCCTTCCAGACAGATCCCGATGGACAGATTCTCATGAGCCAACTAGGAGTTTTCGTGCCTCTGTGAAGCAGAAAGAAGGACTTCCTTTTGTTGGGATTAATCCACCACATCCAGACTTTTATTTGTTTGTTTGTTTTTATCCCACGGAACTAAGAAGGAGTGAACATGCCCAATAGGAAATCCTCTTGACTGAAAATGGAATCCAGCGCTGCCCATTCATTCAAGTGGGCACGAGCAGTACGCTGCTCCGCAGGACGAACAAGCAGTGCCAACAGATGGCCACGCTTGCGTCAAGATTGATCTTGCCTCTCTGGCACCAGGCTTCCACTTCAGGCTTGCCAAGTGTGGTCAGCGCGTGGTGTGTTAATTGCTGGCAGGAGCTACCCAAGGACTTTATAGCCCAGCTCACAGTAGGCTCCTGATTAAGGAGAGCATGCAGGCTCCCAGTGAAAGCCCGATTGCCTTTAACAGTCATGAGACAGGACACCTTTAATATTACACGCATGGCAGGTGGTAAACTAGAGTTATTTCTGGAGCTGTGCCTGTGACTATAAAGCTTGAGTGGAGTGACTTTCTGAGTGGCTACTTCTCCATCAAGCAGAGAAAATTAAAGTAGGCAGCTAATAGCATGAAAGCATGGGCAAAGTGTACTCAATTTTTGTCATTTGTCGTCATTTTCAGTGTTAGAAGAGGAAGAAGGCTTGGGCATTTACTGGTCAACACCGCGGTGTCATCCATTTCTCAGTAGGAATGGTTTGAGATGGGAAAATGGCAGATGGCCATCTCCTAGGACAGCACTAGCCACTTTTCACAAGTGGAGATTAACAGGTTGTTTAAAAGTACTCCAGTCTGTAGCATTTTGTGAAAACAACGTAAAAAAAATGAGGAGGATTAGTTAACACACCTTCCAAAACAGTGATCGAATGGCTGCCCCATGGTTGACCCTAAGTGTCTGTTCTTTAGGTATTTCTTGAAATAACAGCTTCTGAAAAGAATAATAGAAAGCTTATTATGAAAAGGTCCTCTGTCAAGGTGTGCAGAGATAAATTAAACAAGATGGGCATGGTGTCTTGAGTTTAACTTTAAGTAACTATATGTTCTAAAGAAAGGTTAGGTTGACTCATAGAAGACCTTTGTGTGTATTTATGCAAGACCACACTATTCAACCAATTCAGAATTTTACATAGTCTTCTTTACATAAAATGTATGTACATTTACAATAGAACATTTGGAAACAATGGGTAAAATATTGTTAACCAAATCCAAATACTCAATATTTGTGAATTTTCTTCAGATTCATTTTCCCCCCTTGAGATCCAATAGCCAATATCCAAACAAATTTATAATGGGATGTTATAAGTTATTGTATATGCCTCTACAGAATAAATAAAATGATTCCCAGTACTCTATAGAATGTAGTGTTACATTGCAAATTTAATATTACAGTGGAAATCAAAGGCCTTTTTCATTTTTCTATTATTTGGTAGCAAGGAAGAGCCATCTATAAGCCTCAGGGAAATATTATTTAATGTACATGAGCAACATCTGTATGGAGATTTTAACTTTGTGATCTCTGATGTGAATATTATTTGTGTGTGCCTGTGTCAAGCTTGAACTCAGGATCTTGAACTCTCACTTGGCTTTCTTACTCACAGCAGACTCTATAAATTGAGCCATAAATCCAAACTGGCACACCCGTCAAGAAGTCTGGCAAACAATGAGATATAAAAAAATGTGTTAGCTATGATATGGAAGAATGAGAATAACTATATTTGCCTAAGTGTGAGGAGAAAGTTAGCTAATATAAATAAGCACGTGGAGAGAACTGAGCTGAAAATATCTTGAATAGGACATATAACCACTGATTCAGAAATGTAGTCCTTTAAATATACCCAGAAGGTACACTTGTACATAGATGCAAGGAAATATGTATATATATGTACATGCAATTATTTTATACCTATATAAAATGCTATAGTATATCAACTAGTTGGGTCCTATCCAAAATATAATGTTGAGTAAAAAACTATGACCCAGGAAGAAATATCTAGTGTATTATCATTTATATAAAATTTGGCTCCCAAATGCTATATATTACTTTGTATAATACAGTGGGAAGACATATGTTGAAACTGACCAAAAACTTAAGTTTTCATTATAATGATTCCATCTGAGAGGAAGCAAGTGAGAAATTACTAGAGGTAAACTATCTTTGCACTGCTTTTCATCAACCTAGTTTTGAGTTGGATTTTACGTTATTTTATCTCTTTTTGTATAGCAGAAATGTTTTCAGTAAGATACAAAGCCTTTTCACTGAATACTAAGAATGGAATACAGCTTGAAAGAAATTTTATTACCTAGTTCTTCACTTTTCTAATGTTGGTTCAATTTTTCTGAATGAATTCAAATATGCTCAAAGTATTTTCCTTTCTGTTCACTTTTCTAGAGGACACTTTGCTGATGCACTCTTTGCAAAGCAATTTGCTGAGAGGATCAATTTAATTTATTTCCATTTATGTTTCTTCAGTGATGACTTACCCTTCCATGAAGGACTTGGGGAGATCCAAGGAGAATGTCAGTCATAGGCTGATTAGCATGAACTTCTTTGAGTGATGCATAATCTTTGACAACCATGGAAGGAACTGATTCTTCCAAGAGATCCATTGGAAAGACACCTACAGCTGTCATCTGCCATCTCTAATTTATTAACTGCCTTATACCCTGCTTTCATAGGCATTTGTTATATTCCTTAACCTTGACCTTCTCTTTTACAGCTTGAGATTGTTATTTCAATAAAATGCCCTTGTGCACCCCACATTCCAAGTAAAGAAATCAATAAAAAAATTCTTAGTGTCAAGCAAAAACTTAAGAAGTGCTGAGAGCACTAGAACATCAAGACTATAGGTCGCATGGGGCACATTTGTATAAATAGTTTCAGTGCCATCTGTGTGTTCCATTAATTAATTTTTGATATTTGAAAAATCACATGATATTTTATCAAAATCCATGTCATTTATTTATTAATTTGTCAATTTCTTAGAAAAGGTATTTAGAGCACAGTAACAGGAAAATGCACTTTTTCTTTTTCTTTTTTTTCTTTTTCTTTTTAATCTAAACACAACCTAAGTTTGCCAGTTGCTGGGAATATCCTTTTTGTTTGTACATTGGATAAAATTACAGAAATATTTTCAGCCATCCTTGCTACACTACGGTAGCTAGCAAACATTTATTGAAGGGATATAAAATGAATAGTTTGGTGGGCCAAAAGATTAAGTAGATATATAATAATGTAACTTTTGGATAACCCTATGTAATTTTTGGATGATCCAATCACTGGTAAATATAAAAGAAATTCTTAGATTGTGGACCATTATAGAAAAATGAATGGGAGGAAGAAAATTAGGTGTAATCATGAGATATTTGGTAACTGAGTGGTGTGTGAGTCCATGTTTTAGTTTTTATTGTGAATGGCTGTCTACACACCTTCAGATCCCATGAGCACCTACTGTAAATCTACACAGACTGGAGAAAAACTAGTTTCTTCGCTTCTTTGTCAGGCTGGCAAGGTGTTCTCCTGCAGACTAATGCAGTCTCATTGCCTCTACCTGTGGTCTCGCACTCCTTGCTTCTACTTCTGCTTTTTTCTCACTTGCCTCCAAAAGTCATGAAAGCTTCATAGAAGTGATTAACAACGAAAAAAATCTGGAATTGAAAGGGTGCTTCAAATGATAGAACGCTAGCATTGAACACAAAGCTGATGAAGAGTGTTCAAGCCCCAGGACTGGAACACACACACGCACGTGCATTTGCACACACACACACACACACACACACACACACACACACACACACACACACACACACATACCCCTGAGAGTTTCTTAATGACATTTTGAAAAATGACATCACAGAGAAAGGCATCCGCCAAACATGCTACTTCTCTGTTCCGACAAAGAAACCTGTTGATTATTCTTATTCTTGAATTCAGTGGTATAATATTGAGTAAACACTATTAAAATGTCCAAAGAAATCACAAGTTGTTTCTTTATGTTGGTAGCTTTTAAGATATCATGTAAACACCAATTAATTACTCATTGTACAGTGAGCATTTTTTACAAACCATTCTGTAACAGAAGGAAGCAGGCTGATGAGAAGAAAACAAGAGCCGAGACCATACTCCATCAAGAAAATGTTCGTTTTCCCTAAGAAAAGGTACTGTGAGAAAGATGTATAATTCAGAATGATTTAAGGAGGATATAGAAACACTAGAACAAGTAGGTTATTTAAAGGTATGAAATTCTAATAATCAGTGTGTGGAATAAACAATCCTCAATTTCATTAATAGAAAATTTAAAGTAAAACATGAATGGATTGATCTTCCAAAGTCTTGACAAAAATTGACACAAAACCATCTGAGTCTGTCAAATGTGAGAAAAAGTGAACGTCACCAGTTTATAGGTATATAAGATAATGAAATGTTTTGGAAAATTAATCTGTTAACAATCATTTCAAAATGGTTATATATCTTTTAGTCAAATAAGAATCATTTGTGATGAGAAAAAATTTCCAAATAGACAAATTCCTTTATGAACTATTTTAGCCCACAAACTGAAAGGTTTTTAGGTTCAGTTTTATCCAGGGTCTACAAAATACTGTTAGTGATTAACATATCCTCATTTATTTTTACCTTTATCTTTTATATTGATTCAATGATACAGTATTCCAGAATGATACAGTATTTCTGAAAACTGCAGTCTCATCTTCATGTTGCATAACTAAGAAGTTTAGACTAAAATCAGGTCTCTGAAATCTCAGAAAAGTCTCATTGGGTTGCATAACTCAGATGCCTTTGCACATATTTTGACTACTCTGTAACTAAAACAATAACATCTGAGCATAGAGTTCTGAAAAGATAACACATTTGAATCTGAGTACAATGAGCTTCTTTCACAACCTCCTGAACTCTGTAACAAATTGCTCTCCACAACCAGACATATGATCAGTAAAAGGTTGAATAATAATTTCCTGGACATTGTCCCAAAAGAAATGTACTCATTACCTGATTTATGAAATGTAACCCCTTTGTACATCACTATAATAACAACAATAATAAAACAGGAATTTGCTTATGTTTCTATTACAGATACAGCCTCTTTTCCAGATCTATTTAATAGTGTTTAAATATTAATGGATGAATATACACAAACAGCCAAAATACTGAGAAATACATTGTTGACAACAACGGGTAAATAAACACTAGGGAATGTGATATAACCACTTAATAAAATATGAAATCCCTTCAAAATTACACTATTAAGAAAATAAAACACAGGCTCATTTTGAGGCAAATGACCCATTTTCCCAACAAAATAAAACCATACATAGCTATTAGATTGTTTCTATGTTTGCATATTTTCAGCAACAAAAGAAATTGTTTTAATGGGTGCCTAACATGGAGAAGCGATGAGAAAAAGTAAATATATATCCACTTTTTAATTTATTGATCAATTATTTTTGACACATAACTGACAGCTGATTTCAAATTGGTTCAGTCTCGAAATGAAACATGAATTTTAAATGTGGAGGGTTTTAGTTGTAGCGTGATTCAAATAAAAATATCTACAGTACTGCACAATTTCTATGTCGACATCTCTGCAATGTAACAGCATTTATATTACTTATATTTTAACAAATGTAGTCACTTTAGTATGTATATCCTAGAAGTTTTACATTTTGTTTTATTGTTTTTGTTTTTGTCAGTTGTGGGGCTTGAACTCTGGACCAGGACACTGTCCCAGATCTCTTCAGCCTAAGGCTAGTGGTCTACCACTTTGAGCCACAGCACCACTTCCAAGTTTCTTGTAAATAACAGTAGTGAAAGCCTGATCTTTTTAGTTTAGATACTCCTTACATTAAAATTTCTACTTTGAAAAATATTATCTTCAATATTACAATAATTATAAATACAAAATCAAAATATATAACATTAAAATATATGAATAAAAAACTTGAAGAGCCAGGAAAAAAATTAATAGTAAATCCCCCGTGTCCCAGTGTCCCTGCAAAATGGATGTGGTGCAAAGCTGGAATATAAATCCAAATAGAGTGAAATGGAAGGATTTTGGGAATCACTTGCCTTGAGAATCTGACAACTAGTAGTGAGATTTTATGCATGAGTATACTTAAGTCCACTGAGGTAAAGTTTTCTCCATGAAGCCAGATAGAGACACTTTCTGCAATGATTGTAAGATAAAGCTTGCTATGCAATAGATGCCTAATCTTTTGTCTGTGGCTACCTTTGCCTTCATATGCATGCATGTTTAAATCCCCTAAGACAACTATTTTATATCTGAAAGTATGCAAAAGTTACTTCAGTGGCACAGTTGAAACAAGTTTTAAAGCTCTAGAAACTATGATTTACTATGCAATAGGAATCTTGTTTCTGGATAGCATGTTACTTAAGCAATATAGCAATCAGGGATTGAGAGGCACAGTTAAATTAGGATGGGTTTGGCTTTTGGCTTTCTGTAAATGAGTCATGTGTTCTTAAGAAGCTTTCTCACCCATAAAAAGAATGTTTCACTTACAATTTGTTCCTTTTTAGCTCTACATGCACTCTTCTTTGCCCAGTATACTGATCCTGGAGCTGGGCCTTCTCAACATTTTTCTTTATTAATGGGAGCAATGTGAAGCTTTAACAGAAGACATTGGAAAGGCACCAGATGATTTAAACAGAGAAAAGGGTTCTGTTCTTGTTTCCTCTGGTATTATTGGCTATGCCATTTTGAACACCCAGTGGCTCCTATCCCTGTTTGCCAACCCTACAGGGAGCAGGGTTGCACTTATCAGCTTCTTTTCAGTGTAACACTTCCTCATTGCTGGTCCTGGGCTTGCTACAGCCCATCTGTAATGATTGTCACTGCACAGACAATTCTGTTATCTGGGGATAAGCAACCATACTCCTCTCATGGAAGTCTGGATTTCAGCTTTTAGATAGTCCTTGCAATGCTCAAGGCTGTATACATAGAGAGCACCTGCTTCTTATGTTTGCTATTCCTATATTCTTTAGAGTTTTCCCTTGCTTAGTAATAATTATTCATGCTTTTCTTTATAATTCGTATGATTCATGTTATTCAATTGTCCATTAATAATTGCTATTAAGATACCTGTCTTCTAGAGAACTTTGACCAACATGATTAATAAATCCCTTTTGGGGGGATTTATTTATATTCTTAAATAAATATATTTCACATTTTAAATAAAATAATAAAGGAAATGCTCAGTAAATACTAGCTGCAGTAATTATTGAATGGCCATTATATTGGCATAGTATATTCTAAAGAATGAAACATATTCTTCAGATATTAGAACACTTTTCTTATTAAGATGATGTTTTCTTCTCTTCCCAGTTATCTTAAGTAGTGTAGAAAGCAAATGCTGAATCTATGTGAACATCTGACCACTCACTGCCAATCTGTCTATGCTCAGTAAGCATATGGCTTTAATAACAAAATTACATAAGGACCATTGAGATTGTCTTTGTCTTTGACATTATCTAACATTTTATAACCATACAGTTTTGTTTTTATTTGTTTGTCTATAGAAGCGTTTTCAACATGTATAGTATTTTTCTCATGTATAAAGGCAGTTTCAAAACACAGCCTTTGTTTTAAGTCAAATGAAAAAAAAATGAAATGAGCTGAGGGGTGTTCAGGAATTCACAAATTTTACTTTGTTTAGTGAATAGCTGAATGGAATTATCCATCTATAGCCTATTTAATTTTCCACTTATTGTTTTGCATAAGCCCAGTAAGAATTCAATCCTGCTAAATACAAAATGTGCATTGTGGACTAGAATACTGTGTTCAGGATGCTCTTTCAGGATTGCATTGACATTTCCCAAAGAGATAGTATATTTCATTTTAATTTTCATGTTGTATGCCTATATGTATAATTAAAAGAAATTTAATTAGCTACAAATTCCACAGGAAAATAAAAGCCTGTGATCTTAGCTACTGGTAATTGGAATTGCTTTTCAACTTCAAATTTCTTACTTGGTGAAGGTCTCACTCACACACTTTTTCTTAATACATTTCAAGAAAACACTCAAAGTTCAATTATTTTTCTGATGCATAATAATTTTTTATACAAAAATAGTTTACTGATGAAAAGGATTAAAATTATGGCTATCTCCTAACATATCTCCTAACAACAGGGAAACATATGAGTTATCAAAATTTGTTTGGAAGAATTGGGGCTGGAAGTGGAGTAGAGAGAATATATAATCAAGAAAACATGATAAAAGTCAATTTGTGTAATTCAGATTCCCGGTATCAAACAGATGACAAACATAAAACAGCATATTGTTATTATTATTATTATTATTATTTGTCTGTTATGGGCCTTGAACTCTGGGCCTGAGTGCTACCCCTCAGCTCTTCAGCTCAAGGCTAGTGCTCTACCACTTGAGCTACAGTACCAGTTCTGGTTTCTGGTGGTTTATTGGACATAAGAGTTTCACAGACTTTCCTGCCGGGCTGGCTTTGAACTGTGATCCTCAGATCTCCGCCTCCTGAGTAGCTAGGATTACAGGCGTGAGGCACCGGTGCCTGGCAAAACAGCATATTGTTTTTAAAGAAGCTTATTAAAGATTATTTACAAAGCTATGGGTAGGAGAGAAAAAATCCAAATAGGATGATATCATACCCAGGAGGCTGTTGAAAACAACAAAAAGAATGTTATTACCATTTTTAAATTAGCAAAGGATAAATGTAAGGAGCAATCAGGCACAGGAACCTAGAAGGAGAGCAATATAAAAAATAAATAAATAAAATAAAAAGCACTGACCATTAGGTGATAAAAGGATGTAGAATGGGGTGGCTCTACAGACCTAGACCTGGAGGAAGATATTTCATAATTCATATTCTTACTGAACATTTTTGTAGTCCCTTATTGGATTCAAGTATCAGGAACCAGAAGAGTTTAGGGAAGTCTATTGATGTACTTTGGGAAATTTCGCTCTTAGGATAAAACCAGAGGATGACAGGGTTTGGATTTGAAAGAGCAAATAGATATTATCTGACCAACTAGTTTTATCATAAAAATAGAACTCTTAACTTCCTTTTGTACCATCATCAGATACAGAAAATCAAAACTTTATAGATGAAGAAGAGATACGATTAATATAGACAGACTTAAATTTCTTATCCTTGATACTTGCAATTTTTAGTGTTAAATTATACATAGCATATGTAGCATATAAAACAATTGAAAAGATAAAGAGCAGATAGGATCAGAATAAATTTGCTAAAGAATAATGTGATTAAAAACTGTTTTAGTCTGAAAAAGTAAGATATACTATAAACTGATATAAAGGCATGCCTAACTTACTTTACCTGAAAATGTTTAATTATTTGTAACCTGAAAAAATATTTTATTAAGCCAGGCACCAGTGGCTCATGCCTGTAATCTTAGCTACTCAGGAGGCTGAGATCAGAGGATCATGGTTCAAAGCCAGCCTGGGCAGGAAAGTACATGAGACTCTTATCTCCAATAAAAAAAAACACTAGAAATCCAGAAATGGTGCTGTGGCTCAACTGGTAGAGTGCTTGCCTTGAGCTGAAGAGCACAGGGAAAGCTCCCAAGCCCGGAGTTCAAGCCCTACATCTGACCAAAAAACAAAAATACATATATAATTGATCTTGCTATCTATGTCTTTTGCCATGCAGAAGCTCTGCAACTTCATGCAATCCCATTTGTGCAACCTCTTTGATTTGTTGTGTTTCTAGGTCTCTATTAAGAAAATTTTGGCCTGTGCCAAGGACACTTAGGGTTTCTCCTATTTCATCCTGTCATGTTTTCAGGGTGTCTGTTGTGACTCTGAGGTCTTTGATCCATTTGGAGTTGATTCTGGTGCAGAGTAATATATAAGGATCTAGCTTTAGTTTTCTACAAGTGATTAACCAATTTTGCCAGTACTATTTACTGAAGAGGATGTATGGATTGGGAGAAGATCTTCATTAGCCATACAACGGACAAGGGTCTCATATCTAAAATATACCTGGAACTCAAAAAATTAAATCCCCCAACAACAAATCTTCAAAGAAACAACTACTCAATAAATAAATGAGCTAAAGACTTACAGAGAAACTTCTCTGAAGAGAAAAGAAGGATGGCCAATAGATACAAGAAGAAATGCTCAACCTCTCTAGCCATAAAAGAAATGCAAATCAAAACAACAATGAGATCCCAGTTAGAATGGCTATAATCAAGAAATCTAATAACAACGGATGCTGGAGAGGCTGTGGCCAGAAGGGAACTCTACTGCATTGTTGGTGGGAATGTAAACTTGTTCAACCACATTGGAAAGTACTATGAAGGTTCCTCAAAAGACTCCACATAGAGCTCCCGTATGTCCCAGCAATCCCATTTTTGAGCGTTTACCTGAATGATCACAAACAAGACCCTACTAAAGCTACCAGCAAAACTATGTTTTATTGCAGCACTATTTACCATAGCTAAGATATGGAACCAACCCAGATGCCCCTCAGTAGATGAATGGATCAAGAAAATGTGGTATATATACACATATATATTTATATGCCTCCATCAGAAAGAATGAAATTGCCTCATTTGTTAGGAAATGGATAGACTTGGAAAAATTATATTAAGTGAAGTAAGCCAGGCCCAAATAAACATAGGTCCCATGGTTTCCCTTATTTGCAATAACTAGTATATGTGTGAGACAAGCAGAAATGGTCAGATAAGTTGATGTTAGACTAAATGAACCCCAAGATAAGAACTCAAGTTGTTTTTCTTTCTTGCTATTGTTTCTAACATATTCATAAGGTGATATTTTTGTTGCTTTGTATGTCCCTCCCCCATGGTATAACCCTGTTTTCACTGTATTCGATGTTGGTATAATTTGGGGAAGGGAAGGAAAAAAACAAATTGTTTAGAGATACAGGTGGACCCATTGCAACAATGAAATGTTCAAGATGCTATGTCAAAAAGCGAACTTTACAACTTTGGGGAGGGAGGAGTGTAGTTATGGAGATGGGAGGGCAGGGATGGTAGGGGAAAAACAAAGGAGGAGGCAACAATGCTTGATAAGAAATGTACTCATTGTGTTGCTCATGTAATTGTAACACCTCTGTACCGTATTTTCACAATAAAAAATTAATAACAAATATTTTATATAGGAAAGGCATGTGTTCCAAGGGAGAAAATTGGGTAGTTTCTGGAAGAAACCATTTTATAAAATTTTTATTCATATGTAAAATACTGTAATGAAACCCATTTAAATAATTCGCGTACACTTAAAATTGAATGACAGGAGTATAAACTAGATCTTTGTCTAGGATATGTATTTTAGTGGGAGGTAAAGAAAGAGAGACAAATACTATGTTAAGGAGATTTTTAAGTTAAAATGGTCAAAATAGTTTACTTATTGTAAGAATAGAACAATGATGCTTGTTGAAATTAATTTGGAAGGGGCGTAATAGGGAGAGTGATAGAGAGATGATCTCATACATTGTATTCATATATGGACATTTATAAATAAACCCCCTTGCACAACTAATTACTACTAATGAAAAATGTCTGGGGAAAAAAAAGCACGTAGAGTATATTAACTTATGTATCTCAATTTTTCTTTTTTAAGGACTTTCTATTATGAAATGCCCCATTCAGTCCATTCTGGATATACAGTTAATGTTGAAAAATGAGTCATTTTGTGAAAATGATTATTGGTATTTGCCATCTTCCTTGTTAAAAGTTGTCTAAAATCACTTTCCTTTTCTTAAATATATTCTACTGTCATTTCCCACACATTCTCTGTAAAGATTTATTATCTACACTTAGTGGTGTTTATTTTGAGATGTATTTGTTATGGACTTCTTATGATTTCTAATGTGGCTTGTTTACTCTTCCAAATAACACATCCATAGTACCAGTGTTAATTAAGTTACAGTTAATAACCCAAATGCAGACAGGGAACCTTAAGCATTAAAAAAACAAAAAATACAACAACAAAAAAACCTTTCTGCCCCAAATTATAAAGTGTAAAAGGGTTCCAGATAACTGGGAGTTAATGGCCTTTTCTGTTTACTCAGTGTAGGCGGGGTAAGGAAAAATCAAAGGAAAGCCTCAAGAGGCACTGTTGGGTTCCATAAAGCCATTGAAACACTCCGATTTACACAAGGGATTCTGCAGGTTGAGTGTTTGGAAAGTAGATTTCTCAGCATGTTCTGGCATGATAAGGGTTTTAAGGCAGATGGATATAATGGGAATATAATTAAACCCTTTTCAGATAATGGTATAATAATGCTATGTTCTCAAAGGATAGGCAGAACTGGAGCGCTGAGTAAATTCATCCGTTTGTACCTACATTTTCTTTTCTATTCCAGGGTTTCATTGGAATAATTTCTATGCATATCATTCCCAAGACCTCATTTTATTGTTCTGATGTCACCAGTGCCTTAAATAAAGTTCCACAGTATTGAGTAGAAAAGGGTAGGGAGGGAATAGAAGGTGGTGGAGTAAAATAAAAGGAAAATGAATGTTCACACATTAACATATACATTTTAACTATCAGATTTGCAGTAAAATAAAGTGTCTGTGTCATTTAACTCTCACAAAGCGGCTGTTAAAAAATAGGACTAAAAACCAATTTCACTTTGGACAAATATGCTTTTCACTCAAGTGCTGTTGTTCATTATATTTGCTAATACTGTTCTCACTTGCTGGTATCTAGTTTGTATTTTTCCCCCAGAAAAAGAGCATGAGACAACTTCTTTTCCCACTTGTTTCAAATTAAGCATTAGCATTTGTCTTTTTAAAAGAAATCTATGCTACCTATAAAACTAATGTGTGCATTGTTGAAAATAATCAACAAAGGAAATATAATTCAAATTGATTTAAAACTGGAATTGAAAAACTTTTAATCTTAATAGGTTTCTTTAGCTATGTAAAATCAAACTAAACAACCACTACCACCAAAAAAACAGAAGCCCCCACAAAAAACAAAAACCCTTTACTGCAATTTCCTTCACTGACTCTGATCAAGACTAAAGGAGAAAGAAACTTCTTTAGGGGAAAAGGTTTCATTACTTACATTTTAAAGTGATGAAAGAATGTCATGTTTTTATAAGTTCACTTATAAGATACATGAGCCTAGATAAAAATAATGTGAGCACACTTGGAGAATAATTAGGTCATATTAATTCCTATATTTCCACCATGACATCTGATATATGAAAACAATACAGTATTTATTTGGTTTATTTGGTCCACAAAACAATGAAAACACAATAGAGCCTCACAAGGGTAGTTCATGTCTATAATCCTAGCTACTCAGGAGGCTGAGATCTGAGGATCATGGTTTGAACCCAGCCTGGACAGAAAAGTCCAAGAAATTCTTATCTCATTTTCTTAATCACTCTTTTTTTTGAGGGGGGGGGGGAAGTCTGGTCATGGGGCCTGAACTCTGGGCCTGGGCACTGTCCCTCATCTCTACCACTTAAGCCACAGTGCCACTTCTGGCTTTTTTCTTTTTGCTTATGTGGTGCTGAGGAATCAACCCCAGGGCCTCAGGCATGCAAGGCAAGCACTTTACCACTGAGCCACCTTCCCAGCCCTTTCTTAATCACTCTTACCTTCATCTCCAGACCCTTTGTTTTAATCACCAGAAAACCAGAATTGACACTGTGGCCCAAGTGGTAGAGTGCTAGCCTTGAGCAAAAAGGAGCTCATGAACAGCCCAGGGCCAGAGTTCAAGCCCCAGGACTGGCCCCAAAAACCCAAAAAACAAAAAACAAAAAATGTAGACAAAAAGAAATAAAAGGGGGGAGGGAGAGATAAAAAGGAAGGTGATGATGAAACATAAAGGAGGCTGGGAAGGTGGCTCAGTGGTAGAGTGCTTGCTTAGCATACATAAAGCCCTGAGTTCGATTCCTCAGTACCACATAAACAGAAAAGGCTGGAGGTGGTGCTGTGGCTCAAGTGGTAGAGTGCTAACTTTGAGCAAAAAGGACTTCAAGGACAGTGTCCAGGGCCAGAGTTCAGGCCCCAGGACTGACCAGAAATAAAAAATGAAAAAAAGAGAGCTAAACATCAAGGAAAGGGGGAAAATGAGCCTAAACCAGAATTATAGTTTAATAAATAACCAGAAACACTTATTAACCCAGAGATCATCTCATCACTCTTCGACAATTCTTAAACTCATTTTTATGAAAAGAACAAAATTCAAAGTCACTAGGGACAGAAAAATAAGAAAGTAAACTATTTGAAGGATAAATTTTGGCTCTGCCTTATCCACTGAACTCTAAGTAAACCACATATTATAGCTGTAACTCATTTTCTCCACTAGAAAATTAAAGATTAGACTATATAATTACATTTCCTTCTGAATCCAGTATTTGATGATTCTGAAATGTAAACAAAAAGTGGTTTACACTTCTACAGAGACACATAGTCTATGAAAGTGTTCAACATTGCTTGTAGAAAGATTCATAGACGCAAGGTGTAATTAATTAGTGTTGGGGAAATGGAGGAGGTGGTTGGGAGGCTCATGGCGGAGAAGGGCTTGGTGAGCAAGGCAGGAGAGCAGAGCGGGGGCCTCTGGAGAGGAGGTCAGAGAAGGACTTGGTGGACAGACTAGGATGAGCAGAGGGAGGGTTTTCTGGAGCAGAGGTAGAGGAGGGCTTAGGTTAGGGGACAATGGACTCCTTCTGTTTCGTTGGAGAATTGTTTAAATCAGTAAGAGTGAAACTGAAGGTTCCGAATTTAGGCCAATGGTGGCCATGGTAGTGAGACCATATTTCGGTAGACAAACAAGTCAGGTTTTGTTTGTTTGTTTGTTTGTTTGTTTTACTGTAAATTAGTCAACCTGGAGTCTTAAGATTAGACCCTGGGCAAGCCAGTGAATTGTCTGGAAGACAATTTGGAAATTTGGTAGGACTACAGAGCCTGTCCTGCTGCACCAGGCATCGATGGTGCTTTGGGAAGGCAGACAGATGCTCCCAATAATTAGGAGAGGGCATCCCCAAAGGTCCTAATTAAAGGGTATCGGGGTCAGGAAAGGAGAGACTCTTGGAGCCTATGGGACCTCCCCCCCCCCGATAGGAAGGGACTCCTGGAGTCCCAGGGTCGGTGTTGGGGTGCCCCTGCCAGGGACAGGACTGGTTACAGGTCCTGAAGCTTTTAGGTAGTGGGTGGAGTTGGTCAGATAGCGAAGAGCCTCCTGCCTGGAGATGAGTTCAGGGACAGGGTCCAGGAGAGAGAATAGGGGGACAGATAAGGCCTTTTCTGGGTTTATTCAGGGCACCAATAATACCTCAAGCCACAGCAGGGTGGTTGTCCATGGGGCATGCACCGCTTAGTAGGCAAAGGGCAAGAAGTCTTTGAGGTGGCTGTTTAGCTCAAAGTAAGCTCAGAGGGCTCTGTGCTCCCGATGGAGAAAGGCCTTGGAAAGAGAAGGATAAAGGCTAGTGAGAGGTGGCCAGGAGGCAGCTGAGGGGACCCAGTTACTCCTGGCACTTTTTCCTCTCCCGGGTTTCGGCACCATATGTTGGGAAAATGGAGGAGAATGGAAAAGGAACGAGGCAAGGACTGTTTATTGAGGAACAGTGAGGGACACAGACCTTCCCACGGGTTTGGAGGTTGTGCCTGAGAGTTGGGACAGGAGCTGGTTTTTTATAGGAGGATTGAGCAAGGAGGAAGAGGTTAATGAAAATGTCACTAGGTCAAGGGAGGTGGGGACCTTTCAGTTGGGCCCACAATGGG
Source organism: Dipodomys merriami (assembly GCF_024711535.1). Lineage (NCBI taxonomy): Eukaryota > Metazoa > Chordata > Mammalia > Rodentia > Heteromyidae > Dipodomys > Dipodomys merriami. The sequence goes on along the minus strand of NW_027203381.1, from coordinate 93,913,737 downwards.
ATGTTTACAGCTGGGCTCAGGTGCATTGTCCTTCCAGCACTTCAAACAAGTTCACCCATACCTGGGATTTTGCACAAAGTTAGCACTTGTGGGGTACAAACACAGAGATGCATATCCAACTTTTCTGACATCTTGCCTTTGAAATCTCTGACTCTGTAAGTAGTATTTATTGAATGAGGACATATAAATAATCTATTTTTATACCATAGCCTTTAGGGGTGGATTAATTAAAGAATGACAGGTATCTACTGCGCTCTTCTGAAAAGAATCATTCTATGTGTTTTAAAACATTTTTTTAATTTTAAAATATTTATATATTAGGTATCAATAGTAACATTTTAAGGCATGTTTAGATAATGAAAAACGTGATTTAATGAAAGTGGAACAAGATCATCTAACATTTTTATGAAGAAGAGTATAGTTTCTGGTGCTTACTCTTCAGATACAATGATTAAGTGAGTCATCCTAGAAGACCTTTCATCCTATTCTCTTTCTTAAATTGATTTGTGCACAGTACTGGGGTCGTTTCTAGTATACAAAATTGCAAAGAAAGACAAGGGTTGAAAAGGAAAGGGGGCTTTTCAAACCTTAAGTGTGGCAACTTGGTGAACAATGAAATGTCCCAATACCTAGAACTTGTTGTTAAGCTTCCTTTATGTTGTTCTTACTCTCACAATCATGGGAACATGCATGTTGAACCCAAACACCACCTTAAACATTCGAAGAGAGAAACGTCATAATGAATGAGAGTTATAAAATCATGAAAGGACGTCAGCTATTATAACATAAAAGGAGATTTTGAAGAAAATAAACTCATCCATATGTGTGTTTGTACACACACATACACACAAACATGGACATGTTCAAAGAGTTAAAAGAAGATAATGCATTTGTAAAGCAAATATAATGAGAGTAACAAAGTCAATGGTAGAAATATCTCTATTGCAAAATACAATTCTTGATAGAGAAGATAACTGGGTATATACCTGTTAGCCCTATCTAAAACTAGATGTTTAAGTTGGTAATAGAATTAAAAAGATGAATCAATTGTGATGAAATCCAACAAAGCATACATAAATGTAGCACTTTTATTATCAGATAACAGAGATTATAGTACAGTAACAATGACACACATTTATTTATTTCATTTTATTGAATATAAATCAATAAATATACCTATCATTTAAAAATCTATACAAATAATACAATTGCAAGCCTAAATTATATGTAGAAAAACTAATAGAAGCCAAGCGTCAGTGCCTCATGCCTGTAAACCTAGATACTCAAGAGGCTAAGATCTGAGGATCTTGGTTCCAAGCCAACTGCAGGAAAGTTCCCCACGAGACTCTTGTCTCCACTAAACTACTCAGAAAAGCCAGAAGTGGTGCTGTGGCTCAAATGGTAGAGTATAGCCTTGAGCACAAAAAGACCCTAAGTTCAAGCCCTAGGACTGACAAAACAACAGCATCATAGCAGCAGCAGCAACAGCAGTAACAACAACAACAACAAAACCCAACTAATAGAATGTAAGAGAATAATTAGACATTTCATAATCACTCAGAGTTAAATGAAAACCTTTTCTGAAAGAAGTATATAATTCAAACAGAGAAAGTGACCTAAATGTCATAATTGATATGTGTGACCTTTATACTCAATAGTTAGAAATGACCTCTTTTTCTTTTTTTTTTTTTTTTTTTTTTTTTTTTGTTGGTCGTGGGGCTTGAACTCTGGGCCTGGGCGCTGTCCCTCAGCTCTTCAGCTCAAGGCGAGCGCTCTACCACTTGAGCTACAGCGCCACTTCCGGTTTTCTGGTGGTTTATTGGAGATAGGAGTCTCACGGTCTCTCCTGCCCGGGCTGGCTTTGAACCGCGATCCTCAGATCTCAGCCTCCTGAGTAGCTAGGATTACAGGCGTGAGCCACCAGCGCCCGGCTGACCTCTTTTTCAAAATATAATGCATTTAAAATTATGTATGCAGTTTCACATAAAACAAAAATCAGTAAACTAGAAAATATCTGAAATTTTATGGGTTATAATATTTTATGACAATGTCATACTTTGTGGGAAAATTACAACAGAGGCAGAGCCATTGAACTCAATTTTAAAACTCCATGCAAGAAGATAATGGGGTAATATTTTGAAAAATGGTAAAGGGGAAGCAAACCTTCACAGTTAAGTATTTATATTATTCATTTATATGTGACAGAAAAGTAGGGTAAAAGTTTAAATCATGCAAGGTATCAGATGTTTCATCATGTAAATATTTGCCTGTACTTAGCTATTATACTAAGTATAGTACTTAAAGGAAAGCAAAATCAGAGGTAAAATAGATGGATATTAACAGTGAATAATAACTTACAAACTGTTTTTATATACTTACATACATCTCAATAAATATATACATGTCTACCTTTATTTCTTTTTTTTTATTACAATTAACATACTAACATAATATCACCAAGACATGTATGTAAGAGGACAAAGAACAGATACGAGCTACATAGTCTGAACTTAGGAATTTATAGGGAAATAAACATCAGGTGTCAATTTTAATAAGCTCATTAATAAATTTAATAGTTTTTATTGTGTGCATCTACCATATGCAAGGCATTAGTTGAAAGTGAGTTATGAAACAGTGATATAATTTCTCACCCATAGAACTTAAAGACAGGTAGAAAGAAAATGAATAAATGAATGAATATGTTGTATGTCAAATGGAGATATGAAGAAAAGTTAATTTAATTGGGTGACATACACAGAGAACTGAAATAAAGTTGCCATGTACATAGTTAAACAGAAGATTTGGTGCAGAGACAACAATTTGCATGTAAGCTCTGGCTTGCTGGTATATTTATATTTGATATTCTTGTATCCTAGCAGAGAATTCAATGTAGCGGGAAGATGAAGATGGGAAAGAAGAGGGGAGGAAGTGAATCAAATGAGAATTCAGCTGATAATTCAAAGTCCAACTGGTCATTGTAATTATTTTGTCTTTTTTCTTCCCAGATAGTTTTCAGCAAATGAATGATTAACTAATTATAACTTCTAAAATGACTTGAATAAGTGGGATTGGAATGAGAAGATGGTGGAAAGGGTGACACTGATCAAGATGCACTGTACTTATAAAATGCTGAATTGAAATGTCTTTGTATAACTCCTTAAATATAGTAATAATAGTAATAGTAATAACAGCAATTGCATGATTCAAGATTTCTGGTCCAGGCAAGATTCGTGGGTGGGTAAAATTTTGAGGAGCTTTATAGGTCTAAGGGCATAACATTCCTATCCTTGACTTTAAATAAAATTAGGAATTCAAGAAATGGTACACAAGACAACCAAATGAAAGTTCTGATAGGAAGAAGAAGGTGAGTTGCTTTGGACTCTAAGACCAAAGGAAGAACATAGCAGTCTATGTCTTGTTTCCCCACACTGAATAAGTAGGAAATCACACCTTTTATCTTTTGTTATCCGAGAAAAAAAGGACTTTCCAGTTACAATCATTCCTTCATGGATTGGAAAACAATGTTTCTTGCATCAGATGAATCTGATTTCACCTGCATAGTGCAACCACTGGGATACTCTTAAACCAATTGCCCAGGGAAAACTTGTTCTTCATCATGTCTGAAATTTTTATTTTCTGTAGTGAGATGCTATGGTGAGTGGCAGAAACATCGAGAGAAAGCTTGCCTTAGGAGGTAATCACTTAGGAAGGATTATTTCCATGGATCTTGTACTGTGCTCCTTTATCCAAAGACAGCAGAGAAGGAGACTGAAGAAGGAAAAGGGACAAATTTGTAGTTATTGACCTAATCCTGAAAATGTTTTGTCTTCAGAGGCCCAAAATGCTTTAGTGTCTAGAGAAAATGATGGGCAAGGAAAACAATAAAAATTCTTTCATTTCTATGAAGAGATCCATCCAAGAAATCTTTTTTATGTCCTGGGATTCCTTTTCTAGCAAGAGACACTGTGCTGGTGTATGGAACAAAAGGTAGCTGGTTGTAGCAAAATTGGCCATAGTCCTTGTTGGTCTGGGACTGTTCAGAGACACTAGAAGACACAAGTAGAAGGATTCCACAGCACCTTTCCACTATTTGGACATCACTACTTGAACCATCACCAGAAGCCCAAGGGGAATCACAGAAACTGAGGACAAAGGGTGAATGAATGCAACAGTGAGGATACTCACTAGATACCATGTTGGAAATGAACTTTACACTTAAGGAAGAAGGGAGTTGGGGGGAATGGGAGAAAATGAGGGAGAGGGTAAAACTGTTAAAAAAAAAAAGAGAAATATCTTACTGTAAGCCCTCTGTATATAACTTCTACAGAAAACTAAAACTAAATAGAGCAAAATAACATCTCAATATTTCTGAAGTTAAACTGAACCACAGCTAATAAAAGTAATTCAGAACGAAATGCCAAAATGCTAAACCTAAACAGGATGTATTTTTTCCTAAAATAAAAAAATGTATTATGTAGTCTCCTAACATGACAGACAAAATGGGTAAGATATAATTATCATCAACATTAGCATAATCTGCTAGAACCACCACCTAAGAAAATCACAATTTTAATCAAAAACAATTTCAATGAGACTCCAACTTCAAAATAAACAATGAACACAAAAGCTAGCCTAGAAGCATAGCTCAAGTGGTACCAATGTCCAGTATGCCAAAAAAAAAAAAAAAAAAAACGAACATAAAGACCAAAAACAGAAATATCAGAAATAGACATGAAAGTATGGTAAGTTGACATATAATAAATAAAGTTCCTTCAGAAATTCATGAATAAAAATTAATCACTCAACTACATCTTATAAGAGAAAAGACCTTACTTAAGGAAAAATAAACCTGATTTATATCTGACCTAAGGAGAAAGATGCAAATAACGAAGTTAAATATTAAATAATAAAAACAGGGACATGCAAAAATATTGTTATGACTTTATTAAGGAAGTAGATGAATAGCACTTAAACAGAAATCCAAATATATGATATATAACTTAAAAAATGATTCTGGCAAAATTAAAGGGGGGATTGGAAAGGCTCATTGAAAGACATCAGTAAAAATTTTAATAAGTAATATGGCAAGTAAGTAATAAGTATGGCAAGATGTATAAAATGTTATCTATATTTTCTATATTCGAAAGTGCTTCTTAGCAATAAGCATACAGTCATAAACTCAACAAAAGTATTACAAAGACTAGATAGTTCTAAGGAATAATCCATATGGCTAAATGATAAATGCGATAATATTTTCACTTGTAATCACAAAAATCAGAATAAAATTTAAAAAGTCATGTCTTTAGCCTACCAGTTAAACATTTTTAAATGTCAGGTTAAAAGTAATGATTTTAGTTTTTGCATTTTTATTCACATCAATAAGCTGTACAAGGGGGTTAGACAAGCTACTTCGCTTGGATTCTCCATCACTCTCCCTCATCGCTTCTCTTCCTTTTTCCAAACTAATTTCCACAAACTTCCTTGTTTCATTTCCACACACATACTAAGGAGCTTGAGTAACTCAATGTTTTAAAAAGCTGAGCTCTTTCTAAAGTAAATCAATGATAAATATTGAGAAATATAGATATTATAATATTAAATGAATAACATACAAATATTCATTTTTTATATAGACCAGAAGTAGGAAAAAGTGGATAATATATGAATCTGGGGAATACTTCATATTGATGCTGGCTGGTGTATATATTAACAAAGCCTTTTGAAGAGTGAGCTTTTGTAATCATGAAAATATTTAAAATATGTGTTGAAAAAAATTTTCTTACCACACTAAAGCTGAATAATAATACCTCATGACTCCTAGGCACCAATCTGTAACACAGGTAATGGACAAGTAGACTTAATGAAGCTTGTTCATGAAGAATAACATTAGATATATTCAAATACTAATTGGCGTGTTGTTAGAGATAGATATACATGATATAATGCTATATAGCAATAAAAAGAATAAAGTTGATCCAAAGTAGTGATGTGGCTAAATAATTAACATATTATCATGAAAAAGCCAATCAATAAAAACATGCATGCAAGATGACACCAATTATATTAAAACAAGTAATTTAAGACAAAACTAGGGTTGCATATGCATATGCATGAGAAATGCATAGAAGTATGAATGAATATTCATCAAATTAAAATTAGTAGCTATGTGAAAAGGTCAAAAGGACTGTAATTATACATTTCCGCCGTTAATGTATTTTGCATTCTTTCCCACAGATAATACCAAACATTATGTCTAAACTTTGCTCTGAATATTCTTAGAGGAAGATTTTTTAATTGACTAAGATTAAAATTTTATGAAAATAATTATGTTTGAAATTCAATATATTCATTAAATCATTACAATCTGAGATACGTCTGGCACCCAAACAATATCCTGAGGTTTGTCTAGCTGATGTTGCCATAAATAGCATCATCTTTTGCTTGAATATCTAGATATTGTCTTTTAGACATACATTGGTGTATTCTCAAGAGCCATTTTGAGGAGACTGAAATAGGAATAAAAGAAAAATAAAGAAGAAAGAAAAAAGTCTAATTTCTAAAAAGTTGCTAAGATTCAGCATGAAATTTCCATTTGAGCATCCTGCCAGCTGAAAATGCTTTCCTTCCTTCCTTCCTTCCTTCCTTCCTTCCTTCCTTCCTTCCTTCCTTCCTTCCTTCCTTCCTTGCTTCCTTCCTTCCTTCCTCCCTCCCTTCCTCCCTTACTCCCTTCCTCCCTTCCTCCCTTCCTCCCTTCCTCCCTTTCTCCCTTCCCTCCTCTCTTTCTTCTTTCCTATCTTCCTTCCTCTCTCTCTCTCTTTCTCTCTCTCAATGAAACAACAAAAAGCTGGAAATGGAGGTGTGGCTCAAATGGGAGAACACCATCTGTGACCAAAATGCCAAATGAGAACATGAGGCTCTGAGTTCCAGTCCTTGTACAAGCACATGCTCCCCCCCCACACACACTAAAAACTATCTATTCAATCCCCTCACAACATTCCCCCTGCCTCTGTGCTCTTTGATATGAGAAATTCCCTAATGCAGTTATTTTACAGTTACCTGTCTCCAAGAACAGGATTCATATGTAAGTATATTGTGACAAAAGGAAAACTGCCCCTCAGACAGGCAAATATATTTTCTTATTATCTTGATGAAAATATCCAAGTGTTATAGACAGACAATCCTCAAGACTACCAAAGACAAAGACTAAAATAATGATCAACCAAACCATACTCTGAGTAGGCCTCTTTTAACTATGTATCCCTTCCTCACCCCTTGTCCCTAATGGTTTTTATTTAACCTGATGCCCACGTCTCCACCCATGAAGATGTCTGAAGATGTAATGAAGTGCTGTCTTCCCATGGCTGCCTTCTTCCTTTGCCATTTACCATGACTCTTTACTTGGCAGATGTGGTAAATGACAGTCTCAAGTGGAACTCCTGAACCTTGGGCCTGGTTTCTAAAGACCTGGTTTCAGTATTACAGTATTGGCTTAACTGCAGTATTACTTTAGCTCTTTATGAGATTCTTTAACTTTGCTTTCTCCTGGCTTTGAAAGAATGAAGCTTCACTCTTCTTTTCACCTTGAGTCTGCATTACTTTCTCTCATTTGTTCCAAATAGTAAGATAGCCCGTAAGGTCATGCTCATTTTAAGCTCTAATTTTAGATTTTGAAGGTCGCAGTGTCTCCAATGTGGTATTTACTATTTTTCTGTAACCAGTAATTTTCCCATAGGCTCTTGGGAATTGACTCTATTCCATCATCTGGCATTGCCCTAGGAAATGATAAACTATTTTTCCCCTCACCACTAAGGCAACAAGAAAATATGTGTTGGCTCCTTCTTTTGAAAGTAACTAAAGAAATGTAAATGAGAATTAAAAACAATGCAACCATCAACAAAACTACCTTAGGCTAGAACGATTGCAAAAGTTTATTTATATTGTGTATTTTTTTTCTGGTGAGTACTTGTTAACCACAAAAAAACTAGATATATCTTAAGTGTTTTATTTTCAAATATCCATCTGGTTCTGTTGTTTTTATGTAGCTATTTTCTCCCTTGCGGCATTTGCTCTGTAACAATTCATGGATAATTGCATCCATGAAGACTCCTGCAGTGCTATAATAACTACACAAGCTAAAGACAGTTTTTCAATAGAATAAAACAATCTGAAGGGTCACATAAGAACTTTATAATCAATATTGTACCATTTTTTGAATGGAGCATAAAAGTTAGAAAAAAAGCTCTTGTCAAAAATGAGATTTATGAAAGGGCCTTTTGTTCTCCCAATTGCTGAAAGATTTTCTACAAGTAGATAGAGGTAAAAATATTGTCTAAATCTTCCAGACTACAGCCTCATTATTTGAGAGTTTAGGTTTAGAATAATGCTTGGCAAATAGTAGAAAGTCTAATCAGTGTTGTTACTTTTGATTGCATCTCTCCATAGCAAATATGTGACTATGACTAGAGCTAAACAAAAAAATGTCCAAATTATAGCAATTATTTATGTTTTCTCATATATCTTATATGTCCTAACATAAATATGTTGCTTTTATTTAAAAAATATAAGTAGTATTAATAGAAAATGCAAAAAATTAAAATTTACAACATTCTTTTCTGCCCTTTGATTCTTATTCATCTCTCAAAATTAGTGCTAGTAAGGCCACCTCAGAAAAACATATAAACTAACTTTTTATTCCTTTACTATCTTGATGTTTGCTCCTCTGGCATCCCATAAATTCACATTAAAAGATTTTAAACTTATTCTTGGGAATATTCTTGCTAAGGAAATAAATAGCTTTGTTTTCTGATTGCCTTCATGCATTGATTTTCAGTGTTAAGGAGTGAATCAGGTAGTGTCTGTTTCCTCCCATTTTCTTACTAACCATGCAAAGAAGAAGGTTAATAAGGAAGGTTTCTTGGAGTGCAGTTGCTAGTGTGGAAGTTAGGACATTGAGGACTGCAAATGATCAGCTGACCCTCTATTTCTCCCTCTATTTCTCAGTTTCTATAATTAGCCTGCCTTGTACTTGTGTTTTCTGTGTTATCTCTGCTTAAATGTAACGATAATCAGGAAAAGAAGCAACTGAAGCAAAAATGAAAACTAAAAAACACGCAAAAATGGAAAGAATCTGGAAATGAAGAAAATTGCATATGCTTTAGGAGCAGTGAGAATTATTAGTCTATATTTTTCAGTATGTTGTAAAATTTAGTTGGTGACTTGTCATCAAATCAGATGAAAATAAGAAAATGGCTTTTCTACCATTGTCACTGTAGAGAAAGAGCTGGAAGATTACTTGGTGTTAATCTCCAGGGAGGTGTTAAAAAGTGTTAGTGTGTTAAAAAAAAAAGTATAGTGTATATTACCCCATTAATACTTAATTGATAGATTGTAGAAACAGGAAACATGAACACAAAAAGAAGAAAATAAAGTTTATAGCACAAGACTGTTTTAATAAAAATGGATATATGAGCACTTTGCAATTAAAAATAATGTATTTCCAAGTGAAAACTATACCTAGTTTAATTAATTATCAGAAAAAAGCAAATTAGAATGACACATACATTATAATACATTAAACAGAATAGAGAAAATTAGAAGAGAGAGTATATCTATGCCTACCAAAGATAGAACATCTGCTATTCTTACAGACTGTTCCTAGAGTGTGAAACACTGTGACAAGTTTAGAGAAATACAGATTAGTACTTAGTAAGCAGGATATGTGAGTATTTCATGAAACAGCAAGCATTGTTCTAGGTATGTGTCTACTAAAAACACATATATGTCTTCCTAAAAGACATGTGTAAGAATGTTCCACAGCATTAATCATAGAACTCCATACTTAGAAACTACCTAGATGTTTCTCAATAACAGAACAATATGTTAAACATGGACAGTACCCTGACAATATACCTCAAATAATTCCCTTGTAGTGCAGAACAGATTAATTCTCAGCTGTTAGCATCTGTTATCTCATTGTCTGTGTTCTTGCTCTAGTGGCTAGATTTACTCTATCACAAGCACAGCAGGCAGTAAGTGCTAGAGAATTAATGATCTTAGAGAGAGCTATGAACCAGTCACTACTGGCCCTCATTTCCAAATTGTTGAGCAAAATCTAATTATCATTAAGCATTACATTATAATTCTTTCTGAGGTACTGTGTGTTGTAAGCTGATAGTAATGTTCCTGAATTCTTAGGTGTCTGATTTATAGAAGATGACAACAAAAAAGTATTTCACTAAACTTGGAATCATGAGACTCAATAAGGCCTTGGCAAGTTGCTTTCACCTCTGCACCTTGATGAATGTTAGATATCATTAACACTCTCATAGTTCGTACATTGTCTTAGATGGGTGTCATATACCAAAAACAAAAATAAAAATGAATATGTTACCATTTCCTGAGAGAGATCTTTTCTATATATTGATTCTCTTGTCTTTTCCATCATGCTGAATCCTGTTAGCTTCTTAAGCTCAGGCTGGTTCCTACAAATTCAAAAAAATATTTGCTCAGTGAATGAACTGTCATCCACACAAAAAAGCATATTAGTAACTCAGTGTTGAAAAAGACAGTTCTATACATCTTTTAGCTTCTCTAATCAGACAAAGTCTCATCTTTTAGACTCAATTCATAACACCTGCAAGTCCTTTAGCGCGTTCTATTTCTTTGCGAGGCGGCTTTCCCTGCAGAAAGACTGTTCTGCCACAGCTGCACCAATTAGTCTCCCTGCCTGAGAAGAGTGACAATAGTGATATTTTCTGGATGAATGATAGACCTACTGGAGAGTCCACAAATCAAAATGTCAATTTTCTTTTCTTATTCAGTTTCTTTTGTTTTGTGTGTTTGTATATAATTTCTTCTACAGAAATGCCTTTGGAGAGAGAGGAAAAAAATCTTTTTCCCCCTAAGTTTTAACTAAATAATGAAGCAGATCTGTGACAGATTTTGACACATTTTGGAATTACAGTTGCTGCTAAGCATGGCAATAGCGTGAGTTCTTTGAGAAGAATGATTTGTAAGTGCTCTGGAACCCAGGAAGAAGGCAGGCTATGAACACGGTAAAGCTAAGTGTGTTTCTGATAAATACATAAAACTGGAAAACATGGAGTTCTATAACTCAAGCAGAAAGGTCTCTGCTAAAAATATTTTGTTCTAATAATATTGTTTATGTTTTCCAGAGTCTAAAATTTTATAGAATTTGAAATTCCTGCACAACAGACACTGAAAGAAATACATATTACATGCATATGTGGTAAGTTAAGAATACTAAAAGTACTTGTATATCTTGCCGTTTCTATCTAAATATCTGCAGTTGTTTTGTTTGCTTTTAAATAAGTTATTTTAACTGCTGGGAGAAAAAGGAAACACAAGCTGTCCTCAATTTGCTTATTATATAATGTTAAAAATGATACATATATCTAACTAGTTAGAAATAAGAGATGGAGCAGGATATTATAAGAAATAACAATATGTTCTTGGAAGCCAGAAGAGACAAATACAGCACTATCTGATGGTAGATTCTTAAACAACAGTGGATATTTGGAGCTGGGGGTCAAGTATTAGCCATTTGGTTGCAAGAAGATAAAGAAGAAAGGTAGAGAAAGCAAGTATAAGGAAGTATTGCTTACTAATGAAGTAGGTTTATGACCTTACAAAAATGAATTTTTTAAATTTTTTATTGTAAAGATACTATACAGAGGGTTACAGTTACATGAATAAGGTAATGAGTACACTTCATATTGAGCATTGTTACCCCCTTCATTGTTTTCCCCCTACTATCCCTTCCCTCCCTACCTTCCCCGAGGTTTCTTTTTTTTTAAATTGTGATTAAGTGATTACATAATTTCCAAAATTTCACAGTATTGTGGAATAATGATGCTCATTTAAAGTCACAAGTTCATTCTAACTTTCCTGGAGCAAATTGTCTATCACGGTCTATAACATATAACAGTGTACACATATACACCATACATGGTATCAGCAGCATGGGGATATTTAGTAGTGGTTCGACCAGATGAGTGGAAGTTCTTTGTTTCTTAAGTCCTGTTAATTTAGTCATATCACCTAACATTTTGGATTTAACATCCACTTATCATGGAGACCATGTACCGTTTGTCTCTTTGCTCTTGGCTTACCTCGCTCAACATGATTTCTTCTAGCTCCATCCATTTCCTTGCAAATGCCATTATTTTTTTCATTTCTAATAGCTGCATAATATTCCATTGTGTATAGATACCACAATTTTTGGATCCATTCATCTGTGGTGGGACATCTGGGTTGTTTCTATATCCTAGCTATTGTGAACACAGCTGCAATAAACATGGAGGTGCCCGTGTCCTCGTATATTGGCTCCTGTTGTTCAGGGTAGATGCCTAGAAATGGTATGACTGGGTCGTAAGGGAGGTCAATCTTTAGCTTTCTAAGGACTCTCCAGACTGCTTTCCAAAGTGGTTATATAAATGTACATTCCCACCAGTAGTGTAATAGGGTTCTTCTTTCTCCACTTCCCCTCCAGCATTTGTCGTTGGCTGATTTGTGGATGTGGGACAAAAAAAAAAAAAAAAAAAAAAGAATGTTTTTAAGCTTATTTATCTGGATAAAAAGTAGAGGGAAGATAATTTGCATATGAAAATCATGGTGTAAAAATGGACCTGTAAGCCACCTATTCTACTTAGGAATGGTTTGAGAAGGTTTTCGAAATTGCTATCCAAGAGATTAAAAAGGATTCAAATTTCTGATGGAGGCATAGAATTTCATCCTGTATATATAATACATTTTCTTGATCCATTCATCTATTGAGGGGCATCTGGGTTGGTTCCATATCTTAGCTATGGTAAATAATGCTTCAATAAACATAGTTGTGCTGGTAGCTTTAGTATGGTGATGTTACTGTTTCCAAGCCTTATAAATCATATAAGATGTTGTAGAATTCATAACTTTATTAGGGTAAACTGCCTATTGGTAAAAAAACAAAACAACAACAAAAACCCCCAAAAAACCTGTCCTAAGAAAATGTAGATTGAAGAAAAGATCATTAAAATAGCATTAAATATGAGAACTTTCAGAATCACTGAGTCCTAGACAGTAAATCCTTAACTGTCTCCAAAATTTTTCTATTGAAGATGGGGCAAAGTGTCTATAAAAGACAGAAAACTTGATATAAAAGGGCAACCAAGATGGCGACGGGACAGTACGGAAACACCATAGCTCTCTCCAACCAGAAAGAGAGTTCGAGTTCCAACACTAAATTTCCCCAAGAGACTGACAACAACAAAAAGACCAACACCCAAAACAGGAGATGGAAAAAACAAAAAAGAAAGAAAGAAAAAGAAGAATTTTAGAAGGTAAAAGCGTGAAGACACTTCCCCCAACCCTTGCTGGCTGCGTGCCAAGCCTCAGGCAGCCCTGCCCAGTGGGGGGCTGCTGGAGCTCAAAGAGACACAGGGGTCCTCTCCAGACTGTAGGCACAGAAGATGCCTGAGGTACCAGTGCAATGAACCTTGGAGCTGGGAGCCTGCACAAAGACCCTTCCCACCCCTCACCAGTGGAGCGGAGGGGCTCCATCCCACCAAAGCCACTCAGCCCCACAGCCCTACAGGGGAATCCCAGAATTACAGGGATCTACCTGCAGAATGCCAGTGCAGAAGACTCTCAAGGTACTGGAGCTGATACAGAGAGTGCAAACAGAGACCAGAGCTGGTGGGAACCCCCAGATCTTCACCCAGACCAAAGCCCAACACCAGGACTACAAGTTCCACTAAAACTTGTAACTGAGTACTCCACCAGCCCATGGAGCACATCTACCTGGCCAGGCTAGATCAAGAGTGCCCCTGGAAGAGTGCTTAAATGCCCAAGCCAGGAACAGTGCCCATGGGTCACAACAGCCAACAATGGAAGAAACTTGAACTGGGTACTCCAAGCTGCATAACCCAGGTGGGATACATAGCAGCACAGGTCCAATTAGCATGCCCCAGGTGGGGAACTGGGAACCAGGACCAGGCCTGGGGAGTGGGTGCCTAAGCAACACAACCATCTCCTCCTGATTGAAGTCAGAAGCTGAGCATGGGCTTTAGCAGAGGGGGGATAGCAGGGAACTGCACCCCCTGGGAATCACGTATGTGAATCCAGGGCAGGAGAACCAGAAGCCCAAATCCCACCAGAACCTGACCCATATATCCCAGGATGGGAATTGGACAACTCAGGCCACCAGCACCTGAAAATAGTCAGGAGCTCAGGTTGGTAAGGTGGCTCAGTGGTACAGTGCTTGCCTTGTGCACATGAGGCCCTGTATCTGATTCTTCCTCTCTGTATAAGCAGAAAGGGCCAGAAGTGATGCTGTGGCTCAAATGGCAGGGCACTAGCCTTGAGCTGAAGAGCTGAGGGACAGAGTTCAGGCCCACAACCAACCAAAAAAAAAAGAAAGAAAGAAAAAAATCAGAAGCTCATAGCAGACTCCAGCAACTGGGAGAGTACATCCAGCACACCCAATCTTGCCAAGAGCACCTGAAGAAGTAAACAGGATCAGTCTAGGCTGCTTAGTTCTTCCAAAGTAGGGAACTGCCAGTGATCTACAGCAGACAGACGAGAGCCCTACATGAGTCAGACTAGTAGCTGGAAATCAGCCTCTCCCACAATAGAACCGAGACCAGGTACAAACACTCTCAGTCAACCCAGAACACAGGAACCAAGCAAAGACAGCCACCTATTGATCAAAATTTCAGATTAGTCTCCAATAATCCCTGAATCCCTATGTGAAAATCAGAGAGAAAAATTGCAAGTTTTATCAACACCAGGATAGCAAGCTACCACCAAAAGCCAGAAGCAACCCAGGGGAGAGCCCCAGTGGGAGCAAAGCATGGCTAGAAGACAAAATCTATATCCAAGAGATGCTGGAGGCAATGACTCCGGAATTAAAGTGAGAAATAGATTAGAAATTTAAAGAACACAGAAACAAAAGATCAAAAGAGATGCACGATTTCAAACAGGGGATGCATGTAAAAATAGTGGCAGTACACACCTCACTAAGAGGTGAGATTAATGCTCTGAGAACCAACATAGAATTCATAAATGAATCAATCTCCTCCATGCAAACCACAATGGAAGCCATAGTTAAGAGTGAATGAAATGGAGCAACTAGATAAAAAAAAATCAAAGATATGGGAAAATCACTGAAATTATTCTAAAGGGAAATTGAAGACTGAGCAGACAGTGCCAAGAAATTTAACCTTCACATAATTGGAGTGGACGAAGATGAGGAATATCAAAGCAAGGAAATGCAACACCTATTCAGCAAGATTATCAATGAAAATTTCCCACATCTTAAAAGAGAGCATCTTACCTACATAACAAAAGCATGTAGAACACCTAACAAACAGGATCCCAGGAGAAATGCTTCTAGGCACATTATAGTAAAAATGATAGATCTGAGAAGTAAGGAAACAATCTTGCATGCAGCAAAAATGAAGAAGGAGCTATACTACAATGGGAAAAAATCAGAATCACTGCAGATCTCTCCACACAGACACTGAATGCAAGAAAGGCCCGGGAAAGTACCATCTGAGCCCTGAGAATCAACAACTGCCAGCCTAGACTGGCAAAGCTAGCATTCACATTGGATGGAGAAACTTGTCGCTACCGCCTCGGCCGGTAATGACGACGCGACACCGGACTCTTCTCTCCGCAGTTTATTCAGGACCTTTTAGTAATCTTCTGACCCCAACCCCGGGGAGAATTCCCCACAGCCTTAAATACCCGCTGGGTAGCCAACCCTGATACGCCACGTGGGAACCGCCAATAGGTTCAGGTGCACAGAAGCAAGCCAGATTCTTTGCCTTAGCCATATCAGGAGTTGTTTACCACGAGAGCACTCGCCATCGGGAAGGCGGAGGGCGGAAGCCGGCGCCATCTTCCAGGTGCGGCCTCTCGCAGCTCTCTACAGAAACTAAAAATTTTAATAATAAAGAAAAATTAAGTGAATTCATAAACAGTAAACCAGCATTACAAAGAATACTAAGAAGGAGAACACAACCTGAAGAAAGCAATCAGGAACTGGGATCCTCATGAGACAGGTATTACTATAAGTTTAGCTTAATAATCACAGGAGGAAAGGAAAGAAGAAAAACTTAGGAAAACAGGAAATGACAGTATACACAATGCATCTCTCTATAATAACCATAAATATTAATGGACTCAATTCACCAATCAAAAGAAAAAGAACTGCAGATTGGATCAGAAACAAGACCCATCTATCTGTTGCCTTCAGGAGACCCACCTCTCAGCCAAACACAAACAATCTCAGTGAAGGGTTGGAGAAAGATTTACCAAGCAAATGCCCCCAGTAGGAAAGCAGGTGTAGTTATCCTGAGATCTGACAAAATAAACTTTCATTAAAATCAATACAAAAAGACAAGGAAGGACACTACATATTAATACAAGGAATAAACCAAGAAGAGAATATTACCATTATCAACTTATACTTCCCAAACATGGGAGCACCCAAATACATTAAGCAAATACTCTCAAACTTACAGAACAAACTAGATCCAAATACAATAATACTAGGAGACTTTAATACCCCACTCTCACCAAAGGACAGGTCTACCAACCAGAGGATTGTCAAAGAAGCTACCAAATTAAGTGAGGCCATATTTCAAGCAAAACTAACTGACATGTACTGAACATTTTACCCTAAAATAACATATTCTTCTCAGCAGCTCATGGAACTTTCTCCAACATAGACCATATCATAGTGCATACAAGGAACTTAAGCAAATACAGGGGGATTGACATAATCTTCTGTATCCTATCTGACCATAGTGGAATCAAGCTAGTTCTCAATAACAAAGCATACTGTAGAAATTACTCAAATACATGGAAATTGAACAATACACTTCTATGCAACACCTGGGTAACAGAAGAAATTAAAGAAGAAATTAAAAAGTTCCTAAATTCAATGAAAATGAATACACATCACCAAGAACCTGTGGGACACAGCAAAAGCAGCCCTGAGGGGCAAATTTATCACTCTCAGTGCCCACATCAAGTTGAGACAGAACAAGTTGAGACAGAACAAGTAAATAATCTCATGTTGCAATTAAAACTGCTAGAAAATCATGAAAAAATGGAACCTAAAGTTACTAGACAGAACCAGATAACCAAAGTAAAAGCTGAAATTATTGAGATAGAGAGTAGGAAAGTTATAAATAAAATTAATAAAACAAAAAGCTAGTTTCTTGAAAAAATAAATAAAATTGATGGACCTTTGGCAAGATTAATCAAGAAAAGAAGAGAGCAAACCCAAATCAACAAGATTAGGGATGCCACGGGAAAAATCACAACAAATACCCAAGACATCCAAACAATTATAAAGAACAATTTTCAAAAGTTATACTCTCTATAGAAAAAACCCTAGCAGAAATGGATGCATTTTTAGAGAAATACAAGTTGCCCAAACTGAGCAAAGAAGAAATAAATCAATTAAATAAGCCAATATCTTACAATGAGATACTGGAAGCAATCAGAAGTCTTCCAACTAGGAAAAGCCCAGAACTAGATGGATTCAGAAGGGAATTCTATAAGACTTTAAAGAAGAACTAATACTCATACTCCTGAAGCTCTTCAGAGAAATAGAAAAAGAGAGAACTATCCCAAACTCATTCTACAATACCAATATCACACTCATCCCTAAACCAGGCAAACTCAACAAAAAAAGAGAACTATAGACCAATCTCCTTGATGAGAACAGATGCAAAGGTCCTTAACAAAATTCTAGCTAACAGAATCCAGAAACACATAGAAAAAATCATATACTACAACCAAGTAGGCTTCATCCCAGAGATGCAGGGGTGGTTTATCATATGTAAATCAATAAATGTTATCTAACACATCAACAGATCCAAGGTCAAGAACCATATGATTATCTCCATTGATGCAGAAAAGGCTTTTGATAAGATACAACATTCATTCATATTAAAAGCTCTGGAGAAAATAGGAATAGAAGGAACATTCCTTAAAACAATTAAAGCCATATACAACAGACCAATAGCCAATATTATATTTAATGGGGAAAAGCTACAACCAATTCTCCTAAAATCAGGAACAAGGCAAGGATGCCCACTGTCTCCACTCCTCTTCAATATAGTCCTGGAACCATAGCCTGGGAAATAAGACAAGAAAAAGACATTAAAGGGATCCACATAGGGAAGGAAGAAGATAAATTATCTCTTTTCACAGATGACATGATACTATACCTCCGTGATCCCAAAACCTCCACCCCCAAACTCTTAGAACTTATAAACCCCTTTGGCAAAGTAGCAGGATATAAAAACATCCCACAAAAATCAGTTGCCTTCCTTGTACACCTACAGTGTACAAGCAGAAAGAGAAATAAAGGAAGCAACCCTGTTCACAATAACCGCCCCCCCCAAAATAAAATATTTAGGAATTAACCTGACCAAAGAAATAAAAGAACTATTTAATGAAAACTATAAAACTTAAAGAAAGAAATTACAGAGGATACCAGGAAATGGGAAAGCCTTCCATGCTGTTGAATAGGCAGACTTAATATAGTGAAAATGGCCATACTGCCAAAATTAACATACAAATTCAATGCAATTCCTATTAAAATCCCAATGTTGTACATTTCTGAAATACAGAAAAAAGTCCAAAAATTCATGTGGAACAACAAAAGACCTATAATAGCCAAAACAATTCTAGACAAAAAAGACAACATGGAGGGATCTTGATGCCGTACTTCAAACTCTACTATAGAGCCATAGTAACAAAGACAGAATGGTACTGGCACAAAAACAGACCCGAAGACCAATGGAATAAAATAGAAGATCCAGAAATAAATCCACAGGCCTACAGTCAGCTGATATTTGACAAAGGAACCAAAGATGTAGTGGAAGAAGCACAGCCTCTTCAACTATTAGTGCTGGGAAAACTGGGCAGCCACATATAGAAAACTAAAAGTGGACCCCAGCCTATCACCATGCACCAACATCAACTCAAAATGGATTAAAGACCTTAACATTAAACCTGAATCTCTGAAACTACTTCAGGACAGAGTAGGAGAGACACTTGAACTAATAGGCACAGGAAGGAACTTCCTGAACTGAGTCCCAGAGTCACACAAATTGGAGAGAGACTCGACAAATGGGACTACCTTAAAATAAAAGATTCTGCACAGATAAAGTCATAGCAACCAAACTAGAAAGACAACCAACTAACTGGGAAAAAAATATTTACCAGCAATATATCAGACTAGGGGTTAATATCCAGTACATACCAGGAACTCAAGAAACTAATTCCTCCCAAACTCAACAAACCAATTACTA
The DNA here is from genome assembly GCF_024711535.1 of Dipodomys merriami. Classification (NCBI taxonomy): domain Eukaryota; kingdom Metazoa; phylum Chordata; class Mammalia; order Rodentia; family Heteromyidae; genus Dipodomys; species Dipodomys merriami. The sequence goes on along the minus strand of NW_027203381.1, from coordinate 93,894,403 downwards.
AATGGGCAAGGGAACTAAAGTGAGACTTCTCAGAAGAAGAGATAAAAAATGGAAAAGAAACACATGAGGAAATGTTTACCATTCCTGGTTGTAACGGAAATGCAAATAAGGACAACCCTAAGATACCACCTCACCCCAGTCAGAATGGCCCATATCCTAAAGTCAGCCAATGACAAATGCTGGAGGGGATGCAGAGAAAAAGGAACCCTATTACACTTCTGGTGGGAATGTACACAACCAATTTGGAGGGTCCTCAGAAAACTAAATATTGACTTCTCCTATGACCCAGCCATACCACTTCTAGGCATCTATCTTGAACAACAGGAACCAGGATACAAGGACACATGCACCTCCATGTTTATTGCAGCACTGTTCACAATAGCCAGGATATGGAAACAACCCAGATGTCCCACCACAGCTGAATGGATCCAAAAATTGTGGTATCTATTCACAATGGAATATTATGCATTCACTAGAAAGGACAAAATAATGGCATTTGCAGGGAAATGGATGGAGCTAGAAGAAATCATGTTGAGTGAGGTAAACCAAGAGCAAAGAGACAAACGGCACATGGTCTCCCTGATAAGTGGATGTTAAATCCAAAACGTAAGGTGATACGACAGTTAAGAAGACCTGAGATGGGGAAAAACCAGTTGTTTAAGGATACAGGTGGACCTGTTGCAATAATGAGAAGTACAAGTTGTCATGTCCAAAACGAGCTTTACAATGTCGGTGCGGGGGGGGGGGGGGGGGGCGGACTGGTGGGAAGGAGAAGGATTGGGATGGGGGGAAGGGGGGAGGCTGGGAAGGGATGTGAAGGGTAAACAAAGGAGGAGGCTGCAATGATTGGTAAGAAATGTACGCATTATCCTGCCCATGTAATTGTAACTCCTCTGTACAGTATGTTCACAAATAAAATTAAATTAAATTAAAAAAAAAAAAAGAAGACCTGAGAAACAAAGGACTTCCTACTCATCTGGTCGAATAACCACTAAGTAACCCCATGCTGCTGATCACATACATGGTATATATGCACACTGGAGGGAAACTGGGAGGAGGATACAGAACTAGAGGGAATTGGGGAAAAATATAAAACAGCGGGACCCATCAGCTGCACTGGACATGGATCAAAACGAACTAAGCAACCCAATGGCAGCGATGGGAGGGAGGGAATGAGTGGGAAAGAGGGAACAGCTGACACTATGCAAAAAGAAAGAAATGTACACATCACCCTATGTGGAAGAAATAACTGTATTGTCAAAGCTCATAGAACTCATAAACTTTATAGACCATGATAAAGACAATTTGCCCATGAAAGTTAGAATGTGTTTGTGACTTTAACTAAGTATCACTATCCCACAATACTGTGAAATTTGTGAAATTATGTAATCACTTAATCACAATAAAGCATTTGTGAAAAAGACAAAACCTAAATATGTTAATTTTCCTTTTGAAAAAAATATTATTTTTCTGAGAAACAGTATATATGTATATACACATATATATGATAAGCAACAGAGACATTTGTGAAATGTGCAAATACTTCTCTTTCACATATGGTGAAAGAAAGAAAAATTAATAAAATAATATGAGCATATATGTATCATTTATCTATCATCTATCATTCATCTACTTCTTTCTATTAACTTATCTATGACAATCTCAGCCATGCATGATTGCTTATTTATATTTTAAACATAAAAGAATAAATATTAATATTTCAGACTATATAAAAATAAAGCATTCCCTGAAATATCATTGCGCAGTTCAGCAATGGTCATTAGGCCATTTATGATTTCTATAAAGAGCAAATCTAGTTAGAAGTTGGAAATGCAAGGTTGTGATTTTTGTCAGGAGATAACAGGACTTGTGCTGTTATCATCTCAAAGTTGGACCCCTCCTTCAGCATTCTGCATGAGATCATTTAATCAGCCTTAGTTTCTACATGGGAAATGATAATATCCTGACTTCATTGGATATATTGCTACAACTGGAGATAAATCCCCACAACTAAAAGATTAATCCTAGTTTATATATAAATATTTGAAATGAAAGAATGCATACATCCTAAGGAATTAATTTTGCAGTGTTTATTGAGCAATAATTAAAAAATAAGTGTTATAGGGTGGCATTAATCAAGGGACATTATATTCATATACTATTTTTGTTGAATGGCAAATCCTTTGTACAACTACTTAGAAATAAAAAGAAAATATAAAGTATATTTTCAATATCCAAAACAAACAAGAGAATAAGCATTCTGTTTTTGTTTTTTTGGGTCCGATTGTGGGGCCTGAACTCTGGGCCTGGGCACTGTCCCTCAGCTCTTCAGCTCAAGGCTAGCGCTCTACCACTTGAGCCACAGCACCACTTCCAGCTTTTTTCTTTTTGCTTATGTAGTGCTGAGGAATCGAACCCAGGGCCTTGAGCATGCAAGGCAAGCACTCTACCACTGAGCCACCTTCCTAGCCCCGAGAATAAGCATTCTGATATTAACTTAGAAGTCAGCTTGGTATCACACAGGGGTCAGACATATGGATAAAAAGAACCTTGCTTGGAGCCTAAGTACTAGGAAAATAGCTTATAGGTTATAGGATTTATAAGTGAGTGGAATTTAAGCAACTAGAGTGATGACTGCCATAGTGATTTTTAGAGCCTATGCTTGGAACACTAAATGGCAGTATACAGGACTTAAAAAGTAAAATAATAGAGCATGAGGTATAGTTTATTAGCTGTTTTATTGGAAAGAACAAGCAGACCTTATCTTCAGTGTGCTGCAGGAAGGGTCATCAAGCAGATTTTTATTTTCTTCTTTGCATTTTTCCCTTCATGCAAGTGTCAGTCTCAGGTAGAACTTGCCATTTGCTCCATCATTGTTTCTTGTTCTCTTTCAAGATACTTTAGTATCTAAAAATCTGTCTGTCTGTCTGTCTCTGTCTCTGTCTCTGTCTCTGTCTCTCTGTCTCTGTCACTTGGTTATTTCTTTAAAAGAATCTCCCTTAAATACCCTTTACCTTTCTCATTTCTTTATATCCTGTGGATATATTTTTGCTATGTGATTTTTCAGCTGTAGCTATTCATTCGGAAAAGGGTTAATATCATTTCCTGACCCTGTGAAATAGGGGTGAAATAAAAGGCTATATGGCTTGATATGAGATCTCAGTCAGTGTAGAAAGCCCAGGAAATCCAACCTTAGACACACAAAAACTTCCCAGCTTCCAAGTAATTCATCACGCTATAAATCATTTACATTCTTAGATTTCCCCTGTAACTTATTTACATGAAAATTGATGGCACACTGAGCAGGACCTTTTGTAATCATAAACAGAATTTTAGGACATACAGACATAACACTCTTTGTATAGTAACTATACGAATTTTAAACAAAATACTTTTGAAATATTTTAATGAGATGAAGATGAAATAGCTACATATATTTATTTATCATTGTACATATTAAATATACTACTGCAAACTGTAAACAATGAAAAGTGCATAAAGGTAGAAGTATTCGCAACACTAAGTGCTTTTTGAATTTTTGGTAAACTAATATTGTCAAAATGGTACTATATTTTTCAATAAAAGTCATAGCTCTAAGCATATAATCTAATGTTTAAAAATATTTAATTGTTCTTGATAATTCCAAACAGAAATTCTAAATTCCCAAATGCTATTGTGATTTTATTATTATGTTTATACACTTAATCCTGATATCAATAACATTTATAGAGATAAAAGCAAATGTCAACATAAATGAGACAAAATTATAAATATGTAAATTGTTATAATCATTAGTGTTTTGGATGTCTGTTTAAGTGAAAATTATCAGAGCAGTTTGTTTTTCATTAGGTCGTTTTCTTGGAATAGCAAGAAATAAAGAAGTACCTTCAAGAAGGAAATGAAGTATTATTTCAGAACATACTAAAAGGTTGCTTTGGGGGCAGGAATAAGAACTCGACTCTCAAGTGACAAAACCAGGATAAGTGGATTATAATTTAAATAAACTGGCAGGTTAAGGACAGACTGCCAGGGAGGCTGGCAGGCTGGCAGGAGACATGGAAGGCTAGTTGCTTCCACCAGTCAGGGCTCAGGAAATTGTTCTTGTTTTTTTCCATGCTATACCATTAGCCAGGGCAATCACATAGTTCGACAGAAACTAGGTGTGATGTTAGTCCTTGCTGGTCGTTATGCAAACCCTGTGGCAGAAGAATTTTGTAGGAGTTGGACTGCCGGTAGGGAGCAGCTTTGGTTTAGTACTGTCCCCTAAGAGAAAGTTTTTGTCTCCTGGAAGTTTGGTTTGACATTTTCTTCTTTTGTTCTTGAAGAAAATATACGAAGGCATAAAAAGTACCTGAAGGAACCCATTCTATCTTTCTACAAGTACCAAGGTCCCAGGCAGTCCTCATTCTTGTTTCTAACTTTCAGTCAATGGGCACATGCTTGCCAAATCATATGCAGTGTTTTATAGTTGCACCAGGTCTGTAACTGTACACGTATTCATTTCTAATATTTTTATTATTGCTTCTTATATGTAAGTATACAACCTACTTTAGAAATGCACATTTTAAAATATACTCTCTAGGGCAAGCACCAGTGGCTGATGCATGTGATCCTGTTGCTGTTCACACAGCAGGTTCCGGAACCCAATGTCTGGTAGGTAGAAAGAGACTATACCATGTAGGTATAGACAAAGTTTATTAAAACATCACATGCTTATATGCAATACACAAGCAGAAGAAGTAAATCTTCAGTCAGGGAGCAGAGAGTTAATCTTAAACAGTTTTTCGGGAACACAGACAATCAGACTTTAAGTCTGTATGCAGGAAAAGCTAATCCTTGTCAACAAATGTAGAGCAGTTGCAGTAATCAAGGTTGTGAAAGTAGGTAAAGCACAGGTGAGTACACAACGGAGGTCTCCAGGCATTGTTCTCCGGGGTGGCACTTTCCCCACACCATCACCTGAGTCTGATGCCAGGTGCAAAATCTTTGCCCTGCATGGAGGAAGAGGCAGCCCTTTCTCCCCTAGAGGAGAGAGTATGTGGGAAGTAATGTCATGGAGAGACTTTTCTATTTCTTCTGAAACTCTTTACAGAATTTCATGGAAACTATGACAGTTGAAATTACACTTGTGTATTTCTATAGCAGAGCATGGGCAAGATGTTTTGTGTTGGACAATTATGTTAAACTGTGTTTGCCAGATTTCACTAACTTTGGAGGTGGTTTCCTTTCACTCATCATGGCCTAGTGACAAAAATGTAAATTCCTGATATTCTTAAAGGTTAAATTTTAATATGTTAAAACATCCACTCTATTATCCTATGCCCTGTATTCAGCTTCAATCCTTTAGATTTCAGGCCGTGGTTGTACCCTCTGGGCACACAGGAGCTCAGATGGAGTCATGCGGGTCCACACCTAACTAACCAGATGATCTACGCTGGAGGCTGATTATTGTAAGGTCTGCTCCTGGATGGTGAGAAGTCTCCACCCTCCTCACAACAAAGTCTCTACCTAGGCAACTGGCACACCTGGAAGAGGTCACATCTGCATCCGCTGAGGTCACATCTGAATTTGATGTGGCCACACCTTTCTCCACCCATACTCTAGATAAGGCCTAGCCCAGGCCCAGAGGCTCTTTCTCAGCTCTTTCCTTCTCAGCTCTTTCCCAGCTCTCTCTCTTTCCCAGCTCTCTTTCCCAGCTTTCTCTCTTTCTCAGCAGTTTCCCAGCTCTTTTTCCTAGCTCTCACTCTTTCCCAGCTCTCTCTCTTTCCCAGCTCTTTCCTAGCTCTCTTTCCTAGCTCTTTTCCAACTCTCTTTTCCAGCCCTTTCCCACCTCTTTCCCAGCTCTTTGACAGCCACGTGGAGTGCCAGCCTGGCCTGGTCCCAGCAGGTCTACTGAATAAACCTACCCCTTACCTGAATACCACGTTCCTGGTGCTGTTCTTACTCTTACTTATTTTTAAAAACTTAACAACTATGACTCATGATCAGCCAGCAGAAAAGTTCTCAAGACTCAATTTCCAAATTAGCCAGACTGGAAGCATGCTTCAAAGGTTATGCTTCAGCTGTGCAAGGGTGAGCCCCTGAAGTCAAACCGCAGTACTTTAGGAAAAAATTACTCTCTGTTTCCAAGGAACTATCTTCTGAGTGTATCTTTGAGAATTGTAGACAAATGGATAATGTGTCATCAATTTCTAAAGATACATATGACCTAGGGGAAGCTATTGATTCAGAGAAGAAGGAACTCACTTTAGGTCATGCATCTTAAGAGTCACTGCATTCAATAAAACTTGAACCAGTATTATGTATTTTTTATTACTGTGTTGATTTTACCTTTTTAATAGTTATTCCTTTCCATTTCTTTAGCTTCTAAGTCATAAGTTCTTCATGACAGAATAACTCTGAACATCTTTTTAAGCCTAGTGATTAACATATACACAGAATTTCACAGTTTAATAAAGTTGTTTCTTATAGTTACTAATTTTGTATTCTTTTTGGGGGGGGCGGGGTTTCGGTAGTAGGGCTTGAACTCTGGGCCTGAGAGCTGTCCCTGCACTCTTCAGCTCAAGAAAAGCGCTCCACAGCTTGAGCCACAGAGTCACTTCCAGTTTTCTAGTGGTTTATTGAGATAATTCTAGTGGTTTATTGAGATAAGAGTCTCACAGACTTTCCTGCCCTGGCTGGTTTTGAACTGTGATCCTCAGATCTCAGACTCCTGTGTAGCTAGGATCACAGGCATGAGCCACCTGTGCCCAGCTAATTTTACATTCTTAAAAACCAAAACTTCATAAAGAGATTAAAGAGTTCATTGTAAAATAAAAATAAATGCAGAATGACTCCATTTTTCATATGGAAAGAGAGCTGATTTAGAAGCTATCATAGAGAAAAGGGAAAATACATATATATGAATATATATATATGTAATAAGAGAAACTTAAGCTGAGGCTAGAATATGAATGGAATTATTAAATCATCTTTCAGCTTTATCTGTAGGGAATCATCAGTTAAATATTCCAGATGAAGAGTTTGTGATGGAGAACATTTGCTGGACCAAAACCAAGAACCAAAGGTAAATACATGATTTATGACAAATGTTTTTATCCTGTGCTTCCTAGTTTAAAAGAAAAGAAAAATAATAATCCCAAGTATGTCCTGATTTCCAAAAGTTTTGTTTTTCATGTAAACAAATACATCTAGAGACAAAGAAAGGTTTGATAATTCAGGAGAGTTTTATTATTCTATTTTTGTTCTGTGAAAGAAAAACATAGTTTGAATCTCTTAAAACTGGTTTGTAGCAAAGCATAAAACAATGTGAATTTAATTTTCTTTGACTTTCCCCCAAAGTGAAAGAAAAAAAATATTAGAGTGATCTTTAAGTGAACTTGCATGTAAAATTGTTCAATGAAAGGAGAGAAACAGATCGTGTAAACATTAGCTCTGGAAATAGTAGAAGATATTTAATATATTTGTAGTGATTTTCTTCTAGAAAATTTGCTTTGAACAGCACAGTGAAGTTATTACATAAATGAGCTACTGAAACCTAATAATAATGTTACTTGGTCTTCAGATCTATGGATTGGTGAAAATTAAATTTCCTGAAATATTTTCATAAGTTTTATATATCTATATGTCTTTTCAAAGATTTTTATTAGCTTATATAAGTTGTACAAAATGGAGTCTTCTTGTCACATTTCTTTTTTTTTATTGTGAAAATACTGTACAGAGGGGTTACAATTACATGGGCAAGATAATGAGTACATTTCTTATCAAGCATTTTAACCTCCTCCTTTGTTTCCCCTTCCCATACCTTCCAATCCTCCCCGCCCCCTCCCACCCAATCCTTGTGACATTTCCATATTACTAGTACTTCATATTCCATGTGTTAGTAGTTCAAATATGTTTATCCTCATTCAATATATTTTTCTTCAATAAATACAACAGCATATATTTTTCCTATTTGCAGAATATATATATGTATATTTCCAAAGTATACATTTGAATAATGAAACTATCTTTATTAGTACAGACAAGAAAGGATCCTAGCTAGGCAAGATTTTATATCTGTTTAGGTCAGATAGGAAATTAATGGTACCCTTTTTCTCACCTACTTGATGATTTATGTGAAGCCTAAAACCCTTAGGAGTTGAGATGGTTTTAACCATAAGACATCTGTACTTGTGGCCAAAAGCATCAAAGGGGAAGAGGTTGTTGGAAAGGAACAGGCTGTTAATGTAAAAAGATACATTTTTCAAAATAAAGCAAGCTAAACACTGAGTAGATCTTGGAATTAGACCTAGCACATATGGTCTGCAAGTTGATTGGAATGGATTTTAGATACATTGCTGTAGACACTTGATCCCAACAAAACAGAGTTCCCCGGGCTTGAGACTATGTTTACCATTACAAAGAAAATCACTTCTGATCAAATTGACTTAGTTTTTACTAAGTTTTTATCTTATCATTTACCTTGGTCTTTCTAAAAAGTGTAACAGTTGAGATGCCTAGAAACTAGGTTAATAATAAGTACTTACATTGTATGAACTAGTTTATTTTGCTATAATAAAGTGAAGTCTCCTTTTTTTCCTTGAGATATAGTAAACGTTACAACACATTTTACAGAGGAAATATTTTTCAGAATTGAGAAGCATTTAAATCTTCACTACTCCTTCAGAATCAGTTCTCATGGAAGAGGTGTATGTTTCATCTACTCCTGTTTGGGACTGGGAAAGATGTACCTTTTTTACATAGATGAGACTGTGACAACTTGCAATGAAGGAACTTACTCTCCTAATTTAATCGAGCAAAATGTTTTGACAACACAAAAAGCCTGTGTGATTTGATAAAGATTGCTTATGAAGTAGATATGATACTGTACACAATAGTGGAACTGAGCAATATTTAAATAAGTGGTGTGTTCAGTAATGAATTGTGCTTAAAAAAATTTAACAGAAATTCATCCTCTTTCTGTCATGTATTGATAAAATCAGAGAGAATGAAGAAATAAAATTATAGTAAATTCATGCTGAATTAAAGATAATTTAAAGATGTATAACTGAATAAATCTATTACTCTACTGCTACTATTTCTTTTTTCTTTTTATTATATTTTATTGTAAATATACTGTACAGAACAATTACAGTTACATGAATAAGGTAATGAGTACATTTCCTCTTATGTTACTCCCTCCTTTGTTTTTCCCCAGCCATCCCTTCCCTTCCTACCTCCCCAATTCCTCCCTTCTCCCCCTCCCCCAAGTTGTAAAGTTCGTTTTTAACATAGAGTCTTGTACATCTCATTGTTACAATGGGTCAGCCTGTATCCAGGGATGTGGCTGAAAGGGAACCCTAATGCATTGTTGGTGGGAGTGTAAACTTGTTCAACCACTTTGGAAAGCAGGATGGAGGTTCCTCAAAAGACTCCACATAGAGCCCCCACTGCTACTATTTCTTAAGACCAGAAGGATGTGTTGGGCCCAGTATATAGGTTGATGAAGAGTTGAAAATTTAAGCTAATCATCAACCACATAAACTGGGCCCAACACATCCTTCTGGTCTTGAGTTGAAATTGTAAGCTAATGTTTAAACCTGAACTGAGAGTTTTTCTTAAAGTTCCCACATTTTAGAATATATAGTGCTAATATGATAGAACTTACATGAGGTGACACAGAGGTTCTGTCTTCCAAACATCATACACTCTAACACAAACCACAAATTCTGAAAAGAGAGCCTAGTGGCAGATTTTACCTTTGATACCCACAGAATATGGCAAGGAAAAGCCCTTTAAGCTATCTTCCCAAAGTCACATCTAACAATTCTCCACCTTAAAGAATAATGTCTAAGAAATGTTTTATATTTAATATCACCTATAGAGAAGATGTATTTTAATTGATTAGGAGGACTAAAAGGATCTTAGAACAATGTTGAGAAAATGAACAGATGTCTTGTCTCTAAGTTCTTTGAAGCATTAAAATTCCATAGTTGCTTGATAACCCACCTGGGCTTTATAATCCAGGTTTCCTGACATTATACTTATCCATGTTATTATTCAAGGCCTGTCAAAAATCTTAAAGCTCAGGTAATATATAACTATGTTGGCAAAAAGAGATAGAATGTATCTTTTCATTCCTTTATTCATTGAGATAATTTTAGAATATACAATTGTTTGGCAATGCAAATGATAAAAACCAGGCATGTAGAGAGATCTATTGGTATGGATAAATCTTATCTTGCTTTCCTCCCTAAACTTGGCAGCCACTGTGACATTTCTCAAGTTAATCTATCAAGGTTAAAGAACAAATTGTGGCATGTAAAAGTACTAAATTTTAATTGACTAGGAATAATGTTGGTTCCCACACTTAAAAAAATAAATCACAACATCTAGAGTGTTATGGTGTTTTGTTTTATTTCACATACCAATAGGATGAATTGTTTTTCTGTTCCAAATTGAAAATCAGATAATACATTTTTATCTTTCCTTTTAATCATAAAGAGTTTTGGTGATTTCAAAGATAAGTAAATAAACAAGGAATTAAGTTTGATGCAAAACAATGAACTAATCTAATAATAGAATGAAGCAAGCCAATAAAATACTGTTTGTGGGAGTGGCTTAGTGCTTATAAAATTTCCATGGAAGTTGTTATAGAGGATCTACTGGAAAGAATAAGTTTTTCTTTTCCTTGTAATTGAAAATTAATGCTTCATAATGCCCCTATCTTGGGAAAATATTCATCCTTGTAGCTCATGGCAGTTTGACAGTTTAGAATATTCTTAGATATTTCCACCTGTCAGTGGGAGAAGGAAATATGGATTATTTTATGTCCATATCAGGTTCTTATAAAATCGCCCATACAAAGTGGAATACAAATCCAACATACAGATGCCTATGATTTAGCATCCATTTAGTTGCATGGCTTACTTTATGAAGTTAAATTTGCCAAAGCAAATTTGTAGTCAATATGGCTGCTATATTTTAGAAATTGCCAGGAGTGATTGGAAAAGGTACATTGCTCAATCATACCTTGTGTGGCTGAGGGAGAGAAGTTTGAATAATTTGGTATGCCATAACACTACTTTGACATTGCTAGTCTGACTGGAAGAAAAGCCATCATTCTATTGCTTCCTATGGCTAAATATTACATTAATTTAACCAATTTTCAACAATAGTTTCAACAGTATGGATTTGTAAAACTGTAGACTCATAGCCACTAAATTTTATGTGAATATACATACATATGAACACACAGAGACTGATATACACATACAAAGAATTCATTTTTCAGAAGTTGTAACATTTCAACTCTCTAGATCGCTCTGCATGTTAAGCAAGACTTTCTAAATGCCTCTAATAGAAATGGACCACATTCTGAATTTCAAAACCTAACCCTTGGATCAATAAGGAGGTTGGTTATCTTTGCCATCACTCCTAGTGAAGTTTCAAACAAACATTTGTTTTAAATTCTCAGATAATTCCTATGTTTTCAGTAAGTCCCCCCCCCCCCCATTGGTTCAAAACCAGTGAAACTTTGGTTGAACTGATTTTGAATACTCAGCCATATCTCCACAATAATATGTTAGAAAGTTATGTGGTTACCTCTGTTAAAATTCCCGTGCTGATGGATTTAAAATCTGGAATATTTCAGTGGAAGATTTATTCTATGTGTTTGAACAAATCTCGTCTAAGGAAAGATATAATTTAAATCAAATCATTTCAAATTATGATTGCAACCACTAGTCAAGAAGACTCATTATCAATGCTTATATGAAGGAAATAACTATGAGCTGTGTGGTATAACTTCAGTGTATTTTTCTCTTAGTTCACATTTATATGAGAAGAGATATCCAAGTTTTATTTTGTGCCTGTCCTGGAACTTGAATTCGGGGCCTAGGCACCATCTCTTAGCTTTATTTTCTCAAGGGTAGTGCTCTACCACTTGAACCACAGGTCTACTTCCAGCTTTATGCTGGTTAATTGAAAATAAGTGTCTCAGGAACATTCCTCTCCAAGGTGTCTAAGAAGCTACTCATCCTCCTGAGTAGCTAGGATTACAGGAGTGAGCTACCAATGTCTGGTATAGGACAGGCTTTTTGAAATACTGTTTTTATTGATTTGCATTGTGTTTATCAATCACATTAGAAGAATTCGGAACATTGAGACATGCCTATGAAATTTTCACTTAACTCTTAGTGCTTATGTGATGGAAACATATAGGCTTGTCTAATGATTTCATTTTTACTCTTTATTTTCTAGCACAGATTCTGAGATAACAGAGAACAGGATCTATGAATCATTTTTATCCCACAATGTATAATAAAAAATTCTGATGCATATTAATTTCACTAATCTTTTAAATTTTGTCTGTATTGTCAAATAAAAACTGTAAATAACAAGTGTTTCACCACAGAAGTTTTAGAATATGTTTTTGATATGTTTTGCTGTCAAACAATTGCAATGATAGCAATTCAATTTTACTCAGTGTTGTACTCAGAATAAAGTATTTTATTTATTTATTTTTTGTCGGTAGTGGGAACTGAACTCTGGGCCTGAGCGCTATCCCTGTACTTTTCAGCTCAAGGCATGCATTCTATCGCTTGAGCCACAGTGCCACTTCCGGTTGAACTTCATTGAAGATCAGAGTCTCATGGACTTCCCTGCCTGGGCTGGCTTTGGACATTGATCCTCAGATTTAAGCCTCCTGAGTAACTAGGATTACAGGTGTGAGCCACTGACACTGGGCTAACATAATTCTTATATTAAATATCATATACATATAATACATTATGTTCATTTTCATAACTTCCTGTTCATAAAAATTCCATTAAGTTACATTATTACATTGATAAAGCAGATTTTGATTCTAGAATAAGTTAACATTAAGACTAAATTGCTATAAAAACTAGAAACATTTAATAAGATACATATTTCTCTTTCACTCATTGTTAAGCATGAGTATTCTAGAATAACAGGAATAATGCATTGTTAGCTATCATTCAATTATAGTTAATAATCCTGTAAAGAGATAAAATATTAGACATTTCATTATCTATACTAGTTGTTGGTGGTTATCTGCTTTATAGGAATTAGTCTCACTCTCAAAATTTTATCCCAGTTTTTGTTTTAAATTTTGTGAAAAGTGTTATAGTATTATTTCTTTTTTACTTAAAAAAGATTCAAGATGAAATGAGTTTTATTTGACAAATGAATTATAAATGCAAAGATGACTAACATTATCTACACATGCAACTGTGACTTGGTATACAAAAATATATTTTTGAGTTGTATTTGATAGTGATCACCACTAGGATGTAAACTATGTATGACTGTAGGAGAATACATACTTTAGAAATCCAACATTTGAAGCAATATTGCTTTAAGGTGAAACTCAGTTTATCTATTGGTATTAGAGCAAAGCAATGTCAAAAGCCAATTCCCCAAAATTTTGACATTAAAATTTATCTCTATTATCCATCATAAAAATGTACATATATAATATTCTATAAATATTTATAATTAATGTCAACTAAATTCAAACAAAATTTTAAGGTATTGTACTGAAATTAATCAAATAAAAGCAATGAAAATAAAAGTTAGGATTTACAAGGCAGGAAATTTGGAAATAATTAATGTTTTTAAACATAGTAAAATAAAACATTATTTTTCAGCTCTTGAATCTCAACAGTTACTATAAATATAAAATGTGTTTTAGAACTGCTATTTGCAAAAGATAAAAACATTAAACTATAGGCAAACTAATTCCAATACTTTTAAACTATTGATACAAAATATTTTCAACTTCAATTTGAAAGAACTGTGCAAAGTAATGTTTCTTCTATGAGAACCAGCTTAAACAAGCGTGACATTTTGTTTACTCAGTGTGGTATTCATAACAATGTTCATGAAATTCCCAAATCTTGCATCCTTATTTAAATCTAACTAATCACAGCAATCAGCATAAATATTTGCCTATACTAAAAAAGATTTAAAAAATTTCAAATAAGTACCAAATAATGAGACAGAATGTGGAGAGAGAAGGAACGAGTCTGGCAATTACAATATTAAACAAAATTAGTAGTGGCATACATTTGTCATCCTAGATATAAGAAAGCTCTAATTGAACTTATATTCATTCCATGACTTAAGCAACTATAACCCCTCTGTACATTACATTTACAATAAAATTAAAAAGTAAATAAATAAATAAATAAAATAAAAATAAATAAAAACATACCATAAGCTGGGTGCTGGTTGGCCATTCCTGAAATCCTAGCTATTCAGGAAGCTGAAATCTGAACTATTGTTTGATGCTAGCTCAAGCAGAAAAGTCTCCATGAGACTCTTATCTCCACTTAACCACTCAAAAATGGGAAGTGGCACTGTGGGTCCAAGTGGTAGACTACTTGCCTTGAGCAAAAGAGTTCAGGGACAGCACCTTGCCCCAGTTTCAAACCTCACAACAAACAACAGTAAACAAACAAAAAATGCAAAACAAAAAACAGAAAACAGAAAAAAACCTTACCACAAAAAAGAAAAGAAAACAGGCCCAATTCCAATGATAATTCTTGCAAGTATATAAGGAAATAAATGCGCATATTTATTCTATTCATAAACTTGATAAAATTGCTTCCAAAATATAAGACTTAACGACTTAGAAATAATAAAAATTCCACAATAGGAATAAGCCATGATTTGTTTGTTCTTTTTCTTGCTCTCTTTCTTTCCCTCTCTTCATTCCTTCTTTTTTCCAAGTCTTCCTCTTTCTTCTTTTATTTATTTTTACTTCTCTTTTCCTTCCCTACTTGTTTTACTAGAAGTATTTATTCTAGGATAAAATACTAAATAAATAAAAAGTGAAAACGAATATAAAGTATAAAAATATAAAATATATATATAAATTAAAAAATAAAAATAAAATAAAAAACTACTTCTATAGAAATAGTTATTCTACACGGTGGTTTGGAATTTCACAAGATAAGGAAGATGTGAGGTTTTTTTTCTAACATTTATATCATCCTTTCCAACTTATTTTCTTCTTTTCTGAAGTGATTACCTATATCTGTTTTACAAGTTTTATGTGTGTATATGAGAGGAGGATTGGAAAGTTTTACTTGACTCTTGATACTTAAATTAGTTCTTAATCTCCAATTTAAAGGCAAGTGCAAATCAACTCCAAACACAACTAAATATAAGTAAAATGAGACACATTGTATACAAATATAAAATAGTTGTATCTTTACTTCAAAGTCAGAAAATAATGTACTCCCTCCTATTCTTTCAATGAGATTTCTGTTTTTTGAATTGGTAGAGGCAATCAAGGAAGGGAATTCCTTAGCATAGCACAATGTAGCCCTGATAGTAGTGAGATATTTATTGCAATGCTGCATTCCTGCTGAGACTTTGAAATTTACCTCTTATCTTCTACTGTCATAGCAATCTAAGGAAAACAGATAGTGCTAAATATTTAAATATTTCACACTGTTCCTAATATATTCCTTGCCAGTAGTCTGATTTTTTGTCATTTTTAAAATTCATAAAGTATATTTACACAAATTCCTCAGTATGCTATTAGTATATTATTAAAAGTGTAGTCACTACTATAGCTAATCTAGATACTACAGTCCAAATTTCACTAAGTCATCTCCATCATACTACAGTTACTGGTTCCCTACATTGTCAGTCTGTTTTCACTGATGTTCAAATATTCTTGGTGACATAATCTATCTTCCATGATATGTCTTTTCAGTCTCTTCGCATATCTGGACATAATGTTAACACTAAAATAGTTTGTTCATGCTTTCACTTAATGGAAAGCTTGCACTGACTTTCAATTATAGCTTAAAATTTACCTCTTTGAGTTTTTTAGTAAATCAACATTTCCTTTTTTTTTTTTTTACTTTGCAAACACTTACTTATACATAATTTAAGATTCTCATTTGGTTTGATTGTAAACACCCTGGTAGATGGAATTGAATTTTCTTTTCTAAAAAGTTTAAATATTTAACACACAATTGGTTCTCAGTACATAGAGACTCACTGATAAATTAATGTAAGCTTTTAGGCACTAAGAAATCCATGACTATGCTTCAGGAAACATTTCTATGGAACATCTATTCATCCATCATGCTTCTTTTCTTTTCTTTTTAGTTTTTCAAACTGTATATATTTTTGTTCTATTAGCATACATTCTTGCACAGTCTCTTTTACGAGTTTCCTTTGTTACAGCCTTTCCCCAAAATCTGTCATGATGCTTGCATTGTGCATTTTAATGCATAATGGAAAAACTGTGCACGTTGTGAAAAGTGGCATAATGTATTCTACAGGGTGATAAGTTATGTTTCATGTAATGACAGTTCCTCTCTGTGAATTTACTCTGTGCTCAGTAGATGTGTTTCAAATTAATGGAGCATTAGTCCCTAATTAAAGAAGTATTTAGGAATACATTTTTTAATTAAATGAACTATGGGGAGGAATAAATAGTGTTAGTATTTTTGTGTTAATTTGACATAATACATTGCTCATGTATCTCTGTACATTATTAAAGATTAGACCATTGACATTCCTGTAGGCCCCAAATAAAACTTAAGGCAAATGGAAAGAAATGGATTGAATTAAACACACAAAAACTTAAAAATAGAGGGAAATCAAAGCTGAAGTATGTACTTGTTAGTATATGAAAAGCAGTTATCTAATCAAGCCATGCACTATCTCACAATGGACACCTCAGGGTATACACATCATGTTTTTACTTACAAAGGCTAAGTGGTCTCCCCTTGTAAAGCTATCATCTTTGTTATCAGGAAGTTCTTTCTCAAATCACCTCCTTCCCTGAGCAACAATGTCAACGTTTTGTATTATTTGTCAGAGTATATATATTCTATTTATAAAGTTCCAAAAATGCATTCTGTACCCTAACTTAACACAAAAACTAAAATCAACTCAAAATGTATCTAAAGACATAGCAGTATAAAAATAGAAAAAATCAGGGCTGGGAAGGTGCCTTAGTGGTAGAGCGCTTGCCTTGCATGCATGAGGCCCTGGGTTCAAGTCTTCAGCACCACATAAGCAAAAGAAAAAAGCCGGAAGTGGCACTGTGGCTCAAGTGGTAGAGCACTAGCCTTGAGCTGAAGAGCTGAGGGACAGCGCCCAGGCCCAGAGTTCAGGCCCCACAACCGGACACACACAAAAAAAATTTTAGAAAAAATCAGAAGGGATTTCAGATGCTAGATGTTTTCTTAGATATGACACTCAAGGCAAAGTCAACTCGTAAAATATCTACACACATTTGCAAATCAGGTATCTGATGAGGGGATAATACCTATAATAGAGAATATTTTCAAACCAGCAACTAACAGTTGAATTTAAAAAGTCACAGAGGGTTTCAATGGTATTTTTTCCAAAAAAGATATTCAGTATTCAATAAATGTACGACAAATGCTCAATTGCAATGAAACTCTGAAGCGATATTGCTTGTATTGGCCAAGAGTGCCAATGAGGATGTGGAGAAATCGGCCCACTTGTGCACCTATATAAGGAATGCACATTTTACAGATGCTATGGGCAGCAGTATGGATATTATTCAAAAATTAAAATTGTAATTTGTATGACGCAGTGTGCCCAATTGTGGGAATAGATGCAAAATGAACTGAGAGAAAGGTCTTGATAAGCTATTTTTGCAGCCATGCTCATAGCAGCACAGATGTAAAATCACGAAATTATGAAAACAACCCGTCTTCTGTCCACTGATTAATCAAATGTGGTACAGTACTGCTATTTAATATGTGACATTCTGGCCTATATCATGGCATGAATGAAATGTTAAGAGATTATATGAAGTGATATATTCCAGTCATAAATACATATATGTATGATTCAACTTACATGAGGTACTTAGAGTTGTCAAAGTCATAAAGGTAGAGAGAAAATGGTAGTTAGCAAGTGCTCAGAGTGGATACATGGGGCATCATTATTTAATATTTCACTTTTGTAAAATGAAAATGTTCTAGAGATGGGTGATGGTGATGAATGCACAATATTAGGGATGCATTTATTAAATATCACTAAGATGGTAAATGCTATATTCATGTTGCCCCAAGAAAAGAAAACAAATCTAAAGTATCGTTTTCCTATCTTGTGGTATCTCTGTGTAGACTTGCCCTGATTTTTTTCTTTTTGTTTATTTTGCTGCTCCTTCTGCTGTAAAAATTGTCACTTGAGAAGTACAGACCTTTGTATGTGGCCCAGGCTCCACCTCATGACTTTGTAGAATTCTTATAGTCAGGGAATCAGCCAGAGAGTTAATTTCCTTTTCTTTTGATCACTCTCCTTATTCATAAAGGTTGGGTGTCCAAGACACTGCAACCTCTATTATAGATGCTTAGATTGGGAATGAGAATCATAACTAGAGTCTCACTATGTAGCTAATCATGTAGGGCAGGATCTGTAGAAAAAAGAGGAGATGCTGATATCCAACTTAAGATGTAGACCCTCACATTGCTAAATGTGGAGGTGTTCTTTCCCAATTCATAGCGTTTCTGATTCAATTGGTCTTTGAGGAGCACAGAAATCTTCCGTTATAAGGATTTCTATTAATTACTTTAACATTATGTTTGATGCATAACAATAGATATACAGATTCTGGAAGGTCTAAATTCTTATATGTGATTAAATTAACATCAAAGATGAAGATATCATTTGAATCTTTATAGGACCAAAAACAAAATTAGATCAGACATTTAAAAAATTTAATACAGGTTACACTTGAAAGTCCAAAGAGAAAAAAAATAATTTGGTTTTAAAAGAGTCCCTTGGAGATGAAATGGCATAAAAGTTCCTGAGAAACAAAATCATCTCAAAAGAAGAGAAAAATGAATACGTGAATTTTCTTCTGTAATATGGAAGAAGTATATGGGATGGATATATATTTATTTGAATTTTTATAATGTAAATTTACATCTGTTCACAAAACCAAATTATTTTCACTGTTACTCAAGAAAGATAGCATTGACACTTTCAGGTATTCTTGTAATAATTATTTTAGCATTAGTAGCTGCTGCTGCTGCTAAGTTTTATAACGTAAATAGAAAAAAAGTATTATGTTCAAATGTTTTGAACAGAGAAAATAACCACAATTTAACTTTTTAAGCTTATTGGAAGAAAATTCTAATTGTGACCCTCTGTTAAAATAATACCCAAATTTGTAAACACAGTAAATTGTGTACAGTTTATTAGTACCTATTACAATTCAGCTTGGTAGCTCTCAGGGCATCTTAATTAAACAAGCAATAAGGTTGTTACTACCTTGCTACAAATACTCCAATCCCTTTCTAATGTTTTCATTCAAAAGGTCAATGCTTTTGATATGTAATAAAATGAACTTCATAATGTGGCTGTTTTGTTTCCTGCACTCTTTAAAGTGTTTATAGTTTCCAGGCCTTTTGGATTTCTTGCTTTGATATACGTGGTTTTCTGCCTTCACTGATAAATTCTTCCTCCTCCTCTCCCTACTCTTCCTCCTCTGCTTCCTTTTCTCCTTCTCCTTCTTTTCTCCTCCTCTTCCTTCTCTCCCCTTCTCCTTCTCTTCCTTCTCTTCCACTCCCCTCTTCCTCCTCCTTTTCTATTTCTCCCATTTCCTTTCCTCTTCATCTACTCCTCCTTTCCTACTTCTCCTCCTCCTTTTACTTCCCTCCTTCTCCTTCTTTCCTCCTCCTGCTCCTATTTATCCCTCCTCCTATTTCTTCTTCCTTCTATTTCCTCCTCCCTCCCTTTCTTCCCACTTCCCACGCAACTATTTCCTCCTGTTGCTCCTTCTTTTCTTTCTCCTCCTTCTCAGTCTTCTTTCTTCTTCTTCACTTCTGGGGGTTAAACTCAGGGCCTGTACTTGCTGGGATGGCTAGTATCTCTTCCTCTAAATACCATAATGTCCATTTGAGCTACACTCCATTTACTGTTATGCTTTCCATTGTCACTGGAATCACAGAAACAGGCTACTGAATTCAGCTCACTGTCTATGGAGATAGTCTTTGTAGCCTTTTCTACCTAGGTTGACTTAGCACCACAATCCCTCCAGTCTTGGAATTCCATGTGGCTTGAGATAAAGCATGTGCTACTATAGCCAACTATAGGCTCAGAAGGGAATATTTTTGTTGTTTTTTTTGTGTTGTTATTTTTGTTTTTCTAGATCTAGAAGTGTAATGTTTCCATTCTCAGCTTCCTAAGTAGCTAGTACTACAGATGTGAGTCAATGGTGACTGTCATCATGTTTTGAGTGTGTAAAGATTGTCCTTTTGGATCTGTTGAAAATATCATTAGTTATTTTTTCAACAACAGAAGAAAGAAAAAATATAAAAAGGGACAATCATGATAGCATAAAATATAATAATATAAAGAATTTAAAACACCAGTCTCCATACTCCTTAATATCTCTGCTTTGTAACATTTTTCTCCCTGTGATACCCCTTTTATTCATTGATTATCTCATTAAACCAATGAGAGTGATGAATTTGATGACCTCTATATTACATTCAAAATTATGTGGCTATCATATTCTAAGGAGTTATTTCAAAATGAAATTGTTAAAAACTTGGAGTGGGATAAAACAATAGTGTTAGACTTTCCCATTCTTAAGAGATCAGAGATGAGGAGAAAAATGTAAATCTATAACTCACAGGTAGAAGGTGTGTTGAGAAATATAGCTAAAAAGTTTGACATTATCTAATACTACTAACCAGGTCTTCAATCAAAAAATGTGAATGATTGGCCGGGAATTGGTGGCTCACACCTATAATCCTAGCTACTCACAAGGCTGAGATCTGATGATCAGAGTTCAAAGCCAGCACCGGCAGAAAAGTCCTAGAGACTCTTATCTCCAATAAACCGCTCAGAAAACCGGAAGTGGCGCTGTTGCTCAAGAGGTAGAGCGCTTGCCTTGCGCTGAAGAGCTGAAGGATAGCGCCCAGGCCCAGAGTTCAAGCCCCACGACCGACCCCCCCCCCCCCCACCAAAATGTGTTTGTTTGAAATAGAAGAAAAGAAGAACATCTGAGCCAAATTAAATAATCTTGAACAAAAAGGGATATTCAAGATAGAAAGAAATAGATGTTATTTAAATGATTGCAATTTATTTGTTCATCAAATATTCACTGAGATTGTACCAAGTAGGATTTTGTTTCCTAGACTTCGGGACCAAAAGACTGAAGAGACAGATGAGTCAATATTATTACAGTTATAGTGCTTTGTTCATATTGTCTAAGAGTAGTACTCATTGAACAGCATGAAAGGACCCATTGGTTACAATTAAAATTTGTTTTCATAATGCTCGACAGCTCGCTACTGGGGAGGAAGAGGTAAATGGTGACTCTTAAAGACTTACTGAGGAGAGAAATCCAGAGATGAGGAATTGAAAGGAGGTTGTGAGTTTTACTTAAAGTTCAGTCCTGGTTCATTGAGAAGACAAATGAAGCCTGAATATAAGAAATTAGAGAATGAGGTCAAGATGAGGGTGAGGAGGGAACGTTTTCTAGTTAAAATATTCAGTTACAAATGATTCAAATTTGTGACTTTAACCAAGCTAAGCATAACGAAAATACATAATGCACAAGGCAGGATGCCAGTATTCAGAAAGCAATGATATTCTATTTAAATGAAAATTATTAATTCCAGTTGTACAGTTGATTACCCTTGAGCAATTTCAAATGATTTGGGTTAGATTCACAAATGAAGAAATGTGAGATTTTATCCTGCATTTTTGGCTCAGTTTATGTTACTCACACAAACACTGAAGTGCAAGCTCAAGGAATGTGAAATAATTTTTCTTTTTGAAATTTTTACTGTGTATTTATAAAGAATTATTGATGATGATTTGTTGAGAAAAAGAAAAGCAACATTAAAATAAAATAGAAATGTCTAACTTAAAAACATTTTAAACGATTTTAAATAGGGATACAGATGGACCCATTGCAACAATGAGATGTACAAGTCCTTATGTCGAAAACGAACTTTACAACTTTGGTGGGGGGGGGGGGGGAGCAGGATTGGGGGGAGTGGGGGAAGGATGGGAGGGGATGGGAAGGAGAAACAAAGGAGGAGGGTACAATGCTTGATAAGAAATGTACTTATTATCTTGCCCATGTAATTGTAACTCTTCTGTATGGTATTTTCACAATAAAAAATTTTTAAGGTCCTGTGTATATATACACAGCCAAATTGATTAAAGTACAATACACTCAGGGGAGGATTCCAACTTAGTAACTAACTCATCTGAACAATTAACTGTTTCACAAAATAAATAACAGGAAACTAAAACAGGTTTTTTTCAGGTGTGGGGGGGCAGATAAAATTAGAGAAGAGAGCATAAAAATATAATATTCAGTCTACATATGTTAAGATGAAGTAACTTGAGATAGACAGGGTAAACAGAGATGGGAAAAAATGACAGAAGGGTGACATTGAACCTCAGTACTTGAATTGTATTTATAAACTGACCAGTTGAATGGAAACCCCTTTTTAGAACTACTACAATATAATAATAAGAAATCATTTCTGACAAAGAAGGACATCTTTACACCATGCAGTTTCTGGAACCTCAGTTCTTTAGCAATTTGATCATTTTACACTATTTTATATAGTAAACTAAGTACTGCAAGGGTCTCAGAGTTATCTGTGCATTTTAAAGAATTTGAAGGTATTAATGAAATGTTTAAATGTTTTTCTTTTTGAAAAGGTGAGTGGATATCACTGGATGTGTTAGATATTGATTTCATTTTGAGAAAAAGACATTGTCTTGTCATCTAGAAATAATAATGATTCACAAAGAGGAAAAGGAAAAAAAGACAGAATCCAACTAATTTTTACAAAATACAGTTGCTTTCAGTGAAACGTAACTAAAATACAATACAAAATAAACACAAAAATGCTGCAATATTTTATTTAAAAATATTTAGCACTTGTGCTTCTAAAAGTTCTTATTTAAAGACATTCTCATTCACCCTTTCTATTTTCTTTAAAAGTGCTACTAGATGTCAACTTGAAAAGCCAACCAAATCACTTGGCTTAAACTTGGTATTGTCTGGTGGAAATTGTTTTTAAAGGATGACATATTTAAATGTATACAAAACAACATTCAGTAGGGCATCTCATGCATGTGGGAAAGAATTTGCTTTTTGAAACTGGAATAGAGTCGATACCTAATTAGTTATGACAAGAGTGACTAATACACATAGCTTAGCATCCAGTCCTGTGTTTCAAAGAGAAGCTTTCCCAGTAACGTGAATTGGGTGCCGACAATCTTTTAATGGGAATGCACAGATCTTGCTGAAACAAAAGCTGTGGTACTGAGATCTGTGGATTTATTTTGAATGGCATGCAATAAGATTATTTGAAGATCCTTTGCTGCTGATTTCACTTTTATTCTTTCAAGTTGTTAAAGATAAGATCAAAATCTATGAAAAATACATAGCTGTATTGCTACACAACATGTATCAGTACCTGCCAATTGCTTAATAGTTAAAACGTAGTTTTAATGGTCTAATGTTTTAGGAACTTCCAAATACCTGGCTTTGCTTTGCATTGCAGCCTGAGATGATGAAGCATGGTTGTTGTGCAGCTGCAGATTAATTCTTGGACAGATTTTCTGCTTTACTACCTCTTTTGTAGGTGCCAAAAATAATTGCTGATTGTGCCAAGTTTTGTCGTTATCACCTGTCAAAGATCTCAGTGTACTGTCATATGGTATCTAAGGTAAGTGTGCATTTGTCTTTGCCTTGACTTTTCTTACCACACTCTAAATTCACAAAGTGCATGTGATATTGCTCTGTTTTCTTTCATTTGCATTTTCAAGCATGCTGACTTTTTTTAAAGCTACCTCATATTTTGAAATAAGCATAATACTGTACCTCATTTTCATTACAATTTTTCCTTGTGCTTCATCAGCCCACAACTCAAGAAGGAGCTAAAGGTGAGCAAATGTGTACATTTCAGGCCAACTACAGAGCATTTTCTGTGACATAACTCTAAGGAATAATGATGGAAATTCACAGGATTTACCTCCTGGAATTATTAAGATACTTTTTGGATGCAAATTTCTCTCTCATTCCATAAATACCCCCTAAACATTTGGTTTGATTATCAAAATGTATGAAACTGCTTTATGCAAAGACAAAAGTAATCTGTTTGACTTTCTTATTAGTGACATGCTTAATGATGTTTTATTCACATTATATTTACAAAGGGAAGGAAAGGTATATTTCGGAATTAATTTTCATCTACACCCCTAAAATGAATATTTTACAATGTTACATTCCTATTCCTAGGCTGTTAATATTTTGTCATTTAAGTATGAGTATTTTGAAATGAATTTTTTTGAAATAAATGATAATAAAATTGTTATTTGAATTATAATCCCGAACAGGATAATAGCTACAGACCTTTTAATTATCCAAGATGTTTAGGTATGATAAATAATTTAATATATATTTTATATTTGGGTAATTGATAACATCAAAAATACATCTCTGAATTAAGTTGGTAAATATAGATAGGATTTTTTCCACATTAGAGAAGAACATTTTATTATGGGTTAAGAAATGAAATATTTGTATATATTTTTGTTTCTATTTGCAAATATGCTAAATTTCTGTGCTTTTTCTTTTCTTCTTTCTTTTTGGTCAGTCATGTGGTTTGAACTCTGGGACTGGGTGCTTTGCCTTAGCTCTTCGGCTCAAGGCTAGTGTTCTACCACTTGAGCCACAGACCCACTTTGATTTTCTGGTGGTTTATTGGAGATAAGACTCTCATGGACTTTCCGGTCTGGGCTGTCTCTAAACAGCAATCCTCAGATCTCAGCTTCCTGAGTAGCTAGAATTACAGGTGTGAGCCACCGGCGCCTGTCTGCACTTTACTTTCTTGAAGAGGCTACTGCAAATATTATAATATGTAACTATAACCCCTATATACAGTATTTTACAATACAAACATTAAAAATATTATAATACGTAATCTCAAATCTCAACTATCACTCAGAAGGGGGTTTTGAATTATCAATGATTAGTAGCAGAACTGGTATCAATCAACCTCTGATTTTTGTTTTCTGGTGGTTTATTGGAGATAGGAGTCTCACGGTCTTTCCTGCCCGGGCTGTCTTTGAACCACGATCCTCAGATCTCAGCCTCCTTAGTAGCTAGGATTACAGGCGTGAGCCACCAGCGCCCGGCTCAACCTCTGATTTTTATGGACACAGTTTTATTGAGAGTTGGCTCTCTCACCTGACAGGATACAGACAGAAGCAGATTTGTGTTAGGTCTTGTGGAAAAAACTGCTAAGAAGCCATGACCAAGAGATTTCACTTTGCCTGTGTTAGAGACTAACACATATACCCAATGCATATGCTACATATATGGCAATTAGAATAATGTTTTGCAAACTGCGGAGGGTAGAGGGAAATGACAAATTTAAAATAAAAAAAAGTCATTGACCTCTGGCAGTATCCGTCACCATTGGAGAGTATGCTTCTCAAAGTGTTTGTTAGGGACAGCAATAACCAACACACATTCTAATGCCTATCAGCCACTTCTGAAATTAGAAGTCTAGCTGTCACCTGTTTTGACTTACAAATGTCTCTGAACTCCCAGGTGCATATGATACAGCATGAAGCTGCCATCATAAGGACTAATATACCTATGCCTGTTCTGTTCCATACCTGTTCCTAGCCCTGTGCATTTTTGTGGATTTATCATACAAATTGATGCTTTATGGTACTTAAAGCTAGTTGGTGAAATATTAACTACTTTTTTTGAGAATCAACAAAATGGATAATAGTGTATACCAACTTCAGTTGAGGGCAGGAAGGGAGTTAGAGATTTCCTTTCTCATCATCACTTAGTGGCTCAGTCTCCTTCCATTCTCTGGAGTCTCAATGTTTTCTGAATCCAGTGCATCTGGCTGACAGATGGGAGAGTAAGCAGGGATGATGTATGGGAGCTTTTAATGACCCAGGACTAGAAATGACACAGATTAAAGACGTTTGCCCAATTCTGCTGGCTACAATGCAGGCATCTGGCTACACCTCACTTTAGGGGGTCTATGTATCCAGGGAAAAAGGGAAGAATGTTCTGTATGATTAGTTATTTAGTCCCTTTTTCATTTTTCTTTTCTTAATATATTTCCATTTCTCTTTATTCAGTTATTATTACTTTGAAGTGGTTGTGCAAAGGGATTTCAATGCAACATGTCAGTTTAAGTACAATGCATCTTGATCAATTTTGCCCCTATAATAATTCTTCCCCGTGTATCTCAATGTGCATCACTTTTTCTTTCCTTTCTTCTCCTCTTCTAGTCTCCCATTCTCTCCTCTCCCTTTCTTTACTTCCTTCCTTACTCCCTTCTTTCCTTCCTTCCTCTTTCTCTCTCCCTCCCTCCCTCCCTCCCTCCTTCCTTCCCTCCTTCCCTCCTTCCCTCCTTTCTTTCTTCCCTCCTTTCTTTCTTCCCTCCTTTCTTTCTTTCTTTCTTTCTTTCTTTCTTTCTTTCTTTCTTTCTTTCTTTCTTTCTTTCTTTCTTCCTTCCTTCCTTCCTTCCTTCCTTCCTTCCTTCCTTTCTTTCTTTCTTTCTTTCTTTCCTTCTTTCTTTCTTTCTTTCTTTCTTTCTTCCTTCCTTCCTTCCTTCCTTCCTTTCTTTCTTTCTTTCTTTCTTTCTTTCTTTCTTTCTTTCTTTCTTTCTTTCTTTCTTTCTTTCTTTCCTTCCTTCCTTCCTTCCTTCCTTCCTTCTTTCTTTCTTTCTTTCTTTCTTTCTTTCTTTCTTTCTTTCTTTCTTTCTTTCTTTCTTTCTTTTCTTTCTTCCTTTCTTTCTTTTTCTTTCTCTCTCTACCCTCCTCTCATTCCTTCTTTCCTCCCTCCCCCATTGTTTTTTCTCCATTTGTCTTTAAAATCCTTGAGATTCTTTTTCAGCCTCACAAATGCTGGGATTATAGGCATGGACCACCATGCTCAACTCTTACTTTTTTAATATTTTGATTGCTTTTAAAAATTTCTATTAACTCATAGATTTGAGATATATTATTTTTACTATGAGTGTGAAATATGTCCAAGTCTTTACATTCAATGTTCCATTTGAGAATTTCTTGATCATAACCATGGTTGGCAACTTGTGCCACCATGATCTGTTGGCTACTTTGCCAATGAAGTTTAATGAGAAGACAGCCTTTCCCATTTGCTTATATATTATCTGTTGATGATTTCATTCTACAAAGGTAGCATTGGTTAATTCCAAGCAATCCTGCCTTTAGACTTGTTTTGCTGATCCCAGATTCCAACATCGATTTTGCATATATCTGCTTACAACAGTGAATAAAATATGTTATTATTTCTAAGTAATTTCTTAATTGATCTCAAGCCAACCTCAATAATATTTTTTGAAGGAAGAGAATGATGATTTACTTCCTTTTTAACTTGACAACATCATTTCCAATACCTGAGTATCAAGGAATTAAATGCTTCATGTAGGAAATAGCCTTTAATTATAAAATCAATGTGATTTTGGCGAACTCCCAGGCCAGGATTTCCTTTCTATGTATTTCTTTACTTGACCAAGGTGCAGTAAAGCAGAGAGATAGTTTCCAAATATACATTATCAATCTTCAGAGAAAGAAGTGGTGCCCCCTATTTGAATAATGAAAAATCTGCCATTTGTTATATGTTCTGGAATAGGGTCAGGGAAATAAGAATTTCCATTATGGGCAGATTTAATTACAATTAAAAGTTACAGAGAATATTATATTTTATTCTCAGAGATTTTATGTGTACAAATTATCTTCCATTTGTAATTCTGAAAATTATAAGTAATGAAAGCATGAAGGAAAATGTTGAATAAAATTTGGATACCAATTGATTTTATGGTGTAGTTATTTTCACTTAATTTTCCAAAGAGCCTAGACCTTTTCACATCTTTTTATTTTACCCTGGATCAAATGAAAAACTCACATGGAACTATATCTTTCCCACGCTTTATCTTATTCTTTAAAAATATTTGTATTGGGGGCTGGGAAGGTGGCTCAGTGGTAGAGTGCTTGCCTTGCTTACATGAGGCCAGGGTTCGATTCCTCAGCACCACATAAGCAAAAAGAAAAAAAAAGTAAAAAATATTTGCATTGTGTGTTACTATCACGATTATACTGATGAAAAGAAATGCCTCTAGGTTCTTCTTAGCAGCAAATGTTTTGAAGGAAGAAAAAAGTGAAGAAAAGGAAGGTAGGATAGAAGTAGGCGTGTTAAATGAGTCAATCACAGAATGTTCTCGGGAAAGCTGACATTTGCTCAGATCCAAAGTGGGGAGACTGGTTATGAGAAACTAAATAAAACCTTTCACAGTGAAGGTGATAATTTCTCTTTAAACAGAAAACTATGAAATAGTCTCCATGTTACTAAGCAATATGCTAGTCACTATTCCCTTCTTCTACTGTTAAACATATACATTAAGTTCGTAGTTATGGAAATTTTACTTTTTGGTATAAAATATTTATCTCCTCCACTTTACACCTCAAATTTCCAGGTAAAATTCTTTAGTAGTTCTCTATATTCTTTTAAGATCTTTTATTGGCATACATTGGCTATATAAAGAGATTTCAGTGCTTTTTCGATACATGGATAGAATGTCTTTCAATCAAACTCATTTCCTTCTCTCTTCTTAACTGGCCCCTCTTCTTCCTTAAAACAATTTTGCAGGTGTCTGTTTTGATAGATGTGTAAAAGCTCTCTTACTATATTCATGTTCTTTTACTCTTTCCACTGGCCTTAACCAGCCTGTCAATGCCTGCCTCCTGGCATACCATGTTCTACAATTTGTGATTCATGACATTTTTTCAAAATTGTACTGAAGTTTGTTAAGTTTGTTTCTGATCAGCTTCAAATCTTGATCACTGGTAGTTTCTTTCAATTGCATTTTTTTCTCTTGGATTTCTGATCATCTAATCCTGTATCTAGTCAAGCCTAATGAATCTTTGTCCAGAAAACAATTCATATTCATATCACATTCAGGAGCCATATGAACAGATCACTTTGATCCAATTCAACCCAGATCTTTTTTGCTTTATAAGCAGTACGAGGAATTGAACTCAAGGTTTCCCACTTGAAAGGTAAATGCTCTTCTGATTGATCCATGATTGTAGTTTGTTTATCAAGATAGGATCTCACAGTTTTGGTGAGGCTAGCCTCAGATCACTATCCTCCTATGTCAGTCTCCCACAAAGTTGGGATTTTAGATAAGTACCACTACACTTTCTAAAATAATTTTAGGTTTTGTCAATGCTGATGCCCCCATACTTAGTTTGTAAAATTACATGCAGGATTTACTGTTAGTTTGGGGCATTCTGGATCTCCTTCTTTTTGAAGGATAAGAAAGACTACTTCTTACCATCATACCACTATCAGATCAGTAAAGTCTCTGATATTTTTAGAATTTACCAATTTTTTTCCAAATTGTTTTATTTTCTACTCTTCAAGCAAGAATGAGAAGTTGGCAAAGGCCTGAGTGGAAGTATATTAATTGTCTTTCTCTATGATGTCATTCTTCCTAAGTTGTTTCCACAAAATCCCATTGTGATGGCAGCCAAGAGCACCAACCAAGCAAAGCCTAATGATGTTTTTTTTACAGCCTCTGTACCCTGCTCTGGGAATTTTCAAATTTCTAAAATAATCATCATCATCATCATCATCATCATCATCATCATCATCATCATCATCATCATCATCAATGATAAGGAAATATGTTACCATATTTCCTTTCTCCTCAATAATCTTTGCTTCTCAAATGATGGCTTGCCTGTTTGGTCTAACTTTCCTCCTAAATATTACTTGCTTGTTTTTTTTTTTTAGTTAACCAGTGTAAATAGTGTTTTGATATAAGCAACTTTTTGATACAACTTAATAATAGAAACAAAACAGGCAGGTGATTCTGGATTTGAAATGCCTGTTTGTTTCCTCATAAATATTTCACAGCATTAATAGAATCTGTCAATAGAGATTTTACTTGCTGTGAATGAGGATAATGATGATAGCTTATAAAATTGTTGTGATATGTCCATCTATATCTCCCTTAGCAGAGTACCAGGTATATAATAATAAAACAAAAAAATGTTCTTCTCTTCTTCCTTTATTTTATATAAAGGCCCCATATTTAATGGTTCATTGATCTATACTTATCAGACCAGTGACATTTTTATAATATATGTAATAAGATTTGAATGATGATGAAGAGGAAAGTCATATGTGGAAAGTGCAGCCTGAATGGATATATCCCAAGGAATACATTTCTTCTGCATATTAGATGTCTTCCCAAGTATTAAAAATATCATTATTTTGTTATAATATTTTTGTTACAACAGACTATAGTTTAACATTTAATGAAACTAGAACAAAAACAAAAGGAATATATAAGAATATGACAATTTCATTATGTTAAGATATTCAATATTTAATTAAGAAAAGATATGTGTTGCTTGCATTTTATGTGCTATTCCCTGCTAAGTATTAAAATATATCATTAATAGTTTTTCAATGACAATTTATAGTCATGTACACATGAATATTTCCTCTTGTAATATATTTAAAAGATAGAGATCTATACTAATTGGCAACCATCTCTTCATTTGCCATTTCCCCAAATCTGACAGTATGGATTCATTTTCACATTAGCTGATTACTTCCCACCACACCTTTCCAGGGCTAGCAGCCTCGCAGATCAATGAAAGGCACATTTTCTTGAAAGACATTGGGTGATAAGTTTGTCATAACAATTTGTTCTTGTGCAAGAAATGTGTAAGACAGTGTTCTTAAATTTTCACCAAAGTATTGAACAATTTCATCATGATATAATCTATTTTCTTTTAATAGAATATGAATTACATATAAACAAAAATAAATTGATAAAATAATTCAAGGAAACATAAGAGATAGAAAAATAGCATCCAGATACAGGTTAAAAGTTCATCTTTCTAATAGACAGTAGACATTAAGCAAAGTTATCCTTGGGATTGATCAAACTAGATTGATTATTGGAGATGTTTACCCACTGGCATCCAGCCTTAGGTTAGCATTGCTGAAGATTCAATGTAATACAGAAGAGGATGGTCAAATGCATACTCAGAATTGTAGCAAACAAACCACAAAGAAGCAGGTTATAGAACGTTTTGTGTTCTAGAATATTAACTTTTTCAAGAATTCTTGAGAACAACACATTTCTGTTTTGCTAAAGTAAAGCTTTTTCTTGGAAGGAATGGAAAAACTGACTTATTTATGAAAAACAGGAACTTTCTGACAACAGAAGAATCCAATTTGAAACAGATTGTCTTAAGAAAAATAATACGAGAGTTTGAAATCTTGCATATTCATGTGCACACACATATACATACATCCACACACTGATACAACCAGGATAGATTGTCGTCATTGCCACTTAAAGCAAGGGCAAAGGGCTGCCTTTCTCTGAACACTAGCTTGACAGACCAGCTGTGAAAGTGTTAACATGCTCCTCTGGGAACACAAGTGCTCTCATTTTATTCTTTTATTTAATTGTTTTTACCACCAGAGAGGATTTAATAATATAGTGAACATCTTCTGGCTTTTCCAATGAATACTTTTGAATCATTCTGGCAATGTCTAAAATTATTATTAAATGTCCTTGTTTATTTCTATTGGACTTAATACTTATTTAGAATTTTTTAAATGAGTAAATGTGTTTGAGAATGGAAAAGAGATAATAGAATAATCCATCCTTTTATTTCTTACTCTTCAAAGTTAGTTTTCAAGCCACTGGCCCGTCTTTTAGATAACTTTTTTTGATTGCTTATTGGAAGAAATGTTGCTAAAAAGGGTATTCAAGTGGCTGCTGCATTATAAATGAATATTTTGCAGCACAGAACCAATCTCATATTAAAAGTACTAGACAAAGCACTGGATTATAACTTTTCAATTCCATATTCATTTAGCATATATTAATATGAATCTAGTAATTCGTATTGTTTTTTATTGTTTCTGGTTAGAATGATTTAAAACACTGTATTAGAAGCATTGAATTCTAGATCCTAGACTTTGGGAAAATTCAAAATGATGATTTCATGGTTCCTATTAACCTCTATTAACCCAAAGCACAATGAGTTGTATAACAGCTGCTCCTATGATCAAGACTTCAATCTCTGGTCCTATAGCCTTCATCAGCTCAATAGTTCTTATCAGCAAGGCTTCTTCTCCAAGCCCAAGGGTTCTCTAGTCAGTTAGATTCTTTACATTTTGTAAGTTATGAAGACTTGGTCTTTTCCATTTCTTGGGACAACAGTCAGTGAGTTTATTCTAGGTAGTAGGGTCTTCCCCTGTACTTCTCTACTTTCTACATAATCCTTGACATCTAACATGGATTGCTCCAAAGAATATAGTAGATAAGTTTACCATATGAGTAAATGGCATAGATAAAGAGGGAGGAGGCTGGAAGTAAGATATGTCAAGAGACCTGTCTTTGTATCTCTTTTGTGGTTCTGGAACTCTGTGGTTAGTCAGTCATTCCTTCTGCCTCTCATCCTTATTATGGATCCCAAGGCCTCCAGGAATCCTAATGCATGCTAGGTAGGAACTCACTAGCAGGATAAGAGTAGACTCTGAGTAGTTGCAGTGATATTATAGATCTCTGTTTTATCTGTGTGGTTAGTGAGTGATCCTGACAAGTCCTTGAGTCTTGATCCACTGACTATAAAGAAATATCAATGTATTCTGTTGGTTGTACACACTTAAGGAAATTGTAGATTAGGTAGTGGAAATATCTCACTTCAAAGGATAAGTTAATGGTTGGATAGGATTACTTTTACCTATGTCAGCCACCTTATCTATAAATGTGAACACACACACACACACACACACACACACACATACACACACACACATATCAAGTAGCACAATGCCTTATAAAAAACGAATGCTTCCAGGTGCTAGTTAACCTACAGTTTTTAGGTTAACTGTTGAAAACTGTGCTCAATGCTGTTCTTAGACTCCAGGGATGAGGGAATCTCATTTGCCTGGAGCTTCTGAAAAGAGTGCCTGACTTCTCATCCATGCTGTGCCACTGGAGAAAAAATCACATCTAAAGTTTTCTCTATCTCCATAACTAAAGCTGGAACAGGAGCATGTGAATTTGTAGGGATACATTTTGTTCTTTATCCAAATTGAATATCTTCTCGCTGTTTCCTCCTTCTCCTTTCTTCCTTCTCTTTCTATTTCTCATGTCGGAGTTCGAACTGATGACCTTGTATTTACTACGCATGTAACTCTACCTTTTGAGTGACACCTCCAGCCTTTGGCTTGTCAACTGATTTTGCCCTGCCAGACTTAGACTGATTTTCCACCCTCTAATTTGAACTCTACTACTTTGTCGTAACTGACGTTTCAAACATGCACCACTGTTGTACCGGAACTCAGCTTTGAGAAAACAAGCTACATTTTGAGAGGTCAAATTGAGAGTCTTTATTGAAAACCAGGTGACTGCAGGTGGACTCCTGTCTCAAAGATCTGCAACTCCTCGAATACACTTAACACTGTTATTAAAAGCCATGAGAGCAGGAGAGGAAAGAAAGAGCAGAAAAACAAAACCAACCAACCAGATTAACTCCAATGGAGAGCTGTAGTGGGATGCCATAGTAACTGGAGGAGAGCCAGGAGACAGCAGGCATGGCATAATGATGCCAGAGCTGGTTTGGGGCCTGCACAGTGTCAGGGTCAGGGAGCAAAGTCAGAGGAAACTTGAGAGTCTTACTAGTTCGAAGCACAGTGCTGACAAGTCCAGTAACCTAGAGTCTCTGCCCATGCCTCTAGGAATTCAGGCACAACCATTACCGGGAGGTGGGACTTCCCTGCACCTGGAGGTGGGACTTCCTTGCCTCTACCATAAAGACAAGATGGCGCCAATTGAATCCAATTCCCTATCTTCCACCATGAGGCCAAGATGGAGTTGGTTAGATCCAGTGTCCTTCTTTCACCACTATACAAAACCTGGGAATCAATTTATTACATGAAACAAAGATGCACTATCATGGACTAAATAAAAACAGGTTTAAAATGTTAAAAGGATACATGAGTGAGCACTTTTGATAAAATTTACATTGACAAAACAACACAGACTATGAAAATATTGGATTTTGTATCACATCGAAAATAGCTGCAATAAATGCTAAAAATACACATATCCAATAAATGCCACTGTGCATCTTGCATAAATTAAACCAACTAGCTGTAATTATTGATAATGTCAGAGGAGGAATTAGTAAGGTAACTAGTACAATTAGTTAAAAAATAAAAACACAAATAAAGCATTACTATGCTACCTATATAAGAAAATTTGTTGGAGAAAAGTTAATTGTTAAAATTCTGATGAGAACGTGGAGCCATACAATTCAAGCTGTACTGATCAAGTTAGCAAAACCTTGAAGTATATCAGTACTAGATATTAGCAACAGTGTGTCAAAAATATTCAATTTTGGTGTAATATAAACTGTGGAGTGATCATTCTGGAGAAACATACTATTTGTGTAGATTTAAATAGTCCAATCCTCAAAACTTTCACTCTTCAGCAAGCAGCTGTCATAGATTTTTAAGGGCAGGCTTCTCAGAATTGATTTTTATGTAAGGGATTTGAAAATAAGCATAGGTAGTAAGAGGGATAGTCATTTAATGTTTACTCCAATGGAAACAACTTAGAGAATGAAACATACAGCAAAATAAGATTTATGCAAACTGGAAAGTTATAAATACATACTTGTCTGCTTTAGATTCTTTGCACATCCTTTACCTGCAGGCATAATTGTTATAGGTCTTCCCTCAGAGGCCTTCTTTCAAGGTTAGCTAAGAGAAGCTGGAGGTGAGGAAGGGAAAGAGTAAATTATTTTTCCCCTTCATTTCCTCTTTCTCTTCTTCCTTTCTGTTTACAACCCTTTCCTTCAATAGTAAACTTCCTTCTCCTTCCTTACTCTCTGCTTTTTATGGTCATTTTTTCATCAGTTATGACATTTTCTCCTTCACTTCAATTCTTTCCTATTCAGACCTTATTTTTCTTTTCTTTTCTTTTTATTGTGAAAATACCATACAGAGGGGTTACAATTATATGGATAAGGTAATGAGTACGTTTCTTATCAAGCATTGCTGCCTCCTCCTTTGTTTCCCCTTAACATCCCCTCCCATCTCCACCCCCTTATCCTTTGTCCCCCCCCTCCAGCCCCTCACCAAAGTTGTAAAGTTTGTTTTTGACAAAGCATCTTGTACATTTCATTGTTGCAGTGGGTCCACCTGTAGCCTTATTTAAACAATTTGTTTTTCCCCTTCTTTTATGTCCCTAAAGCTTACTGATCTATCTATCTATCTATCTATCTATCTATCTATCTATCTATCTATCTATCTATCTATCTATCTATCTATCTGTCTGTCTGTCTGTCTGTCTGTCTGTCTGTCTGTCTGTCTGTCTGTCTGTCTGTCTGCCTATATGTGGATAGATCTATCTATATGACATTGGTCAGGAGGCAGGCAGATGCCATGATGTATGGATTGTTGTGGTGGATCATTTCTCTTACCTAGTATCTTTCTAGCCCCCATGGATTATAAGGACTTCTATTCCCTCCTTCTCTAGTGGTTTCCTACTGTCAATTTACAGATTGATTCAACATCATGTCCTCTAATTTTTTTAGTACCAGCCTAATTAATTTTGTGTATGTGATTGTAGACCTAAAAAATCTAGAGGAATTATTATTTAGGTCAGAATTAGATGGGTCCAATGTGTGCTATTAAGAGAAGTTAGGGAACAGATCCTAACGTGGAATACTGAGTTTCCAAATCTCAGCTGCTTAACCTAAAACCCAACAATAACATCCTTACCCCTGGAAACAAAAAAAAACAGTGATCTGTGGCAGGCTAAGGCATGAGACACAGTTGCATGGATAAAATACTGACTGAATTCAGTGATAAACAAAGGAGGAGGCTACAATGCTTGATAAGAAATGTACTCATTATCTTGCCCATGTAATTGTAACCCCTCTGTACAATATTATCACAATAAAAAGAAAGAAAGAAGATATCAAGTAATGGGTTCACATGTCCATCTTAACAGTGGTGTTTACAAAGGATTGTAGTTATTTGTGATGGTGATCAAGAGCTTATGAAAAGAAAGGAGAAGCTCAGATCTATGTTATCATCCCTAAACTTTATTACAAAATGGCACTTAGAGACTTTAATTATCAATCAATTCCACAGAATATTAAAAATGTTGAATATATAGTGGTAAAATGTAGTTTGTTCCACGGATCTTCAGTGAACAAAGAGTCCAGTATTTTAATAAGAAGTCTGGGGTCAGAGTTTGAGAGAAA
The DNA here is from genome assembly GCF_024711535.1 of Dipodomys merriami. Taxonomy (NCBI): domain Eukaryota; kingdom Metazoa; phylum Chordata; class Mammalia; order Rodentia; family Heteromyidae; genus Dipodomys; species Dipodomys merriami. The sequence continues at coordinate 93,858,040 of NW_027203381.1, read as the reverse complement.
AACAGAAATATCTAGAACTTTGTCAATATGTCATGTCTCTGTTGGTCTAGAAGGCTGGAACTTATTGATCTATCGCCCTTTGGACTCAAACATTACTTTTGGTTTTGGAGCTAATATATTCTGTATTTAGAGTGCTGCTCCAAGGGAATTTACTGAATAATGTGAAAGCCTCCTGCCATTACCTAACTGCTTCAGCACCTGTTGTTTGTTTTGCTTATCACTCATAAAGCAGTCAATTATGTGAAATCTATTTTGTAGGACACAAATATGAGAGAGGTTTCCATTAACCTGAATAGACACTGACATGAACAGTGTGCATCCAAAACATAATCCTTGAAAATTAATGTGAGTTGCTATGTTGGAGATAAACACTAAAAAAATCTTACCATAGGAGAAGAAACCATAGACCTATAAATAAGATGGAATTGAGGAGAATACAATAAAAATCTAAGACCAACTAATGCTGATAACCTCAAATAAAAATCTGTGTATATGAAATTAAGATACTGTAACAAAATAAAGTATATATCTATATATGTGTATACATTTAATATATACTGTAAATATACATGATACATAACATAATATATATTAAATATTACATGTGTAAAGTGCATAAAGTTTATGTACAAGTACTTTAACCAGTTACAGGAAACTATGTATATAAACATATGTATATATATTTATATTTATCACATATATTCACACATATGTATACATAGTGGCGATTTTAGGAAAAAATTCTCATCTTTTACTTGTAAGCTATTTCAGTGTCACTTGCTGCCATTCCATATGTTTTATTCCATTTAAATTTTATCCCACTGTTGTTGAGAGGCTTCTTGAGAGGAAAAAAAAGGAAGAAATAGGCCATGTATTAAAAAATGCAAAGTCTGAAGCAAAATGTCTTAGGGGTTGGGAACTGTTCACTTGGCAGAGGATAGTTATTATGAGAATTTCCATTAGAAACACGGTGCTACATTTTTCACCCAAAGCTCTGTGGTTTATTTTTCTGTCTTTGGGAATTTCACAAACAACTTGCAAAGTTCTAGCCAAACCTTTGAGGTTTTCTTTTCCATAAGTGTACAGAGCAATCCAAGGGCTGTAACCATAGCCAAATGAAACAATGGAAACCACAAGACCTGCTGGCCTACCTCCTTCTCCTTTACTTGATTTTGAGCCTCTGGAGAGGAAACCACCTGAGGCGAATTTGTATAAGGTTAGAGTTCTTGAGAGTTACACTTTGTAGCTAATGGTTCTTGCTTATTTTTGGAATCAAGAGACAGAAAAGAAGTGAGACACATTCTTCTTCATACCACTGCAGCTTTTCTTTTATGCTTACAGCCTCCCTTGCTAACATTTCAGAAGATGCTCTGCAGACATTCATGTAGCCACACTGTGCTTCTCTTTCCAGGAGTTCTAGAGGGCACGGTGATTCATAGCTCCTTAGACAGTGCTTTAAATAAGTGGATTCCACTGGGCCTTGCCAGCTGGCCTAGTACACTCCGCACTACTTGAACACAAAGTTAATGTATTTTAAAATTCCTTTGTTGTGCCCTGGTAAACATCACTATATTATCCAGTAAATTTTTATTTTTAACTCTCTGGCTTCATTTACCATCATAAACCCAGCGGTGACATCCACATTTGTCTTTCTTGTCTCTAGCCTTTTAGTGCCATGCCCTTCTACAATCTCAATCCTTATTACATTGCAGTGCAAATTCAATTTAACTGCGACTTAGTAAGCAATAGCATCTCTGGTTCCTGATTGCTAGAGTTACTTAACCTTTTGGTGCTTCAATTTCATTATCTACTGTATTCCTCATAGAACTGTGAGATTAAATAAGTGAATACATATATACAATGCTTACAAGTGCACATGGGCCATTGGAAGAACTCCATAAACATTTACAGTTCCCAGTAGCAGCAGAAGTAACATGTCCCCATGGACTGTAACCTATTAGAATATGAAGAAAATGGGATGCTCCCAAAAGACTTAAAAGATATTTACCATTTTTAACTGATAGCCTTTGAAACTAAGGTCATCTTTTTGTTAATGACATTTGGTTTTCCAATTTTAAAACTGAAAATAAAGGAGTCTTCAGACTGATGTTTCCTGTACTCTGGAAAAGAGAGTTTTTAGCAAATTGGGCTCATGTATTCAATTGCTTATTCAATTATTAATTTGTTCTTTCAATAACTATTGAGTTATCTACTGTTTCTGTGTTTGCAGGATATTTCTGGCCACTGTAACAACTAAATTCCAGAATTCTGGTGTTCTAACAAAAGTCAAGTTTAATTCTAGCTCAAGAAACAGCTCCATGTGGAGAATTCTAGTTGGCATACAGCTTTCTCTAATGTGGTTCATATCCCATCCATTTTGTGACTCTATTCCTCATGACTTCAGAGTACAACGATAGTCACTCAAAGACAGAGCGTAAAAGGACGAAAGGACAAAACAGGTAAAGTTGATTTTTAAATTGTTTTCTCAGAAGTGACTAGTGTTACTTGTCAATACTTGATCAAGAAGTGAGAAAATTGGGAAGGATATACATTCTATAGCTAATAATTAAAAAACCCACAATTTTATCCTAAATAAGGAGAAATTCTTTTGTTGTATATAGTTAGGTATCTCTTTCATGCTGGGAGCCAGATGGAAGTAGGGACACAGCGAGATAGGAGAGAAATGATGATAACTTTCTACATCCTTGCTCCCCACAAAACACCTTAGTGAGGATGTGGACACCGGAGTTGATCTGTGAATATATATAACTGAATAACATAAAAGAAGTGTTTTATCTTCTAAAAAAGACTATTCTACAGAGCCACATTAAATATGGAGGGCTGGCTTTTTCACCAATCAGTATTTTGTAGGAAACATAATTAGCTTGTAGAAAAATTTTACCACTCCCAAAACAAAGTTCAATGCATTTGAAATTATTAGAGATCCTGAAGCTGATTAATAGAGGGGACAATGTGAGTGAAGGAAGGTGAACATAGTGGGTTTTGTAGGAAATTGTGTCGGATGTTTTAACTCTATGTGATCACGTTTCTACAGGTGATTTGTACCTTTTTTGCATATTGAACAATACAAACAAAAACTTGATTGTAAATGTTATAAGCTCTTGGGAAACTTAAAATTCTTTTTATTTCAATGTAAGCAACATTGCTAAACAGAAATAAGAGTGAAGTCATTATACGTATTCAGGGTACTGTATTATGTGCTATGAAATTAGGATACATCATAGTGAAGAATGAAAGAGGTTTAATCTATTTCTCACCTTCCTTTCTCTTTCTCTTTCTCTTGTTCCCTGTTATATATGGGAGATATAAGACCTGTAGCTGTTTATGAAAAACAACTCAAAAAAACAACTCCAATGTATCATATGGGGGACAAAGTCATTTATGAATTGATTGTGAAGAAAAGAACAGTTAACTTTATGTGCCTTTCTTCTGACCACTTATTTCCTTTATATGTCCCACAGTTCATATCCCAATGATTATAAATCCACTAGGAGATTTAGTTTACATATGAGTAACCATCATCTACTCAGAATTTTATGGGAATTTGGCTGCCATTTAAGTTCATCTAATACTTGAGGGCTGTTTGCAAAAGCTCTAGGTTCTTTTGTGCCAAGCTATCCTTAGCCAAACATCTTACCCTTGTTTCTGAAATAGCTCTTTGTTGAGAAACCTAATCTGCATGTTTCTAATCCATTTAAGACTAGATCATCAAAATATAGTTTGGGTAGAACTGTCCAAAATCTTTGTGAGAAATTTTCTTCATTTTTTTTCACCAGTAATGAAGATGTCTTAGTTGTTAAAACTTCAAGTTTCCTGCAACATTGAAAACCTCTTTGCAATTAAAGTTGGCAAGTCTCTTCTCTTTCCCCTAAGGCATATAGTAGGTGTGTTGGAACTTCCTTTTTGAGTGATTCCTGAGTCTTGTGTGTATATTTGCGTAGGATTGAGTTCCTTCCTTTCCACCAAGCCACAATTTCTCTTCAATTTGCATCTTTTCCTGAATTCAAAGGAAGTGTCATAGGTGGAATGTCATGATACATAAGAAAGGGTTGGGACACATATTTTCAATTGACTTTCCAAGGTAAAATCAGACTCTTCTTCAAGCAAGATTGTGCTTAAAATCATTTCCTGCCACAGGAATTCTGAATTTCCCTGCAATTTTCTTTGATTTACAACTGACTACCAGGATCCCTTCTAGTCCAAAATGATAAATTTGATTCTCCATTTCATATCTTCTTTCTTGTAGAAACCCAGAGAAATCAATGGTAATTGCTACATCAACATGAAAAACCGTACAGTAATCATAATAAAGTTATTGTATTCCCTGCTGTATATGGTTTCTAAGATTACTAGCATTATTCACAAACAAAAAAGCTTCTATTAATTTATCAATATTACTTGAAAGGAAGTGAATTACTGCTTATCTGACTCCATTTCCTCACAGAAAATATATTGCCCACTTTTCATACTCAGAAAAAACTTTAGAGACCATAATTGATATTAGGATACAAATTACTAAAGGATGAATATACAATAGTGGATTTATCATTGTCCAAGTGTATTGTGTAAATGTAGATTCCATATCATGAATGCTTATTCAGAAAAATTGACTAGAATTTTATAGAATTAGTGGTGACCGTATGTCTTAGATTCTAAATTTTTATGATTCATTTAAACAGGAATGAAACTACAAAAGTACGAAATTAAAGTAGTTCAATGAAATAGAATTATAGATCATATCATATTCTTATTGATCGTAGTTTTCCTTTATGTAATAGCTTATTATCTTGATTATTCTTTTATCTTCTTTACCATTGTTTGGACTCTTATTTTTGTTACACTATTATTTTAATTCATTATATCAACTTAATTGGGTAAGAAGTGTGTTCATTAGTTTAAGAGTGATAACTCTATTAAATATATTTTTAAATAAAAGATAAATGGAAAAGCTGGTACTTGAAGCCAAGTCTGTCTACTTCCAAATACAGGGTTTTTTTTCCCAGTGCAAACTGGTCTTCCTGGGTAAAGCATGGGTTCCAAGGTTTTTGCAGGTCATTTCCCGCTGAAGGACTCAGGGGTCACCAATTTTACATTTATTCTCAAGGTTATTTCTATCCATTCACTAAGAAACCGGTGCACCATCCCCTTACATGCCTGGTTAGAATAGCATGTAGTCGTTTGAGCTCACCAACTTCTTTTTTCCTGTTACTGTTTGTGAACTTAATTGCAAATCACTATAGGGAAACAAATAACACAACCAGTTGGTTACTGAAATGGTTGACCTTTATGCAATTTTTTAAAAAAGTTTAAAGGATCTTTTACATATAAATGAGTGCATATATTATAATACTAAGACTATATTATATATAGTCCTTTATACAGAAGATCAACATCAGTGTACTGAATAAGCAAAGCATACTATCTCTTACACTTTCAAAAAGTATTTTTAACTAGCATATACTAGTTGTACAAGAAGGTTTTATTGTACAATTTCTCTACATGCACAACAATATATCACATCAATCATACCTCCTCCTCTATCACTCTCCTTTGTCTTTCAACAAGTTTCATTGTTCCATTGTATACATGAATATGAAAAGTACTACAGTCATATTCACATCATTCATCATCTCCATTCATCCTCTCCTCTCCCAAATCATTCCTTTCTTTCATGGAGCCTGTTATTATATTCATTTCTCACAGAGCCTTAAAATGTAATTCTCCACCAGCAGAACTTGTGAAATTTTACCCACTTATAATTAACAAGAGGAAAGTAAAATATAATTAATTCTTGCCAACTCTCTCTACTCCTCTGTACACGTTAGCACTATCACTTCGGAAATCATTGAGATTTAAGTGTGAGTGTAACTAGTACATTCCCATACGTGTCTAACACCTCTTTTTAACAGCCTCAGAACTCTTAATGCACAATCATTCTGGAAAGTGTAGATTTATTCCCTTACGGGCATTTGCAAAAAGGTGCAAACTGAAGTGTAAATAGCATTCATATCACCAAATCAATTGGAAAGTAGTTGCTGTTAAGGTAGTATTTTTTTAAAGGAATGTAATGCTTCATCTAGTGATAATGATTTTGAGTACAAAGTTAACTAAGCCCTGATATCACCTGCAGAATTATTTCAGGTAGTTTGAATTATGACTTTAATTTGAGGAGTTAATAGTTTCAGTGTGAATGAAAGGAGTTTAGCAATCTATAAAAACAAGATACATTACTACAGATAATACACAATATAGTCTTGCTGACAATGTGTCCTGAAAGAGAGGTAAATGCTACTTGGTTCGGCTGACAAATTTGCTGCTGATGAGCACAATATAGAGCAGCTGTGAGGATACTTTTACTTTCAAATAATTTATTCATTGTATAATCTCTTCCATGTCTTATTAAAATCCAATAAGCCTGAGATAAAGGGGGAAAAAACCACTATTAGAAGCCATAATAATCCATCTCATTTATTTAAGAAGTCAATTGTTTTGCAATTTCCCTCCTATATCCAACTAGACTGTGAGTCACCCAATGAAAGGACAGGGATTTCCAAATCTTTGTTTTATGTGAGTTTTTCTCAGCAATGACATATGGTACATATAAAATAAATGGCTGTTGTAATAAAAAAAGACATAAATGTTGCTGCTCTTCAGAGACTGCAGAATCAAACACTAAATTAAATAAAACATGGAGCAGCTTGATAATTTCCTATCACATGTGTAAGCAGTGGAATGGCTTTCTTGTTTGACAGAGCATATTTTTACAATGGTTAAGCATGAGGGTGATTTTGACAGGTAAGTATTTCGTCTGGATACACATTAAACATTTGGAGACTATTTTCAGTGTTGTTGTTGCTCCAGATACCCTGAAGTTTCTTTGCAAGAATATGTTTATGTCTGCATGTTTTCCCTTGTTACTATTTGGGATACAGTATTTAATTTCTTTTATGTATGGCCTAAAGTGCAATCTTCCACCAATTGAAAGAGTGTTCACTGATTATGAAAAATATGTACATTTCAGCTTTCCAGTAGGAAATCTAAAACCTCCATAGATCAATTTGGATGTTGTTTAATTGTATATTTTTAACTATCGTCCCAATTTACTAGTTACAGATGTTTTTAAATGTTCTGGACGGCATGTGACCAAAATCTGACAAGAATATAAAAATTAACTCAGAAAGTATGCTAAATTCTATTTCCCCTTGCCTTCCATGTAAAATTTACACAAAATCAAAATAACTATTGAAATCATTCAACTTTGTTATTCAACCTTGTTAATTTAAATACATGAAAAATAATCATTGCATAGTCTTATTTCCAAGAAAAAAAGATAAGTAACACAAATATGTGAAGAGATACACTCTTGTACAGATGTAGGCAGAGATACATAAGATAGAGGAAAAGGGAAGAGAGAAAGAAAAACAGACAAATTTGTACACACACACACACACACACACACACACACACACACACACACACACACACACACACACACACACACACACGCAACAAATCCTTTTCCAAATAGAGAAGAGAGCAAAAGTCTCAAACTGGGATTTTTATCTACTTCTATTATGATTAAGACAGTCTCTGAAGGCTCTGAGTACTCTGTGTCTGAGTCATGAAATCCCACTCTTAAAGTATAAGAATACATTCATAGCTCATGAATAATAATGAATAAACATGGTTATACCTTTTTTAGGTATCAGGAAATTTGAGATTCAATTAACTTGAATATGTTGAAAATGTATTCTCAGATGCATACCATTTAATATGAAATTTTTAGAGAATAAAATAAATCAAAGAACAAATGAGTATTTTTAGGCATGTTGAAGGAGAATAAGGCATTATTTGAGAGACATTATTTGAGAACCATTAGAAAGCTGTACTCTATAGAAAAGCAAAAATAATTTTCCAGGCTCTACCACAGCCTGAGTGAAATATCCCTCAAGACCACCCAGATCCCTTTGCCTGGGTTGCATATTCAGCATATATTTTTATAAGAAGAAAAAGACACCACAGTTTGCAACTGTAATTACTCCAGGAACTAGAAAAATTAAAAAATCTTATTCTGTAAGAAGATTTTTTTACTTTATTTCATAAACTAAACATATTTTAGCAAATAAGTTAATGAATACTTATAGGATGAAGACACAGCAAGAAAGGTTGGAAAGAAAATGACAAACCACATTACTGAATGATGTGGCTTGATATCCTGATGTAAAGGCAAAGAGAGGAAGCATGGATTGTATCTGATTTTGTTTCCTGAAGTTTTCTGCAGGAGCTGAAAATTCAAGATCAATAAATTGTTTGTTTTATGAATTTACTTAGTACGAATTGGGTTAGTAAAATTTCTAGAAAGTGGAGTTTGCCTGTGTTTCTGTTTCACTCTTCTGTGCATTTTGTTGATAAAAGTATGCACTAGAAATAATTACCTAATAATAATAAATAATTTTAGATCAGACCAAAGAAATTTAACTTAAATTAATTGGGTATCTATACTATAACTTAGCTTAGCATTTTATTGAAGATAGACATAAATATGTTGTTGTTGAGGATGGATGTAGTTACTCATTCTTGTAATCTTCTTAAGAGGATTGTAGTTTGAGGACAACCCAAGCAAAATGTTTTTTAATCCCTTTCAAAGTTCCATTTTAACCAAATATTCTCCAGCTATCACATCTTGTACTTTTCCTTATTCTCTTTTTTCTTCTGAATGCCTACAATCACAATCCTTACCATAGGCCTCTAATATATCAAATCACAATTTAAAAAGAACCAAAGAATGTTCGAGAACATTAAATTTTGACCCCGAAGAAAATAAAGAACTTGAAAATAGATTTTTTTTTCTCTGTTAAGTCTGATCTGGGGAAACTTAGCATGTATCTGCAATTTTTGTTGATAATAACAAAATGACTAAGTATTCTCTGTAATACTATCAAGACAATGACATCCTTATTTGTGATATGCTTATTCTGTATTAAAAATGGTGAAATATCATCACTTTTGATTCCCATTCCAGAATACAAATCAAAATCTTGTCACTCTTTATTCCTATTTCAGAATAGATTTCCTTAACTTTAACAGACGAGAAAACTAATACAATACTTCACTAAGATCTTAAATAACAAATTAAGGAAGCTTTTCTGATCCTAACATTTCACTATTTATATTTTTTTCAATTGAGACAAATTGATGAAATCTCCATTCAGAATTATACACCAGGCCAGGTGGCAAAAGATGGCTCCACCTGCAGTCCTAGCTACTCCTAGGCTGAGATCTGAGGATCACAGTTCAAAGCCATCCAGTGGAAGGAAAGCCCATGAGATTCTTATCTCCAATTAATTACCAAAAGGCCAGAAGGAGTGCTGTAGCTCATGTGGAAGAGCACTAGGCTTGTTCATAAAAGCTCAGGGACAGTGCCCAGAACCTGAGTTCAAGTCCCCCGGTTGACTGCAGACACAAACACACACACACACACACACACACACACACACACACACACACACACACAGAGCAAAACATGACTAGGTAGTATGAATGATATTACAGTATATGTAAATAAATTTGAAAAAATATATTCCACTATGATTTTACTTTATTTAAATCAAGTAATAGCAGTATACTTTACATATTTAAGCACAGGCACTTTAAAACAAGTTAACCAATAATATCCTATGAAAATTACCTGAGATTCAAAAATATATATGACCTTATGCTCCCTTTCCTTAATAAAATGATACTTTTATATACAAGCTGAAGATGACTAATTCAAGAATGTTTTCCAAAAGCAGAATGCCATACATCCAAGGTAGCAACTTACTGCTTTAACCATGAAAGCTTGTGGTTATAAAGAAGTAGAAATGATTTTTTAGGGGAAAATGGCTTTTGAAGATTTGGTTTCTTAAAATGTCATTCCTTAAATGATCTATAACAGAAACTCAGAGAAGACTCTAAGAATGAGTGTGTTGGCAGCCAGAGAGGGGGAAATATAAGAATAGGATATTTGAATCTTAATGACCAATGGTAGGTATATTTTTTAAAAAGTGCTTGAAGCACAAATACATAAAAGTTTATTAGTAGGACTCTCCCACAATTATAAAGTTTTGATGTTGATATATTTACACTTTTGGAGTTCTTCAAGATATGCATGTAGAAACAAATTAAAGTTGGACATACAGACATTGGTCATGTATGAGTAAATATACACTTATATATTTTAGTATTCAAACCTTATCTATCTAGAAAAATCTTATAACATCTTATGAGGAAAATATTTGCCTAAGATATCTCTCAACAGCTATTAAAGCAGTATCACTTTTGCTGTATAAGTGAAGATATAAGATAAACAAAACAAGTGTTATGATTATATAAGGCTACATGATTTTTCCTGTAAGAAACACACAAATAAATATCTGAAATAGCTAAGGGTACTATGGAGATGAAGCAAAGAATCATTTCTAATAATTAAGAAAAATTTTAATAATAAGCCATTTCCAATTGGAACCTTATAAAATATTACACCATTTTCATAAATAAGTTATAAATATTTCTAATACTAACTAGCAAGTATTTCTAATACTAACTAACAAGATGTAAAATGGTTGTTCTTTACTCATAAATGTGTTGTACTGTTCAGAGAATTTAAAGTTTTAAGGAGAATGATGGATGTGTTGAATTTGAAAAGGTTCACATAATTTAGTAATATAACCTCTTTTTCTGTTATGATTTGAAGCATTTGCAGCTGTAATGGCCTTTGAGTCTCGGGATAAAGGCCTTCGCCAAAGCCAGAAGATGCCTATAAAGATTTCTTTGACAGAAACTGGGATTGAATCCAGGCTCATTTCAGCAATATTTGTGGAGAAGAGGATTGAACTCAATATATTTGACCCAAAAGTGCATTTTTGGGGCTTGCACCATATTTATTAAAGCCTTGTGGCAAAACTAGAAGTTATTAAATGGGTGAGATCTGGCTTATAAAGACACAATTCTGAGCAGTAATAGTTCAATGCGACATATTTTTACTGATCACCTACCTGGAGCTATATCCTAGGCTAGAAACTGGGTTATTAAAAAAAGGGAGGAAATATTATCTATAGATTCAGGCAACTGGGGTAGGAGAGAAAGAAGGTAGTTACAAATAACTATAACACAGGCCCAGTATGATAGACTGCAATGAAATTGCACAGTACAATGAGAAATTATGGATACTGAAAAGACCAGGACAGCATTTACAAGAGGAATATCACTTAAGTTGGATGATGATAAAATGATCCATTACCGGTGTGTCTGTGGTAGGTAAAATTCCAGTTTGAAAACTAATAAATGTAAAACACTCCTGAAAAAAAAGCATTTAGACTGGATTGTTAAGTACATATTTTAGAAAAAATGTAAGTGCAAATTATTTGACACACAATTTAAAAATGATATGAGATGTTTGAAGTTAATATGGTCATGGATTTGATTTGTCATCTGTTGCAGCTGAAAAGATAGACTGACCATGGGAAGAAATGTCAGAGTTTTGGAATAAAATACAGAACAGTGCAAGTCATTACTTCACTACTTTCCTGTCATGGCCTGCATATTCATTTCTTATGCTACTTTAATAAATTACTAAAATTAAGGCCTAAACTATCACAAATTTATTCCCTGACAGCTTTGGAAATCAGAATTCTAGAACATTTCATGATGTTTCTATTTGGGACACTAAAGTAAAATATTCATTGCTACTTCATGGACCCTGTGTACATCTTTAGAACCAGCAATAAAATATTTTTTAAATTATTCTTCTCTCTGTTTCTGTCATCACATCTTCTTTCACTCTGATCCTCTGTCTCACTCTTCTCAGGACATAATATAATAATTATTATGCTTCTTTAAATCTATTCAAATAATTCAGCAGCAACCTCCCTTCTCAAAATGCTTAATTGCACGTGTAGTTTTACTATGTAATATATTTACATTTTCTGGGGCATAAGATAATGTATCTTTGAAGGACAATTATCCAACCAAATAGAAATAGAAGTAAAGAATGTGATAATTATTCCCCAAAAGAAGATTGTTGATAAATAATGCTTAAAAACATATTCAAAATCAATAATAATCAAAAGAAAAAAATAAAATAAATTGGATTCTTATAATCAGATTTAGTGCTTTTGAGGGTAATTTTAGAGGAATGGTGGAGTTTCAATTGACAGCTACAATCTGGATTACTTAATAGACTGCCAAAGTCTTAAAAATACCCACAGTCTTTGGCCAATAAGTTCAGGGATTTTATTGCTGAAAATAATATTATGCACAAGTATGTTTAGTTATTCTTTCTGAGTTTTTCCTGGCTAAAGAAAGAGAACAATGGTGTTAAATTCCAGAAAGGGTTATGAAACAATCAAGCACAAATGTCAAAGCCAGTTTCTGGAATCCGACATGTACACCAATTGGCAACCTGAAAGAGTCAATCTATTAGAAGACAGAGAAATAGATAATAATACTGTTTCAGAGAAAACTTTCTTGTGCTCCTCAAACTTAAGTTCGAAGTCAGGATCTACTTTTTACTTCCACTTATGAAGGCATGTGTGACACCTCAGAGAGAACTTGCTAATTATTTCCCTGTCATTAGTAGAACACTGTGGACCAAGTATGGACAAGAAGAATTAGAGGATGAAGTGGACAAAGGCTATTTTGGTGATAAAGAGAAAGAGAAATGCTATTGTACAAGAGCAAGCCTGTGGTATTAGAGTCTCTTTGACTAGGGAATAATGAAGTTGTTGCTCTAATTCATCAGTGCCTCAGGTGAGCAAAAATAGTAAAAGGTCACTTTGAAATTTTTCCAGATGCCCTCTCAATGGGTCATGAAACTTTATCTTTTGGAAGCTGAAAGGGAATTGGCCCGGTTCCTAGAAATATATTCACAAAACACTATGTTGGAAATGAACTTTGCATTGCAACTTGGCGGGCGGGGGCGGGGGGTGTGCAGGGGAATCAGGGGGAAGGAGGAAAAGTGGGAGAAAACGAGGGAGGGGGTAACATTGTTCGACAAGAAATATATTCATTATTTATGTAACTGCTACCCCTCTGTACATCACCTCTAAAATAAAATAAAATAATCAAGTACAAACTTAAAAAAATGGGAGACAAATGGTAAATGGGCGATATATTATGCAAGATTCAGTTGAAGGCTCGAGGTGGTGGCCACTGGGAAGCTCAGAAAAAATATTTACAAAAGGATAATTTTAAATGTCTATTAGTCTGTAAAGTACTAAGATAGTTTATGAAAGTCTAGCATTACTTCTTCTTTCTTGTTCTACTCAGATGAAAACCAAATAAAATAATAACGAAAAACATTAGGAAAAGACTAATACAAGAGAAAAAGCCAACTGCATTCTATTTCTGAAGCAAAGGGATCAAAAAAGGCCTAAAAGACTTGGAGAGGAGATTTATCTTTGAAAAAATTGAAGTTATATTACTACCTGATGACAAATATATTTAAATATTTAAGTAAGAATGCACATACCAACTAAAAGTTACAATATGGATTCTCTTATATGTCTTTAGAAATTTCATGGATTGTTAGCATTGAATGATTTTACAGAGTGATTTTTAAAAAATTAAGTTCAAGGAGTACTGGTTGTCTAATATTAGTTACATATATAATTATTAATACTACTAATTATAGTTATTATATTATTATATTAATAATATAACTATATCTGAGAAATAAATATTAATATGTAAGACTAACATAATTTGAAATTAGTGGAAGTTGTCCTTAAATATTACCATTTTATAAGTCTGAAAGATGCACTGAACATTGCATCTTTTTATTTTGACACCAATGTAATGCAGTGAATTCACTATGGAAAGTTGTAATGATGCTTTCACTGTTCTTCTATGATGTAGCAAGTTAAGCCAAACTGAAGAAAAGCAATAGTATCCACTAACCTTAATACATAATCCAAGTCTCTTTTTGTTTTTTAGTTTTATCATATTGGAGAAGGGTAATAATTTTTATACTTCTTAGAAAAATATGCTTTCAACATAAATTTATAGAAAACTAAAGATTATGTCAATATGTAAGAATACAACAAATGACCCTAAACAAGGTTCTAGTAAACAAGGTCTAGTAAGGGAGTTAACTGTATTTACTTAAGAAAATGCCATTAAATTGTCATTATCATAGTACCATTACACACAAACAAGGTGTTTTAAGAGATCTTTAGGAGCTGGGAAGGTGGCTCAGTGGTAGAGCGCTTGCCTTGCATGCATGAAGCCCTGGGTTTGATTCCTCAGCACAACATAAGCAAAAAGAAAGAAAAGCCAGAAGTGGCGCTGTGGCTCAAGTGGTAGAGCGCTAGCCTTGAGCTGAGGAACAGGACTCAGGCCCAGAGTTCAGATCCCCCAACCAGACTGCCCCCCCCAAAAAAAGAGATCTTTAATTAGAGTACTAAGGAAAGCTTCAAGGAACAGTTTCAGTTTAGCTTGTGTTTAGTACACAGAAACAATAAAGAAAATTTGATATGCAAAGACCCAGAAGTAGGAAAAAAAATTAAACACATAAAAAAGGTTTGTATCATTAGACCTTTAACACAAGAGGCAAGGTAATTAATATGAAAGATAACTAGATCTATAGAGATAACCATTCCCTACAGTATTGTCCAAGTCATGTCTGACTTTTAATATGTTTTGCAATAGTAAAACATTTGGGTTAATTGAAATGCTCTTGGGATAAAGTTTTTTTTTGTTTTAAAAGATAAGGCTAGAGAAAATATGAACTTAAAGTGCTGAAGATTTCTGGGAGAAATCTGGAAGGGAAAGAGAAAAACTAGGGCAGTAGCTGGAAGGTACTGTCAGTGTGATGAGAAGTATTTTCAGTTGGCAGACCTCAGCATACTTTCAAGCCAGTGGGACTTGTGGTTAAAGATAGTGAAATAAAGGCATTTTTTGCTTTATTCCCTTTTCACACCCACACAAACCAGAAAGAATAAAAGCATAAGCAAACTAAGCATAAGTAACAATTCTATTTCTAATGAAACAAGTTCAGCAGGTCATATTGTTATATTAATCAATATGGTTTTCATTATTAGAATCCCATTTTGAATCCATCCTGTCTTCTTATTTCAGACAACAGTTAAGTCCAGGAATGTGACCCAAGAAGTAGAGATTAAACCGAAGAATGAGGGGAAAATATGCTCTGTTTTTGAGTTTTGAGTTCCCAAACTGTCTTCTAAAACTCACATTAGAGATAATTTGATAGCCTTTGATTTGCCAATAGTATTTTCAATAACAAAAACTTGGAAGCATAAAGGGCAGACTATCTACTGGAGAAATGCAGGTTTGGGAAAGAGTGTCTGTGAACATACCAGTCTTCGCAGCATGATCCCAGTTCAGATCCCCCTAGCAGGAGATCAAAAAAGATTACACAGGTGGGTTCTGTGGAAAACCTAACTCCAGAGACAGTGTATGATGAAGGAACTCCCAAGATGTAAGAAGAACTGGGTGAATAGAAAACGTGAAGAGACATTGCGTATGGAGCCATTTCTCATGGAACCCCCATGGCTTCTTCTCAGGTGATGGTTTGTACTCAGTGAGTTTTCAGACAAGATAAATTATACACGAGGAACCTCTGAAGAGGCTTCTAAAAAACTTTAGATCCATCAAACCTCACCTATCACCAGAGTATTACAAGAAAAGCTGATACATTTTCTATTGCCCTGAGAAAGGTAAAGAGATTCAAAGAGAAAGTGCCAGAAATCATGAAAGCAGATAAAAAGCTGTTTCAAAAATTTGGCTCCATCTTCAGGCCCCAGCAAATATTTGTGTAGTGCCATGACTAAGGCTGACAAGGAGACATTTCAGATGATAAGTTCAAGGCACGGATGGGATGGTTCACCTCAGCAGATACTGGAATGAACAGATGCTACATGATGTGATTTTACCAATCCCAGATTCAAAGGAGATACCTCAGCCAGGAGGAATTTAAAGGCCACTCTGTGGGAGAAAAGGAGAGCGTGCAAGTGAAAAATGTGGTTCAAATATGAAATGATAAATATACCCCCAAATAACTAGATTAATTTTAAGAATCAAATTTGTATGTAAAAGGTAAATTTTGTTACATCTGAACTTTGTTATTTGTAAAAAAAGGAAAAAGAAAAAAAAAGTGAAGTGTGTTCTTCCCACAAGAAATCAAATACAAACCAGAAAGTATGTCTCATGATTCAAAATGAGAGACTTCACTGATAGCTGATTTACACTTGCTTAGACACAGAATAGGGGATAAAAATGCAAAAAACAAAAATATGCAATTTTCTGCCTCAAATGAGATAAAGGCACAGTAGTAAGACAAACCTCCCCCACCCCCCCAAAAAAAGACCAGATATGTACATTAGGGACAATAGGTGAAAGGCAGAGGAGGTAAAACTCCAAAGATGTGTGACATTTGAACCTTAACGAAGGCTTGCTATCTTGTTACTCACAGCTCTAACACTGGGCAGTGTATAGAGGCATCACACAGAGTAAAGAGGAAAGAACTAGGACATAATCGGTAACCATGGGAGGAGAATTTCACTCACACTGGGAATGCTTGAAGCTACTCAAAAGTGTGTCCTGGAATAGATAAAATCACAGTTATTAGATGGCCTTAAGCAACAATTCCTTACTAAAGCCAGTGAGTGTACCATAGATCCATCACCTTAATTCCTCATCTTAACTATTCCAGTATTCAGGAAATAGGTTAACTATTCCAGTATTCAGGAAATAGATTGTCCCATTTAAACATACAAATAAGTAAAGATCTCACAAAACATTTTAGCCATAGATTTCATGTATATGAAATCCACTCTTGCTGTTCCCCTAACAAGATGCCTGTGGGCTTGAATATCTTCCTCCTAATTCCTCTGGAGTTACTCTGCTCTACTGAGAAACAGCACAGGGATAAATGGTGGGAAAGGAATTCATTAACTGTTCTATGTGCTCCGAGGTAAATTTTGAATAATTTCACTAGTTTTCTCTTAAGGGAAGGGTAACTCATCATTTCTTGATATTGTTAAAAATCTTACCATAAAATGAAAATATACTCAACCTACTGAAAACATATTTTCCAAAAAATTATTCTTATTTTAGGATACATTTTTGTTTTTACATTTTTATCCATAATTTGATTAAGTCCTATATTTAAGATATTTCTGCAATTAAATATCCATGAAGTAGAGACCTTAAGTCCTTAATTGCATCATAAAGAAAATAATAAAATACTTTTAAAAATCATGTGCACACTAAAAGTTTATCTAAAGCCTCAAATAATACTCTACTGTTTCCACTGATAAGATTCGATGTAACATTTTTCTTCTCTATACTTTTATCTTTCAATAATTGGTAAAAAGTTTTTTTGTTGTTGGTGGTGGTGGTGGTTTTTGTTTTTGTTTTTGTTTTTCCTAGTCCAGGGGCTTGAACTTTGGGCATGAGCACTGTTCCTGGGCATCTTTTGCTCCAGGCTAGAACTCTATCACTTGTGTCATAGAGCCACTTCTGGCTTTTTCCATGGTTAATTGGAGATAAGAGTTTCACAGACTTTTCTGCCTGGACTGACTTTGAACCTCGATCCTCAGATCTCAGATTCTTGAGAAGCAAGGTTACAAGTATGAGCCACTGGTTCCTGGCTTGAAATTATCTATTTTTGAAAAGAAAATTGGAGATGACTTTTCTATTTAAAAAACTTACTTTTAAAACAATAACTTGTCAAGATTTGAGCCAGAAAATGTTCATTTCCTACAAATCTCTAAAACTTAACATTAGGTTTTCTAATCAAAAAAGTTCATTAAGCCCAATGTCCATGGCTCATGCCTAGTAATCCTAGCTACTCAGGAGGCTGAGATCTGAGGATCACAGTTCAAAGCCAGCCCAGGCAGGCAAGTCCGAGAGACTAATTTCCAACAAACTACCAGAAAACCAGAAGTGTCAGTGTGGCTCAAGTGGTAGAGCGCTAGCCTTAAGCTGAATAGCTCAGGGATAGCACCTAGGCCCAGAGTTCAAGCTCCATGAATAACCAAAAACAAAGAACCAAAATAGTTCATTAAAGGGGCTACATTGGTCAAGATGCATTGTATTCATCAACTGCTGTTAAACGGCAACTCCTCTGTACAAATACTAAAAGATAAGTTAAAATGACTTTTTATTGGAAACAAACTTTACAACTTGGAGGATGGAGGAGACAGGGAAGAGGGAGAGGGAAGGGATAGTAGGAGAAAAACAAAGGAGGGGGTAACAATGCTTGACAAGAAATGTACTCATTACCTTAGTCATGTAACTGTAACTCCTCTATACAGCATCTTTGCAATGAAATAAACCTGAAATTTTACTTTTCTTTGGGCCAAAACATTTAGCTCTTTCTTGGAAAGGGCATGGAAATAATTACTTTGGACATGACAGAAGAAGTTTATGATTAATTAACATTTACAATAGGAGAAATATGCATGAAAAAGTCATTTGACAGATGCTTTGATATTAATAAAATACAAAGACACACAATGTGAATGAGAGAAGGGAGTAAAACACTAATCTTGTTACTCATCTCCTTAATATTTTAAGATTAAGCAAGGACTGTAACTACTAACTCCATTCTCTAAAGTATAAGTGTATTTAGTAATTCTCTTGATCATTTTTGAATCAAGAAATAATGAGATTTAAAACAATAATAAATATAGCAAATGACTTGAAGCTCTAAGATACTGATTTGGAACAGAGATACATCTCTGCATGGGACTTTTCTCTTCAGTTCACTTTAGTATATTACATTTCCATCACAGATGAAATATTTATACTCTGCTTTGCCAACCCTAAACTTACCAACCTGTCAAAAACATTTTCAGAGGAGTATAAAAATCCAGATATGTGAACTTAGAATCTTTGTGCCAATTTTCTATTGAATTATTATTGTTTTAAATCTCATCATCTATATTATTTCCTAGGATTTTGGCTGTTCAGTGCTTTCAATATATAAAGCTTAAATTCCAGAAGGAAAAAAAATCCCAATAAAAACTTGACAAAATGAGCTACATCTCATCAAATAAGTTATTCAAGTGGAGAATTTTGTGAAAATATTGTGATCTCTATATGTAATTAGAAAATTGTGAGTTAAAACAACAGGTCTTAGCTCAATAAGTGGAAGGCTGTGAGTTCTGTCCACACCTCTGAAAAAAGAAATCTATTTATCTATTTAGATGTCAATTAGTCTACATTTTTGTCATCTATCTATGTATCTATCTATGTATCTATCTATCTAACTATCTATCTATCTATCAGCATGATATGGAATAGAAATAAAAATAATCCTCATTCATTGCTGATGGGAAAGAGAAATGATATAGTCACTTTTGAAAACAGTTAGAAAACCTATCACAAACCTGAAATTACTCTTACCCATATGATCCAGAATTTTCCGTCACAGTCCCTGGGATTTGGCCAGATGAACTGAAAACTTAGGTCCACACAAAAGCCTACACATGGATTTTTTGAGAAACTTTATTCTGCACTGTGAAAATTTAGAAGCAAACAAATTGTCATCCAGTAGGCAAATGCATGTTAAATTGTGTTATATGGGGAATACAGAATATTATTCAGTACTGAATGAAATGAACAAGAGAAGACTTAAATATATACTGAACATCTACAAGATATATGCTGTTCTGTATAATTCCAACTACAAGAATTTTTGGGAAAGTCCAAACTATGGGGACAGTGACATGATCAATGACTGTCAAGGATGGAAAAGGATGGATGAGTAGGTGAAGTGTAGATAGTGTTCAAAAGAGGGAAATTGTTCTCTGATACTACAATGTAGGACCCATATCACTATATACATCTTTCCAAATCTATGTAGAACATCATCAATAATGGGCCCTAACATTATCCATGCAGTTTCATATGTAGTTCTTTGTCTATATAAGTTTAAAGATATAGTTGATGGATTATTATGTGTGGGAGGTTCAGAAAGGGAGTTTGTGCAGGAGTAAGGAACAATGCTCTTCTAGGAATACTGTCATTCTTGTTCAATAGACTACAAACTTAAAACTACCATACAAATTAAGTTTATCATTTTAAAGAACATTTTAGCTCCTACATATATATATATATATATATATATATATATATATATAATTTAATAAAAAGTAGTCACAACCCTAGCTATTCAAGAAGATAAGATCTAAGGATTATGGTTTGAAGCCAGCCCAGGCAGGAAAGTCTGTGAGACTCTCATATCCAATTAACCACTAGAAAACCAGAAGTGGCTCTGTGGCTCTAAGTGGTAGAGTGCTAGCCTTGGGCAAAAACACTCAGGGACAACACCCAGACCTGGAGTTTAAGCTCTACAACCACCACCGACAACAAAAAATATAGTGAGATTTTCTGTTTCTATTTAGAAAAGTAATTTTGTCTAACTACCTAGTTTGCTTTTATAGGAAGAAATTGAACTAAATCCCTTGCTGAATTTAGACATACATTGTCTTTTAGATAATGATACTTTAAAGCAAGGATTCTATTCACTTTTAGCCCTAGTTATTATGTCCAAAATTCAGTACAAAACAAATTTGAACATTATCTGTTCTTTTGACTCCAAGTAAATTTATTAGGTGAGACACATGAATACACACACAGAATGAGAGAGACAGAGAGAGAGAGACAGACAGACAGAGAGAGACAGAGAGAGAGAGAGAGCAATTGCTGTTGAAAATGACCCTAGATTTCAAGTTTTCCCCTTTAGTGAACACTATCTTCATTTGCATATCCAATGAGCAGCCAACTACCAAGATTTGCTTCCCTTACTTCACACCCATGTTTTAAATCCAAAACTGCACTAAAGAGCATTTAAAGTAAAAACTATAGATAACTGCTTATTTCTGTGAACTTGACTTTAACTGTAGAGATTCTAACGTAATTTTACTGAGAAAAGTACCTAAATAACCTTAGTTATTTAGGTTTTTTTTTTAAATTTGGGTTGTAGGCTGATTGCTTAGACATCTGAGATCTAAGTTGCTTTTTCAAGGCCATTTTTCTTTTCAGTGTGTCAGGCATGTCTGAGTCTCTGTCAATTTAGGGCAGGTTGTAACTTGAAGTGACAAGTGCCACCGTGTGATTTAACAATTCAGGAAGAGGTATTTGTTAGTAGGATTTTTTAAGTTGAATATCTTATGAAACTTGTTAATGAGAAAGTTAATTGCTTTATTGATTATATTTTAGAATTCTGTAGTCATTTTATGTTTTTGAGCATACTTGCCACCAAAAGTAAAAATTAGAAACCACTGCAAAAATACGGATATCAATTTCTTACATATTTTAAATACTAATTCCTCTGAGACACATGGCTTGCACATACTTTCCTTTATTCCATAGGTTAACTTTTCATTCTTTTACTGCATAGATTGTTTTTCTTTGACATATGATTATGTGTTTATATATGTGTATGTAAATTATATATATATATGAATAGGCTTTAATACACATGTGTATCTGAATAACATTTAGCTTTAAATATAAGAAGGAAATCCTGCCTATCACTTGTGATAACATAGATGAATCTAGAGGACATTATATTTAGTAAAACAAGGCAGTCACAGAGAAGATTCAATTTGTGATTCAATTTATTTGAGGTCAAACTCACAGAAATAGAGAATATAATGTTAGATACGAGGAGCCAGATGAAGAGAAATTGGGAGCTCTATCTATTCAAGATTAGTTTTCCTAAAGTACTGCCCCATTGCATAGTGCCAACAGACATTAGTAACTAATATCAGTCTTTTTTTTTCTTTTTCAAAATTTTATTATAAAGGTGATGTACAGAGGATTTACAGTTACTTACGGAAGGTAATGAGTACGTTTCTTTTTGAGCAGTGTTACCCTTTCCCTTGTTTTTTCCCACTTTCCCTCCCCCCACTCCCTTCTCCCTAAGTTGTAAAGTTCACTTAATTGATCTTGTGTTGTGTTCTACACATGCAAATGTGTGTGCATGTGCACTCATGTGCACACACACAGGCTCACACTCACATACACCAGAAATACAGGAAAAGAACAAAATTTTGGAAAGTAGTTAATGTGCCTATTATCTTGAATATCATGATCTATAACAAACAGTTCACAGCTGTATGCATATATGCAAATGAATCAAATCATATTAATTTAAAACCTTCAGTTTTATATGTAAATTACAACTCTATTATACTATTTTAATAAGATATGGATATCATTTCAACCTATATTGAATTCTGAGTTAACTATAAATATTACAAGTTAGAAGTATAAAATATTAATCATAGAAGGCAAAGAACTAAGAAATATATTCTATCATGACCAAATAATTTTTCAGTTCTTCATTTTTATTTCTAAGAAGAGAAAATAAGTCTCATCTATAAATAAATGTCATATGATAGTTTCAGATGTATAAATTTAGGGACAAAATTTATTTTTTCCTACATCTTTGAAAAGCCAATTCTTTTTAAAATCTTTCAGGAAAAACACACCTTTTTGATTATAATAATGTAAGTTTTCAGCAGTCTGTTATTGCATATGTTCAGGACAGTTGATGGAGTTGTTCTGGAATAATTGGTTCACCTCACTTAACATTTTACCTTCACTGGCCTGAATGGAAACAAGAAAATAGAAATATACATAATAGAATGCTTTCAAACTCTTGGAATGCATTCAATAACATCTCTGAGAGGGAGGTTAATATGGTCCCTCAGGCAGATTAAATGAGCAATGCAAATATTACATATTAAAGTGTAAACTAATTCTACCATATTCTTCAATGAAAAAAAGCACTGATTCTAGTTGTCTATCAATTTAGAAACATGCTTAGTTACCAACTTTCAGGTAATAATTTTTCCCTAAGTTCAACTTAGACAAGTAATGAGCATATAAGCTCAAAATGTGATAATAAAAATTTCTACTGGTGTAATAAGAAGAGCATGCTCACTTAATTTTGAAATTCTGTTCTTACTACTCTCAGGTGAGCAATTCAAAGTGAGAAAATATTCGCTTAAACTTACCTGCCTCTGGACTATTCTAATGTGCACTCATTGTCTTGACTAACTTGTATTGTGAAGTTGATTAGAATCAATAAGCTGGCAAAACAAATCTGAATTAATCAAATACAAGGAACTATCTGTCACTATAAGTAATTATCTCTATTTATGTAAGTTTGTCTTATACAGATTGCTTTTAAGAAACTGTTTTAAGGTGAGGGAGGGAAGGGATAATGGGAGAACAACAAAGGAGGGGTTAACAATGCTCAACAAGAAATGTACTCATTACCTTACTCATGTAACTGTAACCCCTCTGTACAGCATCTTTACAATAAAATAAAATTTTAAAAAAGAAACTTTTACATATCAAAGGAGGAAACTATGAAGAAGCAGAGTATCCTAGTGTTTTCATTTAAAGGAGAAAAGACAAATGTTCCTGCTTCATTGTAAGATAGAAAAATAGTCTCCTTTTTAGGTAATAGTTATCTATCCCTGTACTGAACTGAATATATTTTTGCGATCATTCAGTATCAGACCAGCTATTTTTGTAGTAAAATACATCTACTATATGTCTGTTTCAAAACTGACAAATACTATTTTTAATACTGAGGCTGATAAAAGAAAGAACCATATTAACTGATAGAACACATCCATAAATTTC
Organism: Dipodomys merriami; assembly: GCF_024711535.1. Lineage (NCBI taxonomy): Eukaryota > Metazoa > Chordata > Mammalia > Rodentia > Heteromyidae > Dipodomys > Dipodomys merriami. Next base: position 93,834,349 of record NW_027203381.1, on the reverse strand, counting down.
ACAATGATCTTTGATGAAAAGTGGGAGAAAAATTAGGGAGGGAATTACAATGTTGGACAAGAAATGTACTCATTATCTTGTGTTTATAACTGTAAACCCTCACCTTGACAATAAAACTAACTTTGAAAAAAAGAAAAACAATCCAAAAGTAGTTATATGCTCATACAATTAGTGTAAACAGATATTTATTGCAGAAGCCCATCACGGACTACAAAAATAAAGGCAGAAGAGTAAAGGCAGAGTGATATACATAAGAAGTTAACACTAGCATGAGATAGCTGTTTTTCAGAAGAAAGGAAATTAACATACCTTTTTTTTAATCTGGATTTTTTTTTGGAGCAACTCTGGAGAAAAGAATGGAGAAAAGCAGAGCTCATAGATCTTACAAGGTACAAATGGCCTGGAAAGTAGAGGTTTGCCAGCCGAGAAGTTTAGTAATGCATCAGTGTGCTCAGAAATTAATGTTGGCATAGCTGGGGGGCAATTCTAAAGACAATTACCAGAGGTGGTACAATTACCACAAAATTAAATGAAGGGGTTCATTACACTTACAAATGGTAAAGAGGTGCCTGTCTCTTCTCCTATTCTGTCTCCTCTATTTTGATTATGTACTTGGAAACAGGTAAGTTGATAGAAAATGGCAGAAATATGTGCAGCATCAAATTTCAAGTAGATTTGTAGAATATTCTAGAAATTTACACATGTATTGGGTATAAATTGAGTACAATGTAAGAATCTTATCCGGTAATTAAAAAATTAAAAAATATTTCCATGGTAATTAATAAGATTTTGTTTTACTTGGTAGGGATGTCACAGAATTGAAAAACAAAACGAAACAAGACACATGCATTACAAACAAGAACCCCAAATAAATCTTGTTTATTATACTTTTTATGATTTAAATAATAACAAGAATATAAAAATGTATCATTTTTGATGATTATATATACATATATATGTGCATATATATTCATATTTAGTCTAACAACTGTCTATCTGAATATTTTGTTATGGCTAAAAAATTAGATTAATTCATTTTCCTCTTTTCCTTTATTTCCTCTTTTCCTTTACTTAAAAAGAACTGGAATAATGCATAATTATGGTAATAAGGACTTTTTTTTTTTGGTCCAGTTGTGGGCCTGGGCGCTGTCCCTCAGTTCTTCAGCTCAAGGTTAGCACTCTACCACTTGAGCCACAGTGCCACTTCCGGCTTTTTTCTTTTTGCTTATGTGGTGCTGAGGAATCGAAACCAGGGCCTCATGCATGCAAGGCAAGCGCTCTACCACTGAGCCACCTTCCCAGCCCTTAGGGACATCTTTTAACACAAGCTTTTAATAATTTAGTTAAAAAGTTTTGATAAGTTAGTGTACAAGCCCATATAACACATTTTTACTCGAAACATACCTTTGAAACTTCTGTACGTCCTTTTGTGCAAATGGATATCTTTTTCATTTCCTTTATTACAAATTGTTTCAGTTGTTTTAGAATTTTCTATAAAAAGAATAATACAGCATACATGTTGTCTTGCCTATATTCTGTTGATCACAATAGTATGTATCAACAGCTATGTTTTCAATAATAGATTATGCTGTGGATATATTGCTAGCAAGAAACCAACTGCAATCCTTAGTGAAGAGATATAAATTCTAGTTGCAAATTTATTACTCATCCATTGGGTGATCTGTGTGTTTCTTAATCAAGCAGGGCCTCATCCTTTTCCATCCCATTACAGAGTGCAACCTGATAAACTTGGAATCTACTTCAAACCATATATTCTATTATTTCTTGTACACAATTGTTTATTAGTTTAAGAATGGTTTTTAGTAAATGGTAAATTCATTCAATGAAGATCATTGTGAATCCAATTTTTGTCTCCCTCGGGGTTAGCTTTCCACAATTGCTCTTGAGGGAATGGAAGATAAAGTTTGTATTATAAAACAAATTATTCCTCATTACTTCTTTCTCACTACTTGGTCATGGTTCTCCCCGTTTTGCTTATCCAAACCTCAATCAAACTGAAATACATTTCATCTCTCAAAATTCTCAACATAGATTCCCCAAGCAAGGGAGAAACTTCCTGGAGAGTTAATATTTTTATTTGAGCACAATTTTTAGAAAATGAACACAGCTGTACTCATCAACAGGGGGACAAATTTATCAAGCCTCTAAGGATATTCCAGTCCAACAGATTTTTAAGTTTGCCTAACAAAGTAGCACACAGAAATCTATAGCTGACAGATTAAAAACAAGCACAAGACACAGTATTTGTGTCTTTGGATCCAGCCATTCCTTAGTTACTACTTCAATGTTTTCATGTCATTAATTAATCAGTATCCTAGCTATAACTATTTTATTTTTATTTTTGTTTGGAAGGTAATGTACAAAGGAGCTATAGCTACATAACTCAGGAATTGAGTACATTTCTTTTTGAAATGTGTCAACTCTTCCCTCCTTTTCTCCCAGTTTTTCTCTCCCCTCTACCTCAAAGTTGTATAGTTCATTTTTAACATAGTGTCTAGTGTATCTCTGCTGAGTTAATTCACCCTTTGCCCACCATTTGTGTGCTTCCCTTTCCCCTCCCCAAATCAGATAAACTTAAATACAAGACAAAAAGTTACGGGAAAAAAAAGAAACAGCAACCAATAAGGAAGAACAGAGAAATGGAATAAAAAACACAAAATGTAAAATACAAAACCTCTTGTTTTCATTTCTTGGAGTTCATTTCAACAAGCATCATTTTATATGATCATATGCACATAACTATTGAGCCTTTGTGATCCTCTCCTAAGAATATACTCCTTTGGTCTCACTGTATGAATGTTGAGAGTCCTATTTAATTTATCATGTCCAAGTGTAATTTTTTTTCCTTTACCATCCATTGTGTTTACTTGTGGATTTATAGGCACATTCATATACCCTAACTATGTATTTTTATTAGTAAATTGTTCTGATACAAGTTAATACACCATACTTTTATTTTCTTCACTCTTTCCTTAACACTTGATTCCTTCATTTTTTTTTGTACAATCACATTACAATACATGAGGAAAATGCCAAAGTAAACCACATTGAAAAAGAGGAGTATCAGAAAACTTGTCTTCTGAAATCTTTTGAAAAAAAAATAAAGACATACTAAAAGCTTATAATGAATGGTTGATGGCTTGAGTAAAGCTGTAAAACTGAAGAATGTTGTTCACAGATGACCATTGGTTAGATCTGTGACTCTTAATGAATGGAGTAAAGACAGACAGTAAACTTCCTGAGAGTTGGATACATTTAGAATGATCCATTTTTTGACCATTTTCCCATTCATGTACCAAACAATGCTACTTCTTTAGTTCTAAGAGAAAGCTCACAAATGATTGGGGTATTCAAGTATTGCTTTCAAAAAAAGGAAAAAGAAAAAGAGAGAAGAACAGAAAACAGAAAAAAAAGTTACTATTAAGTTAGTGCAGCCAAGAAAGAAGAATTGGAAGTTGATACTTAAAATCCTGCTTTCAGGAAGTGCCATACTTATTCAATAAAAGGAATTTAGATATAAATTTTGCTATCTTAATCTCTTACAAGTTTTCAAAACTCAAAAACAACATGAGCAGATAAAATGTTCTCTCTACTCTAGCTTTTAAAAACTACAGATGAAGTAAAACAAAATGAAACAAAATAAAAATCAAACAAAAACACATGGCTTTATTGTAAGAAATGAATGTAAAGAAATAAACTTCCTTTATAAATACAACTTAATGATGCTAGGCAAAGATATGATTTATATCAATTTTAACTTTAAAAATTATTTCTCAGTTCAGTTTTTTTTAGTCCAGTTGTTATTACCTATATTAGGAAGCCATTAAAAATGAGAGAAATGGAGGAATTTCAGGCCCAAAAGAAGACATATAATAGCACAGGAAGTACCATTGTAAATCCTATTTAAATGTAAGCAACTGATTCACAGTGACTCTTGTAACATACATGATTAAAGTGTCATTGATTTTAAAGAGAAAAAGAAAGCAAGTAATTGTATTAGAGTCCGAAACAAGCTGGGCTACTTCAGCAAGTTTGGCAATAAAAATCTGTCAGGGATTTTAAGGTTTAGATTAATTAACATTTAATTTTATTCTTTGGTTAATTAATTCATACTACTTTTCCAAATATTCTTCTTCTTTTAGGTTTAGTTGGACAACTATGTGTTACAAAATTGCAATTTTCTAGTCAGTAATTTATCTAGATAAATATTTGGCTTCAAAGAAGAAGGAAGAGAAGAAGGAGGAGAACAAGGTTATATAGGTAACAAGTACACAGCAGATGATATGGGCCAAGCACTAAATTAAGGACTGTAAATACATGATAATGTATGCATGTTCCTAAGAATACATAATTTTCATTGCTATTTAAGAATCCTAACAATTCTGTGAGATGAGTTCTATTATTATCTCCAAATAAAATTGGAATACTTAGGCACAGATAAGTTACATAATCTTCCGACAAGCCGTTGGAAGTTAACAGGAAGATCCAGAGTTCAAATCACAGTTCAAAAACCATATTGGAGCTCATGCCTGTAATCCCAGCTACTCAGGAGGCTGAGATCCGAGGAAAGTCTGTGAAACTCTTATCTCCAATAAAACTAGAAAACCAGAAGTGACGCTGTGGCTCAATTGGTAGAGCGCTCGACTTGAGCTGAATGAGCACAGGGACAGAGCTCAAGTCGAGTTCAAGCCTCACGACTGACAAAAGCAAAAACAAACCACATTGAATTCAGCAGAGTTGGGATTTTCTAATCATTGCACTTTCAAAAGTGAGGTTTTTTTTTTTCTTAATTAAGACCGTGAATATTATTTATCCCTTCTTATGTCAACCCCTAGCCTCAGGTATAAATGACTAGTGTTAATCTTATAAAGTAAAGGGTTAATTACAGCTTAAAGTTTTCAGTCCATGAACAGATGGATCTTTGCTTTCCACAAGACACACATTATGGCAGGGCAAAACCACTTACTTTTAGCCAAGAGGAAAAAAGGGAAAAGTGAGAAAACAAAGAGCTGCATTCTTAAGGATTCACACATTTCTAGTAGGGACACTCTGGAGAAAAAACATTTAGCATAGGGATCTTTGAGGTATGTTTAATATCCAAACTATAGCACTTACAGTATATATTATTGTGTATCATAAGTGATATAAAATTACACAAAGGACTTATTTCCATAGTGACATTCCTTAATTAGAAAACTGTAAAAACTTCTTTCCCATGTCTTGGCAGCATATAGTAAAATAAGGTAATAATATATATTTTGGCTAATATAATCAAGTTCTTGATATGAATGGTAATAGTTCCTATAAACTTAATTGAAATGAATAAATGGATCAAGAGTAGACACAATGGAATTTTAGTCATCCATTAGAAATAATGATATTGTAACATCTGTAAAGAAATGGAAAGATCTGGGAAAAAAGTATGTTAAATGAAGTAAGGCAGGCCAAGAGAGACAAAGTATGTATGTTTTCTTTTATATGTGGAAGCTAGATTATTTTGTTTGAAAGGGGTGATGTTGAGCAACATATATTCTATTCATAAATGCCTTTGTTAAATGGCAACTCCTTTGTACAACTACATACAGATAATAAAAATATACAAACAATAAAATAAGAAAAAGTGAGCAGCAGAAAGAATGGAAACATAGTTTAAATAGGAATTCAGGTGGACCCATTGCAACAATGAGATGTACAAGTTGTTATGTCGCAAAAGAACTTTACAACTTTGTCTGGGGGTTAGGGGGTGGGAGGGTAGGGGAGGTTGGGGGGGTGGGGAGATGAGAATGGATGGGAAGGGGAAACAAAGGAGGAGGCAACAATGCTTGATAGGAAATGTACTCATTATCTTGCCCATGTAATTGTAACCCCTCTATACAGTATTTTCACAAAAAAAAAAAAGAAAAAGTGAGGAAAAACAAATTTAGTACTCAAAAACATGAAATATTTAGGCACTTGATCATAATTATTCATGGAAAATGCAACTTTTTAATCTATTTAATCACCTATTCTATACCAAGAAGCTTTGCTATAGAGTAGAATTTTAGCCAAATAATAGATAAATTAAACTTAATTGCTTCTGAGGCTCTCATTTTATTGAAATCATTATTGCAACCTTATATCCTAATTCTTTGAGAAAAACCAATTTGTTATATTAACCTCTCTTTCTTCTAGATTCTATTAGAAAACCATCAACTGAAATAAAACTAATCCAAGTTCTCCATATGAACATGTTTACTTGACCAAGGCTCTTTACTGTAATGGTTTTCTCCCAAGTTCTATGTCTCCCCTTTTCTGCTAATGAAATGAAGTATACATGTATATTACTTTATTTTTTGAATATTTTCTTTTATTTATACTCAACTTTAAAATGTAGTCACTAATTTCAAAGCAAAGCAATATGTTTATTTCACTACTTTTTCCAAATATTTCCCTTAGTTGTTATCATTATTTACTTTAATGTGTAAGTTTAGGAAACTTTAAATTTACAGGTTACTGGAACATTCTCAATATATATGCTTTTCATCATTTATTATATGATTTCATTTGACTGGCACTCCTGATCTCTATTTTACTATACTTAACATAAATCCTTTCCTATAGCTTTCAATTCACCAAGTACTTTTCCTCTTTTAAATTAACTCTTATTATAAAACTCAGTGGCAATATATTACCTTAAATATGGCTTTCCTTCCTTTAAACACATTAACTACAGAGTCACAGAAATATTTTTGAAGTGAGTGAAAAGATCTGATGAAAAATGTTAATAATCCATTCCAGAACTTTGTTTAACTTACCCAACCTCAACTTGTGAATTCCAACTTTCACATATTGCTGAGGAATGAAGAGCAAATTAATGTCAAGAAATAGTAAGAAATCCCCTCTTCTACTTTCCATTCCTTTCTCTCTTCTCCATTCCATTTTCTCTCTATTTTTCTCTCTCCCTCCTTCCTCTCCCTTTTTTTCATTATTTCATTATGCCTCTTAACATGCAGATTTTCTTTCACACAGCACATAAAGAAAAATAAAAGTTTATAATTGCATCTCTGAACAAGTATCATAAACTCTTGTTAAAATTTCCCCAATGGACTGCATGTTGTCTGTAATTTACACAACTGGAGCTACGGATATGAATTCTAATGTGTCTAAAACTCTTTTCCACATAATGACTGCACAGATGTGACTCAATAGGCATTCAGCAATGACCAGTGTTGCAGATCTTGAAGCTTCCTGTTCCATTCTGGCTTAACCTGTCAATATACTGATATTCCTAAGAGTTTGCCTGAAGCAACTAGCACACTCTGGAGTTAAGGAGCAATTACAGAGGATGTTTAACTTTTAACTGAATTCCGGAGTTTAACTGTCATTTACAAGATTACTCAGGATGACATTCCTGAACAGTGAGCTCTCAAGATCATTAAGATTTAATTTTCTTTAGGGATAGAACACAGGAGGTTATATGCAGTTTATTACAGCTGACCCTTACACTTAGACAATATTCTAGCATTATTGGCTTATGAAGTACATTTCTGTGGCCTTGATTATTACGTACTTTCTCCCCCAATGCTACTTGAATTCCTGAATTAGAGCCTCTCAATCCATTATAGAAAATTAAAGGCTCTCTCCCCATTATGGAGAATAGCATCCTGGTCAAGAAGGAAAGTAGAAGACGATAGTCCTTTTCCCCCCTCCTCCACCCCCCCACACACAATAAGGACAATTTGATTTGTAAGATTCAGAAAAGAAGAAAATGAAGCTTAGATGAGTTAAAAATAAACTAATATGTACTTATAAATTTAACCTTAAAATCACATATTGAATTTTGTTTCAATTATTGTTGCTGGAAAATTGCACACTCTTAACAAAAGTCTCACAGCACTTCAAAAGATAACATGACTAATCAAATTATATTATTGGGAAGCCTAATGTTCAGAGTAGTCTACCTAGCCATACATAAGTCTCGAAATTAGAGTGTCAGTAAATTAAAATTAAATAAAAATTCAAATTTAGGTTTTAATTGTGTAGTTGCATTTTGAGTATAGCCAAGCGTGTAATAGCCAACACATTATAATACTGAGCATCACAGAGAGAGGACGCTTCAGTCATCTATTGATTAAATATCATTGTCTTGTATGGAGGAGGTAATGAAACTTCCAGTAAACCTGATTCTGTCTGTTAGGCATGGCATAGTGCACTGGTTACTACTCGGTCTACTGTTTATGAGCTTCAAAGGCACACTAAATCTTTTTCTGTTGTCTGGTTCTGTGGCAGCACAGTGAAATGAATCTGAATAGAAAAGCTGATGGCAAAGCCTTCTGAAAGAAACTTAGCCTGGTATAAGAAACTGTCTAAAAAGAATGCAAGACTCAGAAGCAGATGTTTGTTAGGTGGACTGAGGATCAAGTATGAAGACTGGCATACATGGAAGAAAAGGCAGATGAAGGCACAGTAAGATTAGATGCCAGAAATCCAGGAATGGAAGTTTTAAATTTGTATAATTGAGTCAAAATGACTATGATAAGGACAATATTTATAAATCTACACATGATATTTTATGTTATCACATTAGCTGCCCCCTAATTGGTTTAATTGTATTCTATGAAACAGGTATGATCAAGGTAAGCAAATTACAAATATTGCATTATCCTTTATAACTACTCAAGTAAGTAATTTATGCTATTTTGGTAGAGGGGATTTAAAACCAGTAAAGTAACTTCCTCAAAACTTACCTGAAATGTATCTATTTGATTTAAAATCCATGATTTTGACACTAGAGATAATAGGAATAGAATTCTTCCACACCCTGAAGTACAGATTGAGCATACTTATTTTCAAAATACAAAATTTGACGTGCTCCAAAATCTGAAACTCTTTTAATGTCAGTGTGACACTTCAATTGGAATCTTCCACACCTTATTTCATGTGATAGGTCTCATTCAAGATATTGATGAACTAAAAGTGTTACATAACATTAGCTTCAGGCTAATGTACATAGACTTCACATTTGGATTTGGGTCTGTGCCCAAGATACTTTATTATATATGCAAATATTACAAATTTTTAAAAATCTGAAATTTGAAACACTCTGGTAACTAGCATTTCAGAGGAGGAACATTAAACTTTTTCTTCCATAAAATTATTTACTCAACACAAAATTCTTAAAATATTCAATTTCTAGATTAGATGCTAAAATTACCCTAATTACATCTGACTCATAAGATAAGAACAACATAGTCTCTTTTTAAGAAGCTTTGAAAGTCTATGGTGACTAGTATGAATGAAGTGAGTAAATTTCAAGGTTTCCTAAATCCTGTGCCCCAATTGTAGTTCGGATTATTTTGGGTCGTACAGAATTTGAAATATGTGGGTTTTAACTACATTATGTTCTTGGTATATAAAGATTAGGAAAGTGACAATTTAGTAGTTCAGGGTAAATAAAGATCTGAGGCTTTCTTTTCCACATTGAAACAAATAATAAAGACAATAGGCATAATTATCACATTATTATTGTATTGCCTCAAAAGAACTTCTAGCCCCTTTTGAGTGCTGAAAGAAAATATTTTCTATATTTTCAAATGACTTAGGATGTTTTTCCTTAATATTAAAATGAAATAAAAATTGTAAATGAATTTTTCAGAATTTTTTATTGTCAAAGTGATATATAGAGACATTAGAGTTACATAAGTAAGTTAATAAGTACATTTCTTGTCAAACTTGTTACCACTTCTCTCATTTTTCTTCTCCCCTTTCCCCTCTCTCCTCCTCTCCCATCTACCTCCCCCCAAGTTGCACAGAGCATTTCCAACATATTGTCTTATGAGTATCACTGTTGCATTAGGTTCCCCCACCTTGTCCTTTGTTTCACCATTCTGTTGTTCCCCTTCCCTCCCCTAATTCAAATAAATGTATATACAATACCAGAGTACCAAAATCAAATAGAGTGGCAACAGAGGATACACTATAGGGGAAGAACATAAAAAAGAAACAAAAAATCAAATTAAAACAACAACAAAAACCTTAAAGTGAATATTGTGATAAATGAGTTCTATTTTTATTTTGTAATGCCATGAACAAGAAATTGAGTGAAAATGTGAGATTCTCAGTTTAAACCGTAGAATCAAAACCAAAAAAGAAAAGGAAAAAGTTGCTGCTGTACACTGATGTTCATTTTTGGTCTCCATTTTCTTCTTTTCATATAAAAAATATAAAATTATGGTATTAAGTGTCTAATTCACGTTCTGGAATGAAATAGAGCTAATGATTATAATATCAAGGATTTATTATTTCTTAGTACCTCCTCTCTTTAGGATTTCCCATATATTCAAAGAATAATAAATTGGGAAAGATTCTTGTTTTTTATTTATTTATTTATTTATTTATTTTACTTTATGTGGGGACTAGAAAGGGAAATGAAATCTCCTGACTGGGAGTTTCTGGGGAACTTGTGAATCAGAGAAAATAAACCAGAAGTCATCAGACCCTCTGGTGAATAAGTTTGGTTAAATTCCTTTCCATTTGGGAATTTAGTTCTCTCAACTTTAAAATGAACATCTCAGAATACATTCTTCCTATGGTTTTCTGACTTGGACATTCTGAAACGTTAAATGAAAGGGAAATTTTACTCTAGAATGCATAGCCTCTCAACTTAGCAAAACAGTGACTGATGTTGCATGGATACAGGAATGAAGCCTGGGAACTATTCCATTGGTGTAGCCTGATTAAACATATTAAGGCTATGAGCATATAATAAACCAAGCTTGTCCAGTAAAAGGGAACAATTTGCATCATGTGGTTATAGAATTCTGTCTCTGGCAGAATAATACACTTCTCTGTTTCTGTTATCTAATGAAGAAAAGGAGACTGCGGATTTAAGTAAATAAAGCTGAAATTAAGTGAATGCCTGTCCAGAGGCAGAAAAGATTAAGGGCTCTTTTCATCAATATTTAATTTACCAAGACACTCTAGTTTAAGTAACTTTCTTGTACTGCTTGACAGCTTGGTTCACTCTTCAGTGAGCCAAGGCTGTTCCTAAAATAAGCGCGCTTCTGCTATAGCATCTCATCAAGGTTTTGCCAACATGTTTTGTGTGACATGGGAAAAGATACAGCCCTCTGTGCAAGTCGTGAACCTAAATAAAGATAAAAACATCCGCGACTTCAAAGTTCAAGCTGTGTGCATGACTCAGGCTGGTAGGGCCACAGCTTGCCAGAATTGAATTGTTTTACTACATTTATTTCTTTGCATTCTGTTTTAGAAAGATGTTTAATTCAAACAAAGGAAAAGTGTAGTCCCTCGTAGTCATAAAATTTAACATTGAAATAGCCTTCAGGATGGGAGCATTGTGAAGCACATTATTTTCCATCTGTCCTCACTCAATGTTAGACTCAACTGCCTCAGAAGATCATGGAAATGATACAGTTCTAAGGGAGGAAATACAGAAAAATATATTGTTCTCCTTTCCAACTTTTTAGGTATAAGTTTATTTCTGTGCATTCTGTGCATAATAGAATTTTTAGCCTCTGTGTCCAATATGCTGATGAAACCCATTCCCTCATGACCTTCCTCTTGAGACTATTTCTTCTTCTCAGGAGCATCTCATTAATTTTATGCAGGAAAGTTAAATTTAGTAAAAGGAACCTTTCATAACCAAGAGTCCTTGCTGATCTGGGAGCCTGTCAAAGTGATTCTGTGCCAACTCGGACCTGGATTGGAAGCCTCCAGTTTGGCCAAATGTTGTGCTTATTTTGTGACAAAGATGAAAGTCACAGTTGTATTTCAAAGGAGGCCATCCAGTTTATTTTATCCCTGTATCAACTGTTTCAATCTGTGTCTCCAAGACTGAAGGTTTTGTAAATAAACAGGTGTCCACATATTCCAGTATGAATTATGATTTCATGGAGCCAGAGAGTGTTGATTTACATGTAATTATTGTGGTATTGCAGATTTAATTGTATTTTACATTTCTTCTATGTCTGTATTGTTACTTCTGTGTTAATATTTCTAAGTGTTTCAGAGTAGGTATGCTGGAATAAAGGATATGGTTTGATATGTACCTTGAGAACTAGACAAACTCTGTTCAGTGTAAGAGATGTTTATGGAATGTTTTTTTAGGTGATAATAAGGACAGTCATCTTGCATTTTAGTGTACATGATCTGTGCATTGATATAGTTATCCAAGTAAATAAATAAAATAAGTATTCCCAAATATTTGTTATAAATAATGTCTGATATATTATTGCATATATATTCATGCACAAGCATTTGTGCAAAAGCCCAATTCCTTCTAATTAACTAATTTTTCAGACCACCTGAGAATTCTCTATTTAAACATTAAACATGCTATATACATGCATTTGTAACTAATTCATCAAACTAAATGCCCAAGGTGACTAATTTACAAAGCACAATAATTTAGGCATGGAAAGATAAATTTAGAGGGCTTGTATTGTTTTCATGACTGAATTTACTTTGCAGCAATGGCAGACTATAGAACAATTTTAGGTGTGTTTCATATATATTCTATATAGCATAATATTAAATAGTATAGAAAATATCTTTAATAAACTTAGTATTATTTTTTTCTAGAGCAGTTAATATATTTTATTAATGTGTTTACTTCATAGATTATGCATAAGCTTTTTATGTACAGATTTAAGAAATAGGCAAGAGTAGCCATATTGATCATACATATCTTTTGTTTCATAAACATTCATATACACACAATTTTGGTGCAGAATGATCAATTATTTAATTTAAATGTGTAACTTATTCAATGAGAAATGCAGTCACAGCAGGTTGTCAAAACACTTCATAACCAGAAACCAAAAGAAAGCATGTCTTCTGTATTTTGAAAACACTTTAATAACTCAAACTCTTTCAACAGTCATTATTTTAATGTTCTAATTATTTAAATCCATACATGAATGAAATGCCATAGCATTGTGATTTCATCTTGTCTACAAAGCAATTTGTTCGATGGATACCTTAGAAGCTAGTTGTCAAAAAGATAACCTACTTTACAGCACAGCATCTGGAAGTTGTTGCATGGCTAAGGTGGATGGTTGGGACACAAGTCTCTCCTCCTCCAGCTGATTTTCTTGGTCATTTCACAGGCTGATCAAAACATTCCAAGGACAAGAGGGTAGAAGTACTTTTCAGATACCTACCTACCTAGGTCATATTTGCTACTAGACTACTGGCTAAAGCAAATCACATTCAGAAGTTAGTGGGGTAACAGCAAGGGCATGGGAAAATAAATGAGAATAGTATATAGGACAATAATTTGTGAATTGTGTGGTATCCATCATATTGAATAGGCTTTCTATAGTTCCAAAAGACTACCATTTCTTTTTTTTTTTTTTTAACCCATCCAGGTATCAGTAGTCTCTAAATGTGTTCCCTAAATCAGCTAAGACATGCACAACTTTTCAAGTCTAATCCCAGTGATATTCCACTGAGAGAAACTAGGAGGGTGCTGAGGACAAAGGTCTGTATTAAACTTCTTATACTAGTCTATGAGGAAAATAGAGATCCATGGAGCACGCAATGTCATAGCTGCGCTGAATTTTCAAAATTCAAGGTCAGCAATGAGGGTTGATTGTATCCATTTCTAACTTTATCATCCAAAATGTCAATTTACCTCCTCAAAGAAATTCATTTTCTTTGATTCCTAGAAGAGTTAGGAAACAATAAAATTCATGTCTGTTGGCTTCTTTCTTTTAAAAGCTTTAAAGTATTTCTCCATTAAGATATTCAAATCAAAACAAGCCTTTTTGCTAAAAAGGAATAAGAATTTTTTGTATTACAAAATCACTTTTCAAACTACGAACCCATAATTGTAGCAAAATTAAAAAACAAACATTGAGTAACCTCTTCAGAAACAAAAATGATTATAACAATGAAACCAGTGAATGATGGTAGGTATTCTGCTATTAAAATGATCTGCTGTTTGTAATATATAATTTTCAATGTTGTTTTTCATACAGGTTGACATTGATGCCAGATTTTCAAATTCATACTTTCTCAAAGGAATTTTTCAGAAGATTTTTATCTCACCTTTGTAACCATACAGATTAACAAACAAAATCAAATACAAGTAGGTTTTGCGAATCTAATGCTATGAAACAAATATCTGTACTCAACACTGAAGTCAGATTTTGTGATTTCTTGTAAATGCTTCTTTTGACAACACAACATTTCAAAGCACCAGACTAGTTATGGAAATGATGTGAGGAGGCTTCTTTCCTAAGGGTATCCATATGTTGGGGTAGGCTTGGATCCAGTCCTGCCTAGAAGTTGGGGAACTAACTAATGAGACCCAGTGTTTCTTCCTGCTGACAATTGTATATGCCGTTATAAATCTTTCAAGTTATACAATTACTGAAACAGGTTTTGAACAATTAAATGTTAAATTTGTTACAGAAGCAGACGGCAAAACTTAATTTTCATGACTTTTAAATGTAAAAGCTTGCCAGTCACCTTATTTACTTGTCTAAATTTGAGGCTCTGAAGTATCTCAAGTAGAAACTGAGGGGTGCATGAGGTATAATCAAAATGGGAAGAAGGCAGGAACAGATTGTTTCACATCAGGCTAGCTTGTTATCCTGGATTGTCTTCTCAGCCCGAGGTGCTTTGACACTTTTTCTAGCACATATAAAAATATTTTTTCCTTCTCTAGTCAAAATTGTAAGTATTTAATCAATCAATGTATTTTATTCTATTTCCTGATTATATCAATGAGTAGCATCTTCAAAGGCCTAACCACACAGTCTATTGAAAACCATGTCTAAGTAAACCATAAAATCTTTTTCTCAAGTCAAATACATAAGCTGAAAACACAAAAATGTATATCTTATTGTAAAGATCATAATGCTACCTACACAAATATTTTGTACAAATATTAAGAAAAATGTTTGATTCCTGAGTCAATCATAAACACTAAGGTAGTTAATGAAGACAATTATTCAATGAAAATAAATATTTAACTAAATTTACTGTGCAACATCAAACCACGTGTAAATTATTGGCTTTTTCCACTTTTTATCTATTAATTTCTTCAAAGTAATTACTATACAATGGTAGACACTGTGTAAATTCTGAGAAGGCAGTCAACCTTCCAGAATTAACTGTCTAGTAATACACACACACACACATACACACACATAATACACACACACACACACAAATACACAAAAGAAAATTATAAAAGAAAAATACATAGAGGATAATATAACCTATGGCTATAAAGTCTGAAGATCAAGTCAACTATCTGACAGAAAAAGGTATTTGAGCAAAAATTACATTGCATTCTTGAGAACTGAATCATAATTCTTCCTGTCTGACCTACTATGCTTTCTCTAATCCCATAGCAAACCTTGTCTATTATAGAATTTCATACATTGTTTTCTCTTGAATTGACTTCCAGATTTCAACAATAAGTTCATAGAGGAGAGCTATGTATTTTCAGTGTTTGTAACCCCAGCAATGAAATATAAAAGGCTTCCAATAAGTGCCTATCACAGGAATAAATGACTTAAATGCATAGTTGCATACTATATTTGAATAATCATGTTAATTTCAATGAGCACAAATTTATATGAATATAATTATTTTATCATTGAGCAGCAGAGTTCTTTTTAGGTAGGAGATATTGCTTAGAAGATGAGGCTTCTCTGATGTGGAAAATGAGCCCCTGGGGCTATACTGAGAAGCAGACAACAGAAGAAAACTAGCACATATATTTCTACGCATAAACATATAATGAATATTTTAAAAAGATAAAATGAGTTTGAATAAGGGGGGACTCATAGGGTGGGGTGGATACATTGAAAGGGAATCGGGGCAAATAGAGTCAGAATACACAGAATATACATATGTGATAGAAAAAGTGGAGAATGTGTAATGAGACTGGGAAAGGGAAGAAGCAGGATGGTGGTAAACAGTGGAAGGAATGACACTACTCAAGAAGCACTGAACATTTTTTTAAGTATTCATCCTATTTTATTTTATTTTTTATTTTATACATTTTTTATTATGAAAATACCTTACAGAGGAGTTAGGAGGAGGAAACAATGCTTGTTAAGAAATGTACTCATGCCGGGCGCTGGTGGCTCACGCCTGTAATCCTAGCTACTCAGGAGGCTGAGATCTGAGGATCGCGGTTCAAAGCCAGCCCGGGCAGGAGAGACCGTGAGACTCCTATCTCCAATAAACCACCAGAAAACCGGAAGTGGCGCTGTAGCTCAAGTGATAGAGTGCTCGCCTTGAGCTGAAGAGCTGAGGGACAGCGCTCAGGCCCAGAGTTCAAGCTCCACGACCGACAAAAAAAAAAAAAAAAAAAAAAGAAATGTACTCATTACCTAGCACTGAACATTTAAATGGACCAGTTAAATGGCAACTTCCTTATGCAACCTTTTGAGTTTTAGAAAAATGCATGTTGTCAAGAGAAATTTGGGAAAGAGAAGAATAGAATTTGGGATTCAGATAGGTCAAATGTGGCAATATTGAATACAAGACAGGAAAATGACCAGGCAGCATTTTCTAGTAATGAGAAATAAAAATATGCTGAATCATGAGAAAGTCTAATATATAGTTTACACTCTTTATATTTATGTAATATAAAAATTTCTAAAAGTTCAATTAATTTTATAATGTGTATAAATGAAGCATGACTTTTTAAAACCCCTGGTTAAATATCCAGTGAAGCATTTACAGCTTAGGTGAATGGCTATAGCTAGAATGGATGAAGGATGATCTATGCCTTAGATGAGGGCTTACCAGAATTTCTAGTCCTAGATATTATGAACATATTGGTACTGTATCAAACTATCTCACAAGAAACAACCACAAACTATAGCAAGCTCTATGACAAGTGTTTTCTATATTCAGCCCAGTAAACGTGTAGCAATTGAGCATTTTCTGTGTTAGGAACTATGAAATTGCTAACAGACATTGGCACAAGTCTCTAATATCTCTTATCCTGCCCATGTAATTGTAGCCCCTCTGTACAGTATGTTCTCAAATAAAATAAAATTAAATTAAAAAAAAAAAGAATGAGAACTCACAGATGAAACATTACTTCTTTCTTGCCCAAATACCAAAATTTCAGTGAATGAAGCTGGACTCCACAAAGGGCAAATATATTTTGCTAAGATAAGATTAAATTTCAGAGAAGTTTCTCTTTAAGTCTTTAGCCCACATGGCAAATAGACACATGAAGAAATGCTCAACCTTCCTAGACATAAAAGAAATGCAAATCAAAACAACATTGAGATACCACCTCACCCCAGTTAGAATGGCTATAATCAAGAACTCTAATAACAACAGATGCTGGAGGGGATGTGGCCAAAAGGGAACCCTACTGCATTGTTGGTGGGAGTGTCAACTTGTTCAACCACTTTGGAAAGTAGTATGGCGGTTCCTCAAAAGACTTTGGGGGGAAAAGGCTGGTGGAGGAGTTTGGGGGCACAGGGGAGGGGAGGGAGATGGAAAGAGATGGGAAGAGATGGGAAGGGGAAACAAAGGAGGAAGCAACAATGCTTGAAAAGAAATGCACTCATTACTTTGCCCATGTAATTGTAACCCCTCTGTATGGTATTTTCACAATTTTTAAAAAAAGACTCCACATAAAGCTCCCCTATGACCCAGCAATCCCACTTTTGGGCATTTACCCAAATGATCACAAACAAGACCATACTAAAGCTACCAGCACAACTATGTTTATTGCAGCATTATTTACCATAGCTAATATATGGAACCAACCCAGATGCCCCTCAGTAGATGAAAGGATCAACAAAATGTAGTACATATACACAATGGAATTCTATGCCTCCATCAGAAAGAATGACATTGCCTCATTTGTTAAGAAATGGAAAGACTTGGAAAAATTATATGAAGTGAAGTAAGCCAGGCCCAAAGAAACATAGGTCCCATGGTTTCCCTTATTTGCAATAACTAGTATATGTCTGAGTCAAGCAGAAATGGTCAGATAAGTTGATGTTAGGTGAAATGAACCCCAAGTTAAGGACTCAAATGTTTTTTTCTTTCTTGTGATTGTTTCTAACATATTTATAAGATGATTTCTTTGCTGCTTTGTGTGTCCCTTCCCCAAGATATAACCCTTGTTTTCACTGTATTTGATGTTGGTATACTTTGTGGAGGGGAAGGGAAAAATCAAATTGCTTAAATAGGGATACAGATGGACCCATTGCAACAATGAGATTTACAAGACTTTATGTCAAAAAACGAACTTTACAAGTTTGGTGGGACGGGGAAGGGGGCGGGGAACAGGGGAAGGAGGAACAGGGTGGGCGGGGAGAGATGGGAAGGGATGGGAAGGGGAAACAAAGGAGGAGGCAACAATGCTTAAGAAATGTACTCATTACCTTGCCCATTTAATTGTAACACCTCTGTGCGGTATTTTCACAATTAAAAAAGAAGATTAAATTTCAGCATCTGAACTATGGTATGCTTGATGAGTGCAGTTAGAAAATAAATCTGCAGGAAACAGAATAAGAGTCCCTCATGAACACTTGGTTGAGTGTTAGACTGCACATACTGCACATATGTACAATAGACTGACCCAAAATCATTGTTGCTTGGTTGAGAATGCATTTGTTCTGAAAGATAAACATAATTGACAGGTATTGGAGATCAAGCCCATCTAGTATAGATAGACATCATTAACATCTCATTAAGTTATTTGGCATTGTGACAGACAGACAGTCAGACACACACACACACACACACACACACACACACACACACACACACAAGCAAATGCCAGTTTATTAATAAGAACCACACTGTGAAACAAGCTATTAATAAAATAATAGTCTAAAGTCAAGATCTGAAATTATGTACATTTTGGGCTTAAAAGCTACATTTGAAGAGATTGAGGGACATTGGGAATTCTAGAGATGGAACCTCATAAAGCATAAAAAAGTCTATACTCTTCTTTTTAACCTGGCCGGGGGCTTGAACTCAAGGTCTGGAGACTGTCCTTGAGCTTCTTTCGCTCAAGCTAGCACTCTATCACTTAAGCCACGGTGCCACTTCTGGTTTTTTCTGTCTATGTGGTACTGAAGAATCGAACCCAGGGATTTATGCATGCTAGGCAAGCACTCTACAGCTGAGCCACATTCCAAGCCCCAAGTCTATGTACTTCTAAGGTGAGCATCTGGTAATGGATTTGCTTAATAGAACTGTTAACTCTGCAGAAATCTGAGGCATTTGTAAAATGTCATCCACAACAGACAGAACACAAGAAATACACACTCTGACCTGTACTCTAGAAAGACTTAGAAGACAAAAACTTAAAAGATAGTAGTATAAATATTTTCAACAGATCAATAAAAATACATTTAACAAATTAATAGGATATTCCATTTTATTTTTAAAATAAGTTTTTTATTGTGAAAATACTGTACAGAGGGGTTACAGTTACATGAGCAAGGTAATGGGTACATTTCTTATCAAGCATTATTGCCTCCCCCTTTGTTTTTCCCTTACCATCTCTTCTTTCCCATCTCCACAACTACACTCTCCTCCTTTCCCCCCTCTCAATTGTAAAGTTCATGTTTCTGCATAGCCTCTTGTACATCTCATTGTTGCATTGGGTCAACCTGTATCCCTATTTTAAAAATTTAATACTCAGGTAGATGGAGATCTAAGTGAACCTTTAGAAACTATTAAAAGAAATAAAATATTGTCACAATAAAAAAAGAACTGAAAAATACTCTAAAGTGAAAGAAAAAAAAGAAAAATTTTTTGGGTTGTAAGTATATTTTAGATATGAGACCCTTATCTATTGTATGGCTAGTGAAGATCTTCTCCCAATCCATGTGCTTTCTATTGATCTTGCTAGCTATGTCCTTTGCCATGCAGAACCTCTGCAGTTTCATGCAATCCCATTTGTCCAACCTTTCTTTGATTTGTTGTGTTTCTGGGCTTTTATTAAGAAAATTTCAGCCAGATGCCTGTGGCTCACACCTGTAATCTTAGCTACTCAGGAGACTGAGATCTGAAGATCACGGTTCAAAGCCAGACCTGGCAGGAAACTCCTTGAGACTCTTATCTCCAATAAACCACTAGAAAACAGGAAGTGGTGCTGTGGCTTAAGAGGTAGAGTGCTTGCCTTGAGCTGAAGAGCTGAGGGATAGTGACCAAGCCCTGAGTTCAAGCCCCAGCACCGATCCAAAAAAAAAAAAAAATTCAGCCTGTGCCAAGGAGCCCTAGAGTTTCTCCTTTTACTCTGAAGTCATTGATCCAATTGGAGTTGGTGTGGGTAAAGGGTAGATACATAAGGATCTAGCTTTAGTTTTCTACAGGTGTTTAACCAATTTTTCCAGCACCATTTACTGAAAAAGCTGTCTTTCTTCCATTCTATTTTTTGAGATCCCTTATCGAAGATTAGGTGGCTATAGGTCTGTGGGTTCATTTCTGGTCTTCTGTTCTATTCCATTGGCCCCAGGTCTGTTCCTGTGCCAGTACCAGGCAACAAATCCTCAAAGATACAACTGCCCTATTAATAAGTAGGCTAAAGACTTAAAGAGAGGCTTCTCTTTAAATAAGAGTGGCCAATAGACACATGAAGAAATGCTCAACCTCTCTAGCCATAAAATAAATGCAAAACAAAACAACATTGAGATTCCACCTCATCCCAGCTAGAATGACTATAATCAAGAAATCTAATAAGAACAGATGCTGGCGAGGATGTGGCCAAAAGGGAACCTTACTGCATTGTTGGTGGGAATGTAAACTTGTTCAACCACTTTGGAAAGCAGTATGTAGGTTCCTCAAAAGACTCCACATAGAGCTCTTGTATGACCCAGCAATCCCACTTCTGGGCATTTACCTAAATGATCACAAACAAGGGTTTCCTAAAGTTACCAGCACTACTGTGTTTATCACAGCATTATTCACCATAACTAACATATGGAACCAACCCAGATGCCCCTCAGTAGATGACTAGATCAAGAAAAAAAAAATATATATATATATAAAATCTCTCTCTCTCTCTCTCTCTCTCTCTCTCTCTCTCTCTCTCTCTCTCTCTCTCTCTCTCTCTCTCTCTCTCTCTCACACACACACACACACACACACACATATGAATTCTATGCTTCCACCAGAAAAAGTGGCACTGTTAGGAAATGGAAAGACTTGGAAAAATTTAGATTAAGTCAAGTAAACAAGGCCCAAACAAACATAGATCCCATGGTTTCCCTTATTTGTAATAACTCATATAGGTCTAGGATAAGCAGAAGAGGTCAAAATCTATGTACATATGACCATATAAAGATGATGCCAAGCAAAATGAATGCCAAGATAAAGACACAAGAGGTTTTATCTTTGTTGCTGTCGATTTTAATGTACTATGTGGGTTTTTTTCTTCCTCCACTGTATAACTCCTGTTCCACTGAATTTGATTCGGATGCCCTGCATCTTGTATATACATTTTTCTAATTTGAGGAATGGAAGGGAAATAACAAATGCTGGAACAGGTTGATCCATTGTAACAATAGATGTACAAGACATTATGTTGAAAATGAACTTTACAACCTGGGGGAAAGGAGGAGTTGGGGAGGTGGGTCAGGCTGGAATGGTAGGGGGAAACCAAAGAAGGGGTACCAATGCTTGATAGGAAATGTACCCCTCTGTATAGTATTTTTACAATAAAAATTATATATTTAAAATGAAAAATATATCTGTTGAATTTGTTGAAAACCATGTTGGAGACTGTAGAAGGCTTCTATATATCTATAGGCTTCAAGAATTCCCAGAACAGGAAATACAATCCATTTTCTTTTTTCTTTTGCCAGTCCTGGGGCTTGAACTCAGGGTCTGGGCACTCTCCCTGAGCTTCTTTTGCTCAAGTCTAACACTCTACCACCTAAGTCACAGCCCCACTTCCAGCTTTTTCTGAGTATGTGGTACTGAGGAATTAAACCCTGGGCTTCATGCATGCTATGCAAGCACTCTACCACTGAGCCACCTTCCCAGCCCCTATAATAGTTTTCAAATCAGTGAAAAAGTCTTCCTCATCTTTCTTATATTGTTGATTAAGTGCTTAACTTTCTCTACTGTAAGTCCCTTCCTTCCTAAATCCCCCATCCTCATCTTTCTTTTTATCTTAGGTTGCTCAAATTTTATGAGTTAGATCCAACCTGTTTAGAACTAAATACTGTCACAATGTGTTATATGTTTCTTCATGTTATCTATTGATTTAATCATTACTTCACTCATCAGTATGTGTTCATCAGTATTTCTTTTTTTTCCAGTTTCCAAACCAGAATATTTCATATTCATATTTTGTTGTATTTTAATTCTAAGTTATTTATTTTGCCACTAAAATTATTTCAAATTTATCTATTGGCAACTCTTCCACTTGTCTCCTATGATAGTTGTTAGTTTTTCTCTCCTTTTATAACTTTTTAATCTTTTTGGTGTTGTTTTTTTGAGAAAGTTCTTAGTTTCTACAGCTACAAGCTTCCACTGACATCTCATATGTTTCCTTTCTTCTAGTATTAGTCATTTCTCCAAGGAGTCTCGTTCTCTTCATTGAAAGTTGTTATTAGAAACAAGTATGTACTCTCTGGCTATGTACACAGTCCCCTTGTTATAATTGCTTCTAGAATGTCCCAAAAGATAAAGCCATTTTAGCACATGGTACAGGTATCTAGAATTTTTTCAATATATACTCATGTGTATCTAATAAGCCAAACAAGATTTAAAGTTGCTGCCTCTGCCTCTAATCCAGCACTACACACTTCATTTTTGCCTTTCCCTTTTACCAGTCTGTAGCTTTCCTTTCCAATACTGATAAATCTAACTCTTACTGTTGACCATTGACTTCTTTGTTCAATTCTAGTGCAAAGTGTAGTAGGTTTTACAAGTGTAAGATGATACTCAGAGAGAGACAAAGTGAACAATTTGATGACATTGCTCTTCCACCCTTCCTTTAGTGATTTTTGTTTGACAGTTTTCACTTATTTCAAAATTACTTAGATTAATACATTCCCAACTCCCTCATTGAAGGTATTTTATATGATCACAATAGTTTTATTATTTTGTGCTCTATTATTTTGCCAGGGACATTCACATTCTCTTAATTTATTTTTATTTTCAATGAAAAGTTAAGGGCACATATTACAAATTGTAGAGCACCCATTAAAAAAGTAATTTCAGAGAATTATAATAATCTAATAGAAGGCTATTCTAAAGTGTGCTTCATTTCTCAAAATAATTCATAACATAATAAATGAAGTTAAGAATTCATTGTATATATCATAAAATTAAGTAAGGGAAGGCGTGGGTCGAAGGGAGTGACACAGATTATGATGCATTGTATTCATAAAGTTTCAATGACACCTCCTTTGTACTACTATTTAAAGATAACTTAAAAAATTCTAAGCGAAAGAAATAAAAGAAACTAAAAAGAAAAATATAGTAAAAAATATAGTAAAAATAACATGATATTTTTAAATTAACTAAATAAATGGCTACATTAGGGCTAGGAACATACATCAGTTAGTATAGCACTCACCCACCATGTATGAGCTTATTGGCTCAATTCCTAGCACCACAACAATACATTAATATGGATAAACACACACTCCAATCAAAAGGCTAAGAATCTACTACATACATAATGCAGGCAATACCTGTAACTGTTGTTTCTAAAACAAATCCATGTTTTGTATATATATATATATATATACATATATATATATATATATATATATGAAAACATCTGAAATTACAGGGATGGAAAATGATCTATCATATAAATAGAAATGACATTTTATATTAATGCTACTTACTCACAGTCCAGCCTAAATAATGTTATAAGAGAGAATAAGAGATGTTTAATTCAATAATTTACCTGGAAAACATAATTATAAATATGCATTACTAAATGACAGATTTTCACATTCCCTGAAAAAACACAGAATTCATAGTATACAAATCTACAACTATACTTGAAGATTTTTAGCAGTAGTTGATGAAAATGGTGGCCAGAATTCAGAAATTGCATAAGCAATATTCTCTCATGAGTTTTGCCTGTAAAACAGTATTTGAAATCAATATCTGTGAAATAAAGCAGGTAACAGAACTGGGTAAGGACAGAAGTCATACTGTGATTCAGGCCTAACAAACTGTCTGCAGAGCTCAACAAGAAAAATAATTCTGTCAGAATCACTCACATTCATCAGGTAAAACAAGTAGTTTGTTCTTGCATCTGTTGTAGTTACTAAATGTGCATTTTTTAAAGGACAGGTGAGGTGACTATAGCAAAGACTGAATCTATTCGAGCTCTCATCTAAACATTCTCTGTTCATTACATTCCACAGATAAGCAGCCATTTCTTTTGGGATCAGACAACCTGCTAGTCCACTAGTACATGAACTGAACCAAATTGATTATTTGCAGAACAATATGGCTATCTCTCAGAGAGACATATTCTTTAAAAGGTACATGAGCAATCCTAAAAAAGAAGAAAAAAGATTTAAACCTAACTGGATTAAAATAAGAAATCACATAGTACATTAAAAACAACAAAAAACCCACTTGTGTTGACTGCATTAAAATAAATTTCAATTAATTTCAAGAGATTACCAAATACATTCATTGATAACTGAACTAAATATAAGTGTAAGATGTACAAAAAAGGAAAGACACCAATTAATCTGTACAATTCCCAAATAATGAAAATTAAATATTTTTAAACCATCAATATCAGAGAATATTATATGAGGGAAATTAGAGTGATCTAATTAACATATATCAACCTAATTTGGTAATAAAATTATGCAATTATGTTAATTGAAAAGACAAATATGTATTTAGTTTAGACAAAGATTACATAGAGGAGGGCTGGGAAAGTGGCTCAGTGGTAGAGTACTTGCCTTGCATGCATGAGGCTCTGGCTTTGATTCCCAGCACCCCATGAGCAGATAAAACCAGAAGTGGTGCTGTGCCTCAAGTGGTAGAGTGCTAGACTTGAGCTGAAGAGCTGAGGGACAGCGCCCAGACTTTACAAAGTTCAGGCATCATGACCGACCAAAAAAAAAAGATTATGTAGAGCAACGCATCCTTACAACCTTCATTTTATTTATTTATTTTTATTTTTTATTTATTTATGTTGTGTGTGTGTGTGTGTGTGTGTGTGTGTATGAGCCATGGGCCTGAACTCAGAGGTGGGGTCTTCGTTATATTTAGAAGAACAATTCAAAATATTTCTATATTATGAATTGATAAGTTTGACTTTACTATTTTACAGATGAATTAATTGGGAAAAAGAGAGATAAAAGCATAAGTTTATATGGAAATAGTGTCCTTAACTTTCTAGTGACATTTGATAACTCAGTAATGTAATAACATGAAACTATCGTAAGCACACAATTTATGTTTCTGTCATTAGCTGGAGACAGACTAAAACAGTTATTGAGGCATCTAAAGTAGTCTTATTAGTGACTTAAAAGTGGGGCATTCAATGACGCTTCCTTTCATATCTGAAGAAAAATAGTGACTGTTGCTTTTTATCACATCTAATGGCAAGTCAATATGTGAGGTGACAGCATTTTCCCAAGGATCTCCAATAACCTACACTTTGCTCTCTACACACTAAGACCGAAAGAAAAATGTACTCAGTCATCACCAATGATCTTTGCGGAACAAGGTATCATGGGACAAATTTCCCTATCACCGTCCTCAAACAAGATGTGCTCATAAATAAAAGCATGAAAATGTACAACTCAGAAGAAGTATGTCAGATAATGGCAAACATTCCATAGGGATCTTAATTACAAAATCATACATGTCATTCTTTTTTCTAAAATAATTCAGAAAGCATTATGATATTTACTATTTATTCTTTTACTTTAGTTTGGATCAGGACCGAAGTTTGTTTAAATGGAGTTTGAAAACCCCACCCAAAGGAGAATACATAGGATTTCTACTTTAAAAAGCCAAGCGGGAAATGCATCTAAGACTTGCTGTCAATGAAATGAAATGCTGGAAGGTTTTTTTTCTGTTGTTTTTTTTTCCTCCCTCAGTTCGGTGAGCAATTTATTGAGCATATTGATTAAACTGCTTTCCATCTTCTTCTCTGGGTTTCCTGGAGTAGCAAATTGTCTACAGAATGTATAGGTTGAAACTAAATGTTGAAGTTGATAGTTGAAGGGAGAGTCAATGTTTTCCTATAATGCAAAGCAATTTACTTTTGGACTCGTACTGCTAGAGCCTCTTTAATGTCTCTCTGTATTTATACAATGAAGATAAGCTTTTAAAAATATTGCTTCATATCGATCTTAGTCATTTTGAATTTGGACTTCTTTGCTACTTGACTTTCAATAATTCAGAAGCAGGGACAACTTTTAAAAATATTTCATATTACACCACAAAATGTCTCTGATTTTGGTGGAAACAAGTTAAAAATGCAAGTGCAAATGAAATAATTTTATAGCATATATCACACAATCTATTTCCTACATTGAAATCATATATACCTAAATATAAATATATATGTACACATAGGTTTTCCTTAAATATTTATATTACATAAATAAATATACACTATTAATATATTATATTGTTTATAGATTGTTATATCATTTAGAAAATATTTATATATACTAAAAGAATCTAAAAATAAAAACCTGATTCTTATTTCTTCTTGAAAATGGCATTTTGAAATTTTACTTAACTGTGGTTACTGTTAATTTATTCTAAGCAAAAAAATAAGAATGCAGGCATAATTTTCTTTATGTCTCTAAGGTTTTTTTTTTTTTTTTTTTTTTTTTTTAGCATTGCTGGCACTTGAACTCATGATCTGGGTGTTATCCCTGAGCCTCTTTGTGCTACCACTTGAGCCAGAGCATCCTGCTGGCTTTGAATCACAATGTTCAAATCTCAGCCTCTGTAGTAACTAGAATTACAGACATAAGACACCAGCACCTAACTTAAAGAAATATTTTGATAATACTAGATTTTGAACTCTCAGAATATAGGCTGGTGCTCTACCATCTGAATCACACTTCCATCTAAAAAAAAGAGAAAACATATTAAATAGAAAAAAATCAATGTGAAATGAAAGATTAAAAAGAAGTTTAAGGAAGACTTTCAAGAAAATTGCCTACACAAATAAGAATTTTTTTCACTTTCAGGAGTTAAAAACGTAGATAGTCAATTCAATTCAGCAAACATATTTTGAATAATATTTTTATTTTAAATGTTACATGCTTTCTTAGGCAGAATGTTATTTGTTTATGCCCTAGTCTATAATCAAATAGTAATCCTGTGGATACCTTTGATATCTTCTTTTTGCAGTTTAAAAAAAAATCTTGGTACTTACTTTTATCTTAAACTTCTCACATAGTGATATCATTTTATAACTTTACTATGTATAATACATCTCAGAAATATATTTACAACCGAAAATATTTGTGGGGTTTTATGTTTGGACCTCCATGATATTTTGGGTGTTTGAATTTTGTTGTTGACACAGTGTGTGAGAAGCAATAAAGGTGTATCATCAGTTCTATCTCCTCTACTGTTCAAGATTGTCTGAGTCTACAAATGAGCCAATAATGGACCAATAAGAATAATAAACTGAAGAGGTATAATGATGTGCTTTGTTTGATCATTTACTACAAGTTTGAAATTTGGTATTGATTGTTTACTATGAACAATTGTGTTTGGATATGGTGCACTGTTTGTCTGAGAGTAGTTTTACTTATTTCATGAGGTGTTTTTTCTTTTGGAAACATAAGGGAATGATAAGGTAGACAAAAAATGATTGAAAGAAAGTCATTAACCATATAATTGCAGTGACAGAGTTAAGAATGAAATCTCCATTCTGAGATATTGACTAAAAATGCCTTTAAACTAATTAAAAAACCTAGAAAAATTTGTAATGTGAATAACTTCTATTTATTTTTGACAGCTTTTAAATATATCTATTATTAGAAGTGTAATAAAGCAAGTTCATGATAATGAATAGCCTTGTAACCTTTACAAAATTTTCAATAGTAAGATGTAATTGCAGCTTTGCAAATATGACTTGTTAAATATTATGCCCGCTCCTGTCAGAGCTTGCAATACAAATTTTTTCAAAATACTTAAATTATCATGTCATTGGAAATCAAAGAGATACACTTGCTTTCCTTGCCACTTCTTATGGATGGAAGAGTTAAGTAATAAACTCCAGACCCATATACTTAGTAAATTTTAGACTAAAGTGGTCCAAACTGGTGATGCACATGGAAACAAAAATGTGATTAGTGCAGAGTAGTGTCAGTGTATATGGCTTAATTCAGAAGCAAGTGCTTGAGACACTATTTTCAGACCAAGTCCCACGTTAGGTTTGAATAATAAT
Source organism: Dipodomys merriami (assembly GCF_024711535.1). Classification (NCBI taxonomy): domain Eukaryota; kingdom Metazoa; phylum Chordata; class Mammalia; order Rodentia; family Heteromyidae; genus Dipodomys; species Dipodomys merriami. The sequence goes on along the minus strand of NW_027203381.1, from coordinate 93,805,956 downwards.
GGTTACAAGTAGCTGTAGAACGTCCTTTTGTGTGCGATCATCAATTCATGTGGTCAAAATGTGGTTGCCGAGTCTGCAGATAGTGCAGCCCTAAGCCTGACTTTCATAACTCTGGTAATGATCAGTGGGGTGCATAAGTATCTTCAAGTCACATAATTGTGGTGATGTCAGTGTGCTCAGCTTTGGTGGATGGTTGCCCATACCTCTAAATCAGTAATCGCAGCACTCTGCACATATGGCCCAGTTGGAGTTCAGGGGGGCCCCGGGACTTTGTTAGCTTGGGGGCCAAGTCACTCTTAACCTCCATAAAAGGCATCCCTTTAAAGAACAGGGTCAAGGTCAGTGAAGCTCATGCCAAGTGTAAAAATGAGAACTACAGACAGGAAACACTGTTCAGATGTTGTAGGGCTTGTAGGCCTGTTTTATATCTGCTCTGAGCCCTCTGCCGCTACAGGAGACCAAAGACATATTCACCATCCTCATTTATACCAAGTCAGCAGCCAAATGGGCCCAGACATTAAAAGCAGGAGAAATCCAGGGGCTAATCAGAAATTGCTTGTCTCAAAGGTATGACATGAAATACTGCAATAGGACATTGTGTGATTGGACTTGTGACAGTGATGTGTGGCTGTGGGTTGTGGATTGAGTGTTCAACATTATGAATATGTGACACTGGAGTAGGTTGGAACATGGCTGCATAACTACTTACCCCCAAGTCAGTCATAAAATTGAGATGTGCCTCTCCCGAGGATATCAGGGAGCAAAAATTGTAAATAAAGTAAATGCTTGGTGTGTCTGAATTAATGAGCATATATTAGGATCATATATAACTTGAGGAAATAAGGAAACAGCACAACTGAGATTTCCCTGAATAATAGGGAGAAATGCAGGAAGTTATTTTTATTATCTAAATGGTAAAAAAAAAGAGTCCCCAATTTTTCTGTCAAAGTTTATAAAAGAAAAATATGCACAGGTTCCAAGGTGGAAGAAGCTCATATGGCAAATGTGGGAAGGAACATTTGTGAGGAAAATAGATTTCATGCACTAAACCAAAGATGATTTGAGACAAAAGTTGAAATAAAAACCATATTTACATAGCATGATTTTTTTTGGATAAATTTTCTTTCTTTTGCTTTTGTTTTTGTTTTTGTTTGTTCTTTTGTTTGTCGATCATGGGGCCTGAACTCTGGGCCTGGGCACTGTCCCTCAGCTCTTTAGCTCAAGGCTAGCGCTCTACCACTTGAGCCACAGCGTCACTTCTGGCTTTTTTCTTTTTGCTTATGTGGTGCTGAGGAATCAAACCCAGGGCCTCAGGCATGCAAGGCAAGCGCTCTACCACTGAGCCACCTTCCCAGACTCTGAGATAAATTTTCTTCTTTAGACCAACAATGATAGCCAGTATAAGGAGGAAATCAAAGCATGGTTTCTGTGGTTTGATGAACCAATCTTGTCTCTATAGCCATGCAAGACAATAGTATCTGACTCACTCTCTTTATTCTTTTCTCTTTTGTCCTCACTTTTTCCTTGCCTTCCCCTCTTCTCACCTCCCTTCTCTTCCCCTTCCCTCCTGTGCTGTCCTCTTCTCTTCTCACTTGTCTTTCCCTCCTGTCCTTCATAACCTCTCCTCCTCCCACTTCTCTTTCTCTCTATCCTATAGTCTCTTTTCTTCTCCAGCATCTTCTCTTCTTATCCTTTAAATGCAATATAGACACTTTTTTTTAAATAAGAGAGCCTATTTTTGCTCTTCAAAAAGCAGAGGGAAGATGGAATATTTGAATGCTTAAAATGCAGGTAGCATATATTTTAAAAAGCTGATTAGGTTGTGGATTGAAATGAAGAAAGTTCACATTAGCCAAGCAGAGAAGCAGGTGTGTGGATGTGATGCTATGCTAGCAAGCAATGCATCTTCATATGCTGCAGCCACACCCTGAAGCTGTGAGGGACAGATACATATTTATTAAAAATTATTTTCTAGCTCACAGACTCATGAAATATGTATGTATTTGGGGCAAGAAGGACTGTTCTGCAGTCTTATAACAGGAGATCTTTATGTCAGGTTAAAGACATAGGGATATTCAGTCTAGAGCGAGGTTATAATAAGCATTCCACTTTGCAAAATTGGATCTGGCAAGTGTCCTCCTTGCCCCTGTCTACCCTAGATATCTACCATTCTCGGTGTGTCCATTATGACATACTTGAAGATTTATTTAATTTCTTCATTTGGATTCTTGATCTTTTGATCCATCAAGAAAGTCATTTGAGATTGGGCATGAATGTGTCACACCTCCTACTACGTGGGAGGATCAGATCATGAGGATGATGGTTTGAGGACAGTTAGGTGATATATGTGAGACACTTCTCAACCAGCAACTGCTGGTTCCCTGCTATATTCCCTGCTATGTTTCCTGCTATGGGGAAAACTGAGATCAGAAGCCCAGGAAGAAAAGTCTGTGAAACTTCATCTCAACCAAAGAAACTGAATAAAATAGCAGACCCCTGACATCACAATTTTAATAAGCCTACACATGTGGATAGTGGTTCAAATGCATGCTTGGGTGAAAAGAGTACAAAATAGGATTGTGGGTGTGGCCAGTCCTAGAACACTTGCCCCAGAAGCATGAGACACTGGGTTTAAACCCCAATACTGCCAACAGGAAAGAGCCATTTTTCTTATTTAGATGCATTGCTTTAGAATGCCATTATTCTGTCAACTTTGGAAAGAAATGAATAGAAAAAGGCTTTTCATATCATCATCACATAAAATATTTTTCTTGCTATTTATTTATTCATATTAATTTTAAAAATAAGAAGCAAATAATTTTGCATTGTAGTATGTATTTTTCATGTTCCTCCTACTGATGTCATGAGTTCAGAACTCTCTATCAAGACATGAAACACAGTCTCGCTGAAACCCATGGCACCTCAAGTAAGCAAAAACAACGTAGGATTTCTTTTTGTTGCTGTTGTGGTGTTTTTGTTTGTTTGTTTGTTTTCTGGTCCCAGGGTTTGAACTCGAGGTATGGGTATTGTCCCTGAGCCTCTTCATGCTCAATGCTAGAGCTCTGCCACAGTGCCACTTCTGGCTTTTTCTGACTACTTCATTGGAGATAAAAGTCTCACCGACATATACTAGTTATTGCAAATAAGGGAAACCATGGGACCTATGTTTCTTTGAGCCTGACTTACTTCACTTAATATAATTTTTTCCAAGTAGATTCTCCATTTCCTAACAAATGGGGCAATGTCATTCTTTCTGATGGAGGCATAGAATTCCATTGGTATATATGCCACATTTTCTTGATCCATTAATCTACTTAGAGACATCTGACTCAAATGTTTTTCTTTCTTGCTATTGTTTCTAACATATTTATAAGATGATTTCTTTGTTGCTTTGTATGCCCCACCCCCACGGTATAACCCCTGTTTTCACTGTATTTGATGTTGGTATAATTTGTGGAGGGGAAGGGAAAAAACAAAATGTTTAAATAGGGATACAGTTGGATCTTTTGCAATAATGAGATGTACAAGATGTTATGTCGAAAAACGAACTTTAAAAATGAACTTTACAACTTTGGCACTGGAGTTGGGGGAAGGGGGATGGCAGGGGGGACGTGGGGGAAACCTGGAGATGGGAAGGGATGGGAGTGGGAAACAAAGGAGGAAGCAACAATGCTTGATAAGAAATGTACTCAATACCTTGCCCATGTACTTGTAACCCCTCTGTACAGTATTTTCACACACACACACACACACACACACACACACACACACACACAAAGTCTCACCTATTTTCTTGTTTAGGCTGGCTTTGAACCACGATCCTAAGATCTCAGCCATTTGAGTAGCTTGGATTACAGGCTTGAACCACCTGTGCCCAGTTTAGGATGGTTTAAAGAGATATGGGAGCCATTCACAGCATGACCTAGTATCACTACTAAAATTGTAGTCGTGGTGGCTCATGCTTGTAATCCTGATTATTCAGGAGGAGGTTGAAATCTGAGGATTGTGGTTTGAAGACAGCCAGGGCGGGCGGGAGGTCCAGGAGACACTTATCTCCAATTAACCACTAAACAGCTGGAGTAGATAGAGCTGTTACTCATGTGGTAGAGTGCTATCCTGGTGCACAAAAAACTCAGAGACAGCATGTAGGCCCCGAGTTCAAGCTCTAGTACTGGGAGAAATAGAAAAAAAAAGACAACAAAATTCTAAATTTTTAGTGCGTTAGAATCGCTATTATTATGATATTTTAATATAAATACAATTTGCATAATTGCTATGAAAAATTATGTGTAACCTCTGTAGTTTAATCTGAAAAAGTTAAAAATCTATCATTGTACATGTTATAATTGTTTGCCATTTTTCATAAAAGAGGCTAAAAGGAACCAGATAAGATGATGTTAAGCAAAATGAACCCCAAGATAGGGACACAGTGTTTTTTTTCTTCCTTGCTATTGCTCCTAACATATTTATAATGTACCATGGGATATTTTTTGTTTCTTTGTATGTTCTCCCCCAGAGTATAACCCCTGTTTTCACTATATTTGTTGACAGTGCCCTGCATCTTGTATATGCATTTCTCTAGCTTGGGGAGGGGAAGGGAAAAAACAAAATGCTTAAATAGGGATACAGATTGACCCATTGTAACAATGAGATATACAAGACACTATGTTGAAAAAGGAACTTTACAATTTAGGTGTGGAAGGGGGCGGAGTGTAGTTGTGGAGGTGGGAGGGAAGGGAGAGTAGGGTAAAAACAAAGGAGGAAGCAACAATGCTTGATAGGAAATGTACTCATGACCTTGCTCATGTAACAGTTACCTCTCTGTACAGTATTTTTACAATAAAAATGTATTTAAAAAAGAGGCTAAAAAGAAAATGAAAGAAAATATTAACTGAATTCTGACCTACATATTTTTGTAATTATTTAAGTGGATAATTTTGCTTGAGGTTTTATATATATACCTAGATAGATAAGATAGATATAATGTAATATATATGATATATACATGATATACATGTATTTCTATGGATAACTTATATGATGTAATCTTAATGTAGACAAAACTAAGATTTTTTTGCAAAAACTATTCTATTTAACTTCATCATTTATAGATAAAAGTAAAGAAAAACAGCATGACTCTTCTAAAGCATCTAGAAAGTACTATAGAAATGAAGTTAGAAACCAGATCTTTTGACTTGTGGTTCAATTTTTTTTCCATTACCGCTTCTAACATATGTTAGTCATTTTGCAGTCAAAAAGTGTATGCTTCAGTGTAATATAAATTCACAAATTATTTTTCTAATCTGTGGAGTTTGATTAAGTCACGGTTTGTATATCAGTTATTTTTACTTCTTTTTGTATAAGAGTACAGGGCTATATTTTGATTAAAAATTTTCATCGAATAAAACATGTTCTCATATGCATAGTTTAGAAAGCACTAGAAACATTGTGCGCCTACAGATCATCTAATACACAAAAAATTAGACTTCCTGGTACAGAAGGAAATGTCTTGCAGCAAAAAAAGGCTTCCTGGAAATCAAATAACTCTTGCATAAAAAGTTTGATGAGCTAAGTACATGTTAATCAGAAACATCTGAATTAAATTTCCCTAGAACTACACATAAAATGAAGAGGAACCACCATGGTTTGCAGATTATATTTCAGGTTCTACTCCACTGAAATTTTTTTTCCAGTCCCAAATAACTCTAGTTATTTCATTCCTACTTGGGAGTTTATAAAAATGCTTAGTACACCACAGAAATAAAACAGAATCCATCAGAAATCCAGTGTAAATATAAGATAGATAATAACATAATTACCTAACTCTTCCTATTCATATAAAGTATTAGGGATTGTCAAAAGAGGATAATTACATGAAATAGTTTACCTCTAAACTATTTAAGGGGCAAGGAACAGGTATCATGGTAAACGATCTGAACTGTTTCATAATTTACTTGCTAATTTTTAGTATATGGATTTCAGGGTTGAATCATATATCTCTAACGTGATATAATAATTATAGAGACTAGTTCAAATGTCTAAAATGAATTCATTTCTGTTATTTTAATGACACAAAAAACACCACAATTCTAATTTTGTATTAAAATGATTGCTTGAACTAAGGTTGTCATTTGAGTTAACAACAGCTTCATAACAATGGGATTTTGAACTTTTTCTGAAAAGTAATATGACATTTAAACAATAAAAACAAACTTAAGTTCTCAGTAAAAAAGTATATTTCAGTAGAAGAGAATATCATCCACTATGTTTTTAAATTTATGAGAAAGTTTTTCTTACTTATTTTCTTATTCTCTCTTTATTTTAATATACCTTCAGATATACTCCACGAGAAATTTAGCATAGTTTGCATTAAGCTTTTGCTGAAAAAAGACCATCAATATGAAAGTACTTAATAACCTGATAAGCATATGCCCTAGTTCATTTCTAATAACTCTAGTGGCAGCTGAATTATATTGCCAAGGGCTTGGATATGTAAATCTGCCTGTTTAAGGCCTTGCTAAATTTTATAAGAGCACAAAATTGTCTTTGTAGACTTAACATTATAGCTACTGGCGTTTGTGCTACCATTTTAACATTGTATAGTTTTACAAGAAAAATCCTGAGCAAATCTTGGCACTGAAATATTCAAATAAAAAATGGAGCAAAGAGTAAATATATGATTATTGTTACGAAAGGAACACGATCCATAGCCTTCATGAATACAGAAATAAAGACTTTGTTTTGAAGCATTCAAAACTAGAGGTGAATTTCAGACTTTCCTAGAAAAAGAAAATCTCATACATGAAATTGGAGTAGAAGAGGTTCTTCCAGTTGATTACTAAGAACACTAAGAATACCATGTTTGAGTTTGCACACAGAAAAGCCATTATGGATTTTGTGTAGGATCTGCAGATCCAAATGAATGATAAAGAATTTCTTGTTGTTAAAGAAATTAAAATGTTTTAGTCTCTGTGTTTGTCTAGAATTAAGTCTTCTAGGTTTATAATTTCCTATATAACAACACTGATTTACTGTTAGAATGCACATATGTATTGTGAGAATGCAGCTGTTTAAATATTTGTTAAAGAAGGTATTATTTAACAGAAGCCACAATGAAATTATAAGCTCTTTGTTGCAATGGGTCCACCTGTATCCCTATTTGAGAAAACGAACTTTACAACTTTGGCGGGGGCGGGGGGATAGTGCAGGGGGGGGGAGGTGTACAAGGGGAGACAGGAGAGAGAGGATGGGGGGCGGAGATGGGAAGGGATGGGTAGGGGAAACAAAGGAGGAGGCAACAATGCTTGATAAAAAATGACTATTACCTTTCTCATGTAATTGTAACCCCTCTGTACGGTATTCTCACACACACAAAAAAGAAATTATAAGCTCATAACAGTCCCAATATTTCCTTGTTTTTCTTACAATTCCAAACGTATACCTAAAAAATGAATTAGTCAAATTTATCAAGTTAGCTTTGTTAAGATTTCTCTTTTCTGCACACCTTAGTTCCAAATAAACCAGCTCCTACAAGAAGCTCAAAAATAAAAGAAAAAAAAATAAATCTTGCATTTGGCCCTGAAGAAAAAGGTTGTTATACAAGATTTGGTGATTCCCAGTAGATCCAAAACACAATTCCTGAAGCCCCCTGTATATTTATCACCTAGGGTAAATGTTTTCTCTGTCTTAAGATAGGAATCAGAGAAGTCCTAAATGTGAGAAGAATAACACATACATTTCCTACCTGAACAGCTCTACAAGTACATTCATGAAAATCAAAACCAAACCTTCCTCCTTCTCTAAACACAGCATTTTTCCCAAATAAGATATTCTAAACTTGCCAGTATTAACCGCTTTTTCATAAAATGAGAAAGAAGATAAGAAGTATTTCATGAAAGTTAAAAGGAATTTTTGAAAAGAAAGTTAAACATTTTCCTATAGGCATTTTTCTGTGGTGGAGATAATTGTACTTGAAGTTGCAACAGGATGTTGGAGTGGGATCCCAGGGCTCCTGAAAAGGAGCTCGCTACAATGTTTGTTCTTTTTTTGTTGGTCGGTGGTTCTTGGGGCTTGAACTCTGGGCCTGGGCGCTGTCCCTCGGATCTTCAGCTCAAGGCTAGCACTCTCAGCCACAGCATCACTTCCGGTTTTCTGGTGGTTTATTGGAGATAAGAGTCTCTCAGACTTTTCTGCCTGGCTGGCATTGAACCCAGATCCTCAGATCTCAGCTTCCTGAGTAGCTATGATTATAGGCATGAGCCACCGGTGCCCAGTTCATCTTCTTTTACAGACAATCAGTGGAGATAGATTTGTACAAGGCAAATTTTGATTTTAAATGAGATACTGAAATCCTCCCAGATAGGTTAATTTAAGGCTGTATTAATCATAGACTTTAATTTGGTCTCATCTGATTCTTAACACAAAGTCTTCCTTTGGATATTTGCACAACTACTCTTCCCTCTGCTAAAATCACCATTCATTCTTACCACTCATAGGCAGTGATGTTTTAATGATTGTTTGAAACAGAAATTTTTTCCAAAAGAAAAATATATCAAAAAAGTATTTGAGTGAAATATTTTGAGCAAGATTTTGTTTTTGCTTATTGGTTGTTTTTTTCTTGGTAAATGCCAAATGGATGAAGAAAACTGTATACAGCCGAGCCTGGGACGTGATATAAAACACACACATGTACACATATTTGTACATCCATCATCAGTGCTGTTATCACTTCCTGTTTACTTTCAGATAACACTCTTTTCAACACATCACTGCTGCAGCCCTTCTGAAGGTCACTTAATTCCATAAGCACACTTCAGGTATTTGCTAAATGTCTTATTTATTGTAGCATATTACATATATATTATGTAGGTCTCAGCTATAAAATACTGGGTTTTCATTACATATTTATTTTGACATTTATGTATTTATGAATTGCTTAATAGGTTTACAAGTGTACTACAAACTTGTTTATAGTGCTAGGCAGTTTCCTTTCCTTTTCTATTATCTTACTGGAGAAGGATAGAGTTTTGAATGTTATGACTAGCTACATTTCTTCCATAAGTACTTTACTGTGATGATTGGCATTAATGCATTGATATTTAGGAATATATGGGTCTGATGATAGATGAATACATGTCTCTTTGTTATTAGCTCTTTGATCTGTTACAGATATATACAATTTTACTGAAACTGATAGCCTGTGATTACCACTGGGCCACACAAACCAATCCCTGTGGTCCTTCCGAGTGTTCAGTGTCTATTTTTCACCATTACTTACATGGCTAGGTATGATATTTCTAGATATATTTCTACAAACAATCTCTTCTTAATTTCACAAGAATAGAAAGGAAACATTCATGTTATTTTCCTGATAGAGTAGGATCTGTCAGGAACCTTACCACTTTTCAGCAGAATCTATTGTATAAACACCTATCACAAATATTACATCTGCCTGTAGCCAAAACACACACACACACACACACACACACACACACACACACACACACACACAACCAAAAAACAAAAACATGTCTCAAGAGATTTATGTTTTGCAACAAATCACCTTATGTGGAAATTTCTTGCATTCACTTATTTTTCCACTTAAAAAATGCAGAATGTCTTTTCTCAATAAATATTTTGTCTGATTCTACTTACATTCCAAAGATTGCTCATATGTTGCACTTAGTCAAATGTTCCCTAATCATCTCAGCTGGACCTGATCTGGAACTCATCTCTGTAAAAACAAATTTCCTGTAACTTGAGAAAACATCCAATCTATTTGCCACTTAAAAAAGCTCAGAAAAATAAATACATATAAACAAATATTAGTCATTTCATACAAAACAGAAATTTGGTTATTGAATACAGATTTGCTGATTGAAAGTAGACTTATAAGCATAATTTGGTTTTGTTTTATTGAGACAATAATTTTTTCCATATATATTTTTATTGTAAAAAAAAACTGTACAGAAGGGTTACAGTTACATGAGTAAGGTAATGAGTACATTTCCTATCGAGCATAGTTACCTCCTCCTTTATTTTTCTCCTACCATCCCTTTTTAATGCAGTCTAGGATGTCCTGTAACTCACAATCTTTTTTTCTTAATCTCTTGAGTACTTAGTTTGAAGGAGTGTACCACCGAACCTGTCTTATTTTCACATGGGCTCGTCTCTCTTATATATATTTACTATATTTAGCTATCAGAAAAGCGCTTTCATAGAAATCTATAGAAATAATATGAAGTTAAAGAGCTCTAAAAATAGAAATGATTCATATTATAAGCAAAAAGGCAATGTGTATCTTCTGTATGGCTTTAATCTTGCTGCAAATTTCATTTACCATTTTCTCTTAGTTGTATTACTTCTGGCATAATAGAAGTGTGTATTACCACCATCAGTATGTAGGGGAAAAGGCCCTCTCCTATATACATAACCTATTATAGTAAATTATTTCTACCTTGAAATGTGAAAAAAATTCAAGTAGATTTTCAGACAAAAATGTTTCCAAATCTTGACAATGTAAGAAGCTTTAGGTGTTGAGGATTTCACTGTTTTACAATGAAATGAGCCACTTATAAATCAAGCTTTATTTTCCATTTTGTTCAGTGAGGCAATTTCCCATTTATCACATTTACTTACTTTACTTGCACAACTTAAGATCTATGTAGAAATAATTCTAATGAATCCGGAAGCTCTCAATTATAAAATGACAGACAATGACAGTCATACTTATGAAGCACATCATCACATTGTGTGTTTGATTGCTACTTTTGCTGTGACCCACTTAAATTATGCAGTTGCAACTCTGCTGGTAAGTTTCCAAGTTTAACAAAACACATTCAGTGTAAAAAATGAAAGCAGTTATTTTCAAAAGATTGATGGTTATGATTTATGAGTCACTGGCAAAACAACAAAACCTCAACAATCATACTTTGTCTACTCATGGCTCATTAACTATAAACATGGATTAAGTCAATACACTTAATAAAAATAGAATCTGGAGAAGCATCCAGTTATCCTTTATAAAACTATCAAAAGATTTTTTTGACTTTCAAGAGTTATTCTTCTGCTAGTCAATTTCAACCGTAGAGATAATCATCACTGAACACCAAGTAACTAGAAACATAGGTATGATAGCACCCAACATGTACACACTTTTATTATTTTTATTCATTTATATATTTTTTATTGTAAAAAATACTGTACAGAGGTGTTACAATTTCATGAGCAATGTAATATGTACATTTCCTATCAAGCATTTTTATTCTTTTTTGATGAAATGATTTTGATCAAAAAAAAATAAAGCAAAAGAGTGGCAAGGAAAATGAAACCTGCTTCCTTATTGATAAGAATGTTCAGTTGAATACTTAGTAATAGTGTAACCTGTTTCTCATTATTAGGAATTGCATTCATTGCTCCCACAGGTTTGGACACTGTGCTTAGTTTGTTAACAATAAAGCTTTCTCCCTTTTCCTACCAGTTATCTCCAAATGATTAACTAATAATAGTCTCACAATGCCTTCCAGATGTTTCTGACAATCTAAGAACTGTCCATTTACCTTCCATAGAGGTCAGTGTGGAAATTGAGACTCTTTTGTTGCTATAAAATAGAGACATCAGTAGAAAACATTTCCCACCAAGAATCTGTAATTCTAAGTGAAAATGATTGCTTATAACACAAGTGTTTGATGGATTTAAGAGATTTTAGAATTAATTGGTTTAGGCCTAAATTCTTGATGTGATAAAAAAAAAAAAAAGAGAGAGAATAGAGTTGCTTAACAATACCTCAGAGGAATAACTGGGAGAAACTTCAAACAGTTTTGATTTTGTTTCTAAAGTTTGCATTTTCTTTGTGATTTAAAGACAACAAGAAATAGCAGAAGATTACCAGAGGAGGTGAGACTTAGGTTCAGATCTGATGAACTTAATGTAATTTCTACAATTCCTTTCAGCTACAAATTGTGGCCACTAATTTTACTTATGTATATTTATTTACCAGAATAACATGTTTTCATCCAGATTTTGAAAAATACATTACATAATCTTCTTAAGAGGGCAGAGCATGATGGTGACAGTGAAATCCTTTGTTGATCTTTTCCCCACAGACAAGTTTAACATCTATTTACACAATACAATGACCAATGACTAATTCAGGGGATTAGGAAATCAGATGAGAAACAATACTGCTTGTGTTGATATGCCGAAACTAAGATATATTGCACAAAGCAGAAGAAAAGAGTTCCCTATATTATTTCCCTTTCATTTCCAAGCAGCCTAGTACTGAGGTACTGATATAACTGCTGTTTGAGAAGGGGAGAGAGGAAGAATAGAAGAAAGGAGGGAATGGAGAAAATATTAAGTCCATACCTTTGATTTATAAGTCCAGTACTAAGCCCACCACAGTGAAATCCAGGTCTAGGCAAAGCTATAAGGAGTCTATTGCAGGATAACTACTTGTAGATTGAGTCTCTGGAACTGGGTTAAGTCAGGTGGCAAAGTGATTGTTTCCAACACCATGCCTCTTCCAACATGTGATGTGAAAGCAGGATATAACTCTACTTTCTGGTGAGCAAGAGATGAAAGCTTGGACAAATCTTTGCCTCAGATCCCAATGTCAGGGCTGCCATTGTGAGGTAGAAATTGAAGACTGTACAGACCAGCACTTATGGACAGAATGCATAAAGCTTTGCATATGACCTATGACTTACAAGTTAAAGTTGAATTATGGCCACATAACTTTCAACCTTTTAGTTGACCTGGGCAACACCTTTCATCTTCCTAAAATTGTACAGGCATTGAATGCTGCATAACTCAGAAACTATCCAGTTTAACATCAGCCTGGGTAATGAAAGGATATTCTCTACAACCCATACCACCACTGGCAGTATGGTTATTGCTGGGTTTTAGTACTGTCTCAGCACTAGGCAGAGACCAACCTGTGCCCCAATAGGAGACACATGTTTTGTTAGTGTTACCATAGCCTGTATTATGGGGGTCAATGTAGCCCTGAGTTCTTCCAGTTCTTGCTGTAGTGAGAATCAGGAACAGTCTTCTTTAGCATCATCTCAAGTGATCAACTGTTTGCTACCACCAGTAGTACTTCAACCACGGGCAGCGTACCATGATGGAAGGCCTCATTCACTAGAATATAGCAAAGGTTAGTACTCATGCAACTTTAAAAACAGTACTGAGCTGGTGTAAACTAACAATTGAGAGACTTTAGCAACCTCTATTGTCCAGGACTTCTATGGCTAGAGCCTCTGGAATAGCTCTCTTCACCAGAGAAGCCTCATAAATTCAGTCTATCAGATGTCTTTTCTGACTATTATATATATCTTCTATCTATTTTTAGGGTAATTGGCATATGGATCTCCCTCTACCATGGGCAGCCCATAAAAGCATGGACATTGGTCCTATCCAACATTTGGTCTTAGTGAGCTTTGGGCTTGGGAGTTGTCACAACTTTGTGGCTCTGTGGGGGGATGGGAGGAACAGGTAAAATATAGGAGCCTAGAGCTAGCCCAAATGGTTGGTTACTCTGACCAGAGGTAGACAGAATCGTGTACTGTCCAAATGTAGCTAGTAACTGTAGACAAGTCCTGTGGACATGAAGAAACTTATGGAAATACCTTGTTCCTTTCTGAGTAATACAGTAACCAAGCATTAGAAACAATCTTAGGCTTACATTTCCCTCTAGTATTGGCAACATACTGCCTGCATATTCCTGAAAACTCCAAATATGGACACTGTCTACTGTTAAAAAAATGAATGTCATAGGTTCAGAGAAAATTATCAGCCTCCTTAGAATTTCTGGAGCAAAACCAGATTGGGAAGAGTGGACTAAAATTTTATCCTTTAATAGACATCTGATGTTGCATGCCAATAGGTTTCAAGGGTATTCAGGCAAGTCACTCACCTAATACTCAACATAAGATTCTAGAAATCAATCAAGCAATAATTAATACAGGAAAGCTCTTTGTAAGTTCGTTGAACTTAAAGATAGTACAAAGAAAATTAACAGAATAGGAACTGTGAGAACTGAAACTGAAGTACTTGAACTGACACATACACTCAACAAAACTAAAGCTATGAAAAAAGCATCAATAATGGAATAAATTTTAAAAAAAAGGGGATCTCAAAGACAAGCTATTTGAAAATATACAGTTACAGGAAGGAAAGGAAAAATAAATGAAAAGGAATGAGAAAAGCTTTCTGGAAATTTAGAACAGAATTAAGAGGAAAAAGATTTGGGTTATTAGGGTTCAAGAAGGATATGAGGATACCAATGAAGTATACTATTTCTTTCTTCAAAGAAATAAAACAGAACTTCCTAAACAGTAAGAACAACACAGATACCCAAGAAAGATTAAATATCACACTTAACCACCAAGTTAACCACAACACATTTTATATTCAATTATCATAAATGAATGATGAAAAAAGATTCTTAAGGCAACAAGAGAAAAAGAACAAACAAAGCGAAGGTTTTCTTTTTTTAAATAAGGTATTTATTGTGAAAATACTATACAGAGGGGTTAGAATTACATGAGCAAGGTAGTGAGTACATTTCTTATCAAACATTGTTGCCTCCTCCTTTGTTTTTTCCCTATCATCCCTGCCTTCCCATCTCCACCACTACACCTTCTTCCCCACCCCACTCCCCTTAACAGAAAGAACAGTGCTGGAGGAATGTCAATACCAAATTTCAAACTCTACTACAAAGCCATAGTAATCAAAACAGCTTGGTACTGGCACAAGAACAGACCTCAGGTACAATCAAATAAAATTGAAAACCCAGAAATGAACCCACAGACCTATAGCCACCTAATCTTTGATAAAGGAGCTAAAAAAAAAAACCAGAATAGAAGAAAGACAGCCTCTTCAGTAAATGGTGCTGGCAAAATTGGTTAATCACTTGTAGAAAACTAAAGCTAAATCCTTATATATCACCCTGCACCAGAATGGAAAACATGAAGGTTTTCTAAGACAACTGACTTCTCAGAAGCAACCTTAAAGGTCTAGTGTTTTTTTCCAACTCAGAATCAGGTTTAGTATGAGATATGTAGTCAATACAAAATTTTTAGCACATATAACTGTCTGATAATAATGCTTTATCTATCACCCAAAGTTTTTCACATAAATCCTACACACACACACACACACACACACACACACACACACACACACACACACACACACACTCGGTTATTTCCTGTGAATATTCGTTATATATGAACAATATGGCCATGCCTTCCCATGATTATAGAAGATAACCTTATGAATATCACAAACATTCTAAGAACTATGTTTGATTTTTTAGATGAGAAGTGTGGAATTATTCTTGGGACTTACAGTATAAGTATATTCCATTACAACTGCAGTCTTAGCTATTGTTAGTGGTTCCTGACCTTTTTGTTTGCTTTTCATTTTGGATGCAAACCTTGTAAACTTACTAGTACTTGCCTTTATGCAAAGTTATGGATTAGTGGTTCCCATAATGGATGGGAGAAAGGGGATATTAATAAGATTTGTTTCACTTTGAGCTATTTCCAGTCTAGTGAGTTCATTGTTTGGAAAAGAGAATGGATTATATTAATTTCCGATGTGCCATCAAAATTCAAGATATGGTATAAGGCTTAGTAAATGGGTTAAAATATCAGATCCAACAGTCCAACAGTTAATAGCATATGGGCTTGAGCTTGAATTATGCATCCTAAGTTTCTTTTTATATAAATAGAAGATAATAATCATAGTAACTGTAAAGAATATGAATTTTGAAAAGGCACTATATTGCACAAAGTCTGGTACACAGAAGATGTTTGATAATTAGGATTTGACAAATTGTTTGAAGATATACTATCTTCACTTATTTCTAGCTATTTCTCTGAATCATTGACTCAAATATTCTTTGAAAATATTTGCCAACATTTTAATAAATACCTTTTAAGTGTATAATGAATGACCTTTTATAAAATACTCAAATTACAACATACGACAAAAATTATCAAGACAGTAGTTATCACAAACTTGGAAGAAATCTAATAAATAATAAAGCTATATGGTACTTTCTGTTAATAATGTAAGCATTCTCCTCTGGCCCATAAATGTAGCTTAATCATACTGCACATAGTCTAAACATTTTTCAAAAACATATGCATATTTTAGTTTTAAAATTCACCTTCACTTACCCCTTTTTATGTTTCTTGTTCACCTCACATAATTTATTTTCTTGACTTTGTCAATTTACTTCAAATACTCTTTTTAACTGGCATTTATGTTTGTATGTGTGTTTGTGTATATGTGTGTTTGCATAAAACATGCTAGAATTGCTTATAGGTTAATCTGTGCCTTAAAACTGCAATTCTCAGTATCTTGTTCTGAATTAGTTATTGTCATTTTGCATGACCTTTTCAATCTTAGCCATGTCCTTCTTATAAATACAGCAGCAAGAATTAAACAAAGTAGTCAAATATAATCCTCCTGAAAAATTAAGAAGTTATGTACTGAGGGGTGACAATTGAGATGTTACACTTGGAAATAAGTACACCAAGGTCATTTTTATTCTAAGTTTGAGTTGTTTGTTTTCACTATCTAGGCACCTGAAACTAATGAATCTCTGCTTTAAATAAAGCATTCATCTTATAAATATCTTAGAAACAATAGCAAGAAAGAAAAAACATTTGAGTCCTTATCTTGAGGTTCATTTCACCTAACATCAATTTATCTGACTGTTTCTGCTTGTCTGAGACATATATAGTTACTGCGAATAAGGGAAACCATGGGACCTATGTTTCTTTGGGCCTGGCTTACTTCACTTCATATAATTTTTTCCAAGTCTTTCCATTTCCTAACAAATGGGGCAATGTCATTCTTTCTGATGGAGGCATAGAATTCCATTGTGTATATATACCACATTTTCTTGATCCATTAATCTACTGAGGGGCATCTGGGTTGCTTCCAAATCTTAGCTATGGTAAATAATGCTTCAATAAACATAGTTGTGCTGGTAGCTTTGTTATGGTCTTGTTTGTGATCATTTGGGTAAATGCCCAAAAGTGGGATTGCTGGGTCATAGACGAGCTCTATGTGGAGTCTTTTGAGGAAACTCCATACTGCTTTCCAAAGTGGTTGAACAAGTTTACACTCCCACCAACAATGTATTAAGGTTCCCTTCTGTCCACATCCCCTCCTGCATCTGTTGTTGTTAGAGTTCTTGATTATAGCCATTCTAACTGGGGTGAGGTGGTATCTCCCCCATGGTATAACCCCTGTTTTCACTGTATTTGATGTTGGTATAATTTGGGTAGGGGATGAGAAAAAACAAATTGTTTAAATAAGGACATATGTGGACCCATTGCAACAATGAGATGTACAAGATGTTATGTCAAAAAATGAACTTTACAGCTTTGGTGCGGGGAGGGATGTGATGGGAGGGCAGGGATGGGAAGGCGAAAAAAAGGAGGAGGCAACAATGCTTGATAAGAAATGTACTCATTACCTTGCTCATGTAATTTTAACCCCTCTGTATGTTATTTTCACAATAAAAATCTTATTAATAATAATAAAACATTCAAACATTTAAAAATAACTGAAATGAGTAGAGAGGGAGCTTCTTCAGAAAATAGTTTATGAGTCAATGGGCTAAGATGACAAGATCCACCATCAGTATGGACAGGTGTTTTCCATTAGGCTCAGAGTATGAATGCAACAAAGAAAAGGAAAGGGTAGAGGGATGGGTAACTGACTGCATCTCAGATTTGGTCACCCTCTGTCCTTTTTTGGATCAGGACGAAGGTTTTGACTTTGGGACTAAAGGACTTTTCTCCAGCACCTCTGGTGCTGCAGCATTCAGTTGGCACATTCTAGGCCTTCTGAGATCTATAATCATATAAACCGAACATCCTAATAAATATTCTTTTTATATACTTAGCTTTCTATATCTCTGGGTCCTACATCTATAGAGTCATTGACTGTGGATCAAAAAATAAGGAAAAGATTACATCTGTATTAAAAACACATTCCTAAACATACACAGTATTTACAGTGAGTTAGGGTTATAAATATTCTCACAATGATTTACATTCGATGAAAGGATAAATATAGATTATCCACAAATATTCCACCATTGTGTATATAGGATATGAGCAGATTGTGGTATCTGAGGGGTTCTGGAATTAATCCAACATTAGTTTCCCCGCCCTCTCTCTTGTTATCACATATCTACTGTCTGTCTGCCCTTTTATTGGTTTTGTGTCTATGGAGAATCTTGACTAATACAAATCCTCTTAATATTTCTATGAGAAAGAATATGCCTTTCTTGCATTCCAAACTAGCCTTTTACAAATATCACAAGGATGTCTCATATGAATCACAAACTCAACATAAAGCAACACGATTCACAGTTCCCCCAAACCATCTTGCATAGTTCAGTAAATGAAATTGTCCCAGTTATTCATCAGAGATCTGAAAAATTACACATTTAAATTTGTACATTACCTATCATCGTCTCCCTACTCTCCTCTACCAGCCTCTCTCTCTCTCTCTCTCTCTCTCTCTCTCTCTCTCTCTCTCTCTCTCTCTCTCTCTCTCTCTCTCTCTCTCTCTCTCTTAGTACTCAATGCACTACTTTCTCTTTTGCATTCCAGCTATCATCCCTTAAGGTGTCACAATGTAACCTCAAACTTTAAGCTAGTCATATATTTTTTTTTCTTAGAAATAAAAGAGGAAAAAAATCCTTTAGCTTAAACTTATTGTGTGTTGCTCAGGATTACAAATTGTTATCCACCTCCAGACCCCAACAGTGTGTCCATACCTGCCTTTTGCTCCAGGCACTTTCTTCTAAACCAGTGATGTTAACTTACTTAATTCCTTTGAAATCGTCAGACTCTTCTCATACGAAGCATTTTACCTTTTCTAGATCCCGCTGTCATATCTTTGATCTCATGATTTACCTTGACATCTGTCCATTGTACTGCAGACCTTAGTTGATTTATTTAATAAAAGCACATGCATTTCAATTTCTTTCATGATGTTTTAAGAAAAAAACTACAATATAACATCCAAGAAATGTATCATATATCTGTTTGTTTACTACAAGTAAATTTTGTCTCACCTACTAAACTCTTAGAGTGATTTATTTTTTTAAATTTAATTTTATTTTATTGTGAACATACTGTCAGAGGGGTTACAATTACAGGGGCAGGATAATGCATACCTTTGTTACCAAGCATTGCAGCCTCCTCCTTTGTTTATCCTTAGAGTGATTTATTTTTGTCCATTACATTTTTAGAAGCTAAGAGAATACTTAGAACACAGTAAATACTTAGTATGCTTAGCATTTGGAAAAAGTATCTCAGTTTACCGTGTTGAGTTGGCATTGTACAGAAATTAATAGCCATATTGGTCTAGAAATGTTAAACTTAATTTTTTTCCATTTGTACAGGGGTAAACGCACTGTATTAAATATGTAAGGTCTTATCTATGTGGGTTTGATTACAGAAACTAATAAACTATTCTCTAAATAAAAAAAATAATTGAAAAAAATCAGTGGAAAAGTCAGGTTTCAAAACTTTTTTATCATATATGGAGGTTTGCCATATTTATTAAAAACAATATTTTCCATTTTCTCAGGAATAGAATTTGATTAACTTCCTAAGAACTTTATTATCTTTGCCAGCATTTGCTTCTTGCTGAATAGTATCCGCAAAGGGAATTTAATTTTCTGAGTTTAATCAATCTGGTAATCTATAATGTTAGAGTGATACCAGAATTGATTTTGCTTTGTTGACATAGGATAAGTTGATTACTAAGAAAGTTATATAATACTGTGAATTCCATCTCTTCAGACTTCAATCTAGTCAACTGAATTTCAGCTTTTATTAGACAGCCTTTGAAGATGAAATAATAATGCTAGTGGTTGACCAGACAATCAGAATGAATTCTACACAAAATCACAAAATAATCATAATAGATAAAAACTAACTGAGGCCAGTTATGACATGGTTGTATTTGGGGGTTTAACATTTCTTTCTTTTTAAACAAATACTAACAGCAATATTCCTGTTTTGTGAATTATGAGATGCATATAGATGTATATATACATATATACATATACATATATGAATGAATTACAACATGTTTTCACACTTATTGCTATTATTCTATTGAAAATCCACTTAAAGTAAAATAAGGGTGTCAAATAGAGACTGAATGCTTATTAAAGGGATTACTATTTAGATGGGAAAATATTGCACTGGACATAATGGCTCATGCCAGCATGTCTAACTAGATAGGAAGCAGAGATTGAAAGTATGATATTGGGCAAAAGGATAGTAAGACTCCCATTTTAACATCCAGCCAGGCACAATAATTTACATTTGTAACTCTAGATATGTGGAAGGCATAAACAGAGGGATCAGTCTGAGCCCAGTAGGGATATAAACCATGAGACTCTCTGAAAATTAACTGAAAGCAAAATGAGTACATACCATATGTATTTGGCTTTTAGTTCAAACCCTAGTGCTACCAATCCATCAAAAAGGTGAATGTCAATTCCTATTTTTAATCTACAAAAATAGTAATTCTTTTCACTACTTATAAGGATTTAGGTTTTCAATTACCCATTTCATTTTACATTTGTTACTAATTGTGTGAAAGAGCTCTAAAGCTTATTTGTCAATAAATATGAGTTCAAATAATATTTATACAATATTTTAGAATAAAACTAAGGATCAGATATGAGATACTCAGTTAACAGTAAGCAGTCTTTATTTCAGCTGTCATTCATCAACTTGAGTGGTATTTGAAATATGAATGCTCTTTTGGCTCATGTTTGGTATTATTTTAAGATTCCTGTTCAGAATATGAGTTAGATGTGAGAAAGTACTTTTTGGCAGCTTATAAAATGCTATCAAAAATTCAAATAGTCTTTTGCAGAAGTTTTAGAAAATAAAGAGGCTAAGATTAAGACAGCAGATAAGAATAGACTAGTGACTATTTTATAATAATTTTTCTTTTATAGATTAAAATACAATAACATGTATTTTTTACTCTAAAAATTCCATAACCACCCACCAACTACCAATTCATTGCTATTTTCCACAATAAGCCTTGTTGTTGTTTGTAATCTATCTTTTTTTGATAGGTCATGGGGCTTGAACTCTGGGCTTGGGCACTGTCCTTGAGCTCTTCAGCTCAAGGTGAGTGCTCTACCACTTGAACCACTGTGTCACTTCCAGTTTTCTGGTGGTTGATTAGAGATGAGAGTCTCATGCACTTTCTTGCCCTGGCTGGCTTTGAACTGCAATCCTCATATCCCAGCCTCCTTAGTAACTAGGTTTACAGGCATGAGCCACCTGAGCCCAGTTGTTTGTAATTTATCTTAACATTATGGTTTATATCAGGTTGGGGCATGTTTTAATATGTACAATATGAACTTTTCAGATAACATCCACAAATTGACATAAATTGAGTAATTTTGTATGAGAGTTGTAGGTAGAATAATAGTTGAAAGCCTCTTGGCATGTATGCATACAACAAATACAAGCACATATGTATGGACCAACACATAAACAAGAACAAATTCCATCGTGAGTGCTGATAAATGAATAGTACCAAGTTTGCTTACCTTTCTTTTTCTAAAAGGAAGTTTATATTGTACGACCATTGCTCCTATCCCATAATTGGGATATGTACTGAGGCATGGTCAGAGAGTTTGTAACTTAGTACTTGAGGAAATATATTGAACCCTATTGTGCAGACTCTGAAGAGATCCCTGTACACTGGAATGGGTCCAGGTTCTGAATGGATCTGTGTGTTATCTCCCATGGGAAGAGAAAAGATTCAAAGTAAAAAGGATGAAATACAAGAACATAGTAGAACAAGCTTGCCATTACATGTTGTTTTTGTGGCTCAAAAAAAAATTATATATATATATATATATATAGAGAGAGAGAGAGAGAGAGAGACAGAGAGACAGAGAGACAGAGAGACAGAGAGAAATCACTATTTTAGTACAATAATAATTCCATCTATGAAATATGAATGAAACTAATGTACAGATTCTTCAGTCTGACATAATTTCTTTTTTCTGCATAATTTCTTCCCTTTATTTTATTTTATCTTATTTTTTATTGTGAAAATACATGGTAATGAGAACATTTCTTATCAAGCATTGTTGCCTCCTCTTTTGTTTCCCCTTCCCATCCCTTCTCATCTTCCCCCCCCCCCCGCCCCGCCCACTTGTGCCCCACACCCTGCGTCCCCCCAACCCCCACCAAAGTTGTAAAGTTCTTTTTCGACATAATATCTTGTATATCTCATTGTTGCAATGGGTCCACTTGTATTCCTATTTAAACAATTTGTCATTTTCCTTCCACTCCACAAAGTATACCAACATCAAATACAGTGAAAATAGGGGTTATACTGTGGGGGAGGGACATACAAAGTAACAAAGAAATCAACTTATAAATATGTTAGAAACAATCACAAGAAAGAAAAACCATTGAATCCTTATATTGGGGTTGATTTCACCTAATATTAACTGATCTGATCGTTTCTGCTTGTCTCAGACATATACTAGTTATTGCAAATAAGGGAAACCATGGAACCTAGTTCCTTTGGGCCTGGATTACTTCACTTAATATAATTTTTGCCAAGTCTTTCCATTTCCTAATAAATGGGGCAATGTCATTCTTTCTGATGGAGGCATAGAATTTTATTGTGTATGTATACCACATTTTCTTGATCCATTCATCTACTGAGGGGCAACTGGGTTGCTTTCATATCTTAGTTATGGTAAATAATGCTGCAATAAACATAGGTGTGTTGGTAGCTTTAGTATGGTCTTGTTTGTTATCATTTGGGTAAATACCCAAAAATGAGATTGTTGGGTCATAGGGGATCTCTTATGTGGAGTCTTTTGAGGAACCTCCATACTGCCTTCCAAAGTGATTGAACAAGTTTACACTCCCACCAACAATGCTTTAAGGTTCCCTTCTGTCCACATCCTCTCCAGCATCTGTTGTTTAATTAGAGTTCTTGATTATAGCCATTCTAACTGGAGTGAGGTGGTATCTCAATGTTGTTTTGATTTGCATTTCTTTTATGGCTTAGGGAGGTTGAGCATTTCTTCAATGTGTCTATTGGCCATCCTTCTTTCCTCTTCAGAGAAGGTTCTCTGTAACTTTTTAGCCCACTTATTTATTGGCCCATAGTTTCTTTAAAGATTTGATTGTTTGGGGATTTGATTTTTTGAGTTCCAGTTATATTTTAGGTATGAGACTCTTGTCTCTTATATGACTAGTGAAGATCTTCTCCCAATCAGTGGGCTTTTCATTGATCTTTCTAGCTATGCCTTCCATGCAGAAGCTCTACAATTTCATGCAATCCCATTTGTCCAACGTTTATTTGATTTGTTGTGTTTCCGGGTATCTTTAAAAAAATTTCGGCCTGTGTCAAGGAGAACTAGGGTTTCTCCTATTCCATCCTGTAATGTTTTCACAATGTCTGCTTTGACTCTGAGGTCTTTGGTCCATTTGGAGTTGATTTTGGTGCAAGGTGATATATAAGGATCACCTTTTTAAAAAGATGACACTAGGGGCTGGGAAGGTGGCTCAGTGATACAGTGCTTGCCTTGCATACATGAGGCCCTGGGTTTGATTCCTCAGCACCACACAAGCAGGAGAAAAAAACTGGAAGTAGTGTTATGGCTCAAGTGGTAGCATGCTAGCCTTGAGCTGAAGAGCTGAGGGACAGCGCCCTGGCCCAGAGTTCAGTCCCCATGACCGGACCCCCCCCCCCAAAAAAAAGATGACACTAGTCAAGTTATTTAATGGAGCTAAAATTCCTGAATATGCCTTATTCATCCACAGATAAAGATCCTATGAAGGCATAAAACTCGTGTTTAAAATGATACTTACTACTTACTTTGCAAAGAAGTTGATCCATCATTAACATGACATGACAAGGGGCAGAAAATAATGTATACTTGTATAATTAAACATTCACTATACAGTGCAGTGCTTTGAGCATCAAAGAAGCTTGAAAGATATTAACGTATATACTACCCCTTAGAAATAGATTTTTACTATTGTCGATTAAGCCACGTATAAAGCAATCATCTACTTCCTTATTCCTAGGTCCCTATTAATTTTCAATTCTGTTTTGACTAAAATAAGTGTGCATGATCATCTGTCTACTACTTTTTTTAACAATAGAATGGTGGATATGTTATAAGGTTTACTAGCCTGAAAGTATTCTTTTAATTGAGGCTGACTCATCTTTATCATCTTATCTCTCAGAAAATAGAAAAAACTTTGACTTTTTGTCTATTCGTGTCATATTGTCCTTATCAAAATATCATACTAGCATGCCCAAATTATTTGCCCCAAAGCAAAGTAATAAAAACAATATAGTAAAATATAAAGCTTTCCAGTTTTAAGTGACTAACATGTTCTTTGCACTATTTCCTTTGTTCTGCACAGTTTGGATGTTGTGTCTTTAAAAACAAAGGAAAAAAGAAGTAGCCAGGAAAGTTAAGGTGCTTTAGGGAAACTGAGGTGAATACCTACCCATCTTTACTTAAAATGACTCCATTCCATCTATCAGCCGACACCTTTATCTCAAAATCTGTTTTAATATATTATAGTTCAGGCACATGGGACTATACCTCTTTGTTGTTCATGGTGCATATGTACGTGCTAGGACAGCATCAGGAATGGGGTGAGTAATGACACTGCAAATTGAAGTCATCTGCTTATTGTCCACATGCTTTCTCAGAGAAAGCAGCTGCACTGGAATTTCTCTCATGTTGCTTTGCTCGTGACCTTGACCCCAAGGGTACCATCCTTCAAAGGGAATACAGCATCTCTTGAGAGAACTGTATTACTAATTTATCTATGTTCTGATCCTCTATAAATAATATTATATATTTTTTAGTTAGATATCATTATCTTAGTTCACATGCTTTTCTTTATCCATGCTATAAATTGGTCTAGGAAAGATAAGGAAGAACAAACATTAGCTCACTTTTGTATGAACCTATTACCAAACAAAATAAAGTGAATTTGTACACCAATCCTAGGAACAAAATGTGAAAAGTTGGGTATTTAACAAATAATTGAGGAATCAAAGACCATGTTACTCTTTAGTGCACAGTAATTATCAGGGGCAGACAGGAATATAAAGATAATTGGCCAGTCTTACTTTTAAATAGTCCTTTCCCTTTGGAGATTCTAAATAAACTAGTTTCTAATGATACACTGCTGACTAGTGCACTTATCTAACCAAATTTCCACCACTACACTTACCAGCCAGGCTTTAAATGGAATAATAGTGTAAATCTTCATTTGAAAAAATCATTGAAATAAGGAAAGGCCTCTGGGCCATGTACTTAGCTACATATTTTTCCACATTTTTATTGACATCAATTAGATATGCAATTATATATATAGATAGATAGATAGATCCTTATAAACATACACTGTACCTTGATCAGACTCACTCCATTGCTCTCCCTCACCACCTCCATTCACAAGCCAAACTCAACGAACTTTATTATTCCATTTTCACATGTGTACATAAAGAATTGAACCCTTTCCATTCTTACTCTCAGCTCCTAGCGCAAACAAGGATTGTTTTACATTCTTTTTTTAAAATTAAGTATGTGTAGTTTATTTAAAGGGATTTCACCATGGTATTTCACATATGTACATACAATGTTTTAATCAGATTGACCACCTTGTTTAATAGCTTTCAGTGAGTTTAATTTTGATATTTTCATTTACAGATGCAATGTATTTCCATATTATTGATCTTCTAATATTCTTTTTCTCCTTTTATACCACTCAAACAGTCCAACAATAAAAATCTGATGTATGTGTGTATTTGCAAATGTATATATTCTACCTATTTTAAATGTTACCAAATTTACATATTTAGTATTTTTGAACATTATAAACAGTTCAAACAAGTAGAAAATTTTGATTCGTGCCAACTTTGTCTTACCCAAAGATGCTTTGTGACCAAAATCACTTCTCCATTTGGAAAGTAATATTTACTGCACTATAAACATGCTGTACTATAAACAGAAGCAGTAAACAATAAAATATTTTCTTTAAAATTTGTTTTATGTTTTTACTCTGACCTATGAAGATGCATATTTTGACCTGGTTTTCATTTTTTGCCAGTGCATAAATAAATTGGTCAGTCTTAAGGTCATTTATGATGAAACACTTCTATTATCCATTATAACTCACTATGGGGCTATAAATATTTATTTGCCATTCATAGATAAGGAAATAAGAGTGCATGCTGTCTAATTTTCATGACAATATTTGAAGTAAATTTTGTACTTGTTTTTAGAAGCACCAAAAGGGTACTGACAAGATAGTTAACTCTTTCTGGATGAATATCATCACCATTACTATGCCCTCACCTCTTGACATTCTATCTTTGGAAGATTTCTTAGAAGGATAATTTGACAGTTCAATAGGAAGTGCAAAGTTTTCTTGATGTTTGAACATTTGCCTGACACATTCATCCCACACACATATATATGTGTTATATCTGTTTGACCTTGCAATGTTTATTCGATACATCTAACTTATGTTTCATATTCCATTTCCTTAACTTTACTATCAGGAATCATATGAAAGCTACAAAGATAAGAACTTCCTTTTTTGCTTAACCTTTAAGACAGTTTTTCATAAAAGAAAGAAATGCTGCCTACCTCCTAAGTGTAAGTATTCAAGTGATACGACCTCAAGAAGCCATCATAAATATGCTATGAAATTGTGTGGTCCTGCTCATTCTCAGCCTACATAGAGTTCATCAAACTTCTGAGACTCTTATCATATCTGAAGCACCCTCAACACTATAGAGAAAAAATAAAAATAATGATAACCACAAAACCTATGAGGTATTACTTCATCACTTATCTTTCTACCTCTCACTAGCCAAATAAACTCACCACGTTATAGCGATTACTTTTTGTGGAAACATTACCATCCTGAAAATATACTAATGTAGGTTAGCCTAATTCAGCCCAGTGTCATATTTCTATAAGCCTTCCTGTAAGAACACAGCATCCAAATGTTCCCATTGGAGTAGTTCTATGTATGCCATTACTGCATGACAGGACATGCTATATCCTTTGTTCATACTCTGGATTGTATTAAAATGGTTGAATCAAGTTCCCTCAAAGGAAAATTTTATTATTTTATATTTCAGCAGCTCAGGGCATTTCTTTGCCTTTAGTCTGTCACTGATCAGTGGATTCATGTCTTCAGAGATACATACATACATACATATCTCATAATTAGATATATTACAAGCCAGTGATTTATTTAAACTGTAAGACAAGTTTCATTTTTAAGGTTTCATTTACTTGGCAAATATTTTAGGCTGTTCAATAGAAAGAAAAAAGTAATATAAAATTTATGAATAAAAATCTATCTTTTACTGAAATCATTCATTTTAGAATCAGTTCACTAATAAAAGAAGGAGACAGGAAATATCTCACAGCTTTACATCCCATGAATTGTCATTTGTAAATGACATTGATGAGAAATTCTTCTTGCAATAGACTATGGATATAACCAGTCATAATGATATGAAGAACATGATAAGTTAGCATAAGAACAGCCAAGGGTCTATTTTTTTCTTTTAATGTAGATACATCAATTATTTGTGTTTCTAGGCAAGGAGAAAAAGACATCACCCCACATTGCCTTCTTTCATAGTAGTCACATACACATTCATGTTTAACTGGCTGTAGGAGGAATAAATGAGATGGAAAAAGAGAAACACAATGTTAAAAACACAAAAATCTACTATAAATGTCAACAAATACTAAATATAATATTAATTGCTGGAGGAAACATGAGAATGTTAAAAGAGGTGACATTGATAAAGGTGTGTTGTATTCAGAAATTGGTTTGTTAAATGCAATTCCTTTGTACAAGTAAACCAGACCCAAACAAACATAGGTCCCATGGTTTCCCTAATTTGCAATAATTACTATATATCTAGGATAATCTTACCAGACAAGCAGAAAAGGTGAAAAGCTATGTAATAAGACCATATAAGATGATGCTAAGAGAAATAAACCCCAAGATAGGAACACTAGACGTTTTGTGTTTGTTGCTATTATTTTTAATGTACTATGTGATTTTTTTTGTTTCTTTTGTACATTCTTCCCTCTTTGTTATTATTCCTGTTGTCACAGTATTTGATTCTGGTGCATTGCCTCTTCTATATACATTTTTCTTATTAGGTAGGGTAAGGGAAATAACAAAACAAGGATACATGTTGATTCATCATAACAATGAGGCATACAAGACACTACATTGAAAACTAACATTACAACCTCTGAAGGGGGCAGGGGGATGGTAGAGATGGAGAAGTTGGGGAGGTGTGGGAGAAAAGGGTAGTAGGGGAAAAACAAAGGAGGGCGTAACAATACTTGATAGGAAATGTACTCATTACATTACTCATGTAACTGTAACCCGTCTGTACAGTATCTTTACAATAAAAATTTTAAAAAGAAGTATTTAAAGATAATTTAAAAATTTCTATTCGATAAAAGCAAAAGATAATTACTATCATTGTGTGGCTTCCTAGAATACTTTTATTTGTTCATTTACTTGTTATAAAAGAGTTTATTTCTTCAGATGAACTGCCTACTAATTTTACATATCCAGAAGTCCTTTTGATCTCTCAGTATGTAGTTTAAAAATGCTTAATAATTTATTCTGTTTATTTTTAATTAATGATTTTTATTGTGAAAATACAGTACAGAGGTATTACAATCACATGAGCAAGATAATGACTACATTTTTTATCAAGCATTGTTGCTTCCTCCTTTGTTTCCCCTTCCCATCCCTGCCCTCCCAATCCCCCCCCACACCAAAGTTGTAAAGTTCGTTTTCGACATAACCACATGCACATCGACATAACGACTTGTACATCTCATTGTTGCAATGGGTCCACCTGTATTCTTATTTAAACAATTTGTTTTTTCCCTTCCCCTCCACAAATTATACCAACATCAAATACAGTGAAAACAGGGATTATACTGTGGGGGAGGGACATACAAAGAAATCATCTTATAAATATGTTAGAAACAATAGCAAGAAAGAAAAAACAGTTGAGTCCTTATCTTGGGGTTCATTTTGCCTAACAACTTATCTGATCGTTTTTGCTTATCTGAGACATATATAGTTATTGCAAATAAGGGAAACCATGGGACCTATGTTTCTTTGGGCCTGACTTACTTCACTTAATATAATTTTTCCAAGTCTTTCTATTTCCTAACAAATGGGGCAATGTTATTCTTTCTGATTGAGGCATAGAATTCCATTGTGTATATATACCACATTTTCTTGATCCATTCATCTACTGAGGGGCATCTGGGTTGTTTCCATATCTTAGCTATGGTAAATAATGCTGCAATAAATATAGTTGTGCTGGTAGCTTTAATATGGTCTTGTTTGTGATTATTTGGGGAAATGCCCGAAACTGAAGGGTCTCATATCTAAAATATATCTGGAACTCAAAAAATTAAATCCCCCAACATCTAATCCTCAAAGAAACAACTGCCCAATAAATAAGTGGGCTAAACACTTAAAGAGAAACTTCTCTGTAGAGGAAAGAAGTATGGCCAATAGACACATGAAGAAATGCTCAACCTCTCTAGCCATAAAAGAAATGCAAATAAAAACAACATTGAGATACCACCTCACCCTAGTTAGAATGGCTATATTCAAGAACTCTAATAACAACGGATGCTGGAGGGGATGTGGACAGAAGGGAACCCTACTGCATTGCTGGTGGGAATGTAAACTTGTTTAACTACTTTGGAAAGTAGTATGGAGGTTCCTTAAAAGACCCCACATAGAGCTCCCCTATGAACCAGTTTATTCTGTTTTTAAAGTTAGTATTCTCTTATTACCTGTTAATTTTGTTTTGTTTCATCATTGTCTTGGGTTTTAGACACAGTGGAGCCTAGAGACTGCATACATACTAAGCAGGTATTGGACTGTGCCCAAACTCTATTTGAGAGTTTTATTCAGCCATGTTCATTTAATATTGTTGTTGTTGTTGTAAGTTTTCTAGACCCATTCTCTTTCCTAGTCTATTCCAAGTTTGTCTGAGAAACAATTTTGTTAGAAATATCTTTTTTCAAACACAAATACAGAGTAGATTCAGAAGAGAGCTGCAGTGGTGAAAATATTTATAGGGAGAGAGAAAAAAGAGAGAGAATCTATATGTAATGAGAGAGAAAAAGAGAAAGAGAGGTTATGTACTAACAAGTTCCAAGCACTTATTTTTATTTTTAATATCAAAGAATTATTCTTTTCTTTCTGATAAGAAAGGGAGAGCATAAACTAAAGATTGGACAACCCTAAAACCAAGCATGGTCTCAACTTAGTACTTACTAGTTATTTTATTTAAGTTTATAAATTGTAAGTTTGTATTATATCTACCTGAAAGATTAGGTTGTCAGTGAATAATCTGAGTTTATTAAGGGTTTAATATGACAATTGGTTCAACAAAGTCTAAAAATACAAGCTATTATTAAATCATAATTACAGTCTGCTAATAAATTTATAGACCACAAAACAGACAAGTAAACAAATAATACCTATATATATATACATACATACATACATACACACATACATACATATGTCAAAAGCTAAAGCAGGCTTATGTCCAAGATGCTATGAAAACCTCATAGGTTATCTACTGTGCAGAGTTTAAGAATCTCCCAGAGAACTTTACAAATTGGGTGGGGGGTGGGGGGAGGATGAGAAGGGATGGGAAGGGGAAACAAAAGAGGAGGCTACAATGCTTGATAAGAAATGTACTCATTATCTTGCCCATGTAATTGTAACCCCTCTGTACAGTATTTTCAATAACAAAATATATATATATAAAAAGAATATCCCAGAAACAACCATAGTCAAACTCTTTTTCATAATAGCAGTGTGAAACATCTTGTATACATTGTTATTCATAGTCTGTGGTTTTTGACTCCAATATAGAAGTATAATTAATATCACGTTTGAGCAGAGCTAAAGAAAACAGTTTTTTTTTTAAATTTGGAAATTATGTAAGAGTTCAGTGAGTTAATACCCACAGATTACATAGCACTATGTAAGTGTTTAATAAATATAGAACATGTTTATTTCTTTGCAATTTGATATAAACTTTTAGATTTATATTCATATTGCATTATGATACAACTAAGATACATATGCTTATTTTAATATGAAAATAATGTTCACAATATTATATAATTGAGAAAAGTGATGTGTCAAGATGCTTAATCATACTTCCTAAGAAGAAAAAATTGTTTACCCATGCTTCCATTTACTATATTTTTACTATATGTGTTTTTGAAAGACAATGTTTAAAATTTTGAGAGTAAAGCAATGATAAGAGGTGGACTTAGGGCTGGGAAGGTGACTCAGTGGTAGAGTGCTTGCCTTGCATGCTCGAGGCCCTGGGTTCGATTCCTCAGCACCATATAAGCAAAAAGAAAGAAAAAGCCAGAAGTGGCGCTGTGGTTCAAGTGGTAGAGCACTAGCCTTGAGCTGAAGAGCTGAGGGACAGTGCCCAGGCCCAGAGTTCAGGCCCCACGACCGGACCCAAAAAAAAAATAGGTGGACTTATAGGTCAGTATAGGTAGAAGTTATTAATCAAATACCCACATTAATAAATGCTCATTTTCAAACTCAGACACATTTTCTGGAGGCAACCATGATAACGAATGTGTAAATGCTTTCTAAGGTAGTTGAAGGGGGATAGAATAAAGGAATCTTGACAAAGAGCAGTAGTTTAAAACAGTACAGCCACAGTATAAATAAGTAATATTCCAGAATCTCTGGGAGAAAGGAGTAATATGATTGGAGTGTACCTAGACCACACTGGACTTTGTGAGCTAAATAAAAGTCTGTTATCTTCCCAGAACAGGGAATGATGGCTCATTACAGCAGATAAAATTTGAATAAGAACAGCAGGACATGGATTTTGTATACTTTCTGTTTACTAATTTATCTTTGGCAAATTTTGTTTTATTAAGAAGATAATGCTTCTTGAGTCCAAATACCAAAACTCATGGATGCAACTACTCTAGTGCACTCTCATATTTGCGCCCAAGTTTGCCAGGTTAAGTAAGACTCAGATAAGTCAGAGCTGTGTAGAGCAAACACTGTTCTTTCATATTCAAGCTTTAGTATTCATGGTTAAGTGAACATGATGACTGTTTATAATGTATTAATCCAGGAATCATTAACACCTGGGAACTTAATGACTATTTAAATCTATGTTAAGAGGATAACATTGACAAACGTAATATTGTTCATTCCTTTATTTATATATGGT
The DNA here is from genome assembly GCF_024711535.1 of Dipodomys merriami. Lineage (NCBI taxonomy): Eukaryota > Metazoa > Chordata > Mammalia > Rodentia > Heteromyidae > Dipodomys > Dipodomys merriami. The sequence goes on along the minus strand of NW_027203381.1, from coordinate 93,773,568 downwards.
GTCTGCTATGAGGAAGGGCAAATGCGTATAAATGCATTCTCTAAAAAGAATTAATCACTTTTCTCCAAAACGTTTCCTTCTTGCTGACTACTAAAGAGATTAATACCCTTCTAATTATAAGATGTAAAATCTTGCAATTATCTTTTTTCTTTTTCTTCATTTGCTCTATATCCACTAGTGGAATACTTACTGTCATTTCTGGCAGGCAGTCATCGCTTTGCTTTTTGCTGGGATTTTTGTACTCTATAAGAAAGTAAATTATGGGGCTTGGAAGGTGGCTCAGTGGTAGAGCGCTTGCCTTGCATGCATGAGGCCCTGCGTTTGATTCCTCAGCACCACATAAGCAAAAAGAAAAAAGCTGGAAGTGGCACTGTGGCTCAAGTGGTAGAGCACTAGCCTTGAGCTGAAGAGGTGAGGGACAGCGCCCAGGCACAGAGTTCAGGCCCTATGACTGGACCCCAAAAACAAAAAAGTAAATTATTACCGTCTTTTCCATGGAAGACTATTGTATTTCACCTAGCTTCTCTGGCTTGCTTTTCCCATAATAAAACAATCACTGTATTTAGCAATTAATTTTGGTAACCTACAGCTATAACTGTGGAATAGCCAGGACTTGTGTGGAAGTTTCTTCTCAGTCCAATTTTACTTTATTCTCCACAGTTCACTCTAATTAAGAATTGGAATTTTGCTTACCATACACTCCTGAAATTCAAGGAATGTGGAACTAAATACTGACTCTTGTGGTGTTGTTAGGAATAAACATCTTCTTTTATTTGGTCTACTTCATTCCTCACATCCATGCCGCATATTCACCACAAACCTAAAGTCACTTCCTCCACAAACTGTTCTACTCTCCAAGTTAAATGCTCTCTCCCTTCCTGTCTGCAAAGCATTTTCCTTAAATATCACGGGGCAGGCATGTTTACCATTGCATAGACAGGTGTTCTTTGACTAACAGTGGGATTATGTCCCTGTAAATTCATTGTAAACTGAAAATATTTACAGTTGAAAAGTGCATCTAATATACCCCACCTGCAAACATAGTTCCCTGGCAACACAAAGGAGAATCTGCTTCTCCTGTGGTGACATAGCAGACCCAGAGCTGCAACTCCTACTTCTGAACATTGAAAGTAGCTCAGTCACATATCACTAGTTTAAGAGATGAATATTCGAAGTACAGGTTCTTCTGAATGTAAAGCTGTTTTGCATGATTGTAAATCCAAAACGTCATAAGTCAAGATACTATAGGTTCATGACCATCTGTAGTAGTTTATGAATGTCATAAGCTTCTAACTATGATAGGATATCCATACAGTAAATCTGAATCCGTTTCATTAACGTTCTCCTTCTGAACTGATTGTTTAGTGACTCACATAGAAAAATTACCCACCAGCCTCTACGAGGGAAATGAACTATTGTTTGTGTGTCTTTTGTTCATTTTGTGGATCTGTATTACAATTCTCTCTCTGTCTCTCTATCCTCTCTCTCTCTCTCTCTCTCTCTCTCTCTCTCTATATATATATATATATATATATATATATATATATATATATATATATATATATATATAGTCCTCTAAGAAAAATAAATAAAATTACAGAAACATTTTCGGGATAAAGGGAACCATTATTACAAGACATGTGGTCCTCAATTTGTCAATTGGGCTTGCTTCTATTTCTTTTGTTATTTCATGCTCAGAGAGAGTTTTTACAATTTCAAATCTAAGTCTTATTCTTCAGAGGAAATATATTGGAATAAAATCCATTCTCAATGGCTATCTAGTTTTAAATCATTTCATTTAAATACACTTTAGAATTCCATGTAGCAAGAATATTAAGAGGATTATGCTTTCCCTCAAAGTAAGCTCATCTTCTTCAGGGCTGAACCAATAATCAGCTATCATGGTTTTTAAGCTTCCTAAATTTAGAGCCTTTTATAAGGTCCATTTCAGATTTTTGAAGATTTATTTTCTAGTAAGAAATCATATATTCCATTTCAATGTTATTCAGAATTATAGTTTCAAGAACACCACTGAAGACTAATAGAGAATACTTTTATTTCCTTTTAAAAAGAAAATTGTGATGCACAGTCCAAGTTGTACCATGAGATTTTGATGTAAAATTTTTAATACTAACACCTTGCTACTCTGGTGATTGGTAATACACATAGTATTTGAAGTAAACCTGTACAGTACAAAATCTACTTTATCCTAAAGTAATATAATCTTTAAAGTTTTAAATTTTATGAGGGGCAGGATTTACTCTTTGTCAGTTCCAAGATTCCATTTTGCCTATTTCTCAAAGCATTGAGGTGTTTTCTTTTTATTATTTATACAAAGATTTAGTCGTGTGGGTGTGAAGAATACTGTCATTTTGTAAAGTTTAAAATCATATTCTACTTTTATGGGAATACTAAAAATGATTAGGAGCTCTCTTTTAGGGTTCTCTTCAAGAAATCAGGTGTCTGGATTCTCAGAAATTGGTCCTTAAGGGAGTATCTGTCTCTGGAATGAGATCAAGGTTAGAAAATTATATGAATTTTATGTCTTCCTCTTCTGATCAGCTGCCAAGATAGCTTCATAAAACACTGCTAAATAAGCAGCATTAAAAAATGCTAACATTGAGGAGAATGAATTGAAAAGACAGTGAAGCTGTCCACATTAAGATGTCAAACAATGCCAATATTAGCAAATGTGTGTAGAACTGGCTTCTACAGGTGGTTCAAATTTCTTAATATAAACAAAGAAAATACAGTAACCTTAATAAAGCAAAAATAAACAAAACAAGAAAACAGTCCTGTGACTTTAACTCAGGTCTAGGCACTGTCACTGTCCCTGAGAACTTTTTTTGCTAAAAGAAAAAGCCAGAATTGGACCTGTGGCTCATGTGGTCAATACCACATGATTATTGGAGATAAGAGTCTTAAAGATGTTCCTGCTCAAGCTGGCTTTGAACAGTGATCCTCAGATCTCAGCCTTCTAAGTTCCTAGAACTATGGGCCTGAGCTCTCATTGCTCAGCACAATAACTGAGCTTTCTTCTCTTTTCTATATAAGAGATGTCATACTATCTCAGATGTCCCAAACCTGTCCATCTACTGGAGTAACAATTGTTTATATACTCACAAATATTTTTAGAATGACCAATATATGTGCCTCATAACCATAAGCTCTGCTTAGCAGTAGAATGTGATAGTGTACAAAACAGAACAGTAAACAGAAGCTTAAAAGGTACCATCTATCGTAAAGAACATTAATGAAAGTTTCTTTTTAAGAGTTACTATAACTACAAACTAATAATAAGAGTACTCATAATGGATTTCTGTCTTTTCTTTATTTTCTGTAACAAAATTTTGTGTTAAAATGTATTTATAGTTTTAATTAAAATTAATGTAGTATAACACCCACTTCAGTAATGAAAGGGAGCCGAGCCTGGTGGCATCTGCCTGTACTCCCAGCACTCAGAAGGCTGAAACAGGAGGACCAGGAGTTCAAGGGTAGCCTGGCTACATAAGGAAAATTTGACTCAGGCAAAATAACTTTTAAGAAGGCAATATTTTTTTAAAACATTTAAGTACTTTTCATTCCATGAACTTTTATTTTCAATAAAAAAAGAACCTCTGCCTACTTTATCTCATCTTGATTGTATTAGTTCAAGCCCTCTGAAACTAGTTGTATTTCAATAAGAAATACTTAATCAAACAGAATTATAGGAAATTATTTGTAAACTAGAAGCCTGAAAATATAACTTAGGTATGAATTCCCTAAAAGGTTAAATATCTGTAAATTTAAAGTTTGCAGTTACACAAATGTAGAATTAGAATAAAGAAAAAATATTAGTAGGTGCTGTATTGTGGCTCAATAGTAAATGCTCTAAAATATTCCCTGCCCTGAAGATCTGAAAGAAGTTAGAGAAACTAATAAACCCACAGTGAACACACAGACACACACACAATCTTTTTTCCTCCTCCTTCTCCTCCTCCTCCTCCTCCTCCTCCCCCCCTCCTCCCCCCTCTCCTCCTCCCCCTCCTCCCCCTCCTCCACCTCCTCCTCCTCCTCCTGCATCTTCCTGCTGTTCCTCTTCCTCCTGTTCCTCCTCCTGTCCCTCTTCCTCCTCCTGTCCCTCTTCCTCCTCCTCCTCTTCCTGTCCCTCCTCCTCCTCCTGTCCCTCCTCCTCCTGTCCCTCCTCCTCTTGTCCCTCCTTCTCCTCCTCTCCACTTCTGGTTTCCTGGTGATTAAATAGAGACAGAGTTTCATGAACGTTCCTGTTCAGTCTGGCTTTGAATTGCAATTCTCAGATCTCAGCCTCCTGAGTAGCTAGGATTACAAGTGTGAGCTACCATTGCTCACTCTACTATTTTTTTTTGGGGGGGGGGGTCTGGTCATGAGGCCTGAACTCTGGGCCTGGGCGCTGTCACTCAGCTCTTCAGCTCAAGGCTAGCGTTCTACCACTTGAGCCACAGCACCACTTCCAGCTTTTTTCTTTTTTCTTCTGTGGTGCTGAGGAATCAAACTCAGGGCCTCATGCATGCAAGGCAAGAGCTCTACCACTGAGCCACCTTCCCAGCCCCTCCACTATTTTTTAAACACATTGTTCTGGTGTATGCTGTGAAACTCTGAACTTAGAAATAATAAAGCTCCAAAAGATCAGTTCTACATGAGATGTAAGACAGGAGTTTCAGTCTGGAGGGAGATGCAAGATGCCACTCTCAAAATCTGAGATCAAAGTGCTTTGTCTCTAGGATGTCACTAGTCAATACCACCAGAAATAACTGTTCCCTACTGACAAATCTATGCTTTCCCATCACTGCTTTCCCCTTGGAGGGCCATGAACATGTGTGTGCATGGTATGGTGTGATACTTGATACTTGGCATCACACCAAGAATATTGAAGATGCTATGTAAGAACTCCCCAACTGAGCTATTTGCAGAGATTTACCCAACATGTTTGCCTTGGCCCTAGAATCAGCCATTTATTTAAGAAGTTCAAATTTCTTTCTTAGAAACTGGTATAAGAAATTTTATAATCAAAGTGTTCAAGGAAATATTGGTTTAGAGTAAACCATTTGGATAAATAAATTTTAATAAAATCTAGCATCTATTTTTGCTTGCCTGTACACATCTTTCTAACTCTAAGAATGAATCTCAAGGTTAGAGTCATGTAGATTTTTTTCTATATTTTTCTTTATAGCTTTGTGTTTTATTTTTAAGCTTATCAAATTAATTGTGTGTGTGTGTGTAGATGCAATAGGTACTTACCTAGGTTCTCTTTTTTAATTTTTTTTATTGTAAAAGATTCTGTACTGAGGGATTACAGTTACATGAGTAAGATAATGAGCACATTTCTTGTAGAACATTGTTACCCACTCGTTCATTTTCCTCCCTCCCTCACTCTTCCCCAAGTTGTAAAGTTCATTTCCAACATAGTATCTTGTGAGTATCATTGTTACAATGGGTCATCCTTTGTCCTTGTTTCAGCATTTTGTTATTCCCTTTCCCTTCCCCAAATCAGATAAAAGTATATACAAGACAGAATCAAAGACAGTGATTACCAGGGATAAACCAATGGAACAAGAAAAATGAAATAAAATAACAAGAAGGAACTAGATACAGTATATTGTAACAAGGAGGTCGACAACCAAAAAAAAGACCTCTTGTTTCCATGTCTTAGAGTTCATTTCAATTAGCATCATTTTGTATTGTCATATGTACATAGCTATTGAACAACTATTATTACAAATGAGGGAAAATATAAAGTTTATTTCACTTAATATGATTTTTCCAAGTCTTTCCATTTCCTTATGAAAGGGGAGATGCCACTCTTTCTGACAGAAGCATAAAATTCCATTGGGTATATATACATGTTCTTGATCCATTCATCCAATGAGGACCATTGGGTTGGTACCATGTCTTAGCTATGGTAAATAATGCTTCAGTGAACATAGTTGTGCTGGTAGCTTTAGTGTGACCTTGCTTGTGATCATTTGGATAAATGCCCAGGAGTGGAATTGCTGGATCATAGGGTATTTGTATGTTTAGTCTTTTGAGGAACCTCCATACTGCCTTCCAGAGTGGTTGAACCAGCTTACATTCCCACCAGCAGTGTAGTAGCATTCCCTTTTGGCCACAGCCCCACCAGCATCTGTTATTATTTGTTGTCTTGATAATGGCCATTCTAACTAGGGTAAAGTGGAATCTCAATCTGGTTTTAATTTACATTTCCTTTATGGCCAGAGATGTTGAATATTTCTACATGTGTCTATTGGTCCTTCTTATTTCCTCTCCAGAGAAGTCTCTTTTTAATTATTTAGCCCACTTGCTATTGGGGGTTTAATTTTTTGATCTTTAGGTATATTTTTGATATGAGACTCTTATCTGTTGTATAGCTAGTGAAGATCTTTTCCCAATCCATGGGCTTTTCTCGCTAGTTATATCTTTTGCCCTGCAGAAGCTCTGTAGTTTAATGTGACCCCTTTTATCCAGCTCTTTTTTTATTTGTTGTGTTTCTGTATCTTTATTTAGGAAGTTTCTACCTGTGCTGAGGAGCCCTGGAGTATCCCATATACCTTTTTTAATATTTTCAGGGTCTCTGCTTTTAGCTCAAGGTCTTTGTTCCATTTGGAATTCATTCTGGTGCAGAGTGATATATAATGATCTAACTTCAATTTTCTACATGTGTTTAGCCAATTCTGCCAGCACCACCTAGGTTCTTTTTAAGACTTTATTGTAAATGGTTTGTGATATTATGATAAAGTGATCAAAATGTTGACGCACAACCACATTTCTAAAAAGTGATAGGAAATAATGAATTGGTACACAGTGATATTTCTGAGTTTAGGCTAAAGAACTCTGACAGAGCTACCACTTCAAAAGATGGGTATTGAGAGAAGGAGATAATATAAAATAAAAATCTCCCAATCTTACATATGTTGATATTACAGATGGTTTGTTGTATTTTAAAGAATCATAAAATAAGTCAAATAATAGGAAAAATCTGATTAAATAGTAATGCATTTAAGCTATGCAAAGTATCCCAAAGAATATAAACAGTGAAAACCAAAAGAAACTATAGACTGATACTCAGTAATGACACAAGAGAAGAAAAGAATATTAAGAATTAAGAGAACTGCCATTACAGACAATCAATGCAGTTAATATGCCCTGTCAGAAGGGAATGTAAATTGAGAAAATGGAAACAGATAATAAAAGCAAGTTGGTTGATCTTGTTAAAATGTATTAATACAATATCATTTTCATGGTTAATTTGGGAAACTGTTTACTGAAATTGCAAAGAAAAATATGCCAGGAATCAATTAAAAAAATTGAAAACAGAATTATGGAAAACAAAAGCAATGTTTTAATTCAATTAGTTTTACTTCAGATCCTGTTTGTTAAGACAGCATGCTATGCTTTGGTGACTGATAACTTAATAGTATATTGAACTTTTCTTATTGAACTCATGCCCTAAAAAGGAGTACATGTATATTCAAATAATATAAGCTATGTATTAAAATAGGATTTTCAAAATAGAAAAAAAATGGCAGTTCATGGAAGGATTTATGAATATAATAGAAATGCAGTTGAGGAAGAAAAGCAGAAGCAATGTTATGGAAGTGTGAAACTGCACTGTGTATTTTTATAGACCAGTCAATTTTGAAATATGAAATGTAGCAGTTTTTAAGAACCTTTCTTCTTAATCTTGCAATATTTTACAAATACATACTTATGAGGGGCCTTATTATATTAATATACCTTCACATCGAAGTTACAGTGTTTTATTTTTAAAATATAATCACTAAAATGCACTCCATGGTTCTTCTCTTTTAATCAAGAAATTTAAAACAAAAAAAATCCTTCTGTTTCAACTGTCCACCTCTTGGGAACTTGAAGCTCAAATGAGTCTATTCAGATTTGTTTCTACCCCTTAATTTTAATGCCAATCACATACCATACATAGCCCAGCGACACTGGTTAAAAATTAAAAGAAAAAGTAGAAACATAGTTTACATATAAATTATTTCAACTCTAAAACTGACATTTCTTCAATGACAACTCACTATAATTACAGGATATTACTCGCCCTTATGTGCTATCTACGCATTTCTATAACATCATCTATGGAAGTGAAGTCAGATCTTTGAGAAAAAGCTGTTTGATAACACAGTACAAAAAACAATCAGTTGTTTTCAGTCTTGTGCTAGCCAGTCTACCTCCTGCAAGTCAATTGATTATATTCCCCTAACTCCACATTCAGTGATTTTATAATGGCAACTTGAAACTGGTCATAAGAGATACATGTGCATCCAAGAAATCAGCAAGTACAGAATATCAGTTTCTTTTTCCTCCAGAAAAAAACTACTAAATATTTACTAACACACTATTGAACATCACTTTTTTATTATTTATTAGTACCTTTTAATATTGGAAGAAAAATTATTTTTATCAATTACAAATCAACTGAGTATATCCTTTGAAAACTATGCATTAATATAGTTAATATTTAACGAATTTTATAGATGATATACCTCAGAAGTTACTACTACTGTTAACAATGGGAAACTTCCTTCCAACGTGAATCCTCAAAATGGTACAAGTATGAATGTCAGCCAATAATAATAACATCTAATAGAATAATAACATCTAAAATAGCCACATTAGCTATAGTACCTATGAAAACCTGAAAGAATAAAATTAAATGATCACATTAAGTTTCTTAATATGAATTACATTGAGCATCAAAATTAAAGATAGTATGTATAGGAAAAGGGTAGGATGTCTGTGAATTTCCACCATTTGTCTGCAGTTTGTGTATTAAGCTGTCAGGGACTATCTAAATCACTTCCTTTTCTGTCATTCTGTCTTCAGGACAACATCCTTTGAGACACAATAGCATTCAGTAATGACGACCCCCATCCCCAAAGTCTCAAAATGATATGTAAATCCTGCAATTCATCATGCTCTGTGTAGTACAGGTTTAATTCTTCCTCCTAGGCCTCAATCTGCTGAAACATTACTCTGATATACAGTACAAAAGCATTAACAAAGATGTTCATATCAGCCCATTGTGAGGTGGTGGCAGGCAGAGAAATCAATGAAGCCAAGGGGACAATAGCTGGAGTTTAAACAGGCTGTTGAAATTTGCTAAGATGCAGACAAAGGACCCATGCTGAAAGGGGAGCTGCAGTGGAATTCCTAGCCCCATTATGTGGCTGAAACAATCCTTACTCAGAGAGTGGATTTGCATCTCTAATAGAGTTCAGGCTCTGTTTGTGAAAGGCTTTCGCTAGGCCTGACCCCACGTCTCAGGAGCACATTGATACCCAGAGCCTAGCCTGTGCCTTGTCCCACACTACAGAGAGCAGTATCATGGGAAAATGCACTAACTTAAAAGAACGCAAAGGAAGGCAAGAGGAAGGGGGAAAAAAATTAAAGGCTTGAGGCAGTTTTGGTGGTACTTAGCAGTGAAAATTACTTTGGCAAATAATAGAACCTACTGCTGGTAATTACTGCTAACAAGCTTCCCCCAGCCCAAATGTGACACTTGGGCTGATGTGAGAAAAGCTGATATTGGCCAAGCTTATTAAGCTTGAATGAAAGGAACCTTTTTCCTATGAAAATACAGCAACTCGGGGGCTCGAAAATCATGTAATCTAGTGTTACCAATTATTTAGTAGAACAGAAAAATGGTGCTGCAATATTTAAAATCTGCCTTGGACTTCATTCAGTCCAGTGCCCTAATCCTAAGCAACTGTAATCACGAACATCCTTGGTTTTCTAAACATACACTCTTGGTTCCAAACAAAATATTGTGGGTACTTAATCTACTTCATGTTAAGTAGACTTTTCATACTTGATGCACAGCAAGTAACCTGGAAAAGCATTTTATCCCTCTGTGGAAAAGAAAAAAAAATAAACATATACTAATAATCTGAAACAAAACAATAGAGTCGTGGTTCAAGTTTGTAGCATAGCTTTTCAGATTTATTTGGAGCCTTAATTTCAAATTGAATTTGGTGTGGTTTGATATGATCATCTTAACTCCATTCATTAAAGAATTTCCTTAATTACCATGAGAAAATGATTATATGAAATCATAGCATGTATTAATAACCATAAACAAAATATTGTTATTTTTTGAGATTAGATTAATATTTTATAAGTAAAGATGAGTAAAGAATCAAAAAGTATCTCTAATTTTTTATGTGTTACTAATATTTACTACATACAAGAAAAGATTTTAAGACACAGGCAGTTGATGAAAGAAGAGTTTTCCTATTGTGCAACAATAATTACATGATAGATAAACATTTCAGCATTTTGAATGAATTCAATTAGAATTATCTTAAAGATCTATAATCTTTAAACAATGTTTTCACAGTTTTTGTTATTACAATTGAAACCAGGTAAAAAGTTTACCTCTATTATCTGGAAAGTTATAATTATATTAAGTATGAACTCACGTAAGTCAGTGAAACAAAACCATGAGCTTCTTTGGACCTAAAAGTGTAATGATAACAACTTTTAACTTCTCTAATGGCTTTCAGATTATAAAATATCACTAATTCACTGGCTAACTATAGTATTTGAATGTTTCTCATAATTTGCTTTTCTGTATCATTGTTACATTGGGTATATAACAATGTGAAGAGATGACAACCAACTCTACAATTTTTAGCTAACATGGAAGATATTCAATGTATATTTTTACAACTTATGTTTTGCAAAAGTCCTTAAAATATGTATTTAAACTATTGAATTATATAATAAGGCTCAAAGATCAATTTTTGTTTAATGATTTTATCACGTGTTTAGTCTTAAAACTATTCCTTTTTTGGTTATAAGGACTTTAAATTAATAGGGTTTTTAAAGTAAAATACTGATTGTTCAATTGAATATTAATATCTGATAATTGATGCCTCAGGGCATATTGGAGCCATCACTCTGCAATTAAAAAATAAAAACTGAAGTTTGAAATTGTATATGTATTCCAGAAAGCATTTTCAGACTTTCTTACATTAAAAACTGAATAATGTATGAGTAAAATATTTAAGATGTTTGTTTTGGCTAGTGTTGTATACTTGTAACATTTATTTTTAAATATCCCTGCATATGGCTAACTTCTTGTCATATATTATTACTATAGTTAATAGGCTTAATCAAATAATTTCATAGCTCATTAAATATAATAAACAGAATTATTTAGTACTTATAAAAGATTGTTTGCCCCTAAATTAAACAAATGTTAAGTATGAAATCTTTCCAAGCAAAATAGGGAATATGTACATGAAAGACGTTTATAACCAATGAAGTAAATTGTGCTATAAAATCAAACTTTATAGATGATAAAGAACATTTTATAATATAATTATTAAGGAAAAAAAATCTCTCTTTGTTCCTTTTTAGTAACTACTGAATAGAAATCCACCACAAATACTAAAGGAGTCATCCAAATGAGTAAAATAATTTAGGTTATCTCAATTTTTATGCAATGTACATTTTGAAAAAAGAAGTGTGTGATTGGGGTTTATATAATCCCCTTTGACAAAATATTTTCTTTACTTTGGAACAAAATAGGTACATTAAGAGTATTTACTTAGATATTTATTTATTTATTTATTATTTTTGGATGAGAGTCCTAGCTAAGCTTTCTACCACTTGAGCTACCTCCATCCCTTTTTCTGTGTGTGGGGGCAGGGTCAGGAGGTTATTTTCAAGATAGATTTTTTTTTTTTAATGCTTGAGTGAGCCTGAATTGTTGAGTCAGCCTGGACTGTGATCTTCCTATTTGTGCTTCTCCATGATACTGGGATAACAGGTATGTGTCACAGTATCCAGCCACTGGTTGAGGAGTCTTTCGGCTGGGCTGGTCTCTTTTAATGATCCCATCATCTTTATCTCCCAAGTGGTTAGGCTTACAAGGTTGAAACACCATGTCTGAGCAAAATTTACTTAGAAATTTGATGAACAGTCATGCAATAATTTACTGATGTAGTTTCTGCCTAAGGAATTAATAAAATAATAAGACTTGTAATAATAGTATGCATATGATCGTAGTTGAATTCAATAGTAAGCAAAGAAGAATGGAGAAACAAAAAGACCAGTCAGAGTCTCAAAGGTACTTGAGAAGGAAACAAAGGTTGACAATGTGAGAAACAGATATGGTTGTGGGGTGGAAAGAAAATTGGATGGATAGAAATAGAGAAGAGAGAATACTCCTGCACCTTACCAGTATTCCATTTTACTTCATGATACTTTCATAAATCTGTATTCACTACAATGATTACAGAACAATTCTTGTTTTTCAGTGATCCCTCATTCTAGGTTTAGTAAAGTTAAAAAACATAAAATTGTAAATAATTAAAGTTTTAATAGGTGTTTTGGCATTAGTATTTACTGTAAAATAATACCACAATAAAAGCTAACATACCCACCTTTCACATCTTTCCATTTTGTGCCCAATATCATTAATTACCTCCCAGATTTCATCTAATACCTTTCACAAAGCATTTTTGCTTTATCACTGGGAAAACTTTTGGTTGAAAATAGACTATATACAAAAAAGTAAACTTTTCAAAGCACTGTTAGTTCATTTCTATAGAGAAAAGCACACAAAACTAAATGATAGTCTGTAAAGAGTTTAAAAACCATTCAAATAAATTTGATTGCTTATCATATTCTTGTTCCATGTATTATTATATTTAAGTATATGACAGAGAAAATTAAAGGAAAAACTCCAGTTTATGAAGAAGCATTTGGAAATAGAAATCAAATACTTTATCCTGTAAACACATGCAAGCATGTATATATATATATATATATATATAGTGATTCTATACATATTATGTTTTATTAATTTTAATATAGAATTATGTATAGCACACATATACAATTTAAAAGCAAGAAAATGATACTAGAAAAACATAATAGAAAATTATCAGTGAAAATGATCAGTCATTTCCCACCTATTCTGAATTATTTCAAATATCATGACTATTATCAGGAATGTAAAACAACAGGCCTAGAATATATCCTGTTTCAACAATTTAGGTGTTTTGTGTGTGTGCTGTACAAATTCTCATATCCTGATATGCAAATACTTTCATTTGTATTTAGGTAATCTCCAAAAACTAAGGTGAGCTCCAGTATGAGTTTTACTACTAGGCTAAGAGAGACCATCTACTAAATTTCAATATTTAACAGACTGCTATGAAAATGTAAGAAATGAAAAAAATAAGCAGAATAACTTTTCACATTTTAAAATTAGTATTAGGATTCTTTGAGCTCAATAAAACTGAGACTCTACTACTCTATTTCCAGCTAGAACAGCAGAGTAACTGAATGTATTACAGTAAGAATATAAGGAAGATTGCTTTCTCTTCCACTTAGTCTCCTCTCTATTGAGGTTGCCTCATCTGTTTTAATATAACAAAATAAATTGGGCACTTAGTTTTTACTGTAGTCAGCAACAGAGGGAAATACATTGTGAACTTGAGATTTCCAGATCATAATAGCATCTTGTCTTGTTGGTGGTATTTTTCCCCCGTTGTACCAACTGGGTGACTTGTTGAAGGGCATAAAGAGAGAGAGCTACATACAGGGGAAGCCACCGATATCATTGGCAAGTGAAGCTCACGACAAATGAGATATTGTACAGGCAAACACAAAATGAGCCTTCACGCAGGGCTCTGTCAGTGTCGTTCAGCTTTGCCTGAATGGATAACCCTCTCATGATTTATCTTCCATTCATCAAGTCAGTGCCTGGTATCTTTTCAGTTGTGATGGATAAGACCTTACTAAATTGACTACTCCCTGCTGAGCATTGTGGAGCCTGAGAACTGAGCAAAATGGAGTATCCAACCATATTTCATTCATATAGTATGTTAAACATGTTCACTAGATCTAGTTACAGAATTATAAAAAGAGCCCAGTTTCAGCATACCCCTGAATATGGACTACTGAGTGGTCCAGGATACATCTAGTTTTCTGGACTTTATAAAGAAGAAATATAGATCATAAAAGAAGTTACAACAGCCAAGCAGAAAACTGAAAACAAATTGATGAGCAAGAAACCATCATTTCTCATACCTTGTCCTAAAGTGTTAATACTTCCCTGAATCTTTTCAAATATCACATTTGTTTTACCACAAAAAAAGGACTATGTCAGATGTACTTTGTTGCTGATGTCTGACTGAAGGGACCATACATTTGTTAAGGTCGATCTATATAACTGAAATGACTCAGTTATATATTCCTCTGCTTCTATAAAGAAGACTATCATGTTCAGTCAATGTCTGGGGGCAGAATGAGAGTGTATGGAGAAGAAATAGGGGGAGGAAGAAATTGATGAAGGAGGAAAGACAGGAGAGAGGAAAGAAATTGAAATTCTCAGATTGGATAGAAGATCAAAAATATATGCATACTGCATTTCTCAATATTCATTATTATAATATTTTAATAAAGGTCAATTAGGAAACTTGCTGACATACCTGTTTGAATGTGACAGGGAAAGCATGATGTAGGTAAGTAAGATTCCTTTACAGAAACTACAGCTTTTGCTTCTCTAGAAAATTGTTTGTCCTTTCTGTCTCATAGTAAAAGAGATAGTGATGAATTGTTCTAGTTCAAAAGTGAGGATTTACTGTAATTGAGAGCTTTAGTAATTGCTTTCTTCTTTGAAGACATAATTTATTAGACATAGCTACCTTACTAGAGTTTTGAAGGTTAGGTATTTTGTTAATTTACATGATCAAATATACTTTTTTTTATTGCATCATGATGTTAAATTGTTGGCGAATGCTTAACATTTGTCACAGTATACATACTATAGAACAATACAAAATGTTGATACTAGAAATGGATAACATATTCACTAAATAGAAACTATTGCTGGGCTGTTGTGAATCACCCAAAGCAAAAAAATAACATAACAAATCAATACATTCATGACCTGAATTTATCACTAAAATCATACCTCAACATCAAGATTGAAAAGTATAACATAGTACTTACCTTGTACCTCTACAAATAATGACTGAAAGGTGAAGTTCCACAGTAATAAATATTTCTATTTATTAAATATTTTGCTTGCTTTTAATTACCAACTAACAGATTTTCTGGGTTATAATATCTTAGCATATCGAAACAGACACTAGAACCTTATAACTCTCACAATGAATTTATATGCATCTTGTGTTTCCATGAAAGAATAAGCTCAAAATCAATTTATAAGTGGGTGTGTCCTCTCTAGAATCTACCATATTTCAGTTAATATATTTGTAACTCCTTTCATACAACCCAATGTGTTTTCTTATAGGTTTATAGGCTAATTCTAATTACCATATATGAGGGAAAGTATGCAAACTTTGTCTCCCTTGGCCTGATTTAGTTCACTTAACATAACAGTTTCTAAGTCTTTCCATTTCTTTACAAATGATAAAATATGGTTCTTCCTAATGGATGATTAAAATTCAATTAAGTCAAAGCCCAACAAAATAAACATCAGGAAAAGGGTACTTTGCAAGGGGAGGCTGGGGTCAAGGGAAAAGGAGCAGATGAATGAAGAGGAGAAGGACGGGAGAATGGAGTCAAGAATTCAATGTGTACTCATAAAATTAAGGGAAGGGGTGAGTTGGGGGTGGTGGGTGAGTGAGAAGATTGGAAGTGGTGACACTAATCAAGATGGATTGTATTTATAAACTACTTTGTTCCATGTCAACTCCTTAGTGCAACTACCCAAAAACAATTAACAAAAAATAAATCCATGAATAAAATAGTATGTGCTATAAACATGTGTGTGTCCTTTGCTTGTGAAGTTAGCTTTTAAGCATGGTATTGATATAGCTAAGCCTTTCATTTTATGTGAGGTGAGAGTCAAGGAGGTGAGGAATTATCAAAAAGATATATCCAATCTTACAATGAGAAACATGATGCAAAAGAAAATGATCTCCACAAAATAGAGGGATGAGAATGAACTGAAAAGTAAAGTGCTAACCTTGTTTGTATGATTTTTGTTTTCTGGCTAACCTCTCTGTTAATAGATACATTTGCTTTGAATTTTCACCCTTTTGGGGGGGGGACAAAACCAAATGGAATGTTCCTTGTATAGCAAGCAAAGTAAACAAAAAATGACCTCCCTGTGACAGCTGAAAGCAAAGAGAACATTTCAAAATTGTTAAAAATTATAAGGAATGTCTATAGACAGCGACATGTGTGCTCACACACATGAGCATACAATAAAGTGGTAAATTGAGCTGCCTAATTTGTATACTTCCTTTTCTAGTTGGAAAATTTTATTTCTTCATCTTAATGATTTTTCCAAAAGAATGGGCAATAAATTATATGAAGAGATGAACAATAGCCAGCTGTGCTATTTGTGTAAATAGTAAAAGAAATGATGAGGAGAATTTCAACAATAATTCAAACTTTAATGTTTTGGGATGTTTTAGTACATGAACTCTGCATTCCTCTTCATGATGTTATTAAAATAGGCAGTGGAAATTAGTTTCATTTTATTACAATGGCTATATAAGAAATTATTGTTAAAATGGTATTTTTCCCTACCAACATCCATTGGGATGGAGAAAAGTATTACTTCATACTTGTGCTCTGTTAAAAGAACTAAACTGCTAATATTCATAATTACAAAACAATACACTAAAGTTCATAAACAAGTTTTATTCAACTATTCTTCCCCCAAATTTGCTGTTTTCTCAGTGCCGAGTGTTATTGAAGGTAACATAGATAGATAGCAAATAATGATGTTGTCTGAAGATTATACTCTAGGGTTTTAAAGTACTGTAAACTGCAATGCTTATAAAAACTACATTAATACATTTCCAGATATGGAATAGTGGGCCTTTCAGTATGTCTGATCATTTATTGATACATCTACCTTTTACAAATATTCAGAGTTTTCATTTTCTCCAAATATTTCATTTGATAGTCCTGAACAGTTAAATAATCAGACTGGCCGAATTCACAGTTTTTCAAAGCTACTAAAGCAAAATCCAAACCAAAAATAAAAATAAAAAAGACAGTTGACCTACAACAAGATAATTTCACTGTACTCTTTTAAGCTTTATGTAGTGATATACCTCCCACAAATTGCATTGCAAAAGTAAATCATCATTTCTATTTCCTAGTTAATATTATCAAACAATAGGCAATACTTACTTTTCTACATGAAGAAGGATGCACCTAGCTTGACATCTGAATCATAATAATCATACTCAGTGAGTACTTCACACATATGAATAAAATAATGCAAATATTCAAAACTATTTATATATTCCTTCAAAGAGCGATTTGGTAAGTATAGTAATTCAACCCCAGCTTCATTTTGCAAGTGAAAATATCCATTTATTTCAAAACTTCACAGAGAACCATGTTTGTTTACATGTTCTACATTCAACTAAGAGCTTTTAGTAGTTTTGTTGAAATAAACAAAAACCTAGTCACCCATTATAATTAGCATATATTTTATTAAATTGTACTAATAGCTTTGGCTTTCATATTTAGGATTATTAAGTGACAATAACGGGGATGTTTCTTGAGTACTGTTAGTTCTGCAAAGAGGCTTAACTTGTACGTTTCATAACATAAGTATCTTTCCGTGTGATGCATTCAATAAATTCCATAGCAGGTGAAGGATTGAAAGTAACACAAAATCTCCATGAGGTCAGGCACAAAATAAATGCTTCTTTAGGTATTTTGGTTTTATTTTAGATAAAAAAAATTAGTCAATACTACCAAAGCTTTATATTTTACCTCTTTTCTGACAGAAGTGAAGAATTAAAGACATATTGAGAAATACTTCATTTCTCTAATCAAGTCTCTAAATAAAAAAGACAGCCACAGGGAATGGAAAGTGGAAGATGGTAAATCCAGACTTGGATGCACTGTCACTTAGCTTCAGGCTAAATCTCAGTTACGTGATCAACCACGCATGTGAACAAAAGAGACATTCTTAAAAGGGAGGAGGGGTTTCTGATGGAAATCACAAAGAAAAAAAAGCAATATAGTTTGGGGAAAAAAGCAAGAAGATGGGTGTCAAGGCCTTGTGAGTTTTGCTAAACGGGTAGATGCCCCCATGCTCTTTGCAACAATTCTTCTCTTCTTAATCTCCATCTTTCTTTTTCAGAATGCATTAGACCCAATCCCAGAATCTCTTATAAAGGAAAGTTTTGTATATTTTTGATGTCTGTGGGAAAGAAGTGCCCCTGGGGAGGCTTTTTTATGAACACACTTTGGGGGAATTTTCAGGGAGAAAAAAAAAAGCTTTTAAGGGAAGACTTTGTCATTTGGCCTGGAGTTCTGGGCCTACATATTGCATGCTTTTCTTATCCGAAATAGTACATGTGTTATTCTACCAATCAGCCATCCATCTTTCCATCCAGCTAAAAGATGGCTTTTGAAATGGAGCATCATGGACAAAAATGGTACCAGGTTCTTTTGTATTTAAGTAGTCCTATAAAAAGAAAATAAGGAAATACATTATTGGTAAAAAAAATTACAAACATAAGAGAAAGATTGAAACAATACTATACAAATTTAGCTATGAAAAAAGAATGAAACAAAATTGTGCATAAACAAGATATAACAGCTCACCTAGAAGTAAGTAGTTGAAAATGGAGGGATATTTGAAATAGAATCAAGTTCATTTACTCTAACAATCAACTTAAAGTAGTCAATGCAAATTTATGTATTAAATGTACAGGGTAAAGTAGAAAAATATCAAAATGTCTAATTGCCAATTCAATCCTTTCCATGTATATGAAGGATAAGGGTTGGGGGCAATCATTGAAGGACTAAAAACAGAAATAATAAAAAAGGAAAATATTTTTACCACTTAGTTCAAGCATACACAACACAGGCACAAAGGATTCTCTATACTAGGACACTTAGCTACATGAAGCTCTCTAAATATACTGCTTGGTTGTAAGATAATAACTTCCTTTTTATATATTAAGAATAAACAATAAGGAAACATTAGGGTTTACATGATTTATTATATCTTATTTTCTGAGTTGTACTATCACTTTGGGGAAAAAGATATTGAAAATCTAACCATTGTCTGCCTGAGTAGATCACACTACCAAGACCAAGAGAATTAGTTTTATCTAAACTTGTAGTGTTCTTTGGCTGAGCATTCTCCATCATCCATCCTATTACCAGAATAATTATAATTATTAATGCTAGCAACCCAATCCAAAATCTTTAAAATAGACTTCTGATAAAAACATTTTTCACAATTTTCAAATAAGCTTGGTTTCAAAGTTTCAAAATAAATTAATAAACACAAATTAAGTTGGCATGTAGCTCGTAAATGAAAACATCACAAGATGTGTGTCCTAAGAACAAAAATAAATATTTTAGTGAATGTCATTTGATAAATCATAGTTGGAAACTAAAGAATCAATTATCTTTATTTTACTATGTGACAAACACTGTCTTTATCTCATTTCTATATAATCTCAATTTTTCCATATGAGAAGAACAAATGCAAGTAGTAATAGCATATATTTTTGCGGAGTAACTGAGCCTTCACTTTTATGTTTACAAGTGCCAGGTGTAGCTATTTCTTTTTTTTTTACCACAATACTTTTGAAAGTTTTTGTCAATGTCAAAGTGATTTGCATTGGGAACCCTGTCACATGTTCTTGTTAAAACTTTGAGGATTGTGATTGAAGAGTCAAGTAGTAGATCGTTTATAATGTGAATAAAATGCATTGTCACTTTTATGGTGCGAAAATCACAAATTAATCAATTTCTTTCTTTTTATTATATTTTATTTTGTTGTAAAGTTACTGTACAGAGAGGTTACCATTTATAAATAAGGTAATGAGTATATTTCTTTTTTAAATATATATTTTTATTGTAAAGATACTATGCAGAGGGGTTACAGTTACATGAGCAAGGTAATGAGTCCATTTCCTATCCAGCATCTTTACTCCCTCCTCTGTTTTCCCCCTACCATCCCTTTCCTCCTGACCTCCCCAATTCCTCCCCCTACTACCTCCCACAAAGTTGTAAAGTTCGTTTTCAACATAGTGTCTTGTCCATCTCATTGGTACATTTCTTGTCCAACATTGTTACCCACTCCTTCGTTTTTCTCCCACTATGCCTTCCCATCCCCACTTCTCTCTCTCCAAAGTTGCATAGTTAATTTCCAACTTAATGTCTGGTGAGTATCACTGATACAGTGGGTCACCTTTGTCCTTGTTTCCCTACCCCAAATCAGGTAAACATATATACAAGATGTAGGGTACCAAAATGAAAAACAAAACAAAACAAAAACAGTGACTACCGGAGATACAGCAAAGGGATAAAGGAAAACAAAATAAAGTAAAATAAAAAGAAAGAACTTGATACCATACATAGATGACAACGAGGTCAACAACAAAAAAAGACTTCTTCTTTTCATATCTTGGAGTTCATTTCAATTAGTATCATTTTTTATGGTCAAATGTACATAGCTATTGAGCTATGGTGATCCTCTGCTAGAATTATCTTAGACATAGACTAATTACTACAAATGAGGGAAACCATGGAGCCTATGTTTCTTTGGGTTTGGCTTATTTCACTTAGTATGATTTTTTTCCAAGTCTTCCCATTTCCTTACAAAAGGAATGATGTCATTCTTTCTAATGGAAGCATTGAATTCTATGTGTGCTTCCTCCTACTATGTAGCATGTTTTTATAGTTTAGTTTATTCAATTACTAAAGATATAACATTTAAGAACATAATTGAAAAAATATCCACATTCCTGTAAATTTTTGTAACTATTGAAAATTAATTGGGCAACAGTTTTATTGACCAATAAAGTTTCTGAATCTTTTATTTTGTTTAATGAGATATTTTTAAAAATAAGATTTTATTGGATTAAATATAAGACAAATAGAATCTTAAATGTAAGATTATATTAATAAGTTTACATACATTACTTGTTAATATCAATGATTTTTAATGAATTACTTATCCTTTTTCTATGTGATCAACACATTTTTATTGCATTTAGATTTATAAAATTTCCTCACTACTTAGTAACAATATAATTATCATTTATATTCACTATATTCTGGTAATAGTTTATATCAATACACAAATGTCCAGAGTCAGAAAAGAAAATCAAGTAATTAACAATGAGAATTATCTTATTGTTCTGATAGAATACTGAAAAACAGACTCCCTTATCAGACATAATATTGACAGGAAGGATGATTTAAAAGAGAATAAAGAATGGATGTCGATTTATTTTGTTCTCAGTCTTTCTCTCCTTTTTATTTATTTTTATTTATTTATTTATTGTTTTGGTCTGTCATGGGGCTTGAACTCTGGGCTTTGGCGGTGTCCCTGCACTCTTCAGCTCAAGGTGAGTGCTCTACTGCTTGAGCCACAGCGCCACTTCCCGTTTTGTACTGGTTTTTATTGGAGATAAGAGTCTCACGGACTTTACTTCCCGGGCTGGCTTTGAACAGCGACCCTCAGATCTAAGCCTCCTGAGTAGCTAGGATTACAGGCGTGAGCCACCGGCACTCGGCTCTTTCCTTTTTATTAGTGATAAATAGACAACCTTTTCTTGGTTTTCAGCATATGTGTTTTTAATTGTTAGTATACAAGCTACTGCTTTACTCTGTAGTCAACATCAAAATGACTGCTAATTCTTCCAAAAAATTATTCTAGGTTTATAATTAAATTCATAAGTGGCTGAGTCAACAAAATCTAATGATATTTTAAAATATTAGATTTGATCTTCTGAGCATAAGTATTTCAACAGAAAATCCTGGTTCTAAAGCAAATTTAATACTGTTATTCAGATAAAATATTTATGTTTTTAGCATATTCTTTCCTTATAAGTTTCAAAAGACAACATTTTCCATCATCAATCATTCTCTTTGCTAAGGATGAGCCATTTCTAACCATCAACCTTATATCAGACTTGCTGCCCTCACATTGAAAGTTTCAGGTTCTTGTCCTGCAATGATTACAGTATTACCATACTTAAAGGAGAGGTCTTCGAAGAAAAAACAAGGATCCATTAATCATGAATCATTACATTTTGTCAGTTGGCAAAGAAATACTTTGCTCATTTATTCTTTGAATGAAATTAGTTCTGGCTCAGGCCCCATCGAAGGAAATTCTAAATTGTCTTGGCATCTTCCTATAGCAGTTTGTATATGTGCCATAAAATGGCAGATGGGGTTTATTAATGGCAGATGAGTTTAGTTTGCAGGTTTTTTTTTTTACTTTTCTTATTGGATCATTTTAATATTGAATCCCAGATAAGACTTATGCATTATTACTGGATATTTATCTATAGATAGATGCTTTATCTGATTTATGAGAGAAAAACAGGAAGTCTGGCAATGTTTATGTTGCCTGATACAGGCAAATATTTTCTTTATACCATATAGTAAATGGACACATTTTTCCTAAATTTAAGTATCTTAGCAGAACTTAGTAATCAAAATTATTGAAAATATTTCTAACAATATGTAAATATATTCATTTATAAGCAGTAATAAACAATAGTGATATAAAATTATAGTCATAATGATTACTATTTAAAAGATATGAGTAAGTTTTGGCAAATGAGATTCTTTTGTGAATAATAACTATCAAATTTTACTACCTTTAATTAGTCATGCTAAATGAAACTTGTAAATTTAAACTTAAATATTGAAAACTAAACTATATGACTGAGAGAAGTGTGTATCTTACAGGTGTACAAATTAGTGGTTGAGTTACATCTTATATCATTTATATCATGTTTCAAAAAGAAATGTATTCTTTGACTATAGTGTTTGGCTGGCAGCAATCTATAATATGAAATATGAGGCCTATGAATTACTTTTCCAAACACCTAATTTCATAGAAGCAATGCTAGTGGTGAAGTGAATTCATATATAATTTTTTTTACAACCTTTAAACATCTATAGACATGAAAGCTATCATTCAGCTATAAGATTTTATGAATTGTTAATAAAAATGTTCATACTGAACATTCATATGTTAGACAGAATGAGAATTGATGTTGAAACTTTTATTTCAATGATTTAAAACTTAGTTTTGGATAGGATTAAAATAAGGCAAAAATCATAAACTGTGTGTTTGAAAAATTGAAAACAAGAAAAATGGAAATTGTGTTTTTAATAAAATAATTGTTAAAAGAAATATGACTGTGCATAGATAACTTTATATGCAAGTACATGTAACATATTTTGTGTTTCTTTTTTGTATGTATTTTTATTTTTGAAATACTGTACAGAGGAGTTACAGTTACAAGAGTAAGTTAATGAGTACATTTCCTATTGAGCATTGTTATCACCTACCATTTCTTTCCTCTCCACCTCCCCAACTCCTCTCCCCTTCCCCCCCACCAAGTTGTAAAATTCATTTTCAACATAGTCTCTTGTACTTCTCATTGTTACAATGGGTCAACTTGTATCCTTATTTGAGCATTTTGTTATTACCTTTCCCATCCCCAAATTAGAAAAATGTATATACAAGATGCAAGGTACTGGAATCAAATACAGTGAAAACAAAGGGAAGAACATACAAAAGAAACAAAAAATTCACATGGTACATTATGAATACATTAAAAACAGCAGCAAGAAAGATAAAACCACCTGAAAGGATAGAATAATGCTAATTATTTTTCTGATACTAACCGGAGTAGGAATTGCTACCTATGACAGAATGCTATTTGTAAGTAAATATGTTTTGATTTTGTAATTTAACTTTAACCAGCTATTTTATTGAGTTTCTTCTTTAAAATTTTGTCACATACTATTATTATCTATTTTTATCTTAATATAAAGGAAATAGCTAACTTTAATAAAGGTGTTACTCTGACTTCCAAACATCCCTTTCTTCTTTTGCACAAGGCCTAACAATTACAATAACAATTAAACTTGCTTAAGCAAGTTTAATTTACCTTAACTTTTAATATCTTTTCCTCATGGTTTATCAGGATGTAATCCCATTATCTGTAAGGGAGCTTCTATATTAATAAAATGACATATTTCTCTTATTAAAGGTAGAAAGCTAAAAGATTTTAAACATGTACTCTCTAGGATGCCACAAGAAATGTGTCTGCCTGAGACTAGTACCTTTATATGGAAATTAACTTGAAGAATGCAAGTGACACTATTTCATCTCATGGATCTCAGTGTGGCAGAAGTCAGCTTATTTAAAAAAAAACAAATGAAGCAACTGATATGTTCCAATATTATTCTGAATAATACCACAATTAAGGTAAAGTTGATATTTATTGGTGGCGTTACTCTAAAATCAGTGATTAAACGTTACTCTTCCCAGTATTATTCATGATTTAGTAGGATGAAAATGTTAAACTAAAAGAAGACTTTATAAAATTTCCTATGAGTGCTTGACTTTTTTTTAAAATCATAGATAATGTCTTCATTGGTGCCCTTCAAATCATACCAAATTCACGTTGAGTACAGGTATTTGGCATTTACAATGAAACATTCTTACTGAGGAGAACTTTGCAAAGTCACAGACTTACAGGGGCAGACTGATTGCATAAGTGTAAAACAGACCACATTTTGAAATTTCAGATGAGAGATCAAAAGGGATGCAGTTTCCATGAAACCTTTTCCTAAAAGTAAATATGGCCACAGTTTGACAATTTCTTTGGCTCGGGGGATGGGTGAGGGATGGGGGAGCGGGTCTGAGGGAGATGGGAAGGGATATCAAAGGAGGAGGCAACAATGCTTGTTAAGAAATGTACTCAATGAAATGTACAAGTCGTTATGTCGAAAACGAACTTTACAACTTTGGTGAGGGGGGAAGCGGGAAGGATGAGTGGGGGGGGGGCGAGGGGAGGATGGGAAGGGATGGGAAGGGGAAACAAAGGAGGAGGCTACAATGCTTGATAAGAAATGTACTCATTATCTTGCCCATGTAATTGTAACCCCTCTGTACAGTATTTTCACAATAAAAAAAGAAAAGAAAAGAAAGAAATGTACTCATTACCTTGCCCATGTAATTGTAACCCCTCTGTATGGTATTTTCACAATAAAAAATAATATTAATAAAAGAAAATGGACTGAAGGGGCAATAAGGAACAGGGAATGTCTATTATTTTTTGGCTTTCCTCTGAAATGGTTTTCAATTATTATGCTTTTACAAGAAAAAAGCACAAAAGGTTTTTTTTTTTAAATTTTTTATTGTGAAAATACTGTACAGAGGGGTTACAATTACATGGGCAAGGTAATGAGTACATTTCTTTTTTATTCTTTTTTTATTGTGAAAATATTATACAAAGGGATTACAATTACATTAATGAGTACATTTCTTATCAAGCATTTTCGCCTCCTCCAAAAAGTCTTTTTAAATAAAAATTCTAATTGTTGTCAGAATACCTGCTATTTGAAGTATAGCATGAATATCCAAAATAAAGCAACATTAGCAAGAAATAACAATAGCACCAGTAAGGAACACATACATCCATACTCAAGTTGCTAAATATGATCTCTCATGGGAAATATTAATAGAATGATTGCACTTTTTTTTTTTTGGTCAGTCATGGGGCTTGAACTCTTGGCCTGGGCGCTGTCCCTGTACGCTCTCAAGGCGAGCACTGTACTGCTTGAGCCACAGTGCCACTTCTGGTTTTCTAGCGGTTTCTTGGAGATATGAGTCTCATGGACTTTCCTGCCCAGGCTGGCTTTGAACCGAGACCGTCAGATCTCAGCATCCTGAGTAGCTAGGATGACAGGCATGAGCCACCAGTGGCTGGCTATGATTGTGCATTCTTGAACAGGAAGCAAGCCTCTCAAAAAGAACCAGTGCAAAGGGGTCTGGAGTCTTACTAATGGTAGAGCTCCCATATGATAAAAAAAGTGTTATTGATCCTTAGGATATTATTAATGAGAAGAAATACTGTAGGAATATTGGTCATATGTAACAAATTATAAGAATTATAGCTACATATGAGTATAAAAGTAATTTTCCTGGTATGAATTTTTGTTTGTAAAGTTTAAGGCTTGTGCATCCATTGGGAAATATCTTTTATTCTATTTAATAATAATAATGACTTTATTTTTATTTATTTTTTTATTGTGAAAATACTCTACAGAGGGGTTACAATTACATGAGTTTATTTTATGTTCAATGATACTGTGGATTTCTGGGGTTGGTTATCTCTTTTTTAAGTTTTTTTCTTACAGGGCAATTAAATTTTCTAGAAAAATAATTCCTAGGAATAAAGTTCAGGAATACTAAAATAAGAAGCAGAAAGTTATAAAAGAAATAGTTACAGACTTAAAATATTGTCTATATATGTTTATAATGTGTATATATGTATAGGTACATTAAGCATACATCAAATTGCCCAACATAAGCTGATACTAAAGAACAAAGTGCAACATTAAAAATTGTGTTCTTAAATGAAGCCACGTTACTCATTAGACTCTATATTGAAAATGAAATATGCAACTTGTGAGTAGGGATGGAAGAGAAAATCTGGGAGAAAGTGAGGGAAGAGGTGACAGTGTTCAAAAACAAATGTACTTATTACTGACTTATGTAACTGTAACTCCTCTATACATTGCCTTTATAATAACAATAAGTAAATTTTAAAAGATTGTGGTCTTGCTGAGCACCAATGGATCATGTTGGTAATCCTAGATATTCAGAAGACAGAGATCTGAGGATGGAGGGTCAAAGCCAGTGCAGGCAGGGAAGTCCCTGAGACTCTTATCTCCAATTAACCACATAAAGCCAGAAATGGAGATGTGGCTCAAGTGGTAGAACACTAGACTTGAGCATATAGTTCAGGCACAGTACCTGGGCCTTGAATCAAGCTCTAAGGACTAGGATAGCAACAACAGCAAAAATAAAACTGTATTCTTGATGTCCTTCCCTCTTTCTAAATCACACACACACACACATACACACACATTCTCTTTTAGATATAAAAAGGGAAACATGTAAATTAACTTAAATATGTTCTTTTTATGTTTTTTATTGTGAAAAAATTGTACTGATGGGTTACAGTTACATGAGCAAGGTAATGAGTACATGTCTTATCAAGCATTGTTGCCTCCTCCGTTGTTTTTCCCTATCATCCCTTGCCTCCCACCTCCACAACTACGCTCCCCTCCTTTAAATATGTTCTTAAATTTCTTTCAAGTTCTATTTAAAAGATTGACTAATATCCTCATCTCTAATTGATTGGAACATTCAAGCAACCTATATTATATCACTGTTGATACCTTCCAATTTAATTATGCGAGTGTAGTGAAGTGTTTTATAGTTTTACTGGGTATTATTATAAATGTCATTTGAATCTGCTGTTGGACATTAAAATGTCAGTTATTTGCTTTTAAGTTAATAAAATGTTTTACAGCAACAAGAGTGGTGATGTGAAACGCAATGTATAAACCAGGCTTGATATGCACAACATGTACTCAAAGAAACAACTCCATAAGCATTTTATTTAGCTTGTTGGTTTTGACAAAATTGTCCTTACAGCCACTTCCTTCATTATATTCAGCCAGATAGACTTACTACCTAGTTTCTTCAATATCAGACAATTTTAGAATCTTTGAGGAATATCAAACAATTTCCTTCATTTCTAGTTTGCCAATCAGCTGTTATCATTCATCTGTTAAAATGGCTATTAGATGGGATAGCAAAGTGGCAAGGGTATCTTTTAAGGATGATAAAGCAGAGTAGCATCAGATAGTAGCTGAGCATCATTTTACAAAATTGGAATCCTGCACTCCAGAGATCTCTCACTTGATCAGGCACGTGTTTAAGCCTCCCAGCAATGCTGATTTCCCAAATAGGACAGAAAGCTTCAGTCTGCTAGGCAATTACAGATTACTTATATTTCTGATATGTAAGTATGAGTGCAAACAGAGAACATGGGTAAACACCAAAAAGTCAAAGATAGTCTGATTCCAAAGTGATACCGCTGGTTATTTGTGAGCAAAGTCTCCATCTCCTTGGGCCTTATTAACTTTCTCAGGTCAACATTGATTGTGGAAGAGTTAGCCAGTAGCCAGAGGACAGAAGAAGGCATACTAGATACTTTAAAAGAAGGAATAAAGTGGGTATAATAACAAAAATTTAAAACGTGAATATTAATGTAATAAATGTGGAGAAAGCAGTATTCTGACCATTTCTTTGTTATTGTCTTGTTACTTGAACTCCGGGTGTTATTCTTGCTAGGCAAGTATTCTATCGCTTGAACCATACTTCCAAACCCCTTTTGCTCTGTTTAGTTTAGAAATAGGATTAAAAAAAACAAAAGCAGCCAGCTGGCTTGGATTGAAATCCTCCTGTGCTTTTTTTTTTTTTCCCCACAAATTATACCGACATCAAATACAGTGAAAGCAGGGGTTATACTGTCGGGGAGGGACATACAAAGCAACAAAGAAATCATCTTATAATTGCATTAGAAACAAGTGCATGAAAGAAAAAAAACATTTAAAATACATATCTTAGGGTTCATTTTCCTAACATCACCTTATCTGACCTTTCCTCCTGTGCTTTTTGACTATGCTGAGATGAAAGGTGTGCCTCATACATCTAGCTGTTTACTGAAATTAGGGTCTCATGAGCTGATGTTGAATCAGATTGTCTTGATCTCTGCCTTCCAAGTAGTTAAGGATTACAGACAGGAGCCTTTGGTGCCGATTTTTTGATGATAGATAGTTGATAACTGTGGAGACTTCTTCCTCTACTCCCTCTTCCTTCCGCTCCTAGTGCCCTAACTGGGAAATCTGCTTTAACGTAACTTGTCTTGATCTTTAAATTATTTAATTAGGTTGTCTGAAATCCACTTTAGTTCATTTTTACTATTTTTATTGACCAAAGAAAAAGACAAAATAGAGCAATACAACAAAATAAAACAAAAAATGGGTACTTCCTGAGATGGCAGAAGATGCAAATAGTCTCAAGTAAATTTTGGACCACATTGGGAATTCTTCATGGTTCTCCCAAGAAACTGTCATTACAAAAATAAATGTTTTATTAGATTTTGTTGTTTATGCTATGTGTGTTGCATCCTTATTCCTCATATCTAGACCACATTTTGGGTAGGAGATGCCCTTTTTATTCTTCACAGTGACAACAGCAGACACAAAGGCGTGTATAGAAATGCAATGACCAAAATTGGGTAGACATTTCTAGTAGTGATAAAGGATAGAAGATGGCTAAATTGTAAAATCCTAGACTACTGTATGTGTAGTTAAATGAGTCCTTCCCACTTTCCTTCCAAATTTTGTGTAATATAGTTGCACAGTAGATATTATGGAGCGTAATAATATTGTGTCATGAAAGAGACATACAACATTTAGCAAGATGATATACTTTTTTTCTTTTTCTTCACAGCTTGAGAAAATTTGACATTTTCCTGATCTATTAGTTTTCTAATGCTGCTGTAAGAATTTGCAACAAATTTACTGACTTATAGGAAATGTTCTCATTACCTTGCTTATGTAACTGTAACCCCTCTGTGCAATATTTTTACAATAAAAATCTGATTTAGAAAAGTTGTATAAAACAAGGCCATACTAAAGCTACCAGCACAAGTATGTTAATCGCAGCATTATTTACCACAGCTAAGATACAGAACTGGCCCAGATGCCCCTCAGTAGATGAGTGGATCAGGAAAATGTGGTATATGTATACAATGGAATTCCATGCTTCCATCAAAAAGAACAACATCACCCAATTTGTTAGGAAATGGAAAGCCTTAGAAAAAAGTTGTAAAGTTCGTTTTTCCACATAATCACTTGTACATCTCATTGTTGCAATGGATCCACCTGTATCCCTATTTAAAGATTTGTTTTTTCCCTTCCCCTTCACAAATTATACCAACATCAACTACAGTGAAAGCAGTGGGTGGGGTAAGGGTGGGGTAGGGTGGGGGGGGAAAGGGAGTGGAAAATGAGAAGGGATGGGAAGGGGAAACAAAGGAGGAGACAACAATGCTTGATAAGAAATGTACTCATTATCTTGCCCATGTAATTTGGTTTTATTTTGGGGGGGGGGGGGGTCCGTTCCTGGGGCCTGAACTCAGGGCCTGGGCGCTGTCCCTCAGCTCTTCAGCTCAAGGCTAGTGCTCTACCACTTGAGCCACAGCGCCACTTCCGGCTTTTTTCTTTTTGCTTATGTGGATGCAAGGCAAGCAGTCTACCACTGAGCCACCTTCCCAGCCCTTGCCCATGTGATTGTAACCCCTCTATACGGTATTTTCACAATAAATATAAAATAGGAAGAATTTAAAAAAAAAAAAAAAGAAAGAAAGAAAGAAAAAAGTGATGTTACCCAGTCCCAAAGAAATTTAGGTCCCATGGTTTCCCTTATTTGCAATAAGTAGTATAGATATAGGATAGCCATATAAGATGAGCTGAAAAGCTCAAAAGCCATGTACAAATGACCATATAAGTTGATGCTTAAGTGAAATGAACCCAAGATAGGGACACAAGAGATCTGTTTTTATTGTTATTGTTTTAAATGTGCCATGTGATTTTATTTTTTTTTGTCGTTGTTGTTTCCTTTGTATGTTCTTCCCCTATGGCATATCCTCTGTTGTCATTGTACTCGATTTTGATATCCTACATCTTATATATACATATGTCTAATGTGGGGAAGGGTAGAGGCTGAAACAAGGACACATTGTTACAATGACCCATTGCAACAAATATACCCACAGGATAGTATATTAGAAATGAACTTTACAACCTCCAGGAAGAGAGGGGGTGGGAGGGATAAGAGTGTGGGAGGTGGGATAGTGGAACAACAGCCAGGAAGGGAAGGGGGAGGAAACAATGATAGACCAGTAAAGTCTTCATTACCTTATGCATGTAACTGTAAGCCCCTGTACAACTTTTTAACAATAAAATAAAACAGAAACGTTGTATACATACCAGATGCCTTATGTATAGGCAGGGTTACTAAGTTCCTAGAAGGATCTAGGCAGGGAGAGTTTTTTTTCCCATTGTTTCTTGTGGTTGTCGGCATTCTTCGAATTATGACACTTTTTTCTTGTTTTCTTTGAAGATAACAATGTCAATTAATACACATATACTTCCCTAACCATAAAACTTTACCTTTCCTGTTTTTCCCATTTGTAGTTCTTTTGCCATTAACCTTGAAATTATTGATACCCCATGGATATACTGCATTCTAGCACCCTGAGTTCCCTTTAAATACTTCTGTTAGCTTACATTGTCCTTTGCAAGCTCAAGTTCTACCAACCTGAATGCCCTGTTAAAATGTAAATGATCATCAATCTTAGTCTAACTAGGTTAGAAATAAACTGAGGAACTAAACACATACTGTCCGGATCTCACATAATTCATTGTATACATGTTATATTTAAGTATTGGGTTTTAAAAACTGACTTTTAAGTGCCAATTTTCCTTTTGAAGCTATACATTTATTTTGAGTCTTTATCCAAAGAATGAAGGACATTTTATTTCTTTTCCTGAATACTGAACTCATAATACTAATTTGTTTCATACTTGTGTTTAACCTTACTCTTTGGATCATCTTTATACCGAGTGAGATTCTTATAAGTTGTTTTGCATTTTTGATTCAGGTTGCCAGTGGTACGAAACTCTGTAGAACTCTGATCTGGTTCTCTTAAGTTATATTTGAGAAAACTTTGAAGCACAGAACTTGTCTGGCATTTTTAAGTGACTTGAAGAGAGTAATTATTTATTTTCACAATTTTATTTTGTTGGATTTTAGCTAACTATAGTCAATACTCATTAGGATAAGTACAGTACAATAAGGGCTCTTAACCCCACTCACATGAGAGAGAAATAATACCACTTTTACTATAAAATTTTTTATCTTAGAAAATTTACCATTGTTTTTGATCTTTTTCTATCTATGTATGTATAAGTATATATATATATATATATATATATGTGTGTATAAATTAAACAGTATCATAATACATGATTTTAGGAAAGCCATAGTTCATGTAAGATTCAGTACTATCGTTGGTTTAAGGAATCTACTAAGGGTGTTTAACATAACTTCTGAGGATAAGGGGAGAGGGCTGCATATTTAAAATGTAACAGGAATGTAATGGGCGTTTTTGAATAAACTTAAGGAGACACACAGTGAGAATCTCTTTGAACTCTCACAGAGACGCAAGAGAACATTTCCAGGCAAGAACTGATTATAATTTGGATGTGAGAGTAGCAGTGGAGATGCTGACAATTAGTTACATTCTGAGTATATTTTGAAAGTCAAGCCAGCAGGATTTGCCAGTTCCATTAGAGGTGTAATAACACCTTTTCTGCTAAAAGTGAAGATGCCACAGAAAACTAAATTTAAAGTTGTAGAAGCTAGAGAAAGAAGAAATAGCTAAAAATATAATGCCACCATGTAAAAGAACCCAGCCTTCAGATAGAGCTTTGTTTTCGAGGCAAAGAAAGTGCATCTTGGGAAAATAGAAACAAGGGATGTGGATACAGATGATGATGGCACACTGAATAGATAAGAAGTGGTCAGTTTGAATGAATTATCTTCTGATCATGTCCCTTCCCCTACTAGAATAAAAGCAGAAGTAATTTAGAGTAAAGACTGAAAGGGACAAGAAATAAAAGGAACGAAATGGTCTAAAGAAGTGGGAGAATTAAAGAGATGTAGCATGTGCTGTTGATAAAAGCAATATAACTATTTTTTCCATGTGGACAAAAGCATGAATTAAGTAGAAACAGAAGTAAGTAGAAATGATAACACATTCAAGCAACCATACAGATGGGAAGAGTAGCAAAGGCATAAAAGTATATTTAAGGGTGAATAATAGTATTTTTACAAAAATGAAAACCTCTGGGCACAACTTGTAATCCTTGCTACTCAGGAAGCTGAGATCTGAGGATTATGTTTCACAGCCAGCTTGGGCACAAAGTCTGTGAGACTCTTATCTCCAAATAAACACCAGGAAATCAGAAGTGGTGATGTGGCTCAAGTGGTAGAGCGCTCGCCTTGAGTGGAAGAGCTGAGGGACAGCGCCCAGGCCCAGAGTTCAAGACTGATGACCGAGAAAAGAAAATTTTAAAAAATGAAAACTTGATGTCTTATGGGGAAGATACAATAGTTTTAAGATAAGATGGAAAAATATCCCCAAATTACTGAACTTCAATCTATGGATTTGAAGGTTGATGAGGTGAAGCGTTGGAGGTAGTATGTTGAAAAATTCAAGGAATTTTGATGAGAGTTAGATGTATGACAGTCTGTGAATATGATTGGACAACAGTCTCTAGAAGGGAACATTTTAATATTCTATATTTCCAGTATGAGTACCTATCTCCCCATGATGTAGCAACCATGAAAATATGAGTTTATAAAAGTATGTCATGCAGAGAAGTGACAAAGAGCAGTATCTGAAGATCTAAAAGTATCTGTGAGAAATACGCACTTTTTGTTTTAACAGCATGAGATCTAGGAATTGTTTGAGTGACATAGGTAATGAGTTAGCCATTTTGATAATGGCAAGTTAATGTTTGAGGCACACATTATTGGAATAATAGAATTAAATGAACTACAAAAGCTTGTACATTATACAAGGATTGTTGTCTGTTTATTGAATCCACCAATAACTGAGTATGAAGAGTTAAAGGTATTTGTCAATATGATCAATGAATCCACTGGAATTGGTAAACTGCAATAATGAGATGTTGGTAGATATATAATATCCTATAATATGTTAAGGTTCAAAGGGTCATGAGTTTTAGATATCCTATGAGTACCTCCATTCCAAATTCATGTCTAGATTCAGGAAGACCATGGAGAAAAACGTAGAAATCACCTTTAAGATAAATACAAGGGAAACATAGTCCTTGGGGAAATCTTCATTTCAGTTAGCAAATGGAGATGAAAGAAACTTTCAGAAAATATGTTGATTGTCTAAGGGTTTTATTAAGTTTCAGAGACTAGAGAAGAAAAATGTCAGGAATTTGTGTAGAGGAGAAAATAGATACTAGAGATGTATAATTAGATGGAAATTATCATATGGTATGGTAGACATGAGTTACTTGGGATCTCTGTTTTTTTTTTAGTGGTTGTTAAGATGAGCATAAATAGTATGGTTCTTGATGAAGGCACATGATTTTGGTGAGTGTCAAAATTTGAGAGGAAGAATAACACAGATCAAGATCCATTTCTCACACATACATTGATGTGTGGAATTGGAATTCCTTTTTACTACAGCTATTTCAAGCTAATAAAATAAATTAAGAAATAAAAGTTGCAGACTCTCTTTAGTTGTTGAAAATATAAAGAGCCGGTTAGCTGGGAATGGACAATCTTCTCTTAAATTCCCACTTGATCCCTGAGGCTAGACAGTAGAAGGTGTAAGACAACACTATGTTCAGCATAGCCTAGATTTTAGACATGAGAAAAATGTTCTCAGAGGTAACATTAGAGTCACCTTTTTATTCACAGGATTAAATAAATCAACCACAGACAAAAATATTCAAGAACTTAATTCTGTACTGAAGTAGTGCGATTGTTTTTTTTAAATCATTATTCCTTATGCTATAAGGTATGATAACTGTCTTCATAGCATATATATTAAGTGCTAAAAGGATTCTAGATAGGATATAACGTACGTAGGAAGATGTGTGTAGATCATATGCAAACACTATATCATTTTATGTGAGAAACTTGAATATCTTTAGATTTTGATGTATACAGAGGTCCTGGAATATAACATATGATTGCACATATCTAAACAGAGAAGTCAGGACTAAAAAATTTACTCTCATTTTACATATGTCTATACTTCATAATTCCTCCCAAATCATTCATTTCTAGCATAAATTCTGGATATATTTTTAAATAATATAATTGATATACGAGAAAAAAGTATTAAATACAAAAAGTATACATTGATAAACATCTGTTTCCTTGTCTACAAAAATATGCCCTTCAGTGACCTCGTAATATAAGTCATGACTGTGAAGGTCATTTGCATAAGATAGCCTACCAAAACTTGCTGGTTGGCACCAGAGGTTTGCCTAATAAATAAATTGAAAATGTCAATAATGATTTTCACTGGTTGTAAGACCATAAAGGACTTAGCACATTAAACTGCAGGCCAAATTTCCCCTGAGTATTATTAACCCATAGATCAGAGGTTGCAGATAGATACAGGCCAGGAACACGGCAGCAAATCAGTGTCATTCCAAGCATTGAAATGAACTCTAAAAAAAAAAAGCAGGACAGTGAATTTAGACATTATCCCCTAGGTATCTGGTGTTTTTACAACTCTAGGCTTGTTGCTGAATTGGTCTTTGAAAGACATATAACATATTAGCAATATTTCAGACCAACCAGGTTTCCTCAGATGGTATCTAATTGTACTATCTTCAAGGTTTATTGAATATTTAAGCATATAAAATAATATTTACTGGGATAGATTGCTGAGAAAAAGAGACATTGTCCTTCAAATTAAGATGCCAGAAACTACAGAAAGTCATGAAAACATCCCTTAAAACTGAAGTATATTCTCAATGAGTGTCTCTCACTCTGCCCTTCACATGCTCAATCTTCTTGCCATCAGCACTATCCTCAAAGGTTTATTACCACTTTAGTAGGTCAAATTATTTTACTGGAAATATATTAAATACATCACTCAATCTGAAAATGTGTAGCAAGATATTTGGTTTAAAAAGTCTTACATTTCCTACATGTGTATCTTTCTTTTCCTCAAAATGATTGGAAAATAAAATCATTCAACTTTTAAATTATTTTTGGTTTCCGAAAATTCAGTTAACAAATTGGAGAGTTAACAAATTGGAATTAATGGAGGTAATATAAAACCTTTTTCCTCTTTCTGTATATATTAATTGTACAAAATAAAGGGTTTATTTTGGATTTTCATGTGGGTAACACTTTTAAGATTACGTATATCTAAAAATGTTTCTGACACATATTTGAAGATAATTTGAAATTTCAATGTCCTATTAAAGTTGTAAAACTTGTCTTTGGATGTCTGTGTTTCACACACTCGGATAATGAGCACAGAAGCCTTTCCTGGCTGAGTCTTAGATATATATATCAGCAGTCCTGGCACAATCTTCCGGCCGGCCCTCTTCTCTTCTTCCATCCCCTCCCATTCCCTTCCCTTTGGGATTGGTGGTATTGTGGTTTGAACCCAGTGCTTGTTACTTATTGAGCAGGTGTTCTACCACTTGAGCTACCCCTTGTTATTTTTCATATACTGTCTCAAGTTTTCTTTTAGGACACCTTGAACCATGATCCTTCTACTTATGACTTCCATGTACCTGAAATTGAAGACATACGCCACAATATAAGACCCTTCAGCCATCCTTCAATTTCATGAAGCAGCCTCACTTATGGAGGAAGCACGGTACCTGTAAAAACAAGTAATAAAGTATGTTCATGCAACAACATGTCAGAATTATGCCTATTTTAATATGACTCTTTCTAATTCACCTTTCAACCTTTTTCTTTTTTTGGTTGGTCTTGGGGCTTGAACTCTGGGCCTGGGCACATTCCCTGGCTCTTCAGCTCAAGGTGGGTGCTCTACCACTTGAGCCACAGCACCACTTCAGGTTTTCTGGTGGTTAATTGGAGACAAGAGTCTCATGCACTTTCCTGCTTGGGCTGGCTTTGAGATTCTCAGATCTTGGCTTCCTGAGTAGCTAGGATTACAGGCTACCGGCACCTTTCATCCTTTTGGTAGAGAAATAAAAAACTTGGAGACTTCTTCCCAGAGAGTTAGTAAAAGTTTTATCATGAATCAAAGCTATCTTAATCTCAACTAATTAAAGAGTAGAGCCCCAGTCCCTCCATCAGCAGATTCAGTGAAATTATTTGCTAAAGAAATAGAAAGAACTTGCTCTACAGATGATTTCAGAAAAATGAAGACATTCTGGGGAGAAGAAATAATATAAAGTGAAATTTAAAAATTATATTGAAGGGGGAAGATGGAGTGCCTCATGTGGTTAACTGTCCATGTACATACATACAAACATAACATACATACATACATACATACATGTATATAATGCTGAACATCAGTAAAATTCTTGTCAATACTAAATGTAATGTACAGTCTTTCCATTTTTTCAATGGTGGCACATAGTTTTAGAGACGTAATACTTTAAAATAAAGGAAAAATTAGAGATAGAATCCAGAACACAGGAAAATGACAGGAAAAATAACACATGTGTGTGTGTGTGTGTGTGTGTGTGTGTGTGTGTGTGTGTGTGTGTGTGTGTGTGTGTGTGTGTGTGTGTGTGTGTTGGTACTGGGGATTGAACTCCTGAGTGGTTTACCTGAATTTTCTTTGCTCAAGGCAAATGTCCTATCACTTGAGCCAATGCTTTGCTCCATTTGTGTTTTTTTAATTTTTTTTGTAATTTAGTAGTTTAGTGGACATAATTTGTTAGGAAATGGAAAGACTTGGAAAAAATTATATTAAGTGAAAAAAGCCAGGCCCAAAGAAACTTAGGTCCCATGGTTTCCCTTATTTGCAAAACTAGTATATGTCTGAGTCATGCAGAAAAGGTCAGATAAGTTGCTGTTAGGGGAATGAACCCCAAGATAAGTATTCAAATGTGTTTTTTTGTTTTGTTTTTGTTTTTCCTTTCATGCAATTGTTTCTAACATTTATAAGATGATTTCTTTGTTGCTTTGTATGTCCCTCCCCCACGGTATAACCTCTGCTTTCACTGTATTTGATGTTGGAATAATTTGTGGAGGGGAAGGGCAAAAACAAATCATTTAACTAGGGATACAGGAGGACCCATTGCAACAATGAGATGTACAAGTCATTATGTCGAAAAACGAACTTTACAACTTTGTTGGGGGGTAGGGGAAAGATAGGGTGGGGTAGCAAAGGAGTATGGGAAGGGATGGGAAGGAGAAACAAAGAGGAGGCAACAATGATTAATAAGAAATGTACTCATGATCTTGCCCATGTAATTGTAACTCCTCTGTACGGTATTCTCACAATAATAAAAAAAAAGTCTCATGAACTTTCCTGCTCAGGCTGGCTTTGAACTACAATCCCCAAATCCGAGTCTCCTGAGTAGCTAGGATTGCATGTGTGAGCAACTGGTACCCAGCTTACAAAAATGAAACTTCTAAAATGAAGAGTCAGAGTATAAACTGAGAATATAAAGGAGCCAAGTCATTGGAATAATATGTGCTGAAGACAAATATAAACTATTTTTTAAATATCATCAGCAGTATTGGGGAGTCAGACAAGTTTTTATAGTACATGGAGTTTTGGCTAGTGTATCAGAGGCCCATCTGAAGTCCTACCCACTTTCGATAATCTATCATCATGAGTCACAGTGATAATGGCACAAGCATGGCCATCTATAAACCTTTTAGGTGTGTTCTTAAAAATTGCATTATGGAAGATTTCCAGAACTTGAGTTTCTCTTTGACAGACAGGAAAAAGGTTAGAAAATTCTGCAACTTTGATGTATATTTCCTAACTGAGACCCCGAGTTCAATGTCCATTGGATTTGCAATTCTGCCAGCATGCAACTAATCTTTGTTACCTTTGGAGGTCATTTGAAACAGGGATTTTTAAGAAAGTAAAACCACTAATGATAAGAGGTAATTTGGAACCGAGGGCGAGAAAATTAGTTAGCTAGTAAAGAAATAGGATTTAATGGAAATTTTCTGGGAAAATATGGAACTGAATTTATAGAACCCAAATTATTTTCAGGTAAGGAGTGATAAAAATATCCTTATAAAATTCAAATATAATTATAGCACAGGAAAGCTAAGTGAACATGAAATGAAGAGCAAAACTTTTTTTTTTTTTGAGTCCAGTCGTGGTGCCTGAACTCTGGGCCTGGGTGCTGTCACTCAGCTCTTCAGCTCAAGGCTACCACTTAAGCCACAGTGCCACTTCCGGCTTTTTTCTTTTTGCTTATGTGGTGTTGAGGAATCAAACCCAAGGCCTCATGCATGCAAGGCAAGCGCTCTACCACTAAGCCACCTTCCCAGCCCCAAGCAAAACATTTTAAAATAAGTAATATATCTATAATTTGTTAGTGTGTAAAAAATAAATCTATGTCTGAACGTCCTGACTTTTATTAGTGCAACTAAATAAAATGACACCTCTCTTCAATAGAATAAGATGTAGGGAATAATAATTACCAATATTTTTAAAGCACTACTTTGTGCTAATCTTATCTCAGTACTCAGTAACTATTACTACTGTAAAGCTTATTTAGTGTACCTGTGACCCTAGTGTGTTATTTTGGAATGCAGTCAATGCCTTTGGTCATAAAGAAGCCTGGGTAAATAGAAATGGATGTGAAAAACAGATACCTGTGTTCCTTGAAAATAGGACTCTTGATAGTGTATCAGCAACATTCCCTAAGACTATTGCATTGTACTGTGCTTGGCCAGATAAATGACTCTAGAGAGCTATATTGGTTCAGCCAGGGAGGTCAGAATGAACCTCTCTTTGTTCCCGTTTCTTTCTAATTTGTTTTGCTTTTCTTCCTCTGTGACTTTCTGAATCTCCTCTCTATCTCTCCCTCTTTCACACACACACCCTCACACACCCACACATGCACACACACACACACGCACATACACACACTTATCTTACACTTACAGGAACAAAAACTTTCCTTACATAGTAAATCTGGTTTAAAACCAACACTAAACTCTGGAAATGAGATGGGGTGTTTGAATAATTCCTAGCAGCTGCGACTCTACTGTAGTGTCTCTTGAAGTTGTAAAATGCAATAGTTTACAGTCTGCATCATTCTTATGATCCAAGGTATAGTTTTACAAGGTAATTACCCTAATAAAATCCTACCCTATTTTAAATCATAGATTGCTCTATGCTGTTGGACATAATATTGCAATTTCCAAAATGACTCATTGGGTCAGTGTTTTTAGATCACAAAGAAGCCTGGTTTGAAAAGTATTTAACAGTGATGGCAAATGCAAATGGCTTATGACAACAACCACTGGTGACAATCCTGATAATACAAGCCTTGAAAGTTCTTTTGTATCTATGGATGTATTTAATTTGATACTGACCTGACCTGAATACATCAGCCTCTGATAGCTTCAGCTGTAGTGACCTACAAGGCATATGTGCTACACAAAACCATTCCTTTGATCTCTTAATTTGAAATAATCACTTCAGATTTTATTGACCTCTAGCATTGTTCAGGCTTCACTGAGAGACTGGCCCTTTCCTTGTGCACTCACCATGAGGAAGAAGTATTAACATGTTGTTTTAAGTTGCTTGTCTTGCAAGGTGGTGTACTGAGAAGCCTTACAATAACCAATTAAACAGGGCAAGTCTTATGAAAGCAAATCACTAACCTTTCATGTCTCCTTCAGCACTCAGTGTGCAGCAATGCTCCCTAGATATTAGAAAAAAACAAACAAAAAAAAACAAACAAAAATACAGTTGATCAAATAAGACTCTGTGTTTCAAGAGAAGAGATCAATGGTTTTTGTAACACGTTTCCACAGACAGGCAAAGAAAACGCTCTCAATAGAATACCAATAAGAATTATCTAAAGGAGGGTGTAACAATGCTCTATAGAAAATGTACTCATTATCTTACTCATGTAGCTGTAACTCCTCTGTTCATTATCTTTACAATAAAAATACATATTAATAAAGAATTATCTAAAGGGAATATTATGCCTTAAACATTATAGATTTTGTTTTATATTTCAGATGTCAATAACTTATTTCATAGATTAATATAGTTTTTGTAACAATTTGAAATAGTGTCAAAGGTAATTACAACGTATCACACTTTCATGCACATTTAAAATGTTTTCATAATCAATTTTATAATTATTATGTTGAAACAAAGTGTTTTTGCTACATTAAACAAACCTCTGAAAAAATTAAAGCAGTCATTTTATCCCTGCATTGTTCTTCCTTATACTATTACTTGTATTATTACTATTACAGTTGTATACGGACAATTTCTATCACTTAGGGTTTAATTCCTTTGTAGTTATGTAATCACTTGTGGTTTACGTCATCTTTTTGTTATATTTCTGTAAGAATGTGCAGAGCCTGAACTCAAAAGGAGCTGTAGGCACAGCTCAGAATACCAGGGCAGGTTTCATCAGCAGCACACAAGAATGCCTTGGATGGGTGAAGATCTGACAATGGTTTGGGCCAAAATATAGGGAACTTGAGTTTAGAACAAGTTTAGACAAAGGAAGTTACCCTATAATTTTTGAAAAACTGTTTAATTTCCCTCAGCTTCTGTCCATTATCTAAAAATGAAATGGATATTAGATGACAGAGTTTGGTGAAGTTCTTTGTTTTGTTGTAACACCTAATTTGGAGGCTCAAGAAACATATTCTGGGAGACAAAAGTTTAATTTGAATATTTCCTCTTTACCTGTTTTGCTATGATAAGACAATATCATGAAATAAAAAAAAAGCAATAAACACTCTTCAACATTATTTCCTCTACCAATTTTTGCTAGAAGACTTTCCATATCCTGAAGCAGTTAATCAAGCTACTATCATTTTTAGGGAGAATTGTTAACTGATAGATAAGTTCAAGCATAGCATTTCATAATTATAATCATATGATATATTATATAGCTTATATATCATATATATGATTATATGCAATTATATGATTACCATACATTTATAATCATAGTATAATTGTATAATTATATTATATATATGTATGTGTACATGTATTTTGTATCCGAAGCAACTCCAACATTCTGAATTGGCACAGGGAAAATAGGCATTTAGAGAATGAGTCTTTCCCATCCTCATCTTCATTGGCTATAAAAATGTAGTAGTTCAAACATTTAGATGTTACATTCATATCCCAAAGGAGCATTCCAGAAGGTGCCAGAGATAAACTACCAAGTACAATCATCTGAATTTTGAAAAATTAACCAAATGCTTTCTCTCTTTGAAACTATTTGTCTTGACTTGTTTGCAATTCCTACCAGTCCAGCTATCAGTCTGGCAGCAAAACAGCACTTGAAAGATCTGATAATCAACAACATAGCTATTAAAGACACTAAGAGTGATACACATGGATCACCAAGAATGAGCCATAATCACTTTGTACAAAAACCTATACTTTTCTTTATCATTACAATTTTGTACATCTACTTACAATAATTTTGAAATTGTCTTATTAGAATCTATTTGTTGTAGAGGGATATCTCCTTGTGATATTTCATATAAATATGTATTACAAAGTACACCCATCATACTCACGTCATCTGTCACTCTGCCTTGTGCATCTAAGTCTCCTTAAAACAACTTCAACAAGTTTCATTGTTCTATTTTTATGTCCCTACAAAGTTTACTGGTAATATTTACTTTCATTTACCAACTCTCTTGTTAGCTCTCTGCCCTTCTGGTGGTACCTGTATTCCAAAACATCCAGTTTTGCTTCTCTGGTATTCATTTTTATCATTTTTCCTTGAATATTAACTACAAAAAGAGAAGTCTCCTTAGGTATTATTATAATCATCTCAAGTTGTCAACAGTAGTATGCAGGCTCTCCTCACCTAAGAAAATTCTGGTAATTGTTCTTTTCTTTCCCTTTCTCACTAGTAGTTCTCATTTTCGTCTTAGCTGTTGTTCATGACAAGTAAGAAAGATTATTTGAATTGTATTTAAACTTTGTGTGGAAAAGATAATCTGAATGTAAAACAATGGAACATTTCTTGTTCTTAAGGGGAGAAGAGAAATTTTAAAATGAACTCTGTGAATCTTAGTTTCCATTGTTAGTAAATGATATATGTGAAGAGGAATATTTCAAAGGAAATATAAAACTGACAATGCTTGATAAGAAATGCACTCATTACCTTGCTCATGTAATTGTAACCCCTCTGTATGGTATTTTCACAATAAAAAACTTTTTTTTTTAAAAAAAGACCACATATGAAAGTATTCCTTGAGTCAAGTTATCTTCCCAGGTGGTGTTTTAAATGAGTGTTCATTAGATTCTGAATTCATTTTGCTTAACCT
This sequence comes from Dipodomys merriami, assembly GCF_024711535.1. Lineage (NCBI taxonomy): Eukaryota > Metazoa > Chordata > Mammalia > Rodentia > Heteromyidae > Dipodomys > Dipodomys merriami. The sequence goes on along the minus strand of NW_027203381.1, from coordinate 93,730,577 downwards.
TATGTTCAAAACATAGTAATAACTATTGTAGACCTATTGTAGGGCCTGCACTACATTGTGGTAATGGTGAAAGTGACATCATGAATTTGTTTTATGAACTGAATTCCTATTTCTTAAAAATAGAAAGCCTCTTGCAGATTATAATGTACACCCAGCCAAATCAGGGTAAGTGTTGAAATAAATTATGCTTTAGAAATCCTTCTCTTCTCTCAACAAAGAGGAATGACTGCCCCATGTTGGTATGTGCAACCCCTAAAGACAAAATAAAGATGTAGGCCAGAAAATAGATAGATCTGGGGAACTGCCGTCTTTTACCCTTTCTCAAAATACAGACATCACTGAAGTGTCAGGAATGGAACTGACAGTGACAGTCGAGCATCTGACAGTCCGACACAGCTTGCCTGTCAGTCAGATGCTGCCAAGCTGCAATGGCAGGATTCCACAGTATAAACACATCTGTTACCCTGGGGTTCCAAGGCTAGCCTTTTGTCTTCATGGGAGTTATAAGCATAACTTAATAACTTCGTAAGTTATTAAGCATAAATTATCATCAAATCTCCAACTCCATGGCCAATATTTAAACTCTCATTTTTGCAAATATACAAGATTCATTTGTAATTTTTTCATTGGAACATAATCAATATATATATATATATATATATATATAATTTTAACGGGGAAAGAGGACTGTATTTCAGAATGCTTTTGAAATCTGTCATGTTTCTTCATTTGCAAGGCTGTGTACTACAAACTCACGTTTTGGATTCTCATTTTCTGGCTCACTCCATTGATTTAAACCTGTGATGTCAGCACTTCTTGATGCTGATGCCAAGTGTTGTTTATGCCTTCTTGTCCTCAAGGGACTCGTAAATCTATCCTGCATCCGCAAGCTGTCAGGGGAGAAGAAAAGCACTGGTCACTAATCTTGTCATGATCAACATCATTCTCAGCACTCTGGTTTATGTCTTGGCCTGAATTGGAATGAGCCAGCAATACAAATGTGTACCTTGTATATCCTTTCTGTCTTGGCCATCAGTTGGTCTTCCTTTCTTTTGACATTCTCCTAAACTATGTTGGACAGGTGTTAAACAAAGTTGAAAACATATCTCTACTAAAGAGTTTTAGGTCTCCCTGTTAAACAGGCTATTGAAAAATTTATTAAAGTTTCACAGGGGTAAGAAGTCCCTCCAGGTGGCATTTTTCTCTTCGAATTGTACTTTAGTTAACAGGCTGGAATATAAAGGAGAAGCCATTGCACATTGTAATGTGAACAGCTATAAGACTGAAAGTTCCTGGTTGAAATGGCCCCATTAAACCCACCATTGCTCCCTTGATGGTCCATGATGGTTCATTTCTTTCAGCAAAGAATACTTCTAGTGCCAATGGCATGTTCAATAATTTTGGACTACTGTTCTGGGAAAACAAATATATCTTTCCTCAACAGTGAATGTTGAGCTTCAGTGCTTCAAGTAACTTTCAGTATTCTCAAGCTCAGAATGAATAGACATAATTTCATTTCTTTTTTTCTTAACTTTCTTATTAATATATAGGGCTGACCATTTTGCTTTCACATAAACAATTTGTTTCAGTGGTTATGTTTATAAATATCTTTGTTTAAGGTTACAGCCAAAATTTATGCACATTTTACTAGAATAATTTTTTATTTAAAAATAAAACATAGTTTGCAAAATATGTTAAAATTATTACCAGCCTCATTTAGAGCCTGTATTACATTTGATAACCTACATAATTTCTTGCTACTTGGAAATTAATTGTTGTGAAACTTCCTTTTTTTCTAGCTACTTTGTCCTGGCATCAAAGAACTATGTGTGTGTTTATACTTTTACTATGGCAAAAATATACTGATATTTTGAGATTACCCAATCATATATTTATACAAAAGCAAATAAAGTTATTTGATAAAATAGCCTTCAAGTGATTTTGAATGAAACAGTCCTGATCATTAAGCTCATCTCCAATACTTCATAAACAGGTGCATTTATTAAAAAGACACTTAAAATCTATATGCTTCAATACATTCACTTTAATAATAGCAATAATATCAATAACTAATAGTTAGGTAAGAAGAAAAGATATTCTAGATAATTACCTAAAACACTACCCCCCCCCGCCGTATGTGAAAATATTTCTCTCAATATAAAGTGGTGGGCTGGGAAGGTAGCTCAGTAGTAGAGTGCTTGCCTTACATGCATGAGGCCCTGGGTTCAATTCCTCAACACCGCATAAGCAGAAAAAACCAGAAGTGGCACTGTGGCTCAAATGGTGAAATGTTAGCCTTGAGCTAAAGAGCTTAGGGACAGCACTCAGGCCCAGAGTTCTGGCCCCACAACTGACTATATATATAATATATATAATGGATATATAATATATAATATGTATATATAATATATAATGGGTATATAATATATAATATGTATAATAGTATGTATCTAAACATAGCTATAGTATATATATACATATATATACTCTGTAGTATATATGTATACATATATATGTATACATATATATATATATATATATATATATATATATATATATATACTATCTGATTTAAGAACTTTTTAAGTACACATAGAAGAACTCATTTTAAATAATATCAAATTTTGAAGTTCCAAATAGATGTTTTTCTGGAGAAGATGCATTCAATCCACTAAGTTTATAAATCTCAACTTGGTTGATTCCTGAGCACATAAAAGCACCCTTAATTAAGCTGGGTTCTGGTGGCTCATACCTGTAGCCCACATATGTTTGTGTATGTGTGTGTGTGTGTGTGTGTATGTATGTTTTAAGTATAGATGGTAAGCAGTATATAGATCATTTTAGGTATGTTATATTCTCTATATATTTATAGACTATCTATATGCATACTATGCATATATACTATGCATACTATGCATATATATGTGTATATACTATGTGGAGAGAGTGGATATATATATATATATATATATATGAACACAGTATATAAATATATACAGAATATAAACACCTAAAACAGTTTCTTGTACATGAATAACATTCACTGTATATTAACTCACCTATCTAGCTATCTATGAATCTATCATCTTTTATCTATCTGTCTATTGACTGTACTGGCATTTGCACTCAAAGCCTTGCTTACTGGACTCAGGATCTACAATTTAAGCCATGCTTCAGCACTGCTTGTTTTCTGGTTATTTTGGAATTAGAGTCTAGCAGATGTTTCTTTCTAGGCTGGCCTGGGAAAAAAATAAATCTGTTAATTTGTTACTTACTTCATTACTCCAGTCTTACCAGCCAATAAGAGAAGTGATCAGTTTTGATAAGAATTTATGTATTGGTGTTATGTTTTAAGATTTTTTTCTATAAAACATGAAGATAAGTTTGGTGGCATCTACTTCAAAAATACATTTCCTTGAAGTTCTTCCCATTCACTGTGAAGTTCTTCCTATTCATTTTGATCTATTTTGGACAAGTCAGGTTTACTCTACCTGTGTCTATTCCAGTCTAGAAACAAAGAAAGGGGTACTTGAAATGAAAAATAAATTTTATGTATGTATCTTTTTCAACTCTTTTGTTTCTAACCACTAGCTGCACTGATTTCAATACAAGAGACTCAAGAAGGGAATAACATAAAAGTACCTTGATCCTAATTCTTCATAGACTTATAATGTTCCTGAGGCTTACTTCACATACTCACTCAGACGTTGGGATCAAACAATGGTTTGGAGATACTATGACTTTAGTCTATGTTCTGAAAGGTGAAAAAGTTCAGATCATGCAAAAGTACAAATAGAAATGTTATACTTGTTGTTTCTGGCTTGCTTTCTTATTTTTTTGAGTCTTTCTCTCCAAGTTCTCTTCTTGATAAGAAGCTAAGTTCACCTTGTACTGACCACGGTTTCAGGAACAGAGTTCCCCCTACCTTTGCCAGAAAACTCTTCTGAGTATAAAGCTTTTTGGACAGTTTCTCTGTTTTTCTCATTTACTGAAAATGCATTTGTCTATCAGAAAAGGCTAAAAAGTCCTTTATGACAATAAATCCAGTGGTTCACAAATATTCATAGTTGTGGTTGCAAGCTCCGGATGTGCAGTTCTGAGTGGAACTGTCCAAATAAAGTAGTCAGTGCCTGGCATATTTTCTCTGTGTTCCTCGTGGATGCTTTCCTATTGACCTTTCCTTTTTGCTCCAATTTAGAATCAGTTAATCGGCTACTCCTGGGAGGTATGAAATTTCCATATTCTCCTTGATTTATATGGATTTCCTGTAAACTGAAGACTGCAGGATGAAATCAATCACAGTGATGCCTAGAGCTTTGGCCCAGGAAAGGACTTAAGAAACACCTGACGTTTTCCATTCTTATTAGCAATGAAATGAGAGCACATAATTTTCCTAGATGCTTTCTGTGCTGGGGAGATTATTTTTGCCAACTTCACACCAATGAGATAAAAATAGAAACAAGCCATTTTGTACCATTAGCTGATGGTTTATGATGCTGATAAAAGAATATCTGAAAGTTTTATCTAATCCTTCCAAGAATTCTTGACTTTTATAAAACTTCTGTAGTTAGGAATATAAACAGCATCCTAGATGCCATTACATGTCTGTATTAACTCAGTTAGATACCCTGCCAGTATTCATTAGTAAATGTAATGATTTTGAAATTCTGAGTTGCACTCATTTGTTGCAGGGAAGACTGTTAGGATGTTTAATTTCATTTACTTTCTTATGAGATTATTTTGCTCTTTGTGTTCTTTAGCACATTAAAAAACATTCCCTGTATATTCAGTTACTAAAAATACTATAAATATCCATTTCCATGATGAGAATCAATTTTGAAAGCATAACGGAACATTGTGACAGTAGTGCCTAATGTTACCTATTGATGGATAATTTGTTACCTGCCAAAGAAGAAAAGAGAAAGGAAACTCCTTAGAGAGTCACAGTGTGGGCCTTTTCCTTGTAGTTGAACTTTGTTTCAATCTTCTTTTTTTAGTGTCCAAATTCCCATTTGTCATGGAAATTTAAAATTAAGCCTTTCCAATGTGCACATTTTAATTTAATATGAAGGAATGTAATTTATTATTTGGCACAGATTTATTGTTGTAAAAAGCTCCCACTGATGTCATGGTGAATTCTGTGCATGAAATGAGGGCAAACAAATGATTCATTTTCCATGAATATTAACCATCAGTATTACGTTCTCCCCAAACTGCAGTTCTTTATCAAAATGCTTCACTATATTTGGCTATATTTCTTTCACTGAGGCAATGAAGCTGAGAATAGTTTTTTATATAAAAAAGTGATACTGTCATTGGTAACAGGATGCCAAATGGTACAGCACAGAAAGTTGCCAAGTTAATTTTACAACAATAGACTCAAGAACTTCTATGAGAAAATGACGATAAGCCCATAAGTGGAGTCATCATATAACCTGTGATATATTATAATAGATGCATTGGCATTCACCCCTATCAGTGAGATAATGTTAAATAACTATGGCTTTCACATATATGGCATCAAATCAATAAAACTCTCTTTGTGCATGAATCCTTTCATTCAACAAATACTTATTGAGCAGTTATTATATGCCATGGCTTATAGTAGTACTTGAATTATAACAAGAAATAAGATTAATAAAGTCAACTATATTTCATCAAGCTTTTATTCTAGTGGCGTATACTGGCTATTAACAAATATAAACAGAATGATGGTAGTTATTATAGTTCTTTCCTGCATTGTCTACTGGAATCTTCACGTCCACCTAAGGTGACTAAAAGAGGGCAATTTTATTTAAAAAATCAGTTACTGGTATTATTAATTATGTTTCATTTAACTCACACACACACACACACACACACACACACACACACACACACACTATGTTAGTATGTTTCGGTCCTGCAGGTGAGTGTTTTAATAAGGAAATACTGCACCAATACAGCTTACCTCATCACTGAGACACACTATCCATAAAGGAGTTACAAACTTGCTTTGGGGATTTTTTTATAAGGGTGCAATGTTAAACTGCCACAAACTAAGTGATTTTAAACAACTTTAGTTTACTTTTTCAAACTTGCAGAAGCCAGAAGTCCAAAATCAATATTGACAGGGTTGACTATTGCTATTCTTTGTGAGGGAAATTTTATTCTTTACTTTCTTCTTAACTTCTAGTGGTCAGAGGAAATGTTTGCTGCTCCCTGGCTGACAGTGCATATTCCAGGCTTGTTGGTATATCCACCAACCTCCTTCTATGTCAAATATATCCCAGTACTTTCTCCTATAAAGACAACAATTCATGGGTTTAAGGATCTTCTTAATTGGTAATATCTCATTGAAGTCTTTACCTAAGTGCACACTGAAGATCTCCTTCCTAACAGTATCAAATTTTGAAGTTCCAAATAGATATATTTTTAGGGGAAGATATCTATCATTCAATGCTCTAGGCATATACATCTAAACATTGATTCCTGAATACACAAAAAGCATCTTTAAGAGAGGTGCCTATGGTTCATGTCTATAATCCTATTTAATCAGCAAACTGATATCTGAAGATAGCCAGCCTGGACAGGAAATCCTGTAAGATTTATCCTGTATTAACTACAAAAGAGCTGGAAATGGAGCTGTGGCTGAAATGGTTGAATAGTAGCCTTGAACACAAAAGCTCAGGGACAATGGTGGCTAGGCCTCAATTTCAAATTCTAAGATCCTCTCTCTCTCTCTCTCTCTCTCTCTCTCTCTCTCTCTCTCTCTCTCTCTCTCTCTCTCTCTCTCTCTCTGTCTCTCTCTGTCTCTGTCTCTGTCTCTGTCTCTCTCTCTCTCTCTCTCTCTCTCTCTCTCTCTCTCTCTCTCTCTCTCTCACGCACACACACACACACACACACACACACACAGAGTTCTATGAATTAAGCTCTATGAATTTGGTTCCTTTATCACCCATCTTAAGATATGCATTTATAGCCATTAGTACATGGGCAAGGAATCTCTCTACATATTCTGTATTTCTCATGAATATCATAATAAAAAATAAAATAAGAGGGGCTAGGAAGGTGGCTCAGTGGTAGAGCCCTTGCCTTGAGCTGAAGAGCTGAGGGACAGCGCCCAGGCCCAGAGTTCAGGCCCACGACTGGACCAAAAAATAAAAAATAAAAAAATAAAAAAAAATAAAATAAGAGAATTAATGAAGTATTAAGCGCTAATTGTGAGAAAAAAGAAAGTAAGACCAAAGTAATATAGCATAGCATTATTCATATATTTTCTTTAAAAAATTAAACTTCTTTCTTTGCTCTCTCTCCCTCTTTCTTTCCTTCTTTTTTTATTGTGAGAATACTTTACAGAGGAGTTACAGTTACATGGGCAAGATAATGAGTACATTTCTTATCAAGCATTGTTGCCTCCTCTTTGTTTCTCCTTCCCCTCCCTTCCCATACTCCCCCCACCTCTCCCCACCCGATCTCCCCCCATGAGATCCTCCCCCCCACCAAAATTGTGAAGTTCGTTTTTTTTCGGCATAACGACTTGTACATCTCATTGTTGCAATGGGTCTACCTGTATCCCTATTTAAACGATTTGTTTTTTCCCTTCCCCTCCACAAATTATTCCAACATCAAATACAGTGAAAGCAGGAGTTATACTATGGGGGAGGGACATACAAAGCAACATAGAAATCACCTTATAAATATGTTAGAAACAATTGCATGAAAGAAAAAAAAACACTTTAATACTTATCTTCGGGTTCATTCCTCTAACATCAACTTATCTGACCTTTTCTGCTTGACTCATACATATACTAGATATTGCAAATAAGGGAAACCATGGGACCTATGTTTCTTTGGGCTTGGCTTACTTCACTTAATATATTTTTTTCCAAGTCTTTCCATTTCCTAACAAATGGGGCAATGTCATTCTTTCTGATGGAGGCATAGAATTCCATTGTGTATATATATCACATTTTCTTGATCCATTCATCTACTGAGGGGCATCTGGGTTGTTTCCATATCTTAGGGATGATAAATAATGCTGCAATAAACATTGTTGTGCTGATAGCTTTATTATGGTCTTATTTGTGATCATTTGGGTAAATGCCCAAAAGTGGGATTGCTGGGTCATAGGGGAGCTCTATGTGGAGTCTTTTGAGGAACTTCCATACTGCTTTCCAAAGTGGTTGAACAAGTTTAGACTCCCACCAACAATGTAGTAATGTTCCCTTCTGATGCAACAAATCAAAGAAAGGTTGGACAAATGGGATTGCATGAAACTGCAGAGCTTCTGCATGGCAAAGGACATAGCTAGCAAGATCAATAGAAAGCCCACGGATTGGGAGAAGATCTTCACTAGCCATACAACGGACAAGGGTCTCATATCTAAAATATACCTGGAACTCAAAAAATCAAATCCCCAAACAAGCAAATCTTCAAAGAAACAACTGCCCAATAAATAAGCGGGCTAAAGACTTAAAGAGAAACTTCTCTGAAGAGGAAAGAAGGATGGCCAATAGACACATGAAGAAATGCTCAACCTCTCTAGCCATAAAAGAAATGCAAATCAAAACAACATTGATATTCCACCTCACCCTAGTTAGAATGGCTATAATGAAGAACTCTAATAACAACAGATGCTGGAGGGGATGCGAACAAAAAATTAAACTTCTTATATATGTTTTTAATGATATTTTAACAATTTTGAGTCCACTAATGCTATAAGCAATTGTTGCAGATTAGATTCCTTTGGAAAAGATTCTGACCTGAAGATTCAATTCAAAGTTTTTGTGAAAACTCATTGATTCAGCTTCTTTGGAAGAGGTCAAGCAACTGGGCAGAGACATGGAACCTGAGGGAACATCATCCAAACCAACTGCACTAGACTATGAGGTGACTTCCATCTTTCTGCTGACTTGAGTGAATAGCATTGTATCCTTACAGGTATGTAATAATTATGAAATAGGACTCCTACAGAAGAACCTTTGACTGAGCAAAATACGTGTCTACAACCCACATCATACAGGCTTGTAACTGACAGACAATGATTACTGATGGATTGGCAGCTCTTCTGGGAGCTTTAGTCTTGAATGGCACATAAGAACATTTCTTCTATAAATTCAAAGAACAATTACATCAGGTGTATCATGTTTTGAAATGGAAAACCTTAGATGGTGAGGATTACTGAAAAAAAATACCGACTACTCTTGTAACTGATCTTAGAATCATAAGCATTACTTTTGCTTTCTGCTTGAGCTATATATTCTAGATTTCCTTGAACATCAAATAACATGTCTAATCATCTTAGTGGTATAAAGCTCATCAGATTGACTGAGCAATTTCTGCCCTTGCTTCTTACATTCCTAATGAATGAGGACTGTTTGATTTGTCTATTCACCATCAAAACTGAGCAAGAATGGTTCAAGAGATCATGGTCTAATGCTAGTGTTAATTGTATTTCTTCTTGCCTCCATTGTCTAAAAACAGAATCATAGATTCTCTTGTTAACCAGATTCAATTTACCTACCAAAAATTCTGTCTCTCAATCTTGCCTCCTTTCTTCTCTTAAACTATGTTCCTTGATCAAGCACTTATTGCTTTTTATCCTAAGCAAAGTTGTACTGACTGGATCCTCAAGTCCCTTTATCTGTTTCCTTCATTGTTAGAGCCTGTACATCTGTAACTGAGTTATGACTTAATCCTAGACAATGAGAGAAAATGGAATTGAAGTTAGAGCACATGGACAAAAGAAACTACTCATCATCTTTGAACAGGAAGTACTAGTAGTTCTAACTATGACAAACAAAGCCAGTATCGTCAGAATTTAGAGGAATTTGAGATTTGAAAATCCGTAGGTCCAATTGATCTAGATGTCTCCATTCTATGTGTCAAGATCACTTTTCCCTTAAATGGAGCCTTAGTTTTAACAAAGCATACATGCTCGGGTTGCAATTGAAACCGTTTTTTGGAGCTCTGAGACACACGTGCTTAAGATTTGGCCCCAGGTATCTATGACTAACTAGAGGTTAGTCATATTACAAGTTACACATCGTCCTAACTTTCACTTTTGGCTTTCATTTGTTAATTAATTATTCTGAATACTTTCTTTCCTTAAGGCAGTAATGCCTTTTTTATTATTATTGTCCTTTTTTATTATTATTGTGAAAATACTGTACAAAGGGGTTACAATTACATGGGCAAGATAATACATTTCTTATCAAGCATTGTAGCGTCCTCCTTTGTTTCCCCTTACCATCCCATCCTCCCCCCACTCCCCCCCACCCAACCCTCCTTCCCACTTACCAAAGTTGTAAAGTTCGTTTTCGACATAACGACTTGTACGTCTCATTGTTGCAATGGGTCCACCTCTATCCCTATTATTGTGAAAATACCATACAGAGGGGTTACAATGACATGGGCAAGGTAATGAGTACATTTCCTATCAAGCGTTGTTGCCTCCTCATTTGTTTCCCCTTATCATACATACGATCCCTTCCCATGACACCCCCCCATCACATTCTTCCCCGTCCCCCCGAAGTTGTAAAGTTCGTTTTTCAACATAATGTCTTGTACATCTCATTATTGCAATGGGGTCCACCTGTGTCCCTATTTAAACAATTTGTTTTTTCCTTCCCTTCCACAAATTATACCAACATCAAATACAGTGAAAACAGGGGTTATACCGTGGGGGAGGGACATACAAAGCAACAAAGAAATATCTTATAAATATGTTAGAAACAATAGCAAGAAAGAAAAAAAATTGAGTCCTTATCTTGGGGTTCATTTCACCTAACATCAACTTATCTGACTGTTTCTGCTTGTCTCAGACATATATAAGTTATGCTACCAGCACAACTATGTTTATTGCAGCATTATTTACCATAGTTAAGATATGGAACCAGCCCAGATGCCCCTCAGGAGATGAATGGATCAAGAAAATGTGGTATACATACACAATGGAATTCTATGCCTCCATCAGAAAGAATGACATTGCCCCATTTGTTAAGAAATGAAAAGACTTGGAAAAAATTATATAAAGTGAGGTAAGCCAGGCCCAAAGAAACATAGGTCCCATGGTTTCCCTTATTTGCAATAACTAGTATATATCTTAGACAAGCAGATACATGTCCTTATAGCTACTTTCTATTACACATTTCTCAGCCTATCTCCTATTATCTCAGCACATCACACCACACCAGATAAAAGTTTAGTAATTGCCTTGGTAGTTAGTGCTGGGAGATATCTGGATGCCCACCAATTGCCAATAAGGAATCATTCCTACAGGACTAAAGAGCAAGCAATCCAGAAACGAAATCTCTTCCTAGTCTGCCGTTCTCATGTGAATAATGGCCCTTGTTGTTCTTTTTGGGACCCCTAGGAAACATTTATTTTTGATAGTAATTTGGGTGAAGGGAATTTACTAACAAGTGCTCTTGAGATTGACTTTCAGGATAAATTTTTAAACAAGGAAGAATAGTCAAGCAGACAGAGATGTTGGACACTACCCAAAGAGGCCCTAATAGCCCACACCTGGAAGACTAGTCTGTGATGGCTGTTCTTAGTTACCCTGAGAAGGGAGGTCTAGACCTTTGTAGAAGGTCTAGAATGATTGGATACCAGTGATGTCAAGTAGGGGCTATACAATGGACTATCTTCAGGAAGGGTGATATGTATACAGTTGAGGGTCAGAGCTAAATTCTCTAAGTAGTCAGAATAGAATGAACTCATTCTCACAGGACATTCTGGATGTTGTATCATGTCCACTCAAATAGTATATAACAATGCTACTCAGATTTAATGTCAAAATGAATCTCAGAAAACCCACAAACATGTCATGCATTATTTTACTGCCTCTCTCCTTCACTTGGAAATAAAATATTGGCTTATTCTGATTCTTATTTCTTGAACACATTGCAGAAGATGATGAGACGCTCAAGTAATCCAGTATAGTCCAGTATTTGCATGAATTAATAGAAGTTGTTTAGTTATTCAAGGCTATGTAGTTTTTCAACAGGAAAATTCATAGAAGCACCACCAAATCCTTGGCAGTTCTACTTTTTGTTGTTTCCTAACACAAAAATTCATATAATGGGCACATTGCTCAGGGTTATTATTTTGTACTCCCTTTATCTTCTGAGTCACCAAATTGTTTTCATTTAACATTCTAAGCTATCGATTATCATTTTCTACTTTTTAATGGATGAGAAGAAAATGAGAAATAGACAATGTTATTGAAATTTTGGCAGAGACAACAATGTAAGGTTTATAAATATTGCATTTGTACTTTGTTGAAGTGGCCATTGCTCAAAGTTAATGCTTTTGGCAGCCCGGGATGGTCCAATGTTGAATGAGTGACAGAAAGGTCAACTGCTTAATTTATAAGCTGTCCTTCCAGAACACAGACACTGGTGGTGACCTGCTGGCAGGGGAAGCTGTCACTGACACAGTTGATACAATAGTGATGATAATTTAAAAAGAATCCGGTCACCTTCTTTTGATCCCTGCTTCTTGTGATCAATGGCACTTAAGCCAGGTCAGGATGAGGAGGTGATGCTTTTGAGGCTATAGAAAAAACAAATTAAAGTGAAGTTGCTAAGAAGGATTATTAACTTCCCCTCTGTATTCTGTTTTAACAAACTGATCCAGGCAGACCTAGATAATTACGAACTGCCACTTGGACCAGATACAAGCTCATTTTCTGTGAGTTTTAAACTACCCAGAAAAAATATTATTCACTCCATAGATAAAATCCATTTTAAAATTCCAGTTCAGAGGTTGATTTTTGAAATATATAACAAATCCTAGTCAACAGAGTTTTGGATATTATTATTGAGCTGATTAGTATAATTGATAGACAGTGATTAGTACAGTTGGATAAAACTTAATTTCCTGAGATAGGAACAAGGCCAGAACTTACAGTTTCTACATCTAGTCACTAACGGTGTTATGATCTAAACAGTGTTGTGCTGTATATTAGAGGATATTTAGAACTGTCCCTGGCTTCTACTTGTTCCATGCCTGTAGCAATCTTCCTCAGTTATGACAAATATATTTGCCAAATATCACCTTAGGGGCAAAATTAATCGGGATGAAGCCTATGATTAAATTGGTAAATTTTTTGAATTTTATCTTTCTGGTAGAAAATAAGTTATGGGGATTCACATAGAATAGGAATTTAGCCTCTTTTATTCAAGCATCTTGCAACCTAGTAAAAATGAGTATTTGTAAATGCAACCATATGGTTTATATGATTTTTAAAAATTCTAAGATTCAAAAATGTTTTGTTTAGTAACACTAAATGCATTGGACAATATATTTGTCTTTAATAGACCAGATCACTTGTTGTAGGATTTTTTAAATAGATGGAATAGAAATGTCAGGGGTAATTGATGAGAAATAGAGGCCGTGATGGAAGTAGGGTTGAGATGACTAAATATGTGTCTGAAGCTTGACACCTTACTGTGGAAAAAAAATCTAATGTTTGAGAAGGACAAGTGATGTTTCTGTCAGGACATTGTATCATTTCAGAAAGGTCTGCAATGCACATCTTCAAGATCATTGAAGTCGAATCTTATGTAGCACATATATATATTTGTATATACATATAACAATATTTGACAGAGAATTTGTACTACACATTCTTCCCACGAGGTCTCTTTTACCTGGGGGTATGAGGCAGACTTTGCTACCATAAATGTAATTGGCATCCCTCCCACTGTATTTGTAAACTCCAAATTACAAGTCCAAATAAAGCAATATTTTCCTGAAACTAAGAGAAATTATAAGGCAGACTCCAGTAAGGAGACACAGTATTATACCAAGGTTGCTGCCATATAGCAAATAGATAGGGATGGGTTTTATTTAAAAGTCATGCTTCGAAGGCAGTCGAAACAAATGTAGTGGAACAAGACTAAGCTGAGTGAAATCATCAAAAGAAACCTCTTAATGGAACACACAATTTTTGGTTGTGACAGTCAAATTGAATTAGTACTTGTAATATGGTGAGAAATGCTACTTAATTCAACCATTTCGGGACATTGTCCAGGAAAACCACAAACACATGTAAGTCTACAATAGAAATCAGTAAAATCTATAGCAGATCCATTATATGAAGAATCATCATGTGATTCACAGAAGTCCTAGGATCTCTTCAGGACAGCAGTGTTTAACTGTTTAATGGAAAAATTCCTATTTCCATTAGCAATTATACATATAGAAAGAGCATAAAACTCTAACAAATGCAGAAATACATAAATCATGTGAAATAAAGTATTTTAACTTTAAGGAATACTATTTAACTGATTGAAAAAGAAAAATTACCTCCCCAAACAATTTAACTGTATGTCTTATCAAGCAACAAAAATTATGTGAGCTCTCAAACTTTGTTTAGAAATAAATTACTAAAATTTATGATTAAATTTAGGTGTTAAACATGAATTACGTTTAATAAAAAGAACAGTCATTGAATATCCCAACCAACATCAATCCCCTATCCTCAAATCAACTGAGAATCAAGGAAACAAAAGCCTAAGGCAGTATCCATATGGAGCATCCACTTCCAACATGTACACCTATTTTCCAGATTGAAAGGGTCATCGTTCAAGCTGAATTCAGTAGCAAGATGCCTTGCCTACTTGCTCAAACTGGTTTATAAATGGAGACATATCCTGCCCAGGACTATTCAAAACCCATTAAGTGTTAACAGAAAACAAAATGAACAGACAATCTGACAAGTGACCAAAAAGAGAATATTCCCTTTTGATTTAAATCAATTTATGATTCAATTAGTCTGGATGAATACCTTGCACAACTTTGTGTGTGTGTGAGAAGACTCAAAAATTAATCTATTGGCATTCAGTATTGTTGAACTATTTACAGTTTAAGAAGATTAATACAGAAGATATTTACTACAATAGCCTTCATTAAAATACTATTACTTTATAGATACAATTTTTTTAAAAAGGCATAGAACACTATGGACAACCCAACAGGGATATGAAATGAAGTTCCCCTTTTCTTAGCTCATATAAACATGAAAGTTTAATGTATATGTCTATATACACAAAGGAGACTGAAGTAGATTTATTTTTGTGGCTTACTCCATGTCATTAGTTACACAGAACAGACAGTACCCTCAAAAGATATGTGACTTTATGAAGACTGCTTTGAAAATAGTTTCTCTTCTATTTAGTCTTTGCCTAACATTTCCTGTGAAGTTGGTGGTGTTCCAATCAACATTTTAGATTCTAAACATCTCCCAGATGTTATATTAGAAAGCTTAAAATGAGCTTTGTGTGTGTGTGTGTGTGTGTGTGTGTGTGTGTGTGTGTGTGTGTGTGTGTGTGTGTTTGTGTGTATGCGCGCGCGTGCGCGCATTGGTGTGCACGCACACCAATCCTGGGGCTTGAACATGGGCCTGGATATGGTCTCTGAGTTTTTCTGTTCAAGGCTAATGTTCTACCACTTGAAACACAGTTCTACTTTTGACTTTCTATAGCGGTTAAGTGAAGACAAGAATCTCATGACTTTCTTGCCTGGGCTAGCTAGAAACAAAGATCCTCAGATCTTAGCCTCTGAGTAGCTAGGATCAGAGTCATAAGCCACCAGCTACTGGTGCCCAGATGAGAAGCATTTTTTTTGTGTGGAAGAAAAAGTATCTCCATTTATTTACATTCATATACATCCATAGTTGAACTAAGAAGCATTTTTTGAACAAGAATATAGTACAGCAACAATAGCAAATGTACAATTTCTCATATTTTCTTCCATACATCTGTATTTATGAAATTTCTCATATTTGTTTCCATACGTTTATAATTGTATTTGTCAATGTGAATATGAGCTGTGAGTGGGCATGTGTTTAATGATACAGGGATGAAAACATTTACAGGGATTTACAAAACAGGTGATTCTGTATTTTTCCATTGTGCTCTTTTTAAATCTAAGATGGACTATTCAAAACATAGGAAGCATTTATATTCTAATTCAGGGTTTTTATTTATTGTAATTTATAGCAACTTATATCAATCCAATGATTTATCATTTTCTATTTTTATAAATTTTTATTTCTATACATTGCATGAATTTCACATAAGACCTCACAGAACCTAAATTGAAATCCTATTAAAACTAAATAAATAAATAAAAACGATTTATGTTGGACTTAAAACCTAAAATAAATGATTGCTATAGAACCAGTATTATTTTTTATTTAATGTACTTTTAAAATAGTTCCTAGCTTGCAATTATAAAATATGACATTTATCATATGAGAAGTTTTGAAGGAAATTGCTTCATGTACCTTATATAAAATCAATAAAAAGTAAACTTTTAAATTATTCAAATCTATTTGATGTTAAAAGCTGTGAAATGACATCAGGGAATAAAATAAAGGAAACAAACCCTTTCCAAGGTATTGTCTTGTATTCATTTCTGTTGCTTTTGTTCTCCCCTTATCCTTTGTCTCACCATGCTGTTGTTCCCCTTGACAATAAAAAAGAGTAAAATAAAGGGAACAATTTCCTGATACATTCTAATAAAATAGATGGCAATCTAGAAGCCAGAGGCTCATGTCTGTAATCCTAGCTAATCAAGATTCTGGGATCTGAGGATTGTTGTTCAAATCCAGCTCAGTCAGGAAAGGACTTAGTTTTCTCCAATTAACCATCAAAATCCAGAAGTGGAGCTATATCTGAGTGGTAGAACATCAGCAAAATAGCTAACAGTGCGCAGAACTTGAGTTTAATCTCCAAATAATGGCACACACACACACTCACACACACATACAAATAATGTACCATCCTGTAGGGAAAATTAAATAGTGAAGTGTGTAATAGATAATTAAGTATTGATTTATAAAATCACATGAAATTTCAATTGCTTTTCTGCATGGGAACATACTGTACATTTTTACAATCATAATTTATCCATAGCATGTTTTAAAATTGAAATAATTATGTTCATGAATTTGGATATTTTACTAAGAGAACTCATTCTAGCCACAATCACTAAAATACAGAGAAGGTGCATAACAAACTTATTCCTAAGGGACTGGGTCTCCTAAGAGGACTGTAAAGTGATTGGCTATGTTGTTATAAGATTCTAACATTATTTCCATTTCATTATTAAAGTGAAATCTTTATAGCATGCTTGATTATGGCAATATAGCTAAATAGATTACTCAAGGAATGGATATGAAGTGAAATGTTCATAAAGCTGATTGGTCTTTAACCAATCCCATTTATAAAAAGAATCAGTTGTGACATAGGAAAAATACCTATATTACCATTTATTGCTGTAGGAAACTGATTTTGGAAAACAGTAATCATGTATCCATAAACCAGTTTATAAAAAATGCACTTTAAACAATGCTGTCATTATAATAATCATCCTTACACAAAAGAAACATAAATGATACAGTCATTTCAAATACATACAAAATGGAATTTTATGGTAGAAATTGTATTGTATTCACATTTATTCTATTTCATTTTATGCTATTCAGGAAAATAGATACATCTTAGCAGGTGCTAAATAATAGGCAGAAAATGAGCATTTCTATTAGACACACCTGGGTGTTCACAGCAAAGATAACAATAATCCAAAGAAATGCAATCAGTATGGATTGTATTTAGTGAGGCTCTGCTACTCCTCCCTGGTATATTTCATTATTTCATGTCCTATTATTTCTTTTCAAATTAAATTGAATATAATTTCAGTTTTTATAATATGATCCAAGATGATGAATATGCATGAATTTTAGGAGTATTAATTGTGAAAGTAATTCTATAACCCAAAGACGATTACAATTGTTCTGTGACTATCACTGAGTACTTTACAAATGCTAATTGTTTATGTAGCCCAAACTAGTAAAGTTTTCTAAGAATGTTGGTCTCAACAAATTTCTAGGAGGTATAGTCCAGTGAATTTGTGACATGCCACAGGTAAGCCATGAGCTTAGTTTGTCCATTTTTAACCAGACAATGAAGAAAGCAAATTTAAGGCATAAGCAGTGATAAAGGGAGGTACTGTTATTCCTAATTGTAATGTCATATATACTGCATATCCAATACAGTAAAAACTTGTAGGTGCCACCTTCCTATTAAACATTTTCTTGTCTTTCCCAAAGTAGTAGATAAATATATTGTTCTCCATTTCTTTGATAGTAGATTTATTTCACTTCTAGAGAAAATGTTACCGAGAATCTCAGGGATTATATTCTAGGGTCAGGTTTTTTTTGTTAGAAAAGTTGAATTGTTGAGTAGAGATTAGAGAAAAATAAGAATGGAGAAAATGATGGAGAGTTTCTCTCTTCATAATGAAAATATCAAGACAAAATTGAGGAAAAGTCTAGTTTCCTTCTCTGGATATGAAAAATGCAGATGAAAAATATAATATATATTATATACCATAATATGTTATTGTGACATATAATAATTTATATTATATAATAAACATATTATACAAATATATAATTATACTTTATATATTATATTATATAAGTATATAAATATACATATATAAGTATATATATACTTATATAAGTATATAAATATACATATATAAGTATATATATACTTATATAAGTATATAAATATAAATATACTTATATAAGTATACTTATATAAGTATATAAATATATACTTATATATACTTTGTATACTTATATAAGTATATATAAGTATACTTATATAATATATAATGTACTATAATATATAATGAATGTAATATATCAATATAATATTATAATATAATTCACATATATAATTGTAATGTACACAGTATTATGTGTGTGTGTGTGTGTGTGTGTGTGTGTGTGTGAGTGTGTGTGTAAAGGAAACCACTAGAAAAAATCAGATACCATAAAACTTTGAAAAATTAGAGAAAAAAATTTCAAATACTATTTTTCCCAGAGAATGGGATGGGTATGAGATAATAGAAAAATGAAAACCATAAACATGTATAAATTTATGCCAAATAATAAAAAAGAGGGATAGATAAATTAGTATAGTTCATATCTGCTTATCCAAGTAGGGAGAAAAGAATCTAAACAGAGATTAGATTCTAAGCAAAGAATCTAGTCATTCTACTTCTAAAATCTAACTTTAGCTTCAATTTTCCTCAGGCAAAGGAGAGACAAGGAAATTCAAATGGACTCCATCCAAGTATTCCACAGAGAGAAACTTAAGAAATATGGTAATCAAGAGATGCATGGACAGTACAATTCAGGTAAACAAACAAGAGAAACAAACTCACCAATTGCTAGAGGAAATTTAGAAGATAAATTCAAGGGTGAAGGAAACAACTAGACCATAGGATTGATGAACGCAACATGAAAGATAATTAGAAATGTGATGAGAAAGAACTATTAGTAATTAGGAAACTCCAAAGGATCAAAGTCCTAGATGTCACAGGCAAGAAATGGAGTCACTAATTTTACTATAATGAAATAAAAATGGCATGGAAGCATGGATCAAGTGGTAGACCATATTGCGGGCAAGCATGAGGCCCTGTGTCCAGACACTGTCACATACTACACACACACACACACACACACACACACACACACACACACACACACACACACACACACACACACATACACACACACACACACACACACTCATATAAAGAAAAAAAAACTAATAAAAATAGCAATAGGAGAGTGTTGGAGTTTCTTAAGGTGGCCAATGTGAGTTGAAGTCAAGTCTCCAAGGAAAAAGAAAATGAATAGAAATTTCATCCTTAGGCAAGCCACCATTAACATGTAAAGTAGCTAAGAGACATTTTGGAATACATGGGAGTTGGGAGATTATTACTTATGAGGAAATCTTCACATAATTTATATAACTAAAATAAAGAGAACAATAAAATTCTGAGATAACAACGATCATAGCCAAATAAAACAGAGCTGCATAAGTGGGATAAATTCACTAATGATTTTAAAAAGGTTTTTTAAAATTTATTGTTGTTTTTGTTTATGAAGTACTGAGGAACCAAACCCAGAGGCTCATGCATGATAGGCAAGTAATCCATCACTAAGCCATGTTCCCAGCTCTCAAAAAAAAAAAAAAAAGAAATAAAAGAAACCAATGTTGTTATATGTTTTAAATTATTTAAAATGACAAAATGAGTGAACAGCATGATTATAACAGACATATACATCTCATATAAAACTAAATCAGAAGATAAAAGGATCTGAAAGTGACCCTTGAGGAAAATGTCATCTAGATATGAGATATCATCTGAAAAGAAGATATAATTGTCACTAGTATGATCCAATAATGTAGTGAAATATGTTTGTTAAAATCTTAGGTATTGAAAGTTATCTAAAGATATATTCTTATAGTTATATGAGCATAGATTTCAATCATTTCTTGTATAAGCATAGCAAAATAAATAAGTTTCTGGGCAATGTAATTACTATGGCTGATTTGAAAGAAATACACTTCTCTTGTAAAGGACAGGAAATATATTACTTCTAGGATGCCTGAAATATTTACTAAATAGGTTTATCTTGAAATGAGCAGAAGAGAAAAATAATCTATTTAGAATTATTTAACAAGTAACAAAGACATATTTTGCTTCAGTTAACTAAACAATGACTCTAAGAGAATGCCTGTGATGGTCTTCTTTATTTCCATAATTTTTTCCTCAACTAACATTTGAAGGTCTTGAAAACAAGACATTCTTACCTGTCTGTGGTTGCCCCAAATGAGGCATTTAAAAAGAATTCTTTCTTTTTAGAAAGAATGGAAGTTCAGAATACTTGCATATGAGTTTCAAATTCTTGGAAACAGCATGGAATGTCAGTGATTGATGAGATAGTTATTTCAAAATTCCATTTTATGGCAGTATTTCAGTAATTTAAGTCTTATGGAAGTTTTGCCAGATCAGAAGACCATAAATTAGGGAGGACAATGATGCTGGGCAGTTAGTTCTTGCCCTGGGGTTTTGATGTCATCTTTACATCTCAGATCAATCCCCCATACACCACTCTCACATAAAAAAACACCCGATTGCACCGTACAATTTGTACTGATTGCCTAAGAGGCCTGGATTGAACTGGCATTAATTAGCTATGTCATGCTATTATTCATTCCCCATGAATTTGCTCTTACCATTCACTAGCACATGTACGAACAATATATGATCTACTTGCTTATGTTTGTTGAGTGTTCTCCATAAGCAGGAAATTCAGGGGCTGCAGAATTTAAAGCTCTATAAATTTTATTCCATCTTTCTTACCCTCTCCTCCTTTTATAGCACAAATAATTCACACGTTGCAGACAGTTTTCAGCTTAAAAACTTCAAGAAAAGCTCTCCTTCTTTCTACTCCCCCCTCCTCCCACCTCACCTCTCCCTGCACCATGACAGTTCTGGCTCAGTCTTTTGGTACATTTTTCCTTTACCTATCACATCCTCTTATCTGTCAAATACTTCTTTTCCTAAACTCAAATGTTTTATTTTTATAAGTTTTTATTGTTAAAATACTGTACAGAGGGGTTATAGTTACATGAGCAAGGTAATGAGTACATTTCTTATCAAGTATTGTTGCTTCCTCCAAATGTTTAAGCAGTATTTCCTCTTGATTTCTTAGACAAAACCAGATATGTATATCTATTTTTTTCTGATTTGAGAGATTCTAGTCTATCTTGTTCATGGCTGTGCATGTAATCAAATAATACAGAAAATAAATTTGTACTAGGTTACATAAAGGCTATACAGTGAGCATATCAAGACCTTGTGAGCAATGTAAAACATTTTATTGTTTAATACACATAGTTATTGATAGCAACTAAGAGTTAATTCTTTTTAAAACTTGTCTATAGATAGCCAGAACTATAGGACAGAGACTGTTTAATTTTGGAACCAATAACCAAAGTATCCTCACAAAGCCATGCACAATCTTGCTCATAAAATATTTGAAAACTGCATATTCTTTTCTTCTAATGAGTCTGAAAAATGTAATGCAAAACAATCTCTCCAGAATTTTTGTTAAGTGGTGGCTCATGCCTATATTCCCAGCTAATGAGGAAGTAGAAAAAGGGATGATTAGAAATAGAATAGCTGCTACAAAAACTTACCTTGCCTCCATCTAAGCAAATAAAACTACCATCGTGGCACATGCCTGTGGTCTTAAGTGGTTTTTTTTTTCAAACTATTATTCATTGCTCTGAGTTCTATTCAATTATATATATTTGAACACTTGATTTTCTAGATGAAGCTGGGCCTTCTTTTAAAAAAATAGCAAGACATCTTACGCTAAATAGAAAGTTGGCATAAGCAAAGGACCCAAGCTTGTGATAGATTAAAACAGAAAAACTTCACCTACTCTACCAGCTAAAATAGCCAGTGATCAATTGTAAGGATCAAAGGTATAGCAGATTATTCAGCTGGCTTTCCAGAAACGTTATTGATTCATTTGGTGTAATATATAGAAAGTGCTACCTTTCAACATAACTTTAAATAAATCATTGTTTATTTTTCTGGGTTTTTTTCAGGCTCATTTTTAAAATAAGTTTTTTATTGTGAAAATACTGTACAGAGAGGTTACAATTACATGAGCAAGGTAATGAGTACATTTCTTATCAAGCATTGTAGCCTCCTTCTTTGTTTTTCCCCTACCATCCCTTCCTTCCCACTTCCTCAACTACCCCTACCCCACCTAAATTGTAAAGTTTGTTTTTCAACAGAGCCTCTTGTACTTCTCATTGTTGCAAGGAGGCAATCTGTATCCCTATTTAAACATTTTGTTTTTTCCCTTCCCCTCCTCAAATTATACCAACATCAAATACAGTGAAAACAGGGATATATCACTCTTTTATAATGTCTAGATAACTAACATTTGTTACCTGGTTTATGCAGGTTGGATCTCCTTCATAAAGAGGACAAGATTGACAACTTTAAATCTCTTCTTTGAAACCTCTCCATATACTCCTCTTAGGTCCATGATAGGTTCCAGGTACTGATTGACAAATTAATTTGTGCACATATGTGTGTGGATAACAATACATTTAAGTATCATATACACTTCAATACAAAGAGAGACATGGATATTAATAGAAACATAGGAGAAATTGTAGAAAGTAGATGTGCTTCATACTATAGCTCTAATCAAAACACAAAAGCAGCATTCCTTAATTTCATTCATAATTTCATCTCCAATATTCTTCCTATTTTCCACATTTTTAGAAATTTGATTTATGGAGTAATATAATAAGGAAGATCTGCTCCAACAGGAAAAGGTATTTATATAATACAGTTTGGGTATACAAGTATTATGGAAGTGAGATTATGAATACTAATATTAACTTTAGGTTTATTGGCTCATCTCATACAGGTGTTTGTAAATGTGCAGAAGAGTTTAAAAGAAAAAAATTGTAGTTTAGGAAAATGATGTGACCTCTGGATGTGGGCAAGCATGTTGAATATTCTTCAATGTGAGGTGCTTTATACTATGACAATGAATCTTAGGTGTTAAAAATGGATCTGTAGAAGAAGCTTAAAGTGTACAAATTGCCAGGGGAAGTCAAGGGAGAAGGAAAGAAGAATTTATAGGTAATGCTAAAGAATAATAGTAAAAAGGAGGAATTATAGCAAAGAGAAAGCAAAGAGGAATTAGCATGGACAAAATAGCTGATCTGTTTCTAATACCAATATAGATAATACTTTTAATACAGTAATCATTATTTTTACTACCAATAATGTTAAAGCTCTGAGAGGGTAAATCACTGAAATAATTTCAACATAGGAGTGAAGCCAGGATTCAAATAGAGTTGATTTTTACTCCTCAATTAATGTCCTACAATGAAAGACATGAGAAGATTGATCCAATATTAAATGAAGTCAACCCATTTATATGAATTACATATATTATATATAAGTAAAAACACTGTCATCATAAGGTTTGTTTTTCTGGGATCTTGGGCTTTCTACAAAAGCCTAAAGACAAATAGCATTAATAATAATAATAATAATGGTATAGATATGTATATATATACATGAAAAACTATTACTATTTCAGATAGTTATGAATAGTAGTGTTTTCAAAACTGTCAAAACTGAAAGTCAAGGTTGATATGTTGGTATGATATAGATCTATTGACTTTTAGCCTCTCAATTAATAATTAATGGCTTACTTATAGCACTGTTAACAATCCTCTGATAAACGAACTCAGAGCTGCCGTTGTGAATTCCTTCAACAAAAATATTGCTGTACAATCAAGATATGCTATTTACAGTACTAAGTCTCAACAAACTTGTTTGGATTACAACCAGCTTTTTTTGTTTGTTTTGGGGTGTGTGTGTGTGTGTGTGTGTGTGTGTGTGTGTGTGTGTGTGTGTCTGTTTGTGTGTGATGCCATCTGCACTAGAACAAGTCTGGATTAGGTACTGAAACATAACTTATAGTTGGGTAGGGTAAGGGAAAAAAAACAAATTGTTTAAATAGATATATAGGTTGAGCCATTGCAACAATGAGATGTACAAGATGCTTTGTAGAATAACAAACTTTATGATTTGCAGGGGGAGTGTAGTTGAGGAGGTGGGAGGGAAGGGATGGTAGGGGAAAAACAAAGGAGGAGGCAACAATGCTTGATAAGAAATGTACTCATTACCTTGCTCATATAACTATAACCCCTCTGTACAGTATTTTCACAATAAAAACTCATTAAAATAACCTATAGTGTGGAGAAGGAAGTAGCTCTCTCATTTAGGGCTACCCGATAGAAAGAGGATCCAATGTTACGTCATAGTTGAGGCTAGGGACCTTTCAGCTGATTGTGGACCTGAAATGTAAAGGAAACCAAATAATGTTGGAAACCAAATAATTGTTCATCTAATCTACAGACTCACAATTTTTTAAACACTTATGTTTAAAAGCATTGCATTTCAGAGTAGCTTATAATAATACCAGTAGTAAACAATGCAATTTTCTTGAGTGATTTTCAAAATGTGTTGCTCCTACCCATAAGAAACAACACTACTCTACCTTCTCAGGAACTGGAAATTGTTAATACATAAGTAAGCTATATTTTAATATAAATTCTGGCAAATCTCTTGTGGGTGGGAAACATCAACAATACTGAAATACTCTCAGACAGTTTAATGAACAGGGGTTAGATGATAAAGGGAGAATGAAAAGAAGAACACAATACATCCTTTATCAGTCTTTAGTAGATTGATTTGTTGAAACACATAGTCAAAAAAACTGGGAGAAAATGAGGAAGAGGATGACACTGTCCAAAAAGAAAGGTACTTACTACCAGAAGTATGTAACTATTTCCTCTGTACATCAGCTTAACACACACACACACACACACACACACACACACACACACACACACACACACACACACACAGAGAGAGAGAGATAATTGGAAACTTCAAAAAAAACCCATATATGCATCATGCTTTTGGGAGATTGTGGATAGTAAAAGTTTCCTTTTTGTTAAGCTTCTGGGGATTAAATGATTATAACTGGGAATTTAAAACAAATTTGTTCAGTTTTGGATGCTTAAAATTAGTGTTTGGCATGTAAGCTATAAAATGTAAAGTAACTTCTGATACAATTAATTACATCTGTCTGAAGTGGTCCAACTGAAGCCAGGATGCTTGTCCAAATGACTTTTTGGCATCGTTTCCTGTCTAAGTCCATAATTTTTAATCATAGGCGTGTACTGTTCCAAAGGAATTGCCTGTTCTCTACAGCACATTATTATTCATTATTGATACTTAACAATTTTATGTAAGTCAGCTCCAGTATTTTAGGAATTCTGTTAAATCCCTAAAGTTAATTATTGAGCAATCAGCATGCAATAAACCTTGACACAATCTTCAAAGAAAGAGAAGACTTAAGTGGGAGGATCTAAAGACTGGAAATTACAATAATCAAATTTTATGGTCAGAACACATTAGCTGTTGCTGTGAGGTCTTTGGAATATAAACATGGCTGAAACCCACACTGGATGAATAGCTGACATCAACAAGTTTTGTACTAGGTCCTACACAAACACGTTGGGTGGGAAGAGACATCGTCCAAAATTAAATTAGTTCATCATTTCCAGACAGCATTCTTATAGTCCTACTACTATTCAACATGGGGATGGAAACATTGAGACACTGATAAATCATTTTTCAACCACCAAAATGTCATCTTCTCTTGGTTTGGAATTAAGTGGGATTGGCTCATTTGGCCATGGATGTTTCTCTTAGTGCCTGGAATATAATAAAAGACCTGGGAAATCTTTAATCTATGGACTCAGATTTTGCTAGTATGTTCAGGGTGGATTACAATAGTTGATAAAGTTTTTTTCATTTTATTTTTAAAGCAAGAATGATGAATGTAATTACATCATGAAAACATGAAATTGTGATGTTCATGTGTGAGATAACTATTGCAAGTGCAATCCTGCCAGAGCACTTGTTCTATGTAGAGTTTTGTATAGTTCATGTTATTGAATCCTTTGTTTCACACATAAATATTGGATATATTGACTTGCTTCAAAATGAGAGGATGAAAACATCTCTAATTTAATATTTATATTTTTATTTATATAAATGATAGAAATGTGACCCAGTCCACTAGCTAACAGATACAGCACTAGGGAAGTTTTATGCTCTAGTGATAACCTCATCAAACTAATAGCACTGGCTAATGCCAATTTGTTGCTTAAGATATGATATTAAACACATGCATGTTCCCCCTTTCCAAGACAATTATTTTTGTTTCAATACCATTTTTGTTTAATTTAAATATTCTGTAAGCAACATTTGCAAGTTAACAAATCACAGATTTCAGAATTATTAGAAAACAAAACAAGCTCCACTTTGTTTCTCCCTATAGCTAATCTAGTTCATTTAAAATCATGAGAAAAAAGCAATCATGAGAAAAAAGCAATAGATTTTATTTCATCAGGGTAAATAATTCTGTTTAATGAAGGATACTATATGCAAAATCAATCGCTACCTCACAGATCAGAAGAGAATATTTATAATACACAAATTATTTAAAGGGTTAAAAAGTTAAGATATGAAAGGAATTTTTGAAAAATTAACAAGTCCCAACTAGAAAACTATGGAAAAAGGACTATAGGCTTTGAGTAGATCTGTTATTTGAAAGAAAATTAAAATGTCTAAGAAGTAGATGAAAATAGGATTACACTTAATTTTAGTGTTGATTTTGTGCCTCCTCCTCAACTTAGATCCTTAGAACAAAAATGATATTTTTGCTTTATGTGTTACTGGCTGGAATTCACCTGCATTTGAAGCATATCAGAGTATTAAACTTTCTTCTCTCCCATATGTGAGCCCTCTATTGGAGTGGCTTGAAGAGCTAAATGATGAAGCACACCTGTCTCTAGGTAGTTTCTCTATGGAGGTACTTAAACTCCTTATATGGTTAACCAGAAAAATCAAACTGCAAACAAATCTACAATTTTCATAATATCAGTTTTGCACAAGTGATTGGCTAGAACAAGCACAAAACCAATTACGAGGAGAAGAAATAGTCTGTTTCTTTTTGTTTTAATTTTATTTTTGTAAAATGCTGTACAGAGGGGTTACAGGTACATGAATAAGGTAATGAGTACATTTCTTGTCCAGCATTGTTACCCCTTACTTCGTTGTTCTCCCACTATCCCATCCCTGTCCTTCCCCTCCTCACTCACTCTCCTTCTGAAGTTGTAGAGTTCATTTCCAATGTAGCGTCGTGTGAGTACCATTGTTGCAATGGGTCATCCTGTGTTGTTGTGTCAGCATTTTGTTATTTCCTTTCCTCTCTCCAAATTAGACAAAGGTATATGTGAGATGCAGGGTACTAAAAACAAGTACAATGATAACAGGGGGAGAACATACAAAGAAAAAAATCACATTAGTACAATGAAAATAACAACAACAAAGAAGGACCTCTTGTGTCCATATCTTGGGGTTCATTTCACTTAGCAACATCTTATATGGTCATATGTACATAGCTTTTGAGCTTTTCTGTTTATCTGACAAAATTATCCTAGATGTATACTACTATTGCAAATGAGGAAAACTATGGGGCTTATATTTCTTTGGGTCTGGCTTACTTCACTTAAAATAATTTTTTACCAGTTTTTCCAGTTAACATTGAGATTCCACCTCACCCCAGTTACAATGGCTATAATCAAGAAATCTAATAATAATAGATACTGGAGGGGATGTGGCCAAAAGGCAACCCTACTGCACTGTTGGTGGGAGTGTAAACTTGTTCAAACATTCTGGAAAGCAGTATGGAGGTTCCTCAAAAGAATATACTTAGGGCTCTCCTATGTGTATTGGGCATTTACCCAAATGATCACAAACAAGGCTATACTATAGCTACCAGCACAGCTATGATTATCGCAGCATTATTTACCATAGCTAAGATATGGAACCAACCCAGATGCCCCTCAGTAGATGAATGGATCAAGAAAATGTCATATATATGTATATGGATCAAGAAAATGTCATATATATGTATATGTATATGTATATATACGTATATATATCTTTAAGTGGTTGTACAAAAGAGTTGCCATTGAACACAGCAGTTTATGAATATAATGCATCTTGATGAATGTCATCACTTTCAATATTCTCACCCACTCTTCCAGCCTACCCCTTCTATCAATTTTGTTAGCTTTTTAAGAAATGTATTAAGTATTTTTTTGCATTGAACAGGCAGTATACAATGTATACAATGCATCTTGATCTCTGTCATCCTTTGGGATTCTCAATTTCTTGATGCTAAGAAAGATCAAGAGCTTGTGATTCAAATTAACTGTAGTATTAGTTAAGTATTAAACTCTTTGAATACTACTTTCCACCCATCAAAGAAAGTAGAAAACTTGAGCATATATATAAAAATATATATACATGTATATATACATAAGTATATATATACATGTATGTATGCATATATACATATATGTGCATATATATTGTTTGTATAAATTGTAGCAAAACTCTGGTGATGCAGTGAAGTAAATGAGGATTTGCTCCCTGACCCAGCATTTTCAGCTGTAAGTTCGAGATCTGGAAAACTTTCTATGAGAATATTCATTTTGGGTTGGGGATGTGGCTCAGTGGTAGAGTGCTTGCCTAGCATGCATGAAGCCCTGGGCTTGATTCCTCAGTACCACATAATCAGAAAAACCTGGAAGCAGCACTGTGGCTCAAGTGGTCAAGTGCTACCCTTGAACAAAAGAAGCTCAGTGACAGGGTCCAGACCCCGAGTTCAAGCCCTAGGACTACCAAAAAAATAACAAAGAAATAAAAAGGAAATGAAAATATTCATTTTGATGATGTTTTTGCAGCAGTGGAACAATGAAGACATCTTCCCTGTGGAACTAGTAAGTAGACACAAAGTTAATTTATATAGCATCTCAGGACTTTATTAGATACTGTGAATTAAATACATTCACGGTATTCCGAGACGTGTTTTAAAAACATAATATAAAAATTTAAAAGCAAAAGTGACATTATTGCCATGGAGTTGGAAAATAACAAACTCTTAATACTCGTGTTTTGTTCTATTAATGTGTTTTATTTAGGATTCACTCATAACACAAGATAGACTTGTGTTAAGTACAAAGATTTATAGTGTATTCTGAGAAAGTTCACCTTCTCTATTTCATTCTCTTCCTTCTTTCTTCTCATTAAAAATGATATTTGTTGGATTTCTGTATACATACATACATTGTTTCAACATTCTCTTCCTTCTTTTTCCTCTGTAGAAAATATATTTGGTGGGTTTCTTTATGACATATATATATGTATATATATATATATGGCATATATATTTCAACATTTCTTGATCTTCTTTACCTCTCAATATCCTCTCCATTTCCCTTTCTGCCTTCTATTTAACTTTCCCACTGACAGTTACCTTTTATTATTCAAATGTCATTATGGTAAGTCTAGATTTTGGATATGAAAAGAACAAGCAATATTGGGGATTTTGAGTTTAATTCATTTATGATGACCTCAAGTCCCATGCATTTTCTTCCAAACAGCACAATTTTATTCCTCTTTAGGACCATTTTGTAGATTGTCACGTTTTTCTTCATCATTCTTCAGTTGCTATGCTCCTAAGCTGATTTCCCACCTTGGCTGTTGTGAGAATTTGCTGAACATTAGTGTACAGTGATTCCTTCTGCATATTTACCCACAGTCCTTTGCATATCTCGAGTGGCCCAGCAGTCATGTACTTGTATATGTATACATTTGTTTTATTTAGCTGTTTTTGTTTGTTTTTCAGTACTGAATTTAGAACTCAGGGCTTCATGGTGGTGTGGCAGGTTCTCTACAACTTTAGTCAATACACCTCCAGCCATTTTTGCTCTGGTTTATTATACTTTCTTGTTTGGGTCCTGGGTTGTAAACATTTATTTACTATTTACATTTCTTCCTTAACTATAATGACGGGTGTGTATCACTGTTTTCAGATTACATGTACCTTTCAAATTAGTATCCACAATAATTGTGATAGTGGTTGTACTAATTTATAATGCCAAGAACAATGTATGAGAGTTCTTCCTATCTTTCCCCTTCTGTATCCTCTCTAGTATTTAGTTATTATCTGGGTGATAAACATTTTTTGGGTCCAGTCTAGGGCCTGAACTCTGGGCCTTGGCACTGTCCCTCAGCTCTTCAGCTCAAGGCTAGTGCTCCACCACTTGAGCCACAGTGCCACTTCCAGCTTTTTCTGCTTATGTGGTGCTGAGGAATCAAACCCAGGGCCTCATGCATGCAAGGCAAGCACTCTACCACTGAGCCATCTTCCCAGCCCGTGCTAGCCATTTTTACTAGGGTGAAGTTGAACCTTAATGCTGTTTTGATCTGTATTTTATTGATATTAAGGAAGTTGAACTTTTATTCATGTGTTTATTTGCCATTTGTACTTCTAAGAACTGTCTAATATGTGTGTTCAATGACTTATTTTTTAATTGGATTATTTGTTCTTTTTTATTTCCTTTCTTTGTGATATGATTGTCTGACCATATAGATACAGATGTAAATACGAATGCCTGTCTAGTCTATTTTACAGTAACAAATACATTTTAGGCTGTCATTATTACATTGACTCTTAGATCTTAAACTTAATATATACCTTAAAACTTATTTATTGCCATATTAAAAAGTATGCTAGAAAGATAATGCCATGCCACTTGAACTAATGAAGACTTCAAATCTAGGTTCAAGGTCTATTGAGTTTTCTATTCTTAGTCTACATATACTGAAGATTATACTACATTCCAGTTATTAAAAAGTATGCTAGAAAGATAATGCCATGCCACTTGAACTAATGAAAGAGTTCAAATCTAGGTTCAAGTTCTATTGGGTTTTATATTCTTAGTCTACATTTACTGAAGATTATACTACATTTCAGTTTTCTCTGTATTTGCCAATCTCTCCCACTACTGTCTTTTCTTTCACCTAAAACATTTAAATTGTGTTTCTGTTGCTTGAAATAAAAAGCCTTATATTTGAGTTGAGCTTTTATCCTAAGAACTGCATTCTACAAAATAGTAATCTTCTGGTAAATCTGAAGTAAGATATTGACAGAATTCTTTATATACATACTCAAAAGACAGACAAAGTCACTTGGAAAATAATTTCATTATTTAGAAATATGAGAAATATTTTATACCTTTAACATATATGAGAATACAGTCAAGCTAACCCAGTTAGTTAGCCTCTTTAGATATGTGTATATTTGCAAACATATCATGTTTTCTTTACTTCAAATGAAGTATAACTTCAACTCACTTTGAAGTATAATTAAGTCTTATTCTGGAAATTACCAGTTCAGGACTCATACACTGAGAAAATGTCCATTTCATCTTAATAAGTCATCTTTAGAAAATAACACATGAGTGGTACAAATTAGTCAAAGCATCCTGGCTTTATTCAAGGCAGGATGTGCAGATAAACATATTAGGATGCTTGCTGTGATTCAGGAGGTTCAGTGAGGTTGTGGTGGTAGTGACACTGCAGATGCCAGTACATTCTCTTCAGTCATTGCTACTGTTGTTGTCATCTTTTCTTTGTTGTGGCTCGAGGTGGCTGGCTCCATAACCTAGATTGTATCCTCAAAATTATTTTTCATAAATCAAATTGTGTGTTGTTACTAAATGGGAAAAGTTTTTCATTTCATGTGGAAAATGGATTATGTACTAATCCATGAACTCTTATTCTCTAGTTGTCAATTGTGCTTTGGTTTAGCTGTTTTATTTCATGTTTCCAGTGTAGGTTTGAGTCTATGGTTAGTCATTCAGTCATTTTTCTTACATTTTCCCCACAGGATAAGACACGAGGTAAGATGGATGAGCTGCCATTTTCCTCAGAGGGATGCCTGTGAGATACAGACATTCCTGATGTAGATTTTGGCATTAGCTCTAGATTGGCATAAAACTCTTCACCGTTTCTTTAAATAACACTGATTAAGGTTTTATATTCTGCGATGATGCCAATCTCCGCTCCTGAGGGGAAAATGCTTTTGTAAGGGTTCTGGATGAATTTTGAATTCAGCTTTGATGTGTAGCTTTCTTCAGCTGTAGAAAGAACAGACCATCCCCCATACATTCTTTCCTCCTCCAAGTCACCATCATCTTCAAACCTCAAGAGATAGTTAGATTGGGTAACAATCAAGTTCCTAAAAGCAAATCTCCTTAAGAAATAAAAATCAATTTTTCACAGTGATTCAAAGCATGCATAATAATTTGGGCTTTGTCTTTTGGGAGATATTACTTTCACAACCACAAGTTCCTTTCCTCTTGCTCAGTCTCCTTGTTAGAAAGCTGGGCATCCACCTTGGGTGCACAATATTACTGAGATTGTCTCTGCAGGGGAGCGCAGGCAGAGAGTGTCTTGCCTAAAGTAATTGTTCCCTATTCCTTTGGGAGTGACTTTCTTTGTACTTCCTCTGAACTGAAATTATGCCCGAAAGCTTGGTAATTTGATCAATCTTTTAATTGTGTGCTGTAAGAAAACCTGCTTTTCAGTCTGGTGTTAACATTATTAGCTCTCTGTGTGAAGAGCACAAGGGAACGATTAAGTAGAAAACACCCTGTGAAAATGGTGGGTGATGAAGTCTCTCTCCCTCTCATAGCATCTTCCCACAGCAGCCAAAGAGCGTAGATATTTCGCTTTTATTAGACGAGGCAAAGAAAGATGAAAGTCAGCCACAGGCCTGCGAAGGATCAAACGTTTATCACTTATCTCAAAAATTGTGTTTGTATATTGCTGCTGCTTTTAGGTGTTTCAATCCAAATCAGCAACTATATTCTCTCATGTCTTGCATGCAGCAATAATTTTAACACCACAGAATTTTATTTGCTTTCCTCATGTTGTTATAGTGAGATTCTTATGTTGGTTTTAATAAGAGATGGAGTTACCTTATGAGGAATATATTGAACTTACAACAGAAATTCTCAGCAGGATGTCACACCAGGGATTTGTGGTGTCCATCTAACAATAGATAAAATATTTCTTCTTGGTACTTATGTTATCAAAACAGGACTAATATTTTTGTCCAGTCATTTAGGAAAGCGGCCAAAAGGCACTTAAAATTTCTGGAAGAGTCCCAGAGGGGAGGTTAGGTTATATCATGGGTAAAAACTCAAGATTTATGAAAACCCCTACAGATCTTGGTATTACATCATAGAAAAATCAGGCTTAATTTAAATTTATTTAATTTCTAATATTTACTTTTGAATCTTAGTTTATAATATAAAATTCCTATTTTTTCAAGAGGTCTTGTACTTACTTTAACTTTTATTTTTTTTTCGTTGAGGACAAGCTTTTCTGGGCCTTGACATTTATTTCTTTGCATTAACTAATACTCCCATCAGTTTCCAACTGATGTGAACATTCAAGTAGAACAATTTGTAGTGTTACATAGGCTATTCAATTTGCTTTCTGAAATTTCAATTTCCTTTTTTATAAAATTGATTGTTATATTAATTGTGGTATTTTTAGTAATCTATGAAATAACATTCCAGAAAGCAACATTTAGGTCCAATATTGTCACATATAATATAAAGTCTTTCCCACTTAAACCCCAAATATTCATTCAGGGTACCACATAAAAACTAGCTGAACCTTACAAACATCAAGTACATTTGTTTGCAGGTAGTTGTGCAAGTAACCTTACTTTTCTATTTGGTAATCACACATAATCTCTTCAATAATAAAAATTGTGCATTGTTCTCAAATACATTTCTGATAGAACATTATTAGATACACTTTAATTGGTTTTAAGGTGTGAAAGCTTTATGACTTTTGAATGCATTCATATTACTGCTATCTAAAAGTTTTCTTTTTTAAATAAGTTTTTTATTGTGAAAATACTGTATAGAGGGGTTACAGTTACATGAGCAAGGTAATGAGTACATTTTTTGTTTTCTTTGTTGTTGTTTTTAATGTACTGTGTCTTGTTTCTTTTTTATTTTTTCTTTCAAAATATTTTTAAATTTAACAAATTAAAGGAAATAATCCATCTGATCATCTTAAAGGGAAGAATTTCTTTTTTTTATTGTGAAAATACCATAGGGGGGTTACAATTACATGGGCAAAGTAATGAGT
Source organism: Dipodomys merriami (assembly GCF_024711535.1). Taxonomy (NCBI): domain Eukaryota; kingdom Metazoa; phylum Chordata; class Mammalia; order Rodentia; family Heteromyidae; genus Dipodomys; species Dipodomys merriami. The sequence goes on along the minus strand of NW_027203381.1, from coordinate 93,696,005 downwards.
ACATTTCTTATTAAGCATTGTTGCCTCCTCCTTTGTTTCCCCTTCTCAATACCCCCCTGCCTGCCCCCCCCGCCAAAATTGTAAAATTTGTTTTTCCACATGACATCTTGTACATCTTATTGTTGCAATGGGTCCACCTGTATCTCTATTTAAACAATTTGATTTTTCCCTTCCCCTCCACAAATTATACTAACATCAAATACAGTGAAAACAGGGGTTATACACATAGAGCTCCCCCATGACCCAGTAATCCCACTTTGGGGCATTTACCCAAATGATCACACACAAGACCATACTAAAGCTACCAGCACAACTATGTTTATTGCAGCATTATTTACCATAGCTAAGATATGGAACCAACTCAGATGCCCCTCAGTAGATGAATGGATCAAGAAAATGTGGTATATACACACAATGGAAGGCTATGCTCCATCAGAAAGAATGATATTGTCCTATTTGTTAGGAAATGGAAAGACTTGGAAAAATTATATTAAGTGAAGTAAGCCGGGCCCAAAGAAACATAGGTCCCATGGTTTCCCTTATTTGCAATAACTATAGATGGCTGAGACAAGTAGAAACGGTCAAATAAGTTGATGTTAGGCGAAATGAACCCCAAGATAAGGACTCAAATGTTTTTTCTTTCTTTTTTTAATAAGTTTTTTATTGTGAAAATACTATATAGAAGGGTTACAGTTAGATGAGCAAAGTAATGAGTACATTTCTTGTCAAGCATTGTTACCTCCTCCTTTGTTTTCCCCTTACCATTCCTTCCCTCCCACCTCCTCAACTACACTCCCCCCCCCTAAATTGTAAAGTTTGTTTTTCAACATAGCGTCTTATACATCTCATTTTTACAATGGGTCAACCTGTATCCCTATTTAAACATTTTGTTTTTTCCCTTGCCCTTCTCACATAACTCCTGTTTTCACTGTATTTGAAGTTTTCTTTATCAAAGTGAAAATTGGGTAAAATCTTTTTCCATGACTGTGTCCCTATCCTCCAAAATTACTTTCTATGTGCTGTAAAGAATATTATAAATTTCAGTAATGATTATATGGAAATTGTTTGGAGATTATTGGAAATAATTTAGAAATGATTTGAAAATGATTTGGAAATTGTTTAAATTCATCAAAGGCCAATAAATATGGCCAAATATCCTTTCCCTTCCAGGATTTGGCTCTCCATTTCATAAGCCTTGCTTCCACATATTACTACCTGCTCAACACACGTTTTAGCAACACTAAGCTGCTGCCTTTCTCCAAACATGTCTTGAGGATCCTTACACTCTTTTTCTTCAGCCAGACTCAATATTGAGTAGTGCCCCCTCTGAAGACAAACTGTTACTTACATTTTATCTGTTTTACACAATTTGTGATCTCCTAATCCAAGTCAAGTATGATAAGCTACACAAACATTTCCTTCATGATCCTGAGAAAAGTTACCTGTTGTTCCCCTCTGAAATCCACATCACCTTTCTCTATGTGGGCAAAGGTGTATGTGTGTGTGTGTGTGTGTGTGTGTGTTTGTGTGTGTGTGTGTTTGCCAGTCTTGCTGCTTGAACTCAGGCCCTGGGCACTGTCCTGAGCTTCTTTTATTCAAGGCTAATATTCTACCACTTGAGTCATAGTGCTAGTTCCAGCCTTTTCTGTTTATGTTGTACTGAGGAATTGAACCTAGAGCTTCATGCACACTAGGCAAGCACTCTACCACTAAGCCAGCCTGCATATGTTCATTCCATATGCATGTGTGTAACTGTACATATATTAACTGTACATTATTTATTAAACAGATCAATTTAGATATAGTATTTAAAATTAAATCAAATTTCAAGAAACAATTACAAACAAATTATATATACTTGTTCACAGAAATAATAATAGTCATAAGATATTTCTCTTCAAAATTCAGATTTTTTCATGAGTCAAATTTTATACTTACTATTTTAAATATATTGTCACTTCAGTTTTAAGTATTATTTTATATTTAAAACATGTTTATAACTAATCTATTTATCTTAGACATGTATGTGATTTGGTGTAATCTCAGGAAATAGAATACTCAACACTAATCTCTAAACTTTAGTAGGAATTATTACAGCAACACCAAGGATTTTATCAACTAAAATTGGTCAAAAGAAGCAGATAATTAAATCTCATCAGGCAAATATCAGGTTGATTTTTCCCCAAGTAATTTCACCTACAAAATAAGAAAACACTATATTCTAACCTAAATTGTTTTAACCTTGAACTTCTTTGGATGAATAAAGAATAAAAATTCAAAATTGGTATTATTTAAAGGACATTGTCATAATAAGTCTGAAGGTAATGTAATGAATGCCATGATATCCTACAAAGAAAATGATACAAAATTAAATATATGACCTTATTTCAGCTGAGAAGTCTTTGTGTTTATTTGGGAAGGGCTTGTCTTCCCCTTGTTTCATGAGTACTTCCATGGGCTGTTCAACTACAACAAAAAATCCTGTCAGTATTCACTCTGTTCAAGTACTATAATTAGAACTTGCTGGAAGCAAAATTACAGTGATAAATAATTATATTTTCTCTACTAACAGCACATGTGGGAATACAATAGAGATACAAACAATGAGAGAGAAAGAGAGAGACAGAGCACTCTGTCTAACATCCTTGATAAAAGCGGCACCAGAGACAAGCAACAGACTTAGTATGCAAGTAGTAACTCATTCCCATGAACTCAGAGTTCCCTAGTTGCTCAGTGTCCGGAAAGAAAGAACCCCCGGTATTCATAGAAAATCAATGACAGTGCCATGTTAAAGGCTCCTTCATGGGTTATTATAGGTCAGTCTGAGAATCCTTTTATCCTCATTCCCGTCACTTTGCTATTTTCCTTTTCCAGTTTTGAGTTTTCTTTATTGGCACAGCATGATTAAACAAACAGCAAAGCTGTCAGATAAATACAGGTGGATTAAGTGGGCAAATGTGGGAAATAGCACACACTACAAATAGTATAGAGGACATGTTACATAGAACGTACTTCTTCAAAGAAAAGACAATAGACAAAGGCTAAATTGACAATCATATAAAACTATATTGTGCAACTTGTCCAGGAGAACTGTATATTATGCAAATAGAAAGCTGTGTTGTTTTATCTCAAAAAGAGGTACTTCCTACTCAAAGTTTACCCCCCTGTCCCAATGATCACCACTGTATCTGTTTAGCATTCCAGCTTCCTTGCCCTGCCAATTCATAAAATAAGCATTTATGAAGCCTGATTCCACTACCAGTAAGGGAATGTGGGTAAAGCTGGAATCTTGGATTCAAGGCTCAGACTAGATCTAACATCATTATTGTTATGATTAATTATTAGTACACTTATTTGATGGGGAAGTTCAAAGTTATGAAATAATACATGCTAGATGAGCATTTTTGACATTGAGCTACAAACCAGGACACAGATCTGAAGTATAAAAAAAAATAAAGGAAGCGTAACTATCCAAGTTACACAGTTTTAAGGAAATGGTTCTTAAACATCTGTGCTGGTTGAGAAGTAATGCTAAGGCAGATGTTAATGCCAGTCTCAAATAAAGGTCTACTAAGATAATTTTAGATATTAATGGGGTAAAATTAATAGATTTGCAATACAATTCCCACTTGTTTATATGAGGTGTGTGTGTGTGAGAGAGAGAGAGAGACAAGAGACAGAGAGACAGAGATAGAGACAGAGAAAGAACTCAAGCAAACAAAATTATATTATATGATTGTAACTGTCTAATTAGACAGCAGAAATCTCCCATTTTATTCTCCAAAGCAATAGAATTGGGAGGTAAAACACTTCAGGAGTTTATCCAGTCACAAGGTAATAGTTTCTTGAATATCATTTGCAATCATCTGGGAGAAAGTCTGAGAGTCCGTTTTCCATTCTACCACATGCAGGCACAGTGAAAAGTGCCCTGTATGCATGAGAATGTGGAACCTCACCCAGACTCAGAGTGTGTGATGACTTGATTTCCACCTTTCTAGCACCAGTACTATGAAAAACAGAGTTTTTTTCTACCAAACTCACCCAGGTTATAATATTTTGTTACAGCAGAAGGAGTAGACTACAGCTATCTGTTAGGAGTCAGTGATAAATTCAGCCCTATCGTGTGGAATGGGGAAAATTCTTGATTGCCCACAAGCATGTGAATATAAAAGGCCCTCAATTCTCAATGTTTGGAGTTGCACAGAGTTGATTTAGGTTCAGAATCCACCAAGAACCAATACTTTGAAGGAAGAGAGGGATTTAAACCTTAACTGGTAAGAAAAATACAGGCCCTTCATTAAGGAACATGGACTATCTCACCCCTCAAATTATCTTTCTTAAACACTATAACTTTCCTAGTGAACAACTATTTCTGATATAATTTTGGGGACACAGGAACTGGAAATGATGCACTCAATATAAATGCTATTGTAATTCACTTTTCTTGGTAATGTAACAAGTTAGATCATCAAATGAGAGTGAAAATAGGAAAAATACCTTGGAGGATAGAGAAAGAGAATTTATCTAAAGTACCATAGGAATGGCTGGATTAGGAACTACAGTTGTTTTGTTTGTGGCAATAGAAGACCATTTTCAAATTGTGATCTTGTTTCCATGGTTGATTACACTGGTGGTGCATCTTTCTCCAGACACTTACAATCACATAGGCAAAATGTGGGTCAGACAAAAAGTAGAGTTAGGATCACATCCTCCAATTTATGGTGAAGTATTGTCAAAGAAAATGAAACAGAGACAACAAGAGATAAATCATAGGGGGGGGGAAGAAAAAATATTGGAAAGAAAAAGAAATAATTTCCCATAGTACATTAAAGACAATAAAGAAAAACCTTGGAGTTTCCAAACCTTGGAGTTCATTTCACTTAGCATTATCTTAAATGGTTATGTGTACATAGTTGTTGAGGTAGGACTATCCTAAACATATACTACTTATCCAATGTTGTCATTGTATTTGACAACAAGACTACTCTGTATATTGTATATTTGTTTATGTGAATTAGGGAAGGTAAGGGGAGCAAGAAAATCATGACACAAAGGACAAAAGGGGAACCAAGGCAACAGCAATATTCACAAGACAACATGTTGAAAATGAACTTTACAATTTGGGGGAACAAACTGGGGGGGGAGCAAAAGTGGGAGAAAAACAAGGGATGGTAACAATGCTTGACAGGAAATGTACTCACTACCTTCTGTATGTAACTGTAACCTCTCTGTACATCACCTTGACAATAAAATTAAATTAAAAAAATAAAACAGAACAAATAACACTATAACACTGTTTTCCAGATTTTTGTGTTTATTGTTACTTATTGAAAGACATTCTCAACTAGTTCTCTCTCTATCTCTCTCTCATTCTCATACACACACTCACATACTCACACACATATACCTTCCACTCTTCTCCACATCTTTCTATTTCTTTTTTATCACTTGTACAACAAAACATTCAAAAATTTGAAAGCAATAAATTCCTGTGTCTTTTGTCACTCTCCTTTGAAATTGAATGAGCATACACTTGTGTTTGCTCATCACTTTATTCTCAGTGCTTAAAATAAAGATATAGTAGATAATTAGATAAATGGAATGAGAAGTAGATATGAGGAAACATGTTAATAAAGAAAGAAAAATACATGGCTATGTTACATCACAAGCTAGAGAAATACAGTTTGATCTCTATTACACCTACACTACATCAAATAGCAATACAAAACTTGTATTTTTAACAAAATGTGTTGTTGACAAATAACTCGTGTCAACATTAGTATCTGCACTAGTACTATGCTAGAATGTGAGAATTTAAGCCTTAAGTGTAGGCAATAGAACCTGTTCTTTTCATCTAAACTGCTTCATGTGAAATAATAGCATGATGTAAATTTTCTTTCACTTTTTTCAAATTTTTATTTTCTACTATGGGAAATGCAGACCTACTTCCAACAGTCTAGGCAATCAAGGTTTACTCATTTATTCATAGGCTAGAATAAGTGAAGCTTGAAGAACACTTTGGCTCAGTTATTCATCATGATTCAAGTAAGAGAAATTTAAAAACCAAACTCATCTAGATAATTGCCCCAAATTTCTATTTTCTTTCAGTTTGTGGATTCAGTCTATAAAATATTTTGGAAGGGTTTGTTTATTTCATTTTAAAGTAGCTGATTCCCAGGATAACTTTAATAAAAGTGATTTGTCATCACCATTGATTCATTGTAAGTGACTGTTCTGGGATCTTGCCACTACATGCTAGACACTGAATTTTCCAAAATGCATGATTGTTACCTTCAGCAGTTTATCCACTGAAATACAGCACAAGGGGAAACTTTCTGGGCCTGGATGGATGATCCAGCAACAGTAATAGCATAAGCAGAGATTGTTAAATAAAGATTTAAGCCAGACATAGAGAAGAATGTACCTGGATTACACCTTTGTGAGAATGTTCTTGAAAATATATTCATAATAATTATTCTGAAAGAATAAGAGAAAAACTTTATCGAAGGTCAAACTACAAAATGTAATGTAAGCGTACATATTATATATGGCCAACACATGGTTATTTTATTCAATATTTTCCTATTCTAGATGTTGGCTTATTATGTGTGTGTGTGTGTGTGTGTGTGTGTGTGTGTATATATATATATATAATATAGATTATGTGTTCAATAAATAGATATGGAAGACTTTCTTTGGTGTGGTTAAATTGTATTTACAATACTATTAATTTCATTATTTACTAATAATTGGACTAAATTCATTTGGGCCACTCTTGCAGTTTTTTGTTTGCAGAAAGTAGGAGGAGAGGATGCATTGTATAAAATTTGAAAGTAAAAATAAATATATAAAGAAAAACAATTGTATACCTTCCTGCAAATATTAACTATCACTATTAAAATTTTATCTTCATTTAAAAATAATTATTCAATATATATGAAACTGTTTTGTTTTATTACTTTCAAATTGTTTAAATAGTTATATTTAAAAGAAAAAATTCAAATAAATTTATCCAAACACTTCTTACACATCTCAATACTGATGGAATCCTAATGAAATATTTTACATGTGATTATGAGGAATTTCTAGTTATTAAATCATTATTGAGGCTAAATGATACATTGAATTTCACTGTTTTTGAGCTCATCATCACAGTTTCTACAGGAAGCAAATATGATTTAAGCTCTTTGCAGAATTCAGAATAACCACAGTCTACACGGTCTATACACCAAAAACATCTTGCAGTTTACCAGACTTGGTAAATGGGACAAAACTGAGGATATTTTTTTATTGCAAAATGAGGTTTCTTAAATCAGAAATGAAAAGGATTAGATTACTCCTTATGAATCGTCTTCAGAGATTGAGGGGGTTAGGTAATTAAACCCAAACCTAAACTTATGTTGAAATGACTGAAAAGGTAACATAATAAATTACTAGGAATCTATCTCCAATTAAGCAATTACACCAGAAAATAATGACATAAAGAAAATCTATTTGGTGAAACTATTTAGTCACTTCAGAGTATAGGAAAGACTTATGATTGCCATTGGAAGTTGTGCTTAATTAATAGTAGTTAAATTTAGTCAATTTCATTCTTTTTATTGCCAGCAGCTACCAATTCTCTGCTCTTGCCATTGTAATCTTCCTATAGTAGACAGAGAGATCATGCACATATTACTAGCACCAGCTATCAGGCATCCACTGGAATCAAGATTGGGCCATCACGAATAAGTAAGTCCTCCAAGTATCTGGTGTGGCACTCACAGTTTTATTACTGTAATAAAATACCTTAGAATCAACTTATAAGGAGAAGCATTTTTTGTCTCAGGTGTTTGAGAGGACTCGTTCCATAGCCAGTTGGCTTCTTGCCTTTGGGTCTATGATAAAGAAAAAAGTCACAAAAGTACATACCAGTGGTCAGGAAGCACGTAGGACAGGAAGGAGTCGAGATCCAACATCATCTTCAGAGTTATGCATCCAGAGCCTAACTTTCTCTCAGGAGGACCAGCCTACTAAAGACTATCTGTCCATAGGCTGATATGTAGGCCTTTCATAATCACCTCTGGGAAGGCAGTGATACAAACACTAAATTAATATTGCTGCGTTTGGTCAGTTATACAGTTATGGTAGAATGACTCATTGTTGCTGTACTCAGCTTGTATTTGCAAACCCTTAGTGATGTAGTTAAAATACCATTTAACACTAGGACCCCTAGCTCTTTCTACCACTTTTTAGTTTTTTCTTCTTACAGGTCTTAGGTGCCAAATCCTTTGAATGAATCACAAATACATAGAAAACTAAAAAATTGTGGTGCATACTAGGAAACTGTCCTGGAAAAATGAAGGAGCGAGTAACAAGTTTGACAAGAAATATACTCGTTACCTTACTTATGTAACTGTAACCCCTCTGTACGTCACCTTGACAATAAAATTAAAATAAAAAAGTAAAAAGAAGTCTTTAAATTTACATGAAAAATATCATAGCAGAAAGAGCCAATATAAATATTTTTAAGCTAAAGTAATAAAAATATAATATCCACAAAACAGTAAATATTAGCAAAAGGAAACAATCTGATTTCCAGAGTTTCCACATTGGTTGATACAAATATCCAAAATTCAACAAAGGAAAACTATCACAACTAAGAGGAGAAGATGAATCAACAGAAATTGTCATATAGAAAGGCCTGATGACTTATTTACTAAATACTTAACAATTGCTTAAAAGATCTACACAGATTTAAAGGAAGCTATGAAAAAAGTCAAGAAAATTATGTATGAATGCAAATATCAGTTAGAAAAAAACACAGGAAAATTATAATGCCTAAAATTACTTTAAAAAAAAGAAGAAAAGAAAAAGAAATTTTCAGTAAAAAGAACCAAAGAAAATTAATGGGCAGAAAAAAAAAAGTTAATTTGAAGAGAGGCACATGTAACATTAAAAATCATCAGAATAAAATGAGTAAAAACTGAAGTAAAGTTAAGAGAATCCAATTGGACTCTAAAGATGGCATTTTTGAAACACACAATGATGTCCAACTTCTCCAGGGGATAGAATTTAAACAGCTGAAGAACACCAACTTTTCAAAATTGGTTATATTGGGTAGGATTGAAATGTTAGTTGTGAATAAAGACTTGACTTCGGAGAAATTCAGAGTTATTGGATATTATTTTATTTCCATATTTGGGTTGATTATATGTCGCTTTTATCACAGGTTTTCAAAAATTTAGTTCTGAATGGTGGGAACGAAGTATTTTAATACTTCTATTTCTGATCGACAACCCCATCCTAAATGTGAAGCTAAGCATCAATCCAGCCATAACGAGGTTCTTTTCAAATCTTAGGGTATATTCCAATTGAAGCAATATAAGAGACAACCATATCTGAGAGACAACCATGTGATGATTCAACTGCAGATGTGCAAATCTCAATGTAGAAACAGATACACGTGAACAATGACATGCAAATGCTTTAAAAGTTAACAATTCTATGTTTAAACTTTCTCGTTATGGGTTTGTTCTGATTCTAGACCTTTCCATACCGGATCTCACCAATAATATAAGAGTTGTACATATTTTACCAACCAGCTGCTTCAATATTCTAAGTACTGAAAATGCTTCTCTTGTCTGAGTAAAAAGACAAGTCACTTCTTTTATCTGTCCAAATGTTTATCTCATCACACCCTCACTGGTTATCTTGAATGCCTTTCAAAAAACAATACAAAAGAGAAAATTATGTTTAGTCTCTTGAAAGCCCATGTGACCTTGCACACTGCCCAGGCAATCCTTCCCTTGGATATAGGAAGGGTCATTGTTTTCCTTGAATAAATCTCTGCCATACTGTCATCTCGGTGAGCTTTTCCCATTTTTTCTGGCATGAGAATTCTCTGAGCAGGTCACTCATGGGTTCTATGATTTTTCTGCTTATTAATTGGAAATCCTTTACACTAAAGCATATTCATCTCACTTTGTTACTAGCCATTTCCAAACAAGACCAGAAAGTATTGTGATGCGGACCTTTGTTATGTTCATTTGTTGCCTCAAGGAGCCAGAACCCAGGGACTCAATAATGATCTATTGGATAAATTAATGGCCCAGATAATGCCCTCACATACAGAAGGCTATTTCTGCCACCTTTGTGTGTTTCAGAGAAAGGACACTTCTTAACAAAAATGACTCTTTTCTTTCTTAGGGCATCTTCAAATTTTATTTGGCACTAAAGAGTTCAAGTAAAAGAGTTTTCTCAGAAATGTGGAATATCGTACATAACTCAACTAGGGGTTGCAATTTTGGTGACTGACAATGATACAGATGGAGCGTTTGCATGAGTCAATGAATGAAACAGAACCAATAGCAGTCAGTTAGCTCATTTGCAGCTTTTTGTTTTCATAAAACATACCCATCAATCAAATGACACCAGCTGTTCAGTTTTTAGAAACTATGGGTAAAATTCTTTATTGCAAAGGACAATAAGCTCAGGACAAAAATACATGGAAGTCAATAATGCAGAATCTCTACGTCAGGTTTTTATTACATAGTTTCAGAATAAAATAATTTTTCCTTTGTTTTTTAAAAATTTTTTCTAAGTTTTAAGTACCTTCACAGTTTAGAGAAAAAGAAATCTTGTTTGATGAAGCTTTTATTACAGACACACATACACACATTTGAGAAGACTTAATTTTCAATTTAAAAATAAAATTTTAATCACAAGAATACATGCCAATGATTTGTTATCAGTCTGATGCATTTCATGCCCATGTTTCCTTGAATACTATGTGATTCAGAGATCACTGAACCTATATCCCACTGAGTCTCTCTTTACTTAAGTGTATACCAAATATTTTTATGTTCTTTTCTATACCTTTTCATCACATTCTAGATTGGTTAGAGATGTAGAATTTTCAGAGTCATTTTAAGTGGCCGATAAATAGGACTAAAAGATATCAGATTCCTTCTATGTGACTCACAGAATTCAGATCAATTTGTAAATAATGTGCAGTCATGGCTTTAGATCAAAGATTTTTCTATATATGCTGACCTAAGCACAAGTTACAAGAATGGAAAATACAGTGCCAATTCCTTGCCTTACTCTTCATTTATTTCTTCACTCTAGACTTGGATTAGCTCTACAGTAGCCTGGTATAGATCAAGCCTTAGTATCAAACGACACCTTATTTAGTAGCACTGATGAGACATCTAGGTTCTCCTTTTTCTTTTTCTTTTCTTTTCTCTTTTTTTTAGGTCATGGGGCTTGAACTCTGGGCCTGGGCGCTGTCCCTTAGCACTTCAGCTAAAGGCTAGATCGCTACCACTTGAGTCACAGCAATACTTCTGGTTTTTCTGAATGTTTTGTTGAAGCCCGGGCTGGCTTTGAACCGCGATCCTCAGATCTCAGCCTTCTGAGTAGCTAGGATTACAGGCGTGAGCCACTGGCTCCTCCCCGCTCTCCTTTTTTTAAAAAAAAATAATGTTATTTTTTTAATTGTGAAAATAATGTACAGAGGGGTTACAATTACATGAGCAAGGTCATGAGTATATTTCTTATGAAGCATTGTTGCCTCCTCCTTTTTCCCCTTCCAATCCCTTTCCATCTCCCCCTTTCTTACCCATTCCTCCCCTCTTTCCCACCCCCCCTTCCACCCCCGGCAAAGTTGTAAAGTTCGTTTTTCGACATAACGTCTTGTACATCTCATTGTTGCAATGGGTCCACCTGTATCCCTATTGAAACAATTGTTTTTTTCCCTTCCCCTCCCCAAATTATACCAACATCAAATACAGTGAAAGCAGGGGTTATACCGTGGGGGAGGGACATAAAAAGCAATAAAGAAAGCATCTTATAAATATGTTAGAAACAATAGAAAGAAAAATCTCCTTTTTCTTAAACTAAGCTGTTCTGTGATGTTGATGACCCTGTCTCATACTATACGCATTATGTTCATTTTAATGTACAGTCTGTGAATCTCCCATCTGTCTAGACACTGTTTTAGGAATAACATTGTTTTAGCAGTAACTGGTTCTACTAATCTATGTCTGAACTCTGTTTAATATGTGTTTATCTGAAAGGAAAATGCAAAATGCTCCTTGAATTGACATTTTGTTTTATCTATGAGTTTAACAGCTACACTGTCACAAAATAACTGAAGAACATAATAAATTCCAAGAATCAGATCTGAAAGGAACACTGGACACACAAAATGAAATACACAAAGCTACCTACAAACATAAGTAGATATTACAGAGGATAATTCTATTAACTTAAACTGAAATTCATTTCTCAAAAAATATTAAACAAATTATCTATACAGAAGGAATAGAATGAGGAAAGGTATAAGAATATAAAAGCATCTAGAAAGTTTATAAAGTGGAAAATGGTTTTACCTAAGATTACATTATTGACTGAGACTCAAATATTGTCTGGAAAACAGTTAGAATGCAGTCAGGAATTAAATATATGTCCTACAAAATTAAGAAACATAAGGGAGTAAAAAATACACATTAAAAACACACATACACCATAAACAACTTAGAAAATTCATTCAGATAATATATTAGACTGTATTTCCCAAAACTTAATAATCTCTCTTTCACTGGTAATGGTCAGTTGGTGTGACAATATGATTTATGACAAGTCTCACTGGTTTTTGTTCGTGTGTGTGTGTGTGTGTGTGTGTGTGTGTGTGTGTGTGTGTGTGTGTGTGCATGCACCTAAATTTAGGGTATGGTACTGTCCTTGAGTTTCTTTTGGTCAAGGCTAACAGCCACAGATCTGCTGCCAGGCTGGTTCTGATCCTTAAATCTCAGCCTTTTGAGTAGCTTGGATTACATGTGCAAACCACCAAGTACTTGCCTGGTCTTAATTTTAATCTCTCTCTTCAGATTCCTCTTTAATCCTCATCCATATCCTAAATTCAAGGTACACTCAAAGTAACTCAAGAGTTTGTATCTATGGATCTGTCCCATGGTCCCAGTACTAACTTGATGAGGCTATGTAAGATAGTGCTATCATTATAGAAGTGGCATACAGATTTAAGTTGACATATCACACAAAATGTCAAGCTTTTCAGGATATCCACAGCCCTTACACATAGGTTTTGAGAACTGGGTATCACTGTATCACCTCTGAGAACTGTATATCACCTGGATATGACAGAATCAGCAAGCATCCTTTACTTTGCATATCCCTCAAGACTGAAATCAAAAGAAGTTTTCTCATTACCTCAATCAACTTTGCTCCCCTTATCAGCCAATCTTCCATGAGTAACATGTGTAACTGCAAAATATCTCTGTGTTATTCTGAATGATTTCTTCTCTTGTTTCTAGTTAATGTAGTCATGTCCTGGTCTTCTTGGCCAGTCTTCACTCATGCCAGTGAAAGGAGAGAAATTTCAATTATTTCTACACAACATAGAACCACAGTGTTATTTGTTCAGTACTTTTTGTAGTGATTGTTTTGCAAGCACAAAGATCATTTAAATCAGAAGCTTTACTTTCAAGATTATCACACTTCATGAGTTAGAAACATACAATAAAAGAATCAAAGTTGTAGTGATACATTTTCAATAATAGAAACTACAAATCACTCAGAAACAGAAGGGTGATTAATTCTTCTTGGTCTAGCATTTAAAACAACTCAGGATGTTTTAATTATTCATTCATTCCTTCCTTCAAACAGTAAATGTTTTGTGAATGCTTGCATTGTGCCAAGAATTATACCAGTCACTGACAATAAAGAAAACTGTCAAAGAATGACAGGAATGACATAAACTTACAAATAGAAACAAGTTGAAAAGCAAATGAACCTTAGGCTGTGGATTTCCTTCAGGAGATTTCTCATCTATTGATGAAGACAAAGACTTTGGTCAAGATTGCTGAATAAATAAAACAAGACTTGATATCTAGAATTTTTTAAATAGCCTTTATCTCTTATCTTCAGGGAAGATCTCCAACATTTGTCTTAAGGTTATTTTCTTGTTAGTTTCAAGCTACATGCAGTAATTTTATGGATTATGAACTAACACCTACTTGACAAATACATTTCCAAGTGTCTTGAGAAGCTTAGACAGATTCAAATAATTTGGCTCTCTTTTAAAGATAGGATTTTGTTACAGAGCTAAAGTTGGACACTTAATTACAATTTTCCAATTTGAGTCTCCTCTGAGTGCTAGAATATAGGAACATGCCCCTTTGAGATATAAATAATCTTAATGGTGGAAATATGTATAAAATGCCATTTATGACCTTGAAGTTTTTCTCTGTAGTTTGTTATCAGTGTTTACAAATCTCTTCATTGAACCCTACATAGGAATGTTCTTGTCTTTTTACTTGATTAGCTTTTGGCCTATGTGTTATCCCAACCTCATTTCATCAATTAAAGAAGCAATTTATTGTACTCATATGTAAGGTTCGTATGTCAGTTGGAACCTAGGATATTGCATATTAGAAGTCATAGCAAGTCTTATTTGCATTACTAGTATTCTATTTTGTAGCTATATTATCCCATGTTCTTAGTGTCATGATCAAAAGACATTAATAATATATATTTGAAAGCCCTTTACTAATTTACACTGTATGGTTTGCTAGATGAGATCTTAAGGTACAGAAAACAGTCAAAGCCCATTGGATGACTTGTATGGATAAGAGGATAGTTTATGTGATGAAAATTTTAATTGAATTTATTTAAGAACTTGCTCTTGAATCATTCCTAAAACATTTGAGGGATGATCATGTGTTTACAAATGAGACTTTAATTTAATGCAAATGTGTAGAAACAAAAATTATAGTTATGACTAGTTTCATCAAAGTCAATATAATACAGACTTAGTTAACAATTGTTACTGATAATCTTCCTGAAATATTACCATTTATAAGTTTATATATTCTAATGTCTTGCTATTTTTGTGAACATCTGTGTGCATGTGTATGTGTGTGTATGTTGTGTGTGAATGAAACCTTCAATCTTTGGGAGAGTTATATTGTATTTTATTTTTTTAACATTTTCATTGACAGAGATTATGAAATTTTTGTTTTCTACTATAAATGATATTTTGTGGCTGGAGCAGAAAGAAGTCAAAACACATATTAACAAAGGATTCAAATTAGACATTATTGATTAATGTAACGAGTACCACAATCTCAATCATCTCAATATTATCACCTTAAATTATTTGCAGAGAGCAAAAATAGCATTTGTTTTATTCCATAACTATTTAAACACATTAAAGCAAAGGTTTTTCTTATCTCACAAGACTATAGAGTTATTTTGATTCCTGCAAAGATTATGGTCTAATTAATACAGATTAAAACTCTATGGGGCTGGGAAGGTGGATCAGTGGTAGAGCGCTTGCCTTGCATGCCTGAGGCCCTGAGTTCGATTCCTCAGCGCCACATAAGCAAAAAGAAAAAAGCCGGAAGTGGCACTGTGGCTCAAGTGGTAGAGCTCTAGCCTTGAGCTGAAGAGCTGAGGGACAGCGCCCAGGCCCAGAGTTCAGGCCCAGGACCAGACCCCCCAAAAAAAAAAAAAAATTAAAACTCTACCACACCTTGAGATATATTTCACTATGTTGAAAAGATTAGAATTTAAATTTATACTGTTTCTTCATATATGCTGGTAAAATTAATGTTTCTGTGATTATTAGTATATCAATTTCATTAATCTCATTAAATTCTGAATCTGAATTATGGAGGCCAAAGTAAAAGCCAGGCATTCAAGAAAAAAATAATACCTTGAAGTGTAAAAATAGTATTAGAATTCTAGCTTAAAAATGTATTAGCCTTAAATCTTTACTTTTATACTATGGCATATAATTCAGAAAAAAGAAATAAGTACTGATTATTTGTAGATTTATGTATATGTGTATATATATATATGAAGGTATATTCTAAAAAAATGATGATTCCATTTTGATGACTAGGAATTTACTGTTACAGGCTGGATTATTCTTTCATGGTAAAATGTCATGGAAATATCAGCTCACCTACATTACAAAATAATTTTCTTATCTCGTACAATGCACCCTGGTGGAGAAAGCCCAACCATCTATACCTTTGCTATCTTATACACATGATGTCATAAATCTGGGCAGAAATAAAAGAAATGAGAATTGTGCCCAACTCATAAACAGACATCCCCCTGACAAAGTACAATCAAAACCATTACTACTTCTATGAAAATGGGAAATATACTCCCCCCATGTGCAAGAAATACCATTATTTTTACTTTCCAGGGACAAGCAAGTGTAACATCTGTCACATACTTGAAAAACAAATTCAATCTGTAATACAATTTTCCAGTTGTAAATAGTTTGTAAATATTCAAACCCACTCTTTTATCTGTATACATATATCAGGGCTTATCCTAATATATATATATATATATATATATATATATATATATACTTATATATATATATCCTAATATATTAGTATATATTGTATGATGAAAAGTAACTTCTTTCTATTTTTAAAATACCTCATTTGCCAAATAATTGCTAAATAATTCTTCTAGGAAATTCTTTCACTCAAAATAATATACTGCTAAAATATATCAAATAATTTTTAATAAAGAATAAAAAATTCCTCCTTTTCCTATTAGATGCAGTGCTAAAATGATTTGAAAACCACTCACTTTCAGAGTTATAACCATGTATTTTAGATGGAATGACACATGATTATAGGAAAATTGGGAATTTCACATTCCTGTTTTATAGAAACAAATGAACTATTTTTTAAACCCCAAACATTTTGCTGATTTGTATTCTGAATTCTGTATTTTGTATTTGTATTTGTATTTGTATTTGTATTCTGTATTTGTATTCTGTATTCTGAAGTGTTTTGGCTTTTCATGGCCAACCTGAAGGAAAACAGAATAAACAGAAGTACATTGTCTACTCTGATCTTAGAAGTTGCAGCTTTTTCTTCAAATCTGAGAGCTTGAGCTCATTCTTTGGTTTTCCCATCCTGTTGATGAAGAATTTAAATTTGCTGTATTTTATCCAACAGTTCAACTCATTACGTAGCTTCAGTGAAAAATGTAATGCTTCAAACTACATAATAGTTTCATCAACAAGTAAGAGTCGGCTTCCTGCCATGAAGCCACAAATATGTTGAAAGTCCTTAGCTTACTGCAGGATGTACAAAGATCTCTGTTCCAGTCACTTTTGGACCATTTTCCTTTCTGTGGTGACAGTGGTTGTCTGGCTGTGTGGGTGTACATTTAAAATACATCTTACAGATTTTTTAATAATGCGTTCTTTGGGAGAAAGGCAAACCAATTTTTCCTATGTGGAGAGCTCTTAAAGTACTTCTCAGTTGATTTATTGGTTTTCTTTTTTCTTTAGCAATTTAAGATTGATTAAATAAAAGCAGAGAGGGCTCTTTTTTTCTGAAGAAAAAGAGAAAAAATACCTGAAACTACGTTGGTATCAAACTTACATTCATCTCATTCATTGTCAGTGCTTTAAAATCTGTGGGGCCAAATGTGATCTCAAGCAGAATTATCTTAGTGGGTCAAAAGAAGCCAAAGTCATTTGTTTTGAGGGCCTTTCTTCTAGTGATTTCAAAGTTGGCTTGTTCATTCATTTTCAATTTCCATTTGATACACTCAGAAATGCTGTATTCATAACTCTAAATCATTACCTTATACACACACACACACACACACACACACACACACACACACACACCAACACCATACTCACTTGTACACATGCACACCCAAAACACTCTTTCAGGTGAGTATTTCTAGATGGCAAATATCTGAAAGACTTTTTGTGACCTATTTATACGGATCATATAATTAGATGATGACTTTGGCATTTTTTTCCTGGAGCATCTCCTTTTCATTTATGTCTTTCATAGTAATATGAGTTTGTGTTAGAGCAAACAAGCCTGGTCTATGTGTATTCTTTTCTCTTTCAGAAGTAAACTGCACCTTTCCCCAAAAACCTATTTCAAAAACAATAATGGCATATTAAAAGCAGTTTTCTGGGTTTCTTGAACTCTTACATTTTATATTATGTCATTTTAAAACTGTAGAGGATTATATTTTTAATCATCTTTTAAAATAGTATCTGGGCTGGAACTCAAGGGTTCATGTTCTTTCATTTTACTAACTAATGACTGGTGATCAACTACTTGAGCCACTACTCCAATCTAGCTTTTGCTAGTTAGAGACTGAGTTGCATAAGGTGGCTTCAAACAGCCTGTCTCCATATCTCAGTCTCCTGAGTAGCTATGATTTCAGGCACGAGCCACACTAGCACCTGGTCTTACATATTTTCTTGTAGATTATAGAAGTTATTTGATGTTGGGAAAGTTGTTCTTTATTGATGATATAAATTATTCACTTTCAAATATAAATTATATTGTACTTTTTTTACCAAATAAAGCTAAATAGTAATTACATTTTGGTCTTTAGCATTAGATTACATCCATTTTTCATCTGAAGGAAAATAACTAGTTTCTTTTTTCTCAATATTTATAGTAGTAGAATAATGCAATTTAGTGACATACGTTTTTCATAATTCTTAATTTGTGACCTCCAGTTCCCTGTGAATACTAAGATAAAAGGGCTTATTTCACAGTTCTCAGAACCCAAACTCCAATACTCCAATATATGCATGTTAACTTCTTCAACACAATATTTTTTTAAATATCACTGAGTGGCAATCTTAAACCTAGATTTTAAATCTTATTTTCATCTGGGGGAAAAGATAACAAAAGGAATGAGCAATACCTTGCCAACACATTTAGAGAAGTTTTATAAACTTACAAAGGTCTATATAATAAAATTCATATTAAGACTAAACACAAAAATCTTGTGCTTCATAGGTAAATGTATGGAATCATACAGTTCAGGATCATGGACTTTGAAATCTCTAGATATATGTTCTTATTATTTCTGTAGGCTTTTCATCCTAAATTAGTTCACATAGAAGCAACATTGTAGCTTGTAGAGGCCAGAAATTGCCCCATCCTCTTACTGATCACTATTCCAAACATCAGCCCTCACTTACAGAGTGATGAGTATATGCAAAGCATCACACACACACACATTATCTAATGTAATCATTCAGTTCTGCAACATATATAATAATTATCATATGTTCAAACATGACAAAAATAGAAGTTTGGAGATATTCTGTTATTCAAGGTCACAAAACCTGTAGGTGAAAGAGGTGGAATGTCTAAATCCATATGAGTTCTGAGTCAGTTTACACATTCCATGTACCAGGCCTGCTCACCATGAATGCTGCTTGTGTCACAGCAGATTTGACCCTCTCTGCTGCCTTCTACCTACAGACTACATGACAGTGCCAAGACACATATTATTTAATATCTTCACTGCTTGCAAAGACATAATAACTTCATACAAAGTGCATTGAGATATATTTTTTAATTTCCCAAGAGTTTAAATTAACACAAATTTAAAAAGATAAATTGTAGCTGTTAAAATATACCACTTGGACTGAAATTGTGCTCAACATTAGCCTATTCCTAAACCCCAAAAATGAATAATATTTTCCATTGTAGAACACATTATATCCCTGGTCCTTATACAGTCTTCTTTAACTCAAATGTATGTTCATGTCTAAACTTTATCTCTTCTGTTTAAGCATTTTCACTTTAAAATTAGGACTTAATGCCAAGTCAGTCAAAGACAAAACATCTCATATTTTCAAGATTGTATCTGGATATTATGAATTAATATTATTAAGGTTTCTGTAAAGCAATATGAAGTTGTAGAGACTTACCAAATCTGATAACCGTATCTGTTTACTAAGCCAGTGTCCCTGAAAATATCCATTTCTAAAGAAGCTATGATCATAATTAAAAATTAAATAATTACCTCACAAACAAGTAGCTATTCAAAAGAGAAGTATGATTCTCTTTTTAAAATATCATAACTTTACAAATATTTTAGTTTGGCTTAAAGAATGTCAATTGGCCAATAATCAAAAGGGCAAAAGAAGTCTGAATAATTATATAATTTGTATAAACTAAGTAAAATTGCAAAAAATATTTCCTTTTGGATGCAAATTTTTCTTCTCTTTAGGAGAGCAATCCAGATCCCAGTTATGGCATTCTGACTTTTCTTTGAAAAGTACTTATTTCCCTCTTGACTAGGATCATATGCTTTCAATTTCTTTTTTGCATTTTTACCACTTACTTTGTACAGCATTCTTTTATGGATGAACGACTGCCTGGCAAAATAGAAACTGAACCACAGTATGTAATTAAGTTCTTTGCACAATGGAAGTTAGTCATTGACACAATTAAACCACTGTCTCTGGGACCCAGCAATGAAGAAGGGAACACCAGAACTAACAAGCAATCATTCATACCCTGCTTTTCTAAATCACAGGTTTGAAGATTTTTCTCCTGCCTTTTCAGTGTTGCCACAAGAATCTCAAATAAATTCTTCTTTTCTGAAAGGAATGCACATTAAAATAGTACCTAACTCCTTTTATTTAAAAAATAATTTCTTTCATGATTTCTCAACTGTGAGTAGGTATTCAAAGCCATTTGGCTATTAAGGATCACTAACCAGAAAAAGTATCTTAAAACACAAAGAGTTTTAAGAGGAAGATAATGAAATTTTCTTTTAATATAAGATAGCTCAGATATTAGTCATAGGATAGTAAGAAGTAATCGTGGAAAAAATTCAGTAACACATAGTTTGGTCAAGACATTGAAGTCAAGAGTAGATGGCAAGAAAGACAGTAGGAGCATCATTGTTTTGAGCAGCTTCCTGGAACTTTCCTGTCTATAGATCTGGTCTTCTTTGAACTCCAGTGGAAAAGCCATGAAGACATATATAGAGCCTATCACATAAACTATTTTCTGTGAGATGACTTTGTGTTCAGTGTATCCATTATTTCGTGTATTCTCCCCAAATTAATTACTGGGTAACCACTGCTTCTCACAGATAATAAAAGGTAAATGTTGGTATCTAGGAAGAAGTTCCTACCTAGAGTACTAAGTACAGAGATAAGTTCTTGAACAATATCAAACAAGGGATGGAGGGAGAAAATAGAAGATACAGGTAACAGAGGCTAAGAGATTCTGGGAGTTTTTAGAAAGAAAAGTCTGTTCACTGATAATTTAAAAAAATAAAGAGAAAAAACAGATCAAAATTTACTATACAGAACACATACATAGCTAGAGGTAAAGAATTCTTACATAGAATATATAACAAGACAGAAACCTATCAAGTGATAGGTTTCTAATGTCCTGAATACCAAATTGAAATTTTACCTTCTAGGTGACAATGGGCCATGCAAGTGTTTCATATAGAGGTAACATTTCTGAACATTTTTTTTTTGGTTGGTCGTGGGGCTTGAACTCTGGGCCTGGGCGCTGTCCCTCAGCTCTTCAGCTCAAGGCGAGCGCTCTACCACTTGAGCTACAGCACCACTCTGAACATTTTTTAAAGACCATTATCATGAGTAAGTGAAGAGAATTATTTGGAGGAGGACAAAAATATAAGACAAAGAAACCAGTTCAATGTTTGGAGCTATTAGGAAAATGATAAAATGATGGATAATTTTTTTTGCCAGTTCTGAGGCCTGGGTGCTGTTCCTGAGCTTCTTTTTGCTAAAGCTAACCCTCTCTGCTTAAACCATGGCACTGCTTGTGGCTTTTGCCAGAATTGGAATTAAGAATTTCACAGACTTTCTTTGCCATACTGGCTTTGAACCATGATCCTCAAATCTTAACCTTCTGAATAGCTAGGATTACAGGTATCAGCCACTAATGTCAAGCTTGTAAATATCATTTTGCATACGTGCATCAGTTTTTATTGGTTTAAGTATCCATTGCTTAGTAGATTCACCTGTACCTTTTTTTTTGCCAGTCATATCGCTTGAACTCAGGGCCTGGGCACTAGTGCTCTACCACTTTGAGTCATAGAGCCGCATTCAGTTATTTGAGTGGTGAATTGGAGATGAGAGTCTCATGGGGACTTTCCTGCCCTTCCATGGCTTTGAATCATAATTCTTGGATCTCAGCATCCTGAGTAGCTAAGATTGCAGGTGTGAGCCACCAGTGCGTGGTTCACTTATACTTTGTAAACTAAAGAAAGAAGAATTACCCTTCACATTACTTTAAATTTACTCACTTTCTGGGTAAGCAATGAAATTAAATTATTTCAAATACGGATAAACCTTAATGAAACAAAGATACTCTCATCAAGGAAATCTATGCATTGACTAGGAATCCAGGATGAAGTATCATATTCTTAATACCTTCTTATAATTAACTTTCAGAATAGAATTTTAGAAAATTTACGTCTAGGACACTCCAGTTATCAAGCATAAGGAATTACTCATTGCTATTCAGTTGTAGGTGTGGTATTTGGCTTGACAACTTAGACAAAATAATTTTCTTCTGTCACTCTGTGTTTCTGTTCAACAGATTTCCTCCAATAAGTCATATTTTCTCTATTTTTTATAGAACTAGCATTGTTTTTACAAATGGAAGAGGACATTAAAGTGGACATTTTCAAACTATTAATAGAAATAAGTGTGGTAAATTGTTAGTATCACCTTGCACAAACACCAATTTAAAATGTATCAAAGACCTAAATGTAAGACTGGAAACCATTGCATGAAGAGGTATGAGAAACACTAAGGCTCTTGGGCACAGGTTGAAACTCTAATTAAAAACCAGAAACAACAAAGGACATAGCTAACACACGAAATAGAAAACCCACAGAATAGGAGTATATTTTTACCAGTGATACATAAGAGCCTAATATCCAGAGTATATTTAGAGCTCAAAAAAGTAACTCCCCAAAAATTAAAACTTTAGTTCCTCAGAAGACTCCACATAGAGCTCCCCTATGACCCAGCAATCCCACTTCTGGGCATTTACCCAAACTATCACAAGCAAGGCTGTACTAAAGCTACCAGTACAACTATGTTTATCGCAGCATTACTCACCATAGCTAAGATAAGGAACCAACCCAGATGTCCCTCAGCAGATGAATGGATCAAGAAAATGTGACACACACACACACACACACACACACACACACACACACACACACACACACACACACAAATGGAATGACACCACCTCATTTGTTAGGAAATGGAAAGACTTGGAAAAAATTATATTAAGTAAAGTAAGCCAGACCCAAAGAAACATAGTTCCTACAGTTTCTAGGATAATCTTACCAGACAAACAGAAAAGGTCAAAAGCTATGTACATAGGGCCATATAAGATGATGCTAAGCGAAATGAACCCCAAGATAGGGACACAAGAGGTTTTCTCTTTGTCGCTATTGTTTTTAATGTTCTATACGATTTTTTGTGTTTCTTTGGTATGTTCTTCCTCCTTGTTGTCACTGTATTTGATTCCAGTGCCCTGTATCTTGTATATAAATTTTCCTAATTTGGGGAGGGGAAGGGAAATAACAAAATGCAAAAACAAGCATACAGGTTGCCCTATTGTAACAATGAGATGAACAAGGGACTATGTTGAAAATGAACTTTGCAATTTTTTGTGGGGGGGGGAGGATTTGGGGAAGTGGGGAAGGAAGGGATAGTACGGGAAAACAAAGGAATAACAATGATCAGTAGGAAATGTACTCATTACCTTACTCATGTTACTGTAAGCCCTCTGTACAGTATCTTTAAAATTAAAAAAAATTAAACCTGCAAAGAAACAACAACCCAATTAATAAATAGGCTAATGACTTAAAGAGAGAATTCTCAAAAGAAATAAAAGTAGCCAAAAGACATATGAAGAAATGTTTAACATCTCTGGTCATAAAAGAAATATAAATCTAAACAACACTGAGATTCTACCTCACCTCAGTTAGAATGGCTAGTATCAAAACAAACAAACAAACAATAAATGCCCATGAGGATTGAGCTAAATAGGACCTCTAATATACTGTTAGTAGTAATGTAAGCTTGTTCAATCACTCTACAATTTATTATGGAGGTTCTGAAAACAACAACAAAAACAAAAACTAAACATACAGCTTCCCAATGACCCAGTAATCCCACTCCTGGTCATTTATCCAATGGAACACAAACAAGGCTACAGTAAAGCCATCAAGCACAACCATGATGATTCTAGCACTATTCACTGTTGCCAAGATATGGATCCTCCCAGAAACCCTTCAATGGATGAACAGATTAAAAAAAATAGAATAGAGAATAGAATTGTACTTATCTATCAGAAGTGGAAAGTTTTGGAAAAGTTATATTAAGTGAAGTAAGCTAAACCCAGAGATAGAAAGCTTGCAAGTGTTTCTTCATTTGTGGTAGATAAAATGCACCTATAGATTTAGAAACGAACATGTTAGGTGGTATGTAATTGGTTAAAAATAAATTAACTGAAATATAACAGACACTATGGAGAGCAGAAATAGTATATGCTTTTGGAAAGCTTAGATGAAAGCCCAACAAAATCCACACCAGGAAATGGGAACATCCAAGTGGGGTAAAAGACAGGGGTAGAAAAGGGCAAGGGGACAAATGTAGTCAAGACTTCATTGTATGTATCACAAGAAGAAAAGTAAGGGAAGGGGTGGGTTGAAGGGGGATGATACAGATGAAGGTGTTGACAAGTTGTATAGTTCATTTTCTTGTCAAACACTGATTACTTCCCCAAGTCGTAATGTTCATTTCCAACATATTATCTTGTGACTATCTTCTTGCTTTGGTTTACCCTTTACCCTTTGTCTCATCATTTTGTTATTACCCTTTCCTTCCACAAATCAGATAAATGTATATACAAGACACAGGGTACCAAAATACTGACAACAAGGGATAAACTTAAGTTTAATATAATTTCCAAAGCAAGGAGATGGTAGTGAATGGAACTTTATTCACAAAAACCTAGGGTGAATTACATAAAAATGTAACATTGGAGAGGATACTTCCATGTTTACAAAAAGCAACAGGGATTTTAAGATTGTGCACTTCACAGGATGACCTATTGCAACAAATGTCTCTCAAAGGATACTATGTTGGAAATGAACTTTACAACTTGGGGGTGGGGAGGAGTGGGGAGGTAGGACAGGGAAGGGATTATAGAACAAGGAAGGAGGGAGTAACAATGCTCCATAAGAAATATACTCATGACATTTTGTACTTCTCATTGTTGGTGGGGGGGGAAGGGGGGTATAATTGGGTAGGGGGAGGGGGGAGGCTGGGAAGGGAGGTGAAGGGTAAACAAAGGAGGAGGCTGCAATGCTTGGTAAGAAATGTATGCATTATCCTGCCCATGTAATTGTAGCCCCTCTGTACAGTATGTTCTCAAATAAAATAAAATAATATTAAAAAAAGAAAAAAAAAGAAATATACTCATTACCTTACTTATGTAACTGTAACTCCTCTGTACAGCATCATTACAATAAAGTAAACTTTCTTAAAAAATTGTGCTTTGACAGGCACAGCAGTTGTTGTTTTTTGTTTTTCATGGTTTTTTTTTTTTGGTCAAGAGTATATGTTTCATTACTTACTTTTGACCATTGATTTAGAAACTATAAAACTCTATATAGTCAATTTCACTTGTGTACATGCATACTGCTATCCCATGTTTGCTGTTTGTGGAGTATAGTCTCTCCTGGACCTAAGGAAGTTCCCAGTAGCCCAGCGATTTGCATGTTTCAATAAAACTACAATAAAGTCTTTGAGAGTCTGTTGACAGCTAGGATCACAGCCAAGATAAATTAAGCTTTTTCATGATCCTTAGAGCTAGGGATTGATGTACATTTCAAAACTATAAATGTGCTTTAGAAAGGTCATATTTCACTATAAAAATAGAATATTTTGATATTTTATGTTATTTTAAAAACTGCAAGTGTGTTCACCATGGTTTCCTTCCTTTAGCAAAAGCAATTCTTCCTACTCTTTTCAAAAAATAGTTATGATAGTCATAATGTAAGTTAAATAAGATTGTCTCAAGTACAACCAAATCAGTTTAATCAAGGGGAGAGTAATGAAATATAGATATCAAATCTAACTTTACGAAAATTAGAAAGTACAGATATATATTGAAATATTTCAGGTGCTAAAAGACCCAAATACCTCAGAATTTTGGACAAGCTTCAGTTGAATCTAGGTATTTGTGTATGTGTGTGTGTGTGTGTGTGTGTGTGTGTGTGTGTGTGTGTGTGTATGTGTGTGTCTGTGTGTGTACATTTCCATGGAATTTCAGAGTTTTAAAGTAAAAAAATAATAAACAGCTTGGCACCAGTGGCTCACACTTGTAATCCTGGCTACTCAGGAGGCTAAGATCTGAGTGTCGCCTGGGTAGGAAAAACCATGAGAATCTTCTCCAATAAACCACCAGAAAACTGGAAGTGGTGCTGTGGCTCAAGTGGCAGAGTGTTAGCCATGAGCTGAAGAGCTGAGGGACAGCACCCAGGCCCAGAGTTCAAGCCCCATGACCGACCAAAATAATAATAATAATAATAATAATAATAATAATAATAATAATAATAATAATAATAATAATAATCTCTTCAGTATTATTCTTTTTTTAAATTTTATTTTATTTTATTTGAGAACATACTGTACAGAGGGGTTACAATTACATGGGCAGGATAATGCATACATTTCTTACCAAGCATTGCAGCCTCCTCCTTTGTTTACCCTTCACCTCCCTTCCCAGCTTCCCCCTTCCCCCCCACCCAATCATACCCCCCTCCCCCCCACACACAGACATTGTAAAGCTGGTTTTGAGATGACATTTTGTACATCTCATTGTTGCAACAGGTCCACCTGAATCCTTAAACGACTTGTTTGTCCCCATCTCCTCCACATGTTATACTGACATCAAATATAGTGAAAGCGGGGATTAAACTGTGGGGGAGGGACATACAAAGCAACAAAGAAATAATCTTATAAATGCGTTAGAAGACATGCATGAAAGAAACGAAGACATTAAAATACATATTTAAGGGTTCATTTTCCTAACATCACATTATCTGACCTTTTCCGCTTGACTCATACCTATACTAGATATTGCAAATAAGGGAAACCATGGGACCTATGTATCTTTGGGCCTGGCTTACTTCACTTAATATAATTTTTTCCAAACCTTTCCATTTCCTAACAAATGGGGCAATGTGATTCTTTCTGATGGAGGCATAGAATTCCATTGTGTATATGTACCACATTTTCTTGATCCATTCATCTACTGAGGGGCATCTGGGTTGGTTCCATATCTTAGCTATGGTAAATAATGCTGCAATAAACATTGTTGTGCTGGTAGCTTTAGTGTGGTCTTGTTTGTAAACATTTGGGTAAATGCCCAAAAGTGGGATTGCTGGGTCATAGGGGAGTTCTAGGTGAAGTCTTTTGAGGAACCTCCATACTGCTTTCCAAAGTGGTTGAACAAGTTTACATTCCCACCAACAATGAAGTAAGGTTCCTTTCTGTCCACATACCCTCCTGCATCTGTTGTTGTTAGAGTTCTTGATTTTTGCCGTTCTAACTGGGGTGAGGTGATATCTCAATGTTGTTTTGATTTGCATTTCTTTAAAAAACAAAAAGTAATGATACAAAACTAGATAGAAACTTTTCATTGTCTTTCATTTGAAATCTACAAGCCTTTCAGTTTGAATTACAGTTTTGTACCAACTTGATAAATTTTTGTCTTTTTAATATATTACACAAGCAATTTACTAAGCAGTTGTACGTTGCTAGATAAATTAGCAAGTAGTATCACCCAATTTCAGTAATGTATATAGAAATTACACATATTTGGTTAACATCAAAAGAAGTTTCTAAAAATCAATGTGAGGTCTTCTTTTACTGTATTTGATGCTGTTATAATTTGTGGAGGGGAAGGGAAAAACAAATTGTTTAAATAGGGATACAAGTGGACCCATTGCAACAATGAGATGTACAAGTCATTATGTTGAAAATGAACTTTACAACTTTGGTGGTGGTGGGGGGAGGAGGGTTGGGAAGGGATGGGAAGGGGAAACAAAGGAGAAGGCAAACATTTGGGTGAAATCTACTCCAGGGCAGTTAAAAAGTATTTTGCAAATTTTATTTTGGAGAAAAATTCACACTAAATTCATCTGTTAGAAGACCATCCAATTATCATTTTATAGAATAATATGGTATGTATGATGATTATGCTTTTGCAAACCATGGAAAATAAACATTCTTTTACTACAAATTAAAAATTGGGCAATATTAGCTACTCTTAAGAGTAGCTAATATTTTAGGATTTCAATGTTCATATTAAATTTGTAGAAATGTATTAACATATAGCTCTGAGCCTTAAAAGTCCTCAAAATATATTAATACAAGCCTCTGAATTGTGAAAGTAATGTTATTTATTGGTTGTTCACTTTTCTTATCTTTCCTTCTTTTGCTGCCTTCCTTTTTTTCTTTTCTCCCTTCTCCTTTCCTCTCCCTTCTCTCTTCCCCTCTTTCTTCCTCTCTTTCTTTCTCTATTTTTTGTATTTGGTGTTTTAAAGTCATACGATAGTCTAATAATCACTAGACAGGAAAAGATAATGTAACAGTTTTCCAAGATACCATGGGAAGTATGCAAGTGCATATAAACAGTCTTAAAATTACTTATACAAAACTGAGAATCATGGCATGATTTTGTCCTATAAAATTTTCAAAAAGAATAGGGAATACACATACACATTCATAGACATACATACATACACATACATCTAAGACAGTATTTCATTGTCAGTTTTAAGATAATAATAGGAAACATAATTTTATGAGTCATAGTCTGCTTGACTTTAATCCTTTTAGACATTGCAACCATTTGATTAAGTGCTATATGAGCTTTCTCTCCCAACACTTTCCAAGTGTCATCTGTCATAGCCTTGCTGTCACAGCCATAAAATATGACTGTCTAATGATATTAGAGTCAAGAAATATGATGTTGGGTTTGGCATTTCAGATCACAATGATTCTTTACTGCAAACCCTGAAGAATGTTCTCTGTGTACATAATGAAAAAGAAAACATCAACTGAGTACATGAGCAAGGCCGACTGAGGGAACATCGACCAAGAATTATTTTGTTAGTCTACAATGGTTAGTGCAGAATATGAAGAAATTAAAGACATGTTATCTCATTCTTATTTTTTCCTAACAAAATGTGTATGAATTTATTGAGCTTTAGAAAAGTTAAGAATTTTGACGAATTCACATAATCAGAATATATACAAATACCTTGTATTTCTTAGATGAATACTGCACTTGATTTCCTAGATTACAACTTGTTATTACTAGACAACTAAGCAAGCATCAATATATTGCTTACAGTAAATATATCAACCAAATTAAGAACATAATTTTATAGGCCTTGGGATAAAACAATGTATTTTCCATGTCCTATTCAGGAGTAAAGATTTAGCTGAGTGACTAGACAAGTTACTGAGCTGGGTTTTTTTTTTCTCACCTTCTTCTTCTTCTTCTTTTTTGGTCGTGGGGCTTGAACTCTAGGCCTGGGCACTGTCCCTCAGCTGTTTAGCTCAAGGCCAGCACTCTACAATTGAGCTAAAGCACCACTTCCAGTTTTCTAGTGGTTTATTGGAGATAGGAGTATCATGGTCTTTCCTACCTGGGCTTGCTTTGAACTGCGATCCTCAGATCTCAGCCTCCTGAGTAGCTAGGATTACAGGCATGAGCCACCGGCACCCAGCTTTTTCTCACCTTCTTTCATTGTAAAAAGTAGGTTAGTACCTGAGGGTTAGAGGTTTTTATGAACTAAGTTAAAAATACAAGTAAAATTTAGAATACAAGAAATATTTAGCAGAAGACTTACAATGCAGTAAGTGCTCAATACAGTAAGTGCTCAATTAAAGGAAATTGTTTGGTCATTGAGAATGTTCTCAGAATCATAATAAATCTATCCAGTGTACCAGACTTAGATCTCAGATTCTGTAATTATGGAATTTCTGAAATTTGGTTACATTTGTGATTCCAAAGTTTGGATCACCATCCTTGAAAACATTGTTGTACAGAATGCAACATGGTACAACAGAGCTAACTGAGAAGATTTCAATTACTTTCAAGAACTATTGCTTTGACTAAGGTGCCTTTATTAATTTTGATCATGTCCGAATAGACCAGGGAGGAAAAAAAAACATGGAAAATATAAAGAATCCACGAGGCAAGAAAGATGCCAGTGAACAGGGAGAAATGTAACATATTGAGTAGGAGACATTTACTTAGGCCATTTGATGAGAAGAATATAGTGTACTTACTGAACAAGTAACCATTGAGAAAGGTGGACAAAATTTAGGCACACAGGATCTACTATCCAAAAACACATGTGCAAGTAGAGGCATTGGAAAATGTATAAATACCATGATTTTTCCAGACTTGAAAAAAAAGGTACAAAGGGCAAGAAACACTTGTGGAATTGTGGTGTGACGATCTCCTAGAACCCTCTTCCAAAATGAAATAACCATGACTTCCAGTAAAATAACCATAACTCATGAAAATTATATAAAAATAATAACTCTTTAGGTCTCTGGAAATTCTCCTAAAGGCACAACTCTAATGGAGGACCATTTATTCAAGCAAGTTTATTCAATCTCAGTCTGTACCATTTTGTCCATAACTTACTCCCTCTCCTTGCAAAGGTCAGTGTGATAAAAGCCCTAATGTGGAAAGGTACACCCAATATAGAACTCACTCTCTCCCAGCTCCTAGTCTAAAAAGACTACCCTCAGAGCAGCTGTGTGCTGCAGAATCTTTAGTCTAGGTAATCATTCCCAAGGGGTCTTAGATTCCCACACCCAGATAAAACTATTGAAATTAACCCAGGTGTGGGGAGGGTAAAAATACAGTTGTCTCCCACACCAGCAAAGCTATCTTATACTGCAATCAGCCTGTCAGTATTCAGTTCTAAGGTAGTTTTAAGTCGAAGGAAAATATTCCACTATCTCAGCCTCTGTCTTAAAAGAGTAGTTGAATTTTCCTTCCTTTTCCTTTCCTCTCCTTCCCTGCCCTCCCCCTCTTTTATCTTCCCTTTCCTTTCTCCCACCTCTCCCCTCTACTTCCTCCTTTCTTCTTCCTTCCTTTTTCTTCTCCTTAATAGCAGTGTTATTTTTTTAATTAGGTCTTTGCTCTTGCCAAACAATTGTTTTACCCCTTGGGCCACACCTCTACTCCTTTTGCCTTAGTAGTTTTTCTGATATGGTTTCAAGCGTTTTGCCTGGCAGGCCTCAGACTGTGATCTTTCTACCTGTACCTTTTGCACAGCTATGATTCAAGTAGAACAACACCTGTCCTTTTCTCTACAATAGGGTCTTGCTAAAATTTTTGCCCAACTGTTCTCCATCTGTCATCATTCTATTTTTTCAGTCCAAGTTGCTGGGATAAGAGATGGAAGGTACTGAGAATGTAGTCAAACTTTCTTAACAGGGAGAGATGAATACCACAAAATAGAAAACACAGTAACTATGTTTAAAAGGACTGACTTTAAAAATCACCATAGAAACATTGTATCCATAGATAATTTTTAAATAAAGAGATCATGGTAAGTACAGAACAATTAAAAGTAGCTAATTCCATGGTACCAAAAAATATATCACATCAAAAAGTAGCAGAAAGTTGAGGAAAACTATTGAATAAAGACAATCTTCCCAGGATCAAAGAAAATCTTACAGGGTATCATAAATCAAACAAAATTTTTGTTTATCTCTATAAATGAAGGTGAAAACAAAACATTTCCAGATATTTTAATGTGCTTTACATGCAAGTTTTGAATATCAAAATGAACTCCATTTATATATACTACTAGACTTAGACAGACTTACAAAAGAACAAGTGTAGACAAACATATTAATGACAAAATTCCTTGGGAACAAACCACTGTTCAATAAATACTAAATGGGTACCTTAGGTTGAAAGCAAGTGACATCAAGCACTAATTTGGATTCACATGTGGTTCAAAAAATGAAGAGTACTATTAAAAATAAATATGAAAGATATTATACTTGCATATTTTTCTCCATCCTTTCCAACTTGATTTTTGACACCTTAAGTCAATAATAGAAAAATACCTTATATTTCAAGAAAAGATATAGATATACAGATGCCAAAAAACTCAACTGAAATTATCAAAAATATAACATTTTATGAAAATTATATTATGCCATATCAAGTAAGACTTATCCCCAAGAAATCAAGGTTAATTTGGCATACTCAAATTTCACTTGAGTACTCTAGCTTCTCTGTGTGGGTGAAATGATACAGTGTTTGTCTAGGGCTTTGGTGTTACTGGGTTTTGAACTCAGGGCCATGTGTTTGCTAGCTAGGTCCTCTATTGCTGAGCCAGAGTTCCAGTTCTAGGCTTTTACTAGTTATGCTTGTGCTTTAGCTACCTCTGGACCATATTTTACCTTTTTATACTTTCCATCTTTGTTGTAATGGCATTCACACAAAACATTACACCCAGCTTCCTTCTATTGAAATGGAGTCTTATAGATTTTCTGCCTGGCTGACCTGGAACTACAATCCTCCCAGTCTCAAGTTTCCTACTAGTTTGAAGAGACAAGAATGTGCCAGCAGGGCACAGTATTTTATTGTTGCTGCTGCTGCTGCTGTTGTTTTTAACTGACTGCCATGGTTTATTTAATATAACATCCTCAGTGTCCATTTATATCTCAGTCAAGGATCTCTTTCTTTTTAAAGGTTGGATTAGACTCACTCCATTGTGTATATTTATGTTTATCTATCTGTCAGTGTGTATTTGAATTGCTTCCATTTCTTGACTAGGGTGAATAATGCTGAAGTGAATAATAATGGCACATGGGTGCAGGTGAGGGGGCTCCAGTGTTACAGAGACAGTGGTTAGTGAAAATCTTAGCAGGATAATGAGGCCTTGAGTTTAAGCCTTTACACAAGTATGTATGTACATGCCTGTGCACATGTGCATGCATACACTCACACAGAATGGGTGATTTAATTCAGAATCTGTGATACATACAATCAGAGGTATAGAGGATCACCTTCAATTCCTAGAGAAGATATAGCTACATCAATGCCAATAATGTTAACCAAATTACTATTTTCTCAGGAAGAGTGAAAATAAATTACTTGCTAGGATATTTATTTATACTGGAAATAAAATATGACTACAGTATTTTTTCTTTTCTATAGAAAAATGTATACAATACCCATGTTTAACTGGATTTAACATACTGACCAAATCTTTGAAAAGTCACAAGTTACAATAGGTTTGTTGAAATTTCTCAGAATAATTTTACTGCTTTAATGAGAGTTTTTTATTCAAAACACTATTGTCAAAACTTATTATCATTATATATTCCCACCAGATCTTTCATTTTTAAGCTTTTTCACCACATGAGAATATGCATGACATATTTTCATGGCTTAAACATCTGAAATACTTTTAAAAAACTGTCACCAGATTTACTCATTTCATTAGCATACCTCAAAAATTTCTACTAATAAAAATAGAGACAGAAATATGAGAGAATTGTTAATTAGCAATATCCTTTTACAAGAATTAAATTTCAACATTATGAAATCATGTAACTGAAATGCTCTATGTAACCCATTGAATTTGCCCTAGAGAAACAAAAGTTAATATTAGAGGAAATATTATCCACCTACCAAAGGGGAAATTCAACTGAAAAGTTTCCTTAAGTTGAATGATAACTCCTACTGTTCGATCAAATAAATATTCTGGTACATCCACACACATGAAACAAACCAGATTCCTGTTGACCACCTCCTGTCTCCAGTTTATTAGAATCTACTTCCAGTCAGAGTGAGGATGAAGTTCGCAGATAAAAGATGATGAATTGTTGGAGTTTGGAAATGCGGGTATTAGTTTTTGCAGGTTCTCACCATGAGCCAGTGGCATGGGCAGATTTATATTAATTCCAGAATTGGCTGGAAGACTTCATTTTAGCATGGGAAGGCGAGTGAGATGTGAGCCACAACCACAAAATGCTTTCTTTCATGTGGACCTGGTGTAAAGTGAGAACTTTAAATGGTATTGACAGCAGTGTGAATTTTCTGGCTTTTTTTTTTTTTTGAGAGCTCCACCTGCCTAAAAGTAGAAGCATCCCCTGCTGCTGCCCATGCTGTCTTCATTTGAGGGGTAAACAGAAGCCTTCTCTCCAAAAGTCTGTCAATCTAGCACTTTGCTGAGGCACTGAATTCATTTATAGAAAAAAAGTGCTAAATGATACATTGTCAAACCAAAAAAAGATTTTTTTTTCAAAAGGAAACATGGCATTCTGAATAATAATTCTGTATCATCTTAACAATATGTGACTTGGTGTGATGCACTGTCATGTGAGCAAGAAGCTCAATATCAGAGCTTCCAAATTGCTCTTGGTGGTCAAAGTACAATTAGCAAGAAATACTACACAATTCGCTTAACATAAGTAGCATAGGAGTTCAGTAAATATTGTAAAAAAATGTATTGATGACATTTACCATGGCCTTCTTTTATTTTCTATACTTTTAAAATGGTATTACAAATAACCTTATTTTAAATTGCTTATTTTTTATTAGTTTTGATGGATCCAAACTGACACAATTGACAGAAGAAATTTAGTGAAATGTCAATGATTTTTTTTAGTTTTAATTTTTCTCTTTCCAATCTTATCCAAATAAGTTATCACCAAAAGGTATTCTTATGATTTTTAAGGTAAAGAAAAAATCTGTACTCTCTCTTTCTCTGTTTGCAGATTGTCAGTCGTTTGTGTGTGTTCCAACAATGGATATGCACCTGCTGAATAATAATGTGTCACTAGCTTTCATTTCAAATACTCAAGTTTAAGATGGATCTTAGAGCTTCTGTTGAGTATTGCTCTTTAATTCCCATTCATAGTTTGTTGCCCAGGATGTGATCAAATATGAAATATCCTGGATCCATTTTGCTCCCATTGACTGCCACCGTGGTCCTGTGCTCAGGAGCAGGGCACAATGAGAGACATTTTGGTCTGTATTGTGCATAATTATTAAGGTGTGACAAAAGGATGGAGGAATGGCAGAGGCAATCTGTTCCCCAATCTGGGCTGTCTGAGGACCCTTTCAGAGCTGCAGAGTGTTAATTTCCTGAATACCTTATGATAAGCAAAACAAGGCTTCACTGACAAGAAGGTTGCCATAAAACATGCCGCGTATGCCTGGTTTATTCTTCAATGTAATATAAACCTCAGTGAAATAAGAAGGCTGATATTCACAGGTAGAGAAACACTGGCACTTTTACAAATAGTTGATGTCCTCCTGCCAAGAGAGTAGGAAAAATACAAATTGTTTATGATTTGAAATGAAAAGTATTTTCTCAACTCAGGAATTTTATGTAAGGAGTGATGAGAAGAGTTCATTTCTATGACTATTTCTATGAATAGCATTGCTCAGCATTAGTAACTGTTAGGGAAACAGTCTATCCATTTATAAACAGTATTTATTGTGCATTTTGTTCTCGATTCCCAATTTATTATCACATAATAATAAATTCACCAACTCTGAAAACTAAAAAATGAGTCTGTTCAAAAAGGATGAAACACAACACTGTAATTTTTCTTTACCAGTCTTTGAAGGATCCTATTTAAAGCAAATGCTGAATTCAGGAAAAGGAAATGAACTTATAATTTACTCTTTGAACTTACTTGAGTAAGAGAAAAAAATCCTATAATGAATGATACAAAATACCTATTTTACCTTTTAGACAAAACTATCAGGTTATGTTATTCAGTTGTGGCTTGCAAAGTAACCCATCAACTCAGAAGTAAAAGCCACATCTCTGGGCCCCCTGGGAAGCATCAGACCTAAGTTACCTTGGAGATTCCTGTCTGTCTCACTCTACACCTCAGGAGTTGCAGAAATCATCCTGAGAGCTAAAAGCCATGGTCTTCAGTCTGAGCCTTTTGAAAGGAAAGAAAAAAAAATCAAGTGTGAAGACAGTCTGGCATTCACTCCTTCTTGATCCTTTCAAGACCCTGTTACTGTGTTCAGTAGTTCATCTCTGTATGAGTCATTTCTCTACATGTCTTATTATGACTTAAAAATAAATTCAAACTTCTTTTTCTTACCAACATGGGCATAAATCCAAGTTGATCCAATGATCCCATCTCAAACAAGAACCAATTCTGTGGAAAGA
The DNA here is from genome assembly GCF_024711535.1 of Dipodomys merriami. NCBI lineage: Eukaryota > Metazoa > Chordata > Mammalia > Rodentia > Heteromyidae > Dipodomys > Dipodomys merriami. Next base: position 93,659,912 of record NW_027203381.1, on the reverse strand, counting down.
AACAGGAGTCTAGTCTGATTATGGCATTCCTTAGGCAAAAATTAAGAGTTTTAATGTGAGATGTATTGAAAAATAGAAAAAATAGAAATAGTTTATTTATACTCTGATGATTCATGTTTGTAAAATTTTTAAACAAGAAGTGTTCTGAGAGGCAAAATTAAGTTTAGGTTGACACCAATGATGTGTGTGTGTGTGTGTGTGTGTGTGTGTGTGTGTGTGTGTGTGTGTGTGTGTGTGTGTGTGTGTGTGTGTGTGTGATGTTTTGATGACTCTGACAATTAGTAAAAACTGTAACTAACTTCAAGTCACATTACAGGGTAAGTATAGTTTGAAAGTTATTTTATTCAGGTATCCTTCACTCTTTTCCTATCCACAATTCAAGGTTCAGGGTATGGTGGTTCATGCATGAACATGATTCAAAATGCAACCAGACCAAAGTTCAGAAGATACCTTTTGGAGAGTTTGGACATGTTTTACACCACTCTTAATTAATAGAGCATTCTGTGCTGTAGTTTGTTGCTGGGATAGAAAGCCTCTCAGACATGCTAAACAGAAAGCTAATTTTTCTTTTTCTTTCTTTTTTGTTTCTTGGTCCAAGAACAGGATTCATACTTGGTACCTGATGCTTTTGCTCTTGGTGGTGATTTACCAACTGAATCACACGTCCAATTCCAGATCACTTGGTTCTTCATGGTGAGCCATGTAGTTCTAGGGAGAAAAAAAAGAGCAGAAAAGAACAGAAGGGTCAGAAAAATAAGACAGGAGAGAAGGTTTGTCAGAGTCCTGATACTGTAACTAGTTATCACAAACTTGGTGGCATAAAGCAACAGATATTGATTCCCATCAGATTATTGAAATCAATATTCTAAAATCAGTGTCTTCTTGTTTTGAGGTGCGCAGGGCTGCTCCTCCTGTCAACTCTAAAGAAGAATCTGTTCCTTTCTTCTTACAGTTTTATGACTTCCTTGTAGTCACATCATTTCAATATTTAAGTTTCGTATTTTTAAATCTCTTTCCTGTCTATCTGCACATCGTCTTCTCTGTGCTGACAGAATGTTTCCATACCCTACCCCATTATTTTTGTTTGTCAGTTGTGGGGTTTGAACTTGGGGCCACGCATGGTCCCTAAACCTCTTTGTGCTCAAATCTAATGCTTTACCACTTGAACCACTGCTCCACTTCTGGTTTTTGAGTGGTAAATGAGACAAAAGATTCTTGGGCTGGGAAGGTGGCTCAGTGGTAGAGCGCTTGCCTTGCATGCATGAGGTTCGATTCCTCAGCACCACATAAGCAAAAAGAAAAATGTCGGAAGTGGCACTGTGCCTCAAGTGGTAGAGTGCTAGCTTTGAGCTGAAGAGCTGAGGGACAGCGCCCAGGCCCCGAGTTCAGGCCCCATGACCGGACCTCCCCCAAAAAAAAAAAGTCTTATCAGGACTTTTATGCCTGGGCTGGCTATGAACCACTATCCTCAGATCTGAGCCTCCTGAGTAGGTAGGATTACAGGCTTGAGCCACTGCGACCTAGCTCACATGCTCCCTTAAAAAAAATGGCAGTACTGGGTCTTTAAATTTATGGCCTAATCAGTGCTAGAAAAGCACTGTAACACTTACCTTACAACCTCTAACCTTTAAGCTCTCTTTTTGTTAAAAGCTTGAGTTATAGCCATCTTCAGACTATGGTATTATTACCTTCTTTTTTTCAGTAGTTGGAATTACAGGCATGAACTATAATGCCCACCCCTTTTTGCTTTCTGAGGAGACATTTAACACTCATTAAGATAAAGTACAATCATAACTGCCCTTCAAAGAAGAAATAGTGGAAGATTTACTGATACACAGGATGGTTGATTACCCCAATATGATAATATCCCTTTGTCAAGATCCTTACCTTAATCCTATTTGTCATATTTTGGCAATAGTAAGTTAACACACATAAATTATTAAGAATTAATATGTGTGTTTTGGTGAGAGGATGGGCATTGTTTTAGCCTGAACGCAAAAAGAAGTGTTTCAGTGCACTAATATCAGTAAAGAAAGAGATCATTGAACTAATCCTAGATGGGTGAGCAGCCCTAGGCTTTAACAGGAATAGCTAAGATCAATTTTAAGCAGCATGTCTTACTGAGATAAAAACTATCTTGATCTCCCTGATTTGCAATGAAAACTGCTTCAAAAACAAAGCCTTGCAAAAAAAAAAAATAAGCTACAAGAATTCCACAGAGGGAGAAGAAATATCTGTCAGACATGACCAGGAGAGTTTTTATTCCTGGATATATTAAGACAGGACTTCCCATAGGATTTGAGATAGGAACTTGAGCTAATTTTGTGTCGATATCCAAGAACAATGTGGATAGCATTACATTACTGTGCCTTAAGCTAGCTTATTAACTGATTTTAACCCCATTCGCTTAAAACCCATTTCTTCTCAATATCATTAGTGTATACTTGCTTTAAGAGGAAGAGAGGAACTTTTGACAAACTGACTTTAGAGCTATACAAGTGCTGTGTGCATAATTCTGTCTGCCTTAAATCACACTGTCACATCTAAAATGCAAGACTTCTATTGTTAATGTTAATGTCCATCTACATCAGGGTTTGGGAGGATTATCAGTGGATAACCTGTAGGAGCAGGCTACAGAAAAAAATTACTTGCCATAGATAGAGCTGTCTACAAATGAGTTTCACATCTTTGTGAGGCAAGCGCTAGCACTTGAGCTATATACCCAGTCCTTTCACCTTAGTTTGCTTTCAACTAGTCCTGAGCTTCAGCTGTGCCCATCCTCAGACTCTAATCTGTAATCCTCCGTCGGTTCCCTTCTCCTGTGACTGTAATTACAGATATATAGTAGCTTGCCCAAGCATCCTTCCCTTTCTTACATATAGGCATATAATTGCATTTAAGTATTTGTTATAAGTTGTATGTTCTCAGATTACCATTTCTACAGATGTTCTAAAATGCCAAAAAAACAAACATTAAAAAAGGGGGGGCTGGGAAGGTGGCTCAGTGGTAGAGCACTTGCCTTGCATGCATGAGGACCTGGGTTCGATTCCTCAGCACCACATAAGCAGAAAAAGAAAAAAGCCGGAAGTGGCGGTGTGGCTCAAGTGGTAGAACGCTAGACTTGAGCTGAAGAGCTAAGGGACAGCGCCCAGGCCCAGAGTTCAGGCCCCACGACCAGACCCAAGAAAATAAAAAAATTAAAAAAAAAACGAGAAAATGAGAAGTAGCTTAGAGTGAAGTCAGGCCACCCTCGCAGAGCAGTCTAACATCAAAGTAGTTTGACCTCCAAAATGAGGATATACACACAAAAGGAGGCCGAGAAACCTGGAAAACTAGAAACATGGAGGGGAGAAGTTATTCCTACATCTTCAAGTACAGAGAATGTGGAGGAATTCCTTAAAATGACATGTTTCTCCGAGAATGTGAGGAACTAATTTGTGACTCATGCCGAGCAAAGCTTACTACCCTAGGACTGTGCCTGGATCCAGTTTTTCCTGACTGAAAAAGGGAAAAGCTACAGTGGGCAGCTTTTCTTCCTTTTCTGGATGGACAAGATTGAAGAATTTACCTAGGAACTACACTAGCCATTGGGAAGAGCCAACTTGACTTTTTTTGCACACCAAAAGGCTGCACTAGGTTTGTGAAAGTGCCAGAAGAGGGGTACATTTGTATTGGTTAAAATACAGACGGTCTTTGATGTTTTAAGTAGGTTGGATTGGACTAAAGTTATTTAAATAGCTTTTTTTAAAATGAGAACCCAATAGACTACGGGTCATCAAAAAGGTTTATTTTACTTTTTGTTCCAAAATTCCCCTCAGAATAATCAGAATATAAGTTTCAGGGCATTCATTTATGCAAAACAGATAAATTATTTATTTTAAGGACCATTAACAGGTAATTTTACTATGTCAAATATTAAAATTTAAGTAACGTATTAAATAACTTACAAATCAGTTTTTCATATGTTTTATAATCTGGTTTCTAATGCCCTCCTTCATTAGTCTCACATACACGTCATTTCACTGCTGATCATTCAAAATATGTTTACCTATGCCTGACCCTTGAAATTTTAAATGTGAATGATTATAAAATTACCTATTCATTCAATTATTCTTGGTTTTATCTAGTCATATATGATTTTTTAAAATATTTTAATTGATACAATTATTTTTTCTTGGTGTTTATATACAATCTACTTCAAACTGTAATGTCCTAATAATTTTCTAGCTAATCACCCATTTTTTTCTTCCACTCAGAAAATACTTGTATGTTATATGAAAAGAGTATTTTGTGATTTTTAAAGATATAAGTAATATTTGGGCTCTTTCTCTGGGAGAGTTACAAATAGATTAAAGGTTTTCAAAAGATATACTGAAAAAAATCAAAGTAAGAATTATTGTATGAACTACTATCATGCATGCTGTGGAATAAAATTATGAATCTAGTGTAAGTTTGTCTACAAATAGATTCATTGTTATAATGGCATATTTAACTATAGACAGCCAATGCCTTGAAATAGAAACAAAATTTATGCTATACATTATAAATTAAGGCCTCTTTACAAGTATTCTATTATCTCAATTAAGTCTTCTTCTTTTTTTATTGTGAAAATACTATACAGAGGGGTTAAAATTACATGGGCAAGGTAATGAGTACACTTCTTTATTCTTCCTTTTTTTCTTTTTTTGGGCTTGGGCACTGTCCCTGTGCTCTTCAGCTCAAGGTGAGGGCTCCACTGCTTGAGCCACAGCGCCACTTCTGGTTTCCTAGTGGTTAATTGGAGATAAGAGTCTCATGGACTTTCCTGCCTGGGCTGGCTTTGAGCCATGATCCTCAGATCTCAGCTTACTGAGGAGCTAGGATTGCAGGCATGAGCCACCAGCGCCCAGCTTATGAGTACATTTCTTATCAAGCATTGTTGCCTCCTCCTGTGACTCACATATATCAGAACCATACTAGATTTAAAAATGCAAAGATAAATACAATCCAGTCAATAAATTCAGAAATGATTTGACCTAAAGGAAATGGAGAATATCCTGGCAAACTATGTATAGGCAATCATGTACAGGTTTCCAAATCTGAAGTATCTGAGTAGTGCTCAAAACTATTGAGGAAACGCAACAAATTATGAAAGACATGAGAAAGACTTTGGAAAAACTATAAGAACTTTAAGTATAAACAGGCGCTGACTGTGCATGGGGAGTTAACCATTCTGCCATTCAGTGTGTCATATTATCAGAACAATACACACCTCAGGTGTTACTGACCCTACTTACACAAACCCTTGGTAGTATATAAAAAAGACACTCAGCTTACACTTAATTGTAAGCATTCTATTTTCAGTGGTAGCATTAGTAGACATGGAGTATGCTTTCCTTCTCATATGCTCAAGCTTATATAGTTTAAATTTTCTACAAATACTAAACAGAGATATCTTATTAGCTAACTAGAATTCCTTATTGCCTTGTCCACATTTGGAACACAGAGAAAGAGGACAGCATAAAAGCTGTCCACAGTCAAATATTAAAAATGGAAGCAAACTTTCCATCCCATTTATGTCTGATATTTGACTGGCATGTACAATGACTCAGTTAATTAAATTAGAACTTGTTTGGGTAAAGCTGAAGGGAAAAATATTAAGTATAAATATTTTCTTTCAGAAATCCATTATTGAGTAGATTTGGGGGGGGGGGAGGTTCTGGTCGTGGGGCCTGAAATCTGGGCCTGGGCGCTGTCCCTCAGCTCTTCAGCTCAAGGCTAGCACTCTACCACTTGAGCCACAGCACCACTTCCAGCTTTTTTCTTTTTGCTTATGTGGTGCTGAGGAATCGAACCCAGGGCCTCATGCATGCAAGGCAAGTGCTCTACCACTGAGCTACCTTCCCAGCCCCTATTGAGTAGATTTGTAAGTGACATTAATGCTAAGGTCACTGTCAATAATACCTGGAACTCAGATGTGAGTACATAGTATCAACAGGATTTTTTTTTAAAAATTATCTTTATTTGTACAAAGGAGTCATTAAACAAAGTAGTTAATGAATACAATGCTTCTTGAGCAATGTCACCCCTTTCAATATACTCACCCATTCCTTCCTCAACTTTATTAATTTTTTTAGAATATGCATTGAATTTTGGTGTGTATTCTCTCTCTCCTCTTCATTAGTAGCTTACTCTTTCATTGGCCCCACCCTTTTCAAGTACCCATTTACTGATATTTATTACTTTGATTTAACCTTTCTTAGGAACTGCACTATTGTGGCTTTACCATATGAAGAATGTGTGTGATTTTGATTCTCATGTAGCTATGCATGTGTCTGTGTGTATCTGCAAACCAGAATGTCCCTGGACTTCTTTATAATAAAGTAGGAAAGCTCTCAGATGCTGTCATTTTTGTTGTCATTATGAGATATAATGGCAAAAACAGTTGTAATGACCAAAAGGATTAAAAAGTGTGTAAATGGAGCCAAAGTTATCTAGAATATTTAGTGTTAAGCTTTTTTCCTAAAGTCCAGCCACCTGTGTATTGAGACTGTGCAGAAGTCAAATGCACCTGGCCCTTTACAAAAGGGCCTAAATAGCATGGTGGTTGGTTTTACTCGCCATTACAGACTCAGCAGAACTCTGTAAATGCAAAACAAAGCCACAGTTTAAGTAACAAATTTGTCAATAGGTAGTAAATCCAACAAAGTACTCATGGCAGGGAGGAAAGACCTCCAGACTTGATTCACTTCATCTAGTCACCTGGGGAATTAAATTTTGACCTTGAAACTGGTTTAAATATGAAAAGACTGGTAATGCTCCACAATACACAAACAATTTAAACAGGTTGATTACTTATACAATGAGCTTTCCTGAAGAGTGAAAACTAGATTCTTTCTACCAGTTGCAAAAATGGCTTACAAAAGTGACAGTAGTGTAAGGTGAATCATCTCAGAAGCCACATTTTGGAATATGAAACATTGGACTCTTTATTATTCAGTTAACAGGCAGCAGGTAGCCAGTTGTAGGTAGCCTGGGCTGGGAAGGTGGCTCAGTGGTGGAGAGCTTGCCTTGCATGCATGATGCCCTGGGTTCGATTCCTCAGCACCACATAAGCAAAAAGAAAAAAGCTGGAAGTGGCGCTGTGGCTCAAGTGGTAGAGCGCTCGCCTTGAGCTGAAGAGCTGAGGGACAGCGCCCAGGCCCAGAGTTCAGGCCCCACGACCGGACAGCCCCTCACCGCACCCCCCAAAAAAAGTCTGCATCCCCGAAATACACATAACATAGCTAGGAAACAGGCTAGAAAAAAATAAAGAACAAAAACCATACCAAGAAAGCCAATTCAGCTCCGATGGAGAGACAATCATGGAGACACAGGTGACAGGGCATAATGCGGCTAGGCTGGTCTAGGCCTAAATAGGGTCTGAGCAGGGGGCAGATACACAGGAAATTCCCAGTCTCCATGCACTGGACTGACAGGTTCAGTAACCTTTCAGCCAAGGGCCCACTCCTGTCTCTAGGATTCCGGCCACGCCCATCACCTGGTAGTTAGGTGATGGGTGGCAAGTAGTGGGTGGGGGCGTTTTCTTTCCCCAGCATGAAGACAAGAAGCCGGACCCTACCATCAATCATGTGGCCAATATGGCACCTGCCAGACCTGCCTCATTACTTCTGTATATGAGCGAGGTTGGTGAGTTGAAGGTAGCCCCCGCTCAGTCTGGAATTTAATTTTTTTTTCACTTTCAACATGCCAAAGGAGGAATAACCTAAGCTTGCTTGTTAACTTGCTCATTTCTGGAGCAGAAGGCAAAAGGGGCTCAAAATCTCTGACTAAAGTTGAAAATTAAGAATGGAGTCAGGCCTTGTTTGTGCTGGTGGCCTATAGCTAACATATGGAACCAACCCAGATGCTCCTCAGTAGATGAATGTATCAAGAAAATGTGGTACACACACACACACACACACACACACACACACACACACACACACACACACACATAATGGAATTCTATTCCTCCATCAGAAAGAATGACATCGCCCCATTTGTTAGGAAATGGAAAGATTTGGAAAAAAATTATATTAAGTGAAGTAAGCCAGGCCCAAAGAATCATAGGTCCCATGGTTTCCCTTATTTGCAATAACTACTACATGTATATGTAGGACAAGTAGAAAAGGTCAAAAGCTATGTACATATGACCATATAAGATGATGTTAAGTGAAATGAACCCCAAGATAGGGTTACAAAATAATTTTTTCTTTCTTGCATTGTTTCTAACATATCTAACTTGTGATTTTTTGTTTCTTTGTATGTTCCTCCCCCATGGTATAACACCTGTTTTCACTGTATTTGATGTTAGTGTCATGCGTCTTGTATATACACCTCTCTAATTTTCGGAGGGCAAGGAAAAAAACAAAATTCTTAAATAGGGATACAGGTTGACCCATTGTAACAATGAAATGTATAAGACACAATATTGAACTATGTTGAAAATGAACTTTACAACTTTGGGGGAGGTGGAAGGGAAGGGATCGTAGGGGAAAATCAAAGGAGGAGGCAACAATGCTCGAAAGGAAATGCACTCATTACGTTGCTCATGTAACTGTAACTCCTCTGTACAGCATTTTTACAATAAAAAAGTACCAAAAAATGGAGTCAGGTTCTATGTGGCTTTGTTATACAATGTGAGTGAGAGAGTGCTTAAGTGAGAGTCATAAGCCTATTAGAACCAAAGATCTGATTGAGAATATTACTGTATTTTCATCTGCACCCCGAATGAAGTATTGATTCATTAGGAGCCAAAGATTCTATAGAAATCACATGAGGAGTTATGAGTTAGACAAACCTTTATTCATACTCCTCATATTCTGTTATTTAGTGTGTGCCCTTGGGGAAGCATTCTTTAATTGTCCAGCTCCTCCCACCATATAAAATAAATTTTTTAAAGAACCATTAGGGGAAAAAACCAACAAATGTGTGCAAGCTTGTGAACTGTGTGGCATGTTTCTTGGCAAATGGTAATTGTTATTAATTCAACTTTCACCTCTTCTCCTTCACTGATTTAGTAACTCATGTTTACTTCTGAATGGAAATCTTGGCAATAGGAAGGTTTTCCTGGATAGCCATTCCCCAATTATTCACAAATGAGTTTATCCTCCTTGGGGATAAACTGATGCCGCAGGAGTTTCCTGGCTGGCATTTAAGCTGGCCAGAGTTCTTTATCCTGGGGTAAGTTCTGAGTCACACCAGATAATTTAATCACATACTAAATTGGATTGTTCAAGGTTGCTTTCTCTATGAGGAACTTTTAACCATAAAATACTATATTTTAACCTTTATGTTTATCATGAATTGATTATCGTTTAAACTATGAATTTTAGATGCTTACTATGTGCAGTGTTAGCACTCTATTCTATCAACAAACATACATTGTGTACATTGTGGAAAGTCATGGTGAACTAGGAAGCCTGATGGGACAGTAAGAAAATTAAAAGTAATTTAAAACATGTATATGAAATGAGGTAGAATATGTTATTTGTTAGTAAGCAGAACATATGCAACCATATCCAATGCCTTTACCCTACAACGTCAAAAGTAGCAAACTCATGTCTTTGAGCTTCTCTAATTTGTCCATTTCTTCCCATCATAAGGGCCATTTTAACTCCATCATTGATGCCCCAAATATATTGTCTGGCTTTACAATTTCAGGCAACATAAGTTGAGTTCAGTTTCCCTATCTACATCTCTATACTTGATAGGTTTTCCCAAATTTTACAACCACTCTTTCTACTTGTCAGGTATCCTGGAAATCTAAGGATTTACTGTCCATGAAGAGTAGCTCTCAAACATGACCGATGGGAAACTGCATCTAAGTTCTCCACTTTCTTCATTTCTTAGAGAAAATCACAGTGATCCATGCGCCTTTCATCATTTTAAAATGTACACTATGGGATAAAGCTCTCTTCCCCCAAAGTAATCTTCAGCTTTGCATCTTGCCATAGTTGGCTCTCATCTTTTTCTTTTTTTCTATTCACCTGACACAGTATCTTACTAATCACATGTGAGCTATTGCATTCACAAGCTTAATTTAGAGTTTGTGAGGAAAGCCAAATGAAAATTATCACCAGCAAAATTTAGGATTGCATTGATGAGGAATTAGGTAAGAATCGAGGTGTTATACATAGTCATCTGTATCTGACAGTAACTATGAAATACTTAGAGATATTTTTCCCTACTTGTAAGCCAATCAGCTAGCCAGTTGCATGTTTCATGGAACAGTACATGAGACACCTGAGTAGAAACAAGAGCTACAACAAGAAAGATAAAATTCATGCTGCTCTCTCCAGTTCTGCCCTCCCACCAGGTCACCTGAGAATGACACAGAGATGCCTAGAGGACTGAAGTAGATTCCTGTTATGATCAAGGAATTTTTCTGGCTTTATAGTGGCAGACAAGAAAGACTTTTCATTTTCTTCGCACCTCAAACACAACTCTAACAAATGTACTATGTGATTTCTTGTTTCTTTTGTGTGTTCTTCCCTCTATGGTGTATCCCCTGTTGTCACTGTATTTGATTTTGGTACCCTGGTATTGTATATGAGTTTATCTGAGTTAGGGAAGGGAAGGGGAACAACAGAATGGTGAGACAAAGGACAAGGGGGAACCAATGCAACAGCAGCGATATTCACAAGACATTTGTTTGGAAATGATCTGTACAACTTGTGGGGGGCTTGCTGGGGAGAGAAAGTAGAAGAAAAATGTGGGAGAGGTTAACAAATTTGACAGGAAATGTACTTACTACCGTACTTATATAACTGTATATCTCTGTATATCTCCTTGACAATAAAAATAAATAAAAAAGAAAAAGAACAGAATGTTACTTTACAGCTTGACCTGGTAAACACCCAGGGAGACTAAGGACCTACAAATTATTGCTTTTCACTGAAGTATCCTGATCTGACTTACATTCTTTTATTTGCTCTTTATATATTCATCACTAATAGAAGAGAAAGAACCAAATTGTGCCTTATTCTAATCTTGAGGGAGCATTTATGTTCTAGCTTAGCCTGTCCCTACCATGAGCTAGTTGCTATATTTTCCCTAAGTTGAAGGCATGAGTGGTCAATTCTAGATATTAAAATTCAATATCTCCAAGAAAGGAAACATAAACAAGCACTGTAAAAGTCTATGACAGGCCCTACTCAGTTTCTCACTTTTCCTAGTGGCAATTGGACTCTTATGATGAATGATGATGAATGATATGCTATACTATGGGAGAGAAGGTGAAGCACAAATAGAGAGAAAAAGCATAGAGCATAGACATTAAGATGTGAAAGGATTATGCTTTATCCAGTGAAGGGCAGTCAAGCCCCAGGAAGATTCACGAAAGGAAGGTAGTGACTGAAACTGGACTGGCAGCACAGTGGTTACTAGGTAATTAGGAGCCTGGAGTTATTTCATGTTTAATAAACAAATGTTAAGTGCACTCTTACTACATGCTATTTAAACAGAGTAAGTGACTCTCCTTAGAGCTCCAAATTTTTCCCTCCCCCATCCTCGCTAGGTAGCAGAATCGGCAGCATAGTGGCTAAAGCAAAATCAGTACTCTTTGCTATCTAGATGATGCTACCAAGAGCATTCCCTAAGATGATATTATTTATTGCAGTCAAGCACAAAAGGTACTGTTTTAAAGGTTTTTCTCTATTTCAGTATTATAGTTTAGTGAACGTGAGACTATCGTGGGAATAGGATGTGTGTAACCATGTATCAAGCTCATAATTCAAACTCTCAACCCCCAGTCCCACAGGTACAGTTTCTTAGCAGTATAACCTTAGACAAACTACATAATATGACTCTATTTCTACCTCTATAAGTGGAATCATATTTTAAATCCCTCATGCTTATTGTTCGCAGTTTTATCAGTGTACTGTAGTTGTAATGTTCTTATTAAATTTTCCATTTGAATATCAAAAACAAATTCTCACATCAACTTCTCACTGCTAAAGTAGTGCCAACTACTTTTCATTTGCATTTTAGAAGGTGGATCTCTGGTTAATATTAAAGAAAATTCTCATATATTTCTCAACAAGAGATAATACAATATCTTTGGTCAAATTACTCTCATGTCTCATGGTGGTTTGAAAGAGTTAACATTGTTTTGAAATAGTAGTAAGTGGCTGAAAAAAGTTTCCATTGAACGAAAAATAGTATTGAATTTAATTGCTAAGAAATATGAAACTTAGAACACTTGGTTCAATACCTGAGTATTTTTTCCAATATACTTTATTTTAATTGGAAAAGAAGAAGGATAAGTACGTGTAACACTGTACCCCAGGCATCTGCGGAACTTTTCTTGGCCAAATTCCAATCCAGAAGCCACAAAATACACCCTATTACATAAATTTAGGGCTTCCCCACTTGCTTGCACTTTGACACAAGTCACAAACAATGCTTGTGCCAACAATTACACAGCCTACTTTGTAGCTATAGCAATCTTGCTTCTTCCTCTCGGAGGTCCACTTAGTCATTCCTCATTTATCTTGCTTCCTGCTGGCCTGTTCACTTTGCCCAGGCCTTTAAGCCCTGGTACCCAATTCTTCTCCATAGAGCTCACTCTGTATAAATTGGCCACGAATCTCTGCACGTTGCAAAAGATTTCCTTTTACCATTCACAGCTGATGTGACTCTGCTTCTTCCAAGTCTTTTTTCTAAACCTTTGTCCTTTCTCTCTGCATTTGGAATTAATGTCAGATAATTCCCGGAGATGATAGAGATGATCCTCTAATTCAACTCAGTTATTTTACAAATGATGAAATGATCTCACATTACTTACATTTAGATTTGAATGTTTCTCATGAGAGTTTTTGCAGGAAAAAGTATAAATCAATTCAAAATGAAAAGCTAATTTCATTAAGGTTTCTACGGAAGTTAGTCTTCTCCTTAGTGATACATTGATTCTTAATAGTTTTATTTGCAGGAAAAAATGTCAGCTTTATCCCCTGAAGGAAATAATGATATTAATAACCAGTTGATCTGTACAGAGACTAGACTGTTCTTTCTGAATATGCAAGAGATCCTCTTTTAAAAATGTATTTACAACCTTTGTAAGAAATCATTAATTTATCTATATAAAATCATCTATATGAATTTATACTGGAATCTATTTCTTTTCTACTTGGTATCTTTGAAACTAGTTTTTTTTAAAACAATACTATAAAGTACACTCTGTTATATTTTACTACAAATGATAAATAATATTGTGGAATGAACAAATATGTAACTGTATTATATAAACAAATAAATTATGGATTATTTCTGGCTGTCTGGATTAGACTATTGAAAGAAAAATAAATTGTGAAAATTTCAGAAAATTTCATTAAAATAGAATTTATTTATTTATTTATTTATTTTGTTGGTCATAGAGCTTGAACTCTGGGTCTGGGAACAGACCCTCAGCTCTTCAGTTCAAAGCTAGCACTCTACCACTTGAGCCACAGTGCCACTTCCGGTTTTCTGAGTGGTTTATTGGAGATGAGAGTCTCACAGACTTTCCTGTCTGGGTTGGCTTTGAACCACAATGCTCAGATCTCAGTCTCCCAAATAGCTAGGATTACAGGTGTGAGCTACCAATGCCTGGCTTAGAATGTTTTTATACTTAAGACTAACAGTATCTCTAATTTTATCTTCCTTAAAGGCTGAGTATCTCAAAATAGTCACAGATAGTAAAAGTATTCAAGGCAATGTTGCATAGTGTGCCATTATCTAGGTGTGCTAAAAGCAAGTCTTAAGACATTTTAGGTACTAGTTCCTTGTGATGGGGCCCTTTTATAATACTATTTTTTTCTGTTTGTCTAACACTTGTGCAAGGTTCTGGTGACTGATGCCTTTAGAGCTATTTGGATAAATTATATGAGAAAATTACTTTCAACTCTTTCATTGGGGAAAAGAGTTGAAAATTTGGTTAAATACTTTGTCATGGTATCTTCTCTCTATGTGATTTAAAAAAATCCATCAATGTCTTCCCATGAGCAAGAAGACTTGAAAAGAAAAATAAGTTTTGTATGATACCATAGTTCAATTTAATTTCTTGATTCTCATTAGAAACCTTTCCTTAAGTACTTACTGAGTAAACAAACACAAATTACTTTATTAACTACTTCAGAGATTCATCCATTCTGGGAAATGAAGACCTTTCCAGTGAAATTTCCTATCCTCTTGTAATCAGCCACACTTCAGTCCTCTTTTCTTACAGTATCTAGTATAAAGTAACTTCTTTAATACTTTGAAAGAAATTTAGTCAAAACGTCTAGCAAGATTTCCTTTGTCCCTCTAATTTTTTTAATTTAATTTTATTTTCAAGGTGATGTACAAAGGGTTACAGTTACATATGTAAGGTAGTGAGTACATTTCTTGTTAAACTTTTAACCCTCCTCATTTTTCTCCCACTTTCCCTCCCCCCACACCCTCCTAAGTTTTACATTTCTTACTTATTCTCTTGTGAATGTCACTGCTGCATAGGTTCCCCTTTGTCCTTTGTCTTACATTTTGTTGTTCCCCTTCCCTTCCCTAATTCAGAACAACATATATACAATACTCAGGATACCAAAATCAAATACAGTGACAACTGGGGATAAATCATAGTAAGAAAACACAAAGAAGGAAGAAATCACATAGTATATTAAAAGAACAACAACAAAGAAAAATCTCTTGTGTTCATATCTAGGAATTCACTTCTCTTAGCATCATCCTATATGGTCATATGTGCATAGCTATTGAGCTATTCTGCTCATCTGCTAGTATTATCCTTGACATATACTAATTAGTACAAATGGGGGACACCATGGGATCTATGTTACTTTCGGTCTGGCTTCCTTCATTTAATATGATTTTTTTTCTCAATGCTTTCGTATTATTTTATTTGAAAATCCCTATCTGCCCTTGAAAATGGTCAACATGTACCACATAAGATACTTGTGCAGCCGGGCGCTGTTGGCTCACGCCTCTAATCCTAGCTACTCAGGAGGCTGAGATCTGAGGATCGCAGTTCAAAGCCAGCCCGGGCAGGAGAGACTGTGAGACTCCTATCTCCAATAAACCACCAGAAAACCGGAAGTGGCGCTGTAGCTCAAGTGGTAGAGCGCTCGCCATGAGCTGAAGAGCTGAGGGGCAGCGCCCAGGCCCAGAGTTCAAGCCCCACGACCGACAAAAAATAAAAATAAAAAGATACTTGAGAAGCAATTTATTCACAGTAGGATATAATATAAGTTGCAATGTTGTGGCTATTGTCTGAAAAATGTTATAAGTATTGTTTACTAATACAATAATAGAATCATCAGCAACCAAAAAATCATGAAAATCTTTATTTCAATGTTCTTGAATACATTGGAATAGAGCTTAATTTAAGGACTTTAAACCTGGTTTATGTCTTTTCTCATACATAGATCAGTAAGTGAATATTGGTGCATCACGTTGTTCTTTTCACCATGATATCTTATCCTTCATGACTCATAAATTTTTGAAAATGACATAGCCTCAATATGCATTTTTGTGCCTATAGTTTGAAGGAATATATAATTGTGAAAGGTCTTGTTTCACAGTAAAATTCTTCAATGCATAAGATGAACCTGAGATGGTGCACACATGCAGAGCTTACTAAAGCAACAAAGCATGGGAACTGCTTGGGAAATGACTAAGCTTTTGTAACTTTCCAAAAAGACCATGAGAATAATGTGATGTCAGGAAAATCAACCCTTAGATGTGTATTTTAATGTTTTTTTTCTTTCATGCATGTGTTTCTAACGCATTTATAAGATTATCTCTTTGTTGCTTTGTATGTCCCTCCCCCACAGTATAACCCCTGCTTTCACTATATTTGATGTCAGTATAACTTGTGGAGGAGATGGGGAAAAACCAGTTGTTAAAGGATACAGGTGGACCTGTTGCAACAATGAGAAGTACAAGTTGTCATGTCCAAAAGGAGCTTTACAATGTCGATGGGGGGGGGGGGAGGGAAGGGGAGGAAGGAGAAGGATTGGGATTGGGGGGAAGGGGGGAGGCTGGGAAGGGATGTGAAGGGTAAACAAAGGAGGAGGCTGCAATGCTTGGTAAGAAATGTACGCATTATCCTGCCCATGTAATTGTAACTCCTCTGTACAGTATGTTCACAAATTAAATTAAATTAAATTAAAAAAAAAGACCGTGAGAACAATATCCTCTTACAATTTACACTGGGAATCTATACATGTTCATCTTTGTACACCTATTTTCCAGCTTCATTGGAAATACTGCTCAACTTATTTAAACTTGGTTTATTTGCTGTATTATAATAAAAGAGCCTATTATAAGGGTACAAAAAAGTAAAATTTCAGATCTTGAAAGATCCAAATGTTTTGTAATGATCAATTACATTCAACACACATTCATACTTACACATATACACATACAAACAAATATACATGCAAATACATTCATATAAATACATTTACATACTCATACCTTTACATAGTCTCATAATCATGCTTTCATTAGTTTGGCCATAGTGTTGCATACATGTAATATTTTCACAATTCCCTGATGCTTTCAAGATATATTGTTCATTTTAACTTAGAAGTCACATAGGATTTAAATTGTTCCACATTAAGTTAGCTGATTAACAATGCAAAGTCACATTTTCATTGCTATAGAAACCATTGTACTCCCATACAAAGACTTGATTCATAGTATATACTTTTCTCCAAAAAAAGAGGAAAGGAAAAGAAACACCCAATAAATGATACAATGTATGTTTGACATGTATTTACTTGTATGGCAGTTAGCACTGGTAGATTTAGATTTATCTTCCATGAATACTCTATTTCTATATGTCGTTATACATTTGATTGTGATGACTTAGTCTATGTGAAAATGGTATTGGCTCATAGACAACTGTTAGGTCTCTTAACTATTTCCTGATGGGCTGATGTAAATAAGCCCATTTGTCTGCCAACATAATATGAAACAGAAGATGGAAAACAAAAACAATAACAAAGGAAAGTCACTAGAGATTTCTGGACATTGACTTGAGAA
Source organism: Dipodomys merriami (assembly GCF_024711535.1). Lineage (NCBI taxonomy): Eukaryota > Metazoa > Chordata > Mammalia > Rodentia > Heteromyidae > Dipodomys > Dipodomys merriami. Next base: position 93,642,872 of record NW_027203381.1, on the reverse strand, counting down.
AAACAAAATATTTTCTGATAAACTAAAACATTTCTCTGGTATAGAAAACATGCAAACTTTGAAAAATCATTTGCAATCATTTACGCATTTCTCAAGTTTCAGTATGTTGTTGAGGAATCTTGTTAGAACTTAACACTGAACTTATATCTTGATTATTTTCCACCAAGCATGCCTTCTTTCACATCCTAACAGTTTGCACTATCATTAGCTCATTTTCTAAAAAGTGAGTGATGGTGGATAAGCTATATGAAGAAGATACTCAAATACTCTTAAACTAAGTTCTAGGTGAATTCTTAGAATACGATAGTTTACTTGAGTAAAATAAACTAAGCACAATTATTTAGAGGCCCTCTTATAGTCAGAATTTATCTGAGCTTTTACTCTTATGAGTCTAGTTACTGAAAATAGAAAAACTAAACATCAGAGAAAAACTTCTTAGAATTCATAATTCGGCAGATGAAGTAAAGAAATAAAATTATGAATACTTCTTTTTAAAAATAAGATAAGAGCTAGGTTATGACTCTAGGTTATGACTCTAGCTAGGTTATGTAAAGCCAGTCAGCATGAGTCACTAAGTTCAATTCTCAATATAGGAAAATTACTATATATGCTGCAAGCAAATGCTGTTTAATGAGTTATGGATTACTTACTCAGAGGGATAGATAAAGCATTGCAAAGGCCCTAAATGTTACTGTGGAGTTAGAAATACACAAAATTCTTTGATAAGTTATTAGTCTTCTTTAGCTTCAGTTCACTTGTAGGTTAATCATGAATTTAGTATAAACCCAATCATCTGTACACTACTTTCCTGAATTGTGAGCATAAGCAAAGTACACTATAATGCATTACAAAGTTGTATTCAATGCCCCATAAACATAAAACAGTGACACTCTAGGTAGATTTGGGTGTGAGGAAGTAAATTACAACTCAATTGCAAGATTCTTAGATCTTAACAAGTGTTGGTATTAACCAGAAAATTAACATTAGCCACATGAAAGAAGACTGTCAGGATTTAGGACCTAATCCTATTCTGCTTCATACTCGCAGACTCAACCTTAGGATATGGTATACAAAAAGCAATGTTTTGGGTCAGGACAATGGTTTAAGTGGACCAATTTGCCACTGGACAAGTGTCCATGAAACAAAAATTCCAGGAATGGCAACTGGAATAAACTTTATATCACTCTCACAAGCTGTGTTGTCACATATGACTTCCCAATCATGAAAGGACAGGTATTTTGCTACTGTTTAGGATTTGTTGTGTGGTTTGAACTCAGGAATTATATTTGTTAGTCTGGTGCTAGACTCTTGTGCCAAGTTTTCCAATCCAGTTTGTTCGTTTGTTTTTGTTTTTGCTGTTTATTTCTGAAACTAGATCTCATTAACTTTTCTGCCTAGTACAGTGATCCCAAAGTAGGTACAATTACAGGCATGAGTCACCAATGTTCAGCTTTCCTACTTACATTTAAAATTTTTTATTATGTTTAATTAGTTGTACAATAGAGTTGCCATTGACCAAAACAGTTTATGAATACAATGGATCTTGATCAATGTTACCAATTTCCCTGTTAATTTTTATTAGTAATTTAAATTTGTGATTTTTAGTCACTTTAAATCTACCCAAATTGTTTTAAAATTACTTGAGAGTTAAACTGGAATTTCAGTGATTACTGTAGAGAATATTTTCTTTGTTTGTTTCTATAGTTGCTAGTGGTTCTTCAAATAATGTGGGTTGAATTTAAGTTTTACTTTTCAAAGACACTGTAAATAATGGACCCTAGTATAAATGTTCTTGTTCAGTAAGTTTGAAGTATGTCCCAGATATTCCCTTTCTGGTGCAGTGGATTATTATTCAATTTTTTAAAAAAGCTCAAGATATGAGAGCATTAGAGCCTACCTCATAATTTTGGAACTCTAATGGGCTTATGTGCACAAACACATGTATTATATATATATATATATATATATATATATATATATATACACATATATACACATATATGCATATGTATATACATAAATATATACATACATATATACATGTATGTGTGTGTTTATTGGTCTGTATATATATTTCAGAGAGAATATGAAGAACATTCACATTAATGACATGAGATATATACTAATCTTGCTAGGTTTTATTTTTAAGAAATACATGCTGTGCTTGCTCTGGAAGACAGATAATTCAAAAAAAGCATATGGAAGTATATTTTTCTCTTGAAATAACAAGTACAACAGAGGAGAAGGAAAGAATGGTTTTGATTAAGGATTTCAATTGTCTTATATATGTCAAGAACTTTCTTTCCTTTTCCCAAGTTTTAAGATGTTCCAAAACATTTGCTGAGGTTTTCTTTTCCCCTGTGTATTTTTTTGGATACTCTCTTGGGTCTTGAGAATCATTTCTCAATAGGATGTGATTAGGGCAACTCCAAAGCTGAAAATAAATAATAAACTTAAGTAAAGTCTCAGGAAACTGAATCAATGCTGAATGGAGATAGAACACAAGCAAAATTCATATGAGAAGCCAGGAATACAAGGTACTATAAGTCTTTTGGTAATATCAAAAACAATTACATACAGCACTTTGTCCAGGTGTTCATCTTCTTTAGAGAAAGGAAATAAAATGGTTCAAACTAAATTGTTTCCTTCGACATACAAAATATATCTTTGAAACTAGTAACCAAAAGCCATGTTGTTGTTGTTGTTGTTGTTGATGGTGGTTGTGGTGGTGGTTTGGTGGTAGTGTTGTATAGTATCTGTGTGTGTAGTGTTTGTGTCACAATAAGATTTTATTTTGTATTGTATTTTGTTTCCCATTTGTTTTAGACATGGTTCTACAGGAGAAAAAAGTGTAAGTGCTCTTCAAGAATTCGTTCTGTGCACACCATTCTTAAAGTTCAAATATGGGTGGGTATTTCCTTTCTCTCAGATAATAAGGCACAAGACACACTGCTGACTCACACCAGGAGAATAACATGCCAAGAATAATTCACTAATTGCTATTTCTTCTTTCTCATTTTTTTCTTTTTATGCCAGTACTAGGACTTGACCACAGGACCTCGGCACTGTCCCCGATCTCTTTTTCTCAACCACTTGAGCCACAGCTCGACTTCTACCTTTTTGGTGATTATTAAGAGACAAGAATCTTACGGACTTGCCTGCCTTTGTTGGCTTTGAACTGCGATTCTCAGATCTCAGTTTCCTGAATAGCTAGGATTATAGGAGTAAGCCTTCAGCACCAGGCTTCTTCCATATTTTTAGTGCTTGAAATATGAATGCGACACTTAACACTGACCCAACCATTTTGACCAATGGGACAGAAATGCATAAAGACAAGAGCTCTATAAAGCACAGATGATGGCATAAAGCTGGCAGCTAATCTTTATATTGCTGATCTCTATGTATCAAGTTAACAACTTTATATATTTTAAAACAAGTACTGCAATATTCATGATTTGTGCAAATAGATCAAAAGAAAGTTAAAATGTTAATTATGGAAACACTATATGGAAATACAATATGGAAATACAATAAAATATGCTATTGTTTTATCTCATACAGAAGCTGAGAGTTGTATCAATTTTGAAAACAACTATTATGTACATAGTTAAATGCAAACATATTCCTTGTATGAAGAATTGTTTATCCATTTATTTCAAAACAGAAGGTTTATGAATTTTTAAGGAAAGTATCACTCAATGTTAAATATTTGGGGATGGATAAAATAAGTGTACCTTATAATTGTAATATTACTTTATAGTGATCTAAAGTCCTAAAAACATTATTTTAAACAGATTCTATTTAAAAAATTTTATTTTGTGAATTATAATTGTAGTTCCTAGCTCATATAGTGATGCCTTTGTATGTATTCAAGTTGAAATTGTCTAGATTCTGTTTGAGCAATGTCTCAATTATAACCATAAGTATGTGAACAATTCTTATTTCCTTTTGAAATTAACTCAATATTTTAGTTAAGCCATATTTAATACATGATACAAACTTGACCACAACTTATTTTTAGGGCCAGGTTTAAGTATAACAATTTTAAACTCTGCCCCAAAACTTTATTATACCTGGAAAAGTAGGGAATAGCAGTAACTATGTTTAATCATGCTAGTTATTTTAAATATAATTGCACATTGTTACAAATAAAAATTGTATTCAGTTGAAATGGATCATGAATAAGTGGTTAAAATGAGTAATTATTTCCATTGTGTATGAAATAAATACGTAAACTTTATTATCAAATGAACAGTGCTGGGCTTCTAGCATAAGGAGTTTTTGTGACAATGCTTCTTAGAATTCTTTCTCTCTCTCTTTTTTTTTTTTTTTTGGTCAAAATAAAACCCTATACAGGGAACAAAAGAGCCAATGGCTTTCCTATCATCTTCCCCCTCATCCCTACTGTTTCTAATAACATACATCCAACATACTAGCAATCAAGCACATGTTCTTTCACTGTTGACTGATCTTAGAAGTCTGCTAATGGCTTAAGACGAAGGACAAGGGAACCACACATCAAGGGGCTCCTTTGTTGATGGTAGAGCCAGGGGTATATTTCCAATTTTCAGTTTGGTACTGTGGCTTTAGAAGTGGCACCTTTGCTTGATATCCACTTGATGCTATGCCATTAATCTACAAACTCAGGGGTCAACTCTCCTGACAATGTGTGAATGAGGAATCAAAGAAAAAGACTTTGTAGAAGTTAGTGAGGATAAAAACAGTTTGTTTCTCAGGTTTCATTTCTCAACTTCCAAAAATAAAATTAAAAAATAGCACTGTGAAAGAAAGCAAAGCATAGCATATGATGTATACATACATTCCATACAATCTATAGTCTTAACCTAAAAAATTAATTCCTGTCTTTCATAATGAATGAAACACTAGTCGGTTCTATGCTTTACAATTTGGAGTTTATCCAAGAACAATTACTTTCCAGATTGGCCTCACAAATTCTATTTCAAACTCTTACTTGGAGAAAAAGCTCTTGATATTTAAACATTTCCTATTATGAGTATGTGTTACTTGGGCTATAATAAAAGTTATCATTAAAATACAAATTATAAAATCTGATGAGGACATTCAAAAAGTTACTATTACAAAATTATAAAAGGTTTATGATAAAATAATGACATACTATTTTTCATAATGCTCATTTTGTGAAAAAACTCCTGCTGATTAATGAAAATGTTACATTAACAATGTACATTACAATAAAATATTCCCTTTTCTATAAACTGATTCTGATTGAAATTAATACCTTTGCTACTATAGCTCTGTTTGCAGTTAAGATTAATTATCATCTATAAAACATTCACTTTCTTAGAATACATATGTACATATACACGAAATATACGATATTTGCTACTTTTTCTTGTTTTGCTTTGATTGAGAACAAAGAGGAGCTAGGTGTGTCTCAAATGCTAGAGGGTCTGTTTATCAAGTGTAAAGTATGAATTTAAACTCCAGTATCTCCAAAAAGTATTAACTCAAATAAATAAAAAAGATTACGCGTTGCATACACATTTTTTTGCAAGTCTTGGGGTTAAATTCAGGGCCTGCACACTGTCCCTTAGCTTCTTTGCTCAAGGCTAGCACTCTACCTCTTGAGCCACAGCACCAGTTCTGGCTTTTTCTGTTTATGTGGTAAAGAATCTAACCCAGGGCTTCATGCATACTAGGCAAGCACTCTACCACTGTCACATTCCCAGCCCCCACTTAAATATATATATATGTATATTTAATAATGATTATATAATATAATAATATACTAATTGTATAATAATTATATATATATATATTTGGATGTTTGTGTGTGCTGGTTCTGGGACTGAACTCAAGGCCTGGGAATTATCTATGAGCTTTTTTGCTAAAGGCTAACACTCTTTTACTTGAGTCACAACTCCACTTCTTTTAGTGGTTAATTAAAGTAAGTCTCATAGTCTTTCCTGCCCAGGCAGGAATCAAACTGTAATCCTCAGTTCTTAGCCCCTTAGTAGTGAGGACTACAGGCATGAGCTGCTGGCACTGAGTGCATACATTTATCTTATACCTTATCAGTAGAATATTTACTCCTCAGAAAACTAGTAGAAATATATATCTATATATGCACATATAGATATATAGATATATACTCCAGCCAAACACACCATTAATTAAAATACTTTATATTAAAATTGATTTTTTATTGTAAAAATACCGTATAAAGGGGTTACAATTACATAGGCAAGATAATGAGTACATTTCTTATCAAGCATTGTTGCCTCCTCCTTTGTTTCCCATTCCTATCCCTTCCCATCTCTCCCAGCCTCAACCCCTCTTCCTCCCTCCCCTACCTGCCAAAGTTGTAAAGTTCGTTTTTCAACATAACGTCTTACACATCTCATTGTTGCAATGCATCCACCTTCCCTCCACAAATTATACCAACATCAAATACAGCGAAAACAGGGGTTATTCTGTGGGGGAGGGACTTACAAAGCAACAAATAAATATTTTGTAAATATGTTAGAAACAATAGCAAGAAAGAAAAAACATTTGCGTTCTTATCTTGGGGTTCATTTCGCCTAACATCAACTTATCTGACTGTTTCTGCTTGTCTCAGACATACACTAGTTATTGCAAATAAGGGAAACCATGGGACCTATGTTTCTTTGGGCCTGGCTTACTTCACTTACTATAATTTTCTCCAAGTCTTTCCATTTCCTTACAAATGGGCAATATCATTCTTTCTGATGGAGCATAGCCTTCCATTGTGTGTATATACCACATTTTCTTGATCCATTCATCTATTGAGGGGATAAAGACAAACAACTATCAATCAAGAATATCATACCCAGCTAAACTCTCCTTCATAACCGAAGGTCAAATAAAAACCTTCCATCTTCCATAGCAAAGAAAAACTGAACCAATATATCTCCACCAAACCAGACCTACAAAGATACTTAAAGATAGAAAACCAACTAGACCATAATAAAGGCCAAGAAACCACACCTAAACTGAGAAACAAATCCTCAAAGAAACAACTGCCCAATAAATAAGTGGGCTAAAGTCTTAAAGAGAAACTTCTCTGAAGAAGAAAGAAGGATGGCCAATAGACACATGAAGAAATGCTCAACATCCCTAGCCATAAAAGAAATGCAAATCAAAACAACATTAAATACCACCTCACTCCAGTTAGAATGGCAAAAATCAGGAACTCTAACAACAAGAGATGCTGGAGGGGATGTGGAAAGAAGGGAACCTTACTTCATTGTTGGTGGGAGTGTAAACTTGTTCAACCACTTTGGAAAGCAGTATGGAGGTTCCTCAAAAGACTTCACGTAGAGCTCCCCTATGACCCAGCAATTCCACTTTTGGGCATTTACCCAAATGTTTACAAACAAGACCACACTAAAGCTACCAGCACAACAATGTTTATTGCAGGATTATTTACCATAGCTAAGATATGGAACCAGCCCTGATGCCCCTCAGTAGATGAATGGATCAAGAAAATGTGGTATATATACAAAATGGAATTCTATGCCTCCATCAGAAAGAATGACATTGCCCCATTTGTTAGGAAATGGAAAAACTTGGAAAAAATTATATTAAGTGAAGTAAGCCAGGCCCAAAGAAACATAGGTCCCATGGTTTCCCTTATTTGCAATATCTAGTATATGTATGAGTCATGCGGAAAAGGTCAGATAATGTGATGTTAGGAAAATGAATCCTTAGATATGTATTTTAATGTTTTTTTCCTTTCATGCATTTGTTTCTAATGCATTTATAAGATTATCTCTTTGTAGCTTTGTATGTCCCTCCCCCACAGTATAACCTCTGCTTTCACTATATTTGATGTCAGTATAACTTGTAGAGGAGATGGGAAAAACAAGTCGTTTAAGGATTCAGGTGGACCTGTTGCAACAATGAGAAGTACAAGTTGTCATGTCGAAAACGAGCTTTACAATGTTGGTGCGGGGGGGGGGGGGGGAGAAGCGGGGATGATTGGGTGGGGGGGTGGGGGGGAGGCTGGGAAGTGATATGAAGGGTAAATAAAGGAGGAGGCTGCAATGCTTGATAAGAAATTTACACATTAACCTGCCCATGTAATTGTAACCCCTCTGTACAGTGTGTTCACAAAAAATTTAAAAAAAAATCCAATAACCATAGGAAGAACCCAGTTGTCACAGCCCTCAAGAAGGTGGATAACATGGCAGGAAATACCAAACACCTCTCAGTCCTAACTTTCAACATTAATGGACTTACTCTCCAATTAAGCAACATAGACTGTATAGTTGTATTAAAAACCAAGATCCTTCTATCTGCTGCCTTCAGGAGTGACACCTTGAGCATAAAAACAAACACTTTGAAAGTGAAAGGCTGAAACAAAATCTACCAAGCAAATGGCCCCATAAACCGGCGGGAGTTGCAATCCTAATATCTGATAAAATAGACTTAAAATTAAAATTGATTTTAAGTTTAAGATAAATTGGCATGCAGGTGTATATCTAAGTTTTGTATATGCAATATTGTGTAGAAACATGTACAATGAGATGCTCTATGTACATGGGTTATTTGTACCTGGCTTATGGTTACCTAATCATTCCATCAACTTTATTTTTGTTATGATTGCTTTTTCATGAACTTCTAGGTATAATAAGGAAATAACAAAACTATTACGTACAAATTTAGCAAATGTCATTAATATTTGAGTTAATATTTGCAGAGTGAGAAAATGCATAAAAATCTGTCAAATAAATTATGTCATAATATGTATGAAGAGCTATTAAATTAATGTCTGCTATGCAATAATTTATGCAAGCTCAATGAATGCTTGCTAACAAAAATCTTGTTGATGGAACATTGCCATTTTCATCAAAACCAAAACATGTGGGAAGACTGGGCTACCCAGTTCTCATAAGAATATCTACTACTTTTAATTCTTTTTTTAATTTAAAATTTTTATTTTTTGTGAACATACTGTACAGAGGGGTTACAATTACATGGGCAAGATAATGAGTACATTTCTTATCAAGCATTGCAGCCTCCTCCTTTGTTTACCCTTCACATCCCTTCCCAGCCTCCCCCCCACCCCTCCCCACCCCCGTCCCGCACTCAGTCCCGCCCCCCCCACCAAAGTTGTAAAGTTCGTTTTTGACATGACGACTTGTACTTCTCATAGGTGCGTCGGGTCCACCTGTATCCTTAAACGACTTGTTTTTCCCCATCTCCTCCACAAATTATACCTACATCAAATATAGTGAAAGCAGGGGTTGTACTGTGGGGGAGGGACATACAAAGCTACAAAGAAATAATCTTATAAATGAGTTAGAAACAAATGCATGAAAGAAATAAAACATTTAAATACTTATCTAAGGGTTCATTTTCCTAATATCACATTATCTGATCTTTCCTGCTTGACTCATACATATACTAGGTATTGCAAATAAGGGAAACCATGGGACCTTTGTTTCTTTGGGCTTGGCTTACTTCACTTAATATAATTTTTTCGCTGAGAAGGTGGCTCAGTGGTAGACTGCTTGCCTTGCATGCATGAGGCCATGGTTTCGATTCCTCAGCACCACATAAGCAAAAAGAAAAAAGCCGTTAGTGGCACTGTGGCTCAAGTGGTAGAGCGCTAGCCTTGAGCTGAAGAGCTGAGGGACAGCGCCCAGGCCCAGAGTTCAGGCCCCACGACCAGACCAAAAAAAAAAAAAAAATACTACCTTTAACTCTTACCCTTCGCAATTCATTTTAACTCTTTGCTTTCTAACATACATTTTTTAAGATAGTAGTTTCTTCGAAAATAATATTTTGAGTCAGACTATACATTTGCTCTTAAATAATATTTTATTTGCCCCAGTCCTCGGGCTTGAACTCAGAGCTTGAACACTGTCTTTGAGCTTCTTTTTCTCTACTACTTGATCCACAGCACCACTTCTGGCCTTTTCTGTTTATGTGGTACTGACGAATCAAACCCAGGGCTTCATGTGTACTAGGCAAGCAGTCTACCACTACACCACGTTCCCAGCCACTAAATAATATTTTAAAATGTTTACAAAGCAAAAAAATATGAAGGCAAAAATATGAGGCAAAAAAATACCAATATACTTTATGCAAAAAGTGTGCATTCAGCATGAAATCTGATATAATATAAGTTATCTTAAGCAAATCCAATATTACTGTATTTGAGAGAAAGGTGGGTATGATTAGGGAAAAAAATAAAGGGAAGCATCATGTCATTTCTTTGGATAGGGAAGAATAACTGTGTTATAGCCACCAAATAAAGTTTCTGTGTCAGGTTCAAATGCAGCAGTTTACCCAGGAAATGGCTGTTTCTTAGCTCCTGAAGAGTTAACCTTTGTCTTTTCTTGGCTTGTAATAATGCCTCATGGTGGACTGTACCTCATCTTGAATGCTATTGAGTCTTTTCCTTTAAATGATGTCTCCAAATTCTGTATCCCGCCCCCCTTCCTGCCACTTCTCTCTGTCTGTGATACTTACAGCAGTTAGATTTTAATCCAGAAATCCAAAAGCACTGTAAGTTTTAATAAATGAATGTTACAATGAGACGTATGTTGAAAAATAAAGGGGATGTAGTTGGGAGGTGGAAGGGAAGGGATGGTAGTGGAAAAACAAAGGAAGAGGCAACAATGCTTGATAGGAAATTACTCATTACCTTGCTCATGTAACTGAAACCCCTCTGTACATTATTTTTTTACAATGAAAAACTTATTAAAAATAAATGAACGATAAAAGATTCAAATGCTACATTGTTGATAAAGGAACTTATTTTTTAGAAAAGAGAGGATATGACAAATTAACTTAGACTAGAGGACCAAAGAATGAAGACAAAATTTCAAGTATAAGATTCAAGATTACCAGATGTGAGCTCAGCCAGACTGAAGGGTAGAAACTGGAGCCCATACATTTTGCCTTATATATTTCTTCATAACTAAGTGATGTCATAAAAGACAAAGGGAAAATGTGAAAAACATTACTGATTTTCCATCTCATTCACCTTTCATTTACCAAATCCAATGTGAATCACAAACACCATTGATTAGGAAAGGACAGCAAGTGAATCTGAGAAGTAAAATAGGTCTGGCCACCCCTATCAAATGGAGGTTCCCTATGAACATTTTTCTCTTGAAAATCAGATATATGGGTTCAAATGCTTTTGTGATATTTTTATATTATATTTTATATTATATTTATATATTTTTATATTCTACTTAATATAAAAATATCAACCTTTGCTTACTCCCATGTAGTTATATACACTAGCATAACAATCAGAATACTGGCTTGTATTATCCTGATACCCTAGAAACTATCACTTATCACCATTGTTCAAGTACTCAAAAGTTTGATGATGCCGTCTAGTTCATATGAGTATTTGGTTTGGGTTTTGCTTGTCTGTATATTTTGTACATTTTTAAAATGTATTTTGTTATTGTAGAGGTAATATAAAGAGGGGTTAGCTACATAAGTAAGGTAATAAGTACCTTTCTTGTGGAAATTATTACCCCCTCCTTCATTTTTCCTCTCACTTCCTCTCCCCTTCTAATCCCCCCAAGGTGTACAGATCATTTCCAACATATTGTCTTGTGAATATTGCTGTTGGATTCGTTTCTCCTTTGTCCTTTGTCTTACTATTTTGTTGTTCCCCTTCCCTTCCCTAATTCAGATAAACTTACATATGATACCAGGGTACCAAAGTTGTGTTTTGCTTTTCTGAGAATGGGTCTTGCTATATTTCCCAGGCTCAAGGAATCTTCCTGTCTTAGCCTTAGCCTCAACTAGCTTTCCTATATGTCTCACTTGTAGAACATTCTGCTAATCTACACCTTTACAAACACCTCTCTAGTCTATATCACCATTATATTTACCCTGAATTACTTTAAGATTAACGAAACAAAGAGTAAGGTAAAGATTTCCTATTCATCTCACAACCACACATGCAAAGCTTCCTCAATTGTCAGTGTCCCACAAATAATGGTGCATTTACTCTAATTGGTTGACATACCTTGGTATATCATTATCATCTGAAGTGTCTAGTTTATGTTAGGATTCATTTTTAATATTGTAGATTCTGTGGACTTGTGAAAATATATAAGGATATGTGTTAACATCATTATATCATATAGAATATTTTCATTACCCTAATATTATTGAGTGCCCTACTTTCTTATTCTTCCCTGCCACCAACCCCTGCCACTATTAATCTTTGAACAGTCTCTAGAATGTTGACTTTTTCCAAATGATATAACTTTGTTCCCCACTAGGATTTGATCTAAATCTAATATTTAGACCTTCAATTTGCAGGGCATGAACATATGTACAGAGTACATGTTTGGTAAATATTTCTTCAATGAGGTGTTCTTTGCACTTAATTATCTTATATTAATCATGGTGGAGCAAATAATAGTTGTTTTTTAGCACTGTATATCACAAAGGCTCTATATCGCAAAGGTGTTCTTTGTAACATGTATTTTCATCTTTTTCTACTCACTGCAGCCTTTACATTAGGCAAGTACTGAAGGTGAGTGTATTTAACCTGTTCTTACCTGCCTGTTTCTCATACTGTATTATAGGCATTCCCACTGCTGAAAGAAAGATGAAAATGTCTCATGAATTCTTTATGCGAGTATTTGCCATTTAACTTTTAACTACGTATTGCATATGGTGTTGAAGAATGGATATATAAGAGAAAAACAAGATAATCAAATTTCTTGCCTAATTTCTCAAGGAGATTGTTAGTCAATTGAGTCTGAAAAATAGTTAAGTTATTCTAGATACCTTCTCAAAGTCCTTACTGTACCAGTATCAAATTAATTGAGGTATAGGAGTGACACAGACATGACAGCACTAAGAAGTCCTAGGTTTTTAGCATAATGCTTGACACTGATAAACTCTGAGCATGTTTCTCACTTGCAAGGTTGGTCTACTTTGTCCTCCATATGATGTGTTGAATCAATTCACAGCATTAGGATAGTCCTCAATGGGTCATTTGGTCCCAGTGTTAGAGCCAGTTTGATTGTCACTTCTACTAACTCACCTCCTATTGAGACTCCTCCTATTTGATACATTAGTATCAAAGTTGGCAGCCAGTACCAAAGTTGGCTGTTCAGCTTTGGCCCAACACACCAGACAGAAGAGGACTGACATGCATCTGGGTAAATGGAGAATGGATCTCCTTGAGGGTCCTTGAATGATGCTATGTCGGTTCACAATTATTGTTTTACATTTTTGTATCTCTAAAAGCAAGATCTATATCTTTAATTTTTGACATTTCAATCACATTACAGGAAATTAAATGAACAAAAGAATATTAAATAAAATACTAAGTATCATACCAGATGCTTTTTCAGTTGTACAACTTTGTGAAACACATTTTCACAACTTCTTTTAAATCCTCATATCAACAGATGAGAAAATAAATGACCCACAGACAGAGTTAAGTCATTAGACCATATATAATTCATGAAAAGAAAATTGAGATTTTAATATAGTCAGATTTCATTACCATTATACATAATAACATTGCATTACAGTTATAGAATGAATTAGTGGATGCATCTTTAGAACTCAGTACTTAATGGAAGTTAAATACTTGAGCTGTAACTCAAGGAGGATTCATCTTCATGCTCTGCAATTGGGTGGATTTGAATGTATTGTCTCAACCTTCCGGAAATCTGTCTTCATCCCTAAGATGTGAATACGTAATACATTCTCTATTTTTAGGATTATATGAGATAATTTAGACACCAAAGAAAGCAGCCAACTGGTTGTATTAGTAAAAGCAATAAATAAATAAATAATTGTGTCATATTTCCAAATCAGGCTATTCTACCGTAAAATAAATACTTCAGTAGCTTAAAATAAATTTTATTTCTTGTGCATGATACATCAAACTCAGTTTACCAAATAAAACTTCATATCATTAAAAGAGTAAAAGGCAAAGAAGGAAACACTATGGATACTTTTAAGTATCCATTCCCTTAAAATGATATATGTCATTTCTACTCAGGTATCTGAGTCAAAGTGTATCACACAGCCATATCTTTCATCAAAAGCTTCAGGGAAGTTTCAGTCCTACTAAGCACTTTGTAGAAAAAAATGACTGTGAATTGTTATTAAATTTATCACAATAATGAGAAAATATTTGAAATATTTATATTTGTTGTCACTGTTTTTTTAGTGCTCATGTATTTGAACTGTAGGTATATGTCCTCTGTTCAGTGGAATTTAGAGATCAGGTTTGTTTGTTTTTTTTTTTTTTTTTTTTTTTTTTTTTTTTTTTGTCGTTCGTGGGGCTTGAACTCTGGGCCTGGGCGCTGTCCCTCAGCTCTTCAGCTCAAGGCGAGCACTCTACCACTTGAGCTACAGTGCCACTTCCAGAGATCAGGTTTTGAGTCATTCCCTTCAGAATATTAAAGTTCAGTTGAATGAAAGCTAGGATATTCCAATGCTTTAAAATGTTGATAATAAAATGATGAAGACTTACATTTGTAAATTTGATGTTGATTATATAATATAAATTGCAAGGATGATTATATAAATGCAATAACATTGAGTCACATAAAGAGCTACACAATTCTAAAGAAAGACTTAGACAAATGACATGCCAAGTAAATTTACTTGATGCACGTGCATGGAGAAAGATAAAAAGGTGAGAAAGTCAAAGTGAAACAAAGAGTTAGGGAGGAAAAGATAACAGGCAAAATAATGTGAAAGTGGCTAATTATCAGAATTCAGTCTGCATTGAAATGTGGAAGTTTTTGGAAAACAGACCCAAGTTTCATTGAGGACACTGAACAACCTAATAATGGCCTTGTACTTTAGTCCTTTGGAACTCAAGAAACAACGTAAATTAACATCTTGGGCACAGGTGATCAGACATAGATAATGCAGATCGAGGTATGTAATCATTATCCTCTCTCCTGAAGCAAAATAGGAAGAAGTTTCTTGATACAAGAGTAGCGAGATGAATTTTCTCTAAAAGTACCAGAAAACAAGTTGGAATGGAAAGAAAATATTACCAAGCTAGATTTAAAAGACAAGGTAACTGTAGACCACATAAGAACGCAGACTGGCCCAGGACATTTGTTAAGAAGAGCATAAAAAATATGTTCACAGGGTGCCTTCTTAAACAAGAAGAGGTAACTGGTAATATTACATGGGGATTTGAAAATGATTGGAGTTTAATGAAGAAATGGGTTTGACTTCCAAAATATGGCTTAGAGGTATCAATGTAAATTCCACATGGATGTGTTTAGTGTTTAGAGATATTGGCATAGAGATACTATAAAAAAGAGAAATGTGAAAAGCAAATCAAAACCCAATGAATGAGAGATGATGTACAGAAGTGGAGAGGAAATTAAGTAAACAAGCTGGGCACCATGGCATTTGGTGATTTTGTTTCTTTGTTTATTTCATATTGGAAGAACAGTGAAACCAACTTGAAGTAAAAATATAAATAAATAAAAAAGACTTGTGGAGTAGATTGGAGATGACAAAGTTAAATACATATTCAAGGAATCTGGCCAAAAGAGAAATATGCTCACATTACTTCCAGCCCTAAACCTTGCAGTCACTTCCAATATTCCTCCAAATAAAACATAAAGTTCTAGTCACTGTCTACAAGCCTTAGGATCATGTGACTCTGAACTCATTCCCTGCTCCTCATGGTTTGCTTCAGCAAAAGATTCCCATGGTTCCTTAAATAAAACACAGAGCTTTTGCTCTGTCTCTGCCCTTTACATTTGCAATTGCTCTAATTTCCCCAGGTATTCATATGACCCTCCATTGATAATTTTTTCTAATAAATATCACATGAAAAGGTAAACTTCTTGACACCCTCAATGGAAATTGCCTATTTACTTACTTATTGTAAGCCAATATGTTAAACATGTATATATTTTGCTACGGCAGTTCCTTGTGCTTAAGTCCAGAATGTAAGAGACAGTATAGAGATTTCTCTGCTTGGATAATGCTTTATTCTGAGCTCCCAGAATAATGTCTGACATTAGACAGGCCTTCTTTTTTTTTTTTTTCTTGTCAGTTCTGGGGCTTGAACTCAGGCTGGGCACTGTCCCTGAGTGCTTTGCTCGAGGCTAGTGCTCTACCTCTTTGATCCATAGATCCACTTCCAATTTTCTGGTGGTTAATTGAAGATGACAGTCTCATGGACTTTCCTGCCCAAACTGGCTTTAGATCACGATCTTCAGATCTCAGCTTCCTGGGTAGGTGGGATTACAGGCATGAGCCACCAGCACCTGGCAAAAATTTCATTTTTTAATGAAAATATTATAGTTCCCCCATATAATCTACTCAAAATAGAGGATGAATTCTTTTTTCATCTATTTTTTTCATCTGTAATTGGCTGAAATAATGTATCTAATACATGTATCTAATATGTTGTGTGCATGTGTAAATGTACATCTATATAAATTACATGTTTAATATTGAACACAAAATTACTTGGCTTTAGTTTTCTTAGAATTATCTAATTGTCTTGTAAATCTCTAGTAGTCTCCTCTTTAGAGACTAAATTTTCTTCTTTATTCCTGGAATATATCATCATTTGTTAAGAGAAAAAGTTATTTCAGTTTTAATGAGATAGACCAGAGCTACTTTACTATACATTGTCATTTCTTTGTCACTTCTGCCATTAGATAGCAAGTGTTAACATTTGCTACCTGTACATTGGAAGGAAAATGAACTTACAACAATGAACATAAAAATTACTCATGATTTCACTACCCAGTGTAATCACATAGTACTTTTCTTATTGTGTTTTTTCTGCACAATTTCTCTGTAAATGTATCTAGTTTTTGAAGTGCTCCAGTTAATAATGTGTATAATTATACAGCCTGAACTTACAATATTCACATTTTAATAATTAGCTCTTATCTAGATAGTTAAATGCTTGTAGATAAAAGAATTTTAATAGCTACTCAGTATTCTACATGTCATTTAATTAACTACTGCTGTATTTGGGATTTTAGTTTTTGTTTTGTTATAAATATTACAAAATCATTTCTATCCAGATTCTTCTATATTTCAGGGCATCATTTGAATTGCTATTATATTTTTATGTTTTTCACCTTTCCTGTTTAAAAGCTCGCCATTGTAACCATTATTAGAAATTTGCTATTAAACTAATGTATCAGCCAGAAAGCAATACTTACAACTATACTTACACTGATCCCAGTAACTCCAGTAGCTGTATTTTTGACAGTTATTGTCTCAGTCAAGCATTACAGTTGTTACTTCTCATGATTTGGTGTTTTAATACTATTGGTATAGTACATTTGTTAAACTTAGTTAAGCTAAAAGAAATAAATGTTTGATACCCATGTTCTGGGTTATGCTAAGTTAGGAAAAGCATTATAGTTGGTATTTATATCATATTTTTAATCAACGTTACATAATTTTCATTGAAAATAGTGGGCACTACTATCATTCAAATCATCATTTTGATATTGGGTGTAACTTTGAAAATTATTTTACTTAAACTTAAGTAGAATTTGTTTTTGTTTCAAAATATTCCCTGATAGTATTAAAGCTGACATTTTACATCTTTCAGGATCCACTGACTATAACTGGATATTTATAAATGGAATACAGCTTTTTAAAGGTTTTCTTTCTCGCTGGGCAGAGATCTTCTCCCCCGTTCATTTCAGGAGATCTTTTTGTTATTCTTGTTCCAGGAACCTAAGTGCTCCTGAGTGGAAGATAATGTGGACTGAGAGAAGAGAACAAAGTAGGATAAATTTCACATGGTTCTATTTGCGATTCATCAATGGTATCTGCTGATGTTTGAAGCAGAAAGAATTGCTTAAAATGCAGACTTTTTGCTGTTCCTACCACAATCGATATTGCATATCTTTCATACTTTAAAAGCTGATTTTACTGTAAATCTTCTAGCATTCTTTAGGTGATAAATGGCAGGCTTTTAGGGACCAGATCATTTCAACTCACGTGGCAACTATATTTCTAAGATTACCATTTGTGTGAAACAAACTAGACCTTGTTTCTGATGTAAGAGCTAGAAAAAGGGGGAGAAATATATGCTGAAATCTTACCATTTCTGCTGACATACCATAGAATAACACTTTAGTTGCTTCTTATTGGCAACTAAAATATCTTTCTCAAAACATTTTTGGATAAAAGAGTCTTTCAAAAGTATGATATTTTTCTCTTTTCTCTTTTTACTTTCTACCATAAGGCATATGAAGAAAGCTTATTAAATCCTATATATTTTTCCAGTGGGAAAACTCTATAACCAGCTGAAATCTCCAATAAGCAAAAGAATATCATGTGAAAAAACATGAAAATTCAGTGACCTTTGGAAAATGGTACAAAATTCCACTGACATCGCCTCAAACCTACACTGGTCAATGGACAACGAATGTGAATTTTGCCAGACTTGTAATTAGTGAAAAAATAATGGAAACTAAACTGTAGCTTGATCAGTAAGTCAAGAAAAAACTGAAGCGCACTATCTTTTAAAACTGGGATCAACTGCACCTAAAATAAATTCAAATTTCAAATGTTAAGAGTCTTTCTCAGTTTTTCCAAAGGTAGAAAAGTTCATTAGCTTAAAAAGGCATTGACTTTTGTTTAATCTGTTCTATCCATACCTAGGTTATTTACAAGAGACATTTGGAGTTGGAAATGGTTTTGCATTTGATTATTATAGAGACCAGTGTTTGCAGCATCAAATATGATGTTTTATGACTGGCATTGAGAGGAGGAGATATAAAAATTTAAGGGAATGTCATTATAGAAAGCACCTTGTCTCAATGATAGCAAAGGATTCAAATGAAAGTGATCAGGATGAGGGGATATCTGTCTTACAGCACTTGTTTAGAATGTGTGAGGCTAAGGTTTGATATGCAGTATTTGATAAAAAAAATACAAGCCTTGGTAGATTCAGGGGAAAACTCAAGCGTATCATTCCTTAAATAGGCAAAACCAAAGTTCAACAAAATAAACACAAGACAAGTGTTTGAAAGGGGTAGGGTGGAGTCAAGGGGAGTGGAGAAGATAAATGAAGAGAAGAAGGGGGGAGGGGGAGGGAGATTAGATAAAAAAATTCAATGAATATCCTACAAAATTAAGAAAAGTGAGGGGATTGGGTTAGCAAGATGTGTGAGAATGTTGAAAGGGGTGACACTGATCAAGATTTCATTGTATTTGCAAACTGCTTTGTTGGATAATAACTCCTTTGTACATCTACTTTAAAATGATGTAAAATACAAAAAGCTACAAACCATCAAATAAAATTTAAAAAATGATTTAGAGAAGGATATGAAGATAATAAAATGAAGGAAGAATAATTTTTTCCACAAATGATGTTAAGGTGACTGTATATCCACATGCAAAATAATCCTCATGTCCTTGAATTAGGCAATGATTTTTTTTTAACTGAGAGTACTCAGTATTAAACACAGGACCTTGAGCTGACACCACAGGTGCTTTATTTCGTAAGCTTCCACATTTTTGATTACTTTTGAGGTAGGGTCTTGCTTTCTGTCTGGTCCTGCCCGGGGGAATGGGTCCTTTTCTTGTGCTTCCTTCCTGTGTCATTGAGCCTGACAGATAAGTTCCAAGCAACCCAGCCATTTTCTTCTTCCTAGTATCACAGCTATTCCTAAAACTGTATCCACCCATTAAAGAAGGTGAAGTCTCATTAACTATTAGGGCCTAGCTTGACTAAAACCATAATTTTCTGATCCCATCCTCCCAGATAGCTTGAATTAGAGCCTGAGCTACCATGCTTGACTTATATTTTCTTTGATGTCAAATACCAAACAAAATTCCTAAGAAATAAAAAATAGCTAAATTGGCATTCAAAATTCCAATAACATCTTTCTCTTGAAAATGATAACATTTAAAAAAGGGGTCATTCCAGTTTCTAATGACTCATATCTGTATTCCTAGCTACTTAGCAGGCAGAGAATAAGAGGATGGAAATTCAAGGCTAGCCCATACAAAATATTTTCAAGACCCCATTTCAATCAATCTAGCCATGATGGTGCATGTCTTCATTCCAGCTCAGCAGAAAGCATAAATAGGGAGATCAAATGAGATCTTTTCTCAAAAATAACTGGAACAAAAATGGCCGGTTGCATAATTTATAGGGTAGAGCACCTGCCTGGCAAGCATGAAAACCTACATTCAAACTCAAGTGCTGAGAGAGAGAGACAAATACAGAGACAGAGAGACAGAGAGAAATAGCCCTCATGATAGAAGACAATATTAATATATCTGACAATGATGAGTATTAAAATATATGCATAATTACCACTTAAGAAAAATGTAAATAACCCACCTTAAAAATAAGCAAGGGATTTTAGTAAACATTTTGTCACAGAAGATATATAAAGGTCTCATAAGCACATAAAATGTATTCATTGCTACTAACCATTAGGAAAGCATGAATCAATCACATAATGAGATAAAATTTCATACACATTATGATAGCTAAAATTTAAAAAAAACATGAAGAATAACAGGTTTTGGGAAGGCTGTTACAAATGAAAACTTTCAGATATTGCTGGAGATTTAACAGCCTATTTTGGAAAAAAATCTCCCAATTCCCCATAGAGTTAATCATAGAAGTCAATCAAGCCTAGCACTCTTTCTAATGAATATACACCAAAAAATATCTAGAAAAAACTTGTGCATGAATACTTCTAGTAGTATTACTCACAGTCTCTTTAAAGTGCAAACAAGCCCAATGTTGAATAACAGATATACAAAATGTGGTCAAACACAATAAAAAAATCATTTGTTAATAAAAAGAAATGAAATATTAAATAGACCACAGCATGAAAGAATACAAAAATTATTAGGATAAATGAAAAAGTCACAAAAGAAAAATGAAAAGTCAGTCACACTAAAAATATGATTTTATCTTTTTGGTAATTTATAGAGTGATAAAATATATTATTGATGGTTGGGCACTGGTGGCTCACACCTGTAATCCTAGCTACTCAGTAAGGTGAGATATGAGGATCAGGGTTCAAAGCCAGCCTGGGGCAGGAAAAGTCCTTGAGACTCTTATTTCCAATAAACCACCAGAAAACCGGAAGTGGCACTGTAGCTCAAGTGGTACAGGGCTAGCCTTGAGCTGAAGAGCTGAGAAACAGCTCCCAGGCCCAGAGTCCAAGCCCCATGATTGACTATATGTGTGTGTGTGTGTGTGTGTGTGTGTGTGTGTGTGTGTGTGTGTGTGTAGATCAATAGATAGATAGATGGCCTAGAGCTGAGTTGGGATTGTTTCATTGGAAAGTGACTAGTAATAAAGTTTCTTCTTGAAGTTATTAATACTTCCAAAATTTAGATTTTGGTAATGATTACACAAATCTATGATATATAAAACTATGAAATGTGTTAAAGTATTGATATAGGAAAACCATCATGTTTTCCAAGTAAATGTCATAATTACAAAATAAACTCTTTGAGAGAAAATTGGCATGGAATCCTTTGTTAGAAGTCAGTCCAAGTTCAAACTTAGACCCCATAACCTCCTTTGGATCCCAAAGGACCTGTTATGTCACAAGTGAACCATTATCAGCCTTTTCAATTGATAGTTGACACTACCTTGGGCAAGTTGCAAATGGAAAGCCCTGATGTGTTACACTAAGACTGAAACCTTTGAAGTTTTCATGAAGCAAGACTCATGATACAGAGAATTGTCCTCAGCAAGGATCATGATATAGACATTTGTCTATAGACAGCAGTGCATTTTTTCCTCAATAATTGGAGGGATTCCTGCATTCTTTCCTTTTTGAAGAACAGGAGAAAACCCTTAGTGTCTTCATGTCCTTCTTGATAAGGTGAGGGAAAAAAATGCTTTTGTTTTCTAATTTTCATAAGGAAAAGGAAAAAAAGATTTCCAGCTGAGAATTTGAACTACATGCTACCTGTCATCATAGAAGCATCCAATGTTTATGTGACCTTGGCAAACAGCAATTTTATTTCCTTGATAATTTAATTATATTTCAATGTTGAGGGTTGGGGTTCTTTTTAAGGGAATATTTTCGGGTTCATTGCCCTCATGAATGGGTTAACGTGCCCATCACAGAATGATCTCCTTAGTAAGAAGTAAAAGCACACAAGAATAATATTAGCTATAATGACTATTATTCCAGCATAAGCATTATAATAGGTAGCAACTAGAGGTCTATCAATAATTCCCTGTGTCTGAACAACAGAAAATATTGCAAAGAAGTTTGAGGAAAAATTCTGAGGGAGGATAGAAACAATGCCCACCTTGATTGGATCATAGGTGGATCTATCAAAATTCTTCCCATTTCCGCTTTAAGTGGATACAATTGAATGAGAATTGTGATCCACTAAAGATGACTTTAAATAACAAAGTCACAAATTGTCATGTAAAGCGTAATATTTCCTCAAGGCTAATTATGTATGTAACCATAAAAATTATTTTTAAATGTTAGCAGCAAATTTGAATATTTTTATCAACTTAACACACAAATGAGTTCTGGTTTATTTGTATTGACCACATAAGCAGAAAGATCTGGAAGCACTTGGCTTTTGGCTCAAGTGGTAGAGCATTAGCCTTGAGCTGAAGAGCTCAGGGACAGCAACCAGGGCCAGAGATCAGATCCCATGACTGACAAAAAAGAAATTACATTCTTAGTTTTAACTAATCTTTTGTGTTTTCTTCTCTAAGAATTCTGGGATAGTGAAATTTTACTTTGTCACTTGCACATATCTGAGTTTCTGGATTGCAGGCACCAAATGACATTACTATATTTTTAAGTGGTTAGTGATAATGTATATAATTTCTTTTACATTTGCAAAGCAGTTCTCTTTTTAAATTGTTTATTCAGATGAGATAATTCTAATAACTCTGGAATAACATCTAAAGCTTATGACCTAATTCCCATCACCACATCAATACACTCAAATCAACTGAGTCTATAAATTTTTCTTTTATCTTTCACCTCTAGACTTATCATTTCATAATTCTTAGTGCTATATTTGTAATAATACAAAATTATTTGTTTTGATGTTCACTATCAAATAATGATTTATAGCATATGATTACATTCACATGTTGCTTCAAGGAAAACAGAAAAAAATATTGGTATCAACAGTCTACTGCAGACATCCAAGCAATTTTCCACCTTTGCTCTTGTGTCACTTTGAAGTTCATTTCCCTGGACCAAGTTATTAACTAGCTACAATGAGCTTGTAGGTTCTGATCAAGAGTGACAATTTTCTCTTGTTTTACCAAATAAAATGCCAATGTTTTTAATAATATAGCAGTGTTCAGTTTTCTTAGATCCTGCATGAACAACTAAAAACAGTAACAAATCCTATCTATGTTGTAGTTTTTCTAGAAATGTAAACATATGATATAATTTAATTCATAAATTTGATGCAGTAATGAATTAATAATAAAAGCTTATAAACATGGGTGAAATGCAGGAACATACAGTAATTTCCCCTCACTTAGCTATCCAGCAACCAGCAGACTCCAAAATTTAAAATTCAGAGCATCAAATTTCTGGACTTTTGAAGCCCATGGAGTTCATTATCAAACTCCTGTCTGTAGGAAATCAATATAAGTCAAAGCCACTGAGATAGCTGATAAATTTCAAAGTAGAGAGGATTTCTATATTTGCCAAATTTACATAGTACCAGATTGACTCTTATTTACAACCATTATTTGAACAGAAAAACAACACAAAGACAATATATTGCTCCATATAAATCACCAATCCAATATACCTATTGATCTTTAACTGTGGCCTGTTTACTAATTATCTTCAGAGAGTTCTGTCTGTCTTCCACAGAAACATTTATCCTTGCCCTCCCTTCCAGTTGTTGCTTGTCTTTGTTTAATTATCTTGTCTCCCTTCCTTTAGAAGTCATTCTTGAATAGATACTAAGAGACCACTATGACATTTATTGGCCTTTCTCCCAAACTAAGCAGTGTTATGACTTTACACAAGAGCCACAGATGCAAAATATGTTTCAGGAAGACCTCCTGGAAATGTATTTAAAAAAAGAGAGAGATCAATCAAGAATTTCTGAATTGCTTTTAGAAGCTCATATTTCAGAGTAAGTTTCTGGAAAGGGACAAATAATCATGTAAATTGTGTCATTTGCTTAAAACTACATTTACTCTATTTCTCTAAGAGCTTAACCTTTTTTGAGTGTAGTTATAATTAAGTAAAAATATCTACTGGAAGATTTTGAGTATAGAGTACTTATATCAACATTTTTCTTTTCATTAGTTCTTTCTCCGCTCCCCACCCCCGCCATTTATCCTATTGTAATATAACCTGGTAAAGTCTGTTTTAAGATTCTGAACTCCTAAGATTTCTTTTAACATCTCTTCAGTGTAGTAAGCCATACTGAACACCATTCACTGCCCCCTCCCTTCCCACACACCCTCTAAGACTTCAGTACCTCAAAGCAGAGAAGCATCTCAGGGAATAAGGACTCATTTTTCTAAGCTGAAAAACCACTATAAAATTCAGAAACTGTCAGGCTGAATTCTGTTTTCAATTCAACTAGAAAGCTTTTCTCACACAAAGTTGGTCCTGTTGATCCTTAAATTCTTGAATAACTAAATATATATGTAAACAAAAACAAAAGGGACAAAATTTATTTTTTTTAGTTTAAAAAATATCCATTTTATTTTCAAAATTCTCTCCTGTGAGGACAGATAAAATGGCTCTAGCCAGGTGCCTGTGGCTCACACCTGTCATCCTAGCTACTCAGGAGGCTGAGATCTGACGATCATGGTTGGAATCCATCCCCAGCAGAAAAGTTTCCTTGTGACTCTTTTCTTCAATTAACCATTCAAAAATGGGAAGTGGTGTTGTGGTGTAAACTGGTAGAACATTAGCCTTGAGCAAAATTGCTCAGGGACAACACCTAGGCCCTCAGTTCAAGTCCTGTGACCAACCAAAAAAAAATGGCTATAAAAGAATGCACAGTTAATGGATAAGAGAAACAAACTAAACACTTAGAACTAGTGTAATAAGCACAGAGCAATGTCAGTCATCTTGTAGAATGCTGCCTTCTATAGTCTGTGCTTCCCTAGAGGAAAAATAAGGGTGTAAGT
This sequence comes from Dipodomys merriami, assembly GCF_024711535.1. NCBI lineage: Eukaryota > Metazoa > Chordata > Mammalia > Rodentia > Heteromyidae > Dipodomys > Dipodomys merriami. The sequence continues at coordinate 93,617,770 of NW_027203381.1, read as the reverse complement.
CTCACCCCTTTCAACCTTGCTCTCTCTACTTCTCATTTGTTATATCTGCTTCAGACTACACTGAGATATTTTGTGTTTAAAAAAATAGCGATAGTTTTCTGATTAGATGATAAATGTAATATATAACAATACATACCCATCATTATTCTGGTATAATACAGAATATTTTACTGAGATAAGATCCTCTGCTTCTACACACCAATTCAAGTGTTATAAAGAAACATCTCAAAATTGAAATCTGGCTGAATATGATCATCTATATCTATAGCTATAGATAATACAGATAATTCATATACAATTGTGAATATTCTTTGTACAAGAATGTGGCTTGGATTTCTCAGTAAACAATGTTTAGCTTGTTGGAAGCTTAACACTAGAAGGATATTGCCTTTCTATTTGGCAGACAAAAATAAACAAATATAAAAATAAAAATAATATTTCCATTCAAACTAGAAGTATATACATAAAATAATCTTTTTTTTTGGGGGGGGGGTCGGTCGTGGGGCCTGAACTCTGGGCGTGGGCGCTGTCCCTCAGCTCTTCAGCTCAAGGCTAGCGCTCTACCACTTGAGCCACAGCGCCACTTCAGGCTTTTTTCTTTTTGCTTATGTGGTGCTGAGGAATTGAACCCAGGACCTCATGCATGCAAGGCAAGAGCTCTACCACTGAGCCACCTTCCCAGCCCATAAAATAATCTTGTAGATGGATTTTTTCCATTATTTTTTAAACTATAACTTTGTTTTTCTTCCACCACTGTGTAAACCCAATTTATCATGAACAGTAATAATAATACCATGAAGACTGTTAAATAAATTAAGAAAATATGGGTAAAAGTTTTGCTATTTATTTATTGATTGCTTTTGGAATAATTTTTTTATTATCTCTCTAGGGCCAATAATTCATGTAAATTCCCTTTGAATATTTAGGCAGCTAATCATCTACATTCTTAAGTGCATAAAAAGTTACTACTGTAACCTTCTATCTAAACCTCAGTAAATACATAAATTTATTCAAGTATAGTGGAATAAATCTTACTGTTATGTTACTAATTCCTATGGCTACATTTCTGTACTATATTAAAATTCTTGAAAATAAAAACTGAAGATGCTGGCATTAGGGACTAAAAGATTGAATTCTGGCATAAAATGAATTTTACACATGATAAAACATAATGAATTCCAGTTATAGTTCAAATATGAACTGTAGACCTACTATGTATCACACATTCTTCTGGGTGTTGGAAACAAATCCATAAACAAAGTAGACTACATCTTGGTTCTCCTGGCACTATATTCCATTTGCTTAAATACATGAGATATGAGAAAAGGTTGTCTTTGGGCAGGCTCAGACTTTGGTCAGAAAGAATTTATGAGTCCTCTTAGAATTCATTGCTTTCCTTTATATTCTTCTGTTTCTAAGAGTGTAGTATGGTAGATTTCACTGGACAAATCATAAGACAATATGGCATTTTCTTTTATTTTTGTACATTAGTGGAACCAAGGATTTTCTCTTTTTTTTTTTTTTGTCAATCAGGGGGCTTGAACTCTGGGCCTGGGCATGGTCCCTCAGCTCTTCAGCTCAAGGCTAGAGCTCTACCACTTGAGCCACAGTGCCACATCCAGCTTTTTCTGTTTATGTGGCACTGAGGAATTGAATCCATGGCCTCAAGCAGTCTACCACTGAGCAACCTTCCCTGCCCGGAACCAAGGATTTTCATGTGATAGTTCCACAGCATGCACATAAACTGCTTTCACCAAATCCACCCATTCTATTTGCTTTTTCATTCCTCCTATTCACCATATGTTTTTTTTCAATTTTATGGGTCTTATCATTCAATTTTTATACAGTCTTATTCACCTTTTGCCTTCTTTCCTCTTACTAGTTCAACCTTTCCCTCCTAACATGCCATTAAAGCCTTTGCACATCACAATAAACAATTCCCAGAATGAGGAGTCAACCTATCTACAGAACACAGAAATCTTAGCCCACTGTTAATGAGTCAAAGGTTTAATATTCAGAATATTTAAGTTTTGATGTATCACAAGTATAACACTGATTTAGAGAATTGTTAAACAAAAACATCACTAATTATTCTGGACAGTATTCAAATCTCTAACATGAAATTTATTGAAAATACAGCTAAGCACTTTAACTCATGTCTGCAATATCATTTAGGAAGATTGTGATCTGAGATCTGCTACCCTGGGAAACATGAGACTACATGAAAATTAGAGTTTTGGATCAGTAACAGAAATTATGTTTATTAAAAAATTAGACTTTTTAAAAATCAGTTTTTCTTAGCTCTGCATTTTTTCCTTTCAAGAATACCATACTTGCAGAGTTTTCTATATCTAATTAAATATAATATCATGTCCATTTCAAAAATTCTGGGTAAGTCATCAGTACTGATGTGTACAGGTGTCATTTCACAGGAATGACGAGTACTTTGCCCAGAAAAAAAGTGATTGTGGCATTTGTTTTTCTTTCTATCTTTCTTGAAGTTGTACACCATTAGTTAAAGTATGAAGACAAATATATTGATGTTTTCATGATTTCTGATTCACAAAAATACTACTACCATATGTGCTGTATTCGTCTTCCTGATGTCTGTCCCTTCACTACATATTTTAGTGATTCTGCTTCTTTTATTGTCAATTTTATCATATGCCCTTGGCCTTCAAAGTAAATTTTACTAGACAAATACTTTAAAGAGAATACTCTTTGACAGTCTTATCATAAATGTTATGTCCATGTCATTTTGATTAAATATCTTAGTAGAAAATTTAATGAGAAATACTGTCTATAGGAGAATGATGAAGAAAATGTTCCAGGTCTCTCAACTCAACACTTTTTAGGGTGGAGATGAATGGATTTCTCTGGAATATGAGTCAAATGTGACACCTTTCCCTGATTCTCAGGTGTATGATAAACATCTTGTGTCCAGGTTTGATATAGTGTACACAAAGGTTATGTGATGGGATAAAACACATGAGTGCTTGTACATATACACATATAAATCTTTTTAATTACTACCAATTAGAAAATTAGTTAAACTACACCAAAAAAGAACAATCTATGCTAATTACTGGGATGGTCTTTATGTCAATGACCTGTCAGGCATTCATGTCAAAACCTTAATCTTCAACTGTGGTGGCTGCTGCCTCTTTCGCGCCCTCTAGTGGGGGCGCTGGTCTATAGCCGTGTCCCAGACCTTGAGTTTAACAAGAAAAATCTTTCCCTGAAACCTGGCTAAGAGTACTTGCATTTGATGTTATTACTTTATTTGTTTAGATATAATTGTGCCTTCAACAGACAGAATTCCTGCATATGAACTCGACTTACTAATTTATTCCAGCTTTTGTACTCTAAAATGAATGTTTTAAATAACTGAAGTTGAAAATTTTAGAAAAAGGTCCGCATTTTTACTTGTGGCGTTACCCAGACACGTGCTTTAAAAATAATTCCTGTATATCTGAGTGCTTAAACTAAAGAAATAATAAAGGTAGCGAAGTCACTATGAAATAATATGAAATAAAGAAATAATAAAGGTAGCGAAGTAATCACTATGACATGAGCATTTTTAATCCTTGCATCATTATAATTAAGAAATACTATGCAAAAATGTAATCAGTTTTGCAAAACAAAACAAAAGGAAATTGTCACTATAAGTGTAATGATCTGAAGTTCCTTTTCATCTTGATTTGCTTTTCAAACTGCATTATTATTCAGTTCTAATTATCGCTAAGATACATTTTTTTTAATTTTTATTGTGAAAATACTGTACAGAGGGGCTACAATTACATGAGCAAGGCAATGAGTACATTTCTTATCAAGCATTGTTGCCTCCTCCTTTTTTTCGCCTTCCCATCCCTTCCCATCCTCCCCCCCACCCCCCCAACCCCCCCACTCTCCCCTACCCCCACCCTGCTCCACCCCCAGCACCAAAGTTGTATCCCTATTTAAACAATTTGTTTTTTCCCTTCCCCTCCATAAATTATACCAACATCAAATACAGTGAAAACAGGGGTTATACCGTGGGGGAGCGACATACAAAGCAACAAAGAAATCGTCTTATAAATATGTTATAAACAATAGCAAGAAAGAAAAACCATTGAGTCCTTATCTTGCGGTTCATTTCATCTAACATCAACTTACCTGAGCATTTCTGCTTGTCTCAGCAAATAAAAATAACATTGAGATACTACCTCAATTAGAATGGCTATAATCAAGAACTCTAATTAAACAACAGAGGCTGGAGGGAATGTAGACAGAAGAGAACCCTACTGCATTGTTGGTGGGAGTGTAAACTTGTTCAACCACTTTGGAAAGCAGTATGGAGGTTCCTCAAAAGACTTCACATAGAACTCCCCTATGACCCAGCAATCCCACTTTTGGGCATTTACCCAAATGATCACAAACAAGACCATAATAAAGCTACCAGCACAACTATGTTTATTGCAGCATTATTTACCATAGCTAAGATATGGAACCAACCCAGATGCCCCTCAGTAGATGAATGGATCAAGAAAATGTGGTATATATACACAATGGAATTCTATGCCTCCATCAGAAAGAATGACATTGCCCCATTTGTTAGGAAATGGAAAGACTTGGAAAAAATTATGTTAAGTGAAGTAAGCCAGGCCCAAAGATACATAGGTCCCATGGTTTCCCTTATTTACAATAACTAGTATATGTCTAAGATACAATTTTTAAAGGAAATGTATTTAAATATATAAAAACTCAGAGTGAAGAAAATAGCTTTAGGTTTAAATTAGGTAATATTAAGAGGATAAAGATGATTGGAAGGAGGTGACCTGTCACATTTTAAATTATTTGTCATCATTTACCCATGTATTGACACATGGCATAGCCCCAAAGACAAATTGAAAGAGCAGGTGAGGTTGTTTGGGCAGTAAGTGGAAAGTGGAGCATCCATGGCAAAGCACTAATGTTCAACATTGTTCATTATGAGGTCTCTATAACTTAATATGGGATATTTTCTCAGCTCCTAGCTGAAATTAATGACAAGAGTTAGACAGGCACATAATCAGTTAATTTTTCTATATTGAGTGACACCATTTTATGTTCAGACTTAAGACAAAATTGAAGACACATATTGTCAACTTCCACTACTGTCACACCTGCGATAATCTTTTACCAACTTTCTCTTGATGTGAAAAACTAGTTTCAATGAACCTAGATATTTATCTGTGTAGTCAGTATGAATGTTATCCGTGTGTTATCTGTCAAGGCCTGCCCAAAACTTTCCTTTCAGCTGAAAAGCCTTACTGCTATTATTTGTTTTACCATATGGCAATGCAGTAACAAAAGTGCCATTTCAATTTATCATAAGGTAAACAAAAATGTATATTGGCTTTTCTACCTTTAGATAAAATTCCTAAAACTTGTATATATATAGTTCTTTTTGTTTTGATCATAAGTTTTTTTTAATAGTATTACATGTTTGTTAAACCTTCACAATCTCCTTCAAATTTGGTTTCCTAATACATATGTATAGGTTGATGAAGCAATTGTCAAAATATCATTTTAATGTGTTTGATATATCTGAAACAAAATAAAATCAATTATTATAAATTAACAGTCTAGACAATTTCTTCTAGAAAACCTAAGTATTTTGCTATTAGAGAACTTAAAATATTGGGCTGAGTGTCCTTACATTTGAAATGATCTCAACAATAAAGACCAGAAAATGATTTTTAAAAAATATGTACAAGAATGATTTATATGATAGTGACAGGACCTCACATTACTTACTGATTGCTTGGTTTTGAATACCAGCTTTACACAATCTATTTTATTGGAGGAATAGATTTCCCTCAGAGCATACAGGGAAATTTGTTTGAGCCACTGAGTGCTTATACTTAAAATGTTCAACTGAAATCTACGTATCTATATATAGATGTACATATATGTACATATTCTAGCACTTTGCCCTGCAACATGTTTTCAGACTTGCAGTAGACACAATCTAGGAGCTTTATGAAGACACAACCTAGGAGCTTTATGACAAATGCTGAACTCCAGGCCCTACCCCACATTCTGTATTTTAACAAAGCCAATGCTGGAAAACACTAAGGGGAAATGTAGCAATATGGTATGTTATATGTAGGTGTAAATATGAATGAACATGTACGTGAAGGCATGTGTGCATATATTTGGATTTATAAGGATCAGCAGTCAGTTTAAACTCTGCCATCACTCACATACACCACCAATCCCCAATGCTCTTGAATTTGCTCAGTGCTTTGGGATATTTTCTTTAGCTTTAATATTTTCTTTAGATAGATAGACAATCTTGGTGTTGACCAAAAAACTGATCAAGAAGACAATCTTGGTGTTGACCAAAAAACTGATCAAGAAGGGATAGTGGTAGCCAAGTTGGTTCTAGCCAATGAAAAACATGTTTCACAGGTAATTATAAAAGTTGATATAAGAATGTATTTTAAGTAGCACTGGCCAATTTTACAAATCACATGTAAGATCTATTGTTTTTCTGCTTTTTTTTGAGCGCTTTAGAAAAAGTTGGATAAAACCTTTCTAATATATGGTTCACATTTTAAATTACTTCAAACATGCTAATGGGTGTATTGATTACATAAACTTGCTTGTTTATGTTCAAGATGTATTAGTTCAGGGGTTACAATTAAAATAACACAAGTTAAAACATATACCACTCTACAACTGCATTGAAATTGAAATCAAATTCAGTAATAGTCGTCAAACGTGCTATTCTTTAAGAAGCTTTCCCAGTTTATGCTAGCTTCTAGTCACCTAAAAGCAATTTGGCAGCAAAGATTTCCTATAGATTTTTCTGTAAATATTGTTTCCAATATTTAATTTGTATAATGGCAAATTCATCAAAATACTTTCCCTATCATTGCTTTTTTGCTGTGTAAACATGATGAGATCACTAATATTTTATTCTATCTCTAGCAAATGGTAGGCTCTAAAGTATTTCCTAGCTAAAAAATCAAATTTTCTAGGGAAATATCCCCAACCTTGCGGTCTTTCCACAAGAAAAAATGCCATTGTGTTTCTAATTTTGATCATAAAACCTTGTTTTTGGTTGATTGTCTCCTTCCCAGTGTTTTCATCTTTCCTATATGCTCTTTGACTGACCATCTTCATGATTTGTATTGTAATGCTCCAGTGTGTCATGATAAATACAGCTTTCTTCTATCTTCTGAATGTTTTCATTTGACCAGAATTGTATTCTGGGTCCTCATTTCCCCTTACTACTTGTGATGATTCTGGAAAATGTAATTTTACTTTGCTGGCTTAGTGATGCCAGTAATTTCCAAATGTGCAGTTTGGGACATGACTTTCCACTGGTCTTCTGATTTTATATCCAGCCTGTGGATTGGTTATCAGTGCTTGGATCCCAATGTGTCCTGAAGAGAACTTGCTATTTTTGTATACTTCCATATTCCAAATGTGAGCTATCATTTTTTTTTTATTTTGGTCAATGAACTGTAGTGAAAACCTCTCTATTTTATTATACTATCATCAGGACTTGTTCTTCCTCTTTTCCAAGCTTGTCTTTATTAAGCTTACCTTTGCAAGGGCAGTGAATTTGTTGCTTCAAATTTCTCACTTTTCCACTAATACCTTTTTGATATCCAGTTTGTAGTCTGAATAAACACTTTTACCATGAAGATAATCCAATAATCATTCAATAATCCAGTAATCATGGGGTGTATATGGGTGCATGCATATATATTCCATATATATATGAATATGAATAGCTATGTATATGTATATATGTACATGTATATGAATGTTTTATACATATGCCCATATAATGTGTATATACAAATAAATTAATTTATGATAATTATATATTAAATTAAATTTTACAAATAATTTATATTGGAATGTATTACTGTACCATGCCCAGACAAATTGTAGAAATAGTCACAATAATTAAGATATTGAGCTGACTGAGACATGTATAATAAATGAACAGACTTTCAAAATGTGACATATATGTGATATATGATATATGTGCATATATATATATATATATATATATATATATATATATATATATATGCTTTTTCATTTGTGGAAACATGGACCAAACTGGAAGGCATTATGCTGAGTGACATATGCCAGGCTCGGAAGACAAGTCCCTCATATTGTCCTTCATTTGTGGGAGGTAAAAATGCCGATCCCATGCAAGTAGATGGTAGTATAGCAGCCACTGGAGGCTGGGTAGGAAGAAGATGGTGGGAATCCCGAGAGGAAGAACAGTGGGCATGGAAACACAGCTAGCGGGCCGATGCTGTCCTACATCACTCCATGGTAAACATAATACATGACAACTAACTGAACATTTCCAAAAGAATCTTCCCAACACCCAGCAACAGGAAGCATTGCAGAGAGAGAAATGGGAAACCAATTTGATCATTATACATTATAAATGTAATATAACCCTGTACCCCATAATTCAGTCTATAAGTAAGCATACACATTATCTGCCAATTATAAAGTAGAAATAATATGAGTTAAAGGCCAGCCTAAAATACATGGCAAAACTCTGTCTAAATAAACAAACAAAAGAATTTTCAAGACATTAAGAAAAATCAAAGAAAGATAAAGTACCTATGGGAGACATTTGAAGTTATAAGAGCTCCAACTTGTATAAAAATCAGTTATGGCCTGGGAATACATTGCACACAGTAATGAATGTCTCAAATGTGACTCCCTATACCTAGACATACCAAACAGGAAGATTTTCTATGGTCTCAGAACCACTCTGAACGGTGATGAAGAAGGTCCAGGCCAATGAACAGAAGGCAATGAATAGCTATAGTAGAATTTAGCTACAGTAATAGTGGGAAGAGGAAAGGAAGGGCTCAAAGAGTGAGGGAAGTACATGCCGTGAAAGTTACCAAGCTCTGTCATTACTTTCAATCAGTATCTTACTGAATATTTGTGCATGCACTGTTTACTTCATATGGCTTGCAATAATAATAAAGCTGATTTCTAATAAACACTTTGATAGTTCTTGTTTCTTCTCTATATCTTTCTAGATTTTAAGTATTGGTGCATGCTCATTTTATTCTTGGTCAACTGATCTTCCTGCCATCAGTTTTCTCACATGACTCTAACTGCTTCTATCTTTCTTAACTCATAGCTTCATAATAACTCCAGGCAAGGTCTTTGTGGCCTAACAGTTCATTCAGTCAATCTGATTAAAGCACAATGTATACATGATTGAAATACGAACTGCTCTTAATGTGTCAAATTCTATTCTAAACCTCATAGAAGTCTCCTATCTTCCCCAAAAGGATAGGATCTCTGATTTTCTGAACTTAGAACTAAGAATGACTGATGCTAAGTGCTTACATCTATAGTCCTAGCTACTCAGGAGGCTGAGATCTGGGTACTGCAATTCAAGCCACCGCAGGCAGAATAATCAGTGAGAGGCCTATCTCCAATTAACCACCAAACAAAGCTGGAAGTGGAGCTGTGGCTCAAGTGGTGAAGTGCTAGCCTTGAGTAAAAGAGCTCAGGGACAGAGCCCATGACCAGAATTCAAGTCCCAGAACTGCAAAATAAATGAAATGAAATGAAATTTTTAAAAATGTGTGACTAAGCCAGGGAAGCCATTACAACTTATTGGATTCAAGAACCTTACTGGTAACCCTTGCAGGTTATTTGTTTGTTATCCTAGTGAAAGGGGTGCTAATTGGTAGCAAGACTTCCAATTGATATGTTCTTCTTGTTTTATGGTCCCCATTCTCTCTTCTTAGCTTAAATATGTCCACAGGACCTTCCTAAAATGAAAACAAAGTAGTTTACATATCTGTTCTACCGAAATTACCCTGAAGCCCCAAGCTCCTGATAGAGCCAGTCAGAATTTTGTGTTCTCTTATCCTTGTGTCCCTGCTTTCCTACCCCCAACACCACCTCAAGGTCTAAAACTAAAGGTGTATTCCCTTTTCTCCTAAAGGTTTTTTTTTTCCAAAACTTTTATCTAAAAATACTGCTTTCCAGATTGCCATCATTCCAACTCATACTTCACAATAGGTACTGACTCCACTTTTTAGGGGTAATAATATTTGTACAACCAAAGAACATCTTCTCATTTCTTCTTTAATCTTCCTTCCTTCGAGCAATCAAAATTAGGTTCCTTATTACATTTTCATATGACTTAAAAATTATCTTCCAAGCTGATTGTGCTACCTCTGACTTTTCTCTTCTCACCAATCGTGATCCTAAAGCCAAAAGGTCAGAAGAACCTTCTGCAGAGCGGGTTCATCTGTACAAACTGAGTCCCAGTCTCAGAAATTAAGATTTTGTACCTCTCTGTTAGCAAGAGGGGGTTTCAGGTACTTCATTCACAGGTGGCTTATTGTTCAAAGCTATCAGCCAAGTGTTTGTTCCTCAAACATAAGATATGGTTTGGATGTTCTTAGTTTACAATAGTGTCTAGAAACATATGCAGTTTGCAATCTCTCCTTTGAAGAACAGGTCCTTGCTCTTTCTCCTGCTCTTCCTTCCTTCCTTCCTTCCTTCCTTCCTTCCTTTCTTCCTTCCTTCCTTCCTTCCTTCCTTCCTTCCTTCCTTCCTCTCTCCCTCCCTTCCTTCTGGGGCCTGAGTACTAGCATTATCCCTTTACTTTTATTTTTTTCTCAAAGCTGCTTTTCTAATACTTCTTAGGTCCAGCTATACTTCCAGCTTTTGCTGCTTAATGAGAGTTGAAAGTCTCCTGATCTTTTCTGTCCAGGCTGGCTTGGAACTATAATCCTCAGATCCCAGACTGCCAAGTAAGTAAGCTTACAGGCATGAGCCATCATCTCAGGCACTTTCCATTCACTTTTATTCTCTTGTATCTATTCCTGCAAACAGGAGAATTTCTTCTCATAGGAACAAGTAGCTGCTATGTGTGAAAAGGGAAGCAGTTAGCAAGCAGTCAATGTTCCTGGCAGCACACAGCTATATGCTTTCTAAATGCTTTTTTTTAATGTCAATTCAAATAAAATTTTAGTTTCTTTCAAATTTCAGGAGAAAATAATTAATCTGTTTTACTGACAGAACTATATAGTTGCTGTATTGGAACTTTAAACATTGCCACAGAATCACCCTTGCCTATACTTCTCTCATTGTTTTCAGTTCTCACGGAATTGGCACTTGATGGTTTTCCAGCTTCTGGTGACATAATGTGGGAAGAGTTAGAGATGCAAATAAGTCTTAGAGAGAAAGACCAGCAGGATCAGTCTCTTCTTCCTGGCTTCGCTCACCCATCCCACAGTCCCTAATCCCAGCCAACAAACTGGATCCAAAGGCATTCATTTAAATTTGAGGGAAAGTATTGTTCTGTCATTAAAAGCTGTGTTTGTGAAATGAATATCTTAGGATCTGGGGCTTCCCAGAGCTCTAAAATTGATCATTGATCTTAAACTTGTCAATATATTTGTCCCTTCAGGAGTTGTGCAAGAGATAAAATAATCTTGTTTGCACTTTGAGGTCATGCAGATATAGATAATGGGTGGAAGGATATGGAAGCAATCATTTTTTTTTTTGAGGGGAGGCGAGAGGGGGATATATTTTGCAAGGTAAGAGAAACATGTTCCTAAAATAGGAGTCACTGTTTAGCTTTAATAGATTGGAATTACATTTTTCAATCAGATGACTGAAAATAAGAGATCTCTTATAACCCTAGTACGTGAGCAAGCACAAGGACAGTATTTTTTTTTTTTGCCAGTGGATTTGGAGTGATACAGAAAAACAATATTCAGATATTATCAGAATGTTGGTGGTCCAAAAGCTGAGCAGAGATAAGAGTGTGGTTTATCTCCAAGATCCCGACTTCTTAAGGCTGGATCTTGAGGGAGGGAGTGTGCTTTGTGAGGGACTTTCAGGTTTGATTTCTATTCATATTATAGCACGCCTGGGGAAGGATAGCTGACCCTCATACACTGCGAGGGCTGTTCGCTTTCTTTGGGATGAAGAAGGTTCCTTCCCTTTTGGAAAACCAAAGTGCACCATCTGTGCGCTGCTATCCTTGGGCCAAGTCTCTGTAAGGACCCAGATACCAGGTGGCACAGAACTGAAGAGCTTTTCCGATCTGCTGTGCATCGACTGACGTCTGTCTAACCCACGAAGTTATGATCACAGTGAACACAGAAAAGGAATCACTCTATCTTCCTCTTTAAAACACACACACACACACACACACACACACACACACACACACACACACACATCCAAGCATAAGCATTTCCCTGGCATTTCAGTTTCCTTTCCACTCACACTGCCCTAGGTTGCCCCTCTCTGGGTTACTGGTTTCTTGGTGAAATTAAGCTTCTTCAGGTCTTTTCTGGAAAACAGTAAAGAGCTGCTTTGCTTTGAAAGAAAGGGGGGGGGGGGGTTGCTTCACACACACATACATACATACACACACTCACACCTCCCCTCCATCTCCACCCCCATCACAACCACTTTTGGGTGTCCTGCGTGGTTGGCGACGCCCCCACTCCCCATTCCTACCTCCACCCCCTTCCCAGCCGAGCTGGGCTCCCGCGCGCGCGAGCGTGTCTTCTTGCTCTTCTTCCTGCTGGAGACGGCGTTAGGACCCAGAGGCGTCCGCGAGCTAGGTTCGGGGAAAGGCAGCCAGACCCCTCCTTATCTCCAGTGTCAAACTTGACATCAGGCTGGGAGCGAGGCATGGTAACTTCTGGAGCCTTCATTGCGCTCCCCCTCGCCTCAGTGGCATGCTTCACGGAGATATGCTCCTCTTACTGCCCTCTGCACCAGCATCATGGATTGTCACCTCTCCATCCTCCTCCTCCTCAGCTGCTCTGCTCTGCGCTGCTCGGGGGAAATGCTCGTCCAGCCTTCCAATGAAGGTAAGCCAGGTGCCGGACGCGCAGCCCGCGCGGGCTGAGCTCTGCCTCGCTCCCGCTCTCGCACCCCCGGCCCGCGGCCGCCTGCGCACTTCAGAAGGTGCCTCACAAGCCAGCAGTTTGTGCTCCGAGGCTAGCAAAAGGCGTGCTTGTCTGTGCAGCCGCCTTCTGAAACACTTCGGGAGATAATTTGGGATTGCTTTAAAACCGTCAAAAATGTGTTTCTAATCTCCTAGCAATTCAGGCAATTACCTCGTTTGCCAATTTGAAGCAGAGAGAAAAGAAGAAAGAGAGAAAACCTAGTTTTACAACCCAGTATGTTAATTGCCAAAGAGCCAAGGCAGTATTTTATTTTCTAATTATGACCATGTGGTTGGAACTCGGAGAAGTTTGAAAGAATATTCAACGCTTCTCTCGAGATTCTTCATGTGTTTAAACGTAATGACAGGTCGTTCCTACTTGGGATCAGAGCCTTTATGAATGGAAGGTAGGAAAGGCAGTTGGGTGAAGCTGAGGTGTGTGTGTGTGTGTGTGTGTGTGTGTGTGTGTGTGTGTGTGTGTGTGTGTGTGTGTGTGTGTGTGTGTGTGTGTGTGTGTGTGTGTGTGTGTGTGTGTGTATTACAACTGCTGGATTGAAGTGTATCCCGCCAGGCGATGGTACAGGTTCTAATGAACAGCATATGTCACATTAACATAAGTAATATTTCCAGGAATTTGCAATAAGCTTAGGTTGGAATTTTTTGGGGTTGGGTGAGGTTCTAAGGGTTTGTGTACAAGTAGAAGAATGTGTTCGGTGTGAATGACTAGCTCCTGGGAGATACAGTAAATAATTGAACAGCAAATTAAGAATGTTCATATGCAGCAAATAGTATTTCTTCAGTGTTGTACTGTTTTCCTTGTAATGGGCTCCCATGTTTCACAAGGCACTAAAGTACAAACCTAATATTAAGGACATTTTTTTTTCTTAAAAGGTAGTGTACTTAACAGATTTGTTGGCTTTTTCCTACAGCCTTTGCAGTCTATTCTTAATGATTTGTGAAAAAGTCACTAACTCTTAAGACAAACTTCTTTGAATCATTGATTGCTTTAAAGCAACACAACTTTAATTTCCTCTTAATGATTAAACCTATAGCAATGCCATTTAACAATTTATTTTGCACATTAGTGACACTGCACAGCTGATATGTAAACTCCACCTTAGGTATACATCACTCTCTAAAATATTTATGGTAGAGCCAGTGGTGTTGGGGTCTGTTTACATTATTTTTAAAACAGACATGGAAATAAAATGTTTATTAAACATATAAACTGCCTCGTATTTGGTGACCTACTTTCACTGCTAAAAGAGCAGTTTAATTTCTTTCTTTCCTTGGTGATTGCCTTTATCTGTTTGGCAGATTTCATTAAGTGTTTCTGACATTTTAATGAGGAAATTAATTATTGTAATGTAAGAATACAAAAATCATATTGCTCAAAAATGACTTATTTTGATTCAACTTATTTTGAAAGTAATGGTCAATTAGTCTTCCTCATTAATGAAAGCTAAAATGAGTTACTACTATAACAACATTGATGTTAAGCAGTGTTTTAAAATATTTTTTCTTTGAAAATATTAAAATTCTGGCTAAACTAGAAAAGACTTGTAATTGCACTGCATTGATAAATTGTGTTTTTTTCAAGTAATATATACATGTATAATTTAACTACTTCAATAATATATATTATGGGATTACTGAACAGAAATTTATATGACTTTGTATATTGTGGAAAATGTAACCTATATATTAAAAATAAAAATGACCTGTATTTTTCTTACTCCTATGAAAATTTGTGAATAATCATGTTGTAATTTCTCTTAAGCAACATATTTTATATTTGGTTATGTAATGTACATGATTGTCCAGAAAGATATACATTAACAATATGCGTATAGACAAGGAAATGAAACTGATACAAATGTGTTTAAGTTGCTTGGATAAAACTTTATCTATCTATTGTTTATGAGATTATTGTTTCTTGACTCAATCTTACTTAAAAGGTAATATACCATTTTCTTCCTGAGGTTATGAAAGAAAGACTTAAAATAAAATTGAAATAAATGATTTAACTTAAGTAATGCTTGAATGAGACTAAACTTAATCCACTAGTTTAGCTTTTACTAGTTGAGTTGAATCTTGAAAAGTAAAAATACCAAGTGTGTACCAAGATTTCCATGCAATTCCTCTAACAAAGTAATTTAAATTCATATATTTGAATTCAAGTGTTTCAAAGTGAAACATATTAATGTAGGTACTCGATACATTTTTCAAACACTGAAATATAAAATACTAGGTTGTATTTAAAATATTGACTCAAAATTATATTTCTGCACTCTAAAATGTGTTAGAGATATACTGGAGCATATTTACTAGACTATGTTCTGCAATCTATTATGAAGTTAGGTATAACAGAAATAAAAGAACAAAACCAGGGCATTAAGCAAATTGCTAAGAAACTTTTCTTATTGATATTTTTATTTGAGATTTCATCATTGCAAGTCAATATTAAAGTGCCAAGAACCATTGTTAACAATAATTAACATTAGTTTACTCTGAGTTTTCCATATGGTAATTCAATTACTTTCTGGAGAAGTATATGATAAAGTATATAATATCGAGATAATACTTTTTATTACTGGCCTTCACAGTGAAGATAGATATTCATGATTTCAAAGGTCACTTAAATTAAACAAACTAATATATTTGAATGGAATTTTATAAAGGCTTTATTAAAATTCTGTCACATCTCTCTATTCACATGACATAAGACTTCCAATGGGAAATCAACTATTTTCCATAGAAAATTTTGAGTGCTTTACTTTGATGTATTAGAAAAGTTCATATGTTTGGTCCATGTTCCAATACTAGATGGTTTATGATAATGATAGAGAAAAATAACTTGGGAAGAAGATTAAACTCGATGCAAAGGAAGTTATCAGTTGCAGTTACTTCCTCCATTTTTAGAATTGGAGAAAATGCTCTCTTTAACTATATTAGAACATTTGAATGCACTGCTTATTCATCATTACATTCCACACAGAATAATCTTTTTTCATCCTATAATTCATAACTTAGATCAACATTTATCCATAAAGCTCTTAACACTGAAAATATGAATTTTCAAAATCTGGAAAATTTAGATCTTTATATTGCTATATTGCATACATTTAGAATAATTTCTTTGTTTGGGGGGCTGAGACACTACTTCTATAAAACACATTTCCTCAAACATAAATCTTCTAAGTACTAAAGACTGTGATAGGGGTTTTCTTTTCAAAGTTTAAGCGTAAAACTTTCAAATGAATGCTGTATGCTTCTCTTTGAGTAGGAGGCAAATGTTAGAGATCATAAATATTTAAATAATGGATTTCCTCCTTAAAAAATCACTATGAACTGGCATCACTTTTCATATATATAAACACTTATCTTCAAATAAGAACACACTGTGATTGAAACGTTAATAGAGAAGTAAGCTATCGTATCATCTTTATAGGGGGTTTTAAAGAGTCTTGCATTTGCTTTTAATAGCATTTCTTCATGCTAGACTAAATAATTGAATGCATTATACATTTTTGTAACTTAATAGTTTTCCTAATAGCTTGCCC
Organism: Dipodomys merriami; assembly: GCF_024711535.1. Taxonomy (NCBI): domain Eukaryota; kingdom Metazoa; phylum Chordata; class Mammalia; order Rodentia; family Heteromyidae; genus Dipodomys; species Dipodomys merriami. The sequence goes on along the minus strand of NW_027203381.1, from coordinate 93,601,249 downwards.
CTCCATCACTCCCCAACAGTTATAACTGTGCTATTTGCCTGGAGGTAGGAGAAACTTTAATTTCACTATTTTAGAACCCACAACAGTTAACACTTGACCTAGGTCATTAACAGGATTATCAGCAAATTTGTTTAAGCTTTTACTGACAATCTGAATTGCTAGGATAATATTTTGATTGTGCCAAAAAGAAACTTTTTGTAGCCTCTCAAAATCTATCATGAAAATTAATTCATTTTGAATCAATATATTCCTAAGGAATAATATTGATAATAATAAATTCAAGTGCAAAAGGGAAATACTCCCTTTGATACCCCATTCTCCTCATTTACATAATACCAAGTCATTCTAGTTCTTATCATAAATGCCTGTAAAATGAATGTATAAATTCTAAACCACTTCACTGTAACTATCACCATTTTCAATTTCATGCACCTTTTTACTATTGATGCTCTGGTTGATATCATTTCCCTGTCTATGTTTAAAACACTTGGTTATATTTATAACTCAGAAGTGACTAGAACTATAAAAAGGAAACTACTTATAGTAAAACACTACTGCCACGTGTTAGGTCATGGTTGTACTCTATATAAAGTTATTTTTTCCATGAAATGTTAGAAATTGAGAACTATGATGAAAACCACTTAAAACTAATATGAAATTTAAAACAAAATCATGCACAGTCATAACTTACTTTTTTCCTTTGTTTACTAGTATATTTAGACATTTTAAAGGTTTGGTTACTTGTATTTAACTGTGATTAGCTCCTTGCTTATGTATGCAATTTAGTCCTTTTACCTTAACTCTTAGCAAATTAATTTTTAAAGAAAGGAGGTTACTAACTTTTAAAATCTAATTCATATACTATCCACATTCAACTACTCACATTTTGTGTGGTCTTTGTTGCTCTAATGATTTAAAAAAGTATTTCACAATAATTTTCTTTAGTTCCCTGAATGTTAAAACTGTTACAGACATTTCGAAATTTTTCTAAAATAAAATGTATGCAGTTTTAAAATATCAAATAATTAGTTACATATGCAAAGGATTTTTAAAGGCAAAACATATTTCTCTAGTATATTTGATTTACCAACTTGAGTGGAAATGGAAACAGCAAGAAGTTTTCTTGAAAGTTATATTTTCCAAGTCATAAAATCTTCAAGAAAACATTAATAAAACTTTCCACAAATCATCAAAACTCGATAACTTCTTACAGACATTTAGCTACTAAGGAATCTGTGATGTGGGTTACCTTCGATTTGAGTCATTTTCCAATGATTTTGTTTGGCATATATACTAGATGTAAGAGGAAATCTGTATTTTTCGGAAGGACACTAAGTCTTACAAGTAAATTTCTGTCAAGATCTTTAACTTTATTCATTTCAGCATAGACTTTTTTTCCTCTAAATTATTGAATACACTTTATTTTTTGTTTGAGAAAAGGTTTCAGGGAACACATGAAGGTGTTCTCCCCTTCATTTTGTGCTCAGAGATCTGGATTTTATCACCAAAGAGGGTCAATAAAGGGCTTTTAACCAAATGTGCAAGTAGCTTTCAACAGATTTTTCAAATAAGAGGTTGACTGGTGGTGGGAATGTTCATTATATTATACATCCAGGTAGACAGGAAATCAGGATTAGAAATTTGCTCTCTCATATCTTTAAAAACCTTAACTAATTTTCCATAAATCGATTTAGAAATTAGAAATACAAAAAAAACCCATAAAATACAAATATTCCCAGCTATAAATCTACCTATCCAAGAGAGCATTCCTTTTTGCATTCAGCCTATGGGTCCATGAGAGGCCCTGGGTTTCATTCTAAACTTTTTTGTTACCAGCTACTTGGTCTTAGATAGTTCTTAGGACCTTTTAGAAGGTTTGCTCCTGTACAAGGCTGAGGATCTGCAAGTTTTATTTTGTTTCCTACCAGTTCCCTTTGAAATGAAAAAAAATACAAAAGGTGGTTGATGACAAAGAGAAAAAATTATGTCTATGCAAGTAAAAAGAAATAAAAAGTTTATTAGAAAAATAGACGGAGCAGCCTTTAGATCCTAAAGCCAACAACAATATATCAATCTTTTTCTTAGAAGACATTTATCACTTCAAACATCTGGCTAATCAATTTTTATTAAATCTCTCAAAAGCTTACACACTTTAAAAAAAAAAAGAGAAGGGGAGGGTTTGTTTGACTTTTTCTTCTCAAGTTTACACACTACTGATTCCCTCCCCCTCCTTCCCGAAAATATTCTATCCAGAAAAGTTTTTAAATCCTGCAAGCCAAAGAATGTCTGATCCTTTGACTGGGTAAAGACATGTACAAGGAGGATGGAGTCAAAACCAGTGCAGCAAAGAAACTTTCCCACTTGAAGTGCTGTTATTAAACTGGAAGTCCTCCATGTCTGCTCCCACCCCCTTCAATTCCTAAACCGTGTCCTGCTGTTCTAGTCAAAGCAAAGGGTGAAAATCCACATAATCCAAACCAACATGGTGAAATGAGAATAATAGGTCAAAAAGGAGGTTGGAGGGGGAAACAAGTGAGAGCACTGTACAAACAAACTGTTGTGAGTAATCTTCGCCAAGGACGAGGGTGGTCACAGGAGGAGAAGCCTGCGTTTTCTTTCTCTTGGCATTTCACCGCCCACTGTAGAGAATGAACTATTGATGAAGTTACAAAAGTGTGCCCTGGGAAACTCTAGCAAGAAGCAGTTTTACGGGTAGTGACTGAACTGTGGTCAAGGACAAATGATCAAGCCCTCCTGGCTGCCGCCACTCCCACCATTGGGGCATCTTAACCCCTACCTATTCTTCACCACTAGGGACAAAGCTCAGTGGTGCACGGGTAGGAGGGCCGGGGAGGGAAGGGGACTGGTGTGTCCTACCCCCTTTCTCGACAATTCAATGCTGTCGTCATCCTGCAACAGATTAAGGGTCAGATATTTGAAACCCGTCCAGGGGTTCCCCAAAGTTCAGCTCGCAGCCCTTAAGGAAGGCAGTGGGCTCTTTGCAAGTCAGTGTCCTGCCTCTGAGCTCCTATAAAAGCTGTTTCCTGGGGCGCAGCGAGCGGGGCCGTCTGGAGAGACTGCGCAAAGAGCCGGGTAAACGCTGGGCGGCTCTGCGCTCCTGCCCCCCGGGGTAGACTCTCCCGCGTTCAGGATGGCGCTGCGTGCTCCCCTGAGCTGGCTGGGAGGCGGGCAGAGAGATTTGGGGCGCAATCACACATTCCCCCTCAAGGTCCTTGGCGGACTAGTGGCAAACGTGCGCCCTCTGCCTGTTGCCTCTGAGATGCTGGCGTGGGGAAGGCGCGGCGCGCGGCGCCCTCCTCCCTACCTGAGCGCTACCTGGGCATGCGTCCCGCCGCCGGAGTTGATCTAGGCCAGAGGCTGTGATGGGGAGATTAAAGATGGTGGCCCCGCCTACCAAGCCCCCCTCCCAGCCGACTTTGGTATCGCCCGGACTTTTCAATCTGAAGTCCAGAGGTGGCTGGTACGACCTCCTTTACTTTCGCGTTCACTCTCCCACAAGATGAAGAATGGTGGAGGTTTGGGTCCTAGGTCCCACAAAGAAGGGACCCTGCTACGTTGGGAGTGTCTTGATCTCTCCCAGGTGGATTGGGACACACTATCGGCCCTGTTCTGTTTTCATATATACATATGTATATATGCACGCATATATGCACGTATCTGTATCATACACACATGTAAATATGTCGCCTATATAGACACACATATGTATCTATGCGTATACATATGTGTATATATAGGTATATATGTATGTATATATAACAGTCTTCAGTAGCACTGATGCCACATGCTAGGCCCCTCAGATTGCTAAGGAGGTTCTCCGTAAACTTCCCCCTTGTACACAGACCAACGCACTTTCTCCCAAAGTTCCGAATTCCACAGGCATAATTGCATTGATTCGTGGTGTTTTGTTTGTTTGTTTTTCCTTTGCTCCCACTTTGGTAATGAAGTTGAAACAGAGAGGAGTTTTAAAATGGGGAAATGGACGCAGGCCAGGAGGTGAATGGTACTCATATTTCTGTGAGTGTGATAGTGCTTTTGAGTCCATAAGAGTCCCAGTCTCAATGTGTCCCAGGTGCCTGGCCTTGAGAAGCTAATTGCGAGTGTCCACTGGTTTGCAAGACTTTTCAATCACATTGTCATTCGATCTTTCCTGGAAACACCTCATTATCAAAGCAGATATATCATCTTGATGCAACCAAGTAAACAGATCACAATAGAGGCTATAACTGAGCCAGAGTCGTTCTTGTTTTTGTTTATTGGATATCCATTTCATTCGTTTTCTCCTCTACACAAATGCTTGTGAGTTAGAGAAGTATCTTGTCACTCAAAAAAACACACTAGTTTGTGAGCCTCAATCTCAGTTAAGTACAGATCAGACCTGGGACTTTGCAAAATTAACTTAGATATACCAAGAATATTAGCTTGATAAGTTGAAGCAGAATAAAGAGGTTATATGCATATGGCATGGTCATCTGGACAAGTGGGAGAAAAGAAAGAAAGAAAGAAAGAAAGAAAGAAAGAAAGAAAGAAAGAAAGAAAGAAAGAAAGAAAGAAAGGAAGGAAGAAAGGAAGGAAGGAAGGAAGGAAGGAAGGAAGGAAGGAAGGAAGGAAGGAAGGAAGGGAAGAAGGAAAGGAAAGAAAGAAAGAAGGAAAGGAAAGAAAAAGAAAGGAAGGAAAGAAGGAAAGAAAGGTAAATTAAAGAAGGGATAGTAACAGTAACGCCTCTGTACAATATCATTACCATAAAAATATAAAAAAGGAAATTTTGATGTACAGAGAAGAGTCTGTGATTTTTTTTTTATCTTCACATTCTGCATTGCTGTTTCTAGTCTAGGACAATATTGCCAGAAAATCCAGACAGAGATGGGGAGGAAATTATCAATATAAGCAGAGTGTTATTTAGGGTTTTATGTAATACAAAGGATGTGAGTTAACTATTAGAATGGTCACAGAGGTCAATAAGAAGGAGAACAGAACATGGTCCAAAATGTATGTGGGGTTCCTCTAGAAATTTTCCTTTCTTTAACAATACTTTTTTTTTTTTTTACAATTTATAAGATGTAAAAGATATTTTAGTGATTCATCATCCCTTTCTTAAAAATATTTGTAGTCTTAAGTACTGAGAAAAGGTAGCTAAAAGAGGATTTTGAAAGGTAGCAAATTAAGTTGGGGGCAATCATATTCTTCATGTGAATATTTCAGCACATATGTTTTGCATTAATTGCTGCAATAAATTCTGTAACCTGGCAAAGAGCAAAAATAGCATATTGATGACATCAGGCTTTCAAATCAGAAAGCTGCTTTTAAGTATCTTTCTTTCTTCACTATAATGTTATTTTTCTTTCTGTGTTAGCTGCTATGTTCCCCCAAAAGTTATCTAGCCACTCAACTTAATGGCACATTTTCCATGAGCAAAAGTGCAAAACTTGGGGTTGGGAAGGTGAGTCAGTGGTAGAGCGCTTGTCTTGCATGCATGAGGCCCTGGGTTCAATTCCTCAGCAACACATAAGCAGAAAAGGTCAGAAGTTGTTCTGTGTCTCCAGTGGTAGAGTGCTAGTCTTGAGCTAAAGAGCTGAGAGACAGTGCCCAGACCCAGAGTTCAGGCCCCATGACCAGCAAAAAAAAAAAGTAAAAACTTTTCAGCGGACTCTTTGCCCTTTCCTTCTGGGGAATGTGTGACTGTCAGTAACTTCTTCCCTTTGCTGTTTGGTTTTTTTCTTTTAGTTCAAATGTAATTGTGTGTAACTCTGCAAATGAAGGAGATAAAAGAAAAACGGGCAACAACAAAAGAAAAAAATAGAATCAACTTTAAAAAACAAACCGCAAGAAAGAATATTATGTAAATTCTAAAGTAGTATTTTAATTATTAAAGAGTACATAAGAACAAACCCTGTATAAAATAGCAGGACCCAGAAAAGTTGCCTTTTAAAATATTGTTTTAAATGAGTCATTTTACGTGTCTATCATTTGCACATAATTTGCAAACAACATTAAAATTAAGAAAATAATAATAGAATTTCCAATCTGAGTTATCTTTTGTTTTAAAACAAAAATCTTGATTGGTTCCATGACAGAACCCAACAGAGACCAGAGTGAAAGGAGAAAGTTGGGTCACTTTGCAAACTGAAAGTTGAATTTAGTGCTTTAACATTGTTTCATCTTCAGTTTTCCATCTACTCATGTTGAAGGGCTAAAATTATCTTTAAATAAAAAGTTATGAATGTTAGATGAGTAAATTCTACTAGTTAAGTGACAGTAAAACTCCTCCTGCCTCATACAAATACAAGGCCATCATTTTTTACAATTTCTCCCCCAGTGAAAAAGTTGGCTGATTTCCAATCTACATGGAAGTGTTCACATTCTCTCTCTGCCTCAGAATGACTAGAGGAAATAGAGAGCATCTTGATAGTACATAACCTATTTATTGCCTAATTTCCTGTTTTTCAATGAAGATTTAGCAATTAATATGTTATCAATAACAAATTCAGCCATGTTGCTGAATTGGGATCCAACAAATTCAGAACATAGCCTTCTAAGGGGTGCATTTTTTTTTTAATTGCAAAAGAGGAAGAGGAAGTTATGCTAGGAAGCTACTTTACTATATCTTCCATGTGGATTACCTAACTAATCCTGTGAATAAGCAAAACATACCACTCTAAGGAAAAGTCAATTTGCAGCAAAGTGAGTGTGTATGTGAATGTGTGTATGTGAATGTGTGTGTGTGTGTGTGTGTATGTGAATGTGTGTGTGTGTGTGTATGTATACACTACAAAACTGAGTTATTTCCACAGTGGGACCAAACTTTATGGATGAGTGTCCTCCTTTTGGACTTCAAATAGTATAAAGTTCTATTTTTTTCCCACAATAAACATCAGTCAGATAAAAATTTAATCACTTGTTAATTTTCAACATTTTAATCTTGTTTGGTTTTCTCACTCACCTTCTAATTTTCTGTAGTAATTGTGACTTTTTTTCTCCTCAGATATGCCAAAAATGCATATGGTAGATTTTGCATTTTAATAGACCATCATTAAAAAAATAAATAGAAAAAAAAGTAATGCTGTCCTTTCATTAAATATGTAAATCCCATCAAATCTATGGCCAAACAGCAAGTATTTTGAAGTGGCAGAATGGAAAAGAATAGTACTTTTCTCTTGGTTTGCTTTTTCTGTTTCAACATAGATTAGTTAAGACTCATTTACATTAGATAAGTTAAAAAGATAAGTTCAAAGGTTTATTTTTTAAAGGTATTTTAATCATTTCTGGTATTAGATTACAGTTCTTTTATTGTCTTTATCCTGAAAAAGATTTTCATTTTTTAATATATTCTTATTGTAAAGATTCTGTATAGAGGGGTTACAGTTACATAAGCAAGGTAATGAGTCCATTTCCTATGGAGCATTGTTACCCCCTCCTTTGTTTTCCCCCTACCATCCCTTTCCTCTCCAACTCCTCTCCCATCCCCACTGCAAAGTTGTAAAGACACTACGTTGAAAACAAACTTGGTAAGTGAAAAAGATTTTTCAAGTGTAGTTTTTATATTTTATTAGACTCAATTGGTTTGTTTAATCTAATGCCCACAATTACCATTTCCCGGTATTTTCAAGTGCAATTATTTTTCTTAAGTATTTCTACATTGTAGAGGAAAATATTTCGTACCTTTAAAAATGATGTTCAGAATCTCTGTAAATATTTTATATAGAAAAACTTTTGAAACTTAGTAAAAAGTTTGGAAAGATATGAACGTTAAATTTCCTTTCCATTGGTGATCCTCTGGATCTGTTTCGCCAGTGCTTTTTTAAGACACTAATCCTAATAGCAAAATATTTTCAAATGCTAAATTTAAAGTCACATGCTTAAAAACCATTAAGAGGAGACACAAATGTGTTACGGTGTAATTACATATAATCATGTCTATTTTACATAGTAACTCATCTTTGGTATTATATATTTATAATTTATGTTTGCTTATTTACCAAATATATACCATTGAGGATTAGTTACTTAGAAATGGAAGTATTAATGCAAGATAGATTTTATGTCCTGGAGATATTAATTTTGGTGAGAGAGATGAACTGAAAAATGTATACATATATAAAAATTGTGCTATAATATATATATGAAACAATGAAGAATATTAGCAGTAAGGAGTTCAAGTATAAAACAGAACAAAGAAGATTTTTTTAGACAAGTTAATAACAATACAGTAAGTTCAAAAAACAAGAGGTGAGACTTTAAATGATTTGCATCCTTTCCTTTGGTAGAAATTAGTACAACACAGATTTTTTTATGACATATTTCTGTAAGTAATATATATGAATGTACAATAACTATATCCAAAGATATTTTTGAGATATTTGAATATTATGATATAGTCTTAATAAGCCTAGGTCTGACGTAATGTAAATTGTGTTAGTACACATCTGCACATGCATGTGCATGTGAATGTACTGGAAAGACATATGACTAACCAAAATGACCATCCCCATATAGAAGCTTCTGTAGCACTTCTTCATCATATAATTTACACTATAACACACACACATATACACATACACACACAAACAAACACATGTCTGTTTGGTCTCTACCTTTTCTTTTACTAATAAATTAAAGTTTTTTCTGAGCATCTCTAGTGCTGCACTTGGTACTTAATATTGACATCATAATCTGAAAAATCCATAAATACTTACTATAATATTTGATCACTTATTTTACTCTGCAATCATATATACACATATGGATATCAGTCAAATATTTCTTGTCAAGTGGTTTAAATGAGAGATGGAATTTTAAACAATGCTTTATCCTGATTGTAGTTTTCAAGAAGTCTAAACCAATATTCTTATGCAATATATTTCTTTTGAAATAAAACATGTAATATATATATATATATGTGTATATATATGCATTTTTGGAACATAAAAATGTCCAGAGAATATTTTTAAACTGAAATTTAATTTATTTTTACCACTACTCATTTCATTTCTTATATTCTTTTTTTTTTTTGAGTCCGGTTGTGGGTCCTGGGCCTGGGCGCTGTCCCTCACCTCTTCAGCTCAAGGCTAGCGCTCTACCACTTAAGCCACAGCGCCACTTCTGGCGTTTTTCTTTTTGCTTATGTGGTGCTGAGGAATTGAACCCAGGGCCTCATGCATGCAAGGCAAGCACTCTACCACTGAGCCACCTTCCCAGCCCCTATATTCAAATTTTTGAACCTTATGTCCAAAGATTATCTCAGAATACTTTTATATGTAAAAGTACTCTGCTAAACTTCTGACTTCCAGTACAATGGTACTCCAGTTTTACAGCTATCAGACACCCTGAATATATAGAAATCTTCTTTTTAATAGCAGAAGGTTGATCAAGATTTTCTAATAATTTGATTGAAAGTGTACGAACCTAGCTGATTTTACAGGACAAAAGCTAAGAGTGTATGATAAAGTTTGAACTCCTATATTCTTTAATGATGCTTTATATTGTCTCATTGGAAATTTAGTTTTTACTTTTATAAAAATCATTCAGAATTAGAAATACATGAGTTGTTCTTTTCTAGAACACTCTAAAATATGTGCTGCAAATAGGTTATTAGATTATTATAAATATTGTACTTCAGAACATTTTGCGAAATAAAAATATTATATGAAATATACACCTGAAATGTACATATGAAATACAAATGAACAGTACACTTATTTAGATATAGGTGTACATGTATTTCATGGCAATGGGTAGGGCCTAAATTAAATTTGAGTTTTTTAAGATGCTTAAAATCAATGACAGAAGACTAACCTCATCCACTATTGTGAAAGAATTAATTAGTTATTAGAGAACACTCTTTTTGAGCATTTTTATAGCTTTCTCTTCCATGATAGAATCAGTACAGTTGTTAGATTTTTCTGTTTAACAAAGAAGAAATTTTTCAAAACTTAAGAATTCAATTTTCATTTGTCAGGTTGCCCAAGTTTTAAGTGGAACATGGTCTGCATTATTTCCTTGAATCACACTAGTCATGAAAACACAGGCATCTGACTGTGAGACTTTGTGTCTTGGATTCCAAGGAGTTCTTCCCTTGCTGGCGAAGATACAGATGAGGCAGCTTATTGCAATTTCTTCTATAATTAACTTCTGTATAGAAGTAAATCCACAGTTATTACCTAGGAGTAAAAGCTAATTAGAATAAATTGATAGCATGCTATCTTGTCCAGAAATTCTCTTCTGGGACACAAATTATCCCTTGAGATAGCATATGACAAAGGGGAAACAAATGAAGCAGTAATGTTCACTAGATACTATGTTGAGAATGAACTATACATTTGTCCATTAAAGGATGGGTGGGGGGAACTGGGAGAGAGCAAGGGAAGCGGTGACATTGTTTCTAACACATTTATAAGATATTTCTTTTTTTTCAGATTATTTCTTTGTTGCTTTGTATGTCCCTCCCCCACTGTATAACCCCTGTTTTCACTGTATTTGATATTGGTATAATCTGTGGATGGGAGGGGAAAAACAAATTGTTTAAATATAAGATATTTCTTTGTTGCTTTGTATGTCCCTCCCACACGGTATAACCTCTGTTTTCACTGTGTTTGATGTTGGTTTAATTTGGGGAGGGGAAGGGAAAAAACAAATTGTTTAAATAAGGATACAGGTGGACCCATTGCAACAATGAGATGTAAAAGATGTTATGTTGAAAATGAACTTTACAACTTTAGCATGGGGGTGGGGGATGGGGGCAATGGGGTGGGGAGGATGGGAAGGGATGGGAAGGGATGGGAAGGGGAAACAAAGGAGGAGGCTACAATGCTTGATAAGAAATGTACTCATTACCTTGCTCATGTAATTGTAACCCCTCTGTATGGTATTTTCACACTAAAAAAAAAAAGCAATGTACTCTTCACCTGACTTACCTGTAACCCCTCTATATATCACCTTCATAATAACATTTTTTAAGAAAGATAACATATGGCCAAAGTGGTTTATCACAAAATTGTCAACCATTCCTGATTTCTTTTTAGTCCTTATGTAATTATTTTAGCTGGGAATTTGTTAAATTAATTACTGGTAAGTTAATGATTATATTACTGAAAATGTCTTCTACATTTGACAGTTTACAGGAAAATTTAGCTTCAAATAATTTACTTATAATAGAAATATCTAAATGATATATTTATAATGGTTAGCCTTTGAACTCTATTATTTTAGTATGTTTAAAAAACCAGAAAAATAAATTGAAAATATTTAAAGATCACAGATAAAAATCATGAAAAATATATATCAGTAAACTTTGTTCTATATTTTTTTTCTCAGTGGCATATACCAACATTTACCGAAAAAAATGGAAAAACTAAACTTTACTTAACTCTTCCCAGAGAATAACTCCCGATTTCTTAATTCTATGTTGTGTGTGAGCAGAAAATAATCACACCAAGAAAAAAATGTACTTCTTCCTCTGTGATTAACTGTTATTTGTGATGCTTAAATATCAGTTAGAGGTACATTACATGGTCCTTCTGCTCTCTGTAACTTAGAATAAAACTACTCTGTTTATCAGAGTGATGAAATGATAAAGATAAGCCTGTGAGAAATGTGGCCTGTGCTTACAGTGATGACTTGAATAGAGAAAACAAAAGCCTTTACTCTTTAGTACAAGCAAGCTGTAATGAAAGGATGGACTAGTTTTCTGTTGTAGTGATTTTAAAAACCCCTCGTCACTGAAAGTGTTATAGGAAATCACATCAGTTATTGTAAAAATCTAGATTTCTTTCCCAGTTGATGTCTACTATTCACTTTGAATTGATTATCTGATAATTATATGTAACTCAATTTCACAAAAGTAAACTATAGCATTTTCACAAAGAAGAATATTAATGCGATCTTAGATAATAGAGAAAACCTTCTGCTTTGTAAAAATTTCAGGATAAATTTTTCACAATGCCTTTAACACTTCATGTGTGTAGCCCTTAATGTGTCTAATTGTGGATGTTGGTTTAATGTTCAATCTTTCTAAGTGGCAAATATGAATGACCATTATAGTCACACTTTTCATTTGTTTTTGAACGTTCTTGAGGTGTTTATGATTTTCTCAGAGTCAGGACTCAAGAAATGCATTCCTTTTAATTTTCACTAATAAGCATGTTTTGCTTCAAAGTTTCAATAAAGTAATTCCTTAGACTGGTGTGAAATGTAGTGGTAAAGCAATTGCATAGTATACAGGAAGTCCTGGGTTCAATTGCCAGCATTACACAAAACAAAACAAAACAAAATAAAACCAGAGTTATTTCAGAAAAACCTGGTGGAATCTTGCTACTAATAACAGAAGAAGATGGTGAATATTCTTAATGTACACAATATTTTATGACATTGACCATGAAAATGAGTTTATTTTAGTTTCTTTGTTGCTTCAAAAACTGTGAAGCACTTTACCAATAGCTGCATCTCATGAAGGCACTTTGGAAAGAACTTATTCATTGTGATGGAGGATAGGGAAAGAAAGCGGACTGTGACTCTTAGGCATCTTAAGTCCAGAATCCATTGCAGTGGGAGCTGTGACAGTGGAAATCAATGTGGGGCATAACCTAGGAGATGAGTATGGCTCCATATGTTATGAAAAAGGAAAGCCTTAGTCACTAAGGGTCTTGTTTATATCTGTGGGGGGTGGGTTATGACACATCATTACAATCTGAGATTTACTCAGTGTTCTGAGAGAAATACAGGCTTATTTTAAAATTCCACTCACTTTATCCTCTTCTTTCTCAATTATGTTATATTCAGACTGCAACACAAAATATCTTAGGACTTCTCAAGTTTATCTTCTGGGAAGTCCTAACTCAACAACCACTCACTCTGAAGGGCTTGGAATTCTAAAACTGTGTTATTCTCATTTGGCTACAAATAAAAAGCACTTTATAAACACAAACTAAAAAGCATTTTAATACCAGACATTCCTCTTAACTAGGTCATGTGTTGATGGGTGATTATAAATACAATTCAGAAACCAACAGGAAATTGTTGTTACATGTACTGATTTTATAAGAACACTGGGTCTACAAGGATAGTTATTAACTCATAGTGGCTTAAATGTTTAAAATATTTATATTATTTGATCATCTCAGTAGTACTGTGAGATAATAATGATAGATAAAGCTAAATGTTTGATAGAAACAGAATTGGAACCATTGTATCGTCTTTACTCATGCTAAATGAAATTCACCAAAATTTCACTTAGGAGGAAATGCAATAAATTTAACCCAGAATTACTTTAATTGCCCATGTGGTATAATTCTTTCTGGTTTAGTTGTTGTTCTTTGAATAGAAACTGCATGCAGATGTGAATAGACCATCACATCATTATCACCAGAGAAAACAAGTATATTTAGTTCTTTAGTTTACATATTTCCTTTCAATGGCTATTTACTAAGTACAGACAATGTAATAATGATATCTTTTTTACCTTGAACACTTTTTCCACTGGTTATGAATATTGAAATTAACAGTCATTTATCTTAGCATGTAAGATGGCACATTCATCATTCAGTACATATTCAATTATTACATACACACAATGCTACCTTGACCCACTTAAACACCTAAGGACATTTCCGATAGGGTCTAATGATTAATGAAAGCTGTCAATGCAAATTTCACTATGCAAATTTTTTGTGAAACTCAGAGTAATCAACTGATGAATGTGATATAATCAGCAACTGGAATAAGTATAGTTTTACCACAATGCATATCAGTGACATGTTTTAATTTAAATGTTAGGGAGCATTCTTATGGTTTCCAAATTCTCTTAGTTAAAATTAATATGAAATATAACCTATAATGTTGATTAATAGGTAAAGGTTTTTATTATCACTTTAGAGATTATAATTGCATTATAATTAAACTCACTTTAATTTCTAAAGTGATATCCTTGGAAATTATTCAGTTATGGAAATTATATTATGTAATCTATGCATTGGCTATCTTCTCTTATCTAAAGATAATTACTTCTCACTGGAATTAATTTACTCAGAATTTGAAAAGTTTTAATTATAAAGAAATTCTATGGTAATAGGTTTTTATCTTTTCCTCATTTGCAAAATAGTGAATTCAGTTTTTGGAGCTGAATTTTTAAAATTGTAGTCATCAGTGCCTTTTTTACAGTCATTCAGTTCATTTACCTTCTAACAATCTAAATAATTATTTTCCTTTTAAAGTTTGGTCATGTTTGAAAATTTAAGATTTTACTATTCATAGGCTACATTACATATTTTTCATAATATTTTGTGTGATTAATTATTTCTTTATAAATATCTCATTGAGATGCTTATAGAAAGGGTGATGATATCATAGATTGGGAAACAGGGAGAAATGTTGTATACTTGTGGATTGTGCTTCATTAGTTTATGTGTGAAACTCCTGAAAATGAATCTTACTGCGTTTATTGGGCACCTGAGCTAAATTATGTTTTTATACATCTTATATTGGTCAATCATGGACTCATTTTCTCACTGAGTAGATGAGAAAAATCTCTAGTCCATATTATTTAAACAGATCAGCTAAACAATCAAAGTGATTTGTGAGGGAAGTGATCATGGTCAGGTTACTAGCCATGTCTATTTACAAAGTGCTAGACCATAAAAACAAATCCTCAGACTATTGAAAAAGAACAACAAAAATGATCTTTTTTCTGTTAATCATATTTGCAACATCCTTTCATTTTAATTCATAATCTATAAGATTGTAGTTCTTTGCTGAAAAATTATTTACCCTTGTCATTAAAAATATATTAATATGTTACACATGCATGCCATATTTTCTTTTTTGTTTATAAATACGGATAGGGAATTGGATATTTAAAAATAACTAGAACATAGTTGAAAATAAAATCATTAAAACTTTAACCTTAAGACAAGGCTTTCCACATTTGGTCATGTAAAACATTATTTTCCTTTGCTTTTCCTCAAACATTTTTAGACATGTTATTTATTGCATATAAGTAAGGAGGTGGTAACCATGCTTGATAGAAATGGACTCATTACCTTGGTCATGTAACTGTAACCCCTCTGTACAGTATTTTTATAATAATATATAATAAAAATACATTGCAAAGCAATATTTTTAATTTAACCAGTAACTATGAAGATGACATATACAAATGCTGATTTAATTATGTAAACATATTGAAAACCTTACTCAACTATGTAAATTTATCAAGTTGTCTTCAGATATTTTGCCAAGTTAGCATTACTACTTTCCTTGCTTTCATTTTCATTGTGTTTTTTGTTTTTAAAGATATAGGTATCCTGTCAGGAAGCATCAGTATTTGACTAGTAACTTACTTTTATAAACAAATAAATAAAAAATTCCTCTACAACCCTCCCTTTCACTTGTTTGTTTTTGTAAAACTCTTCCTATACTTTTCATACACATTGACCACAAAGACAAAAATGACATGTTGATGTACCAATGGTGTTTTCAATAACAGACTCCATTAACAGAAAATAGTAGAAGTAATTCATAGTCTAACTGTGCTTGTGTATTTGTGTTTTCTTCTAGTCAATCTACTAGATTCAAAAACAATACAAGGCGAGCTTGGCTGGATCTCTTATCCACCTCATGGGGTGAGTTTATCAAACTATTTCAAGTATTGTGATTCTTTCATACTGCTCTTTTAAAGAACAGAATGATGCATTGCTGTATTCTTTGAAGGAAAGAAATTATGTTTATATTTATAATGATATTAGGTATGGGATTAGCAGAGCTTAATATTTATGTCCTATTAAACTATTGGAAATTTCAAAGTGATTCTCTCCTAAATTTATCAGTTGCTGGAATGGAATAATTACATAGTTAATTATTATTGGTAAAATATTATCGCCATATAATCATTTTCAAGTATAATCATCTACTGTTTCTTGTGCTGTGATCAGAATAACTGAATTGATAAGGCATTGTAAATTTTATGTTAAATAAAATGTTTGTATTTGGTAATGCTAGTGTCCAAACTCATGGCCTTAATATCAACCATAATGACCGTTTTACTTAAAGCATACATATATTTAATCAACAATATAAACCCGTGCTATCTTATTTGTTTTAATCTTTATAACTTTTCTAGATTGCCTTAAACCTAGGAATTTATTTAAAAGATAAAGCTGGGAACATTCCAATTTCAAACTTTTCATAACTTTGGTACTTTACCAAGCTAGGAACACATTGTCAGGGTTTATAGTACATTGGTATTTCAAATGTTTATCATAAATCTATTGTGTGAAAATATTTTTCCAGAAAAAGTGAGTCATGAATTTGTGAAGTTATTTTGGCATATTTTTCATAGGAACAAACATATGCATTCTCTTCCTTCTACAATAATCTTTTTATAATGTTAATAGTTATTTGCACTTAGTAAAGGTATCCAGTCTTGAGATATTTGTACCTGAACACACTAATTTATGCAGTACTAGCAGCTTCTTCTTCCCCAACAGATGTTTTGTGTCAGGGATACTTCATCTGTCTGTCATCTCTGTATCTGCTTCTCTTCCTGACACACCTTGACATTGACAAAATGCCAAAACTTTTAACAGGGCCTCCATCAGTTGCTTTGGAAGGGAGAGAATGAAGCAAGCCAGGATTTGATTTTCCCATAGGTGTAAAAAGGAATCAAGTGATTGGGGAAAATGCACATCCTGCATTGTCATAAAGAGTGAACCAGAAGTCAAGACTGTGCTGGAAAACTCATTTAAAACTAATCAGCCCAAAGTCAAATGCAATCTTAATTTTGATCTTAGGAATTTGAGTTCTTCATTACTCTATCTGATGATACACCATGGAAACTACTGCTTAAAGATAGGAGAAAAATAAAATGGAGTGACAATTTTATTAATAGATACCTAGACACATCTCCATATAATACACTTATTTCTATACCACAGCGATTGTCTGCCCTGTTTTCTTTTAAAATATAAGAAGATTTGGGCAAATGGATTCTCTCATTTTTAATCTCAGAGTTAATTTTTTTGATAAATTCCTACAATTTGTAACAAAATAAGGTTGGAGTTCTAAAGCCAGAATTTCTTTGGGTGCAGCTTATGTGCCTACTGAATACCTCAATAACTCAGCATTTCTGTATGATTGATGTCAAGCAACTCAGAAGCACATTAAATTTGAGAAACACTGCATTGTAATTTCCTAACTTCTTTTAGCCTAGGAATCTTTCAGAGTTTCCTCAATCCATGATTTTTCAATTTCTTCTCTTTGTGAGGGTTTAGAGAGCTTTTTTTTCTGGCATTTGGCTTTCTCTTCATTGTTTTCCTCTGCTCATCTTGCAGCTGTGTTGTCCCAATTTCTAATGCATAAAATTGCCTAAAAGAGCTGGTCTATTTGTCCAAATTCGTCATGTAACTTTCATGGGAAAAATTCCACCAGCAGGTCATTTTTCAAAACCTCAAAACTAAAACAAAGAAAGGAAGAAAGCAAAAGAAAGGAAAGGAAAGGAAGGAAGAAGGGAAGGAAGGAAGGAAGGAAGAAAGAAAGGAAGGAAGGAAGGAAGAAAAAAGGAAAATAAAAAATTTGAGTATTGTCCTATGGTAATATAGAGTGTATGTGGCTATGAAATTTCTCGCACATATTATGTTACCCACAATGTCACAAGAAAATAATGGTATAGATTTAGTAAATGTTCCATTAATATCCATTTCCTTTTGTGAAAGTAATGAAATTATTGGGTAAAAACACTACAGGAAAAATTAAATTTGGGAATTGACATCCTTGATGTATGATTGTTTGTGCCTTGAAATTCAATTATTTTTTTCCCCTTTGTCTCTTTGGTGATTGGGTCCAGGCTAGATTTGAACTTGCTATACTCCTGTCTCAGACTTCCAAGTGATAGTATTACAGGTGTGTAGCATCATTCTTGGCACAATTATTTTTATTGCCTAATCTTTTCTACTTTCTATATATGAGTACAATCATTTTATGTCTGTTTTGTTCATAAAGGAAATGATGCTAAACATTTATGATACTGAAATTTGCTGAAATATTAGTCATAAAAATGACATTTAGTAACTGGAAACAACTTTGAGCATCTTGTTAATTAGTGGGCCTTAATGAAAACAGGGCATCTAATTATTGAGTAGTTAAAATGTAGAAGTAAACTTTAGAGGAAAAATAAAACTAGACAGCAATGTGGGGGAAAATAATCCCTACTGCACTGTTGATGGGAATGTAACTAGTACAATCACCATGGACAGCAATTTGGAGGTTCCTTGAAAAGCAAAACACAAACCTTCCCTACAACCCAGCCATAAAATTCTTTTGCATCTATCCTGAACATCATGAGCCAGGATATGATAATGACACCTGCACATCCATGTTTATTGCTGCACTATTCACAATAACTCAATATAGGAAACTGCCCAGATGCCCCATAAGAGATGAGTTTTCCAAAAATGTGGTACTTATACAAAATGGAATTTTCCACAGCCATTAGAAAGACTAATGTCATTTGCAGGGAAATGGATGGAACTAGAACAAATCATGTTAAGTGAGGTAAGGCAAACGCAACAGCACATGTTCTCTTTGATATGTGGAAATTAGATCTAAAATACACTGGGATACGTTAAATTATACTGTATTGTGGTTTCTCACACACAGTGAGACAAAAGAGGATACTCTTAGGAGAGAAACATAAAGGTGCAATACCTAAGTGCCTCTTCATATATATATGTGTGTGTGTGTGTGTGTGTGTGTGTGTGTGTGTGTGTGTGTGTGTGTGTGTGTGTGTGTGTGTATATACATATATATATGCATACTGAAACAAACTCCAACATATGGAAACAATAGACATTTTTCCTTTCCTTTGTTTTTCTTTCTTTTTAGTTTTTGATGATTCTGTTTGTTTTTTTTTTACATGTTAGGGGTATTCAAGTGTACATCTTCAGAAAAGTGGGAGGGGCACAGAACTTGAGGGAAAAATGGTAGAAGTGAAGCTCATTGGATTTAAGTGTTCAGTACAACTCATGTGTGGAGATGGTAGGGAGGGACTGGGAGAGAATGAGGGAACAGAAGACATTGTATGAAAGGAAATGCACTCATTACCTGACTCATGTAATCATAATCCCTCTGTACATCACCTCTATAACAACAATAAAATAAACTAATAAAAAACTACAGTGTCATATTGATTCATGTAACATTTTGCTTTTTGCTATAAAGTAGAGGTCAGTGTAATGAAGGGAAGAGAAGGAGATGATTTTGGTTGAGTCTCATTGGAGACATTTAGCAATGTCAACAGACACTGTCACCAGAGCAGGCAGGTGGCCCCTAGTGGGAAAGGCTAGGATATAGGTAATTATCTTACAATGAAAATGACAGCCATTATAATAGAATTCTCAGGTTGAAAATGGCAGTGTTGACACTGGGAGTCCCATAGGTATGAGACTGGGGATGGCGCTGGCTTCAGGAACTGTGTGTGTCAACAACAGAGGAACTACCAGGTGCTACCTGATTTCCAGTCCTATTTCAATCAGAAACTATACCTTCCAGATGTACTAAAACTGACAGATCAAAGCATAATTTATTTCACATTTGAAATGAATAATTCTTGGAATAATTGCACTTTTTGTAGGAAATATTGACAAGAGTGGCATATTCTTCATGCATTTCTGTTTCTGTTTCTTCTCTCTCCTTTTCTCACAGATATATTAATAGTAAATTTGCCAATTAACCTATGATTGTAGGGCTTGAGCTCTGGGCCTGGGCTCTGTCCCTGCACTCTTCAGCTCAATGTGAGTGCTCTACTACTTGAACCGCAGTGGCACTTTCAGTTTTCTAGTAGTTTATTGGAGATAAGAGTCTCATGGACTTTCCTGCCTGGGCTGGCTTTGAACTGTGATCCTCAGATCTCAGCCTCCTGAGTAGCTAGGATTACAGGTGTGAGACACCAGCACCCAGCAAACTTATGCTTTTTTGATATGAGGAATGTATCTATGTCTATTTTTTAATGATGTTTTCAAACTTTAGGGAAAACCTGGTAAGAAATTATACTATCATGATAGGCCTGAAACAAATTTTTAAATACTCTTAGAGAAACTGTAATGAAACTTAGATTTCTTCTAAATGAAGGTCACAAAGCTAATAGTCAAGTATGGAAACTGGGATTTTTTTCAGAGTTCATGAATTACAATTTATTTTTCAAAAAAAATGTTTTGACACACTTTCTAGGCTGATGTTCACTTTTGTAATGCAGACATGAGCAATTCATGAGTCCAAGCGTCAATAAATTATATTTCAGTCTTGGACCTAATTAAGTTCAGGAAGTCTGGTAAGTGATTCAATACCTTTAATTTGATTTGATTTAAAGATAGAGCAACACATGTAAAAGTATGTAACTATTTTTGAATTACAAACTAGAAAGAAGCATTTGGTTTACACACAAATAAGTATTTGAATTGATTGCTTGATAAGGATAATATAACAAATTATCTTCCTTAGCATTAGTATCACTGTAAAGAAAACATCCCAGGAAGTAGAGTTGAATAGAGTTATTTAGGAAAGTGTGTATATGCTGAGCAAATGAATCAACTAAAGAAACTAAAATAAACAGAAGAGACTGATGACAAATAGGGTCCAGGCAGGTGCGAAAAGCCCAGTCTGAAAGAAGTGAGGTACATTTGTGATGAAAGAAAAAGTATCATGGAAGGAAAACTTTTTAGATATTCATTTAAGACTTAGCAATGATAGCTATAAAAGCATTCTTTTGAAGAAGAAATACAGATGGTTGACCACACAAGCTCTATTCCATGCTTTTTTCCTGGCTAATAGAACAAGCCAGGGCAAAGCAGGTTTAGGCTTTAACCTTGTGATCTCCTAGAAACCAGGTCCTTTGCAACTCCCTGGGGTGAAGGCTGATTTGTAGAGAACCAGTCATGAACCAATCAGACTAGAAGAGATCCCAGGTCACTTCTGGTAAAACAAACAAACAAATAAACAAACAAATAAGTTAATTACTTAAATAAATTTTAAAAAGCCTCCTCACAAAAAGATATGGGCAGGTGTCTAGTACCTCTTCCTTCTCAGATCCTGAGAAAGCCAGGAAACACTGAGCTCCATATACAGAAACAGAAGGCCACAGACCAGAGAGTATTAGAGAAGGCATTTTGTATCCCAAACATCACAAAACCACTTGGTTCAGGAAGATAATTCTTCTTTCTTGTTAAAGATACTCTTCATAATATTTCTTATTTTTCAAATAAAGGCATCCTTATAGAATACACTATTTTATTTCTGATGAAATATCCTGATTTCTATGTGGAAGCCAAAACAATGTATAATGTTATTTGTATTTTCCACAGTTGTCTTTTTGGGTGCTTAGTTCAATGTCATAGATAATAGGAAGGATAGTAAAATTGAATAAGGACAACATTTAGAATTGGTACACCTGCTTTTGAAGTCTAAGTCTGACTAAACTATTTACTGGTGTAAAGTCTGATATAAACCAATTAACTTTAAAAAAAGCAAGTGTCCTTTTTCTTAAAAAAGATGTTAACAATAATTCACAGCACATTAAACAAACGAGGTTTGAGCAAATGAAATATTTCTATTTACCTTTAAACATATGTTCAGACATATATTTATACAGAGTTATATATGTATAATGTGAAAAACTTATACAAATACTTTTTTTTTTTTTGGTCGGTCATGGGGCTTGAACTCTGGGCCTGGGCTCTGTCCCTTGGCTCTTCAGTTCAATACTAGTACTCTACCACTTGAGCAACAGTGCCACTTCCGGTTTTCTAGTGGTTTATGGGAGTCTTACCAACTTTCTTTCCCCAGGCTAGCTTTGAACTGTGATCCTCAGATCTCAGCCTCCTGAGTAGCTAGGATTACAGGAGTAAATCGCCAGCACCAGGCTCTGAAAATCACTTCTTATACAATGCCAAACTTTGACATCCTCATTCTAAACTCTTTTGTTAAAATCATAGATATTCCCCTAAATCTCACTCCATACCTGATTTCTTGAAAAGGGGAATGGATAGTGTGTGTAAGGGGCCCGCAAAAGTTTTGTCTTCGTGAAGAACTCAGTACATTGCATTTGACATCCCATGATTATTTTTCCGTTGAATTTGCACAGACTGAAATTTGCATATGACCATGACACTGGATTTTGAATTGAAGGAACTGAAATACGATAAATGTGCAGATTGATTTGAATGCTTAGCTTTCCCACAAGTATTTTGTCATATCAAATTTTACTTCTCCATGGAGACTCCTTTAAAAGATGCTTCTCTGTCATGCAAGGTTCATCTACCCCCAAGGCTCCCATATTGTTTCATTGAGGATTTGTTCAGTTTATCAGTGGGAAGTTCTATGAAGCTAATTTTCATTCTATTAATTTCTTTGTTTAATTCACAATTCA
This sequence comes from Dipodomys merriami, assembly GCF_024711535.1. Taxonomy (NCBI): domain Eukaryota; kingdom Metazoa; phylum Chordata; class Mammalia; order Rodentia; family Heteromyidae; genus Dipodomys; species Dipodomys merriami. The sequence goes on along the minus strand of NW_027203381.1, from coordinate 93,578,823 downwards.
AAGTTCCTGCATTAATTTCCTGTGGATTAAAAAAACTCTGAATAAATGAATAATAGAAACATCCAAAAGGAAAGAATAATAAAGCTAACACTAAATTTGTATTTGTTGGAAAATATCTGCCAATTTCTACTTTGTTATCCTAAGTGGTGTCTGTTTACAATTTTACTCCTCTAATTGAAGACATTAGGTAAAACTATAATATATATGAATGTATATATTTATAATAAGTATTTACATTGTGTGCTAACAAAATTATTATTATTATTTTTTAATTGTATTTTATTTTATTTGAGAACATACTGTACAGAGGGGCTACAATTACATGGGCAGGATAATGCATACATTTCTTACCAAGCATTGCAGCCTCCTCCTTTGTTTACACTTAACTTCCCTTCCCCGCCTCCCCCCTCCCCCACCCAATTTTACCCCCCTCTCCCCACCCAATTATACCCCCCTCCCCCCCCCCCGCACACCGACATTGTAAAGCTGGTTTTGACATGACATTTTGTACTTCTCATTGTTGCAACAGGTCCACCTGAATCCTTAAACGACTTGTTTGTCCCCATCTCCTCCACATGTTATACTGACATCAAATATAGTGAAAGCGGGGGTTACATTGTGGGGGAGGGACATACAAAGCAACAAAGAAATAATCTTATAAATGCGTTAGAAACACATGCATGAAAGAAACGAAAACATTAAAATACATATTTAAGGGTTCATTTTCCTAACATCACATTATCTGACCTTTTCCGCTTGACTCATACCTATACTAGATATTGCAAATAAGGGAAACCATGGGACCTATGCTTCTTTGGGCCTGGCTTACTTCACTTAATATAATTTTTTCCAAACCTTTCCATTTCCTAACAAATGGGGAAATGTCATTCTTTCTGATGGAGGCATAGAATTCCATTGTGTATATATACCACATTTTCTTGATCCATTCATCTACTGAGGGGCATCTGGGTTGGTTCCATGTCTTAGCTATGGTAAATAATGCTGCAATAAACATAGTTGTGCTGGTAGCTTTAGTGTGGTCTTGTTTGTAAACATTTGGGTAAATGCCCAAAAGTGGGATTGCTGGATCATAGGGGAGATCTATGTGAAGTCTTTTGAGGAACCTCCATACTGCTTTCCAAAGTGCTAACAAAATTATTTAATTTAATCTATCTCAAAAGACTTATAGCCTGTGAATTGCAAATTAATTGGAAATAAAACTAAATTCAGCTTTAATTGTAAAATTATATTATCATGGGATATAAAACATGAATCATTCAAAAATGAGAATGTTTGCAGTGAGTGAATTATAAAGAAAAGTATAAATAATCCTTAAAACTAAGTCATTATGCTCTCCAGTACAGTGTGATTTGCTCTTAAAATTGGAATTATTGGTGTTTGTGAAATCTGGATTCTAACAGTTTCATTTCCAGATTTGCAGGCATTCACTTGATGAACAGAGTTTGAAATGCAAGGAAAAATATTTTGACAACTGAATATCAGAAATAACCGCCTGGGATCCTCCCTTTATGAGTTACACTTCAGATGTTTCTGCTGAATAGATGATCCCGGAAATCAGTTCCCTAACCCATGTGATATGTGATTCTTGATCATTTGAAGTTCTTCTACCTGTTCTGCCTGGAGTCTCATTTAAATATGACACTTTAACTATTATGATGGCCTTTCTCTAAAGGAAATCTTTAATTTTAAAAATATGAAAGTTTTACAGGTTCTTTAAAGTGTTTCCTGAAATGAAACTTGACCATAAAAGAAGGCAAAACATACAAAAATAGTACAAACCTGCAGAATTGGATATTTTTTTTACCAGTCTTGGGGCTTAAACTTGGCGTCTGAACTTCTTTTGCTCAAGGCCAGCGCTCTGTCAATTGAGCCACAGCTCCATATCTGGCATTTTCTGTTGATGGGGTACTGAGGAATCCAACCCAGAGCTTCGTGCATGCTAGGCAAGCACCCCACTAAGCCATGTTCCAAGCCCTGGAATTTATTTATTTATTTTTGGTTTAGCAGTCATCATGTGGTTTTATCCTCGTAGCTTTTATTTAAAAATGTTTTAATGTGAAGATACTGCACAGAGGGGTTATAGTTACATGATTAAAGTAATGAGTACATTTCCTATGGAGCATTGTTACTCCCTCTTTTGTTTTTTCCCTACTATCCCTTTCCTCCCCACTTCCTCTACTCCACCCTGCCACCCTCCAAAGTTGTAAAGTTTGTTTTCAACATAACCTCTTGTATGTCTCATGGTTATGAGCAATGGTCAATCTGTATCCTTGTTTCAGCATTTTGTTATTTCCCTTCCCCTCCTCAAGTTAGAAAAAATGTTTATACAAGGTGCAGGGCACTGGAATCAAATACAATGTTAAGGTAATATCATAGGGAGAAGAACACACAAAACAAAAACAAAAACAGAAAACACATTAAAAGCACATTAAAAACAACAGCAACAACAAGGACAAAAAAAACCTCTTGTGTCCATATCTTGGGGCTCATTTTGCTTATTTGGTCATATGAACGTAGTTTTTGACCTTTTCTTTTTGTCTGGTAAGATTATTGTAGACTTATACTAGTTATTGCAAACAAGGAAAACCATGGCACTTACGTTTCTTTGGGTTTGGTTTACTTCACTTAATAAAATTTTGAAGAAAGACAGCCTCTTCAGCAAATCGTGATGGAAAAACTGGTTAAACACCTGCAGAAAACTAAAGCTAGATCCTTATATCACCCTGCACCATAATGAAGTCCAAATGGATCAAAAACCTCAAAATAAAAGCAGACACCTTGAAAATATTGCAGGAAGGAATAGGAGAAGCTCTAGGGCTCCTTGGCACAGGCTGAAAATTTTCAATAAAGACCCAGAAACACAACAAATCAAAGAAAGTTTGGACAAATTGGATTGCATGAAACTGCAGAGCTTCTGCATGGTAAAGGACTTAGCTAGCAAGATCATTAGAAAGCCCATGTATTGAGCCTTGCCATACAACAGACAATGGCCTCATATCTAAAATATATTTAAAACTCAAACAATTAAATTCCCCCAAAACAAATCCTCAAACAAACAACTGCCCAATAAATAAGTGGGCTAGAGACTTAAAGAGAGACTTCTCTGAAGAGGAAATAAGAAGGGCCAATAGACACATGAAGAAATGTTCCACTTCTCTGGCCATAAAAAGAATGCAAATCTGGGCTGGGAAGGTGGCTCAGTGGTAGAGCGCTTGCCTTGCATACATGAGGACCTCGGTTCGATTCCTCAGCACCACATAAGCAAAAAGAAAAAAAGCCAGAAGTGGCGCTGTGGCTCAAGTGGTAGAGCGCTAGCCTTGAGCTGAAGAGCTGAGGGATAGCGCCTAGGCCCAGTGTTCAGGCCCCACAACCGGGCCGCCCCCCCCCAAAAAAAAGGAATGCAAATCAAAACAACATTGAGATTGTACCTCAACCCAGTTAGAATGGCTATAATCAAGAAATCTAATAACAACAGATGCTAGAAGGGAATTGGCCAAAAGGGAACCCTATTTCATGGTTGGTGGAAGTGTAAACTTCTTCAACAACCACTCTGGAAAGCAGTATGGAGGTTCCTCAAAAACCACACATAGAGCTTCCTTATGACCCAGCAATTCCACTTTTGGGCATTTACTCAAAAGATCACAAGCAAGGCCATACTAAAGCTACCAGCACAACTATGTTTATCGCATCATTATTCACCATAGCTAAGATATGGAACCAACCCAGATGCCCCTCAGTAGATGAATGGATCATGAAAATGACACCACCCCATTTGTTAGAAAATGGAATTTATTTTTAATTCATGAAAATTGTCTTGTGCTTTATGTTTTAAAGCATAGAAACCATTTTTCTATCTCTAAAGTTTTCTGTTTCCATGTGAATCAGCCTCTCTATGTTAAAACAAAGTATAATTTGAGATATTTAATTTGAATTAAAAAATAAGATAGTTTAGTAGACTTTATTTTAGACTTGCTTCAGCTTTGAGGGATTTAGAGTAAAAGAAACCTGAAACATATTTAGGCAGGTATTAGTCATACTTTGTTAAGAATTAATTTGTGCTACAGAAGTCTTACTTAATAGACATTTAAAATAATCTCAAATAAAAAAGTTAAAATGTAGTCATAATTTCCTATGTTATACTTATTTAGATTTTGGTGGTACTAGAGTTTAAAATCATAGCCTCCTGCTTGCTAGGCTGCTATTCTTCGCTTTAGCTGTACCTTCAACCTCCAAAATTTTCATTCTGCTTTGAATATGAAAATATATACATTCACACTGGACTTTCTAAATCATTTTAAGTAGTTTAAAATTTATAGAGAGCTGGATACTTGTGGCTCGTGCTTGTAATCCCAGCTACTCAGAGTTTGTGATCTGAGGAACACACTTCCATGACAGCCAGAATAGGAACATATGGGAGAAACTTATCTCCAATTAACCACCCAATAGCCAGAAGTAGAGCTGTTGCTCAAGGAATAAAGTGCTAACCTTGAGCAGAAAAGCTAAAGGCCAATACCAAGTCCTGAGTTGAAGTCTCAGTACTGCATAAACATCCCCCACACACACATACCTCTCTTTCTAACAAAATTTGCTTCTGATAGTTTTTTATATTGATAATTTTTTCTCTATGAAACTAGAAACCTTTTAACAATGAAGTTTGTTAGTATAATTTCAAATGAGTAGTATATCTTCAGATAGAAAGCTATTAAAATTAAAATGAACAAAATAGAGATGTTATAGTTTTAAATGGTTTTCACATTCAATTCATTATACATTTAATTTGTGCAAACAAAAGAATAGGGACAATATTTCAAACAGAATGCAATTTATTTAATTGCTGAAAAATGTATCTTTTCTTTAATATTTTAGAGTGGGATTTCAAGCTTCTAGGTATTCACTAACAAGTGGGATATAAAAACAGTATACACATACTAATGGAAAATTGTTTTAATTCAATCATTTCTTTGATGGAATGATACATCTAATTTCATTGGTGGGAATTTATTAAAAATCATTCATTTCTGCTTATTTAAATATTTTACCTTTTTAAGTTCAGGAGTTAATGGCTCTGCCTCATATGTTTATTATATTCTAATGGATAATTTGTTTAAAAAAGTTTTAATAGCTAAATACAGCTTGTAAATATATAGTGTAAAATAGTTTTTATATAAGCTCCATGTTACAAACACAATCATTTGGATTTAAGAATATTTAAAAGTTATGATATCCACAACCTACCTTTAGTATCTCTTTCCTATTGATGTTCACCCTTCTTTAGGGTGAATCATGTTCACTTTAGTCAATAATTATTTATGAGTAGAATTATTGCCAAAATAACACCTGAGATTCATTCTGTGGAAGTACTGCAATTATGCTACTCATTACATAAGGGAAGAAGTCAAGGGAGTTGAAGGTACTTGACATTTGAGTATTAAAATCTTTCATTCTATTAATAATACAATTTATATTTATTACTTTGTTTATTGTAGACAGTAATTGCTAGAAGTAGAAAGGTTTAGGTGTTCTGACCAGGCTCATTAGTGGAGATCTCTGGAGGTAGGACCTATAAATCTCATTTCTGACAGCCTCTTCTGTATGATTCTGAGCCCAGGGTTTCGAATCTCTATGTTATAAAATCATTATCTGGTGCAATGAGGAATAAATAACTTGCTCAGCTATTTAGGTACGGTTTTATTCAGGCCTACAATTAATCTGAAATCCTAAATAAACAACTCCATGCATAATTTATGATTACTACACTTAATGATATTTCTAAATATAGAATTTGAATTTTTTTCTATAATTGTTTACAAAACAAGAGAAAATAGGTGTTTTAATGAGGAGGAATGTATTACTAGTATTTGTCACTAAGGTTAATTTCACAATTTCTTTAAGTGACTTTGGAGTTCAGTTAACTACATATGCTATGTTCAACATTTACAAATACATAATGCAAATGCTATATATATATCAATATTTACAAATACATATAAAATACTTATGGTATATATACAGATATGTGCCATCATGCCATCCATGTCTCATAAAATATATCATTGCAACCTAAAATTTTGGGATATAAACATGAATTAAGTGACCAAGACACAGAGAAAGACTTTGAAAACACCCCTCAAGTAGTGACCAGAATGCAAACTTTCAGAGAAATCATTGACATGTTCCTGGAAAATCACAGTCATCAAATTTTAATGGGTTGTATATCATACTAAAATATTGGGCATTGTTCAAAACCAGTTTTCTAAGCAGATGATTATAGAGCACAATATAGCTGAAGAAAAGGCGAGAGTCAGTGAAAGCACTATGAAATTCCTTTCACAGGTAACAAGAACATAGGATAGACCTTTTATGTTTATTTTCTTCTCGTTATACTCAAAGGTCTATTTTATGTTCTTATTAAACATCACATGTATTTTTTCAGACTTACGCTCTTTAGTTTAGGATTTAGCTTTTTCTGTTTTTCTATTTTTTTTGCCAGAAGGAATGTTCTTAAAATTCAAATATTCTTCACTGCCCCCTCTTCCTCCTTTTCCTTTATCTTCTTTTCTTTGTTTAATCTCATGCTCCTTTTCTGTCTTCTTCACCTTATTCTGGGCAGGTTGTGTGTGTGTGTGTGTGTGTGTGTGTGTGTGTGTGTGTGTGTGTGTGTGTGTGTGTGTGTGTGTGTGTGTGCGTGTGCATGCACAGAGGCTGGGACTGTCCCTGAGCTTTTGTGCTCAAAGCTAGTGCACTGCCACTAGCATAGTACCACTTTCATCTTTTTGGTGATTAATTTGAGATAAGTGTCTCATCAGCTTTCCTGACCAGGGTGGCTTTGAACCTCAATTCTCAGATCTCATCCTCCTAAGTTGCTAGGTCAGTTTTTAAAATAATCAGTACATGAAAAGGATTATTTGAACAAGTAAGGAAGATGAAGGCCTTTCAAGACTCACTAGAAATGAAAAGTATACAGTATCAAAAATAGGTATATGGTAATCTAATGGTAGAAAAAACTAGCAGTCAGTTTTCAAAACTTAAAATGAGTGTAAGTGATTAGCTCCCATATCAACCAACGTGAACAGATCAAGTACTTTCCAACTATGGCAGGGAGAGAGGACCAGTGAAATGTGATGATTGAATGGAATATTTATTCTTAGCCACATACTTGGAATCTTAAGCAAGCTGACAGCCATAAACTTTACAGATGCACTCAAAAGCCTTTGAGAACATTTAAAGTTTGTGGGCATTGTGAATCAATGTTGTACATCTTACTCATTCAATAATTTTCTGTATCTGTATGCAGTTGCATCCACACTTTACATCGGATGTATTGGTTGGCTGTTTTAAAGGTAAAATTTGCAACTTTTTAAATGTAAAATTTTCTATTTTCTAAATATTCTATAGACAGTAAAGATGACATAGTTATAAACTATAAAAATACTATTTGTGAAGTTTATAGAAAAAGTTTATAGGAAATGTTTCTTAGGGTCACTTTATATTTTGCACTAAGAGCAGCAGAAGTTTAACTTATTTGAAGCAGTATACTATACAAAATGGAGTAGTTTTTCCTGAAACTGACTGGCAATTTAAGAGGCAGTAGTGTTTGTAAAAATTACTTACTGCATTTCTCCAATTATGTAGAGATATCACTGAGGTAAAGGCCTTGCCCAAGGTTATATCATTGATTTTGGGGCCTTGGTCCAATGTTCTCTTCCCCCCCCTCTTCTATCTTTCTTCTGTGGACATTATCAAGCAAAGTTTTAGGATTATGGATAGCATATTTAATATATTTAATATTCATAACATTATAATTAATGGAGTTGTGATTCTTTCCCCAGTTTCATCTTTGATAACACAATAATTCATAACCAAATCTTGGGACCATCTAGAGCCACTCTCATGGACCATTTAAAAATGCTGCCATTTCACAAGCATACACGGAAAATCATGTTACAGAGAATTCTGATTAGCACTCTACTGGGTGTTTATGGGTGTTTATCTCCTCACCACCTGATTCAGGATCCAGAGACAACCTATCATTGAATGACTAAATATTTGAACTCATTTTCTGACATCTAGAAATGTATTTTAGTTAGATTCAAATAGAAATCCTAATCTACCTGCATCAAAAGAGTATTTTTAAATGTTAGCTCAATGCTAAAAAAAGTACTATATGCTTTCAATTTTCTGAAGCATCAAACATTTTATTTCATACTTATCTTAATGATTAAGATGTGACATTCTTCAGTCAGTAAATATTCTTTTTTTTTTGGGGGGGGGTCCAGTCGTGGGGCCTGAACTCTGGGCCTGGGCGCTGTCCCTCAGCTCTTCAACTCAAGGCTAGCACTCTACCACTTGAGCCACAGTGCCACTTCTGTTTTTTTTTTTTTTTTCTTTTTGCTTATGTGGTGCTGAGGAATCAAACCCAGGGCCTCAGGCATGCAAGGCAAGTGCTCTACCACTGAGCCACCTTCCCAGCCCCAGTCAGTAAATATTCTTTAAGATTTGAAATATCTTCACAATGTTATCTTTATTTTGATCCTTCCAAAATGTTAAAAAAATCACTTGAATTTTATGCATATCTTTTATAGAAATATATAATATTCTTCTATAACTTTTGGAGTATTTTGCAAATCATAAATTAGGGTAACAATTTAGTTCAAGTTTTTTTTCAAAATAAAATACAAAACATGTATCTATGAGTTTATTATGCTAGAAATGCTTGTGGTTAAACTTGGTTTGGTGACCATCTCTTGACAAATAAATATAAATAGTCCTAATCTAAAGAAAACATAGGAATGGTAAACATTTTCAGGGAGGAAAAGTGTTATAGCATTATTTCAGAAAGGAAAATATATAAGGTCAAAGTTTCTAGAAGTTAAGTCTGAACACTTTGTACATTATTAAAAGTTTATAAAATCCTTGGAATCTGTCCTTTAGTTCTATTGTTTCTTTAACACTTACTATTATGTAGTTACTCTCAGAGGCTCCCAGGCCACAGAGATACAGAGGGTATCAATATTTACACTTCATCAACATATCTAAGCGGTTCCTAATGTTTTGTGTATCAGCTCAGGTAACTCTTACAACAATCTTATGAACTTTCACAGAAATTCATTTCAATTTCTTTTTATAGAAGAGTCCCTTTTAATTTAAATAACTTGAACAGGATATTTATAGATTATGGATCTAGTCAGTAACGGTGGTAAGCATGGTAAATAAGATAGCTGACTTCTGAGACTGTACACATAACTAATGATCTGTACTAGATTTTCTGAGAGGAATTAGGAAGAGCTATCCTAAGGAAGGTAAAGGTTTCAGAAGAAATCAATTTGTGAACCAGCAACTACATTTTAAATGCAACAAATAATATAGATACACAATTGTGATATGGTAATATCAACATTAATATCCACACCATAAATATCACCAATTTTGTTTAACATGAGTGGGGAAAAATTGTAGTAAAAGATTGTGATATCTTGAAAAATGTATAACTAGTCAACATATGTACATGATTGCATATCATACTTTAAAGCACAAGGCAGAATACCTTTCCCCTAGATCATTATCTCAAATTGGACACAGCACAATACAATACAGGATGACATCCCTTGTAGTAATGTTGCATTGTTAATAGTGCAAGTCCCAGATATTATTTTGAGAAACAAAACCCCAGGTATTTGTTAAGGATGAAGCCATAAATAAATTTGAAAGGCTTGGATTTATGAAAGTCTGTGTTTGACATAAATTATCTTGAAACATGATCTGTTCTAATGTTGCTAATGGCCAATTTACACCATATACATATGTATGTATAGTGTATACGTATATTCATATATATACATATGTATGTATATATACATTCACATGCACAATTAGCTATGAGTATATATGTAACTACATATATCTGCAGATATAACATATATTGAAATGCAGCTAATGGTTTCGATGTCTAAGTGCCATGTCAATGTTTAAAATTATTTTGTTGCTTCTACTTATAATTTTGGAGTACAGAGATATACAGAAATAATAAAGGCTAAGCTCCAAACTGTTTTCTGTTTTATTTTATTGTATATATTAATAATATCAAGGAGTTTTCTTATTGTTTTTATATTGGATATAGCTTGATCATTTTCATTCTCCCATCAGCCCCTCTTCTCATGTTTCCCAAAGATGTAATCTTCATATATAGAGCACATGTAGTTGAAGAAAATGATATAATGCACTTTTAAAACTATGGCAGAACACACTATGAATCTTTTGGTGGTAGGGAAATATACATAAAATAAAAGTAAAACTTTTATCCCAATATTATATCATATTGAATATGATCTACCTGTTAAAACTGCCAATATCTGGGAAAATGTTATAAAGCTGTCTCATTAAATGTTTTAGACAAAGACGTGGTAATTAGTAAAATGAAAAATAAAATGTTAAATTTAATTGAATGGAAATCTTTTGGAAAAATACGGTGTACATTTTTCAGTGCTCAGTTACCCTTTGCCAAACACAAAAATGATAGATACATTTATAGAAATTACCATTCTCAGTGGGACATAAAAATATACTTTCAATGATGTTTAAACAGGAGAAAAGTGACCATTTATTTAACTACATACAGGTACAGGGAATATTCCAGAGGGAATGAATGTAACTAGTCAAGCACAGAAGTATCTCATGACCACAAGAATTAATTAGTGTAAACTTGAAGCTTATTTTTTTCTGAAACCAGGAACTACTAATTAGTTTATCCAAAAATATTTATTATTGTGATTGTTTTTTATTTGAAGCGAAATCTGGTATGTTACTTACTTCTGTATTTTTCTTTGAATACATCCTCAGAAAACAAAGATCTAAATTGCCATATTAGAAGAGGTAATGGATATTTAGCACAAAATTGTGTGTTTTTTTTCTAACTCAAATGTACAGTTTCTTTAATTTTACATAAATTACTTTTCTTTTTATAATCATCAGGGATTTCGTGTGCTGATTCAAGTCACTGATTTACCAAACTCTTTTCCCAAATCTCCAAAGGCCCATTTTATTTCTTTTCAAAAAAAGAGCATGGATCCAGCATGATGTGACATAAAGATTCAAGAAATTAAAGTGCCTGCACAGTTAAGCTGTAGCATGCACAGTAAGATGGGGAGACACACTTTCATTCTTATTGAACTGATTAGAATATATCTTAATATAGAATGTCTTAATATAGAAGAATCTAAATGTATTCACAGAATAGTTAATAGCAATAATTAAAAAAGAAACTAACTTGGAGAATTCAAAGCTGGCCCGCTATACAGAAGGAAATCAAGAAGGGCTATGAATGGAGCTCTGTAGTAAAACACTTGCTAAGCAATTTGCAAGGCCCTGGGTTCTATCTCTAGCCTCTTACAAATTAATTAATTAATGTGATGAGATGAAGATCTAAAGTATTACGTTAAGTAGTATCTTTAGTACTTCTTTCTGCAGAATAACTGCAGAAATTTGGAAGGAAAAAAAGCATTTCTGTTTTGAAATGAGACAAAATTACTCTTTACTTTTACTGAAAATATTTGTTTTATATTTCTTTTTTTCTCTTATTTTTATTATTAAGGTTTTTTTATTGTGAAAATACTGTACAGAGGAGTTACAATTACATGAGCAAGGTAATGAGTACATTTCTTATCAAGCATTGTTGCCATAGTTGAAAACCTGACACTGAACAAGAAAATATTCAACTAGTTATTTTAGAATAAAAAAGTCAGCCGGCAAAGGAGGAGGCTGCAATGCTTGGTAAGAAATGTATGCATTATCCTGCCCATGTAATTGTAGCCCTCTGTACAGTATGTTCTCAAATAAAATAAAATAAAATTAAAAAAAAAAAAGTCAGCCGGGCACTGCTGGTGGCTCACATCTGTAATCCTAACTACTCAGGAGGCTGAGATCTGAGAATCATGGTTGAAAGGCAGCCCGAGCAGGAAAGTCTGGAAGACTCTTATCTCCAATTAACCACAAAACTGGAAGTTGTGCTGTGGATCAAGCGGTAGAGTGCTCGCCTTGATCTGGGACAGCTTCCAAGCCCAGAGTTCAAGCCCAACTGCCAAGAAAAAAAATACATATTCATTCTGTAAAGAAATAGTTATTTATGTTTAGTGTAATCTTATAAACAAGTACTCTGTTAGCTTTCTATTGTTGTGACCAAACACCTTTGGCTGTTGGTTTTATAATTTTCAGTCTGTGAGCATTATGCTTCATTGATTCTGGCTTTAGGATGTGGAAGAACACCTTAGGAGAAAGTTGGTGAGCAAAATTGTTCACCTAATGGTACTCAAGAAGCAAAAAAACAAAACAAAACTGAAGCCAAATGGTCTGAGGACAAAATCATATCCTCCAGAAAACACTTTCTGCCAACTGAGTCCCACCTTATAAAGTTCCCATCACTTCCCAATAACCCTGGAAGCTGTGAATCTATCAGTAGATTATTACATTGATGAATTAGAAGCCCCTTTCTTCTATCATCTCCAAAATTCTCCACCTACTGGTTCTGCAATACATGAGCTGTTGGAAGAAAGTTCAGATTCAAACCATTGTTCTTCCTCTTAAGGACATATGCATACACTTAGAATATGTGGGCAGGAAATGTGGCTGGTATGAAGTTAGATCTGATGACCACTGGTTAATCGTCTTTGCAATCCTGTAACAAATTGTTGAGATAACATTAAAATGGAAAGGTCTCTTTTAGTTTACAGTTATAATAGATTTTAGTCTATAGTCTTTCAATCTATTGGTTCTGTTGCCTTGGGGCTGCTATCATGGTAGGGAGTATGTGGTAAAATGACATTGTTTATCTTCTCATTCCATGGTGGCTTTGTCACCTTCAAGGGCACACCTCCAATAACCAACCTTCCTTCCACTAGGCCAACCTCACTAAGCCACTTCCTTTCTAATCAAACTTTTAACACATGGGTAATTGAAAAACATGCACTAGTGAAACTGTAGCAAATATTAATATTTGAAATAGGAGGAAGATTCATACATTTAGCACAGAAGTGAGTATAGTCACATTCTCCAACAGAAACAGAAATAACTAGTTCAAGGGAGGAAAGCAAAAACAAAAACGTCTCTGTTTTTGGAAAGACCAAAAGTAATGGGTCATAGGGTCAGGATACTACAATATCAAGAAACAGAAGCAGGCATTGGAAAAATGATGGGGAAAAATTCACAAACAACTTTGTGCGTTGATAAAGTGAAATTTTCTGTAAATAACATCTACATATGCATACACAGTGATGTGTATGTGTACATATACTCACACATTTTCTTATTTATCAGAAAAATATAGACAGAGCCATACACATCAAAATAAAACCATGAGAAAGTTGATATAAAGGTAGCTATGAGGGCTGGGAATTGGCTCAGTGATAGAGTGCTTGCCTTGCATGCACAAGGCCTTGGGTTTGTCCTCAGCACCGTGTAAGCAAAAAAAGAGCAGGAAGTGGCTCTGTGGTTCAAGTGATAGGGTGCTAGCCTTGAGCTGAACAGCTGAGGGACAGTGCCCAGGCCCAGAGTTTAGCCCCCACAACTGACAAAAAAGGAAGGGCTTATTCATATACTCTTCCTATTTTTATTGTATATAGAATGTATGGTCGAGTAGGGGTTATAAATTTACTGTTTTATAGGAAAGATCCCTGTCTCTGGATTTAAGAGTTTTATTGATTAGTAGAAGAGACCAAAGTTGCCAAGTAAATTAATTAAATGATGAAATGTAAAGAATTCATGAATAAATTAAGATTATGTAGCAAGGTCAAAAATTATACCACATGCTTCTATATTTCATGGAGCAGAAGCCCATATTGATGTTAAACTTGAATATCTTTATGTTCTCTATTTTTTATTTTAACCTTTATGAGGCAAATTGTCATCACCTTGTCTATAAAGTTTGTGAATTCTATAAACTATGTTCTCTATTTTTTAATGATTGAAAGTGATGCCCTTTAAATTTCAAACAATGAAATATAGAATGACTTTGAGAGCACCTTTTGATAATTTAATCTTATGTTACTTTTGACATATTCTCCTCATCTTAGGAAAGTTATATTACCAGTTTGCTTATAGCAAAATACAGGTAAATTCAAGTAAGTCATTTAAGTATATGCAATTGGCATACCTAATTATCAGTAAATAGAAATACAATAAGGTATTTGTGTGGATTCTCTATCAAGACTTGAGGGTACTGAAACAAAGAGAGAGGTAGAATGTCCTAGTACAAGTTGTAAAGCCAGCACGTACAGAGTTGAGCATGTTAAATCATCACACTTTCTTCAAGATCCCGATAAATATTCTATTAGAAATAATAAACACTAAGTTTTAATAAATGCAACTTCCTGATCCATTTTGTGACGTGGTATAGTCTAATTCACCAGTAAGAACATCCTTTTTAAAAAAATTTTTGTTGGCCATGGGGCTGAACTCTGGGCCTGGGCACTGTCCCTCAATTCTTCAGCTCAAGGCTAGTGCCCTACCACTTTAGTCACAGAGCCATTTCCGGCTTTTTCTTCTGATGTGGTGCCTCATGTATGAAAGGCAAGCACTCTACCACTGAGCAAACTTCCCAGCCCAAAAATTCTTTTAAATTCTATGTGTAATGATCCATCCACTTACCCCACTCTTAGAAATACAAAAGGCTGAATATTTGTGTTTAACTGGAAAAAATACATGTTGAGAGGTATTCTAAAAGAATTATGAACTACAGACTGAGTCCCAGCATTATAAATATTAATTTGTTATATGAATTTAGAAAATAATCCGAGGTATTTACTTACAACATTTTCTATTGTGTTGTTTTGGTTCACAAATAGTATTTGCATATTTCTACTTCCCATATCTGGGTAGAAATAAAAATTGAAATATAGATTGTTACACTAAATCTAAATATAGATTGTTATACTATACATTGGGTACCTCTGTTCATATGCTGAGTCTCCTTTGACATCCTTTACTCATGAATTCCATGTGGTTTTCCACCATCCCACTGAGAAAAGGCCAAAGTCCTTAGAATCACGCTTCAGGCACAGCCCTAGGTGCCCACCCTGATATCTGTTGGCCTTATCTTCTCTCCTACTTTCCACTGCTCAAGCTTTGCAAGCTCTTTTGACTGTACAAATCATTTCTGCATTTTTTAAAATAAGTTTTTTAAATTGTGAAAATACTTGTACAGAGGGGTTACAATTTCATGAGCAAGGTAATGAGTACATTTCTTATCAAGAATTGTTGCCTCCTCCTTTGTTTTCCCCCTCTGCTCCCTTCCCTCCATCTCCATCCCCCACCTCCCCACACCCCTCTTAAATTGTAAAGTTTGTTTTTCCACATAGTGTCTTGTACATCTCATTGTTGTAATGGGTCAACCTGTATCCCTATTTAAACAATTTGTTTTTTGCCTTCCCTTCCCCAAATTATACCAACATCAAATACAGTGAAAACAGGGGTTATACCGTGGGGGAGGGACATACAAAGCAACAAAAAATCACATGGTAGATTATAAATATGTTAGAAACAATAGCAAGGGAAAAAAAACACTTGGGTCCTTATCTTGGGGTTTATTTTGATTAACATAATCTTATCTGACCTTTTCTGCTTGTCTCAGACATATACTAGTTATTGCAAAAGGGAGACCATGAGACCTATGATTTTGGGTCTGCTTTACTTCACTTAGTATCATTTTTTCAGGTGCTGGAAGGGATATGGCCAGAAGTAAACCCTACTGCATTTTTTTTGGGGGGTCGTGGGGCCTGAACTCTGGGCTTGGGTGCTGTCCCTCAAGGCGAGCACTCTACCACTTGAGCCACAGCGCCACTTCTGGCTTTTTCTTTTTTCTTATGTGGTGCTGAGAAATCGAACCCAGGGCCTCAGGCATGCAAGGCAAGCGCTCTACCACTGAGCCAACTTCCCAGCCCATCCCTACTGCATTTTTGATGGGAATGTAAATTCATTCAACCACTTTGGAAAGCAGCACGGAGGTTCCTCAAAAACTCCACATAGAGGTCCCCTGTGACCCAGCAATCCCACTTTTGGGTATTTACCCAAAGGACCACAAAGAAGACTATATTAAAGCTACCAGCACAACTATGTTTATTGCAGCATTATTTACCATAGCTAAGATATGGAACCAACCCAGATGCCCCTCAGTAGATGAATGGATCAAGAAAATGTGGTATATATACACAATGGAATTCTATGCCTCCATCAGAAAGAATGACATTGCCCCATTTGTTAGGAAACGGAAAGACTTGCAAGAATCATTTCTGCATTTTTTTGGAAATTAGCACTTACTTTTCCTTTTTCTTATAAAGGCTTTCTTTCCCCCCTCTTCTTTCCTGGCTTCTTGTCATAGTGTTATAATGTTTTATTTTCCGAGTTTTATTTTCTCTCTTCCCTAACACTCCATAGTTCGCTTACTGCTTTTGATTGCACCATAGTATTTTCCACTTTCTCATATTTTCCAAACTGTGTATAATTGATTATTGTTGTTAATATAACCATTTTCCTTTACAGCAAAGTTCAGAAATTTTCTTGGTTTGTTTTCTAATTTAGCCTAAGGACGCAGACAAATAGATTTGTATTGAATGCATCAATGATCTATGCTTATTTAATGCTAATAAGTATATGTGGGTTGAATATACCTATTGGGGATCCCACTTCTGAAATTCCTTTATTTATTGGAAAGTTACAAAACATTTTAAATTATTTGATTAAGCTAGGTGAGGTTAATTCTATAAATCATTTGGAAGTCATTGTGTAAATGACTGTGATTGGGTCAAACATTGAAAAATGTAAATTACAATTTTTGAAAGAAAATAATCTTATCTATTTTTTGTTCCAAAGTTTGTTTAAAAATTAGCTGGGCACCAGTGGCTCATGCCTGTAATCCTTGCTACTCAGGAGGCTGAAATCTGAGGATGACGGTTCAAAGCCAGCCGGGGCAAGAAAGCCGTGAGACTCTTATCTTCAATAAACCACTAGAAAACAGGAAGTGGTGCTGTGGCAAGCGGTAGAGTGCTCGCCTTGAGCTGAAGAGCTGAGGGATAGTGCCCAAGCCCAGAGTTCAAGCCCCACGACTGACCAAAAAAAATTTAAAAATTTAAAATTAATTTAAAAATCATTGAACAGAATAAAATAATCTCACAAACCGAGGAAATGTAATTTTAGGTTTTTTTCATTTTGATACTTTCTTCGAAGTAGTGGATAAAAGAAAATTTATCTCTAGGAAAATTGTGCTAAAACTGTGCTAAATTGCCTTAAAGTTCTAAGAAGGTTGTTTGCATTTTCAAAAGAAAGAATTTATTTAATTTTTATTGAAGAATTCTGAAAACCAATTCAAATAACATTTAGTAGGCACTAATTACATATGTGTTAGATTGTGCTTATCTACATCCATGATAAGATTAATATGATCTATGATTCCTAGAATTGAGGTCTTTGAAAGATAATGGGCTGAAAATGTGTATAAAATCAATACATAATGAGCATTATATCAAAGTATGATCTATTATCTTGAGCATTTTTCAATGATAATAGCTTTTGAACTATTTATTACATTATAACTGGTTTTTGCCTAATTCATGCCATTTCATATGAATTTTTCAACAATTAAGAATCATATAAAATGTTTTTCCTAGTTATGTGACTAAGTTTATCTATTAGCACTTACTGAATGTTAATCTCATTTCAGGGTGTGGCAGTATACATCATTTCACTTAATCTTCTCTAAAATATATTAGTATTTCCATCTTAGTATTAACCAAAATTTGATGTTACTGATGGGGATAAAAAATTTTTTTAAACAAGATATCATATTCAGTGACTGTATGATCATGATCCATGTTGATTTTCAGGGTGGCTTTTGGATCACTAATGGAAATTCTAAATAGTTCTGAATGCCATGCTTTACAAATGCCTCTATTTAACAGTTACGTTTTAATCATTTAAAATTTTCTTTAAATCTTTTTGTAGATCTGTGTTTTTAGGGCTTTGATTTCCTGAGAGTGTGAAATGCAGTTTTCGTGATTTCTTTTGTGAGATTACCCTTTCTCATCTTTGAAAACATTGAGCAGATTTGTGCTTTATACAGTATGCAGTTTAATGTTGGGAACCAACTCTCCAGCAGTGGTAGGAGTAATTACAGCTGTCAGTTCTTTGAACATGAGAAAACAACCTCCTCTCAACTTTACAAGAAACAGATTGTAAGTATTCAAAGGAAAAAAAATGACCATCTTTCTGTGATGAACAGTGTGGTGGTTGTTAAGCTAGTAAATTTGGCCATTTTGGAGCAATGTATTTACTAGACTCTCCTGGGAAGATGATATACTTTATAAGCAAGTTTCAGAGTAAAACATGAACAACAAATATCTTATCAGAAAGAGGCTAGCTGATAATTAGTATGCTTTTCAGAACAGAACTATGTCTAAAGAGACATGCTAAATGGTTAACAAGTAAGTTTTTTAAAAAAAGCATTTTCTTTGTAACTGGCAGTTCCTCACAACCTAGGTTATTTGGATATGAGAAATCCAGGACTTCTTCATACTAAACAAGAAGAAAATACATGAAATTGGCCAAAGTGGAAAACATCTTATAAAAAGAGGAGTCAGTAACATCTCCAATGAACTGTTGAGTTTTTAAGCAATTTGTGTAGTATATCATGATTCCCTGTTATTGTGTGTCTGGAGGGTGATTTGCTATGCTTGAGCAAAATTATGCCTAAATGCAAAGTTCAGAAATTTCTGTAGTTTCTGCCTGGACCTGAGAAATGAGAAGAAAATATAATCCACTGTTTTGGTTTGTATTCATCCAGAAGATAGACCTCAAGACTTGTTATTTTGTGTTTGATCTTTTACTCTTTTTCTTAATTATAATAGTTATTATTTTATCTTAGACTAGAAAAAAACCAGAAATAATTGGCAAATTACTTGAAGCAAGTTAGCACGTGAAAGCTAAATTTTTCATGGTTTTTCCAAGTTAGTATGTAATACCTATGATTTTTCTATTTGCGCCTGTCTACTACATTTAAAAAAAGTTTGAATAGATTTTAAATTGTGGCAGCCAGATGGCCTGGGACAGAAAACAGGACACCTCTTGTTGTCTGGACAGGTTTCAAAATTGACACTACATTAGTTCACACAGGAATCCGGATAATGGGACAGGAACAAGGTGTCTGTCTCTTAATATGCAGAATCCAAAACCGGCAGAGGTAGAGTAAACTTTCATGGCTTCTCCTGGTTTGTGGATATAGAAGACTAAAACTGTGATGAAGTGAAATTTTCTATTGGGAAAAGAGCCAGGACATTAAAGTGGTGCAATCCAGTGGTCTAGTACAAGCCAAATTCTGTCCTTTTCTGATTTAATCACTTGTTCCTGAGTTTTATCGTAAAATAACTAAGACTGAATTTTTCACAATTGCTAGATATTCCCTAGTTCAGCTCTCAAATAATTTTTAAGACTCATAACTCTAACAAATTCCATTTGACCTGTATTAGCTAGCTGTCTTTCTCATTCTTCAACAGTTATACTCAACACCTGTAGTACATTCTTGTAGTGTTCTTTCATAAAACCAGATCCCTTGTAAAATTAATGAAAAAAGGAAGAGGAACAAGAAGTTCATAGGATCACCTTTCTTTTGCCTAATTTTATTCCTGATTTCCTTTGGTTTGGAAATACATGTTTAAGTTCTTGGTTATCTCAAAAACCAACCTGCTTCCTTCAGATGACCCGTGTAAAACGATTGTGTCATGGGGAATAAAATCAGAGCAAAGAAACCCAAGCAACAGAGATGCAACCCTCAGGAGACTGACGATGTACTCATATTGATTTCACAAAACTCCTATAGGTCATAATTCCAGGAATTTGTTTCTACATGTCTCTGGAGATAAAGCAGTAAATAAAAGAGGACAAATTTTATTGGGTAGTGAAGGGGAAAGGCTATAAACGTATTAATAATATATGATAAAATTTACCATGGAGGCAAACAAAAATTGAAAATAAAAGAAAGAAAAGGGAAAGAGGCAGGGAGAGCCTAAGAGTTGGGTTCTATATTAAAAAAGGTTTGAAAATAGAAAGCATGAAAACATAATATATACTCAAGATAATATATACTTTTACCTACCTCAGAATGAGCCTGCTATTGTCTCTTTAACATATATTTACTAATTTGTAGTTTGCAAATACTATTTCATTTAATCATTTGATTACATTTCTGCTTATCAGATTATACATAAAATGTACAATGATCATATAATTAAGTTCCCCGGGGTTTTGCAATTCATTAATGGTGTAAAAAATAGAAAGAGCTTAATTCCAGAATGGCCTAAACAATTTTTAAATGCTTTTCATAAAAAATGGATATGGTACTATAGACTCTACCACATTATTGAGATTTTTTTTTATGACTGAGAGTATGTGGATTTTCATTAAATGGTTTCTTACCTCTCATGAACGGTGCAATTATGTGTTGGTGGATTTTTTTTTTCCTGCTTAGTACAAGGTGATTATAAAAATAGTATCTTCTGGTTCATTGCTTGATATGGTTAATATTTTCCAAATAAGTAACTCAGAAGATCAGTTTTTTTTTCTCCAAAATCTATTGAAGGTTAATTATTAAACAAGGAAAAATAATTTGTATTATTTCACATGTCTCTTTCTTCCAAACTCATAATAAACAATATCAATATTTTATAGGTTTTGAGAAAA
This sequence comes from Dipodomys merriami, assembly GCF_024711535.1. Classification (NCBI taxonomy): domain Eukaryota; kingdom Metazoa; phylum Chordata; class Mammalia; order Rodentia; family Heteromyidae; genus Dipodomys; species Dipodomys merriami. The sequence continues at coordinate 93,558,090 of NW_027203381.1, read as the reverse complement.
AGCCCTGTTTAGAAGAAACTTGATTGACTTTTCCTAATCTATTGTTTCTCACATAGATGTTACAATGAAGCCATCCTTTTGCTAATATTAAAAGAGCCCCAGTGTCACAAGGATTCTCGCTTAATAAATGATGTGGAAAGTTTGGTATTAAGCTACCTTCCACGTTCAAATGTATTTTAATAGAAAAGAACAAACTGTAGTAGGCCACTGCATTAAAAAATGAGAATAAGTGCATTCCTTCTTAGTTACCTTAAATTTTAAACTTCTACTCATATTATATGGAAAGAAAATAAAAAATATCTACATATTTTGCTGAAATATGTAATATCTCATTTTGAAGTAAAACAATATATTGTACATAACTTTACTCAAATTTCCTTAAGAATATACTTTTGTGTATTTAATGCATTTGCGTATCAGTTCATTGTTTTACTATTATGACTTGTTTGTTTTCTAGTATGAGTTTATTGAGTCAATAATATGTTGATCTAATATATAGTATGCATTTAGATTATCTAAGATTTAATTTTTAGTGTCATTTCTGTAGTTCTGATCATGTCACACCAAACTTAAGTTCCTGTTACTAAAATAAGAACAAAATCCAAAAAGGTATTTGTTTTAAACATCAGAAACACATGGTTCAATCAGCAAACAAACTTACTGAAAGGAACAGGAGCAATCTAGCAGACAAAGCAGCAGGATCGAAGTTAGGTAACAACACAGCAAACATTGGTTAAGTCCTTGTAATCATTAGCATCATTCGTCTGTCTGATAAAGCTTCAAATAGAACCAAGATGGCATCATTGAAGCTGCTACCATGGAGAAATAATCATCGGTTTTCATCCCATTTCAAAATCTTGGGCAAAAGAAATATTCTATGAATCTAAACCATAGATGCCAATTGCAACCACAAAAAGTAAGTGGGCAGCATTTGATGATTACATACCCAAAATATGACAGTGTTGGTTAAAATTTTCAGAATCCAAAGTGGGTGAATACATTTGCATTCTCTAATGTTATTACTCTTATTGTTAACATTTTATTATTTTAATGATTACATTGGCATGTACACAAGTATACCATTAGTTGTACATATTGATTTGTGAGATTCTTCTTTACTCATCGTTGTCTCTTTTTCATTTTCATTTTTTGAAATAATAATAACGGGCTATACATACAGACATTTTCTATGATTTTATAGTCATAATATGTCTAAAATGGACATATGACACATCTAAAACAAATAAGTTAATTATGTAATATGTTCATAAGCAATACGGAAAAATAGGAAAAGCCACGTAGATGTTCTAATTTGTAACAATGTCTTACAACAAATGATGAAAATATCAAAGATACTTTTCTCTTAGGTTGTTAGAATAATATGAGACTTCATGTAAAGGTGCTATAAGAAGATTTTTTTAATTATAAAAGTAGTAATATTCAGAAATAATTATAAACAGATCACTAATAAATAACAGCTATATCTATCACCTGTCAGAGAATTAAACTGACGTTAGATTTGTATGCATATTGTTGAGTTGTGTTTCTGCAAATTTTTCTTAATGTAGTTGGATTAAGTTCTGTATGTAAACTTCTATCTTCCCTGTTCCCAACCTTAATGGGCATAGGTTAGCTATACTGCCGCTATGTTATCACATGTCTCCTTAGCTACCATCTTTCAGGTTTCTATATGAAGTCCGTCAACAAAAGTTTCACTATATGCGGTGTTCCAAACTTATTAATTCTCTTTCATCTCAAAGCATCAGATGTTTCTTTTGTAAAATTTTATTTTATTGTCAAGGTGACATACAGAGGGGTTACAGTTGCATATTTAAGGTCGTGAGTGCATTTCTTGTCAAACATTCTTATCCCCTCCCTTACTTTTCTCCCACTTTCTCCCTTTTAATGCCCCTCCAAGTTGTAAAGTTCATTTATACAGTATGCTTTCAGAAAAAAATTTTCCCATACCAGGTGACTATCAAAAGCTTTTGCCCCAATAATGCAGACTTCAACATTTGTTTAAAATGTGAAATATGCCTATTAATATTAACCTGCTGAGAAATTTTGAAGACAGAATTAAAGAATTCCTATCTTGTAAATGGATATTAAAAGCTGAGCAATAGTGTCATCACATACCCTATGACCCAAACATACCACTCTTGGGTGTCTACTCTGAGCATTATGAGCCAGGATATGATAAAGACACCTGCACATCCATGTTCATTGCCTCACTATTCACAGTAGACAAGAACTGGGAACAGCCCATGTGCTTCACAATAGATGAGTGGATCCAAAAGAATGCAGTACTTGCATGCAGTGGAATTGTACACAGTCATAATAAATCAATGTCATCTTCAGGGAAATGGATGAAACGAAAGCAAATAATGTTAAGTAAGGTTGGCCAAGCTCAGAGAGACAAATGGTACATATTCTCTCTGATATGCAGACATTAGATCTAAAATGCATAAATTATACAAGGATCTATATAAATTATACAAGATTCCAGATACACACAGAGAGACATAAAGAGGATACTTGTAAGAGAGAAACACAAAACACAATGCCTAAGTGATCCTTTATACTAATGTAAAATAATAAGAGATAGAAATTTGAGACCTCTGTTATTTTTTTATTATTTTAGTTTTTAGTTTTTGGCGAATTATTTTTTACCTTATGTATGGTGCATCTTCCGAAGACTGGGAGGGCCTGGAACTCAGGGGAAACAGGTGAAAAAGTGCAGCAGTGGAATGCATTGGACACTGATGTGTGGAGATAGGAGTGGGGGACTGGGAGAGAATGAGGGAACAGAAGACACTGTATGGAAGGAATGCATTCATTACCTGTAATCCCTCTGTACATCAACTCGATAATAACAATAAAATGAATTAATAAGAAGAAGAGACAAGCTACTGTGAAAATCTTTTGATCGCCCAGGACTACACTTTTGGAACTATGCTGTGTCAGAAACCAAGAACAGAAAGAATGTTTTGAATTTATGCAGATGGATATAATTTTTAAAATTACAGCATGAAATATTGTGAAAGGTCTTCTTCCAATTTATGCCCCAAATCATCTTTTCTCTGTTCCAGAGGCTATAATATTGCTAGTTGTGTTTACGTGTATGTAAAAAGATATACTGTTTACATGTATTATATTAAATATAATCACCCTTTCTGTAAATGTAAGCTTTCAATCATACTATTTGTTGGTTACATTTTCTGCAATCTAACAATATATCCTGGAGCTGTTTGACACAATGAGCTTCCTTGTTCTTTATTTTTGTGATTCTATACAATAATGCAGTATGAATGTACTGTTATTTATATAATTAGTCCCTGACTGATTGGCAGCTATTTCCCTTTATATAAAACAATGTGAACAGTGTCTAGAGTGTGTGAATATCTCTTTACAATTAAGAATATATATGCAAACATATTGTATATTAGATATATAGTATATTAGATATATAGTATATATAGTATATATTATATGTATATAGTATATAATATATATACTATATATGTAAAAAACAGGAATTGCTAAGCCAAAACAGGTATGCATTTTACATTTTTATAATTATTGTCAAATTATTCTCACTGAAAATTTTAGCAGTTTATCTTTTGATTAAAATTTCATGGAAGCTGGGGCTGGGAAGGTGGCTCAGTGGTAGAGCGGTTGCCTTGCATGCTCGAGGCCCTGGGTTCGATTCCTCAGCACCACATAAGCAAAAAGAAAAAAAACAGAAGTGGCGCTGTGGCTCAAGTGGTAGAGTGCTAGCCTTGAGCTGAAGAGCTGAGGGACAGCGCCCAGGCCCAGAGTTCAGGCCCCACGACCGGACCCAAAAAATAAAATAAAAAATAAAATTTCATGGAAGCATACTTTTGCTACTCTTTAGTCAGTAAAAATGAATTCCAAATTTATAGGTATTTGGTAAATCCTTAATTTGCCATGAGTTGTATTTTGCTAAACTTCTCTTGCTTAATGATCTTTCTTATCCAACTGAAGTGATTGCCTTAGTATTAGGTTAAATCAAAAATATGGAATTGGAAATGTGTGGAATGAACACACATTTATCATCTTGATAGGATGCTTAAAACTGACAAAGTGTAATTGAACAACAGTTATAAATAGATAGTCCTTGTCCTAGGCATATTTAAATATATACAATTGTGGAATCCTGTGCTTTAGGAATAGAAAACTCAGGAGAAAACAAATTAGCATTCCATAGCCAAAAGAAGTTAGATTGGAGGTAATAAATTAGTGAATTAAATTGAGTTTTAAGTAAAAAAAAATCAAGTATGGTGAACTAAGGAAAATGTTCATTTGTTGGTTTAATGATCTGATTTCTGATTGCTGCTTCCCTCAGTTCTGTTCCACTTATTCCTCTCTTGCCTACAAATTGCCTATCCAGACTTTCTATCTTTTCCCATCCTTGTGGAGAATCAGATTGCCCTGGAAGCAGACACTAAAAGGAATTTAGTTGAATATCTATGAAGGATTGAAGATTGTGTTTGGAATATGTACCCATGGATGGCAGAACGAAGCTAGATAGGACAAAAATATATATGGAGATTGGGGTCAATGAGTGGCTTATCCACGCTGAGTATTAGTGTTGAAATTGGCTTTTAGAATGATACTAAAGGATACTGTGCAATATCAATGACTCTTTCAGATGCAGCAAGATAAGTAGGTTATGGCATCTGGGAGGTTGTCTCTGTACCACAGAGACAATAAGTGAAGGATTTCTAATGAAATTGTCTGTGCTCTGCTGGATTTTTAATAAAAGCACTCTAACAACTAACATAAGCTTCCTGTGATTCAAGAGACAGGAAACAACAGTTCCATATACCAATTTAGTCACTCATAACACATAATTTCTTCTAACATATAAATGATTAAAGTGTAAGTTTACCACAATATTTCATTTTACCCTAAGAACAGTCAGTGAACTAAACTATATTAATGTGTATAGTTTAACAATCTGTTGGACCTAAGGTTGAATCCTGTCAACATCTTTATTTACTCTAAGCCTGTTTCTTCATGCATATTAAGGGATGTTGATGCTTATTTCATTGTAATATTATACAAATCAAGTGTTATACTTTATAAAAAGGTTAAAACATGTTGCCTAGGGAAACGATGGCTTTTTAAACAAAAGCAGCAAGAATAATAATTATACTTTATTTTTAAGACATAACATTTGTGTCTTAAAACATTGTGGTAAAACATTTAAGTATCCTATATAGTAATCAAATCATGGCAACAATAATTTCTATCTTCAAATGTTAACTATATAATCAAATCATGGCAACAATAATTTCTATCTTCAAATGTTAACTATATTTATATGTAGGGAACTTTTTTACTGTCATTTTGCTACATTTTATGGACTGTTTTAACCTACAGTTACTTTTACTAAAAAATAACAGCTGGGTGCTGGTGTTAACACTTGTAATCCTAGCTACTCAGGAGGCTGAGATCTGAGGTTCGTGGTTCCAAGCCGGCCAGGGTAGAAAGCCTGTGAGACTCTAATCTCCAATGAAACACCAGAAAACGGGAAGGGACATTGTGGCTCAAAGTGGTAGAGTGCTACCCTAGAGCAAAAGAGCCCAGGGACAGCACCTAGGTCATTAGTTCAAGCCCCATGACTACACAATAAAATAAAATGTTAACCTGGATGTTGGTGGCCTGTAATCCTAGCTATTTAGGAGGCCAAGATATCAGGATTGTGGCTTAAAGTCAGCCTAGGCAGGTAAATCCATGAGACTTTAGCTCCAATTAACCACAGAAAAGCTGGAAGTGGACCTGTGGCTCAAATAGTTGAACACTAGCCTTGGGCAAAAAAAAAAAAAAAAAAAAAACAATTCAGGGAAAGTGCCCAGGGAGAGAAGAGAGAGGGAGGGAGGGAAGGAAGGAAGGAAGGAAGGAAGGATGAAGGAAGAGAGGGAGGGAGGGAGGAAAAGGAATAAGGAGCAAAGGAAGGACAGTTAACTTAGTTTCATGTAACATATTAATAGGAAAATCTTAGGAGGAAAGAAAGTTAAGGAAAGTGTAAGAAAGGTTTTCAGGAAGATCTAATTAGAACTTTGTACTTTGTTTGCTACTTAAACTGCTTTTATTACTATACTATTTCACACATGATATTATGTATTTATTCATTTTCATTGAGGTTTAGAATATTTTAAATTTAACTGATATATAATAATTTTATATATTTCTGGGTTACTGGATGTTGGTTCACTGTATGCATGCAATGTATGAAGGTTAGAATAGGAAAATAGGCATATCCACTATTTTTAATTCCTTAATTATTGTGCTAGAAACACTCCAAATCCCTCTCATAGCTATTTTGAAATACACAACTTATAATCATCAACCATACTTACTCAGTCATATTACAGAACCTTTCAGAATATTTCTCTTTCCCAAACAGCATTGAACTGCACTCCTGTGGCAATTAAGCAGTTTCCTTCATATGCTGTGCCAAATGTATTATATTTGTATGATACAAAATGTAAAATTTTTGTGATGTAACTTTATATGTACTTCTAGAGAAAGATGGAGGTGAAACTCTAAATTCTATACATGGATGCTGCAAATATCTGAATTCTACTTTGGGAAGCCTGGAGACCTTTCCCTCAGATTTCTAGTTTTCTAGTGTTGTTCTTTGTTGAGTAGTATAGAAAAATGCAACATTCCTTAACAAGTCAGAGGAACCCCTAAAAAAGGTCAACTTAAAATGTTTCACTCAAAGAATTAATGGATTATAGAGAGACAACAAAACATACTCTAATGAAAGATTTTTATTAGAGGTGAATGAAAGAGGTCAGATATTTAAGGAATTTAAAGAATAGGATCTTTTAACATTGGGTTATACTGAGTTTGGGGTGGAGAAGTTAATTGTTTTACACCCCAAAGTGTACAGAAAACAGTGGCAAGTGGCATCACAGGAATAGAAACAATGATCCAGTAACGTTTTCAAGCTGTCAGAGGTAGCATGTCACACAGAAACAGAGAAAAGTGATTTGAAAGTAACCTAAAGAACTTTAAAAATATTTTATCTTTATGAGTTATACAGAGTCAAACCCAGGGCCTCATGCCTGCTAGGCAAGCACTTGGTCACTAAGCCATATTCCCATCCCCTAAAGAACTTTCACATCGTGTTTATAATTGCTCGAATCAACTCTGAAATCTTTCTTAGAGGAAAATTCCCAGTCTCATTCCATCATGACATTTGCCTTATTTTTCCTACCATGTCCTCTTTTGTCCACTAGACCTGTTTTCCAGGAATGCTCTTGAGGATCAACATGATGAATTTTTCTGACTCATTTATGGAACTACCAGAAATCTTCCAACAAAAATAGAAACAAAAAAATCCTCTGGATGTCTTTATGCCTTTTATAGAGAATAATATTAAGTAGACAAAAGATATAATCTTCATAGCATTCAAAGAAAGCATGTGCTTTTCTTCCAATTTAATCTCTTGAGAGCATCACATTAGGACTAATGGACTATTTCCTGATATGATAATTGCTTAGAACACCCAGAAACAGCCATGGAAAGTATCTCAGAGACTAGATGAAATGTGTAGTCTGAACATCAGAGGAATTGGAGAATAGGACACTTAAAATGGCATTGTAGCTCTATAACTACCCTGAAACTAGTTGAGCACTACCCAGACAGAGGTATTTGAGTGCAGCAATATTGCTAATTTGAGGTTCTCATAAATTTGGACTTTAGAAACAATTTCTTACATGGCTTTTAGAAGTTGTTTCTTATGGCCTTTGAGTCATTTCTAATTCAAATCACTGAGTGATTAGGAAAATAAAGCAGATTAAAATATTTCATAGGCAATCAGATTCAACATTCTAGATAATCCATTGGGATTCATGAGAAACAACCCAACTTTCTTGTCATAACTGAAAAACTAGGAAGGATGGATAAAAGAACAAACATTTTTCACGTAAACATAAGATTATTTACTAATGTCTTAGCTAGCTGTCAATCTTTCTCAGAATGAAAATGAAACATCAAAGTATACACTACCTAACTTGTATTGTCAACACATTACACCTTCTCTGAAGAAACCATTATTTTTATAGTAATCAGCTTAAGGAAATACAGTAATATGTAGAATATTTCAAATCAATCAATATTTTTTGCCTCTTCAATAATTCCCCATAGTTCAGCCCCTCCTTCACTGGCTGCATGAATGAAGTAGAAGTTTCTGTGCACTTCTGTTGTCTTTCTTTCTTAACATCGTCATGTTGTAGCCAAAGCAATACATTAACATATAAATATTATGTCAGTAATATCATTTTAATGCTGTTTCTTCCTTTTTAAAATTTTCTTTTTATCTATTATCTTTAAGTAGTGTATAGGAGTTTCAATTCAACATGTCAGGTTATGAGTACAATGCGTATAGATCAAGAATAATGAAAACTTTCCCTGACTTCTTTTCTACCCTGTCTTTTCTTGAATATTTATGTATTCATCTTCAGAAGGAAAGTTTGAGATTTTACACAACATTTAAAATTTAAACTATTTTCCACAACATAGTTATTGGCTAATAGTAATATTGCTCTTGTCATCCTGGATCTCTGCTCTTTTGTGTGGTGGTTATGTTAGTCAGTTTTCATCAGGTAAACTTTTTAACTTTTATGTTCTTCCAGCAAAGCAAATATTTTCACCAAATGTTTCCTGTTTCCCCAATTTTTTCCAGAACATTTTTCCCCTAGTACTTTATGCTATTTATCCATCATGTATTTTGTTTTCAATACATCCTTTCATTAGTAATTTTTTCCAATACATCTTTTCATTAGTAATAAATATTATCATTAGTTAAGCTGATAGCACATGAATGGCATCAATCCCAATTTTCCAACCCCCAGATCCTGAACTGTTCTATCCTATCATTTGCCATTTCCATTGTCACCTGAAGTCAGAAGTTTCCTGACCCACCTATGTCAAGTGTATTTAAAAATCGTTTTTCTTCTTCTTCGCGTTTGTCTTTTTCAGACAATTTATCACAAATTATAATTATTTATTTCAGTAGCTTATTCAGCTTTTAGGATCACTTTCTATTGTGTAAGTTTTCTGAAGGCAAGAACAGCACATACACTGTCCTTTAAGCTGAGTACATTATCAGTCACAGAAGCCAGGTCCATTTTGATTGTATCTGTAAATCGTGTGTGTGTGTGTGTGTGTGTGTGTAAATCGTGTGTGTGTGTGTGGGTGTGTGTTTGTGGTGTGTTGCTAAGGATCAAATACAGAGCCTACTGCATGCTAAAAACATAGTTTACAACTGAGCTGTTCCTCTCTATTTTGTATTAGTATTTATTTGTTATCTATCTATCTATCTATCTATCTATCTATCTATCTATCTATCTATCTATCTATCTATCTATCTATCTATCCTTTATGTTTGTATGTTGGTCTGTTGTGGGACTTGAACTCTGGGCCTGTGTTCTTCCCTGAACTTTTCAGCTTAAGGATAGCATTCTACAACTGAGCCATAGTACCACTTCTGGTTTTCTGGTGGTTTTTGGAGATAAGAGTGTCATGGATTTTCCTGACCTGGCTGTCCTTGAACCGTGATTCTTACCTCTCAGCCTCCTGAGTAGCTAGGATTACAGGTGTGAACCATGAACACCTGGCTATTTCTCGATTTTTAATTGAAATTTTTGAAATGATATAGCAATTTATATTATAATAGTTATTTTTCTAATCTTGATTGTGATTTGATCATATCAAACATGTAGATTTTTTAATTAAAAGTATACAAACATATAAATAAAAAAACAGCACAAGATATCTTAAAAACCAGCATCAACAATACAAACAGCAAACTTTTTCACTGTCAAAAAAAAAATCTGTTATTTTTCAACGTTAGCCTTTTTGTCTCCCAAATTTACCAGTTTTCTTTTATGGACGCTTTTTTAATTTTGTTCTTCTTCAAGCCATCCATTTGTAGCTTTTTCTAAATCAGTGTTCATTGGAAAATCTTTGCCTTTCAGGGAAGGCAAAGACAGAAGAAATTCTTCAATTGAATCCATCTTGTAATATACTGAATGGGTGCTTTGATTGGAAGATTCACTGAGAGAAAAAGTTAACAAAGAGTAGAATTACACAATAAAATAAACCAGCAAATATGGTGTGTTATTAAAAGTGGTTTGGGTGGAACGTTTATCTGATAGGCCAGAGCCAGGAACAACATTCCTACATTTTGGCTCATTTCTCTTCTAAATGTGTCTGAAGTGAAATGAAGCATCCTTTGTTTTACACAAAGAAAGTAATTCAAGAAGATGACAGTTCAGTGTTCTATGTGTTCATGTCCTAAAGTTCAAAGATGGGGAAAAAAATCATTAAAGCTTATATAAACTTAGAAACATAGGTGTCAGATAATTTAAAATAACACACGTATATTATCTTGAATTAATGTTGCTCTTCTTTCAACAAGAAAATAAATTGTATTTACAAGATGTCCAATGAGTAGGGGTTGGAGAGAAACAAAGACAAAAAATAAAGAAGTAAATGCATAACACTCCCCCATATGGGGAAAAGTAGCATAACAAAGAATGAATAGAAATTACAATATATTGTTTTTAGTTGAATGTTAAGTTTAGTGAATAGTTTAAATTTTATACTTTTACAAGTCCTTGTATCAGTAGTAAAAATCAGGAGATATCGGGTTTTTGTTATCAATGAAGTTTAACTGGAATATGGTGTCTTTCTAATGAAAAGCGGCATATCCAGGATGCCTTCTTTCAAAGTACAAGAACCATTTAAGGACTAATATATGGATGACATAAATATTTGCATAGTTTTAAAACCTTTTGCTCCTTTTCATTGGAGCAAAGATAAGTTATTAGAGTATTTTAACTTCTAAGCCTTGTATTTATACCATTTGTTAACATGTTTAAGACTTGGAAAAAAATTAACAATACCTTTGTCAGTAATTAAATATATATGTATACACACATATATATGTGTGTATATTATATATCTCTATATAAATATACATCAGAAATTTTGGCATTTTATTTGAAGTGTTCAAAGTAGCAGAAAGTTACTAAAGAAATGGGTTGAGTTTGGTACTTCCTAAAAGGACAACCTTGAACTAATTTTAAAGTTTGCAATTAGCACAGATCACAGAGTGGCAAGTAAAAGTTTTAATGATAGACTGGCTCAGACCTTGAGGTAAATTATGCATAATTATTCATAACTGCTATTTTTGGCTTGTCTGATTTGTTCTAGACCTCTGGCTGAGGAAACAATTTGAAATAATTAGTGAACTAGTGCATTGACAATGATGAATGAATTGGATACTTCTTGTGCCAAACATAGGTCTTGATAGGAAACAGATAACTTTGGCAACTGGTACTTTGTTATCAGATCTCTGAAAGTGAAAACTTTTGTGTATTTGTGATTTGTACAGGTTGCTTAACTTACTATCCATAATCCTCTATCATTAAAGAGGGACAATTGAAAACAAACCAAAAAAGTAAAAGTAAAGTAAAAAAAAAGAACAAGAAGAAGAAAAAGACTATTTGCTGGCCCCACAAATCCAAATTCTTTATTTGCTTACACCTAACTTCTAATGTTGAAAGTTGGAATTGTGGTATTTGGTAAAACTTCACAGATTTAAAGAAACTCCTCTTAAATTTTAATTTCATGGAAAACTCCAGAATATGGTATGTTCAATTAAAATTATTTAAAAAACTGATGGTAAAGAAAATGTAATAGTTTAGAATCAATATTAAAACATAATACATAAGAAGAAAATAATTTCCAAAATTTGTCTTAAAAATAATAGAAAAAAAACTCCTAACATGTTGAATTCTTGTTGTTGAGTTCTCCCCAATATTAACACATAAATAAATTCTCAGTGTTAAATACATAGGTGAGATAAAACAGAAATAGTTACATAATTCTGATGTACCATCAAGTTATAAAACTAGCAGAACTAACTTGAAAACTATCAAACATATCTCTGTGACCCATTGTCCTTCAATCGTATAAAGCTCATTTCTCAATCAAGGACATACTAACAAAACATAATATATTCACATATTTCAGAAGAACAAGCACTGACAATTAATTGCCTATCTCTGAATACAATTGTTTGCAAATAAAGATGTGGAGAGAGAGCTAATCTTTGTTTTGGTTAACAACAACAACAACAACAGCAACAAAGTTACAGCTTGTTTAGATGACCTGAGTAGAATTTCTTTTAAGCCATAATTAAAATAAGGTTATCAAAATGGAGTGCATAAAGTTTTAAATCTATACTGGTTGAATTTAATCGCAACATCTTTGTCTATTTTTTAGGCAGCTCATTAGGCATCCAAACATGCAGTAAAAAACAGCAGTTGTTTTTTTTCTAGTAATACCATATTTACATCTGTAAGTGGGAAAAAAGTACTTTACATTGAATATGCACACAAGGGTTGCATCTTAGCTGTGTTTCTAAAATGACCTATGATACCAAATTTCATCACTCTTTATTGTTTTTAGCCATGACAAAATTATGTAAATTACTTTTTATTTATTGACTAAATATCTTAAATACCTTGCATATAAAACATAACTTGGTTGCTCATAATCATATTAAATTTAAGAATTAGTTCATTATATTTATTCCTAATGAAAAGGCCAAAAAGAACCTGTGAATATCTAGATTTTCTTCATATCATAGACATGGCATATTTAAGAATGCTGTAACTCAATCACAAGAGAGATATTTATGTGAGATCACAGGTAAAAATGGAGAGGTTTCTCAGTGAGGAACCAATGGGTCACACCTATAAAATGGGTCACACCTATAAACCTAGCAACTCAAGAAGTTGACACAGGATATTCAAAATTCTAAGCCAACCCATGCTGAAAAGTCCACAAGACTCAATCTCTAGTTAACCAGCAATAAAGCTGTTAGGTAAGTGTGGCTGAAGTTATAGACTGTCCAAATCTGAGCCAAAAAAAAAAAAATGATTCAAGAGAGCGAGGCCTGAGTTTAAACCCTAATACTGACAATCAAGGGTTTCTCTCAAATTCATTTGCTGCCATTTTATTCTGTGATGTAAGATAATGTGGCAGATGTCCAGTTTCATTAAGCTAGGATATAAGTGAGGATGGTCATTGTGGTCTTAGATTCACATTTCTGTTGCCAGGATTTGTGAAGTGAAGTCTGCTTTACTAGAAGAACTCTGTGAATGGGGGTATCCCATAAAATAACTAGGACTGATGCTCAAGTACATGGCTTTCAGAATCAGTAATTTTTTTGAGCTGTATGATTCATAGAAGAATGACATAAACACAGAATGAAATTGACTAAAGCTTAAACTTTAGTTGCTTGACTTAGTCTATTAGACTGTTTCAGTTTGCCTCCTTTGCTTCATAATGTGCTTATCTTAAGGGATTATATTGGACTTAGACTTCCAAGAGCACTTTGCTCTGGATCTCAGTTCTGACTAAGCTGGAACCGCAGACTCCTGCCATTTGTACTCCTGCTGAGTACAAACTACACGGAAGAGGTAATGATGTACAGACTGGTCTTTCAGAGTTTTCTTCTATGACTGGCTCCTATAATAGTTCCCTCTATTGAAAATTTAAAACAGGAAAAACTGGGGCATCCCAATACCCCCTAAAAATCTTGAGTCCTGAATACAAAGTGAATATGAAATGAAACCTAAATATGAAATCTTTTTTTCATTTTATTTTTTGTGAACATACTGTACAGAGGGGTTACAATTACATGGGCAGGATAATGCGTACATTTCTTATCAAGCATTGCAGCCTCCTCCTTTGTTTACCCTTCATATCCCTTCCCAGCCTCCCCCCCCCAATATGAAATCTTAATCCTGAATATGACGGATTAAAAATCTTTTCTATACACTATTATTGAAAAAACACACTTGAAAATTTTGACATCTTTCAGTAAGAAGAAATCATAGATAATAATTTAAATGTACGTTACAAATTATAGAATTGTGTGACACACATTCTAGATATTAAATATTATCTGGAGTGAATTCAGCGACTGGCTGCTTGTCTAACAAGACACTGACGTAAAGTATATTTCTGAAGTTTCCTTATATTTGCAAATGTAAGAAAATGAATAAGCAAATAGTTACCATTTTCAGACATTGATCAAGAGTAACATTATGATACTTTCACTTACCTCCTCAAATGGAGCAAAACTTTTAAGAGATTCAAATCTAAATAGTCATGTCTATTTTTTTTATTAAGGTTGTGGGGCTTGAACTCTGGGATTGGGTGCTATCCCTGTGCTCTTCAGCTCACAGCTAGTACTCTACCACTAGAGCCACAGCTCCACTTCTGGTTTTCTGATGGTTAATTGGAGTTAAGAGTCTCACAGACTTTCCTGCCCTGCTGGCTTTGAACCACGATCCTCAGATCTCAGCCTCCTGAGTAGCTAGGATTACAGGTGTGAGCCATCGGGGTCAGGTTTGGTGCCTGTTTAGCACCATTGCATGACATAAGTTTTTACTTGTTACATGACATTACATACAAATGTTGATGTTCAAATTTACAAAGTTTTTTTAAGCCTATATTTTCCTCAGTAAAATACAATGAACTGTTTTAATAGAGACATTCTTGTGTGATATGTTTCTGTGACAGAATGTAAAGTTAGCATATTTATAAGTTTTCAAATGCCTCTTTTCATTGAAAGGCTGCAGATTCCACTTGTGGTAACAGCTCAATGTTGAAATCTATGGGAAAATAATTTTTCAAATTGAATAGCACAAATCAGCATTAAAGTAAGAGCTGCTCTCAATAGTAATCAATTCTGGTGAGTGATGTGGCAAGCAGCGACTGAGGTTTTGATGATGATGATGATGATGATGATGATGATGATGATGATGATGATGATGATGATGATGATGATGGTAACAAAAATTGTTATTTAATTCTTAATGTTCACGTTGAATAAATGTGGTAAGAGATATAGTGCAAACTTCTCACATCGGCACTATTTTAAGGCAACAATGAATGAGACAATAATTGGGAAGAAAAATATTTCTATGATTCAATTGAAGATTGTCTGCTCATTTCTAAGTTGCTTCAGAAACAACCATGAAGAGTGTATCTAAAATGCCATTGCTTCCTTTCAAGTGTAATTTTTTTTCACTATCTCTTTTCGAAAGACTATTTTCAGTTCAAAAGCCAAAGATGTACCTGGAATACTATGGACACGTCTTGAAGAGGGCAGTTGAACAAAACCATATAACCACCCATACAAAGTGTTGTTTGAATGCCTCTAAGAGATATGCATGTTACTGATGACACTTCTCTTGGGTGTTGTGTAAGCCATACTATATAATCCTCTAAACAGAGGTCCTCTGTGTAGGGTGCTAGAAAAGTAGTCTTCTATAAGATAAATTGCAATGCTTCTCATTCGCCTTTTTTTGTTTCTTCCTCCTTTCTAACCAAATGCTTCTTCCTCTCTCTTACCCCTATAGTCCCTTTTAAGTTTGCAGCCATCAATTCATGTATTTAAATGACCTTAGAAACTGAAAGTAATCTAGAAAGTTATTAGCATATTGTTATAAATGCTAATGGTCTGACACCAAAGATGGGCTTTTTCTTTTATGGGTGTTGTGAACATTATGAGTTTAAATGGGGAAAATCTTCCCCATTCAGAGCTGAGCCCTGGCCCTTCATTCACATGTCAGGAGCCCATTGTGTGCCCAAACCTTGTCAGAGGCTTCATGATGTGTAGTGGCAGCAGCTTGCCATTGAGAGCTGGGAAGAAGGCAGTTGGGATGAGGAGAGACAGGCATAGGCAGCCAGGTGGTGGCCAACTGGCCAGTAACTGACAGACAATTTAACCTAACTAGCCTGTACAGTCAGGCCTGCATTACAAAAGACCCACATGTGTCCTTGGCAAGCTTCATTAACTCTTTTGGCGGTAGCTGTACTCCTCTGACATATTAATTAGTTGCGATGCTTTCACTTGCTCCAACTTAACCTTTCCATTGGTCACTTGATTCAAGTGGATCCATTGGAAGTTATTAGAATAATATGTGTGCAAAATTACTGGAATAGAATAGCTGTAGTAGGAGCAAAATAGTCTCTCCATGATTTTATATGAATCACTAATGATAAAAGAAAGTGAATAATTACTAAATACTTCAGACAGAGAGTGATCTATTCCATATTGCTAGTAAATGTTGGATATCAACTACAATGTAATTGTATATCTAATGGCATAGGCATAGACTTATTCTCCTTTTTTTCATGGCATTAACAATATAAAATAATATTTTTAGGTATTGTAGATTATTATAATGAACAGGATGACCTGACCTTTGATTAGAAACTGATTTAACATTTTAAGTATTGTTTGCAAGTTATAAAATATCCTAAAAAGAGTATTATAAAAGTATTTGTAATTTTTAAAAGTACAAAATATTTAGAATGTGTATCTTTCAGAGGTGCATATATATTTAAATATATAAATATATGCATATTAAGTATAACCAATGATAAATGGAAGAAAATTGTATGTAGTCTGATTCTTTATCTGTAACAATTAATATCATATGAACCATTTTCTAGTTATGTTTAGTATTGGACTTTTTGATGGATGAACCTAATGTGGATGTTTTGTTTTGCTTTAAAAATCATTCTTGGCAGAAGTGTTCCATAGATGTAAATTAATTTAGAAAATATCGAAGCCCCCGAAATTATTTAGGTATCTCTTCTTGGTAGCTATTAAATTTCAGTGATATATTACTATTAATTTCTCACAGAAGATTAGTTCTGTGGCCGGGTGCCGGTGGCTCAAGCCTGTAATCTTAGTTACTCAGAGGCTGAGATCTGAGGATCGCGGTCCAAAGCCAGCCTGGGCAGGAAAGTCCATGAGACTCTTATCTCCAATAAATTCCTAGAAAACCGGAAGTGGTGCTGTGGCTCCAGCGGTAGAGCGCTCGCCTTGAGCTGAAGATGTGAGGGACAGGGCCCAAGCCCAGAATTCAAGCCCCATGGAGGGGCCGGGTGGGGGGCGGGGAGAAGATTATTTCTGTGAAGTCCATTGATGGAGTAAATTCAGTTTTATTTTTATCAAAATTTTATGTTATGATCATGTCAAAATTCTGAAGAAAAAAACAATTCAAAACAAGTACAATGTTTACTTATTGTTAAATACATGAGCTGTTATTAAGAGTTTATTTCGCTTATATAGCATTGCTAAAGAGAGAGCAGTTATAGATAAAACCTGATAATAAACACTCTACTTCCAATGCTGATTAGCTTAATAATATTTTTCCCAAGGGTAGCTTATTGAAATGACTTGTCTTTTGGAAGACTTTAAAGTTTAAGTATATCCTAGAAATATATCTAGGACAATACTGATTAGTTTTGAACTATATATAAAATAATATACCATCATATTTTAAAGACAGAAAATAGGCTCTCCTCAAGCATTAACTGTCTTTTCTTAAACCATATTTTTAAAAAAGTAATTGATGTCAAGGAAAAAAAAACAGTAAATATTTGCAATCTGGTAACAAAGATGAGTCCTGTTCTCAGGTTACGTGTGTTTGCTGAAGTGCACATATGTTTTGGGGACAGAATTAATATTACACATAGAACTAAGAACAATGTCTTCAGCTGTTACAAAGAGCACACTCAAAAAGAGTATTATTGTAGAGGTAGAAAGCTATGACTATAGGAGTCATATGGCCAATATTCTAGTAACAAATGACAGGATAAACAAGGAAAATACGAACAAATGTGTTTAATAATGGCATGGAAGCTTTCAGAAATGAAGAGCTAAGGCCCAGGAAGGGACGCTTTTTTATTTAGGTTCCAAGAAGAATGGCACCATGTGGAAATAAGATTGGATAAAAATTATAATTTAATGCTCATAGACTCGAAGTAGAAATCCATGAAGATCTCTATGCTCAGATCCTTCTTGGCACTTTCTTAGGGAAGAGTGACTAGGTTTTATGTCCTTCTTTGGGAAAGCAAATGTGGTTTTATTACCTTAAGTAATACAAGACACTATGTTGGAAATGAACTTTACAATTTGGGGTGTGGGGAATGGGGAGGAGGGAAAGTGGGAGACAATGAAGGGGGTAACATTGTTCAACAAGAAATGTCACTGCCTTACTTATGTAATTGTAAATCCTCTGTACTTCATCTTTGTAATGAAATAAAATGTAATTTAACAAAAAGATAGAAAAGCAAAGGAAGAAGAGGCTTTTGGGTTGTAAGATGCTTGAAAATACCTTCAGTTTAAAGTATTCAGCTATGTCATAATGAAACTAATTATAAATTTGTAAAAATAAATTGATGGGGTTAGAAAAAGCTAGAGTAGCAGTAGCAGAAGTCGTAGGAAAGATTAATAAAAGTCATGACTATGATATAAAACACATTTGATGAATTATGGAAATATTATAATGATCTCCCTTTGGACAACTAATATAGGATCATTAACAAATACATTTAGAATACATCAGGTAATTTTTTTCTGATACTAAGATTATGCTAATTAATTCATGATAATGCTATTAATTTGTAAGAATTTTAAGTTTGATTTTAATTTGTATTTAAACTTAATAAATACTCAAGAATCAAGTACATTTTGTATTGGCAAAAATTGTGAATTCAATAAGAAGTAGTATAATTTTGTGGCAATTGGTGTTCATTATATGAATGTTTGTATAAATTTATGCAGCAATAAAGGAGTGTTAACAATATGTTTCTGTAAGTGGATAACCCTTCTTCATCATCAGGAAGCACTCTGAATAGACTTCTTTATTATAAAGACATGGGTGTGGTTATTAGAAGTATTTTATCATTGATTTTATTAGGGAAATGAGATTATTTACAGCCACACTCAAGAAGTTCATTATCTGTGGATAGATTGGGTCTCTTTGGATTTATTTTTAATCAATTTCTAAACAGCAAGTGCATTTATATCATTTGCATATTACTCCAGGAAGTAAAGTTACATGAAGGTTGATTGATTCTTGCAAGTATACCATTTTTAAAAGAATCTGGGCATTGATTATAAAACAGAATTAATTATTACCTTTAATTATAGAGTTATAAGATAGAGATCAGAGTCTTGGGACTACACATGCTGATGAAAAGTTATCATTTATTTTTTATTAAGCATCAAGTTAAAATAACAAATACAGGATATATATATATAGAGAGAGAGAGAGAGAGAAGTAAGGGTATTTTACATGTTCAGGAAATTTGTAAATCACTTACATATTTATCAATGATTACATACATACATACATATCAATGATTATGATATCTTCTGGCCCTACATTCTTGAAATAAAATGGACTTATATAAATCTGATAAAAACTTTGGTAAAGGGAGGTCTATGACTTATATTATAAACATATTATATTCTAGTAACCTTTTTTGGTCCTACACAAAAATAAATTATTTTTTGAAATTAAACAAAGCTTTGAAAAATTGATGAGAAACCCTTTTGTAAAGAGAAACAAAATATGATAAACTTTTTTCTTGACCCTGAACCTTTCACCTGAGGAAATAAACACGTATTGGTTTTATTTGGGAGAAGAATGCTGTCTTTGAAAATATACCCTTTTAATTTGACATGATCTGAAATAATGCTTACATAAAGTGGGTTATCAGTGCCCATGCTGCATAATTTGAAGTGTAATTGGTATTTACAATTACAATTTGTTCTAAGAAAATTTGGAAACACTTTAAGGTGTCAGTGTCTTACAGCTTTGATGCCAACTGTGCCCGAATTGAAGATACTTTTTAAGTACAGTCTCAGGTCAGTTTTACTCATCGAAAAGTGTGGTTCACTGGTGCAATAAAGACATTGATCTTTTATTGTACATAGATTTTTAAATGCTAAAACACAGGAAGAAATAAATATCTTACTATGTAGTAGCTTGTTTTTACCTTTGCTGAAATGATAACATTAAAAAAATCTTTGACTAAAGTAATAAAGTTCTGTTTTCATAACATTGGCTTTTAACCACTGTCTCTACAAATTTGCTATCTAATTTACTCATTTAAAGCATTTAGATCATAACTTCATTACAATGCTTTCCTTTGTATGTCCCTCCCCCACAGGATAACCCATACTTTCACTGTTTTTGATGTTGGTGTAATTTGTGGAGGGGAAGGGAAAACTAGGGATACAGGTGGACCCATTGCAACAATGAGATGTACAAGTCGTTATGTTGAAAAACGAACTTTACAACTTTGATTGGGGTTGGGGGGAGGATTGGGTGAAGGGAGGGGAGGAGTATGGGAAGGGATGGGAAGGGGAACCAAAGAGGAGGCAACAATGCTTGATAAGAAATGTACTTGTTATCTTGCCCATGTAATTGTAACTCCTCTGTACGGTATTCTCACAATAAAAAAAAGGAAAGATCACAATGTAAATGAATGCAATCATTCTGAATTGCAGTCTGGAAGTTCCTCAAAAAACTAACCATAAATCTTCCCTAATATCCTGCCATGCCACTCTTGGATATCTACCTAGAACATCACAAGCCAAGGCACCCTAAAGACACTTGTATATCAGTGTTCATTGTTGCACTATTTACAATAGCCAAATTATGAAATCAGTTCAAAGGCCCTACAATAGAGATGAATGGATACAAAAAATGTGGTACCTATACACAATGGAAATTTACAGTCTTTACAAACAATAATATTATGTCATTTGCAGGAGAATGGATGGACCTAGAGCAGATCATGTTAAATGAGGTAAACCAAGTTGAGGGAGACAAATTGCACGTTTTCTCTCAAATAGCAAGCTAGGCCTAAAATACAATGTGACATTGACATGATAAATTACACAGGACTCTAGGCGTGCACATATAGTGAGACCGAAAGAGGACACTCTTAGGAGAAAACCACAAACACACAATATCTCTGTGCTTCTAATGATATAAAATAATATTTATCTAAAATATTTATTCATTTATCTAATATCTATTCATTTATTCATTTATTCATGTATTCCAGAAAATGGAAACAAGGAGTTTTGGGGGGTGGGAGGTCAGTCATGGGGCTTTAACTCTGGGCCTGGGCGCTGTCTCTGAGCTCTTCAGCTCAAGGCTAGTGCTCTACCACTTAAGCCACAGCACCAATTCTGGTTTTCTGAGTGGTTTATTGGAGATAAAAGTCTCATGGACATTCCTGCCTGGGCTGGCTTTGAACCACAATCCTCAGATCTCAGCCTCCTGAGTAGCTAGGATTACAGGCGAGAGCCACCAGTGCCCAGAAACAAGGGTGTTTTTTTTTTTTTGTTCCTTTATCTGTTTTCCAGGGGTTAAGGGTGGGCACAGAAAACTGGAGGGACAAAAGGTGAACAAATATGGAGGTGGTACTCAGAACACACTATGTTGAGAATGAACTATACAACTTTTGGGTAGAGACTGGAGGGAAAAACTGGGAAAGAGGGAAAGAAGGGGTGACATCATTCAAAAAGAAATGAAGAACATTTCCTGACAGTAACTCCTCTGTGTATCATTTTTATAATAATATTTTTAAGATAAAGGAATGATCACTATTTAAAAATTGTTTCTTCCTTCTGAAGGATGCTTAGTTTACTTATAATTTTATATTCTTACTATTTTGTCTAAAAGCAAGGACAATCTATTATCTACTAATTATTTTCATCCTCTGATTGTTTTATTTGCTTATTCGTTTTTACATAGTTTTAGTTGGTCTTGTAACTAGTCTCTTCTAATATTTTCTCCTTCTATTTCATTTTTTGTGATGCAAATCTCAATAAATTCCAGTTTAAGGATACCAGTGTAAAAGTACACTAGAAAATTAAATGTACTGATTTTCAAAAACTTGACTTGGTCATATTTTCTTTCAATTTATTCTTGTGAATGGTCCTTATCTTTCTAACTCTCCATAATTCATTTGGAATATGAGAATAGGAGCAGGTATGTTCTGGGGTTTTGTATGAAACAATATGTTTGTGAAACACTTTCCAAACTTAGCTGCCTTAAATATATTTTAGAATAGCAGCGTCCCAAGGGTAAATAACCATAAGTATACAATTAATTACACAATACAATGATAAAATACTTGTCATTATCAACATTCCCTGTGTAAATGACATGAAACTGATGTGTAATATATATATAGAGAGGAATGAGGAGGGAGGAGTCTGAATAAATTATTTTATTGCTTTCAAAATATACATTCTCAAATTTCTGTGAAAACTAAAATAACTTATTTTTCTTAGTGAATCACACCTGCAAAAAATATTTTAAAACACACATTCAGACATTCACAAAATGCATACCACACATCAACATACATATAAGTGTTTTCTAGACAATAATGAATGACTAATTTGTAAAGCAAAAACATTTGCCTGTAAACAGTATCACAAAGAACTCATTACATGTGCTTGTGTGTGTGAGTTTAGTCTGTGTTTGTATGTTTGTGTGTATTGTGTGTATGTGTGTGTGTGTGTCTGAATTTCAGGTCTATAACTTCTCAGAAATATTAGCATTTTTCTAAATATTTTAGGAATAGTATTTATTTCTTCTTATTCCAATTCCATATTAAAACTCACACACACATACACACACACACTTCTTTTTCCTTAAAAGTGTGTGTAGAATGGTGTTCAGCTACCTGCCAGTAAGTTTATACATCAGATCTGCAAAAGACACTTGTCTGGGTGTTGTGTATGCCTTGGTGTACACTGACAACTGAGTGTTGAAATCCCTGGGGGGCTTCCAGCAGCAACCACAAGTCAGATGCCATGGATTGTCTGTCCACATTTGGAACTCTGGCAATAAAAAAAGATTTATCTCTCATGCATCTGCCTTCTCTCTTCTGATGTGACATTCTGTCTCCCATAGGTAACTTCAAAGACTGACATGAGTTGACAGCACCCTGCACATGCAAAAGAGTTTTCTCCTTTCTCTTTTAGAATTTTTTTTCAGTCAAACTTTTGTTTAAATTGTCAATTAGGCTCAAAATATAGCTTGTTAAAAAAGGAATTTAAAAAAAAACAGTCAAACTGCCAGTATATGTAAAAATTAGCAAATCTTGCAGTTGCTAGTTCACGTTAGTGATTGCTAATTAAATGCACTGTTTTATCAAAGCAGCTTCTACCTCCTCTGGGTTAATTCAAACTGTGGTCCCAACTGTATTCCATGTGTTTTATATCTGTATTCATTATTCATTATACAGCTTCTTTTTCCTTCCTTTCCTTATCTTAGTTGTTTTATTTCCTTAATTTAGTTAGTGTGCTATTAACATAAATGTCATTGATGATTGTAGTCATTCTACCTAGAATTATTAAAGAAGCTTGAGATACACAACAAATATAAGACTCTAAAGATTTGAAAACAGTCCCATCCAAAAGAATGAAAGTAGAGGAGGAAGATCTCATCTTAAAATAAGGATTATAATTATTATATTAAACCCCCTCAAGGAAGAGTTTCTGTAAAATTTTGGTTTATTAGCTACTGTTAATTAGAAAGAAGCCACATTATGAAGACGTATAATGATGATACCTATATAGCATGTATGAATATGTTTGTGTGTATCTATAGATACAGATACATAATATCCACATGGCTACTTCAATTTCATTTTTATATTATTAAAATCTCTAAATATATTGATGGTTCTATTTTATTTGCAAGAAGATGGATCTAATATATAAACAAATACTACAGAATTTATTTCATACATATTTTCATTAGTAAAAGAATTTAAAATTGACATTTTCATTCATTATTGCAAAGACATACCAAATAACTAAAAAATTCTTTTCTAAATCTTTGACTATCGTGAGGAATAATCACTCTCATAAATCCATCATAACTAATATGAGCAAAATATTACCTATGAAGTTTGTTCACTAGCACAGACCTTATATTAGATATTTATGGTTCACAAAAAAGATATCATTTAAAAAATTTGTATGAATTAATTTGGAATAATGTAGCTTAATAATTAAAATATTAATGTTTCTAAGGGATTTTAAAGAATTCAAAATTTAAGCCTGTTGAATACTTTGTCTATTTAATGAAACAAATAACTTGTTCATGTAGTTTTCAGGATAAGTAAAATAAAGGAGATATATCTGTTGCTGCATTTGATTCTTGAGACCAACCTTTATAATTTTTAGATTTACCCAGGATACATTCTATATAACGCAGGCAAACAATATTTTTGATATATTACTGTGTGCAGTTTTTCTAAAAGCAATGAACTCAAAATATATCACATTTTTAATCATTAACATATTTTTTAATATTCTGTTTTAACTTGAAGAAAATAAATTCTTTATACCTAACTAATCATCTTAGAGTTGTTATTTGTAATTTCTCACAATGTTGACTTGTTTCAGGTGCATTGTCAGATATTACAACAGATTGAGTTACTGTGAACTGATATTGGAAATGAAATTGATTTGGAGGATTTAATTAATACAGTATGAAGTCTCTGTCGTTCTGACTTGCACCAGTGATCTGTAATCTTTCCACTCTTTCCCTCGTTTATCACATGGGAGTATAGTGCAGACAGAATTGTCAGAGAGGAGATATTAAATAAGTCTTAAGAAAGAAAAAGAAAGAGCATTTTAAGAATGAATTGTCACAGTGATTTCATTTCTCATATAATAGGAAGTGTACACCATCGAAAAAGAAAAGAAAGCCTATGATCATAGTGTGAGTTTCTGTATGATCTTTGGCCCACACCAATGAAAGGGGATGTAAAAGAACAAAGTTTGAATCTTCTCTCATCTTTTCTATTTGGATTGAGGTCACTGTCAGGGCAGAGCAGGCAACTGTGTGGTTAACGAACGCTAGGACCGCCTTTGCGCCCATGCACAGTGTAATGTTCAAAAGTTGCCAATATTTCTAAACTCTCTCTATATAAAAAGACTTCAAAAATGTGGACAATGTAAGTCTTGTCTAGCTCCTTTTTAATTTTTTTAACTTTATCCTTTTAACACAGAGTCACAAGCGCGTGTTACCAAGTCAAACACACTCACACTTGTAGATACATGCTCCCAGCAGGGTTTCATTTGTGCTGAGTGCTGCGGTTTGGTGGAAAAGCCTCTCATGTGTGGAGTTGTTTTCATTTTTGAGCTTGTCACAGCATGAAATCAGTGTCTCACTGAGAACAGCTTTTTTTTCCCCCTCATAATATTCGGAGGCTTAGAAGCTAAGTAATTTAAATGTCTGATTATGCAGAAATACAATTCGTGTGGTTTGTATATTCATATCAATTCTGGTTATCAACAAATAGAAAAGTTACAGCTTAACAATGCAGTCTATGGGAAAAGGTGCTTAGAAACCTGTTCCCTTTGTGTGATTTCCCAGAACAAAGTGAGTATTTTCGTCCTTAAAGTTAACAAATGCATATTACACCAATTAAAATACATGGAAACGACTATGTATTCAAAAATGATTTCCATTAAAGCCTTCTCTTACTTTTTATAAACCTAAAATATTCTAGATGGACTAGACTTGAATATGGATTTGTTTAAGATTTGCTTTTTATGCAGTTCCAAAACCTGATTTTTTTCTTAAAAGTTTTCCACTGTATCATAAACAGAGCCAGAAGTGCGTTTCCATTGATTTTCAAGTCTGTGTACACTGAATTCCCTAAAGAGAAAGATGAGACCATACCCTTCAATTTATGGTGTGTATATTTACTGACTGGCATGTGACAGGAGCACTGGGTGGAAAACTACAGCTTTCTGATGCTTTGGGTCAAATATTGTTTTGACATTAAGCTTATTTTACAGTAATCAGCATATTAACCTTAGTAGTATTTTCATATATATATGCTGCAGAATATGAAAAGCAGCAGTTTAGTAGCATTAAAGGGCCAAAGAGGTTAAGGTTTGCTTGCCTTGTGGTGCAGCTGATAAAACAATTGAACTGTTTCCAAGATTCCTTGACTCCAGCTTTGTCATTTATTTTTCTCTGTCGTTATTTTTTAGTAGGGGAGGGAGGAAGAGAAACAGAATATTTCCATGAAAAGCTGAGGTGGCAAACCTGTATTTTACATGGAAGGAGAACATACTTTCATTAAGTGGAATGCATATGGAAATACTCCTGCAAGTTCAGTCTGGGTTACTTGTTAAGATGTACTCATATTAGAAGAAAATGTTTTCCAGAGAGTTGGAAAAGGGAAAAAAGAAAATGATCAAGCAAGAAGTTTGTAAGAAAATGATAAAGCAAGAAGTTTGTTACATGCTTTAGAACAAGATAATGACAAACTAACTGGTTAGCAGGTTTTTTAAAAGTATTTTTAAAGTAATTAAATTTTACTTCCTTGCTGTTAAAGATTTTTTATTTAGACACCACTGCTTCTACATTATAATTGGTGTTTACAGATTTGAAATAATTTCTTCATTTTATTATTTAGATTGTGCATACTATCTGTTTCTACTTAATTACAGTTCATTCTTCTTAATATTTCGGTGAATTCACATATATTTTTTGCTAGCCCTGGGTTTTTTAATTTTAATTTAACTTTATTATAAGGATGATGCACAGAGGGGTTACAGTTATCTAAATAAGGTAATGAGTATATTTCTTGATGAACATTGTTACCCCCTCCCTCATTTCCTCACATTTTCTCTCCTCCACTACTCCTCTCTCCACACCTCCCACCCAGGTTGTAAAGGTCATTTCAACATAGTGTCTTGTGGGTATCGCTGGTGCATTGGTTCATCCTTTGTCCTTTGTCTCATCAATTTTATTAGGTGTTTTAATAAATACACATAATTTTGGAACTATCACTCACTTGATAAAAATAACAAGCATACACTAAACAACTGAATAATGTCATATTCTATAATGTCTTCTAATTTCTTCTGAAGATTATTCTTTTTCTTAAACAAAAATATAGTGATTATACACTGGGCTGTTTCATTTTTTTGTGCAATAATAAAATATTTGAGGAGACTAGCATTCAAATAGGTAATGAACAACAACCTCAGAAGATAGTGCAGCAAAAAGAACAGAAAAATAAATACAAGATCCTCTGGTGGAGATGCTAATAGAGACTAATGTGTCAGTACTTAGTACTGAAGTGCTCTAGACCTGCTTGTTTTTCTAGATGTCTAATCTTTTAATCAGTCAATACCAATGCCTAGAACATTGTCCTCCAGTATAATAAGGTATAGAAACTAGTTACAGAATATGAAGGACTCATAAAATTATGGCATCAATTTGTTCAAAAATGATCATTTTAATATAACTGCAATATTATAAGAAAAATTTAGGTCCTTCAGCTCCTTCGACGTTTGACAACTCAGACAGCAGTTCTCAGAAGCCAACTTTGTGAACTATGATAATTTGGTATATTTCTTTCAAGTAAGAAATACTTTTTAGTTCTTTTTTGTGTTTGCTAATGTTGGAGCTTAAACTCAGGACTTGGGGACTATTTCTGAACATTTTCCTCAAGCTAGTGCCCTACTACTTGAGTCACAGCTTTACTTCTGAGTTTTTGGAAGTTGATTGGAGATAAGAATCTCAGGGAATTTCCTTTCCTGGGCTGGCATTGAACTATGATCCTCATATCACAACCTTCTGAGTAGCTAACATTATAGACATGAGCCACTGGCACCCAGCTTACTTGCTAAAATTTTTTACAGTGTTACTCCTCAACAAAATGCTAGAACCTTCTTTTGGGCATTTATCTGAATGATCACAAACAAGATCATACTAAAGCTACCAGCACAACTATGTTTATTGCAGCATTATTTACCATAGCTAAGATATGGAACCAACGCTGATGCCCCTCAGTAGATGAATGGATTAAGAAAATATTATATATATATATACACACACACACACACACACACACACACACACACACACACACACACACACACACACACACAATGGAATTCTATGCTTTCATCAGAGAGAATGACATAGCCCCATTTGTTAGGAAATGGAAAGACTTGGAAAAATTATATTAAGTGAGGTAGATGTTGTGGTAATAAATAAAATATTATATGTAAACTAGTGGTGATCACTTTGGACTAATTGACAAGTTGTAATTATTTTTGACTATATCCAGTTAAACTATAGTTTTTCTCTTATGTACTATCAGATTATATTAACATTCACTGCTCCTTTATCCTGCTCATTTTTCTTCATCAACTTTCATCACTTTTTTTCTCCTTTCTCTTGAAAAATAAATATGGGTCTCTTATCAACCTGTACTTCAATAACAAGGGCATGTCATACTCAGTGGTGCCACAAAGATGCCCCATCTATACCTCCATGCTGAATATTCATTCACCAGCTTGTTTCAACATCTGTGAAACATCAGCGCAGGAATGGATAATTGCCAGTGGTGTATTCTGTATAGTACAGAAAATATGGTTTTTCTTCATGGACTGTAGCCAATTCAGTGAAGTTTAAATATATCAGAATGCCCTTAAATAAAAGAGGTAGGAATGCATTGATAGTTTGGTGTTGGGAAATGTTATAGCTTGAATAGGTGTTCGGTTGACTCTCCATATACGTATATTCCATATAGATTTTAACCATTTCAGTAGATGATTTTTAAAGTTCAGTAGATAATTTTTAAAGAAGTATAGATTTTTAAAGTTCAGTAGATAATTTTTAAAGAAGTATAGCTTATAACAACACGTTTAAAATGTTGAAGTTCTAGAATTAATAAAAGAAAATGTCTGTTCATAAAACTTGAAAATTGACCAGAGAAAATATGGTTGAGTGAAAAAAGGATTTTTCAACTTAAGTGTTAGAATGTGACCTATATATCAATGTATGTGATGAACACACATACCTGGGAAAGTCTATGTAAGAAATATTGAGATATTACTAACAAATTTAACATGTCTTTCTTTATATATAATGATGTAAGGAAACATGATTTTCTTCACTATCTTTTTGAATTCGAAGTTTCAAGCATCTGAACCACTTCCATTTAATATAAAAAATCATGTAGTACTGTATTCTAAATCACCTAATATATAATTCCACCAAATACCAAAAGGTACGTTAACATACCTTTATATATGAAGCCCATAGAACCATAAAATTTTAGTATTTCCAGTAATGGCCTCTTCTTTCTCTTAGCTCACATACATGCATGCTCCCATACATGCACACACTCACACACACACATACACACACAAACAGCATCACTACCACCATCACTATCATTATTACCACCACCACTATTACCACCACCATCATCACCACCAGCATCACATTTTTTTCCTCTGTTCATTTAATCTACCTACTTTCCCTTCCTAAAGTTTTGGATTAAATAAATATGAACTTAATGTTTGCTGTCAATATTAGCATAAATTTCTTTTTAAAACTTTAATTTTGAAAACAATAACAACAAAGAAAAAAACTCTTGTTTCCCTATCTCAGGGTTCATTTCACTTAAGATCATCTTATTTGGTCATATGTACATAGTTTTTGACTTTTTATGCTTGTCTGGTAAGATTATCCTAGATGTATACTAGTTATTATAAGGGGAGCCATGGGAACTATGTTTCTTTGGGTCTGACTTACTTCACTTAATATAATTTTTCCAAGTCTTTCTATTTCCTTACAGTGTCATTCTTTCTAATGGAGGCATAGAATTCCATTGCATGTATATACCACATTTTCTTGATCTATTCATCTGCTGAGGGCCATCTGGGTTGGTTCTATATTTTAACTATGGTTAATAATGCTGTGATAAACATAGTTGTGCTGGTAGTTTAGTAGGAACTTTACAGCTTTTGGGGAGGGGAAATGGAGGAGTTGGGACTTGGGGAGGTGGGGAGGGAAAAGATAGTAGGGGTAAACAGGAGGGGGTAACAGTGCTCCATAGGAAATATACTCATTACCTTACTCATATACCTGCAACCCCTCTGTAGAGTGTCTTTACAATAAAATATTTTTAAATCCTTTAATTTTGAACAAAATCCTTACTTTTGCAACAGTCTGTGTTTCCTTACCATTTCAAGAAATAGCTATTATTTTTCAAAAGTGTAGAAGGATTTACAAGTATACATAAGAATACATGAAGCATACACTAAAGCTTGTAGAGTATAAGACATTCTTACAAAAAATTGCTCTATAAATCTCTCATATTGAACATAATCATAATTGCAAGGGTCCATAAGATTCTGTGAATTAAATAGAATATTTGAATTTAAATGATCAATTACATAGCCTATGAATATAAAATGTATTAAGTGCATAATTTTAATGACATTTTCTTGGCCTCCTTTAAGGATCTGACCTTCCTTTTAATGTGTTCACTTGAATCAGAGTAATATTTGGAATTTGGGGGACATTGGTATTCTTCAACTATTTCAAGGACCAAGAAATTACTGAGATACTAGCAAAGGAATATGGTCATCCCTGCTTGAGTTACTCTCTCACAGAAGTTGATAATAAAGAAGCTGTCCAAAGGGAAAATACTATTTTCTTTGTGTTCATGAAAGTAACACGGAATATACATGTAGAAGGAGTTGAGTGCTTCCTTGTTTTTTTTTTTAAGTGAGGCCTCTGTACAACATAGCATTGTATAGGAGATTGCAGGCCAGAGATTTCTTGGCATCCAAACTATTGTGTTCTATTTGTACTTAAAAGACCTCCTTTCATTGAGTTGGTAGTTTACATTGACATTAATCTAATTTCATTCCGGTTGTTTTGAATTTAGTTTAGATATGCCATAAGTGATTCTACTTTCAATAATAATATGCAAAAATTACAAAGTAGCAGTCAACAGAGAACTTTCAAAATAAACAATGCCTGGAACAACCAAACTCTTGTGATTTTTAGGAGTATAATCCAAAGTATAAACACATGCTGAAAAGCTTTTTAAAAATCAGTGAAAGGTACTATATCCGTGGAAGTCAATCATTTTCATGCCAGAATTGCTAGTATTCTAGTGATTGCTGAAACAAACATATTTAGATGCAATAGTTTTACCATTTTTTCCTGCCTCCCTCCCTCCCTCCCTCCCTCCCTCACTCCTTCCTTCCTTCCTTCCTTCCTTCCTTCCTTCCTTCCTTCCTTCCTTCCTTCCTTCCTTCCTTCCTTCCTTCCTTCCTTCCTTCCTTCTGCTTTTTTCCTTCTATTTTCCCTTCCCGCCTATTGTAATACTGAGTGTTTAGTATTTGATTTTAGAAGTAAAAACCTAAATAACAATATGGCATCATTGTTTTTAGTATGTTAGTGATTCCATCTCACTTTTCACAGGAACCTCTCTTGGTAAAATCTTACTGTATGTTCATGAGGTATTAATCTCTCGTGACACTTGATACTGTGACTTCAAAAGGCCCAGGGACTTGTTTAAATAGCCTGGTGCATAGGTATAATGGTATGAGCACTATCTGTCAATATTTGCCCCCTATCTTTCAAAAAATGCAGACCAAACCCATCTATAACTTAGGATATATTTCTTTCTTTTAAAAAGTATTGGAGTTTTTTTTTTCCTGAAGTTATTTCAAAAGCAACACTGTTTAAATTCATTTTCTCCTGTCACAAATTCAATTATGTGAAATGAGAACAAGTCAAAGTTGTTTTCGAAAAGTATTTTTCTGATATTTATTGGGAAAGTATTTCTGTTATTTGTTAGTTGTGCTTGTGCAGTACTGCCTATTACATTTATTAGCCCACAATATTAAACAGCTGGCAGAATTCCACTGTATATAAATAAGACATTTGAGACTTGGACAAGTGCCATTTTGAATGTCGCCAGCTGGAGCTTTTTACAGTTTCATTCGTACTGATTCCACACAACAGTCTGCGTTTAGGTAAATGACAATAGAAAAACATGTTGCGGATTGGGAATTCTATAGGAAATTCCATTGTGTTGGAATATCCCATTTCAAAGACTTGTTAAACCAAGGAAATGATATGGGATGCACCTGCTTGCTAAAATAGTTGATTTTTTTAAAACCAGAGCTGTTTTCATCTTTAATTTTCTGTGGGCCCACTTTTTGAACTCTGAGTTAAGTCATGCAAACAATTATTGCCATGTTTATTTTTTTTTTCCTCTTGAAATTAGAACTTCTTTACTCAGACTTATATTCATCACAAAAGCATATTGAACATAATATGTGGTGAATATACTTTCCAGACAGTAGAGACTTTAACTTTTATCTTTATTAATGTTTTTCACTGCGTGTGCCTCCAGTGGTAAATCACCACACAAATGCCTCTTTTCATGGTATTACATCAAAGTAGATTCTTAGAAAGTGAATATATTTACAGTAAACTTATTTAATACATAGATAATTTATATAATAGTTATTGCACTTATAAGACAGAGATAAGTGCTTCTAAAATGATTTTTTTCTTTTTTTATTGTGAAAATACTGTACAGAGGGGTGACAATTACATGGGCAAGATAATGAGTACATTTCTTATCAAGCATTGTAGCCTCCTCCTTCGTTTCCCTTTCCCATCCCTTCCCATTCTCCCCCGGCCCCCCCCACCCAATCCTCCTCGCCCCTCTTCCCCCCCTCCTTACCCCTCTCCACCCCCCACCAAAGTTGTAAAGTTTGTTTTGGACATAACGACTTGTACATCTCATTGTTGCAATGGGTCCACCTGTATTCTATACTTGACAATATACTAAATATAAACTATTAACTAAAATTAGTTATTTTGAGACAGGTTCTTGCTCTGTAGACCTGGAGGAGTTGAATTTTGATTATCCTGCCTCTGACTTATGAACCTTAGTGCTGATGATATGCACAAACACATCCAAGTAATTAAGTTTCATAAATTTAGTCTGACAAATGCCATAATAAAGTAAACATCTCTTTTTATTTTGATCCACTATATTTTTTCCTATAATTGATTGTTATTGTCATAGAAAGTATACTTCTCTATGTGATACACAGATATGGGTATATAGCATACAGTTTCCTTGCCACTAGAAGCGTTTTTGAGAAAATTAGCCACAATATACCTTTGAGATATCATACAGAAACCAAGTTCAGGTTGAAGAATGAAATACAGAAACTTTTGTAAATATTAAAGTCTAGTGTTTACTAGTAACATTTAAAAGCTTTTAGCCTCTCATTTCATTTTCTCTACCTACTTTATGTTATTTTTTAATTTTATAATTAGTATATTATAAATGACGCAAAGAAATCTCAAAATGGCAAGATTTTTAATGAGCAATACCAAAATAAGTTACTTTATTTCAATTAAAAAGAAGAAAACAGTCTAATATGTAACATTTTTGTCTTCACTTTAAGGTTATAATTATTTGCTGGGATTATAGGTGTGATTACTTATAAATGAAAATTTCCAGAGCTACTTCTTCAATTTTTTTCTGGTTTATAGCCATTTAATGATAGCTCATATATGTGTGTGTGTATATATATGTATATATATATATATATATATATATATACATTTTTGTGTCTAATGGGCATTAATTAATAATACATTTAAAAATCCTTTGACAAACCTTTCTAAACCTGTTCCTCCTGAAGTGAATCTTTCCATCTCCTTTCCATCGCTCATACCTCAGACTGTACTAGTATGTCAGCATGATGGTTCTTGACTATGAAACATATTCATCTCCTTTTGCTTTCCATTGCATGTCCTCTATTTTCTCTGTGAAAGCTTTATCTACAAGCTTACGACTTTGCTGTCTGCATTTTGAACAGGTCTTATCCTCAGGCTTGTCCAGTGTCTAGCTCAAAATAAGCCATTAATAAATCATTTTCAATGGATTGAGTATAAAATTTCAGTAGTTTCTTCTTGTCATTTCCTACCTAGACCAGATTCCTGCATAATTAAATGGATTCTAGTTAGATTAAAAATGTTTCGATAAAATATTCAAGGAAATAAGTGTAGATTTTATCAAGACTGTAAAGAAGACTACATAAGAAAGATTGCTCTTACCTCATGAAGTAAAACTTGTAAAGTGCTCTTTGGACTATGATAGAAAGAGCATGATATTCATGTCTAAATCTTCCTTGTGATGAGATTAATATCAAATCCCTCAATTGTAGTATCAACAACTAAACTAAGCAGCCTATGTATATTTAAGACATATTTATCTTCTTGAAAAGTCTTGGTTTCCATATTAGATGAAGTTATGTTGAATATTTTGTTGCCTCATATCCAAAATCCAACACATTGCCTTTTGTTTTTTAAAAAAAGTTTGCTTTCTTTTGAAGTATTTTTGACACCCACACTATTTATAAAAGGAGATCCATGCACCAGTGGCTCACTCCTGTAATCTTTAATATATATATTAATATATAATCTATATTATATATATATATATATATATATATATATATATATATGAAGCTGAGATCTGAGGATAATGGTTCAAAGATAGCCCAGGCAGGAAAGTACACGGGACTC
Source organism: Dipodomys merriami (assembly GCF_024711535.1). Classification (NCBI taxonomy): domain Eukaryota; kingdom Metazoa; phylum Chordata; class Mammalia; order Rodentia; family Heteromyidae; genus Dipodomys; species Dipodomys merriami. Next base: position 93,523,732 of record NW_027203381.1, on the reverse strand, counting down.
TTATCTTCAATTAATCACAAAAATCCCCTGGAAATCGAGCTGTGGCTCAAGTGGTAGAACACAAACCTTGAACAAAAAATTGCTCAGGAACAGCACCCTGGTCCTAAGTTCAAGCCCTAGGATGGGCACAAAAAAATGAATAAATAAATAAAATATTCTAAGTACTGTTTTTTAACAGCAAATTGTTAATCAGATATTAATTTTGTCCAACATAGTCTATAACATTATTAATGTTGTAGTTTGTTCAAAATTTCTGTTATTTTTCACCCAGGATTAATAATGAGAAACAAATTTTATATTCAGCTATTCTAATTTAGAAGTGTACTTTCAGCAATAGATCTGAGCAAAAAACAGGTAACTTATTGTGCAGAAACTTGCACTATAAGACATTTCCTGGACAATACTATAAAGTCTTTGCCATCTATATTTATTAGTACAAAATTTCCTATTCTTTTGTAGACTTCAGTAATATTAGATTAAGGATAACAATGACCTAAGTTTTACTTATTATCTATTATTGACCTTATCTTCATTAACTCATCATATTCTGAAGTACTGAGTATTAGAACTTCAACACTTGAACGTTGAGGGGACCTACTTGACCCCCATAACATGACTGAATCCATTGCATTTTGTTCTTTTAATTTACAAAATGCAACCACATATTCCTTTTTTCCCCTCCATTAGCTTAGCAAAGTTTTATTGGGTTAACCATGCCAAATATTATGGTAGATTAGTAAAGAAAATAAAAGCTTGAGCAAATTAAGGCTGAAAGCAGTATTTGTTAACAATTATAAAGGAATTTTGCCAAACCATTTATGTGTGCTCTTGTTCATAAAAGCTCCCATGATCCTCAGTTGTGCCTTGCAAACTTTATACCTTTATGTCATCAATCCTGTAAAACACATGTCAGATAATTTTCAATTTTGTTTTGTGTTGTTTTGGTTTTGTTTTCCTCAGTCCTTTTATTTTTATTTTATTTTTCAGATAAGGCCTTGAGTTTTTGCCTATGGTCAACCTACTACTGCCTTTCCTCCTCTTTTACCTTCAGAGTTAGCTGAGATTACATATGTGTGCCCACAGAACTGGTTTGTTTTTGAGATAGGGTCTTGCTTAACATTTTGCTTAAACTAACCTTGAGCTACCATCGTCCTATCCTACCTTTGAATAACTGGGATTACAGGTTATAGGAATATACCATCTTATGTATCTTGCAGAATTTTCACTCTTGTGATTTTGTCTTTAGAATAGTATCTTTTCATTAATACGCTTTTATTGTAAAAATAGTGTGCAGAGGGTTTGCAGTTACATGAGTAAGATAATGAGTACATTTCCTATCGAGTATTGTTACCTCCTCCTTTGTTTTTCCCCTACCAGCCCTTTCCTCCCCTCCTCCCCAACCCCCCCCCACACCCAAGTTGTAAAGTTCGTTTTCAACATAGTGTCTTGTACATCTCATTGTTACAATGGATCAACCTATATCCTTATTTAAGCATTTTTTTATTTCCCTTCTCCTCCCCAAATTAGAAAAATGTATGTACAAGATGCAGGGCACCAGAATTGAAACAGTAAAAACAGGGGTTATACCATGGGGGAAGAGCACACCAAAGAAACAAAAAAAATCACATAGGACATTATAAATACGTTAAAAACAATAGCAAAAAAAGAAAAAAGGCATGTATGTCCCTATCTTGGGGTTCATTTTGCTTAACATCATCTTATATGGTCATAGTACATAGCATTTGACTTTTTCTGCTAGTCCTAGACATATACTAGTCATTGCAAATAAGAGAAACCATGGGACCTATGTTTCTTTGGGCCTGGCTTACTTCACTTAATAAAATTTTTCCTAGTCTTTTCTTTCTGATGGAGGCATAGAATTCCATTGTGTGTGTGTGTGTGTGTGTGTGTGTGTGTGTGTGTGTGTGTGTGTGTGTGTGTGTGTGTGTGTATCACATTTTCTTGATCCATTCATCTACTGAGGGACATCTGGGTTGGTTCCATATCTTAGCTATGTTAAATCTTTTTTGAAGGAAACTCTTAAAGGAAAATTGCCCTTGTTTACAACTTGAGGAGACATCAAAGATCCAAACTTTCAAAGTTTGGACCCAAAAACAGATACTAATAGGAGTTTGTGAAAGCTTTAGTTCATGGAGCCAGTTGGAAGGTCCTTAGCTCATTGAGAACATGCCCCTGAATGGAATGCATCACTCTTTCTTTCCTTATTTTCTTATGTCCCTTGCAATGAAATGAATGCTTTTACTCTATATACGCTCCCATCCTAATATGTAATGTCATCACAGGTCTAAAGAGACTACCACCAGTGGACTTGAAGTCCTCAAACTGTAAGCCAAAGTCTAGTCACAAAATCTATTGTCTTTTGTATTTTTTATTGACATGACAGAAAACTGGCCATGAAAAACTTAAAATCCTTTCCTCTACGCTTTTGAATTATACAATATATTATCATTATTTGAAGACAACCTGGTAAGCAAAGCACAGACAAAAGAACTTTATGTTCCTAGTTTCTATCTAACTGTAATGTAAATACTCTGATCTCTCACATTTAATAATATACCGTGTGCCTGGGACCCTTGCCGATCTTAATATATTCCATTGTTTTTCTTCTACTCATGTTTACTTTAGTGTGTGAATCTGAGGGCACAGTATATTGTGGAACATGTCTGATCATTATAACAAAATGGAACATTTAGTACTATTTATTATTCACTTTAAGGACAAGTCTGAAGGTGGATGGAAATCATTTTCAAATAGTATTCCAGAAAAGTAGCTTTTCCTTAAAAGCACTCATATTCCAGAGATTATTAAAACACATTTTTATAAGGAATTTTTGTGGGAGAAGTTAATACTGGAGTTTAAACTCTAGGCCTTATATTTTCAGATAGGTACTGTTCCCCTTGAGCCATGCCTCTAAACCCTACCTACTCTTTATAGTACATAAATTGACATGCTAGCAATTTGAAGTTTGAAATAACCAATCTCACCTAAAACATAGAAATGCTATATTTATTACAAATTTATTCATATATAGTAATCTATACAATATAATAATCCATATATTATATATTATATAACATATGATAATGTAACATATAAAATCTATATATCTATATATTTATAATCTAAAATAATCTATAACTGAGGGGCTTTTCAGTTAAAATCTCACATTGATTACTAGCCTATCAGTGGTCTTTACAACTCTTTTCTCCGTTTCCAACAGACTAAGTAACAAGGCATAGATTTGAGGCCAGGTTATATCTTTCTTAGCATGTAGACATTGAATGCATTTCCTTTCTGTCTGACGCTGTCTTTGTTATTGTCTGTCTGTCTCTGCCTCTGCCTCTGTCTCTGTCTCTCTCTCTGTGTGTGTCTTTCTTCATGTCAATTTCTTATTCAATAAAGTCACTAGCTCCCCTGTATACTCTATTCCCTTCTGTACCTTCTTCAGTTTCATAAAACTAGGGGGTGAAATCTCTACTACCTAACAAAATACTATTTATAACTATCAATATCCTTTCTTGCCAGCCCATTCTTCTGAGACCACAGTCTGTCTAAATAACTACTCAGTTTTTAAAATTATCTGCCCATTTGACATTGCTTCTCCAAGCTCTACACCAACCTCTGTAATTGCTCCTTTTCAAAAGCAAATACTATATTTGACTCCAAAAACAATTTTGATGTGGGAACATTTCAATATAGATACTTAGAAAGAGCATTTTTTGGAGTATTTCCTTTCATTTTACTAGCTCCTCTTTCTCCTTCTATTAAGTGTAGCATTTCAAATATAGTTTCTAAAAATAGTATTTGCTTACTTTCTTTTTGAAATTATTTCTAAAAACCCTAAAGCTTTATGTGGATGCAAATTTTTTTACTCTTACTTTATTTATGACATCTGGATAATTTCCTAACTTTTACAAACATCTTTTCTGTGTTTCATGTTGAAAAATCAGTCTGTGCCTATACCATGGAGGTACAATGCCTATACTCTTTTCTCTTGTCTTTTCTCTATTTTTTAATGTTTCTTTTTAATAATGACATTATTTCTAAATCTCTAGGAGAAATCAGTGGAAAACACAAAAGCTTTGAAAATCAGAGTCCTAAGTTTCAGTCTAGGCTCTCTACTGTTACCTTTTTGGGGCAATTGTTTACCCCCTCTAAACTGTATCTTATGTGTATAATTTATTCAAAACAACATCAGCTACACAGGATTATTCAAAGATAATATAATTCAATTCTGGAAAAATCTCATTACTTTGAACATAAAACAGAGTTAAAATGATGTGTCACTTTTCTCAAGGCAAATATGTTTTCAAATTCTAGTTCTACTCCTGAAGTATAACTTAAATTCAAAAGTTAATCCATTTATTTGTTCATCCAGTGATTAAGTGGCACTATCATGGGTGACAATAATGAACAAAACAAACAAGTTACCTTTACTCCTTCCTTAGCTAAATTTAATAGTTCTTTTCTTCACTCATTCCTCCTGCAATCTTTCCTCAATGATCTTGCCGTAGTAGTCCAGAGCTCTGATATTTCTTTCAGCACTTGAGTAATTAAAAATAAATCAGTTATTTACATTTGGAATCACCAACAGAATTATACTAAAATCCTCCTGTTTTCTTGGTTTTTTTTGTACTTTTTTTATTGTAAAAATAATGCACAGAGGGAATACAGTTACATAAACAAGGTAATGAGTACATTTCTTTTCGAGCATTATTGCCTCCTCCCTACCATCCCTTCCCTCTCACCTCCACAACTACCCACCCCCCAAAAACAGTTGTAATGTTCGTTTTCAGTATAGTGTCTTTTATATCTCATTGTTACAATGGATCAACCTGTATCCCTATTTAAGCATTTTGTTTTTATTATTCCCTTCCCTTCCCTGAATTAGAGAAGTGTATATACAAGATGCAGGGCACCAACATCAAATACAGTGAAAACAAGGGTTATACCGTGGGGGAAGAACATACAAAGAAACAAAAAAAATCACATGGTACATTATAAATATGTTAGAAACAACAGCAAGAAAGAAAAAAAATTGTGTCCCTATCTTGGGTTCATTTCGCTTAACACCATCTTATATGCTAATATGTACATAGCTTTTGACCTTTTATACGTGTCCTACACATGCATAAGTTATTACAAATATCTATATTTATATTAGAACACCCCCAAAGATGCTATGAACAAGTCCAGTCAGTCTTCTGGCTCAGAACTCGACTGTGCACAACTTCGTTCTACCGGTCCCCTCCTTCCTCTGTCCAGCATGTCCTCTATCTCTTCTTTTTCTTCTGCTTTCATCGCTACTTCCTGTTGTAGCCTAGTCTTTATCAAAATACTTTCCAAGAATCCTTCCACCATTACTTCAGATCTTAATTTAAATTTCAACTTTGGGAGAACCATTTTTTTTATTTTTGGTTGATTGTGGGGCCTGGGCACTGTCCCTCAGCTCTTGAGCTCAAGGTTGGTGTTCTACCACTTGAGTCACAGTGTCATTTCTGGCTTTTTTTCTGCTTATATGGTGCTGAGGAATCGAACCCAGGGCCTCATGTATGCAAGGCAAGCACTCTACCACTGAACCACCTTCCCAGTCCGAGAACCATCTTTTGACAAAACTTTTATTTAATTTAAAAGAACAATTTTACTCTACATAAGAGATGATAGACTCATTTCTAATGCTAATATAATGCAGCCAAAATTCAGATAACTTGTATCTTTCACTGTGCTTTCTGAATTCTTAACATTGTAACAGTAAGGTAAATTTTCACTTGTCGTTGTAATGGCCTTAAATAAATTTAAAGATGCTCTACCCAAGTAAAAAAAGGAATAAGTTACAGAAAATTTGGAGTTAAGATATAGTCCTCTTAAATATAAAGTAATCCAGTGTGTTTCAATGATGTCAATGGTTCACACAATAAAAATAATGTTTATTTACTCTATGGCATATGATGTACAGTTACAACCTATTGAAGAAGTCAATATAGTTCATTTCCAATCTACTGTCTTGAGGGTGTCATTGTTGCAACGGGTCATCCTTTATTCTTGTTTTAGCATTTTGCTATTCCCATTCCTGTCCCCAAATTAAACAAATGTATATACAAGATGCAGGGTACCAAATAAAGTGCAGTGATAACAGGGAATATAATGTGGGGGGAAGAGCATACAAAGGAAACAAAAAAATCATATAGTACATTGTAAATGACAACAACAAAGAAAGACCTCTTGTGTCCATATCTTGGGGATCATTTCACTTAGCATCATCTTATATGGTCATATGTGCATAGCTTTTGAGCTTTCTGTTCATCTGATAAAATTATCCTAGATATATACTAATTATTGCAAATGAGGGAAACCACAGGACCTATATTCCATTGGGTCTGGCTTACAGTATATTGGAAATGAACTTTACAACTTCAGGAAAAGTGAGGGAGGTAGGGGTGGGAAGGGATAGTGGGAGAACAACAAGGGAAGGGGTAACAATGCTTGTCAACAAATGTACTCATTGCTTTATTCATATAACTGGAGCCCCTCTGTATACCATCTTTCAATAAAATAAAATTTAAAAAAAGAAAGAAAAGGGTGAGGTGGGGACGGGAAGAGAAAAGAGAAGGGGGAAGGAAAATAAAGACAAAGAACAAAGAAACAGAAAAGAAAAAGGAAATACAATATATCCATTTAATGCTAACACATATACCAAACTGGGAATATTTATTTATTCAGTATTAGCCCTGTATGTAATGACTTTCAACTTACTCCTATTTATCCCTCTCTGTGTTCATTCCATGAATAAGTAGATATGTGCTTTTGAACAAATCATTGACTGTCTTAATATCCATTTCAATACAAAGACTGGACTAATAAAAAAAGTCAGTATACTTTTGTGCACACATGTCTAGAAAGTGTTAAGTATGGGCTGGGAAGGTGGCTCAGTGGTAGAGCACTTGCCTTGCATGCCTGAGGCCCTGGGTTTGATTCCTCAGCACCACATAAGCAAAAAGAAAAAGGCTGGAAGTGGCGCTGTGGCTCTAGTGGTAGAGTGCTAGCCTTGAACTGAAGAGCTGAGGGACAGCGCCCAGGCCCAGAGTTCAGGCCCCATGACCAGACCCAAAAAATAAAAAGAAAAAAGAAAAAAGAAAGTGTTAAGTATTTTGCTTATCATTTAATAAATATTTAAATTAAACTATAATCTATTAAATTTTCAAACTATTGAGCAGCAGAGCTAAGTTTCAAACATGGGATTACTGATATCTTTGGAATTTACAGCCTTAGATTCTGGATTTCCTGGCAATTCAATAGATAAATAATTTAAAATGTTGCCTTTGTAAAAAAAAAAAAAAAAAAAAGTAGCAGCAAAAGAAGTCTGTTGTTTTAAAAAGATGTACTATAAAGGAGCTCATACCAAGAAATGTTCTTAAGAATCACACTCATTTTGTTAAAATGTGAACTTGCTCTCTGAGATCTGTAAAACTTAGCATATGTTCTATGGTGACAGGAGTTAATTTCACTTCCGTCACTGTGAGTGCTTCACAGGTATATTGTAAATTGCTATGAATTACTGTGGCTGTGACCCATTATCATAGCAGGAAATTGCATTGCATGAATCTCACAACTGATATGAAATGTGCTGCTGTCATTGCCATGCATTAATTTCTAAGTAGTTGGCCATTTGTAATAATTCTGTAAATGTCTGTCTTAGCAGTTTTCAGTCTAGACAAGTTAAGCCAATGTGCATGGAATTTTCTCCCATTATTTTCAAGCAGTTATGTTGAATTCTAAAATGACCATTTTATTGGGCAATTTCACCTTGAACATATTTCCAAGAATTAGAAACATGATAGTCTCATTGTCTCATTCGCTAATATTTAAGGGAAATTCATTTCTATAAAAAAGTTCTATCTGATTGAACAGACCGAGTGAAAAAAAATCTCTGATTAAGGTCAACAATGTTACTTTTTCTTTGTAATTGAATGGAATACATAATGATTTATTGTATATGTTTAACAATTTTTACTATCTTTGATGAAATAGTTTTTAGACAATTTTAGACAATGTAAGCTTTATGGTTATACTTTAAAAACAATAGTTTAAAATACAAACTACAAATATTCATCATATTACAAATAAAAGCTTTATTTAAAATATTTTAAATTGAAGATTTATTAAAGTTTACTTCAAATTAAACATTCTTGTCCTTGCTTTGATATTGCCATTACTTACATCCAAATGAAAAAAAAATTGACAATGTTGAATTTAGGTATGATCTTGTGAAGAGAGTTTTTATATTTGAGATAGTATATTGGCTGTACATTCAAGAAGCTATTTGGGAATTACTCTTTCTGGAGGCAGATCTTTAATTTATATCACTTATAATGTTATTTTCTCCATTGCCGTCATGATATTTCCCAGGCTTTCAAATTATCTTGACAAAATTATTTATCTCAATTCTGAAAATCTGTGTCATAAGTTTGATAGCGTGTTTTTTTCAAATTTAACTTCCCCCTTTTTCTCTTTTCATGTAAGTTATCATGTGGTCTGACAATCACTTCGTCAAAAGCACTATTTCATATAAAATTATAAAACATTATATTAGAATTTGTTTAAGTCTGATAGCAAACGTAACTGTGAGCATACTTTTTTACTTGATTCATGATAATCATACACCATTTGGTACATCGTACACTATTTAGTGCTGCTATAGGATGTTAACATTCTTGAGCACACATGCTGGGGAAATAAAGCTGATTCAAACGAGAGGAAAAATACTTTAAAATGAAATCAGTTTACATGACTAATTAAAAGAAATAGTAGTCTACATAACTGGTAGACATTCTATTCCTTATTATCAGTTATCCTACTTCTTTTTTTCTTTTTCTTTCTTTCTTTTTTTTTTTTTTTTTTGTCAGCCCTGGGGCTTGAGCTCTGAGCCTGAGTGCTGTCCCTCAGCTCTTCGGCTCAAGGCTAGAGCTCTACCACTTGAGCCACAGCACCACTTCCAGTTTTTTGAGTGGTTTATTGGAAATAAGAGTCTCACAGACTTTCTTGCCCAGGCTGTCTTGGAGCCGTGATCCTCATCTCAGCATCCTGAGTAGCTAGGATTACAGGTGTGAGCCACTGGTATCTGGCCAGTTATGCTATTTCTTTGGTTAATGAATATCACTATAACACTTGACACATTGTAGATAATATTATTTGAATATTCTTGAAAGGACATTTAGGTTGTCTAATCCGGACAGCATTTCACATAGAAATATTAAAGAAATCAGCTTATATACCTATATATGCTTTGATCTTTTTACTTTTTCTATTGTGCCTGAAATAAGTTAAAAAAATCTCTAATAAGCTGTGTTACTTTCTGCATGTATATGTATATACATACATTATGCATTTCTAAAAGAAATAGAATAATTGTGGGAAGTATTGAGTGGATATTTGTGGTCAGTTTCTTGAGAATTATGCTTGGATTATTTGCAATATTTTCTCTAAAGCAGTCTTCCTGTCTGTATTGCCAGGTCCCATTGCAGTGCAGTCCATCCTTAGCTGTTCTCATTGTAAGAAATAGAGCTGTCATTTGGTATTGCTCAGATTACCCTAGAATATGAAGATATTCTAATTGCTCAATTTCTATCTCTAGTATCCTATCTTTGAGCTGGACCCCAGTTACTCACATATCTGGTCATACCTATTTTCCCTGTGTAAACTCCCATATTTCCACTTGTTTTAATTCTCACTACCCTACCTTTTCTTCTGCCTTAGTGCCTTTCTAGGGTGTTCCTCTTCCTTCCAGTGACAATCCATCTCCAAACATGTTTTTGCATTGTCTTAGATAAAAAGCATGTGATCTTCATATGACAATAATTTTATCCATTCACAGAATCAATTTTTGAATAGGAAATTGTTGGACTGTTGGCACATGCCTGTGATCCTAAACTAACAAGAAGGCTGAGATGTGAGGATCTGGTCTTAAGTAAAGCAGTGCAGGAAATCTATGAGCCTCAGTGGAGCTGTAGTTCAAGTGGTAGAGCAGTAACCTAGAGCACAAAAACACAGGAATAATTGCCAGGCCTGGAGTTCAAGCCCCAGTACTGGCACCAAAACAAAAACAAAAAACAAAAATAAGTCACAGAACTCTGGTGGCTCACTACTGATTTACTAGCTACTCAGAAGGTAGAGATCTGAGGATCATGGTTTGAAGCTAACTCTCACAGTAAAGTCAGTGAGACTAATCACTAACTGCAAAAAAGCTGGAAATGATTTAAGTGGTAGAGTGCTAGCCTTCAGTAAAAAGCAGAAAGATATGTTGTAACTCCTGTATTCAAGCCCAAGGTCCAACACCAACATACATACACACACACACACATACACATACACACACACACACGCACACAAACACAAACACGCACTTTATATTTTAACTTTTTATTGCCCAGTTTCTAACCTAGGTGTTTTATGTATCATAGAGGCATATATATGTACATATTTGTACACATGTTTTTATATATGTGCATATATATGTACATATACATATATATGCACACATATATGTAGAGGCATATATATGCCTCTATAATACATATATATATATATATATATATATATCACAGAATATCAAACTGGGAAGCTATAATACTGCAGCAAACTATAAAATGAGTAGCGGGCTGGGAAGGTGGCTCAGTGGTAGAGCACTTGCCTTGCATGCTCGAGGCCCTGGGTTTGATTCCTCAGCACCATATAAGCAGAAAAAAAGCCGGAAGTGGAGCTGTGGTTCAAGTGGTAGAGCACTAGCCTTGAGCTGAAGAGCTGAGGGACAGCACCCAGGCCCAGAGTTCAGGCCCCACGACAGAACACCCCCCAAAAAATGAGTAGCATATCTAAAACCAGTTATATTTAATTCATAGTTGTATGAATAGGTTGTTGAAAGTAATCCACTTCATAATCTGTTTAACATTTACATTTTGTATCTGATGCATATTTTGTGTTTACCCCAGTGAAAAATAGGACACTAGGGTTACATTTACTTTGTTTGTTGGAATATCTTAAAATTTGTTGTTGGCAGTAGAAGATGAGATTAGCTAGGTGGGCTTCCATTGAAGACATTACTAGACTTTGGAAAATCTAGAGTGCATCTAAGATGCTGCTGAATGCTTGACATCAGAGCATGCTCCCAAATGGTGCTCAGGAGGTAAAAGCTCAAGTGATCAAATAGTGAATAGAAACCATATTGGTTTCTTAGAATGGCCTACAGAACAAAGAAAAAAGTGGATAGGCATCTAATAAGCAGGATTTTTCAAAGGTTTTCTGGCTATTAATTAGCCAGGATTAAAAATAATTGAAGCTAGAGAATTGGATACAGTACCAGTAGAGATATGGAGCATATGGCAGAACAGAATTAGAGAGCAACATCCTTAATAGAGAAGCCCACTACTGCTGAATTCAAGCTGGAAGGAGATTAACTCAATGTAAAGACCTTAGTGTGGTGGAAGGAGACTGCTACAACACAATACTGTTTCAATGCTCACAGACAAAACTCACAAAGAACAAGAAAACCAATGAAATCCTCATCTGTCTTAATAGTTTATATTCTTCCAACTTTTGTATTTCACTTAAAAAATATTGTGTCCTTATGTGTACATGTATTCATAATGTATAACCCACTTTGAGATGAGAAAACTGAGTAAATAAAGACAAAACAATGTTTGTGGACATATATGTACTTGAAATTCACAATGTCATCCACACTGTAAAAGATTATCCATAGCTGGGTGCTGGTGGCTCACCCCTCTAATCATAGCTACTCAGAAGGCTGAAATCTTAAGATCATGGTTCTAAGCCAGCCTGGGCAGGAACATCCATGAGACCCTTATCTCCAATTAATCACCAGAAAACTGGAAGTGGCACTGTGCCTCAAGTGGTAGAGCACTAGCCTTGAACTGAAGAGCTGAGGGCCAGCACCCAGGCCCCAGAGTTCAAGCCATGACCAAAAAAATTAAAAAAAAAACTTCACATTTCAGATTTTTTTTTTAACCGTACTGGGATTTAAACTAGAACCACTAGAACCCTGTGTTTCTACCACTTGAACCATATGCTAGTCCTGCATCTTCACATTTGTGATGTTCCATCATGATAAATGCTCAAATATTTCTAGGATGAACACTCACGTGAATAAGTGAAAAAAAATATGGGAAAGGAAACATGATGGAGAAAGAATAGCAGGAATTGACTTAATACCATAATAATTAGATGCAAAGTTAATCAAATTAAGGATTTCTCATTGATCACTGAAATATAAAACTAATGTAAGAATATTATCAGCAATATTTCCATTTATTGCTCTCTGCAAGTCTCTAAGAAACTGGTTTTGTTTTAAAGAGAAAATCCTGAAGTACTTTTCCACCTTCTTGATATTTTCCAGTCATATTAGACTATGCATTAAATGTAGCTTTCTCTCCCTGCTTTAAAGACATTATGAGCTTTAGTTTATTTTTTTATTTATACCATTAATAACGAGATATATTATGCACAAACAGCAGTAATATCAATAGCAAAAGAAATAATTAATGTAATTGAAGTCTAATAAGATAATATTTATTAGGTTTAATATCAACTAATTATCTAAAATTATTTCTTTCTCATAAGTATATGTTTGGTTCTAGTCAGAGGGACTCTGCTTCCTAAAAATATATTGACAGAGGCTCTCCTACTTCTCATTCCCTTTGATAAGATCACTGAGATTATGTCACTGGGTATAAATTTTGGTATGGCCTCTCTAGGGAGGAGGGTTGGATACATGGGGTTTTTATAGTTGCAATAATTTGGAACAAGAAAGAAATGGACTCAGCTGTGGTCTCTGTGATCTAATAATAAAAGCTTTGAGTACTCATTACCTTACTCATGTAAACTGTAACCCCTCTGTACAGCATCCTTACAATAAAATAAAGTAAACATATGCTGAATAAAAGCTTTGAGAAAGAAATGGAAACCAGGCTAAATCTCAGACCTATTGATTTTTTAGCAAACTTCAAAAATATTTTGTGATTTTCTTTAAGTAGTTGGTCTGCTGAAGGTAGCGAGACAGCCTTGTTGAGACTTTTTTTTTCAAATTGTTGAAAAAAGGAAGATGAAGATGCTTTCTGCTGCCAAATCCTATTTGTCATCAGTTGTATATATCGCCATTTTCTCATTCCAAGTCTGCTTTAGGACAATTACTGTAACAATATAGTATTTCAAATAATTTATGAGCATTACACATTAGTTCTGAGAGTAGGAAGTAAATCCGAGCAGTCTTCCAATTTATAAGGCATACAATTACAGCAACAGTTTTAGTTAATGGTTTTTTGTTGTTGCTACTATCAAAAAATGCTCTTTTAGGCATTATTCCTACTGTCTCTCGTCTTCAGCAAATGCAAGCTTTAGAAATTTGCTGCTTGCAAGTGGCCAGTGATGACAAGCCACCATCACTTACAGGCAATTTGGTCTTCATTACAAATTAATGAAGTGATAATTGTTCTGTGCAACCTTTTATGTGCAAAGCAAGCTGGTGTTGTTTGCATTGTCTTCCTGCAATTTATACCTCTGTTTTCAAGGACTTGTGAAAGCTTGCCAAAGTTAATTCTACAATGAGAACTCCGTAATTAAAATCATACTTTACATCAAATTATGAATCTCTCCACATTATGGACTCTGTTTGATGTCTAGCAGAATTATGCTGATAGCACAATAAATGTAAAAGAGATTCATCACTTGAAGTACAAGCTAGGCCAAATTGTTCCCTTTTAGGGGGTTGACCTTGGTTACAGCAATCGAGTTAGGACCATTCTTTCTTGATAAGCACCTATTTGTGGTCCTACATCTTAGATGATAAAGGTTAAAGCAAGTCGTATTTTGTACTTGTTTTGTTTCCTAAGTTGGTAGGTAAGTGAAGGGTACTTTAAAGATTTCTAAAGTAAATTTTTCCAATTTGTGAAGTTCATACATTGTTTTTTGTGAATTCAAGCATCCTAAAGCAGATGACTTACTACTCCTCAATGAAACTTAAAAGTCAAATAAGTGTCATGTTCCTTTGCTTATCATTACCAACATTAATTTTCTAAATTAACATTTCATCCAGTTTTGTGATTAGGATTTATGGATTTTCATTCCTCTGAGTCCGATAAATAGTGTCAATATGCTGCTTGTTTAATTAGAATCTATTATAACCTGTTACGGCTACTTAAAGTGATTAGTGAAGAAAAGTTTTGTAACATATTTATATAAGGCCTCTCAAAAATTCATTTATTAGTCTATAAAATTATAATATTCTGTGTTAATCACATTTTTGTAGTATTAAAAATTATTCTTCTGAAAGATTCTCGCATATATTCCCTCCAAGAAAAATCATGTTTCTTTCATTTTCTTTTCCTAAGAGGTCATTTTCTGTCACATAGAAGACATATGAAGTTAAAACTTAGTAAATATATATGAAGCAAAATTGTTAGCATGTATTCTGCAATCTTATCAGGTATTTAGTGAGGGTTATATGATACAAAATTTTCCTAAGAACAACAGGGTCAAGTCAAGTCATGGAGAAGAAAAGAAACAGTGCAGTAGAGTTACACCATTAACAAAGGAGTAAAAGACAGTATTCTACACAGCTCCTGACAACAATAAAATGATTCGCTTTGATATAAGAGTAGGATACACATAAAATGTGTCATCTAATCTGATCTAACAAGACAGCAAGGTAAAAATCAAATCAGAGGCAAAATCAAGCACAGAGAAAATGTAAACATAAGGATGACATTTAGAAACAGCTGGTGTAATTGTTAAAGTTTCGTAAGTCACATAAATAGTATGATTTTAAGAAAAAAGCTTCTCCAAATTTGTTCCAAGGATAAAAATTAGCAGTTCTAAAACATCTTGAAACTTTCAAAGTCTTCTGCAGTAGAAAAAGTATTCATGTAATCTTAATCATTCTAATAACAACAAATTCAAGTATTTTGTAATTTCTTTAATCACATCATGTCTAATACGAATACAAATGAATTGCTTGCTTCATCATATTGTCTGCTTTCTACGCATAACTCTCAAGTTATTACTTTAGAGGAGAAATCGTGTATATTTATATTTTTACTTCAGTTTTCCTCTCATCATTGCCCAATGTGGTTGTAACAGAATGTCTGAGTATCTATGAAAATGTCATGCATGAAGACACATAGTATTGACATCATTTACATTCATTTTTTTACTTTATATTCAAATTTATCATAAAGCTATCCCAAACTGGGAGAAGATTAATAAAGATCAAGTTTCGACGGTGATATTTTTCTCTTTTTAAACAGATACGAAGAAAAAAAAAACAATAAACCCTAACATAGTGTTATTGGAGACAACTCTTGGGGTTTTAATTTAGAATGTTGACCAGGCACAATCAATTGCAAAGTAACTGTTTATCCCTCAGAGCCACGAAATTGCAATGCAATTCAAGCAATGTTTGCCAAAGTTATGCATTTCCTTGTGTCAAATAAATTCATATGCCCTGAAAATAATCAATACTATAAACAAGAATGATACAGACTTGCTTCACGCCATCTTTTCAGATGAGCAATAGTGTTGTTTCTGTTGATTGGTTGTGTAATTCTTGTGATGCCTTTTATATTCTTGTATTTATTATTCTTCATGCTTAACTCATTCATTCTATCCGTTTGTTTGGTCCTTCAGTGGGAGGAGATCAGCGGTGTGGATGAGCACTACACACCTATCAGGACTTACCAGGTTTGCAATGTCATGGATCACAGTCAAAATAATTGGCTGAGGACAAACTGGGTGCCCAGGAACTCAGCTCAGAAGATTTATGTGGAGCTAAAGTTCACTCTGCGGGACTGTAATAGCATCCCACTGGTTTTGGGAACTTGCAAGGAGACTTTCAACTTGTACTACATGGAGTCTGACGATGACCACGGAGTCAAATTCCGAGAGCATCAGTTTACAAAGATCGACACCATCGCAGCTGATGAAAGTTTCACTCAGATGGATCTTGGGGACCGTATTCTTAAACTCAACACTGAGATTAGAGAAGTAGGCCCTGTCAACAAGAAGGGATTTTACCTGGCATTTCAAGATGTTGGTGCTTGTGTTGCCTTGGTATCTGTGAGGGTGTATTTCAAAAAGTGCCCGTTTACAGTGAAGAATCTGGCCATGTTTCCCGACACAGTACCCATGGACTCCCAGTCTCTGGTGGAGGTGAGAGGTTCTTGTGTCAATAATTCTAAGGAGGAAGACCCTCCCCGGATGTACTGTAGTACAGAAGGAGAGTGGCTGGTGCCCATTGGCAAGTGCTCCTGTAATGCTGGATTTGAAGAAAGAGGTTTCATGTGTCAAGGTAAGAGTCTTCTATTTTTTTTAATTTCTTTTCTATTTATTCTGTGTGAGTCAGTGGTAATGTAATAGAAAGAAACAAAAATAACCTGAACACTTGGCAATAAAACTTGACTTTAACAAACATGTGTGTAGATTATATCCATCCCACTAGACAAACACACTTGGAAAACACACTTGTAGCCATACAAGTGTGTTTGATTATGCAGTGCTGGCTTACATCCCACAGAGGTGTCATGTATACTACTGAAAATTTTCTGCTATTTAATGACTTAAGACAGTCTATCTGTAACAACTGAAGGAAAAAGAAATCTGTCCCTTTTTAGGTAGAAGGAAATTATATCTGGGATTTAGCTAATCTAAGATAGAGAATTGGAAAGTGTATTGACTCTATTTGTGGCAATGTATCTTAAAGTAATTTAAGCTTAAATCTCAAAGTAATTTAAGATTAATTGCTATAACATATGATCTCTTCTTCAGTGATATTTGACTGTCTAATAGATGTATACTTACAAAGGTCTAGGACTCGAAGAAATCTCTAACTTGAAAGAAAAGTCAAGGTTTGCTGGGTACTGATGGTTCAGGCTTGTAATCTTAGCTTCTCAGGAAGCTGAGATCTGAGAATTGAGGGTTTTTTCCAGCCCAGATAGGAAAGTTTATGAGCTTCTTATCTCCAATTAACTACCAAAAAGATGGAAATGGAGCTGTTGCTCAACTGGTACAGCACTAGCCTTGATCATGAAACCTCAGGGACAGTGCCCAGGCCTTGAGTTCAAGCCCCAGGACAAGTATACACACACACACACACACACACACACACACACACACACACACACACACACAAATCAAAGATGATGCATTTATTTTGGATATGTACTGATAATATGTCTGATACTTTATGTTTGCTCCATTATTTGGCACAGAAGATTACATTCTCTTGCATTTTAATGTGTATTTATAATTAATATAGCAATAGAGAACTTGAATTCTGTCATCAGATTGAGTTGTCATCAGGTTGAGTTACATTGAAACTCAACCTGTATTTGATGTAAAAATCAATTCAAATGTGTTGTTCATATAATAACATATATGTTAGATGTAGCAAATCAAAATTCTACTCATTCTCAAGGTGAAACTAGGCAAGGCTTTGTTTGAAAACACTGAATTATTATCTGAATTTTAAGTGTTTAAATGTATAGCATAATACAAGTACACAGTTCTTTCACTGATGTTCCTAACTACAGTGGTAGTTACCTTATACAACATATGCATTCCAGAATGTGAGGCTTATAGTTTATTGAATAATTATCTTAAAACCTCAAAATGCATAAGTACCGTTAGAAAGCTGTCTTCTGAGTTTGCACCATAGAGAAGCCTTAACAAAGATCTAAAAGCCATTAGCAGATCAATTTCTGATGTAGCAATGAGATTTTATCAATTATCTTTAATAATCTATATTGATATTGGGACAGTTAAAGCTCAGTAAACTGAATAGCAAAAATATCAACATCCTCATTTCATAGGAAAAAAATACTGATGACAATGCTTTGTATTTAGTGACTATCCATTTTAGAACAACAAATAAAACCAAACATGGATCAAGATATGATATATTCATAAATGGCCTTGTTAAATGGCAACCTCTTTGTACAACAACTTAAAGAAAATAAAAGAAAGAAAAAGAAAAAATAATTAGCTTTCCATAGTGCCAGAAATCTAAACATGAAATTACATTTCTGCTGGTTTACTGTCCACTTTATTTTTGCTTTACCTGAACATAAAATAAAAAAATATTGAAAAGTATTCATTGACCATATATCCACTTATTTAAATATTCATTTATTGATCTTCTAAGATGTGCCAGTTTCTGTGCTGAATATAAAAATGAATGACAAATGTTATCATTGCCAAATTAACTGGGTTTATAAGTAAAAAATGCATGTGTTTGTGATTAATGTTTTAGTCTCCATCTCACAGAGAATAGATTTTTTTAACTTATTTGTTATACATAGCAATTTTAATAGTTGAAACTAAAAGTTGTTATTATTACTGGGAATACTGTATTGATATAGGACAAAATATGTTATAGAAAATTAAAATTTTCTGCAGTAAGATGCTATGCACTTACTATGCTGTTCTTCTTTAGATATTTGTTTGATTGAAGAAATAAGATATAGGGCACATAAGGAAATATCAGCATTTATCTTTCAGTAATTGTTCAGGGGGGAAAGTAAGAGAGTAGGAAAAGAAATACTGGCAGCTAAAAAGTCACCATTAATGACATGCTAAGCAAATCAGAATTAGTAAACTATCAAATAAAAGACAACCACAGGAAGATAAAGTATACTTGTTACAACAAATGGGATGAAGTAAAAAGGTACATAAAATATACAAATGAGCTTAAATTGATAAGGCATAACGGGTATGTTAATAAGGAATGTTAGAAATATTGGAAAGTATTTGCCAGAAGTTCCTAAAATAGGACTTCTATTTAAGTAAGTTCTTTCACATTTAACAAATGTGATGTACTAGGGTCTTGAATAACTTGGTGATGGTCAATGGTGGATTGAGCTGCTTTTATAGGAGATCAAGAAACAAATTTTTAAAGTATTATTTGGAAAATTCAAAATTATAATAGGACTTTTAAACCTAAAGCTTCTATCAGTTTTATTCCATCAGAGATTACTAAGAGTTCACATGGTTATTTACCTGCTGTATCCTTAAATATGTCATTCACTTGGTGTCTGTGAGTAGTATTCTAAGACTATGGGGGGAAACTTTGCATTAATTCCAAGTGTACCTCATAATCACTTTTTCCCTGTTCACTCTTGGCTAATGAGTTATATTATCTCACTCTGGAAAAAAGAAATTAGACTGCTAATGGATTTTTATATAGCCAATTAATTACATTGAGGGAGATGACAAGAGGTTACTATAAATATTACTGCTCATGCAAAATTTGTTTAGACTTTGTATACCAAATATGTAAACAATGTCACCGAAAAATCTGTTGTTCTGTTCATTATCTCTGCATATTTATTGTGGAATGTTATATATTTTTTATTCTTTTACATTAGCAGATGAATAGAAATGTGTGTTTGATGGGATATATAAAAGCAGCTATAACTTTTGATTATCATCAGAATTTTTTGGGGGAGGGTCCAGTCATGGTGCCTGAACTCTGGGCCTGGGCGCTGTCCCTCAGCCTTTCAGCTCAAGGCTGGCGCTCTACCACTTGAGCCACAGTGCCACTTCTGGC
Organism: Dipodomys merriami; assembly: GCF_024711535.1. NCBI lineage: Eukaryota > Metazoa > Chordata > Mammalia > Rodentia > Heteromyidae > Dipodomys > Dipodomys merriami. The sequence continues at coordinate 93,504,102 of NW_027203381.1, read as the reverse complement.
TTTTTTTTTTTGCTTATGTGGTGCTGAGGAATCGAACCCAGGGCCTCATTCATGCAAGGCAAGCGCTCTACCACTGAGCCACCTTCCCAGCCCCAGAAATTATATTTTTTTCACTTATGACTTACCATACCAGTTCCTACTTTCTTCATAGTCCTCTGTCCGTTCAGATGCTTTTAAAGGATGAGTTTCAGGGGCAGACTTATTTACAATGTCTTCTTGTTTTTACAAAAATGTTAGAGAAAACTATAAATCTCTAAGGAAGGCTTGTAGCACCTATACAATCTGTATGCAAAGCTACAAGATGTTTACATATTTTAAGGAATTTAGAATAACTTCTTTCCATTTTTTGTGATAAAAGTTCCTTAAGGGTAAAGGCCACTGTTTCCTTTTGGGAAACTTCATGCCTACAACACAGTAGATTCTTATTCAGTAGACTTTCTATTACATACTTAATAAATAATCCATTACTATGAGATTTCTATGTCACTTACACATTTTTTGTGTATAAGTCCTGGAGAGAATCTAGGTTAGGCTGTTCAGAAAGACAAATAATTTTATCTCATTTGAGATGAGCACATTGAATTATTATGTCACCTATAGTTGCAACCAGTATACAATAGATTTATTTCAACTCTCATTAGAGAATTATGAAGGAAAGGAATAACATTAGTTTATGTTGTGTAATAAGTTTTTCTATTTTGTTAATTCATGTAAATTTTCTGTGTTATAAAAACAAATTCAGGGCTGGGAAGGTGGCTCAGTGGTAGAGCGCTTTCCTTGCATGCATGAGGCCCTGGGTTCAATTCCTCAGTACCACATAAACAAAAAAGGACAAAAGTGGTGCTGTGGCTCAAGTGGTAGAAGGCTAACCTTGAGCTGAAGAGCTGAGGGACAGCACCCAGGACTTGAGTTCAGGCCCCATACTGATCAAAACAAAACAAAACAAAACAAAAAACAAAAAAATTCATATAAAACTCACATATATAATACAAAAAGTGATTTAGCAAAATTTTGAAATTTTGAGATCTTTGAAATTCTTGAAGCTAGCAATCATGGCATTGATTCATCTTGAATGATTGCATTACATATAAACATTACATTATTAATAACTCCAATTTTCTTTCCTTGAATTATAAAAAAAGTTTTCCTTGAGTTTAAAATAATACTTCTCCTTTTCCACTTTGCTTTATAAAATGTTAACGTAGTTGTACAAAGGGGTTTCAATTCAGTATGGCAGTTTGTAAGGACATACATCTCAATAAATGTCATCCCTTGCACCAATTCCATCTTTCCCAACCCTACTCTTTGCTTTTAGTAGTTGTACAGCCACGATTTTTCAAATCAGTGAGTTTTTAAATGAAAATATGCCAGTAATATTATTGTAAATAAGTTTTCAAATGTTCAATTAAACAGATGTGTTTTGACAGTTTTGTAGTAGCTATAAAATCTGTGATTTATGCAATCTTTTTTGTTTTCTCATAAATTTATATAAATTGTTGGAACACTGAGTTGGTGTTACACTGAGTTTGCCCTCAAATTTGTTTGGATTTTAATGTTCTAGTTAGCAAAAGCTCTTGTCACTACCAAGTATTTAAGGAATGATGCTTATCAATTTTTTTTTATCGGTCGTGGGGCTTGAACTCTGGGCCTGGGCGCTGTCCCTCAGCTCTTCAGCTCAAGGCAAGCACTCTACCACTTGAGCTACAGCGCCACTTCCGGTTTTCTGGTGGTTTATTGGAGATAGGAGTCTCACGGTCTCTCCTGCTCGGGCTGGCTTTGAACCGCGATCCTCAGATCTCAGCCTCTTAAGTAGCTAGGATTACAGGCGTGAGCCACCAACGCCCGGCTCAATTTTGTTTTTAAACACAAGGATTGTGCTCAAACTCCAGGGATTGCTTCATCCACAAAACAGATGGCTTTCAGAATGGCCAGTGAAGGATTGCCCATTGTATAATATCTAGTACTAGATAAGATGTTTTGGAAGATCATGATTTTAAGTTATCATCTTCATTGAAAAAGGTTACCTTCCTTGTTTTCATCACTTACACATGATATGTTTTCTGGTTCAATAGTTTTAGTTTTTATTTTATTGTAAAGATGCTGTGCAGAGGGGTTACCGTTACATGAGTAAGGTAATGATTACGTATTAGCTTTTCACTTGGACATCTTGACCAAAAGAAAATGTCCATAGTAGATATATTTACTTATGTCTTTATTATTCATATATCGATTCTCCTCCTTCTTTAATATAACCTTTTCATTTCTAAAGATATCTTTTTTCTTTATGTGGTAGAGACAGGGCTTACCTTGCATGCAAAGTTCAGTTCTGATACTATAAAAGACAGACAAGAGAGAGACTTGAAATTTAGGTTCATTTAACTGCCATTCCACTCTCTCATAGTGTTATTTCTTGTTTTTGAAAGCTTTTCACTTTCTTTTTTTATTAATGTTTTTTTCATTGTGAAAACACTTTCTTCTAACCATGAGTCACTCTTGAGTTTTCCCATCTGGTATTTATCCCTTTCTTTTATTTTTAATTTTTTATATCATGTATCTTTTCCAGTGATTTCTGTAAATGGTCTATACATTTATAAATGCATGTTTTTATATTACAGATCAAGAAAGGAATACATTTTAAGAGAATAAAGTTTAAAACAGACAACAAAATGTACGAGTGAAATTTTTTAAATGCTGTGTCCCAAGCACATTAAATCTATATCTTTATTCGCTGCATTTATGTAGTACCATCGATTTAATAAAAAACATAGGATAGATGACATTGCTTTAAGAGAACTATGCAAGAAAAAACAATAAGTAAAAGAAATATCGCTTCATCTATTGTTCCTGATTGGAGAACTTACTGTTTCTATTTGCTTTACTTAAGTAGGTAGGCATGTATAATTTAAAATCACCTAGATAATATCTAAGTGGAGAAATTCTAAGTTATATAAAATATGTGCCCAAAATTCTTTCATGAATGTCACATTTCTGTAGATTCTCAAATTATGCCAATGCACCATCTAAACCATAATAAAAGTAAATATTTTATTTAAATAAAAAAAGAAAGTCAAAGAAAGGGAGGGCATTTCATTTGTGACTTTTTTAGGCATCATAGTTTGTTTTCAGTCTGTATTAAAATCAACAGTATAATTTTAAACCCTAGATTTGCATGTTAAGATACAAAAAGAAATGTGAATTCTTTGATCTGTATATTCTGCAGACCAGATAATTTTGAACATTTAGATACAATTTAATTGCAAACGTATTTAAGAAATACATGACCATGGTTAAATTTAAGAGGTTGAATGGATTCATATCTAGCTATTTAAAAGCCATGTAATTAACTCTTAGAGTAAGTTCAATGAAGCAATGAAGCACAATAAAAACTCAAATTCATAAACACTTCTGTAAATATTAGTTGCATATTTACAAAAATTACAATTAAATAAGGCAGAAATTAAGTAAAATGTGCAGATTTTTTTTGTACCTTATATGGGCTAATTTAAATGATGTATTAAATCACACAAAAATAATGAGATATTTCAGTTACTTTTATTTATTTATTTTCCTCATTTTTATCCCAAACCAGCAGTGATTTTAAAGGTCAAAATTAAATAACAATTTGGGGAGAGCACTTGCTTACCACACAGACAATGCAATGTATTTTCCTAAGATTGAAGTCAGTTCAGATAAAATGGCTGTTGGAAATCTGATTTTATGGAATTGAATTTCTTTCTCCTCCTGCTTCTCCTCTTCTTCCTTACACTAAATTCTTTAAGGTTTCAAATATCTTGTTCAAAGATACAAACAACAGTGTCTATAATATTAGTGTGACAAAAATATGGTCTTTGGGAAACATAAGTTACAGTAAATTTCTTGGGAGACTATTGAAGTATATGCACATTGTTCTCTATGAGAATCTAAAATGTGGAAAATCATTTCAGTTAAATAAGTTATTTAAAATAACTTAAAATAAGTTATTTCCATTATTGCCTTGTCAGTTTTATTTCTAATGGAGATTAGAACTTTGTTTTGCTGGACACACTAAACACCAAGTAAATACAAATTCACTTATAAAGTGATTAGAATTTTCCATGACAACAATGTCCACTGAAAATTGGAATGTTGGCTTTGAGGACGATATAAATTATACCTCTTTGGGTATCTTAATGAATGGCAGTCAGTCAGATAGCTCAAGTACCTGCCATGGTAACTTAACATCAAACTTAGTTAAATGCTGGAGAATATCTTGAAATTTCATTTATTTAACGTAAGCTACATTATATGAAATGTCTTTGTTTCTAATTTGCTTCCTGCCATTTTGTTAAACAATTTTTCTTATGATTTTGGCAACGAACATATGTCTTTGATTTATCAGACTTATACTTCTTTCTTCTAACTATTCAAATACTCAAATATTGTCAAAATTTAAGTATATAAGAAATGTAAGCAGTTTTTCAAAACTCATTTAACAATTCAACAGGGAGATTAACAATGTTTCTTCAACTTTTCCAACATATTTGTCTTTTATTTCTGTCCTTCATAAAGAGACTAAAACAGGTAAAATAAATGGAGAATAAGGTATTTTCTTTTTCCTCTTGGGATATGTAGATTCTGAGATGTGAATAGTTTCACTAAGATTGCTTGTGTCATCAGTTACACTGAGTGCTTTCCACCTTCCTTTCCTGTGATTTCTCCCCTAGTTCAGTCTCTGTTTATAGTTTTGACATTCCCTTATTAGTTCCAGAGTAGAACTTATAACAGATAATAAGAGCTTGCATTACAACTCTGACAGCTGGCACTGAACTTTAATAGGGAACAATTGTAAAGAGAAGTATGAGTTTTGATATTATTTGATGAAAGTATTCTTCAAGTAAGAGCCATTTGGAAAGAATCATATGACAAGTAAAGCTGAATACATGTTCTTCTGTTGTTTCTTCTCATCTTCCAGGATGTGGACAAAACATCCTGTTGGCAGATAACTCTATAATCACTTATGGATGGCTCTCTTTATAACAGAGTCTATGACAAAATAAAAAAGACAGAAACTATCCACATCACTGTTATTATTCATCTAACTCTATGAAATGTGTAATTGTCAGTTGTCCTTTAGAAATACCGTTACATTTTGAATGTCCAGTCAGATTGTTTCTCTGAGAGGAGAATCAAAGATCCCCAAGGCAAATCACTGCTACATCACCCATAACCTCCATAGAAAGATTATTTTATTACAGACTATTACGAGAAAAAAACAAAATACCAGTAACTGAAGAATAAGAATAGCTTTAACTATTGACAGATCTTGAGTGCAAAATATTGTTGAATGGTATGTACACTGATCAGTTGCAATGCCATAAAAAGTTAAAAGCAAATGCTGTGATTGAAAACAGTTGTGTGTTTTTGATATGAAGACTTATTTTCAGCAAAGAAAGACATGTTCAGATATGAGGGAATATAATTCTGGAATTAATGTGTAAGCAATGTGTAAAGTTTTGAGAAACCCAGAATCAAATTTTAATATAGATAGTGATTTGAAAGGAACATTTTCCTCCTCTGGGATTTACGAAAAAGAGAGTCTGTATCTACAATATTTAGATCTATTTACTACTTACCTTAAGCTACTTTACTGAAGATAGAATAGTTTAATCTATCAATCATGATATGTGAACGTGTTGTAGCATGTCAAATTGGTGAATTGTAATGGGTTATTGTGAGGAACTGGAAGAAGCTGCTCTTGAGCAGCTTGAATGCTAAAGGGGCTAATAACTTAATTCACTCTATGGGGATCAATCATACTGCTTAATAATATAAAATGGTGTCCTTGGTGCTGGTGGCTCAAGCCTATAATCCTAGATACTCAGTAGGCTGAGGTCTAAGGATTGTGGTTCAAACTAGCCCTAGCAGAAAAGTCTATATGACTCTTGTCTCCAATTAACCAGCAAAAAGCTGAAGAGAGACACGTGACTTAAACAAAATAACCAACCAAACAAAAAACAATACAAACAAATAAACAGGAGTGTAAGGTCCTGAATTCAAACCCCAGTACTGCCACAAAAGAAAAAAAAGGAAAAAAAAGGAAAAAGTGTGCCAAGCATACAAGAAGAAGGTTGTTTAGAGAATCAGGAAGATGTGCTACTAAGCTAAGAAAAGTTTCAATTTTTAGAGTTCAACATTCATATACTCAATTCTCTTCAAGTAAAAAGGTATGAGTGAGTCCTATGCTGTGTATCTACTAGAAAAGTATCATTGAGCAAAACAAAAATCTCAAAAAATTCTTGATAGCAAAGGACTCTTAAGAGTTTAGGAGAAATATCCTGAAACAAAATATGGATACATATGCTTTTAGTGAATCAAGCAAGGATTTGTTGTTCTATACTAATGTTATCAAATCAAGTGATTTTTGTCTCAAAGGGATATTGAGGAATATCTTATGGCAGCTCAGATAATCGCCTTTGGAGGAGGAGGTGGCTACTAATATTTGATGTTCAGGAGGCAGAGATGCTGCTACATTAGTGAAGATGATAGAATCCAACACAAAGAATTGTCCAGGCAAACTTATAAATAGAGTCAAGGTGGAAACACTTCTATTTTCACCTAGTCTAATACATTTACATTTTCAAAAATGGTAATTCAGGGCAAGCAATCAAATTACATATAAACAGAGCCTAAATAAAACCAAGGCTCGTGTATTATGAGGACACCAAGTTTTGTTCGTTCTAGATTTTCTTAGAAATTTATATGACTTCTGAAGTGCTATGAACAATTGAAGGTGATATCTAATAAAAAAATGAAGAATGATATCTAAACCAAAAATTAAAAATCTTTTATCTAGGAAAAATAATAAAAATTCAAGAATGGCCACATGTCAATGGATGTTTGAAAACACTGGCAAAAAAATTTATTGGCAAAGACCTACAGAAAACATTTATGAACCCTGATTATTTTAGTAGTTGAAGTTTTGAAAATGTGAAATAAGAAAAGAGATACAAAGAGAAAGCATTTGGAGATAGAGGATTTTCCTTACTCAAAAAGTTTAGATAGCAATTGTAAAGTTACTTTCTAGTTGGGATATTCTGATGGGCTTACATGAAAATCAAATCTGATATTTAATTTCATTTTTACTATGATATGAGAGGTTTGCTTTTTTTCTTTTCCAGAACTGAAAGCCAAACTCAGGGCTTTGCACTTGCCAGGGATGTGTTCTTCACTGAGATAAATCCCCCACCCCCTGATATGATAATAATACAAACATGGTAGGCATATGGCAGTGCATCATGGGATTTGTTCAGAGTTTCCATATTCTAGTTTAGAAGTAGCCCATTGGAAATTAGAAGAACAATATTTCCCTATTAGCTGTTTCTTTTTTTTTAAGTAACCATTTTATTCCTTTGGCATGAAACTATGCCGAACATTTCATTTGCTTCCCCCAGGTACAGAGTATCATGCCTCCACATCACAGAAGTGAAATGTAGAGGTTAGAAGAAATTAAACCATTGTGGAAAGTTGTAGTTGATAAATGAAGAAACTAGAAATTAAAATGCTAACCATCCTATAGTCTCTACCCCATGCCAGTAGAAGTTAGCACACTGATACCTTGTTGCCTGTTTAGAAGTATTCTGTAAAGGTCAGAGCTGTAGTAATGCCAGGATGCTTCTAGAATGAGTCTCAACACTCTTCATCATATCCTTTGACACCTTTAATGGAGGTTTATCAATGGCTCCCATGCCAAGAGTGGTTGTGTGCCTTGGACAACTGGCTTGTTTGTAATTCTGAGTGCCTTGATTAATTGAACTGTCATGGTATCAGCATTTTTCTTTTAAAAATAGCATAGAATTAATGTCTTTGTACATGAGACAGGCATATGTAGACACACCCTTAGAATATGTCCTATTAAGACACGGAAATTTTTATACTTTTATTTATTTGGTCATTTTGCTCTACTTTTCACTTTTAAAATATAATTTATAATAATTTATTCCATCTTGAATTATGAGAATCTTGTCTGAAATATGAAGTCATAAATATATTTCAATTCCCAGTTATAAGTTGCCTAATAGGCATCTAATGATTAATATAATGTACCATTTGTTCCAACAAAATCTTTTAACATAATTATTAGCTGTGTTTTATAAGAGCAAGTCTAAAGGGATTTATTCATTTTTCATGTCCACAGTATCAACAGAAATTCAGGTCTGTGGCTAAAAAATGATAAATTTAGTAATTAAGTAATAATAATAAGCTAATATGGTTTTTCAAGTCACCATAGTATGAAAATTTGCAACATATTAATGTTGGTTATTGAAGGAAGCCAAAACTTCAAATTCATTAACATTTTACCTCTTCCTCACTAAAAAATTAGGCAAGACTACAACACAAAAAGATTTTCACAGGGTATCTCTGGCCTTTAGTTTGGGGCATGTGGAATAGAGTAACGCCTCTAATTACCTCTGCTTCTATTTCCATTGCCCCTGCTGTTGCCAAGGACATGATTGATAGATGATGGTGAGTGGAGAACCAGGGCTCAGAAAGACACTCATTCTGCCCAATGTGTATGCCTGCACAATATGCCTCATTATGAGCTTGACAGATTCCAAGTGGCAGATTGGGAATGAGTTTTGGAGATGCTGACATATCTGTTCCACTCACTGGTTAAAAAAGCTCATAAGTGCTACTATATAAGAGTATACACATGCATAAAGATATAGATGAATATATATAAATGTTTGTGTATATATACAGATGTAAAACATACATCTACTATATATAGTATGGCTGTATATGTACATCTGTGACATATTATATTTATATGTACCCATATGCAATTATAGAGTTAGCACTATGTACTTAGTATATATACATATTTAGTGATTAAATATTCCCTTATGAATGAACTTTAACCTCGTAAGATATTCAGAAGGGTTTTCAAGCCCCATGACCGACAAAAAAGAAGAGTTACTATTGTAATAAAATATGTGACAGCTTCAATGGCATTGTGAGGCTGTAAATATCCTAAAATTTATTTGTATTGCTTTTAGACAGAGGGAGCAAACAAGTTTTCTAAGTTTAGTATGAATAACTGTCAAAACTTGGAGGAATACCTTATACTAATGGCTATTTATAGTTTACTTAGTAAATCAATATGGCTTAAAATATCCACATTGCCTACAGAGAGGTGGTTTATGAGAATCATGTTGGTGTCATAGATAAGAGACCCTTTGCTCCTATCAGAAGTCTCTTAGCCTGAACTCTCCCAGAATCTAAAGACTTGTAATGATTATTTCAATATTAGAGTGAAACTTTTTAAATTGGTGATATTCAAAAAGATGAGTAATTCCCAAGCACTTTTATTGCTTATGGTTATGTTTTCATTTCAAGAAGTACACTGTTCCATATCCAAATGTGTGTAGAGGCGATGGGTAGGATAATGGGATTCAATCAGTGTTGGAGGCAGAGCCACAGGCAGAAGAAGCTGAAAGTGAAAGCCGACCATCCTTCCTGAGGCTGTCATTAGTAATGAAAAGGAACGGAGAAAATACATTAGATTGTTCTTTATACAGCACAGTAGGTAAAGCTGATGAAGGCTTGAAAACTCAATGAGCTGCCATAAAGTAATTTAAACATTGTTCACATTGGCAAGTAGCCAATCTCTCACAGCAAACTCTAGAGAAGGGTTACGATTTCAGCAGAACTGTCAGCTCTATGGATAGAGGAGAGTTTCTTTGCATTCTTAAGAGTTATAAGCCTGGGACTTACCCAGCAAGCCTGATGGAATTAAACTTGTGTTGCAGGAATTCCCTCAAAAGAGTTTTGTAATCCCTTAGCATAAAGTCATGATGTATCTTGACTTCCTAATTTGTATTTTGTTTATATCATTTTATTACAAATGCTTATATCTGTGAATAAATGCATTTCCAAACTGCCTTGCAATAATTTTGTAAGTATAAGACTTCCCCAACAGCTATTAAATATAGTTTTAAAATATGGTTAGTAAATATGGTCTTCAATATGAACAGTAACTTTAAGTGAGAAAACAACAGGTTTTGCTATGATTGTTATTGTTCTAATATAAGTGACTGGATTTTCTGCTCCTTTTATAAATGCTGTTGAAACATGACAAAATTTGTAAACATTTGGTGTATCTTTTAAATGACTATTGATGGCCCCTGTATTTACAAATATTTTTGTTCTCTTCTTGGCTTAAGTATCCTATTGATGTCTAGGAGAAACATGAAGCGATATGAAAATTTTCTTACATGGAAGCTACTTCAGTGGACTCAGAAGCTCTAAGACATTTGTTATTCTAGGAATGTGAAGCATCTTTCTTTCCTACACAAATCATTTCTCATTAATTTAAAAATCAGGCTTCATAAAAATAATAGTTATAATTTACATGTTGAGCTCACTAATCATTCCTGATAACTACAAATTTTAAAATGAAAACTTTTAGGGAAGATTTACTTGAATAACTAGTAAATAAAAAAGATTGAATTCTGATGAATTAGGTAACATCTGGTTTACTTTTGTAACATTTTTCTCTTTGTTTTTTGCCTAAGAAGAGTAACAGAAAGGAAGTAACACTAATGTAATTGCCTTTATTTCTGAAGAGTAAAAAATGCCAGAAGAAGCCATTAATTCATATTAAAAATCAAAGAAAGGTTGAACAAATGGAATTGCATGAAGCTGCACAGCTTCTACATGCAAATGACATAGCTAGCAAGATCAAAAGAAAGCCCATAGATTGGGAGAAGGTCCTACTTAGCCATATAATGGATAAGGTTCTCATATCTAAAATGTACCTAGAACTCAAAAATTAAATTCTCCAACAACAAATCCTCAAAGAAAAAACTGCCCAATAAATAAGTAGGCTAAAGACTTAAAGAGAAACCTCTCTGAAGAAGAAATAAGAATGGCCAATAGACACATGAAGAAATGCTCCACCTGTCTAGCCATAAAATAAATGCAAATCAAAACAACACTGAGATTCCACCTCACCCCAGTTAGAATGGCTATAATCAAGAACTCTAAAAACAACAGATACTGGAGGGGATGTGGAGAGAAAGGAACCCTACTGCATTGCTGGTGGGAATATTTACTTGTTCAACCACTTTGGAAAGCAGTGTGTGGAAGTTCCTCAAAAGACTCCACATAGAGCTCCCCTATGATCCATCAATCCCACTTTTGGGCATTTACCCAAATGACCACAAACAAGAACACACTAAATCTACCAGCACAACTATGTTTATTGCAGGATTATTTACCATAGCTAAGATATGGAACCAACCCAGATGCCCCTCAATAGATGAATGGATCAAGAAAATGTGATACACACACACACACACACACACTCACACACACACACACACACACACACACACACACACACACACACACACACATATAATGGAATGCTATGCCTCCATCAGAAAGAATGACATTGCCCCATTTGTTAGGAAATGGAAAGACTTGGAAAAAATTATATTAAGTGAAGTAAGCCAGGCCCAAAGATACATAGGTCCCATGGTTTCCCTTATTTGCAATAACTAGTGTAAGTCTGAGTCAAGTAGAAAAGGTCAAAAGCTATGTACATATGACCAGACAAGATGAAGTTAAACGAAATGAATCCCAAAACAGGGACACAAGTGGCTTTTTTCTTTCTTGCTATTGTTTCTAATGTATTTATAAGTTACCATGTGATTTTTTTTTTGTTTTTTGGTATGTTTCTCCCCCACGATATAACCACTGTTTTCACTGTATTTGATGTCGGTATAATTTGGGGAAGGGAAGGAAAAAACAAAATGTTTAAATAGGGATACAGGTTGACCCACTGTAACAATGAGATTTACAAGACACTGTTGAAAACTGAACTTTACAGTTTAGGCGGGGAGGGGGAGTGTAGTTGTGGAGGTGGGAGGGAAAGGATGGTAGGGGAAAAATAAAGAAGGAGCCAGCAATGCTCCATAAGAAATGTACCCATTACCTTGATCATGTAACTGTAACCCTTCTGTACAGTATTTTCACAATAAAAAACTTATTACAAAATATAGACAGAAATCGTTTAAATAGGGATAAAGGAGGACCCATTGCAACAATGAGATGTACAAATCAGTGGGGGCGGGAGAGGGGATGGGAAGAGATGGGAAGGGGAAACAAAGAAGGAGGCTACAATGCTTGATAAGAAACGTACTCATTGGGCTGGGAAGGTGGCTCAATGGTAGAGCACTTGCTTTGCATGCATGAGGCCCTGGGTTCCATTCCTCAGCACCACATAAGCAGAAAAAAAAAGCCCTAAGTGGCACTGTGGCTCAAATGGTAGAGTGCTAGCCTTGAGCTGAAGAGCTGAGGGACAGCACCCAGGCCCAGAGTTCAGGCCAACGTTCAGGACCACCCCCAAAAAAAATGTACTCATTATCTTGCCCATATAATTGTAACCCCTCTGTACAGTAGTATTTTCACAATTAAAAAAAATACAAAAGAGAGATAAGATTCCTAAATACTTATTGTTTTCTAAAAATAATTCAAAATTTAGAATGGGTAATATCTGCTTAATATCTCATACTCAGTTTAAAAAGACTATGATTTATGAGAATACTTTCAGGATTTGAAGAAAATATAGTAAGTTTAAAAGGCAATGACTTACGTATTTTCTTAATACCATGGAAGAAACACACTTGGAAATTATTAAATTAGCTACAATTGAAATTATCCTGCCTGGAATGTCTATTCTATGATGCAAAGATCTGAAGGATCATCACCTTGCAGTCATATTTTATTTGCTATTATTTGTTCACTGCATTCACAAGCATAATTTCCTGTGGCTCCTTTAATGATTGTAAGGAACATGCTCTCATCTAGTAGGCTTTTTGTTTGAGGAAGTCAGTGGAAATACTCTAAGAATGTCTGTGGAAGCTTTCCCTCTCCAAGTCTTTGGTCTGTCAAAAGCAGTTTTCTAATTAAATTGGATGGAAGTGTTGCATTTCTACCAAGTGAGCAATTTTAAACATCTAAATCATGTACCTATTTTTTTTTTTGGTTGATTATCAGCATTCCAGCTCAAGGAGAGCGATCTACCACTTAAGCCATAGCACCACTTCCAGTGTTCTGAGTGGTTTATTGGAGATAAGAATCTCGGACTTTCCTGCCCTTGCTGGCCTTGAACTGTGATCTTCAGATCTCAGCCTCCTGAGTAGCTAAGATTACAGGTGTGAGCCAAAGGCACCCAGCTCATGTACCTATTTCTAAATTTCATTCAAAATTATAATATTTTTTAAGATGACTGCTGCTTTAAAATTATGTCATAAAATTATGTCATAAATATCTGATAAATTTTCTAAGAAAGTTTCAGGGGTTTTCCAATGGTGCAGGAAATACCATTCTATCTGTCAGGTGAATAGATATATAAACTCATGTAGCCAAGAGATTCCTCTTCATTCTTATAGCAGCACCAAGGCTCTGATCTGCATCTACTCTAATTCACACACCTAATAACTTGTTTTCAAAGCATATAGGAGATAAAAATCTGACTGCTAAAAGGGGAAGTTTATTATTAGTATTTTAAGCATTGTGATTGACCACTTGGAATTAGAATGAGGGCCCAAGTGGCTATGATAGTAAACACATATGTTCAAATCCACAGGCTGGCGCCACAGGAGGCACTACAATTGTCTATGCCTGAGTAAAACCAGATTGTATTGAAAGATAGCAAAGTATATGGAGCAGTTAAGATATCCATCCCCGTGCACTAAGGATTTCAAGAAGTGTGTTAATTGTCTTTACGCTGTTTTTTGAAGCCATTACATAATATTTTATTGTGTTTTCTTCATAGAAAAATGAATAGGTTTATTTCTCTGATCAGTATAAATGATCTGAGCCAGAAGACTGAATTCATTATGGCCCTAATCCTTGCCTTAGTCACTGGGCAACGATGGAGAAATTACTTGCCCATTTTGAGTTATAGTTTTCTAGAGCAGAAATTTAATATAACTATGGAAAACCAGTTTTTGTAGCTTTGTTGCAAGGGTGGGGTGAGATGTCAGTGAGGAATTCAATGCATATTCTGCTTCATTGCAATCACTTAATAAATACTGACATTTTCCCTATTTTTTTCAGAAACCCTCAGATTCGAGTGTTTACTATACCACAAGACCATATTTAAATAAAATTTAACCCAATGGCACACAATTTGTCTTATAATATACAATACTTCTTTACTCTAAATTGAGAAATTATCAATTCTAAAACATATTTACAACTTCAATTGATCCAGGATCGGGTAGTTTTCCAAAATCACATAACTTTCTAAGTTCAATAATTGGTTTTGATGGTCTGTCTAACATGGTTCAGGGTTGTTTCTCTTAAAATAAGGTAAGTCATACCATTCTTAATTCTTTATAAATTTAGAATTACCTTGCTCTGATGGTGTTCTTTTTAAATCATGTAGAGAACCTGTTCTTCAATACCAGATAATTAACTCTTCTCAAGTGTCATTAAATTTGAAACTTAAGCATGATTACTGAGACTAAATCACACATAAGGCCTTCATGTGCATTTTATAAGATTGTAGGAATAAAGAAAGTAGGAACATGTATGGTGAAGCAAATGTGCACAGGAAGGAGAACAGAATAATGGGTATAAGGCAGAGAGAGAGAGACAGGCAGACAGAGACGGGGCAGACAGACAGACAAACACACACACACATACACAGAACATACACATGTTCTCTCACACACACATAGAACATACAGATGTTCTTTAATAAACTTGTCTAAAACTAGCCAAAGAGTAAATTCAGAGAAGACCTGGTACTCAGTCCAGGTCTATATATGTGTTTGCCAAATATATAACTGATATTCTAAAAATCATGTGTGCTCATATTTCCAGTGCTTTCAAATATTTTTTTCCAAGGTCTTTTACTTCTAACCCTTTTATTTCCAAATCATTATTCTGACATTAGGAAACACATTGTGGATAATAAAAGTGAATTCTTCAATTGCTGTTGAAAAAATAAATAATAGATTATTTCTTGGAAATTCTAAACATTGCATTCACTCAGACTTCAAAGCATTTCATCCCCAGTGATCATTCTAGATCTCTCCTCATTTATCAGTCATAATTTATTCCTTGTATGTTTCTTTAGTAAATATAAAATTGCTATAAGAAATTACCTACCCCTGAAGCTTGAATATTTAAGTCAATGTTTGGTACATTAAGAAAAACATTTTAAAATAAGTTTTTCATTGTGAAAATACTGTACAGAGGGGTTACAATCACATGAACAAGGTAATGAGTACATTTCTTATCAAACATTGTTCCCTCCTCCTTTGTTTTTCCCCTACCATCCCTGCCCTCCCATCTCCGCAACTCCATTCTCCCCCTCCCACCCCTCCCACCCTACTCCCACCTAAATTGTAAAGTTCGTTTACAAAGAAACATAGGCCGGGCGCTGGTGGCTCACGCCTGTAATCCTAGCTACTCAGGAGGCTGAGATCTGAGGATCACCGTTCAAAGCCAGCCCGGGCAGGAGAGACCTTGAGACTCCAATAAAACCACCAGAAAACCGGAAGTGGCGCTGTAGCTAAAGTGGTAGAGCCCTTGCCTTGAGCTGAAGAGCTGAGGGACAGCACCCAGGCCCAGAGTTCAAGCCCTAAGGCAGACCAAAAAAAAAAAAAAAAAAAGAAACATAGATCCCATGGTTTCTATTATTTGCAATAACTAGTATATATCTGAAACAAGCAGAAAAAGTCAGATAAGATGATGTTAAGCAAAATGAACCCCAAGATAAGGACAAAAGTGGATATTTTTTGCTGTTGTTTCTAACGTATTTATAAGGTACCATGTGATTTTTTTGTTGCTTTGTATGTCCCTCCCCCACGGTATAACCACTGTTTTCACTGTATTTGATGTTGGTATAATTTGGGGAGCAGAAGGGAAAAAACAAATTGTTTAAATAGGGATATTGGTTGACCTATTGCAATAATGAGATGTACAAGACACTATGTCGAAGAAAGAAAAACATTTGTGTGTCATTAAATAGTTGTTAATCCTAGAAGTTGAAACAAAGACTCAGGTTGCCTCCACCCTCTCAAGAATGATGTGACTCTTCCTATTTGCAGATATGCACCTACTGAGAAATTGATTTACTAATGGGTTTAAGAGATTGAATATTACCATTAATTTTCTTTATTTAAACACTTCATGGAAATTTATTCTAGTAATTCAGAGTAAGGATATCCCAGAACACAAGGGCTATTATTTTGGTCAGTTTATTTTTAATGTGCCGTATCCAAGAATGACTAACTCTTATTTAAGCTGGAAAGGCTAAATGACTTAAGCTTTCAAAAATTTATTTAGCAAATTTCACATTTACTCTCAGCACTGAGGTTCCTTTCTCAAAGTACCTACATGCTTGGATTTCAAGTACAGTGAATTTATAGTTAATTATAGTGTGTTCTGCATAACACAGCCACTTTGTTGGTAGTTAAATATTATGTTTGGCGTGTGTGATAATATTGTAAAATTGATTTGCTATAACTTTGATTTGGGTATTCTAAATCAGAAATGACTACTCTATTAGACACTGAGCCCCCAGAAAAAATGCCTCCTGAGATTCATTTAAATTATATAAATCAAAGAAATTTTTTCTAAGGAGTATTTTCATTTGTTGGTTAATATTCATGGCCAGAGTATTCATGTGTACATACCTTTGGCAGCATACATTTACACAAAATTAGAAAAAAAGTCAATATTAAAGATGAAGATGACACATATAAATGTGCTTGAATTAAATTCTGGAAAACAAGAATGAGGAAGCCTGCCAAGACAGTAAAGGAAGATTTACTTTCCGATTTTTGCTTCCAGTCTAATATAAGCACATTTCTTCAAACACAGTGGTCTTTCCATTCAACATTTTAGGAAATAAATTTTGAGAAGCATAATAAACATGTTATGTTTATTTAAATAGAATTATATACAGAGAATGATTTGAAACACTCTCATAAGACGACACAGGCAAGATAAATCTTACACGCGATCATGAGTTTATTACATTTCTATATTCATTACAAAAATATTACAAAAGAATACTAGCCTTATAAAAGACACTATACTTTTGAAAAGTGATGAATTTTCTTAAGAGATTTAAAATCCAGAGGCTGAACTTATTTCTCCATTAAAGTAGTTTAAGGGAAATATAGATTAGACATAGGTAGGCAGGAGAAACAAAGAAACAGCACAAAATACATGATCATTAAGGAAGTTCTTGATCATTTATTTTGTCTCACTACATAGTATTAAATCCTTATGGTATTTTGATTCCACATGGTAAATCTTTTTTTATTATTTATTTATTTATTGTTGGTTGTGGGGCTTGAACTCTGGGCCTGAGTGCTGTCCCTCAGCTCTTCAGCTCAACATTAGTGCTCTACTGCTTGAGCTACAGCGCCACTTCTGGTTTTCTGGTGGTTTATTGGAGATAAGAGTTTCACGGACTTTCCTGCTCGGCTGGCTTTGAACAACAATCCTCAGATCTCAGCCTCCTGAATACTTAGAATTATAGGCCTGAGCCACAGGCCGCCGGCTTTTTATTTCATAATATTTTATTTTATTGTAAGAGTCATGAACAGAGGGGTTACAGGTATATAAGCAAGGTAATATGTACATATATAGTGATCTTTTTTAAACAAACAGTATAGCTATATTTTAAAATATAAATATTTTTAAAATGCAAGAAATTACATCATTCATTGTGAGGAAACCTTTGAATGTTATAGTATATGAGTTGATATTTACATATTTTAAACATTTATTTCACAGTATTTGTGAGTAATAAAAGTTTTACATTTTTGCATTTAGACAAACCACTTTGTGTTACCAATGGAAAGAGAAAGGTTTAGAGCAGTCAAGTAAATTAATCAAAGTTAGTTCATACCAGGTCTTCATTAGATTGGATGGTCCATATAGACTTGAAAAGAAACATGAGTGGCCATAATATTTATACTCAAATTTTCCTGTGTGAAAATGAGTGTTTGAAGCAGTAGAAAGTTTTTAAGGTAGGAGTTTTGCCTAGATTTATCACCTTTGTCATCTGATGATAGCAGATTTTCATTTGCCAGACCACTATCACTTTTGTGTACTGCCATATAAGAGAATACTAGTTAACTAACAAAGGAGCTCAAATCACAAATTTTTGAGTTTCTTCATGTATTGCATTTGAGATTCACTGTTGAAAGTGTTTAAGTAGAGTGAAAATGGAAAGTATATAGAGCTACTATCAAACTTTTAGGTAAAGTCTGGTTCCAATGGTTTATACCTATAATCCTAACTACTGAGGAAGCTGAGATCTGAGGATAGTAGTTTAAAGCCAGCCCTGTCAGGAAAAGTCCTTGTGACTCTTACGTCCAAAAAAGCCAAAAGAGGAGCTGGGGCTCAAGTGGTAGCAGAGTACTAGTTTTGAGTAAAATGCTCAGAGACAACACTAGACCCAGATTTTAAGCCCCAAAATTAGAACAAAGAGCAAACAACAACAATCAAACCCCCAAAAATATAAAAACAAAAACTTACAAATAAGGTGTAAGTCACATGGTTGAGTCATAAAGCCAAATTATTCTTTCTATAACATTAGGATTATTCTAAATAAAAACAATAGATTTAGATACTTTTTTTCCTTTGACACTATAGCACAGTGGTTATCAAAAGTTAATGTGCATGTTAAATGCAATACCTACTACCTTCAGGGTGTTTATTTTCCTTTTCCTTTTCCTTTCTTTAACTCCATGCATGAGAAACAAGTTATTTTATATTCTAGCTTATTTCACTTAGCATGATGATCTCCACTCTTCATTTTCCTGTGGATGACATCATTTCATTGCTCTTATGGCTGAATAGTACTCTTCACTTCATTGATCCATTCATCTGTTGGTAGGTGCCTACATTGATTCCATAGGTTGGCTATGTAAATAGTGCTGCAATTGTGGAGTTGGGAGGGAAGGGATGGTAAGGGAAAAACAAAGGAGGAAGCAACAATGCTTGATAAGAGATGTACTCATTACCTTGCTCATGTAACTGCAACCCCCTCTGTACAGTATTTTCACAATAAAAAACTTATTAAAAAAAGAATAGGTGAGCTGGTGTCTATTATATGCTGAGTTGCATTAGTTTGTCTATAATCTCAATAATGGTATGGCAGGATTGAATAAAAGTTCTATTTTTGTTTCCTATCTAAAAAATGGTGAAGTTCAGATTTTAATAGAATATAATTACTTATCCCATTATGAGATACATATATATGGGATATATGCATATATATTGTGTGTATATACATATACATATTACATATATTACATATATTATATATGTTACATGGTAGAATGGTTATTTGGTGTATGTGACAAGTTGGCTTCAATCACCAGCATGAGAAAGAATTTTAAAAAGGTAAAATTAAGAAATATAGTGATACCCAAGACTGGAATTTCAGAGAATATCTTCTTTATCCTGGGTTTATTGTTCTTAGTCTGAATTTGAACACAAATTTATAGAAAATGGAAACTACTGAAAAGAGAAAATAGAAAGCCTTATTTCTTGACAGCAATGTTTCATGAATCAATGCAATGATAGTGTTGTCAAAAAAGCTGCATACTTCTGCAGAGCTCTTCATTGGTTCCCCACTCTTCTGCCTTTGGCAATGAAGGGACATGTGTAAATGAGGGTGCCTGCTCATTTTGCCCAGTTGTTAAGGCTGGAACAGCAGGCCTGGCCTTTGCATCTGAGACCATTCATAAGATCAAAGCTTTTAAAAATGTCTTCATTGTTATTGTTGTTGAAATGACTTTCTGCTTCATCCTCTCCTGCTGAGCTAGACCCTAAGAACTTTGCTCTGGCTGCTGTTGTTTTCTCGTGTGAAGAATAAATTGAAAGTAAAACTTCTTAACTGTTAGCCATTGGTCCGTCATAGTTTATCACTGAGGACTAGCGGGTTCTGCTACCCCTCTCAAGCAAGCAGTGTAGGACAAAACAGATACATGAATGTACTCTGAAGTGTGCAGAAAATTAATGGGAGTATCATTTTTGTTGTTTTTATTTTTGTAGACATTCAGTTACATTTTCGATCAAGCAAAGTAGATTTTAAAGTTGTTTTAGAAGACTCAGGGTTCAAATGTAGCCCAGGTATTGGTAGCTCGTAACTGTAAGACTGTAACCCTTGTTACTCAAGTGGCTGAGAGCTGAAAATGAAAGTTCAGTCAACCGAGGCAGGAAAGTTAAGACTACTGACCACCAATTAACTACCAAAAAACTAGAAATGGAGCTGCGTGCGGCTGCAGCTCTAGTGTATGGATGTGGAGTGCTAGCCTTGAGCAACATTTCTCAGGGACAGCACTCAAGCCCTGAGTTCAAATTCCACAATCAGTAACACGCGCATGCGCGCGCGCGCGCGCACACACACACACACACACACACACACACACACACACAAAATATGAATGTGTCACTAAAATAACAGATCAGCTTCCTTCTTTTCAATGTAAATACATATAAGCATATAGATGCCTTATAAAAAGAAAATAAAACGAAACCGAGCACCGGTGGCTCATGCCTGTAATCCTAGCTACTCAGGAGGCTGAGATCCGAGGATCGCAGTTCAAAGCCAGCCTAGGTTAGAAAAGTCTGTGAGACTTTTATCTCCATTAAACCACTCAGAAAACAGGAAGTGGTACTATGGCTCAAGTGGTAGAGCACTAGCCTGCCTTGAAGAGCTGAGGGACAGTGTTGAGGTCCAGAGTTCAAGTCTCACAACCAACCACAAACAAGCAAACAAACAAAAACAGAAGTAGAAGAAAAGGAAACAAACCAATATACTGAGTGCTTGTAATTGTATGGTCTTATTTGTCCCCCAAGATGGTGAATATGAACACATAAAATAAGTTGAAAATGGGCTGGGAAGGTGGCTCAGTGGTAGAGCACTTGCCTTGCATGCATGAGGCCCTGGGTTCAATTCCTCAGCACCACATAAGCAAAAAGAAAAAAAAAGCCGGAAGTGGCGGTGTGGCTCAAGTGGTAGAGCGCTAGCCTTGAGCTGAAGAGCTGAGGGACAGTGCCCAGGCCCAGAGTTCAGGGCCCACAACCGGACCCAAAAAAACAAAACAAAAACAAACGAACAAACAAAAAGTTGAAAATTTGTGCCTAAATTTCAAAGTATTTTTAATTTTAAAGCATTGTTAGTAAAAGTATAAATTTAAAAAAAAAGATTAAAAAGCCTCATTAGTGACATCACTTTGTACTTTTACAGGTATATTCATGTGGAGAAACTTTAATATGTGAAACCTTCATAGTTCTATAACGATGAATTGCCTGCCTTTTTAAAAATGTGATAAATTAGAGAAAATTCAGTTTATTTTCCTTTTAATGATATTTTTGCCAGGTTTGTTTATTTACCTGTCTTTTGAGGAAACACAAATTTATATGACTTGCCCAGAAGTAAAGTCAATGACTGCCACCATAATTAGGTGACTAGGATTTGTTTGTCTTCCTATCTTTTATGGCATCAGAGGAAGCATGGCATTTTAGGGCCATAAGTGAGGGGCAGATCAATGAAATGAAGAAAATGGAAATGAAGAAAATGGATGGTACTATTTGGTGGACACAAATCTGAGTGAAAAAACCTTTATAGTAACATGAATTTCACTTCTCAGGCCAACAACCTGAAGTAGGAATGTAAGAAATAATGTCATGAATGAAATAAGCCCACATCATGATCTAATAATAAATGAAAAATCAATTTCAATATGATTCTGAACAGTAATAAAGATGCTATCAAAGCAAAAATTAAAATAAAATCAAATTGCATTAATGGCAAAAGACTGTAAAATTAATACCAACATAAATTGATTTATGATCTTACATTAACTTGTGATTTATTAATTTCCCATGTAACAGCTGTTTTCATACATTTTAATCAATAAATTCTTATAAAGCTTTACAAAACCACCTGAAAAGCAAGTTTTTAACTACAATTTATTCAGTACAAATGTTTCTTATATTTTGTTTCTGGTTTATTTTCTGTCAATTTTTGATAGGAAAGGTAATTTTTGTGGATTACGACTTGAATCTATATGAACAAATAAAAGATCTGCCACTTTCTTCTTTGTTAGTAAAGATTATTTATAATGACTACAAGGGAATTTCAGTAATGCACATGAATTAAAATGTAACTTTCTTCTGGGCTATAGCAAAGGGACTTTGTTTAGATTTTAACACTACCTATGTAAATTTTTAAAAATGGCACTGAGATAAAATTGAATGATTTGATCATAATGTGTTGATTTAAATCTAAGAAGAAATATATTTTTCATAAACTTGTTTATTCCTGTGACAATACTTCCCTTCTTAATTACTAGCTTACTAAGTACTTTCAACTGAAAAGTCAAGACTCTCATTTCTGCCCTATTAGTGAAAAATTTTGTCTTCAATCTTTCATACACAATAACAATGTAATATCAAGAATTCCTATTCTTGCCCATGAACATGGTATTAAAAATAATTTAGTATGTATGTTTTTATACAGTCTTTCTCAATTCTTAATGCTGAAATATTTATGTATACTAAAATATATCCAGCCTACCAATATTTGTTTGTAGAAGTGAAAATATTACAAAGTGAAGTTACTTTTGACACATAAAAACTGAAGGTTAAGTATACTGATATTATAAAAAGAATATTTATGCATTGGTAAGCAAATAAAAATTAGTGAAATCATAAATTGGAACTTCTCAAAGAGTGATAAGTAAAGGAAGAAATGCTTACTATTTTTGAGTTATTATTTTAACTATTTACATTCTCTTATGTAAAATAAAAAAAATAAAATATTTTCAAAATTAAAAGCAAAATCATTAGGAAAATGGGAAAGGAGTCAAGGATAGCGTGAGGAAGAAAATCTGGCTCCAAGTGTATAGTTACTTTGATGAATTTATATATATTTATTATACTTCCTATTTTGGGTGCTGGATTGACATATACTTAGAACAGTATAATAATCAAACAATAAAGTGAATGAACAAATGACCAAAATGCAATTCTGTGCAAATATACAAATCTATATATAATGGCCATGGATGACTAAATTAAAAAATCCAAAGATTATGATCTGATTTGAAAACCCAGTTCCAATCAAAGGGTAATATCCATGAGTGTCACATAATTTTAACTTGTTGAAATTTTCTCTAATAATTCATCTAATTTTATAATTATAGAACCTATAATTTTAAATAATTTATATAAAAATGAATTGACAGTGGGCAGATATTACTTACACATAAGAATAATTTGATCTTAATGCTTAATTATGCCCAATTCTGTAGGGTATATGATTATGTTAGAATAAAGGACATTTAAAGCTGAGTATGGTGGTACATGTCTGTAATATCAATGCTTAAGTAGACAAAGATTGGAGGATCCCTGACAAAAAGTTTGAGATTCTATCTCAAAAACAAGCCAAGTAAGGTGGAGCAGACCTGTGGTCACAGCCACTACAGAAACAGAGGTAAAAATGTCAAGGCACATGGAATGCCCAGGCACCAGTGTCACATCATACCTGAAAAAGAAATTACTGAAAGCAATAGTGTGAGTCAAGTGCTCTGCATACATGAGTCCCCTGAGTTTAAACTCTAGCACTGATAAATGAATGAATGAATAAATAAGTAAATAAAATGGGATTTAATTTTTATACCTAGAATTTCATGAAAAGAAAAATTGATTTTGCAGTTAATTACATGATAAATCGAGGGTCAATTTTTCATGGTGCGACACTAAAAGAGCAACAATAATGTCACTAATCATGTTACAAGTCAGTAGCTAACCAGTACAATTAAGTACTAATAGTCACTACTAATTAGCATATGGGGTATCTTCTCAAGTACTGAGAAGAAAGGTACATTTTATTTTTTGCCAGTCATGGAGCTTGAACTCAGGGCCTGGGCACTGTCCATGAGCTTCTTTTGCTCAAGGCTAGCATTCTACCACTTGAGCCACAGTGACACTTCCCACATTTATGTGGTATGTGGTACTGAGGAATTGAACCCAGGGCTTCATGAATGCTTGGGAACCACTTTACCACTGAGTCACATTCCCAGCCCTAAAGGTACATTTTGAAGAGGGGAGATTATACAATGTAAGGTGGATAGAAGGAAATGGGAAGCCCACTTTTATACAATTTGTCAATTGATTCAACATGGTCTACCAAAAAACCAACTGGAAGAATTTGCACGACAATCTCAATGAAAACAATAGATGAACAGGAAACCTAAGGGGGTTGGGAAGAATTGTAGTAATTTACAGTTTTGCTGTTCTTAATTGAGCCCACTTTTCAGGGTGATCACTATGTTTCTTTCATCAACATTTGACTGTTATACTTTATATTTTCTTCCTTTATTTAGAACCAGGATTAAGGCTGTTTTGGTATCAAGAAAATATTCTATTTTGAACTTCAGAATGAACAAAAGAAATCTATTCTTAGATTTAATATTTTTCAATGTAGAGAATAATTCATCCTCTGTGTATTTAGATAAGACTTGTGATTACTGATGGTAGTTAATTTATAACCACTATAGGTTTTCAAAGCAGAATTGTCCAGAAGGATTATCTGAAATTAGAGAATTGATCTTACTTCATTCCTATATTATTAACTTCATAAAATCACTTCACTTCTAAAACTCCAAGTGTTTAATGCTTGTAAAATTGTACAAATATACACAATTTAACTTCTTCATAAATAGGATGAACTAAATCATGGAACTGGATTATATTTAAGAGGAAAAGAGGACTTACTAAAAGAATTATTTGGCAGGCATGAATCTACTCTTTGTTGTTCTCAGAAACAGAAACCAACTGTATTTTCTCTCAAACAACAAGGTTGTTTAGGTTAAAAAAATACCAGCATGGTATAAACACATCTTAAATTTGTTCACTTTTCCTTGCTCAAGTATATGATGTAAGCAGTTACACAGTGCAAAGGAATAATTAAATATCTTTGATATTTGTCTTTCTAGAATTTGTAGCCTAAAAAAACCCATATTATTGAATCTATAACTATGTACAGTATTCTAAAATATGGATGGCCACAGCAATCAATCCTCATGCAAAAAAATGTACTATTTAAAGTATGGCCTTTACTAGACCAATTCAAGTAAATGAATTGGAGATTAAAGAACATAGAGAAATGTTTGCTAATGATTTAATTGACTTCCATATTCCAAAACACCACTGTTAGATAATTCTCCATTCCAAATATTTTTTTATTTTAGAGGATGTTCCTTTAAATAATAACATAACTGAACATACAAAATACCGTTACTATAGAAAGAGGAGGAGGAGGAAGAAGAGGAGGTGGAAGAGGAGGAGGAAGAGGAGGAGGAGGAGGAGGAGGAAGAGAGAACATTGTATAGTTACAGTGATTACTCCCAGTTTTAGACCAAAGTCATTCTTTTTTCAATATCTCCTTTATCATTAAATAAGATGTTATGTTTAATTGAAAACTCACAGGAACATTTATTTAAATCAACTGACCTTTCCCAGTCTATAATTTGTGTCTATAGATTTAAATTCATGATATTGATCAAAACTATTTCTTTTTGGGACCATTTGAAAAAGGAGCATAATTCATCAAGAAAATGCGTCTCAATAATCTCTGCAGAGGGTAATTTGCCTTTTCCCAGATCTTTAAAGTGACAGATTGCGTAGGTGGAGCTTCTGCAACGTAGACTACAGGCAGTTTCAGGTTTTGATGTGCTTTGCTGTCTCTCTGATTGACTTGATTTATAGCAGTTGAGGTAGTGCAAAATTAAATATTAATTAATTTTAGTGAACTGCTCATAAAGGGACTGAGTGGCTGTATTGAGATGCTAAATAGGTCTATTGCAGACCTATTCTGGCCATCTGATCTTCTGGAATATCCAGCAGCTGTGGTAGGCACAACTGACAACTGAACACATTCAAGGGTAAGGGTCAAGAGCGTGTCATCCAAACCCAGTGGGGCAGGGGCAGGCGCTGCTCTTATACACATTTTAGACTGACATAAAAGCAAATCAGATGGCTGAAATAACATACTTGTGTGGTGACTAAGAGTCTGTGTGTAAGCTGTGGTAGCCCAGAATGTGATTTGTCTATTTCTTATGCAAAGAGATTTTTTTGAGCAGATTTCTGCAAGGCTTCCAGTAAGTACAATATATCATGCTTGCTCTGGATTATTGTATGGAGAGACCTTATAGGGAGTGCAATCAAAATTTGCATAATTGTTAGTATTGGTAATGCAGCAGTTGAAACACACGCATATATGTATCTTTTATGAATTCTTGGAATATAATATATAACTATCTTTTGAAAAGTGAAAGTTACTACTGAATAAGAAATAATGTCCTCTGATTTATTTTAGCCAGACAAATAAACCAGGAAATTTTCACTGTACTTTGTTCAATAGGATATTGTAGGATTTTTTTTTTCTCCTGGGACTGGGACTTGAACTCATGACGTGTTTGCTCACAGGCTGATAGTCTACCTCCAGAGCCACAACTCTAGACAACTTCAGCCCCTGCATGTTATTTTTACTAAAATTTAGTATACATATACATGTATGTATTCAGTAAAAATTAGCAAGCCATAACAGGCATGAAGACTGACAAGTTGATTTGAGACAATTGGTTTAACATTACACAGCCAGTTTTGAGAAACAAAATATAAAAAATGAGAAAGTCAGATATATCTAAAACAATACATTTTTCAATACATTTATTTGTTTATTATCCCAAAGAACATATTATATACCTCTAGCTTTCTAAATATGGTATTGCTAAAGGGTTAATTAGAATAAATTAAGTCTAATCGTGAAAATCAAAATACATTTTTATAGAGTCATTGGGTAATAATTAATTATTTGTGTTTCTTCTGTGTGATTCATTCTTTTTTATCCTCAGGGGGAATAAGGAAGTGGTGATTAGCTACTTCACACAAAACCTAATTGACCTCAAGTCTCTAGTGGGACTTTTCATATCACATGCTAATCAGCAAATCATCAAATCAGCTAGTTAATTGGATATTGATAGACATTTGCCCTTGACCCATTCATTTGGCCAAAATTAACTATGATAGTGATGGTTTTCATAGATTTTTTAGCAACTCTGAAGTAACTATTTCTATTACATAGACCAATAACACCAACATACTATCTGCATTATTTGTTCTTGAATTAAACTTACTACAACCTACAACAAATATTTTTATCATATTTAACACCTAACATTCATTGCGTCTTTATTTGTGCTATTATACTAACACAGATAGATAGAATGGAGAAATGATTGCTAGCTATCTAGCTAGATGATAAATAAATACATAGGTAGATAGAATGATAATAAAAGTATATCTATACACATATGTACATACATGCGTTTAATCATCACAAAAATCACACTTGCCAAATATTTTATCTGTTGTAAATATGGAGCCATATAAATAGCTTATCAATCAACTCTATTTTAGTAATCACTACATGCTTTTCATGGTTTTTAAAATCGCATTGCATTTTAATTTTATAGTTTATAGTTAATGTAGTTTGCTTTGGAACATAGTAAACATAAAATGAAATATTTCACTATGTGTTTGGGTCTTTCAAACAGAAAAGTACTGTATATCATTGTGTTTTACCAAAAAGCAAACTAAATATTTCCTGAAATAATTGAATAGTTTAATATGTATTTCTCCCTAGAGATAAACTAAAGAAGTTAACAAGCAGAATTACAAATCTCGTCTTAGTCTTTTATTTATGGGTCAGTAAATAAAATTATGCTTTTCTACTTCAGCAAATAAGAGTAGGTTGTCCTAGACTAGTCCTTTAAAGGTGCTTTCCAATCAATGAGGATATGAAAGGAAAGGCACAGTTGGCAGAATTAGTAATCCAACTCAAAGCCTGAAAGGAATGTCTTTCTCTGACTACTCCAAATGTTGCAATATGAGCTGAAGAGTGTCAAAGCAATTTTAAGTAAGAAAAGTAATTTTACTGAGAAAACATTCTTGCTACAAGTTACAATGGATGAACTTCCTGTTAAAAATTATTACCAACAGTTTATTTGGAAACACACATTGATAATAATGCTTCAAATAATGTGTAAATTGCTGTGAAGTTCAGGTGAAACAATGTCTAATACCAATATCTTTATAGTTAAAAGAATACAAATACAGTTAATATTTTAAAATCAATCATTAATTCTAGAACAGATGCAGTTTGTGCCCTTATTTCTGGCATACACAAATATCACAAGTATTGTGCATTACATCATAATGGGGAGTTTTGTATTTCTTTAATGCAACCTATTTTCTGCAGACAAAACTCATTGTTTTTTCAGGTGATAAGTTCAATGTCACTTGACTATATAGATAAACATATCCTCACTTCTAATTTTCATTAATTGTACCACTTATTCTTCATGTCTAAATATTGATTTCATTCAGCAAAGTGTGAAATATTTTCCATTAATAATATTTTATTTTATAATTTAATAAAATATTTCCCTTAATAGCCTCCCTTTCTCAAAGCAATGGTTATATTCAAGATTCACAAATGTATTTCTGTACTTCCCACCTTAGCAGTTTCAACATTCTGCACCTAGAAATGTATTACTTTGTTCTTTTGCAATATTAATTTGCATCACATTATTGAAACTCAAGCTTTAATTACAGAAAAATTAATAGGTGAAAGTTAGGCTTTATTAATAAAACTTAACAAATATTGGATAGAGTTTTATGTCAGCTGTCCTTCCAAGAATATCTAATTTTAGAAAAATCTGAAGAAAAATTGGTAACTTTGTAGTGTTTTATGATTAGTTGATTTTTAAAAAAATTCTACCTAAGTTCTAAAGTATGCCTATGTCATTTAATTACTATCATATATACTTACATATTTAATAAATGGACATATTGCAGTATCTTTATAGTTAAAGGAATATTTAATATTTTAATCAATTATTAATTCTTGGACAAATGAAGTTTGTGATTTTATTTCTGGCTTACACGTTTCACTTGGGTACTTATGAAGGCTGTATTGCACGAATAATAAGAGAGATACAGAATGCAGTAGGGATAGAGAAAATAAAGCAAAGTGTTTCAAATACTGCCTTCTATTAACACCCCATTCCTATCAGCAATACTGATGCCGACATGCATCTACATGGGTGGCTGTCACAGAGACAGTTTTACATCTAAATGCTAACCACTGAATGGTCCTACCGGAGGTCTCTGCTTCTTAATTTTTTTCCAAATAATGGCTTTTGTGTTAAGTATTTGTTTTAGAAATTAAGTGACATTTTCTCTTATGAAAATGCAGTTGAACAGATTATTTTGGGCACAGTTCAATTGCAGCTATGCTTCCATTAAACTGTGCCAGTCAGCTCAGTCTGAATTATTTAAAGAGGATTGCAGAACAGCTAAGAGTGGTTGCCCATTCTCACAGAAACATTAAATAATGATACATTTCCCAACTGGAACATCAATATCTAATGTAGCTTTTATTCACATCCATATTATTATTTTATAAATAGGACAGATTATCCTACCTTCATAATAGTGCATACCTACTCTTTAACTTGGCCTAAGTCACTTTAATAAATCATTTGTATTACAATTTTAAGAGTTAAATCTAATTTTCTAATTTGAAAAGTTAATGCAGCATAGCATATTGATAATGTGTAGAACTCTAAAATCTATTAATATATTTGTCTGAAAAATATTTACAGAACAAGAATAGAACAGAGTAAGTTGTGATAATCATTTGGTTTTCTCTTAAAATTTTTCTCTTATACCAACTCATAGTTAATAATAATCTCCAAATAAGCTTTATTTGATGTTCAAGAGTGCTAATCAACACTCATAAAATGGCTTTATATGTCTTATAGTTGATTGACATTATAAATATGATAAATAATTTTGTATATTACCAAAGAGTTGTTTATCAACTCAGTTTCATGAAAGGAGGAAGGGAAATTCAAAGGTTCTTTGTATTGCTTGCTTTATTAAAATGGAACAAATATAAGAGTTTAGCCAACTCCCATAATTGTGAATTCCACTTCCACAGGCAAGATTGCTCTGCAACACCTTCCCTGAAGTGTGAATTAAATCTGATGTTTCAGATCATCTGGAGCTGATGTGGATGCCCGAGGACTTGATGGAACTGGCCAGCCAGCTGGCAGCTATTGTTATCCCAGTGCTAGCCTTAGTTGGTTAAATGGATTCTGCTTTAGGTTAAAAAGCCTTTAGAGAGATAGGTCAAATTGTACAAGGACAGCGTTTCTACCTTTTTGTCTGTAGAGAAAAGGAGAATAATACAGTTACTTAAAACCTTGTAAATGATAAGATCATTTAAAAATAGTACCATGGAGAATATCTGGAGAATAAATTAGATCCATAGTAAGTACTGGCAAAAGCCTTTTACTGAATTCCCAATCCTTCGCTAATTTTCTAATATGTGTGTGACTTCTGTATGCTCAACAAAACCTAGGATTGCTGAGGCTTGGAAAGGAAATCCTATGAGGCAGTGGCCTGTCTTTTTGATGCCATGTTAGACTGCTCTACTTTTACCCCTTTAAGCCTGGCAATTCTGAACACAGTTACATGGCTGTGACACACCATCAATGCAGTAATGACATTTGAACTTTATGCTGCATTTGTAAAAAAGGATATGGAGGTTTAGACAGTCAAACTTTTAAAGAAATCCTTTCAACAAAACACAAAATACAATGACTAGACATTCAATCTTATTATGGACTCTATCTGATATGCTGTAATATTTAGAACAAAAAGTTAAGGCATGACACTGAAATGTTTTACCTTTAAATACAACTTTGAAGTTTAGGAAGCTATTACTTTGGAAGACCTAGTGACATTTTCATGGCTCCCACATTACTTTATTGTGACATAGGACACAGCTGTCTGTATCATGAGCTTCTATTGAATATGTGTTGACCCCTGTTGGTTTAGGTTTTTATTTTTTTTCCTTTCCCAGTAGGCTGTGTCAAATAGCTCACAGGGAAGACAATGAAGTTGCCATTACTTCCATGGTCAATGGCAGTTTATTCTGTGTGTGAATAAAATGTTACACTGTATTTTCTATAAGACACTAGACACTAAACCCAAACTCCAAGAAATGCATACTTGAAAGGATGGGAGAGAACTAAAGGAAAGGAGGGATAGAAAAATGAATGAAAGATAAAAGGAGAAAATCCTAGAAATTAAGAAATTTGTGGGGAGAGATTTGGGTAGGAAGGAGTGAGAATGTTCAATATTAAATGGCAATTGCCTTGTACAACTACTTAGAGGTAACGTTTTAAATAGGAAAATTATAGATACGTTCAGTCTAATTTAAAATAGAATCTAATCAGTTTCTTAAATGAGCTAGTGAGCAATATCTAGTGCTTTCCTTTTCACATCATAAAATTCATGCTTAGTTTTCCTTGTGCTACTGCATGGAATAATTGTTCCCATAAAATTCTAGGATCTCAAAGTTACTGTGTTCCTCTTCTTTCCTTACCTCTCTGAAGCAAAAGCTTTGTTGATCTTCAGGATCAAATTAGGAAGTCTGTCATTCTACAACACAGTAATTTCTTACCCCCAGTCATTTTCCAACTCCTACAGTATTGGTGTCCATGACTATTTTCTCTAGTTGAAGGAATGTATTTCTTTATGTCTGTATCTTCTGTAGCCTATCATTTTAATTTCCATCCAATCCTTTCACCTCTCAAATTCTGTTGGAGTGGATTTGGGTATGGTAGTAGAAGACATACTTAGTTGATCTGGCACAACCAAAACAGAAAAAGTTGTTGCACATACCAAAAAGGACAAGAAGTTTGTGTTGAAGGGTGGATTGTAACACAGATGACTTCACTACTCTGCTGTAATATCTGAAACGTCATCATTGGAAGCTAGTAATAATTTGCTTATGGCTTTAAAACTAGGAAAGCTGATTGATTTTTTTTTCCAAAGTGAAAGTTAGCATCTTCTCTACTAAATCATCTACTCTGATCCATTTATTCATTTATTCTTTGTATGGAACCACCAAAGCTTTATTCACTTAATAACCATGCTCACACACTCACCCACTTGTTTCCTTTCCTCATATTTATTTGTCTTTCTGTTTAATGTCGCATAATCTCTTTTTGGAATTTTCTCATGAAATACCAAATAATACTAAGTTTTTCTTTAACTTTATTTGTTAAATGAAGAACTACAAAAGTAAGTTTTCTAATTTGTTATTCTATTGAAATCACTTTTTAAAGTCTCCTTTGTTTTCCATTACATGTAAAATTCCTCAAGTTGGTTTCCAGGAATCTGATCTCCATGTCCTTCTGTTCTTATATTTTATTGTATCTTGTACTGACTGTCCACACAGAGCCATCCATTGGTAACTGCAGGATTAGGGCATAGAATCATTGCAAATACAAAAATCTAGAGATGCTGAAGGCCCTTACAGGAAGTGGCTAAGTATTTGCATATAACCTATGTAAATCCTCTAACATACTTTAAATATAGGTTACTTCTAATACCTAACACTATGTAATAGTTGTTATGCTATTTACTTTGGCAAATAATAAAAAGAAAAAAATCTATGTCCATTCAGTACAATTGCTTTCAAATATTTTTCATCCTAGGCTGTTTGTCCCATGGAACTGGAACCTATGGATATTGAGGACTAACTTTATGGAAATCAAACTAGGGGTCCTCTGGGTTTACCGAACTGATATACTAACTACATTAGAATTCCCAAAAATGACTCAGTTAACCTCATTACTTTCCATTAGCTAGCCCCATTCCTACCAACTGTTATAGACACAAATATGATTGCTAATATTTTAGGATTCCTCCATATTTTTTCATTATTTTGTATCTAATATTAATTCTACATGACATCTCAAATGAACCATATAAGTCCAATAACTGGGTAAAATTTCATTCCAATGGGTATAAGGTGATAGGTGGATCTAACACGATGAGCATCACAAGGATTGGTCTAGGATTGATCTATATAGGCTCTGCTGCCTTTCAAGCCTTAATTAGGAAACAGTAACACTGATTGTTCACAGAGCTTCTAAAAAGGTGAGATGTTGAGTTCGTTTTCTGGAATTATGAAACAAGATTCAGCCTTAGATCCAATGATTATATAAATGGAACCAAGAATGATGATAGTTGTTCTTGAAAACCTGTAAGTCTTAGGAAGATGAACAATAAAGGTTCTGTGTCTTTTCTCACCAAATACTGATTTTTGTTTATTTGGTTTTTTTTATTCTATTGTAAAGATGCTGTACAGAGTGATTACAATTACGTGAGTAAGGTAATGAGTACATTACTTGTCCATCATTGTTACCCTTTCTTTGCTGTCCGATTATACCTTCTCTCCCCCACCTCCCACCCACCCTGCTCCTCCCACCTCCTCTGGCCCCGCCCAAAGTTGTAAAGTTCATTTCCAACATACTGTCCTGTGGGTATCATTGCGAAGTTCAGTTTTTGAAGAAAATAACAAGCAAACACATTTAAAGCATACCATTTGGAAAACATTTTTTTCATGATTAAAAGAGTGTTTCTATTTCAGCATTTTGTTATTTCCTTTCCCCTCCTCAAATTAAAAAAAATGTATGAACAAGATGCAGGGTACCAGAACCAAATACAGTAAAAACAGGGGTTATACCATGGAGGAAGAACACACAAAAGAAACAAAAACAAATCACATAGTACTTTATAAATACATTAAAAACAACAGCAAGAAAGATAAAACCTCTTGTGTCCCTATCTTGGGGTTCATTTCGCTTATCATCATCTTATATGGTTATATGTACATCAGGATATCGGATGACTCATTTTTACAATGAGATGTACAAGTCACTATGTTGAAAATGAACTTTACAACTTGGGGGCTGGGAGGGAGGAGTTGGGGAAGTGGGGAGGGAAGGGATGGTAGGGGAAAAACAAAGGAGGAGGTAACAATACTTGATAGGAAATGTACTCATTACCTTACTCATGCAACTGTAACCCCTCTATACAGAATCATTACAATTATATATATATGTGCATATAAATTATATATATGTGCATATATATATATATAGTATTTCTAATAATTGATTTTTTTTTGGTCGGTCATGGGCTTGAACTTTGGGCCTGGGCACAGTCCCTCAGCTCCAGGCAAGGGCTCTACTGCTTGAGCCACAGCACCACTTCCCGTTTATCTGGTGGTTAATTGGAGATAAGAGTCTCAAAGTCTTTCCTGCCTGGGCTGGCTTTGAACGGAGATCCTCAGATCTCAGCCTCCTGAGTAGCTAGGATTACAGGTGTGAGCCACCAGCACCCTGCTAATTGTGGTTATTTTTATAATGAAAATGATTTGTATGATAACATAGAAAGTGATAAAGATTTTAATCAGAGTAATAATTCTGGGCCAAATTAATTTGCCTTACATAATATTAAAAACTATGGATGAAAAAGATTATTAACAAGTAGCACACCATATTGTGTGTACATTATGTTGTAGGTAACTCCTCAACATTGTATGTAGGTGACATTAATCTCATGAATAAACATAGAAAGCATAATTCAGAGATGTTAAGAAATTCCCACTAGGTAACACAATCAGTAAGATATATAACTGTGCCGGGCTCCAGTGGCTCATGCCTGTAATCCTAGCTACTCAGGAGGCTGAGATCTGAAGATAGTGGTTCAAAGCCAGCAGGGGCAGGAAACTGTGAAACTTTTATCTCCAATAAACTACCAGAAAACTGGAAGTGGAGCTGTAGCTCAAGTGGTAGAGTGCTAACCTTGAGCTCAAGGGCTGAGGGACAGTGCTCAGGCTCAGAGTTTAAGGCCCAGGACTGACAAAAAAAATATAGATAGATAGATAGATAGATAGATGTATATCTATCTATCTATCTATCTATCTATCTATCTATCTATCTATCTATCTATCTATATATATATATATAAAACTCTGATTTAAACATGAATCTGTCTGATTACTGAGACCTTGCTCATTAAACTACCATATGACTGTAAAGATAAAATCTATCATATCAAGAACAAATCAAAGTAACATTCTTATTTTATAGCTATTTGATTTTCATTAATCCATTGGCTTATTCTGCTTTACTCCAGAATCTATTTCTAGAAATAGTATATGGATGAAAACTACAAATTAATTAATTGTGTACTTACATATTCTAGGTAATACAACAATGTAATTAGGTTATTATTGGCAATATCTCAGGGCATCTATTTTAGATAAAGAGCTGCTCTTTGTTGTTAACTATTGTGTGATTTTGTTTTACTTTTGGAAAAAATACTTGAATAAAAATAATTATGGTATGTACAGCAGAAAAAATGAAAATTATAAATTACACTTTGAGTTTTAGATTCTGTATATCACAGATTTCAGTAATAATAAACCATGAAGAAAACATATCATGATTTTAGGAATGTTTCTTTAAAGAAAGAACTAGGAAATATTTTCTGAGTAAATGGGATTCTATATATTTCTCATACTATGAACAATTTCCAAATTTCCATATGTGCTTGCCAAGAATGATAATTAATGTTTCATTGAATTCTTTGAGAAATGTTGAAATCCAGGACTAGTTTAAACCATATTTAAACATATATTATGGTAGACTAAATTCCAAAGGAAGAGAGCCATTTTATATTTTTGGCTATTTATGTTAGAAAAAAATTCTTGAGTATAGTAGAGATGGAAAACACATTTCTTAAAAAAAAAAAAACTTTATACCACTTACCAGTTTTCCTTTAAGCTTTTATCCTTATCTGAACTACTTTTCAAAGTCCCTAACAATTAGCAATATTAAATATTCTTTTTTATTTCTAAGAAAAGTTCAAGTGTATCAGATTATAAACAATAAGTGTCTACCTAGCTACCTAATATAAGGGAAATTAAACATCAAGAAATTCTATATTTCTCATTAAGACTCTATCTAAATGAATGTGTGTGTGAGAGAGAGAAAGAGACAGAAAAAGAGAGACAGAGAGAGGAGAGAGAAGGACAGAACATATAAACTTTAAATAGTTAAAAGAATATGATATGTGTACATATATAATTCTTTTTATTTAATGTAATATTTTACAATGATAAAATGGCTCAGAAAAACACTGATTGAAGGTCACTCCTGTAACTGCTTTACTTCAGACTTAGTTTCCTTCTCTCTGACCTCAGTTTAGTCATTCCTCATTGCCAGATGTCATTTAGTTATTCCTAGCAATAGGAAAAGATTTATGCATTGACAAGTGGAGAGGTGAAACTCTGGTTACAACAGTTCTGCAAATGATACTTTTGATCCCAGTAAAAGTTATTGGTTTACCTTTAAAAAAAAAAAAAAGCAAAGATTCCCCTGTTAATATTTTAGTATTTAGTATTTTATCCTTCCCCCCCCCCCAATGGTAGCTATACCTATTTCAAGGATGAAATCCTTCCCTCAACTACAGGGTTGAGAGGGGTACAATACACATAATACATTGTAATTTGGGGAACTTGAGAATTTCTTTGAAAAGTATAAATTTATGAAATTGAAAGATAAAATTCAAACTGGTACAAAAGCCTCTTTGCCACCTCAGTGTTACACTTCTTTCCTTTTTTTTTTAAATAAAAGAATGAAACTCTTCAAAACTTCTTTTGGCTTAGGGCAGCCTATAGTCATTAGTAAACACTCAACCATTCCCTTAGTTTCGCATGAACATATGGGTTATGGCTTGAACTTTAAAGTGAATGCATAATGTGGGAGAAAGGAATACTGATGCAGGAAGTGGAGATTAATTCTGAACTTCTCACAAAAATGCAAACTTCAAAATGTTATTTTAAGTAAACAGGTTTAATTTATGGATTCAATGTTTCTATAAACTTCATTAAACACCACTTACATTTCATACTGACTTAGAAATTGGGTTTAAGCAATTATTAGAGATGCTTCAAACTGAAGAAAAAAATTAAATTAAGAATGAAACTATAGCCATTTTTTTTACCTTCATACAATTTGGTAGAAAATTATACTAAAATTGATAAAGCGTTGTTTTCATTTTTCCTTTCATCCTTCATTTATTTATTTCTTTTAGTCCTTTGAATTATACATTTCTCCATCACAGAATTATCTGGCTATTTCATATTTAGACACCCATAATTAATAACCTTGGAATTTACTTATAAAAGCTGATGTTAGCACTTACTGTATGCCTGAAGTCACTTTTCATTTACACTGATTAAATAGACAATCATCTTTATATATTTGCCTTGGGGATTACTAATTTTGACTCTAGTGATTTAACAATCTGAGAGGTCCTATTTAAAATTGTAATTGAATTTCTTATGAATCGTAAATTTGTTTGCTGCAGGTTTAGAAATTCCTATTTATATTACCTCAACTCTATG
Organism: Dipodomys merriami; assembly: GCF_024711535.1. NCBI lineage: Eukaryota > Metazoa > Chordata > Mammalia > Rodentia > Heteromyidae > Dipodomys > Dipodomys merriami. Next base: position 93,466,664 of record NW_027203381.1, on the reverse strand, counting down.
TAAATAAAGCAAAACCTTTTTAGGAACTTATAGATTGATTTACTTAATATACTAAGGCCACGTTCCAATGAGTGAATACATCGTTTATCAATATCCTTTAATTACTAATTGCCAGAAGATCTAGAGGTTTTAGGGCCAAGTACAATGGAAAAAGTTTACTTTTTTTGAACTGATGAAAGATATCTATCTGTCTATCTGTCTATCTATCTATCTATCTAGGATAGGCATATTTTAAACACCATTCAATAACTTAAGTTGAAATTTTTCTATTGCCTGGAAAAAACAGTATGGGACAGGAGAAGATGATGTGAAGAAAGAAAGAAAGGAAGAAAATCTTATTTCTTTTTTTTCAAGCTTTTTTATGTTTTTTATTGTAAAAATAGTGTACAGAGGGGATACATTTACATGAGTAAAGTAATGAGTACATTTCTTATCAAGCATTGTTACCTCCTCCTTTAATTTTCCCCTACCAGCCCTTCTGTCCCCACCTCCCCAACTTCTCCTTCCCCACCCCCTAGTTGTAAAGTTCATTTTCTACATAGTATCTTGCACATATCATTGTTACAATGGGTCAACCTTTATCCTTTATTCAGCATTTTGTTATTTCTCTTCCCCTCCCCAAATTAGAAAAATGTACATACAAGATGCAGGGCACCAACATCAAATACAGTGACAACAGGGCTTATACCATGGGGGAAGAACATACAAGAGAAACAAAAAAATTGCCTAGTACATTTTAGATACATTAAAAACAATAGCAAGAAAGAACAAACAAGTTGTGTCATCTATTGAGGGGTATCTGGGTTGCTTCTATATCTTAGCTATGGTGAATAATGCTGTGATAAACATAGTTGTGCTGGTAGCTTTAGTGTAGCCTTGTTTGTGATCATTTGGGTAAATGCCCTAAAGTGGGATTATTGGGTCATAGAGGAGCTCTATGTGGAGTCTTTTGACGAACCTCCATACTGCTTTCCAAAGTGGTTGAACAAGTTTACACTCCCATCAACAATGCACTGGGGCTTCCATTTGGCCACATTCCTTCCAGCATCTGTTGTTATTAGATGTCTTGATTATAGCAATTTGAACTGGGGTAAAGTGTTGAAAATCTTATTTCATATGTATAGTTGAAATATATGACACTCTCACAGCATTTTATTAAGCCAAGCCTTCACACTACTGCATCTATAGGTTATACATATATATATACATACCTATTAAAGTGTACATATATAGAATAATTTAATCTAGGTAATTATCATCAAAGAACTAGTTCATAGTGGTGACAAACAAAATATGAATCTGTAGTCCATCACACACACGTTTTAAAAATTAATTGATGAGTTATCTTGTGGGAGGGAGATGTGATAAACACTACCTAAACAATTGATCAAAGTTATCATAGTTACCATCATTAATGAGAGACAGTCATATATTGTCAATATACAACTTGAGATGTGATGTCTCAGAAGTGTCTAATTGCTTATCTCACATTTTTGTTGAAATGAACAATTGACATTAAACTCGGATCCTCATATCTACTTAAAAACACAACAAAAGCAACAGCAACAACAAAGCCCAATAAACTTCTCTGGACCAAGTTATGTCTTCATCTCATATAAATTTAAATATCTTATGTACAAGAAAAAATGTATAGATGCACATATAAAGGTATGCATCTGAGGTTATATACTGTATCATATATGTATATGCTTTTTGTAATAAACAACCCCAATGTAGTCATTCAACAAAATTCTCTAACACAATACATCTTGCATAATATAGTACTCACACTGAACCTTACTTGCTCTTCCTAAATTTCAACCACTTTGTATCCGTACACCTCCATTTCTACATTGCTACTGCTACCTTATAGGTACCAATTTATTCTTTTCCTGCATAATTTTACTTTTTACTTTTGTTAGAGATCATACAATATTTTTCTTTAGGGTTCAGTTTAGTTTACATAGGGCAATGTCTTTTAGGTCAAAACTATATATTATGTCAAATGACAAGATCTTCTCTTATTGGCAGTTGTATAATATATACATATATATATATATATATATGAGTCTTCCCTTTTTCTACATGCTAATCAACAATTTTTAAATTCCATCTTTTAAAGGAACTTTATTAGCAAATAGGAGGTAATATCCGATAGCTGTGCTTTAATTTCCTTAATGAATAATGTTTACTCTCTTTTCATAAATTTATTGGCCATGTCTAACTATCAGAATCTTTGTTATTCTTTTAGTTATATTATTTTTTATTTGGTATTATACTGTAAGAAGTCTTTTTAAATTTTGGAAATTGATGCCTTGACAGAGCTACAATTTGCAAGTATTTTCCAGTCCATAGTTTATTTTTTCCTTTGGTCAATTTTTCTTTTAGTTTTGGTGTACAATAGCTTGATAGTATACATTAGATAACTAAAGCTCCAAAAAAGAAGCACACAAAGAAACAAATAAATTGGTAATATTCTTCAGCTTGCTGCTATGGGCAGTATTGACAGATCACAATATTGCCTCTTTTTCTGCCTTTCTTACTTTGTACACAGTCAGAGTCCTCCCTCTGTGCAGACACTGGGACCATTCATGAAAGCCTGCTGTCTACCATTGTTCTCAGTTAGAATTCTTCAGGCATCCATACTTCTGATTCTCTGAGGCTGTCCTGTGATTGCCCAATGCACTGCAGCTGCTAAAGTGTCCCACTGTCATCCACTTTCTGCACGCTCCCTTCTGTGACATTGTATCTCAACAAAAGACACTGGCAGGCTGGCTGAGCTTGCTCTGCATCTTGTCACACCATTTGTCTTTCCGTGAGGTTTACTAGGGGATGATGAAATGACTCAGGGAACCAGTTACAGTGTTTGCCATCAGACTCTCAGTCCTCAGGAGGCTGTTAAGAGCATTCTTCTTTGTAATTTCAAAGTCTTCTAAAGGTGTTTTTACTTTTGATCTTCTTAGGAGTATTTTGTTTTTTTATTTTAATATTTTTGCATTCTTTCTTCTTGGTGTGTTTAGAAATGTCTCAGTCGACACTATCTTTATAACTGCAGATTTTTTTTTCCAGCAGAATATCCATCTCCTTCCTTACCTTTTGCCTGCTCAGCACCTTTGAATACTTCACCATTCGGTTAAAAGCTATCTGCAAAGAGAGGTGACACTTGACCTCTGAATTGAAAATGTACTCTTCCTTGTTCTTCTCACTGAGCACAAGGTGTAGAACTTACTATTTATGTGATTTTTTTTATCTGTATGTATTGTCTCTTTTTGAACTTTCCTCTATGCTCTGTGAAAGACATGGAGAAAATTTGCTGGTATCTTTATATTATAAATGCTTGAAAAAGGGGGGGACATTACTAAGAATCTGACAAAATGAATTTCCAAGTGCAGTCACAGTAAATTCATCCACCCTGAAAATAATTACTAACTGCCAAGCATTGTACTAACTTATTTTTAAAAAGTTATTTTTAGTCATTTTAAATTGTTATTCAAAATGTTATACTAACTTAAGTATTGAACACAGAAAATCCCATACATACTGATAATACATACAAGGATAGTATCATCAATAAATTATTGATATTTCATTCATTTAATTTTAACAAAGTAACATATAAGAAATAACATATAACCAGATAACACATACAATATGCAACATATTAGAGCTAAAATATTCATTTTTCCATTGGGAAGATCCCAACTAATATCACCAATCTCAGAAGAAACTGTCCTGTTTGTAACTACCTAAATAGGAAAATCAATTCTAAATTTCCATAGACCCTTATAATTAGTAGCTACACTGAAGACAACCAAAACTTCTGAGATTTGTCATGAGATGAGAATCTGTAAATGTTTACTAGAAGATGCTATTGGTAACCACTCTAACCCAGTCCATATAAAGCAGGGCTCTATTTCCAAATATAAAACATTTTGAAATTCTATTTAGATACGAAGCTGGGAATGAGTGACATTATTTAATCTAGTAGTATCTGCTCTCTAGGCCTCAAATTCAACATCTATCCCATTAGCAACCCAGGACACTCAAAGCATTCTAACATCAACTCTATATCCAAAATCTTCTCTTAAGTAACATCAGTTCAGAAAAAAATTAAAACCTCATCATCTAGAACAAGTGTGTCTAAAATTCTGCAAATGATCAATCCTGGAGAGAAAAAAAATTATCCGTGAAACTAACAAACTGATTCCTAAATAAAGTATTGGCCCTGTCTTAAAAAGACATTTCTATTCTCCTAGGAAGAAAAAAAGAAGGAAATGAAGGGGCCAGGTCATTTCTCCCATTCATGCCCAAAACCCAACCAGGAAAATTTCATAGGATTTCAAGGCTTATGAATCCTGTGTAGTTTTATGTTTGATCTAATGATGGATTGAATGATGGCATTGGCTATCTTAATACTTGAATCTGGTTAGATATGTCAGGTAAGATGTGAAGCAGAGAAATGAGAATATTAGCAAAATTTATTAAAGATATTAAACTCTATATAGAAAAGGACTTGCACGGGTAAAAGTGGATCATCTCGCAAAAATGGGTGGGAATGACTATCATTTCTTCCTCCAGCCCAGATTTACTGAAGAATAAGGAAGGTACTTGGAGTGTCAGTTTTATTTCTAAAACCAGCCTACAATGTATGATTGATATGACAGTGGAGAAAAGAATCGCAGCATGCTTCAGGAGTCATTCTGCCCATATGATTACCTATGATCACCCAAGAAACACTCAAAGGGAAGAAGCAGAAACTTTCAAGACAGTAACATGTTAATATCATGGTAATGAGCAAATGGCAACTCTCTGACAAGTAGACCAGCTTAACATGATTAGATAGGACCTTGTCTTTCATTTGAGATAGATGCAGTGGGACGTAAATGATGCATATTCATTCCAGAGAGAGCTTAATCTTGAGGAGGAACAGCAGTATCAGTCCTTCTTATTATCTGTTCACACAGAAAATGTCCCTAGGGATATCCTAGGAGATCTAGACACAGCCCTTGCTCTCCTTACCGGCAGCTTTTAAACATGCAGAGAAGTGAGGAGAAAAGGGAACAAGGTTATCAACATGGTCACACTGAGCCACAGATTTGAGAGTACTGTGTTCATATCCCCATCACGCATGTCTGAATTCTCCCAACCGTCATGAGGACATACATGTCCTCAGCCCTACTTTCTGTTCTTTACTCACCTTCTTCTGCATCCTCTCTACTCCTTATTCAATGACAACCTGCTTTTTCATAGTCTTCATTTTAACTATTGCTTCCACATTTTGATGTAGATGAGCCTCCTTTGTCACACGGACTCATGCAAATATTGATCTCCATTTTCGATTCCTGAAATGGATAATGTTAAATAATTTGTGAAATACATTTGTGATTGTGAGGATTTCTAGGCAGAATCCACACCATGAGCAAAATAATATATTTTGTAGATTGAATTTCATGAACTTCTTTGCCTGGGATGGCTTGGACCACAACTTACCTAGTTTCAGCCTCTTGAATAAGCAGACTTGCATGTGTTATCCACCTGCATCCAGCTGGATTTAGTTTTCGTTTGGCTTTAGAGGTTTTTGGTTGTGGCTGCTGTTTGCTAAACTGTAGCCCAGTTTAGCCGTGAAGTAAGTTTTCTTGTCTCATATTCTCTTATTAAAGGTGTGCACTGTCATACTCAACATGTTTTTGATTTAATTTAATTTTTGTCAGGGTCATTATTTTCTTCTGCAAATGCAGCTTGATAATTATAACTATAATAATTGAAGTATGCAGCAAAAATCTTGCTTCTTTGATTACAATTCTCTAAATTAGTATCAAAGTAGAAAACTCATAGACAGATATTTTTGGAAATACTTGTATTCAATAACCTCTTTCAAATATCAGTTTTTATGAAATGAATCCATGAATTAACAGATGTGATAGAAATTGTATGAAATGGGTATTTTTTTGTTGTTAATACTACTTTGTGGAAAAGAAACTCAGATTTAAAGTTGAAGTTATTTATTTTTAGTCAAACAGTTCTTAGTAGTGGACTTGAACTCCCTGTAGCTTCTCTAAGTGACTAAAATGTAGCCATCAGGGTCACTGGAGACTACTGTTTTATTGAAAGCAGCTTAGGCAGCTCCCATTTAGCTGAATTCATTTTCACGGCCATAGAATTTTAGAAGTTCTGTGTCACATTGTTGGTCCATCAGCATTAAATTGAGGGTTTAAATTTGACTATAACACAACTTATTAATCAATGAACTGCCAATACTCTTGCAGATTCTAACTAAAAGAATACTTTATTGTACAAGTATTCCTAAATTTTCTCTCTCCTACTCTCTCTCTTTTGTGTGCCAGTCCTGGGACTTAAATCAGAGTATGGGTATTGTCCCTGAACCTTTTTGCTCAAGGTTAGTGTTCTACCACTTGAGCCACAGCTCCACTTCCAGCTTTTGGGTGGTAATTTGGAGAAAATAATCTTACAGACTTTGTTTCTCAGGCTGGCTTCAAACAATGCACCTCAGAGCTCAGCTTCCTGAATATCTCGGATTTTAGGCATGAAGCCCAGGTGACTGGCCTACTCAAAATGATCTCTTAATTCACCCTATCTCTTCCTCTATCACTTTTCTTATATATATCTAATCATAGATAATTTTAATGGTTTCCTATTATGCCTTTGTATTTTTGTTCTCTTGTAATCTGTAATTCTTATCTTATTAGTGCTATGATTGCAAAGATGGTTATATTAATGATGGTTATAATGAGATGGTTATATTGGTAAATTAAAAAAAATTACAAAGGCACATAAGAGTAAACTAGAAAAAATCTGGTAATTGTTACTAGAAAAAAGGAGTAACTGTGTACACCTTGATCCTTGCATCTGGGGCAAAAATGAGAAAAGAAAGGGAAAGTGTTAAGAAAATCTCCTGGGAAAGCATTACCAGGTCTATCTTTTCACCCATATGTGGCAAATAAAGAGCATGAAGAAAATCTGAGGAAGGTGTTCATTTTGAGGCCTACAATGCCATACAAAGACTATATCTCAGATCATCTTCAGCCATCTTTGGGTGGCGACATGAGCATTAGGGTTCAATAGATGAAAATTATATTCCAGAAGCAAAAACTCATCATTGTTTAAGAGTCCCAGTTTATGGAACAGGCCTGGTTTGTATTGCTGATGTCACTTAAGTGGAAACCTTCCCATGAGATAATTTCTCCTGCTCCTATAACATGTTATAGGTAATTGTCCTCACTGAGAGGTTATCTCTCCTTCAAGGCTCTTCTGAGCCACAGAGGTAGTTTCGTTTCCTTGTCATAAAGATGTTATGGATAAATCTTGTATTTCCTGGAGCGTAGGGTGATTGTAATGTGAGGATTGCGAGACTACCTTAGGGAAAATACAAACAAAATGGAGGCTTGTCTCTTGCTTTCAGTTAATGTATGGGTCCAAGAAGGGAGTAGGTCATTTCAGGGAAACGAGTTTAAGTTCCTGTTGCACATACACTTCAAGGGGTTGGGGATTTAGCTCAGTGGAAGAGCACTTGCCTGGCAAGTGTCAGGTCCTGAGTTTGGTACTCAGCTCTACTGCTGGAGAGTTGGTTGTCTCTAGGAAAAGGACAGGATTAGCCTTTGGCTTTTTAGTACTTACTGAAAATCCATATCCCTATGTCTGTCCTATGTCCACAGATGAAATCATCTGTGAGTTGGAAAGTTTTAGTTGTGCAATGTTTTCTCCTAAAAACCTTTTGGTCTCTTTCTCCAATGCTCACTCTTTCTCTATGCTAACATTTAAGAACCCCTGAAGAATTTTCTGTTTTAGGGTTTATTTGCATATCTCCAATCTCTCACTTGATATATGATCATTTACCAAACATAAAATAATTTTCCAATACTTACTTTAATGTGTTTCAATACATTTTTATTAGAGAAAATAAAAATGTGAAGAGATTCACATATTTGACCCCAAGAAAAACAAAACTTTTAGAAAGACCTAGTCCTTTATAAACGTATTCTTATTAAAACATCAAAGTATTTCATCACTTACCATCATTTTTTCCTTCCTTCTGCTTAGGTTTCTTTTTATCTTCTCAGAATGTAAGTCAACTGCAATAAATGTTTTTAAATTATTTTACAGAAATATTCTCATTATTCCAAATCACACCAATATATTTAAACTGGTGGTAAAAAGCAGAGATAGAATGAAGATGGTATAAGATATCCAACAGAAACTGATGGGGATCAAAATAGAATCCATGGGTAAAAATAAGTTCATCTATGAAAGATTATATTGTAAAACATGTTTTAATGATAATAGAGAAAATCACAAGAAATATAAATGTGAGTATCATTGTAAGTTACTTTGTAAATACATTTAAACAGGATATCTGGGTCCTTGAATAGGAAGTCAATAAGTGTCTCAAAGCATAGAATTAATTATCTGTGCTTATTTTACACTGTGGCTAATTCAGATGTTAACTCTCTCAGCAGACAGACAGAAACATGATTTATTCAGTCTGGAATCCTATTCTAATTAAAAAAGAAAAGCTTTGGCACCGACTGGCTGACACTTAGAAGTCACAGCCCTTCATTCCTCTTAGAAACCAGGATTCTGGGTAACAAAGAATGAATGTTTCTAAATGTATGTCTAAAATCCTCCTTGTTGGAAGAGGGTACATTATAGGTAAAGACTGAGAAGAGAAAAGCTATTGTTGAGGCAATAAATGTTTTTAAATTATATTACAGAAGCATTATCATCTGTCCAAATAGCACCAAGTTGATGATTGGCTTATTTCTGCTTAGCTTTGACTTATTTTTTAACAACATAGAAATTGTTCTTATTTAAAAAAGGAAGACTATTTTTCTCAATCTCAGATAAAAATGAAAGCATGAGAAGAATCAAAGATTTATCATATTTATACTAGACTGTGAGTTTCTCAGATGACCCTGAGTTTGAAGTTTGCAGAAAGAACACCAGATAAACGGATATGATCATATTTTTTAAAGCACTGTAATTCCATTACATTATAAGTACACTTTGTTAGCAACTGCAACTGGTTTGAAGACCTCTTCAATTAGTCTTGTTCTATATTATCCTACAGTAAAGTTTTCCAAAAAAGTTCAGTGATGGCAAAGAAGATATGTGCAGTTCCTAATGACTAGGATGTGCTTATTAGTGCAGATTAAGCAACAGTATGAACTTAAGAGATTTGTGGAAGACTGGTGTAATAATATCCACTTTTCATAAAGATGTATTTAAAAGCCAAAGGAAACAACCTCCTTGCCTTGGGCCACACAAGTCAGTAGCACAGGGTGATGCTGGAAGAGGGATTAAAATTCACAACTTCTGACACCTCCTCTACTACTGAAAGTGCCTCCAGTAGATCAACTTTCTTCTTTCTGAAAGCACATGTTTCTTAATGCTGTTGCTGCTGAAAGATGTGTCTGTTCGTGTGGCTAATCTTTACTTTTTATACTGGGATCTCAAATAATTACAGAGATGATTCAAGTTTCTAACAATCTCTAGTTAGTTTCTTTTGGTAAAATGCCCTTATTTTTGTGATCTATCTCATTTTTCATATTTTTTTGAATTAGCTTTTAACCACTCAAAATTTCATTGCATGATATATACATTCAAATTCAATGTGTTTTCATTTTAGTAAACAACAAGGCTAATATAAATTATATTCACAGCACATTAAAAGAGAAAACCTAACTGCTGATTTTTGAGGGGAAAAATATTCTTGTGTATACCTTCAGCACTTTAGCTATGGCAGTAAATTAGCTTAGGTATTAGAATTTTACAATGTTCTTTGAGGAAGGTGAAATTTATGATTAGCTTTTATATACTCCATTATTTTCACAAAGTGCTATAAAATAATTTTACAAGTTATTTTTTTCAGCCTTCCTGTGTTGTGGTAAATGATATAATTTTTCTCCTTTACAAGTAAGTAAAAGAAACCATCAGGTCAAAGGAAGGTTGTTTTACTTAAACAGGTTTACAGAAAAACCCACGAGCATTAGAGTTGAAACATAATATGGCTTTGTGCCATGATTATTTCTACTATTCTATGCCTTTAAGCATCATAATTTAATTAAAACATTCAGTTTTTACGTTTAGTAGTTAGATGTAGCTATTTAGTACTTATCATATACCTGATCTGGTTTTAAGTGACTCACAGGGAATAAATTATTTAATCCTTATAACATGACTAAAAGGATGGTATACTTTACTCATATATAAAAAGAAACTGAAGCAGAGAAAATTCAAATACATGATCATACTTAAAAAAGAATACAGAGCAATGCATTGGAGCTTTGGTCTCAAAGTATGAATCCCACACCAGCAGTATTGGCATCATCCTGGAATATAATAAAGTTGCAAATGCTTGGCTTTCACCCTAGACAGACTGTTAGAAACTCTGTACATATGGCCAAGCCATATGTGTTTTAACAAGTTATTTTGACATGCTTTATTCTGGGAATTTGCCCATGGAAAAGAATGAGGAGGTCTCAGGGGGAGATGTAGAGACCAGATAGAGAACTCCATACCACTCTCTTCTGTATTTCAAGACTTTGTCACCATCAGAGAAAATCTTTCAAGAGGGGACAAAGTTAGCAAGCAGGAGCACTTTTATTACAGGGTTAATAGAAAAGTACATAAGATTCAGGGATTGTTTCTCAAATTGAGTCAGACCTATTGGATTATTTTGGACAGCTATTTTATGCTCCCATTTAACAATGATGAACAATAATTATGAGCGCTAAGATGAAGCAAAGGAGACACACTCATTTTTGTCCTTAAATGTTGTATATCAGTATACACATGATATACATGGATGTATCATGGAGTCAGATATATGTGAGCAGCCAATTTTGCAAGGGTAGTGAATTGGAAATACCATTAAAAGGAAACAAAAAGCAGGTAGAACCTATCTTAGTCAGCCATATTGGTTCCAGATGGTATGGGATAGCTTGCTTTCCTGGGATTGTGGATGCTGGAGGGTTCACATAATGTCCTGCCATAATGTAGCTCTGCTGTTGTTACCCTATTGTGTGATTGCTTCTTCTGGCTGCTATAGAGACTTTCTCAGAGCCACTGATACAGAACATCGCTTTTAGATATCGACTGCCTGGATTTGAGCCACTAGACTTTGACCTATCAAGTCAGTGACCTTTCAGCGTGCAAGTTGGATGTGACTCTCAAAGTCTTTAGAGTGGTACTGCTAGTGAAAGTACCTCATTAATGTATGTTTCTAAGAGAATTAAAAATGTATATCGACAACAAGTAAGGGTTATGAGTCTTGTTTTATTATCTATGGGACTAGAGTAAATTGTAAGTGGAGACACATTCACGGATTTAACGAATTTAACCATTATTCATGATATCTGACTATCCATAAATGGTCAAGAACTAAGGTCTGGTTATTATTGTTAGTAGTGATACTATTATTAATCATTATCACTGTCAGTCATTATTTGACTTACAGGAGATTAAGTTATTGGTTTACCTACGACCTTATCCTTAGAAATCCATTTTCACCTTGTTTGACAGGGCTTCTCTCCATTCTTGTGCCTGTCTGTTTGGGCCAGCTGTTGGTCCACCTGTTCTTGATGACTAACAGTGTTAACCATGTGGACAGCTTTTCTTGATCTACAGCCAGTAATAATGTGTTAAATTATGTAGTTCTGAGAATGAATACAGCTTACCATAACCATTTAAAAGGCAACTCCCCCTTATTGACTATCTTTCTTTTAGTTAAAGTCAATAAAATAACTAAGGACTAAATTTTGCCTGTGCTACATACATCATTGTAAAAATTTTAAGTAAAATCGGTGTTAATTTTAAATATTATTTCTAGAGTATTTTCCTTGCATCTTATTTTTCCTCCTCTTATTTAATATTTTTTCTCCACCCTAATCCTTATTTTCCTGGTATTGGGCAAGGGTTTTCCTACTTATTTACCTCTTGAGAACTTCTTTAATATTTATAAAGAAATGTTTCTCCACTACTTAAAAAACAAGGATAATTCCAGGCTCCTTTACCAGAGTATTGATTAATATAGAACAATATGCTTTACTTCATTTCAAGTTATAAGAATAATATGCACAGAAAAATTCCCTTTCTTCAATGTGTTTTTAGGTCTTGTACACAAAATATAGATTACACTCATCATGTATCACTACCTTATTGATTATTATCATATGCTCTGAGCACTGAAACAAACTTCTCTGTTCATTCTCCTTAGGACACATGTAAGTTCAATTATATTGAGGGCACTATATCTTTAAGTATAAAGTCACTGTGTTATCTTTTACATCTCCAAGAAGATACAGTTAAGACTAAAGAAAATAAAGGCCTAGTTATTAATAATATCTAGGCTAGTATTTTACAAAGATATAAAGAATTGTTTATTCACAATCATAATCATAGCACATGGATAATGGATAAACTTCCATTTAATTTTATGTGGAAGATTCCAGAAAATGACAAGGCTTTGGCATCATTTGTCTCTAGTATTCTTCAAAGTGATGTTTTATCTCTCGATTTCTACTCAAATGTTCCATTTAACTAATAACACATAGAAAAAAATATGTCCTGTTTATCTGCTTCCATTTTTCCCATACATCCTGATAGCTGATAGTTGACCATGCCATGTTGAAATAGAAGAACAAGAAGCAGGAAAACAGAAGAAAAAGTAGGGTAAGTAGAAAAGTGAGAATGTATTTTTTATGAATATAAGGGCAGCTGGAAAATACTGAAAGAACATATAACCCAATTCATTATTGGGCAAATGAACTAAATAGGGAGCTTTCAAAGGAAAGTATACAAGTGGCCAATAAACATATGAAAAAAAGTTTGTCATCCCTAGTTATAAAGGGAATGAAAATCAATATGACTGAGATATCATTTCACTAGTCAGAATGATCATCAGCAACAAAATGAAAAATAAATGCTGCCAAGAAAGAAATGAGAAAGAAATCTTCATGTGCCACTCTTGGGCACATGAAGATTATTGCAACCATTATGGATAGCAGTGTGGAAAACAGAACTGCTATATCATCTTCTTATACCAGTCTTGGCCCTATATTCCAAGGATATTGTAGCACTATTTACATTAGTCATGCTATGGAATCATCCTAGCTGCTCATCAACTGAAAGTTAAAAGTATTCACAACAGAAAAAAAATGAAACTCATAATTTTAAGGCAAGTGTATGCCAATGGGGATCATTATTTTATGTGAGATAACTTAATCTATAAAGGAAAAACCAGCACATCTTTTCTCTCATATGCATAATCTAAATCTAAAAATTATAGTATTTTTATATATTGATATGGATGTAAAAGATTGACTAAGTTTTTTTTGGTGTATAAAAAGTGTTATTTACAGTGAATTAATAGAAGTTGTTATGAATGAGGAATAATATCCTAATCTAAAAGTCGCAGATATCAATAAATTAGTAGAGAAGAGAAAAGCAAGTATGAAAGAGACAGCAGTGGTATCATAATAGAAATGACTCTTATGTGGAAATGAAAATCAATAACCTTGCTAAGGCCATCATATTGATATACTTAATTGGATACTTGCCTTGTAACGCTATTTATCAGTTTTCTGTGCTTTGCAGATGAGATGTAACAGTGATATTCAGTGATAACCACAGAGCTGGGTTCAACTAAGAAAATTTAAGAACTGAGGCTAATGATCATACACAGTCTCCACCAAGCCTCTCTGCCCAGTACAAATTTCAACTGAATAATATTATCTTCCCTTCTTTTTATCTTCTCTTGCTTCCTTCCTTTCCCTCTCTCCCTTCTTCCCTCCTTCCTTTCCATCCTTCTTTTCTTGGTACCAGTCTAAGGGTTTGAACATCAGCCCTGGAGCATTTTTGCTGCCTGAGCATTTTTTGCTCAAGATTAGAACCATTTGAACCATAGCTCTACTTCAAGCTTTATTGGTTTTTAACTGAGATAAAAATGACATAAACTTGCCTGGGCTGACTTTTGAGTCATGATCCTTAGATCTCAGCTTCCTGAGGAGTAGTTAAGATTGCAGGCATGAGCCACTGGCACCCAGAAAGGGTAATGTTTTCATCTTTCCTATTCATATGTATCAATCATATTTCATACTACCATTTAAAACACATGTATGTATCAGGCTCTTTGGAATTACATTATAATTTTAATTTACTTGACACTTGTTCCATGAGCATTAGTAACCTCTGAATTATACTAATGGTAAATTTGAAGCTTTAAATGGTTGTGAATTATTCAGGGTCATATAGTTCACAAGTAGTTTAATTAAAACTTAAGTTTAAGTCAGAATGACTCCAAAGTCCATAATACTCTAAATTATATCAGTATATATTCCTAATAATAAGTATAATTGAGATAGTTCTGGGGGCACAATGCCAATTCTACACAGCCCCTAGAGACTTATGTTCTTCAAAATCTTTACTGACAGTTCCTATTATCAAGAAATCAGGACAGAAGAAAGTAAAACACATGAGCAGCCAGACTGTGATTTTCCTGACACTTAGTATCTCATGATTGGACAAACTAGATTTCCCATTATAACACAATGCTATTTAAATTTACACAACGTGCAGCTGGAAAATATGAAATTCTCCTGCTACTAAAGTTTTAACATGTCAGCGCACCATACCCTCATTTCTGAAATGTGAGGACAGGATCCTATTTCTCTTAGATGCTAAGACATTCAAATGACATAATATTAGAGAAAAATCCCTTTCAAAAGTGGAGTTCTTAACTCATAAATGAGATCAGTTTCATTAAGTTCTTTGGCAACTTCAAATTTTCTCAGTTATATTAAAATATTTCAATATTCTCTGAAATTGATGATGAACAGGATAAAATATGTAATTTTTCTGTAGCTTTTCATATCTCTGTTTGACGTTCTCAGTCATGGAAAATCTTGATTTCTTTAATTCATTGAATAGATACTAAGAGTGATGAACTTTGGGGAGGACTCAGTATTAAACTGTAGAATATAGCAAACCTCTCTGTGAAGATTAATACAATGCAGTTCAATACAAGGCAAGACATACTAATTTAAGCCAGAGGATAAGTTTAGGTTTTAGAGAGTTGTAAAAGGTATCTGCACTTGAACCCACAGTGTAAACATTAATCAGTGAGAGAAAGAACTGCAAAGAAAAAGAACTAGAAAAAACGGAGAGACCACAGGGCAAAAGAGAAGGCTCAGGAGATCAAAAGATGGCAGTGCCTACAATTTAAAAATTGATGCCTTTGTGGCTATGCATCTTCTAGAAATGGTCTCAGAGTGTGAATAGGTAGTTTCTACTGCAGAACATATTCGGATTGATTTATCTGTACTACAAAAAGCCATCCGTAAAATATTTCAGCCTTTTCAGGATAAGCTAAAGTACGCAAAGGCTCCTAAAACCTCTCCTTAGTGCTCTTTTTCCACAGTAAAGCACTGTACTACACCTCATGAGAATACCTCTGCCTGTGTGCTTGCATTATTGATCAAATCTGTCACCAGCAAATTCCTTAAACTGGATGCATTTTGAGTAGATAGAAAGTAGTGTTTGGACAGACATCTGATTGTGAAGAGAATGATTTTTGCAAATTTCTCTAGAGTTCTCTTAATTAAAGTTCAGATAGCACGGTATTGAAAGATAACTTATAATCTTCTATTTTTAACATGGCTATTTAAAATGTGCATATAAATTAAAAATATAAGAGTCAAAAGCATCAGAGATTTATAATGGTCCCTTCTCTTCTTAGACATTATTTGGGGGAGAACTATGAAATAGTTTTGATTGAGAGAGAAAGTAAGTTTTACCAGGCTCTCTGTGTTCAAGAGAAAGATTTATGATTCCAATCTGAGTAGCCTTCTCAGGAAGCCTAGGTTCCCACAGAACACAGGAAATGATGTGCATTTCTATAGCACTAAAGGACACATTATGTATTAAAAAGGACATCTGAAAGTCAGTCAGTTTTGAAGCTGTGCAGCTGCAGCATTAACTTAAATAGATCATAGCAACTTTTATAGTTTCCAAAGTGATATTATGGATCAATTTAACAGTTTTCAACAAGTACATCCTTTTAAAGATGTCATCCTGTAAAGCTCATGATGAATTGCCTGGATATAAAATAGCATTGCCTATCCTATTACCCATCTTCCTAAGAAAACCTTAGAAGTATGTGGAATAGTCAGAACTTCAGAAGCTGTAGTATTTTTCACTTTGTTGCTATATTTCTAACTTTTACCTACCAGGAGTAATTTAGTAAAAAAAAAAAAAAAAAAAAGAAAAATCACATTTTCTCTATGACTGGCTCTTTTCTTTCTCCAACAGACTGATGTACCCTCTTAATGCAAGTAATTGTCCACTGAAAACACATTCTTCAATTAGAAGTGAAATCATATGTATAGCATAGAATATATAATATTTATTTATTTAAAGAAGTAATGATATCCATAATCTAACTATAATAATAATATATATAAAAAGATTCATTAACAACTTAAATGCATTTGTTACCAACACAATTGGTATTTCATTTATTGATCATACTATATTTTTGTGGTTGAAGAGTATATTTATCATAAAAATTTAATATTAAATCTAAATTGGCTTGAAAATTTGAGGCTCATACAAAGATAAATCACCACAGCAGTTCAGTTGAGAACTCAATAGGAATGAAAGAATTATGGGTAACCAGAAACATGATGCCTTTACATAAATTATGTATTCTCATTTATGCACTTCAAAAGATGTTACTATGGCTATAGCACACTGTACACTGCACTCATTGCATAGGTTTAAACTCTAAACCACCCATTTTTAATGGGAAAAATGATCCTAGTGTATTCTACTTGTTGTCAAAATATAATACCCATGTGTTCTGTGGGTTTCCCTTAAAAACTTCCTAGGATTTGATTTTTTAGGGAGTCCTCATTATTTTTTTATTTATGAAAATTCTCTGTGCATTAGCTAATATGATTTAAAACATTTTTCTTTGTTTTTCTTTTTAAAAACTCATTTACACACAGAACCTCTATTGGAACCTCCTTGGAAAGTAAATAGTTTCAGTGGGGTGTTTAACTCTTCATTCTCAGCCCCACAGTCAGGAATATGGCTGCAGCTGCCTTTCCTGAATGGTTCACGAGGTTTGCCTCTAATGCATTTTATTTTTTTGAAAAAGATCTTTGCTTTTACAAGTTTTATGATGGGTTTATACTTTTTACAAGATGCCTTTCCAAAAACATGCATAATTCCCCAGCAGTCCTTTAAAATAAAGTCAAAATACTTTTCTTTTGGTGGAGTCTTACCCCAAAGGCTAGTATGTTTTATATATTTCCTGCCTTACTTTTCATTTTAAAAGATTTATTCTTAATCCCAGGCATATTGGAACATTATTCAGACAGAGTATCAGGTTTGCTAGGCCGCAGTGGCACATTGGCAGCCTACATTTTGCCACAAGAGTTAGAGAGAAGGAGGTCTCAGCCCTGCAGGTAGTGGAATCTGGAGAAGCTTGACTCTTCCAGGTGGGAAATCAACCTGTCAGGAAGAGTCATTGGAAACATGATTAGTTTACTAACTTCATTAAATGAAAAAAATGCTGGCAACACAGGGTTCCCTTTGCTCTCAGTGTCTGCCAGTGCTAAACAATCCCGTGCTTCATGGGCTGAATGGAATGCCATGTGGAGGCCCAGCAGGAGGACATTCCAAAGGGCTGGGGCCTTCCTCTACCTTGTCATCTGTGGGCTTCTTGTAATGACCTATTTCTGTGACTTCTACTCGCCCTTGCTCAATAAACCCAACTCTGAAATAAAATCAAGTCGAGATTATTTTGTTATTTTCAGAACTCGATCGATTTGACCTAAGCTTTGAAAGGATCAGCTATTTGCTTTTGGAGTAGAGCATGTCTAATGACTAGCCTCATTGCCCCCAGCAGTTGGCCTTAATTTCCCAGAAGAAATGTTTTAAAATGAGTGCAAATTAACTTTTTAAGAAAGGATAGATTTATTCTTAGTGCCTCACACAGAGGGGAAGGTGTTGCAGATCTAAGTGTGTTTGCAATCATGATCCCATTCTTATAATTGGATGATTACTAAGGATGCTGTCAATTTGTTTGGTGGTATTTAGAACTGTAGAAAATCTGAACCAAATTTGTATTTTTTCTGTGTTATTTTGGATTTAAAATGCGGGACTGGAGACCACTGAAATTCTATGAGTAGTCTTATTTTGTTTTATGTTAAAATTGTTTAGTTGCTAGTAAATAGCTATATCAAATGAACTAAATTGTTTTGGAATTATGTCACTGTCTTTTATTTTTTTTAATATTTACATGCACCAAATCTTGTTCAGGTAGGAAGAAACTTGTTCTCTTGCCTTCAAGGATAACTTTTAAAGAAAGATTTCTCCCCACACACACCATTTTTTTAAGTTTTTATTTGAAAATGCTAAAAATAGGAGTTACATTTCCATAAATCAAAGAAAAAGTAATTTTTCTTTTAATATTCACATACCTAAATTACCTATTGAGCTATTGACTTGGAAATATGTTTAAGAAATCTTAAAAGTAAATATTTAACTTTCAAATACATTATCCACTATATTTCAATTTAATCATTTTCTTAGAGTTTATTCAGTGAAACAAACTATCCTGTGAATTGATTTTTAATGTGAAATTTGTCTAATAGATATTTTTCGAAAAGAAGAGTCCTTCAATGAGGCAATCTGGTTGAAGTCTGTACTCTGCTGTACTTATTTGGTGAAATTTTAAACTAAGAATGGGCAGCTATTTATTACATTTGTCCACATGCAACATATTTGGGTGAAGGGGAGATAGTAGTGAACAGATATTTGTTTTCTAGTATAAAATTCACTCACCTTCTTTAGCAATCATAAAGAACTTTCTTTATACATATATAAAGCATATATCATTACCATACATCTAACTTTTCAAGTAAGAGGTATTTTTTGTTTGCTTTGTTTTGTTTTTTTTTCCCCAGCTTATTTCATCTGCCATATCCCTTTTATCTTACTATAGGACAGAAGCATAACTCTCTACTACCCGTTCTCATGGTATCATAGCTCACTGCCTTTAATGACAGGTTATGACCTGCTATGTTTCTCTACTGTTTTTCTTTGAATGTTGGAATTTAACTGTAATAACTAAATTAATCTTAAGCAAAAAAATGAGTTATTTAACCACACATCACAGGCAGCTGAGTATCTTTTCTCTATGGAAAAAATAGTACAATACACTAAGATGGAAATGTGTTTTGATTTTCTAAATATGACATTATAAATTACTGTTAGCAATGCTAAGTTTTGTGATTACATGAATTGATATATGAGTAATATGAGCCACTGAAAAGTTTTGCTTTAATTTCATGTAAGTAAAGATGTACTCATCTTTATATAAATATCAGTTTGACAATGGGCAGTTTTGATATCTTATTTGGTACAGAATTAGCCAGGTAAAAGAATGATTGTAAATCCAATCATATGAATTACTGCTCTTGGAGTGTAGTATAAGGAATTTGTTTTTAGATGAAGAAATAGGGAATGAACACATTTTAACTTGTTATTATGGATAATCACAGAAATTGATAAACATAAATTAAAAACAGGAAAGTGAAAAAAAACTTTTAATCTGGTGAATGTCATCAGGTATACTGATATTAGCTCTTGCATGTCTAGTCATCCTGGAATTATAAGTAGACAGCTTCCTGAAGCACATGGAAACCATACTTTCATAGTTACTACCAGGTGTCCACTGGGGTAGGGGAAGGAAGGTAGTAGACAAATAACACCAGAATATTAGATAAAAGCAGAATAGTATATGTTTTTACTGATCTTCACTATAATAATAACACTAGCAATGGAGAACTGAATTATAATAATATAATATATAATAAATATAATAATAATTATAATTATTTTTACTTTGCAGAAAACATCAATACTAATATTCAGGTAGAAGAATAAGTAATCCATCCTAAAATGTCAGATCCTGTTCTCATTTACTGTGCATTCCTTAACATAATAAAGAAAAAAAGTGCATGCTTTATTCTCTGAAATATAATTTGAAATCAGTTTAAATCAATTTTGGAATAGAAGTAGAAATTAGGGTCTATCATAAAGATGAGGTTTCTGGAAAAATACACAATTTCTTTTCTGTACCAATGACTTTAAAATTGGTGAAGATTATCACCAGAACCTATTGGAAGCTGCCTTGATGCTAACATGGTTTGAAAGGGAATTCATAGTCTGACTCTGAACAAAAATCTTACTACATAGACAGTGAAATGCAGGATAAAAAGAACTAACATTATACAAGCTACATTAGCTACCTTTACAAAGTCAAAAATTCTTTATCTCCTGAGTAAATTGAATAAGGAAAATAACTGTTACACGAATGAAATGTTTCGTCATATCCTCTTCATTTTTTTTCAGTTGTAGAGCTTTCATTGAGAAACAGTAGGAAATTCTACAAACTTTTCCATGTCAGATTTATAATTAAGGTATATTGATTATGTTTCTCATAATTTACTAGCATACATACAGGGCACCTCTTGTATACACAAATATTCAAATGTATGTGGATGTGCTATTAAATATCAGAATCATTGATAAAATTAATTTTTCATGTACATAATAATCATCAAACTCTTCATCAAAGGAATACCAAATAAATAGATTTTTAGAAAAAAATCCATATGTAACATTATGTATTCTCTACATTTAATGACTGACAATGGTTGTGGTTCCTTCAGATTGTCTAATACTCTCTCTCCTATACAATATGTATACGAATATATGTATATATAAATATATGTATATATGTATATATAGACCATGAACAAATATCCTTTTGAAGATCTTTCTTGGTTTAAGTTAATTTCTTTATTCATAGTAACTGTACCCTAGAGTGGATGAATAATAAAACAAAATAAATATTTTTTGAGAAGCAAAGTAAAGCTAAATGAAAACTGAAAAGTGCTAGGAATTTGGGGTAAAATTTAAAAGACATTATTAAGGGAAGTCTGATCAAGAAGATGACATATGGACAAAAGCCTTGAAGAATGGAGGACTAAAGCATAGTGACGAAGAAAATGAGATCCATTTGCAGAGCTGTATGTATACTGAGCCCAAAGCACTGCTGCTGTGCTTCAGAATATTATAGAGGCCAATTTGCCTGGTGCAATATGGAATAGGGAAAGTGGGATAAGCAGTGTAAATTAAGGCCACTGAAAGAGAGTAGGAAGGATTTTTCTAATCTAGATTGAGATTTCTGTTTTATTCTTAGTGAAACCAGAGCTATAGAGAGAGGAACATGTGAATAGAGGAGACAAATCATCTGATGTATGTTTAGTCTGGCTGCTCTATTGGAATCAAGCTCTATGTGAGAAAAGACAAAGTTGACAGACCAGTTAGAAAGGTTTTCCTGTAATCTATCAAGAGATGATGGAGCTGTGGTCCATCATAGTGGCAGCAGTGAAAAAAGAATTTTTTGAGGAATTGACTTTTCCTGCTGGATATAAGATGACAGAGAGGAATCAAGATAATGACATAAAATGTTTTTTATTGTAAAATGGGAGTTTGACAAAGAAACAGGTTTATGAAAAGAAAAAGAAACATAGAAATGTGTAAATTCTGTAGTGGGTAAGGTATTGAAAAAAAGGTGTATAAATAAAGCCCATGGCCAGTTGTCAGTGGCGCGTGCCTTTCATCCTAGCTACTCAAGAAGCTGAGATCTGAGAATCATAGTTCAAAGCCACCCTGGGCAGAAAAGTCCCCATGAGACTTTTATCTCCAATTTATCACTCAAAAGCCACAAGTGTAGCCATAGCTCAAGTGGTAGAGTGCCAGCCTTGAGCACAAAGAGGCTTAGGGTCAGCACCCAGGCCCTCAGTTCATGCTCCACAACCAAAAAATTAAAAATAAATAAAAATAAAGGCCAGGCAACATGTCTCGATGAGCATGGATTTACTTCAACAGCAAATGTTTTATGTGCATGAGCAAGTGACAGTCCTCTCTTCCACCCATCTCACTCCTAACTGTTACTTATGTTCTCCTTTTATTTGCTTGATCTTCTGGAACCATATCTTATATATGTTCAGCATTACTTGATAGCATCTTTATTCCTTTCACTAAAAAATTAGCCTTATAAGAACAGAGACACGATCTTCCTTATTCTCAGAACCTGATTCCTGATTAATGTGAAAAAAAACAAAAAACAAAACAAAACAAAACACTTGTTAAGTTGACTATTTAATTTGCCAATCCACCTTGATTCTAACAGCAAAGACATAGCTGCAGAACAATTACGAACAGCAGAATAAAAGCTAATGCTTATTATCAGCCACGGTTCTTTATTACATATAATGGATTTATATTACATGTAATAGCATGTATTAGACTGACTGCGTAGGGCAAGCATTGTTATCTTCATTTTGCAGACAGGAACACTTAAGACTTAGAAATTCTAAATCTAGGTGGAGAATCATGAGAAGAGTGTGATGATGATCTATCTCACCAATACTGATGTGTTTTGGAATAAATGCTAGTGTCCTTCATTGCTTTTACTGATTCATCCCTGTAGAAAGAAATGCTAAGGGTAAGTATGATGCCTGTTTTGGAGGAGCTCATGAACAGGCTCAGTCGAGGAGAGAATGGGGTAGTAGTCAGCTAAGAACAGTACCACCACCATCTGGAGTAAATAGATGAAGTTAGTATTCTATACTTAATATAATAACTAGCTATACTATTATGGGAATAAATATTGTTAGGGCAAGCCAGTTTGTTTATTCACTCTCTCTAAAAATAACCAAGGCTAAAAGGAGGAAAAACAAAGAAAAGTAGCCTGATGTAGCATTAAATTTTTTTCAGAAGTAGAATTTTTAAAACAAATATTGAAGTCAACACATTTATTTACTTTTACATTTATTTATTTTCTGGTGGAGGAAACCAGAAAGATTATTTTAAGTAAATCAGAAATGACCCAAATTGCTCTTGACTCCTACCTCACCCATTGCGTTTTCTTATTCAAGAAAGGTCACTGCACGGAGCAGTGACCTTGAGTTTTCCATAAGAGCAGAAGACACCATTGTCCAGTTTCCATTTATTTTCCTGACAGCTATATGTCTGAATATGGTAATATACCTTAGATTACTATTGTAGATACACAGTTATGTCTTACTTGATAGAAAAATGTATCAGAAATGAAAATGTAATAAAAAGCTTTAGAGGTGCCTGCTTTCTAACGAAAGATAATTTTCAATAGTTACAAAAGACTAAAAGCAAGGAGTTTAATGTTGATCTACAATAGTTAATAGGATGCAAAATGATTTCTCCTATACATAGTCAGTGTTTTGTATTCAGGCTAAGTACACTTTTTTTTCTTAATATAGTGCTTTCTATGAGAAAACCATCTTCCTAAATGGATGTGTCATGCCATTACTTGATAGAACATGAGTGATTACAACCTAACACTGGTAGTATGCCTTCCTGACACAAACAGAGGATTATGATTCAGTATAATGCTGACATTTATAGCAATTTTTACAGACTTTATCTCAAATCCTTGAGTGGATGTAGTGTGTACTGTATATCTACTTCCAACTGTGTGTGGACAAGCACAGAAACACCTAAGCAATGAAAAGTGTGTCAGACTTCAGTATTACATTACTGTAGGGCTTTTAGAGCCAATGAAGATGGAGATTTGAGCCAATATTTCTATGCCAGTGGCAAATGGCTGCTACTAGTAGTGATTGTTCCAAATTGCAGCCCCAGCTAAAGGGCTGTATAATTAGTTTCATAATAAATACTGTTTTTATAAGCCTTTCAACATGACTAGGCACATTAAACTCAGAAGCACCATAAGGTTCATGTAAATGATATATTTCTTTAGCATTACAAGAAAATGATGAGTTATGGTTTAGAATTGTGTCAAGATAATTAAAATTTGTCTTACAGTTTATTTAGTCTAGGATGGATGAAAATGCTTCTAAACTGTTCTAAATGTTCTTCGGTCTTAATAATTTCTGTTTCCAAAAACCTGAGGGCCTTACTTGTCCTTGGCAAGCACTCTACCAATGAACTACATTTCCACCTTTCCTAAAGAATTCTGGAGACATAGGCTGATAAGAAAGTCCCATTTACAAATGCATTTATTATGACTATAAAATTACTACAGTATAGCTAGTATTACCATAGCACTAATGATGTAGCCTGTAAGATTCCAATCTTTTTAAGATGGGATCACACTGTATTTTTTAGGCTGAATTCCATGTTCTAATGATCTTCATCTCTCAATTTCCTATGTGCTAGAGGACTATACGTATATGACACCATGTATACTTAAGTTTTCAAGTCTTTCCATGATATAATTCAGGTAATTATTAGAAGAAGTATACGTTAACAATAATCATGGAAACCATTTTAGAAGTTAACTGGAAAAGGTGAGTCAACATGTTCATGGGCATAGTTAGGAGGTACTGTGCCCGTTCCATTAAGATAATTGAAGTGTAGAGTCTAAATTTCTGTATCTGATTTTTCTTAATGTGAGGAATCTAGGCTGGGATGGAGAAGCTGAGCCCAGGTTCTTCCTGTTTCTCTTTAATCATGCTGTCAACCTAGAATACTAATTGAAAACCAGTTGATTTATGGCTGTCTAAACGTGGTGTTAAAGTTGGAATCCAGTGTTGACTAAACATTTGTAATTTCTGGATTTACTCTTAGGAGTGTTCAATGAAAATGTAAAAATGTAGTATATTATCAAGTAATATGCACTTTATATTGGGATCCTGGAGCAAGCAGGCTAGGCCCCATGCTTGGGACATTTATTTGTTAGCCTTCAACATATTTGTAAAATTTTTCTATTTTTAAAAAATTTACAGTGCTTCCTGTTTTAAAAATATACAATTTTCTGGATCATTCTCAAGAAAAGACTATTCAAAAGGTTAAATATTTGTATGCATGTGTTTGTATTATGAAGTGACAGAGAGTTGAGACTCACAGAGAAACAAGCAGAAGAAAAGAATAGACTAAAAATATGGATCTACCCTAGTCTTTCTGCAAATTCTTTTTTTGGGGGCGGGGAGGGGGTCTGGTCATGGGGCCTGAACTCTGGGCCTGGGCCCTGTCCCTCAGCTCTTTAGCTCAAGGCTAGAGCTCTACCACTTGAGCCACAGCGCCGCTTCTGGCTTTTTTGTTTTTTCTTATGTGGTGCTGAGGAATCGAACCCAAGGCCTCAGGCATGCAAGGCAAGCGCTCTACCACTGAGCCACTTTCCCAGCCCCTGCAAATTCTCTTGTTCCCACTCAGTTTTGAGTAATGGAAAAGGATCTTTTTACACTATTTTAGTGAATAGACTTTCTGGTGAGGAAAGCTATTGTGGGTATAAGTTAGGTTTCTAGGTTCAAGGCATCCTAGAGACTGGCCTGAGAAATTCTGACATAAAGGATTCAACCTTGATATGCCTAATGTCGAGGTTTATTTTGTAGAAATTGATAAGCAACAGTTGCAAAATTTTTAATTTATCAAAGAAAGCAATATATATAGATTTAATGACCAATTCTGTCACTAATTTTCAACAAAGTTGAATTTATGCCAATTCTGCTTCGCAATACTGATTTTTATTATTATCTTTAAGCAGTTGTACCAAGTAGTTGCCATTTAACAAAGCAGTTTATGAATATGAAACATCTTGACTAATCTCACCTCTTTACAATATTCCTACTATGAAATACTTCTTATTCCTTCCCTCTGATGAATTGATGAAAGAGAATAGCAAAAACTTAGTCTCACCAAATTTGTATATCCAGGAAAATGTTATTAAGCACACAGCATATGTATGTAGAAAGAGCAGACACCTCCTGTCTCCACACATATACTTAAAACAATAACACGGTTTTATAAAACTGAAGTATTAGTTAAAAGTCTTTCCTAGTAATGCCCTTTGTCTTTCCTGGTACAATTTAAAGAAAGTAGAACTACTTCAATTAGGAATAAACTTTATCTCTACTAGTATGTTGAAGATGTATCTGTAAATAAGAAAGTCACTCATTGGTTGTAGGTCCTGCAAAGCTTCAGTACTGCAGATGAATCTGTTTCTATGTTACTATGTGATGTATGGGTTAGATTAAAAGCTAGACAGGCAGTTAGCAGGCAGTTTCCCTTGCTTTTTAGATTTATGGAATGCATTTTGTAATTGAAATAAATTAAATGAAACCCACAACTCTGTAATCTAATATTAGAAATAATGTTATATATATATATGTATATACATATATATTTATATATATATATATATATATATATATATATATATATATATATAAAATAGCAGACTTAGTTGGGGAGAAAAGTGTGGATTCCAAGGATCAATGGAACTTAATGATGTTTGGATTGATTTCTTTTCTGCCAGTCTCAATGTCCCGATGTAAATGAATTTGCCACTCTTCTCTATAGCTTTTGCAGATAGCATAACTTGTAACTATAATCAATAGAATTTGTTATTATTAAAAAAGCAAAGGTAGCAGGAACCAGTGTCTCACGCCTGTAATCCTAGCTACTCAGGAGGCTGAGATCTGAGGATCTCGGTTCAAAGACAGCCAGGGCAGGAAGGACTGTGAGACTCATATCTCCAATAAACCACCAGAAAACTGGAAGTGGAGCTGTGGCTCAAGTGATAGAGAGCTAGCCTTGAGCTGAAGAGCTGAGGAACAGAGCCTAAGCTCAGAGTTCAAGCCCCATGACTGACAAAAAAAAAAAAAAAAAAAAAAAAAAAAAGAGCAATGACAAGGATCCAAAAATTAGCTGCAGTGTATAGCTATTTCAAATTAACTCATATGTAAAGCCTCCATATACATTTGATTGTCTTTTAAATATTATGGAGTTGTCAGAGCTTACTTTGGGTAGCTCCAACTTTTCAAATACTTTGATTATTAATGGAATACTTTCATTTTATAGGTAAAAATCTAAGAAATAGTTATTCAGTTGCATAACTCTACTGTGCATACCTTAATTCTTTGTTTTATAGGGAAAAATAAGTCTGTACTGTATCAGTTATGCATTATAAAATTTGCAAGACTTTTTATATAGATACATTCTCCAAATTGTGCATAGTAGAAAAGAGACGAGAGAGAACATTTTATCCATTTCATGGTTAAAATCTTAATAATAAGCACTTGAGAAAAGAGCAAAGTTATTAAAAGGATTTCTAAGTAGTAAAATTGATAGGCAAGAGTAGATAAAGATAACTTATGGATAATTGTGAGTATTAAAACTTAGGAGTTATTACTAAGTTGCTGTCTGAGGACCTTGCTGTGTGATGTTGCATGAGATTACATGTAAGGATCGTTTGCTCTACTTTATGACTCTGTCACTAGAAGGATCAGAGCTTTCTATCCAGTGGAACTAAAGTTTGGTCTGATGTATGGGACACAAATCAGCTAGACAGGCCAAGTGAAATATCTGCATTGAGCAACAGTTTAAAATTCTACAATTCACACTAAAATTCCCCCAAAAAGAATGATGAAAAAGAAATATTAGGAGAAATACTACAACCACAATTTAAACAGAATCAATGCACTGATAAGGGGGAAAAAGAGCAAAGTCAGATGGAAGACTGTAATTGTCATTATATGTAGTAATTTACAGTAATTGTCACTGTATGTAGTAATAAGAAAAAGGAAACTTCTACATGCCAGATTAAAATATTGACAAAAAGAGCAGAATAGCATATTGAAGCTTTCAACTGGAAATGAGATATATAGAGAAGAACACTGTATGGCAAAGTAAACTAAATGAACCAAACAAGAAATAATGTTGCCACAGTAAAAAAATAAAAAAGTGCCTATTAATGATGCAAAAGGTTTTTCATGGTCTACTCAGGTCCTCATTGTAGCATTGTTGAGCTTGTATGAATGACTACCATTCTGACTTAAGAATATTAACATAAGTTTTTTTTGCCTAATATTATGGACAATGTTAGATAGTATTTGAATCTCAGTATCCCTGACCTTAGGACCTAGTCTTTTGTTATCGTTCAGTATGATAACATGGTAATGTTATAGACAACATGTTGAGCAGATGTCTAACATCGTATATCCAATAGGAAATAAAAAATTGAATGGTGTCAATATCCATAAGGAAAAAGATTCATATCCCTAAATAAACCTTTTCTCTTGATTGTATGTGTTATGCTCAAAGATAGCAGTACCTGTGGGACTAAATGTTTCTGTTTCAGTTACAAGATTTTCTCTTGAGCATAAGAAGAGTATTTTCTTGTCATCTCATCTCCCTGTCCTTAATCTGAATTCCAAAAAAAAATATTTAAAATGTTAGTGTTACTTCTTATGATCTATAGTAGCTTCATGTCTTCACTAATTTAATTACTTCATTTGTTTATTATTTAGCTACTCAGCAAGTTCAGAATTGACAAGAAACTATGAAAAACCTCTACCTTTATGATATCTTTAATTTTTTTCCTCCAAATATATTACATTTTTTATTTCTAGAAGGAAGGTAGCATTTACTCCAGTTCATTTTTCTTTAATATAATGCTTATAGTTCATATAAATTACTCTTCTAGCCTATGTATCATTGCCAGCATTTGTAAAGTTGGCTAAATCTCCAGTGCTATACAGAGATACTAAAAGCACACATATCTACACATATAAGAAGCAAAGAGAAAAAGGGAGGACTCAATTCCTTGGCATGTATTATGTTTCCAAATACCATGCTAAGCAGTTTTATTTTAAAAGTCTCATTTAATATTTTGAACAACTATCTCCATTGTTTGCAGTCTGCCCCGTGTCACACAGCTAATGCCTTTTGGAGCTAAATTTCATCCTGAAATGTCTGACTTCACAGATTAAGTTTTTGACCACAATGTCATACTACTCTGCACTGAAATATATGGAATCCACAAGGTGTCTGCCATTTATTTTAATCAAGAAATCCTAAGAAACAGAGCTACCGTCAGGAAAGGGAAATATCTCAAATAAAATGTGCAGTCTATTTCTTCTTCCAGGAAGTCTTACCTGCTCTTATGTCTGTCAGCATGTCCTTCCACTCTCTCCTTCTAAACTGCTTCATTAGTGAGATACACTCAGGAAGTAATATGGCTAGTATTTCCTTGAGGGTCCTACAACATGTCTTCAGAACCAATGACCAACCTTTGAATAAATGAAACGCCAACAAAGTTGAAGTTTAAGAAAAAAATCTTAAGACAGGGTTTATTTTTTATAGAAGTTAAGAATTATTTAGGGTCAAACCTATTGACTAAAATGAGTTGTCAGAGTTATCAAACAAGATAGGCCAATTGGGATTTTGTTGTTGTTGTTGGTTGTGGGGTTTGAACTCTGGGCCTGGGCACTGTCCCTCATCTCTTTCAGCTCAAGGCAAGCACTCTACCGCTTGATTACAGCACCACTTCTGGTTTTCTAGTGGTTTATTGGAGATAAGAGTCTCATGGACTTTCCTGCCTGGGCTGGCTTTGAACCGTGATGCTCAGATCTCAGCCTCCTAAGTAGCTGGGATTACAGGCTTGAGCCACTGGCGCCTGGCCAATTGGGATTTTTTTTAAAGTGAGTTATGGACATAAAGGATTGAGGGAAATGTTTTTCCATTGTTCATAAAATGTGTCTTATGGCAATGTGCAAAAAAATTTCGAATTTATTTTAGCTTCAAGCTGTGTTGTAGGATAAATGGAAAACGGTTAAACTGCTGAAATAGTTTGGAATGATTTAGGAAGAGGGTTTCTTGATAGAAAACTTAAAAGTGTCCTTTTCTAATAATTATATAACTGTACATGAATAGGACTTGACTAAGCTCTGGGAACAGAAGCCACTATATTTTCAACAAAATGATTAATAAATATCCCTTTTGAAAATTAAGTTTCTTTTATTTTTTTAAAAATTGTATTATTATTATTTTAAAGGTGGACATACAGAGGGGTTATAGTAAGGTAATGAGTACATTTCTTCTGAAGCATGCCACCCTTCCCTTACTTTCTCGCAGAATTTCCCTCCTTTCCCCACTTAGAAATTGTTAGTGTCCAATGAGTACCACTGCTGTATTTGTTCACCCTTTGTCCTTCCATTTCTGTGCCTCCTCTAAAATTTTCATATTAGTTGGACTACTTCATGTAGACCTTAAATTACACAGAGAGTATTTTTATGTCTTTATATCTTCATAAGCTAGTGGATGTTTATTATGGTTTCAGCAACTGTATTCACAGAGTAATTTCAGTTGTCTGAACCCTAATGTAAGCATAAATTGTTACATGACTAGAAAGTGACCTAAATCGAGGTAACATAAAATACCAGATAGAGCTGAAATCAAATTCCTTTCTAAATTTATTCATGAATAAGAATGCATGTTTTAATTCTCTATTAAGTGCAACACAATAGAACTGAATACCACTGAATAATAGTCTAGGATACTGGATTCAAGTGTATTAATAAACTCTCAAAAAGAGTGTGTGAAGCATAGTTAAACAGAAAGAGCATAGGAAACAAAAAATATGGTATGTTGAAATGATGAATGCTGACCTTATATCACTAAGTATACTCAAGTAAGTGAAAAAACAAATACATAAATGGAACCACCTCATATCCTTAGAAAAGTTCTTCTTTTCCTATGGGAGGAAAATCTTGTTTTATTTTCTTAGTTGGATTTTTTTCATAAATGAGTAGTTAAATAATTATTTCAACAGGGATTCCATCTTAAGGAATGGAATAGTCTCATCTTTGTTCTATTTTTAAACCTGTAGAATTCAAAACATTGTGTCATCTGCAAAAAGTAGCAATCCACTTAGTCCATACTCTAAAGCTAGACTACTGTAACACAATTTTAAAGTGTCATTCTCTATGATGATGTGATTGTCCTACTTACAAGCTCTGTAAGCCTTACTGAAAATATTTTAATCTGATTCATACCAGTTTATTTTCTTTCCTTTATTTTATTTTATATAAAGTACTAACGAGGATGCTCACATATAAATTCCTCTGTAGGAGATGCAAAATCCGTTCCTTTTATATCCATTTGCATGGTCTGATTCTGCCCTATCTCACTAGAAGTTGAGAGGCTGAGGAGGTAGAATGATTAGAGGATTACAGTCAGAACAGAGTGGTGAAAGATATTGTATGTGATTGAAGAATACCATATGGCATTCATTTCATGTCTACATTATGGTTGCTTATTTTTCTAATAACCTTTTTGCCACATGTTTTCAGATAGCAGAAAAATATCCAAAATGTCTTCATACTTTTTTAAACTTAGAATTCATGGTGGCTTTTTTTTCTTCAAAACTATACCTTTTTGTGATAACTTTTTTGTACCTGGTACTCTAAGTGAAGCTAGAGTTTCAAAACAATATTTTATTGCATAATTCAATAGCAACTTTTATTACAGGATTATTTTATTACAACATTTTAACTAATTCTTTTATTTTTGCTTTTGTTTAAACCCTATCAACTGATTAAAATATTTTTATTAATGATATTTGCCCTTGGTATTCCATATCTCATTTTTGTTTGTATTTCTTGTAGTTGCTCTTTTCTATCTTTGCTTCCATGTTTTTTTCAAAATCACCCTTTAGACCAGTTTCTCTAAATATTATCTCTTAAGTTCAAAAGGGCAGTCTTAAAATTTAAACCTTGAAATCTATGAGAAGGTAAGAAATAAAAGGAAGCAAAAGAAGAAAGAGTGAAAAGGTAAGAGGAAGAGAGGGTTTTCTAAATTGGTCTTATGTTTTATTTACTTCTACACTTGAGCCTAAAATTATCAATTTCTTATACAAAAATAGGAAGGACAGTTTAATCCACATTTTGAAAACATATTTAAGAAAATACTTTATCTATGAACATTCTAACAATTACTGTGTCACATTACTTTTGACTAGTCTATTTTCAGTACAGACCAATAAATATAGACAATATTTTATGAGTTAATATTCTAGTATATTAGTATATTCAGCGTTTTAGAAATAAAGCAGTTTTTCCTCAAAGAAATGAACAAGTTCATTAAGAGAACTTTCTATACACACACACACACACACACACACACACACACACACACACATGAG
Source organism: Dipodomys merriami (assembly GCF_024711535.1). NCBI lineage: Eukaryota > Metazoa > Chordata > Mammalia > Rodentia > Heteromyidae > Dipodomys > Dipodomys merriami. The sequence goes on along the minus strand of NW_027203381.1, from coordinate 93,434,587 downwards.
TGTGCGCAGTTCAGATGGCTCTCTGTGGACCCATGTGTTTTCATCCAAAATGACTAACGGGAATTTGAACTTTCATTCCTTATGTATTTCCACCAAGAAGGTGAATGTTTTGAAACATAGCTACATTTCCTTTCTTTGCTGATTTTTAAACTATTGGAAATATTCAGAACATTTTCTTCTACACGGATAATCTGTTGAAACCTATCATTAAGGGAACTCTTCAACTTTATAGTCCCTCCTAACCCTGCTTTTTAATTCACTTGGATGTATGAAGTTGAAAGACATTAAATATTTGGGACCAACTTTGGTTTTGGTAAATTTTTCATCACTAGCACTTTGACTAGACTTAGTGTATAAAAAAGGAAGTACAATGACTGTACAGTTATCACTGATGGAATCAATAAGAACATTTTGATATTACTAAAACCTTATCAATACAGTCATCATCATTGTCATCAATGCCAGTATATTTTGGTTGATTACTATGATCGAGGCCTTGTATTTTGCTCTCTTCGTGCACGGATTAGTATCCACATCCCCAGTATGAGGGTGTTATCACCTCTATCCCATAATAGAGATGTTAAATGCAAGACATAGAGAGAAAATGGAATCTTTCTATATTTCTAAGGAATAAATATAAACCTTATTAATGACAATGCCAAATGCTAACTGAAGTACCTAACTTCTAGGCCCAGTATCCCTTTCTATTATTTTATCCTAGCCATGAAAGTTGGAAAAGAACATCAAAGTCATCTCACAACAGGGTAATTATCTCAGTTGAAATCGTCATGTAAAAGTAGAGGGTGTTCAATGAAACTGCACATATTTTGTGGTTACTATGGAATTCCTGTTACCAGTGGCTTTCAGAAAGTTGAATTTTCCCATTTCAACTCTCTTAACAAAGTATCCCAAAAAATGCTTACTGAACATATTAAAGTTTGGAATGACAAATTACAGTTGAATTTTGGGTTAGGCCTTTGGGAAACAAAAGTATGAGCTGTATGGATGGCAGTAAAACTAATGATCTAAAACTCAGGGCTGATATATTGTCAGAGACTCAGGCTTTTCCTAGCTGGTTCACCTAAGCTCAGTCTAGCCATGCATTCATACCAATTTGTGAATAATATTCAATAAAAGCCCTGTGGGCTTGAATCTATTTGATCAGAACCATGCTGTGGTTTAGCTGGCATGCAGGCAGAGAGTAGAAGATGGGGTCTACTAGTTGTCAAGTGGATATTTTCCAGCTGTGAAGTTAGGTCTTTTGAATTGGATATAATCCTCTGTAAATGAAGCACCTTTCACGATTGCTTAAAAAATAAGAATAAAGTAAGGATTTTCAGAACTGAATACTCACAGTACAACGTGGTCTTATTTTCTTATAAATTTCAAGAGTTGGACTTACATATTAAAAACAGGAACAGGAATTAGATAGTAAAATATATATTGGTACAAGCTAAATGTGGCTCATATGAAAATCTGAAATCTTCAGAGCTATAAAATATGAAAGATTCAGAGACATGACACCACAATTCCACACCTTAGGTGATAGATCTCAGTCAAAATAAAGGCACACAAATTTACTATATAAAGTTACCTTCAGGTGATGTAGATAAAATGTATGTTAAACATAAATATTTTATGTACAATCTTAGATTCTATACCAATGTTATCTCAATATATATATATATATATATATATATATGTAAATATTCTAACGTTTGTAAAAGATCTGAAGGGCAAGACACTTTGGGTCCCAAGTACATTGCATAAGATACTTTCTGTCTAAACTTGAGGAAGGATGTGAAGATTTGTTCTTCTTTCATTTGAGAAAGCTAAATAAATTTAAATTAGTATGGAATATTGGTAACCTCAATTTTCAGAATCTGTTTTCTACATTTATGTTGTACTTGGAATTTTTTTATTCATTACACTAAAATTAAAATTAAAATAATAGAAAAAGTCACAGATAATATGCCAAGATAGCTTAAAAATATTTACTTGTTTTGAAGAAATGAACCAGAAGTCTTACTAGACATCATCCTTAGACAGTTTTGAGGTAGCCTCATAATTTTCAAGTGAACAGAGTCTGAACTCAAAGAATTCAGTGAACATAGTATTGAAGACAGAGAACAGCTCATAGAGGAAATCATGCTTTGTATTTTGCAACTGGAAGAGTGTTCTTGACATTACCAAGGTGTTTTCCTTCAACAAATAGGAGTATGAACAGGTGAAAGAATGGAAAAAGAAGATAAGATCGTCTTTGCATAATTGCCTTTTGAGAGGAAGGCCATGAAACTATGGTAGCATTTTGCTATAGAGAAAGGGAACTCAAAGAAGTCCTTGTTGTGTTTCCTGCTTTGAAGAAAGCTGCACTATTCCATAAACCATGAGAGGGACAGTTAACAAGTGTGAGACACACCACAATTTTGAGCATCTTAAAATGGGAAGTGGCAAGAACCAAGAATGTAGTAGACAAGAATATGAAGGAACAAAAGAAGAGCTCTTAGTTTGAACTTCACTAAAATAAGGCGGTTTCTATGATCACTGCCTTGCAGGACAGTTTCCTGTTGAAGTCACCAGAGCCATAAGTATAGCTAGATTTATATCCTTTACCATTTTGCTTATTGTTAAAATTTATTGATAGCTTCAAAATGAGTTTCACTGTCAAGCCTGTGTTCTCTAAATCAATACTAAGTCAAACTTCTAAGTTTTCAAGAAAAAAGTGCTTTTTAGTAAACAATTAGATACAAGTTTGTACAAGACCTCAAAATCTATTTTTAAGAAAAAAACTTGAAAAAGGAGAAAATAAATTCTCCCAAATTATTCCCTCACACCACAGATCTTATCCCCTATGGGTTTTATCATTACAGCTTATATGTCTTGTGAAATAAAACTCAGAAGAATACTGAATGCATCATATATTAAACTAAATTGAATCTTGGAAGCAAAATTCACCCAGTAGTCTTCACATGCCTTTCCATTCTATTCTCTGGAATAGCATATGGCATAATTTCTAAAATATTTATACTCATCGTTCAGCAGAGTTTTTGATAAGCTGATTCCTGTACTGTCCTTTGAACAATTTAAGACAGAATTATGTACATGTAAAGTAGACATTAAAGGTAAAAAGCAAGTGAGTTTAAAACATAATAGATCATGCAGGTAATAATTTTAAAGGACAGAAAAAAAGATGTAACTGTTTTAAATAAAAAAGAAGAAAATGAAATCTTTGCAATATGTTTATCCGTATAAATGCCCTAAATAACATCAGACTTCTTTATATTGATAAAAATGGTTTTCAGAAAAAGAATGTTAGTAATCACACAGAGTTCTAAAGTGTATCTTCACAAGGACAAGTAAGTTAACTACAACTTCTTTGACTGTGAAGGTAAAACAAATGATTTTAGCTTCCCTCTTTCTTGATGGAGAGACTACTATTTGACTTTAGCTTTTTTCATAGCATTGGTCTTATACCTCCAGACACCTTGCTTCCCCAACTCTAAACTATTCTCAGACACATAAGTCCACAGATAATGGGTCTGTTGGGATCTGGTGGAAGGCTCTACCAGGAGGAAGTTAATCTGGTGGAAGCATGCACATGAAGAGGATATTGAAACCCTAACTCCTCATTGTTTCTTAGCTGCTCTCACATGAACAGTTTTGCTCCACCATGCTTTCCTCTCAGTGATGTTCTGCATAGTCTCAGGCCCAAATCAATGAGGCCAAATGGCAATGGACTGAAATCTCTGAAAGTATGAGCCCAAATAAATCATTAAGTTCATTTTCTCAGGTATTTTGTCATAGCAATGGGAATTTAACACAGTTAGACAAATGCGGGGCCATCGCATAACCCCACAGGGCCTGTGTACACTCAGCAAGTATGCTGTCATTAACTACACCTTAGCCTACAAATACGGTTCTTGTTTGGAATTGGTGGGGGAATACTAAGAATTTTTATGCATATTCTTACTTAAAAACTTATTTAACTGAGAGAGAGAGGGAAGGGGTGATACTGTCCCAAGAGAAATGTATTCAATGTACTCATTACCGGACCTATGAACGATAACTTCTCTGTATATCACCTTTATAATATGATAAAAAAATCAGCTAATTTAAAAAATGTCAGAATTATGGAATTTTTAATGAATCTAACAGATCAAAATGCTATTAATATCTAAGTAATGGATACTAACTAGAAGTGTACTCCACTAAAAAATAATTTCTAATAATTAGTTATATTTACGTCTTGTCAACTGCTTGAACATATGCCCTAGGTAACTGGAGCCTGATTTCTGATGACAAATATATGAATTGTGTAAATTGTTAAAAAATATTAAAATATGGTATTTTGGAGATGTCTTCCTGAGCTTGCATTTTTTTTTTGAGCGTGAAGATTTGTTACACAGTCTCAGGGGCCAAAATGACTGGATTCTTACACAGACTCTGCCATATCCTCATTCATTACTTCACTTCTCTGGTGTTGGGTTTTGTTATGAATATAAGAGGATCCATAGAAGTAGCATGACTAAACAATATTAGATAATATTAAATAAAATGCCAGAGTGACACCTGGTAAATTGTAAGCATTCTGTAATAAATGCTATTATTTAATGATTTATTATAAGGAAAAGTTACATATGCATGTAATGGGCTTCTCTATGTAAGAAAATGTATCATACATTGCATATGTAAGAAGTATGAAAGAAGAGAAATATGAAAGGAAAGCATTTATCATCAATATATTTACCTTTGTTTAAGTACTAACTTTGATAAAGTAGTGGTAACACTTCAGAAAAATGTGTATTTGTTCTTATTTGTGGCATATATGGTAGCACCCATGATTTTAAGTGAAAGCATGTGGGGTTTGGTGTTGAAATTGAGACAAAAGGTGATGTTGTGGTTTGTGCAATATAAACAGATTATTTAATTCTGCATTTCGTTTTCATGTGTATCAATTACTTGGACTGGAAAGAAACGAATTACAACATAATTGAGTCAAGACATTTTCAGAATTTTCAGATGTGCTCAAGTTTAACATTCGTTTCCAAAGGACCCAATGGATATATGAGATTCATGATCCAAGCCATCAAATGTCTCTTAAAATTAATGTTTATTATTCTGCTTTAGTGACTATGGTTTGTCTTTCTTCAGCAAATGCCAACTCTGGAATTGTTTATTAAGTGTCTACATCATTAATACCTCCAAGGGACTCCTTGACCTCAGCGTATGCTTCCCTGGCACATGCATTTGTATTTTTAGCACTTCATAGCTGGCAAGAAAACTGGAATCTTTTCTATTTCATGTCTGAGAGATATTCTGATGTGAAATGACCAAAGATATTGAAGACTAAGAATGATGCAAGTAGGCATAACTTTGTTGAAAAGAAAGGAAAGAGGGTCATAGAAATAGGAGAGTTTCAAAGAAAATTAAATACCAACCAAAGGCATCTGATTGGAGATATAAAACCTATGTAGTTCACCAAAATTTTGGCACTTCAATGTTCTGTAGTTCACACACATTAATCAAAGCATCTTTATGATTTCATTTCTTTTAGTCTTTTCAGTCACAGACATTTGTGACTGCTGGCAATAACAAATCCATATGCAAAATAAATACTATTACTAAAGAATTGATCAGCTTCAGGAGTATAATCATGTGTGTTTTTTTAACTTTATTTGCAAATCACACAGATTCTACAAAGAAATTGGAAGAAGTTATGGAAGATGTTTTTGAGAGATTAAAATAGCAAAGCTTATTTACAGTGATACAATACTCGTTTTGGTTTGTGTATGGGCTTTTGAATAAATTCTTAGAACGATTCTTTGGACAATTAGATGGTCTGAGAATAAAAATATTTTAAATACTCATTTTTAATCTTACCTTTCTCCTTTACATTCTATCAATTTAACCAATTTTGGGGTTGCTTTGGGTTCAGATGCATGTATGAACACTTTTTTAAAAAATAAGTTTTTATTGTGAAAATACTGTACAGACAAGTTGAGTTATAATTACATGAGCAAGGTAATGAGTACATTTCTTATCAAGCATTGTTGCCTCCTCCTTTGTTTTTCCCCTACCATCCCTGCCCTCCCACCTCCACAACTACACTTGACCCGCCCTCCCACTCCCCCCCCAAATTGTAAAGTTCGTTTTTATTCTTAGTATATCAATGATCTTTTTATTATGCTCTTCATTATTTCTAATAATATCATTTTCTCAGTTTATCTATCTCTTATTATTCTACTATGCTACAATTGATATAGTCTATCTTCCTCTTCTATTTTTAATATTTTTCAAAATAAGTTTTGTAATTAAAGTGAGTTCATTATACCTAAGTTAAAGTTGTATATTGGGTCTTAATCCAATCTGACATATTCATCTTATCAAGTGTTTAGTTCATTCAAATTTTATGTAAATGAAAATATTTATGCCATTAGGCTTGTCATTATCTTTGTTTTCTACTTCTACAATTGTGCTATTGCTCTCTTCAATTATGACTAGAAACTTTTCTGATTTTGTTACCACTGTAATTTTAGAAAGAGATAAGTTAGTATCATACTTTGGTTCCTCTATTGTGCTTAGAACCTTATTTCTTTGCATATTTTCAGTAACTTCAATATATACTTCTAATTTCCTTCAGCCTATTTTGTCAGTATAGAATTACTCCATTGAAGATGGCACTGAATTATATCAAATCAATATAGGAAATTTTCATAAATATATCTCTTCCCAGGCTCATGCTTTTGTTGTAACTTGTGAAAAGGCAAATACACAATCTCATATATCTTATATAGTCATAATACCATTAAATGATTTGAGAAAGAAAATCTCTATTGGTAAATGTAACGGGAAAATTATTCTAAAATTATTATTTTTTTGGGGGGGGGGTCGGTCATGGGGCCTGAACTCTGGGCCTGGGCCCTTGTCCCTCAGATCTTCAGCTCAAGGCTAGCACTCTACCACTTGAGCCACAGCACCACTTCCGGCTTTTTTCTTTTTTCTTATGTGGTACTGAGGAATCGAACCCAGGGCCTCATGCATGCAAGGCAAGCACTCTACCACTGAGCCACCTTCCCAGCCCCTCCAAAAATTATTTTTTTGGGGGGTCCAGTCGTGGGGCTTCAACTCTGGGCCTGGGTGCTTTCCTTCAGCTCTTCAGCTCAAGGCTAGCACTCTACCACTTGAGCCACAGTCCCACTTCTAGACTTTTTTCTTTTTGCTTATGTGGTGCTGAGGAATTGAACCCAGGGACCCATGCATGCAAGGCAAGCACTCTACCACTAAGCCACCTTCCCAGCCCCCAAAATTATTATTTTAACTCAGTTATTCTTACCATTCTAGCATTTAAAAGTCCACCTATTTTTGTTATTTAAAATCGCTAACAAGGGGAAAAACAAGTCGTTTAAGGATTCAGATGGACCTATTGCAACAATGAGAAGTACAAATTGTCATGTCAAAAAGGAGCTTTACAATGTCGGTGGGGGGGAGGGGGGGTAAGGATTGGGTGGGGGGGAGAGGGGAGGCTGGGAAGGGAGGTGAAGGGTAAACAAAGAAGGAGGCTGCAATGCTTGGTAAGAAATGTATGCATTATCCTGCCCATGTAATTGTAACCCCTCTGTACAGTATGTTCACAAATAAAATAAAATAATAAAAAAATAAATAAAATCGCTAACAATAAAATCAAATATTCTCTTAATCATGGGTTTTTATATTTTTGTGACAGAAATTATACTTGTCAGAATTCCAAATGTGACTTTGGTTTTAACAGTTAATATTGAGCTAAGTTTATTAATTTGATACTATTTATGCATACTCAGATACATATATATACATATATATTGTTCCTCATTATACTACACATTTTAGCATTCCCTTTGTTCATTCATTTACATTTGAGGGTTCTACTCTCCCAGAAGTTTTGATATGAAATAAATATGTTCTGATCTGTTCATTTCTTACCTCAAATCTTAGGGCAAAAAATTCAAATTGTCAGCTGTCTTCATCACCATAAAATTATCAGCACATTGTCAAATTCATTTTTATGCCTACTTTCCTAATGTTCAAGTACTTCTAAATTCAGCATTTTATTGTGTTTTGTTTTATAATGGCTCTAGAAGCCTTTGACTAATTGGTTCTGTAACTATGATAATCATCTGAGAGTGAATAAAATATTTTATCCAACAAAAGATCCTTAATATAGAGGGGAAGCAGTGTTGACAGAATGCACAACAATTTATGATGTGTTAATCAAAGATCTAAAGCACACTATTGGCAGAGTGAAAGCTCCTGGATATAAATATGAAAGAACAGAAATGAAGACCCATGATTCAATGGCTGCCTCATTTCCAGAGTCTGATGACGGTCCTGCTGTTCTCAGCATGCTACTTTAATAGTGACCTCATTTGTAACATAAGACACATTCAAGTATCTGGCACCTCCATGGCAGCTTACAAAATATAAACATAGTTCTTTTAAATGGACCATAAAGCTTGACTAAAATCTTATAAATTAGTAACAGAAATACCTGCTCCATCATTACATCACTTGAGCACACCCAGAAAATTACTCCCTGATGGCAGTTTTTTTGGGGGAAAAAAGCTGCTCTGTGTGTGTGTGTGTGTGTGTGTGTGTGTGTGTGTGTGTGTGTGTGTGTGTGTGTGTTAAAATGCCCGTGTATGTATGTGCTTAAATTTAATATCCATAACACGTTGTGTTTGTTGAATGTTTGGAAGTTTGTTTATAAAGAAATCTCTATTCTTACTTTAGTTATAATTTGTTAAAATGGAATAATACAGAATTTAATGCAACAAGATAGAGGTGAACAGGCCAGTAATTGGGAAGTGGGCTTCATTTGTGAATTCAGCCATATTATGTAATGAGACCTTTGAAATGAATGGTACAGTTCAGAGCTCAGTGGACAAAAACACTTTGGTGCACCTTCAGGAATTAATAAATTCTATTTTGTCCCATGGATAATAGTAACTCACAGAAATGTGTTGTCATTGATCTGTTTTAGCAATGACATTTAATCTTGTTTCAGGAGATTCTTTCCTGAGGTTGAATGAATCCCAGTATCTCCTAATTTAGGTTCTCAAAACTTGTGACATATCTTTAAAAAGAAAATAAAGAAAGAACCAAAGAAATAAAAGCCAGTGTTGTCTTCTTACCCAGCAAAGCATAACAGTTCTGGCAAGTTTTCGTTCTTATCATACCTCTCCCTGGATTTGCCTTGCAGGTAGCTTTATGAAGGAAGTCTAATGACATGAAAATTGTAGGTGTCAACAAGTCTAACGCTAATAGATAAGGCACCGTTTGAGAAATTTCATAAATAAATTCATAAATAAATTTCATTTAAGAAATTAATTTTGTACTTGATTATTCCTTAAGAATATAAATCAAAAAGTACCATCCTAAGGAAGATGTGCCCGTGGAAATATTTGTCAGTCAGAGGACAGATTTAGTGTAATGTCAATCTACAAAGGGAGACAGGAAGACTAGATGAGCTATTGTTTTGTGCCCACTTGAAATACCTTTTTGATGTGTAGGATAAATGTCAAATGTATTTCTTTTTAAAAAAAGCATACATAAAGGGAAGTCTTCCTAAAATCTACTTCTTGCCTGGGAGATATTAAAGAAGAAAAAGTCATTGTTGGTACTAAGTGTTTCAGATATTATAGCTGGCACAAAAGTAAGCTCAGGAGGAGAAAATCACCCTGAATTATAAATGTTGTGTGCTGTTTTCATGGCACCAGGTGGGAATGTTAACACTTAATCAGTCTCTCTGGCATTATTTCCTGTCCATATTGCCAGCTTTATCACCATGAAAGATGCTTTGATCTTCTACTGTGGTGTCAAGAACAACAGGCCCCAGCATCAATGCCATTCCAATCAGTAGGGCATCATTTCACATTAGTTCTTATCAGACACAATATTTCACTAATGACTCTTGACAACATCTGGTATGTGCAGGCCTTTCTCTCTCCCTTCTTTCTTTTTCTATCTCCCTCCATTCCCTCCGTAAATATTATATATAAACATATATATATATGTCATATGAAACATTTTCCTTACATTTTAACATACATGTAAACTACAAAATTCTTGTCTTTTGTTGTCTTTGTTTTGGAAGATAGGAGAAAATATTCACTTTAAAATATGTTTCAGCTTTATGTTAGATGGTCGGCAATTCCCTTTTATGGAAATTGAAATTATTACATTCCTAACACACTTGATAGCTACTTAACTATAAAGCGATGTTCCCATGGAATATGTTAAAATTTCACAGAAGTATCAATTGTGAAAGGTAATGATTGCTTAACAATAAAAGCTCTCCATTAGCAAATATCTCCATTGTGGTAGACAAAAGTGGTTTTAAGTAGGGCTAAGTTTTAAATATGGCTTTTTCAATCTCCTCAACTACCCTTTGCAAGAGACATAAATTATTATTTTTTGACAGTGTCATTAGGTATTCAAATAGACTTCAAACTTATGATCTTTTTACTTCACTCCCTGAGCTCAGGGAATACAGGTATGTGCCACCATCCCTGGCTGAGTTAGACCTTTTCAAAGTCATTATACATATGTGAAAACTAAATTCAGAGAAGTTGAGTAACTACTCCAAGATGCCCTACAAAGTGGAAAGCGTTGGTTCTCCCTGAAGCCAGTTCATTCGACCCTGCATTCTTTTCCACTGTCATTCACAGCAATGCTCCTTTTAAAATCTACTTAGAAAAAAAGTATTCTAAAACTGTAACATAGGGGCTGGGAAGGTGGCTCAGTGGTAGAGGGCTTGCCTTGCATGCATGACACCCTGGGTTCGATTCCTCAGCACCACATAAGCAAAAAGAGAAAAGCCGGAAGTGGCATTGTGGCTCAAGTGGTAGCGCGCTAGCCTTGAGCTGAACAGCTGAGGGACAGCACTCAGGCCCCACGACCGGACCCCCCCCCCAAAAAAAAAATCGTAACATAGAAAATTTGGCCAAAATTAAAGAAAGACTGTTGCAATGACAAACAAATGAAGGTCACAGGAAATCAGATTGCAACCGTTCGAAATGGCTTTACAATGAGATTTCTGTTTTGATTGCTATTTCTTTTGTTGTTCTGTGACAAGCAAACTAGGAGGAATACTTAGTGTTCTCTCCTATAGGAAGGAAGGAATAAACTGATAAATATTGATGCAGGGAGACAACAGACAGATTTGGAGCAGGAAAATTTCAGACATGATGTCTCAAAATGTAGCCTATAGTGGGAAGAGTCCAGCATTACTGACAAATGGTGGGGAAAAGATAGGTGCACAGAGAGTAGCAAAATATCATAAAAGCAATTTACAACCTATGTACTGATTTCATAAAAGCAAGTCCTAATTCATATACAAGTAAGTCCTAACTCATGAATAGATATATAGATATATATTAGTCCTAACTCACATATAGATATATATGGATATATCTACCTATCTATTCATATAGAGCTATATAAGGCTATATCTACCTATCTAGGTATCTATCAATGTATCTATGTATCTATGAATTAGGACTAATATTTATCTATGTATATATACATCTAAATATATATATATATATATATATGAGTGTGCTTTGATTTATATTAGCTGGAAAAGCAGTGCTTTAGAAATAAAACAATCATTCATGCGCTGTAACATCTAAGCAAAGATAAGGCTTCTTTACAAAATGTAATATATTCATATTAATACATTGCAGCCATTAAATATAGAAAAATCAGAATAGATATTGTTGTTAAATTATTTTACCACTAAAAATATTAAAGAATATTTTTCATTACACCAAAAAAATCAAACAGATGAGGTAGTGCATTCTTATGCCTTACTTCTTCATAAGAAATATTCTTTGAGGTTTCTAAGTGCCTTGAAAGGTGATTTTATGGGTTGAAATACTGTCTTTTCTAGTTTTATGGCAAGAGCAAAACAGTGCTCCTCTGGAATGCATATAACATTGCACATGGGGTTAATTAGGTTAGGGATGAATTAATTTGTAACAATTTCCGTGATTTGACAGGCATCAATACTATAGTATATTACTTGCATTCTTGACATCAGCCAACTACCACGACCCAGTCAGAATCAATTTGGGGAAATCTTGGATCAAATGAATATTTTATTATTGATTTTTATAACATCGTATTTTACAATCAAATTTGATCATAAAAGACTATAATGACTTGAAGTGGTATTTAATACAACCATACCATTGATGAACGGAAATCAGGTTTTCTGTAGTGAATAGAAAATTCATCACCTCTTCCTGAAATGAGATGTAAAGATATAATTTTGGTTACGAAGGAAGTTATTTTTCTATGCAATCTCATCATCCTTTGCTTCGATATTTTTGTTGAGAGGATGTATAGAATTATAGTTTATGTAGTCTAGCTCCTCCATCTTCTTTCTAGCTGTTTTTATGTCACATCACTTTCAATAGAGTGTCTTGGCTTTTCTTAAAATCTCTCCCAATGCACCCCACTTGTTCATGTGCACAGAAGTATCAGGTAAGCTACTAGTTTGCACATAAAGGTCAGATGTCAGCCAAGCTTGATGAAAAAGTGCATAATAATAAAAGGTATTGCTAAATTTATTTTACTTATAAGCAGGGCCCTACATTCCTTTGTAATTTGTAATTTTGATGGAGGAGATGCTAAATCGAATCTATTGATATCATGAAGGAAAATTCCATAATAATAGCTATAAAAATGGGAGAGTTATACAGTCATTTAAATTTTGAAATGGTTGTTTATTTTCTTTTTGTAATTAGAATTATACACTTAACCATCCCCCTGAGAAATAATAAATGTTGAGTGATTATTTATGTTAAAAAACTAATTTCCTAGCCCTAGACATATTTATCATACTTACTATATTTTGCTCAGTGCATCTTCCTCATTGTCATGCTGTCATGGAAACTATTGGCCTCTAATATTTCTATACCCCATTCATCACCTACTGTTTTTTTTTTCTAAGGTATCTTTCTCTAGTTTCTAAACCAAAGGCAAGCTTTGGTTTCTATTCACACTTTCTATTCACAAGTGTCATTTCTCCTTTCTCTGTCTTCTTCAATCCAGTCATACCTAGGATATTTTAAGGAGAAAGGCTTAGAATGTGAGAAGACCGGGGAGAGGATAAGCTTAGAAAGAAGTCAGCACTGACATAGATACTAGATATTATAAATGTACACATAGACATACATCACACGTGTGTTCTTCATATGCCTTGCAGTTCATTTGTTTCAATGAACATTGCTTTCAATTTTACATTAGACTGTGCTAACTCATCTAAGATTCAAGATATTTATAATAGGATTTCTCTCCTCAATGAATTTACACTGTATGACCAAAAGCCAACACAGAGATAATGAAAATACAGAATACTTGACCCACACATAAGGGAATACATTACAATGTGCGGGGACAGATAGGAAGAGGCAAGGTGGTGAGGATGGAGAGAAAGCAGTTTATAGAGATTAAGCACAATGACATTACCCATAAAAATAAGATCAGTCCAAAGTAGAAATATAGTTCAGTCCTATGAGTAAAGAACCTTGAACAAAAAACAAGGCCCTCAAATTGCCTAAACTGATGCCAGGATTTATTAAAATACCTTCATTCACTTTCAAACCCAGGCTCTCATGCAAATTAAAGGCTAGTAGTGATTTTCAGTAGAACTGTATTGGATGACCTCTTACATGTCATATGCTTCCTATAAGGACTGGTGAAAAGAAACTTAAAAGATACTTGTCCAGTAATCATATATACACACTTGAATACCAAGTTATTCTGTTGTTATAAAATCATGTATTTAAACAATGATGTAATTCAAAGTGATCAGAATTCTGACCATGAGACAATTTCTCACATTGAAAAAAATTGCATATTTTAAGTAGAGTGATATATTACTAATCTGATTAGTAATTTTTGGGAGAAAAGCATAAGTACATGTGCTTAGGACAGAAGTAGACATAGCAATAAAATAATGGGTAAAACAGATGAAAGTGCCAGCTCCCTGCCATCCTCACCCAGTGATACCCAGGCTTTACTGCATCTGGTTCAGCAAGCCTTTCAGTGGACTCCAGCTGTGGTCAGAATAGTGTTCATCTCACGCTATTCCCTTGGGTCCCAAAGGTGTTTAATTTTCAAGTTATAGTTCACACAGAGGAATAGAAAATCAGCAAATGAAAGAGGAACTTGATATAAGAAACCAAAGTGACTACAAAGATTTTATCTTTGCTTTAGGGGAAAAATATTCTCCATTTTGCAACATGCTCTACTCCTGGGAGACCAATACTAAATAGATAAGGACTTCTATTCTCAGATACAGGGTTTTTAAATAAAGTAATTCCACGGGCTTTTATTGAGACACGTGGCTACATCAAAAGAGTTTTGTTTCTTGTTTGAACTTAACTGTGTATCTATTTAAAATGTAATGTTTTTTGGGGGGGTTCTTTTGTATGTTCTTCCCCCATGCTATAAACCCTGTTTACACTGTATTTGCTTCTGGTGCTCTGCATCTTATTTATACATTTTTTTAACTTGGGGAGGGGAAGAGAAATAACAAAAATCTGAATTAAGGATACAGGTTGATCCATTGTTACAATGAGATATACAAGACACTATGCTGAAAATACATTTTACAACTTGTGAGCGGGGGAGGGAAGAGTTGGTGAGATAGGCAGGGAAGGGATGTTAGGGGAAAAACAAAGTAGGAAGTAACAATGCTTGATAAGAAATGTACTCATTACATTACGCATGTAACTGTAACCCCTATGTACAATATCTTTACAATAAAATTATATATTAAAAATAAAAAATATATAAATTGAGGAATAAGCCTTAAAAAAATCTTGATTAGCACAAATCAGGTATTAGGTAACTATCAATGTATATGCATACACATTGTCACAAGTATATATGAATGTATTAACTGAACTATGGTAGTTTCAAGGGATAACTCAAATAGTATAATTCTTAGAGAGACAAAGTCAAAGTTCAATAAAATAAACACCAGGAAATGGTTACTTGAAAAGGGTGGGGAGGGTCCAGGGGAAAAATGGAAAATGGAGAGAAGAAGAGGGGGAGAATGCAGGTGTGAATTCAATGTATAGCCTACAAAACTAGGAAAAGAAAGGGAAAAGATGGGTTTGGTAGGAATGGGTAAGACTATTGAAAGGGATAACACTGATCAAGATGAATTCTATTCACAAACTTCTTTATGAAATGGCAACCCCCACACTGATTTGAATATCTCTCATGAGTGAAAAATTTACATTTGCAGCATTAAAAATATTACTCTTAAGTAAAAAGCAACTGTGTTCACAGATAAGTGAGCAACGATCTATCTCTGAATAATCACTGTAAGTTTCTCTATAAAGTAAAACATAAAATGATTTCTAAAACAGAATCAATATCCACTTAGCTGTTTAAAAATTAAACTTATGCCTACAAGAAGGAATAGAAGAAGGAGTGTTAGATAATATAAAATATTGGAGAGTGGGTGTTCACCTTGTCTTGCTTCTAACTTCTCCACTAGGAAATTCTTAGCATTGCCATATGATGTATTTCGCAGATTTCATTCCACTCACATGTGTGTTTGGAGTCAAATATTATCAAAAGCATATGTACAGCAGGTTAAACTGATCCAGAAGCAATTTGCTAGCTTTTCTTATAATTCTATGCTGTCAGTATAACATTCGTAGCAGGTGAAATGGAAAGAGATACGGTGTCAAGCCTACCTGGGACATGGTTGCACTTCTCACAATGTATAACAGTACTCAGCACAGCACTGATCAGAACTAGAACACAGGTCTTCTGCCTGCCAGTCTCAGACTACCCTTCCTCCTAAATGAGAAGATGCATTTCACTAACCAGTGCAACAGTGATATATACACAAGACAATATGTTGGAAATGATCTGTACAGCTTGACAGGGGTTGGGGGAAGGGAAAGTAAGAGGAAATTGAGGGAAGGGGTAAGAAGTTTGACAAGAAATGTACTTACTGGGGCTGAGAAGGTGGCTCAGTGGTAGAGCACTTGCCTTGCATGCATGAGGTCCTGGGTTCGATTCCTTGGCACCACATAAGCAGAAAAAAAAAAGCCGGAAGTGGTGCTATGGCTCTAGTGGTAGAGCGCTAACCTTAAGCTGAAGAGCTGAGGGACAGCACCCAGGCCCAAAGTTCAGGCCCCACGACCAGACCCCCCCCCCCAAAAAAAAAGAAATGTACTTATTACTTTATGTAATTGAAACTCCTGTGTATATCACCTTGGCAATAAAAAAGCTGTGCCTACAGTTCAAGTCAATTAATTTTTTTAGTCTCAAAAAAGTTCTGGTACCACTCTACTAAGTCATTTCCAGACTTTGTGGATACACTATTTCATTAAAATGTGTACTGTGTCTTTAAGAGCGCCACAGTAATCTCATCAGTTTCTGATTGGTTCTAAGTGAGCAAACAGATTAGTTGAAGAGAAATAGCACAGACTATAACACAGGGTTAGAAACTAGTAGGAACTAAGAAGCAGGTTTAGAAGTATAAAACCAGGTACTCTACAGGAAATTAAATCCCTATACATTAAGCTAACCAATGCCTTAACAGCAACAGATGGAATGTCTTTTTATTTTGATAAATAAAAAAGGAGCGGTACTTTAGCTCAATATCACTTTATAAATGCTATCAAGGTTCTTGGTGGAAATTCACTAAGAAATCTGAGATAGAGTTCCAGGAATGATGTCATTTAGATATTTAAACATATTGTTCTATGACAGTCTAAATCTATAATATCTTATTACACTGGGACGTATTTATTACAGTTTTGGTAGTTGCACTTTAAGTAAATCTAGAATTTTAGTAGAATTATGTAAATCTAGGTACATATTACTCATATAAAACTCATCATTGGAAAAAAAACATGCAACAGGGTTGTAATTGCATATGCATATACATGCACAGACAAACATACACACATATATACACTTACCATATTCAAGATACTTTTGTATTTGGCACCAAGAAAGCATACAAGTATCCTCCGAGTCTTTGGAAATGGTGGTACGATCACCTAAAAGAGCCTGCCAATTTTGCCATATGTGAACATGATTTCTCTAATCTAGACACTTCTCCCCCAGGATTTGGACTAATAGCTCTAGTTTCTACTTATCATTAGCTGACAGAAAAACCATCAAACGGAGGAGACATTGGTCAGTGTCGACTTGATAGCCATTAGGACAAGAGGCTGAAAGCTGAAAGGATCAGTATCAACTTAGCAAGCATTTTAACATTTAATAAAAGAAGTCTTCTCCCAGAAGTGAGGCAAAATGCCCAAGGATGAAAGCCAAGTTTGGAAGTGTTGGCTGGGGCATGTGGCAACCTCAGAAATAAAAGTAAAAATGGGACCCTATTAAGAGTTAGAACTGAGTTCATGTAAATAAAGAAATGAACTATGGAAAGTCAGGGGAAGCATATCAATTACCTCAGAGCAAATCTATTCAACTTCAGCTCTGGGAATAAATACATGGATTTTAGGAGAGAGTAAGATGGTAGTGAGTTGTGTATAACCAGATATATGGACAAATCAACCAAGAGCAAGGAATTGATGTAATTTGTCTGTGTTTTTAGTAAGAAGCTATATTGTTATTAAATACCAATGGAAATCTCATGAAGCACAAATATTAGTTGGAGTCTTGAGATACTGAGCAAAATAGTTTCATCTATTGAAAGTAGACTTGGAAAAGGTGACATTATTTTTTGTAACATACAAGCAAGAATCTATTTTTTTAACCAGAGAATGAAAGTTGTGTAATATTCCAGGGAGAAATATTTATTGCATCTCTAAAAGGAGAAAATTATGGAAAGCTAATGTGTTTTAAAGTTGTTTATGTGTATTGAGAAATCAATAGATTTGTAGAAATAATTGTAAATGACAAACATCTAATTACTTAGATAAGTATGGGTAAATATTAGTCAATTTTAATATATATGTGAGACATACATTAAAATTTAATTTTCAAGAAATCAAGTTAGGATTCTTTTGCCCCATTTTTATGGAGAATGAACCAGAGTTCTGTAGATCCTTTGAAACTTGTTCAGTTACATAGCTGGAAATAGATCCTTTGAAACTTGTTCAGTTATATAGCTGGAAATTAAGATTTGTAATGCATAAACCTGTGTCGCTGTTAAACTATCCCCATAAAAGTAATATCCATGATAGTTTATCAACACTGAAGTTTTATTTTAAACTGTTGCCCAAGAGTGATGTGTTTTTGATCTGTAGCTAATTTTTGTTACTTTGTCATAAATAGTATATATTAGCAACAGTAACAAAAATTGAAATAACTCTCTTGTTGTGTGTTTGTGCTTGGACTCACAGCCTGGGTGCTATCTTTGAGCTCTTTTGCTCAAGACTATTACTCAACTACTTGAGCCACAGCTCTACTTCTCACTTTTGAGGTGGTTAGTTGGAGATGACAGTGTCACAGACTTTCTTACCAAGGCTGTCTTTGAATTCTGCTCTGATCTCAGCCTTCTGAGTGGTTAGAATTACAGGTGTGAGCCACCAGTGCCTGATCATAGAATGATTTTTGATGGAGCCCCATATAGCACAAGTCATCTGTTTTTGGAGACAACTATCTGGTCCATATGGAAATGAAAATCAGTATTCTAGTTTACTTACTGCCATAGTCTAAAATGAATCACCCAACTCATAAAAGACACATTGATTTTCTAATGAGACTGATTTCACAAATGATTTTATTGTATATTAGAAACTAGATATGATATGATTGTGTTTGTTTGAAAATCCATATTTGTGTGAACACAAGTTTGCTTGGTGTCAATAAACAAAAGCTTATATGACAAAGAAAACTGATATTTTTCTCTCATATGAACATATATATAAGAATCAGCATTTTTCTCTTTCAGGAAAAATATTAGAAATGTCACACAACTTACCATAACAAATACTAGCATTTTCAGCATTTCCATATCCAAACCATAACTTCTATTACTTTTACATTCATGCTTTCCCGAAATCAGGAAATAAGAACAGCACCCAACTGCTCAACAAAATTTAGATACCAGTCTTCTCTCCAGAAATTGTCTACATTTATTTCTACCAGCTCTATTGAGGCATAATTCATGAATAACATTGCATGTATTTGTGGATATGGTATAATTATATGTATGTATTTCATATATATTTATGTAATTATATGACATATTTATATGACATACATATACATATATGACAAATATCTATTCATATATATGGTCTAAAATAATCCTAACAGTCACCTAAACTCATCTGTTACTTCATAGAACTGCCTGTTTTATGATGCCAGTCTTTATGCTTTTCCCCCTTAGTATCTGTATCCACTCTATCTCCTGGACCTATCAATATTATACCTCAATGAATGTACCTCAAATGAATGACCATATTCATTTTTCCCTTACTATGCCATATTATCTCTAATGTGGATTGTTCAGCAGTCTTCCATCTGTTGCATTCCTCAATCAGTTCAATGCACTTTCCCCATAGGAGCAAGGAGCCTTTGAAATGTAAATCTGATTATGGTGCAGCTCACGCATGAAACATTTCAATCACTTCCAGCAACACTTAACATATTAAAAACAAGCCTTTAATATATAATTTCCCAGGTGTTCATGTTCTAATTGGTCCATATGCCTTCCCAAATTAAGTCAAGGCTCACATATCCTCTGTTCCATCTCCATTCTTTCTTCTTTTAATTTCATATACTTTTTAATTTTTTCCTGTTTCAAAAGCTTCATACAAATACTCACCCTTCCAGTCTTCTGTTGTGGTTGCTTTCTGTATATTATCTAAAGTCTTCATTGTGTGTGCATATCAGAGAAAATGAGAGCCCTCAATTTAAGATAAGTGAGTATAAAGATCACTAATATCACTATTCAATTGAGGATTTTTTATCCCTTGCTTTTTCTCATCTAATTAAAACTATTAATTTTGGAAAATTTTTTAATTAATATAGCTAGTATTTCTTTCTGTCCTTGGGATATTTGATATAATTCCACGATTTTATTGAGGAAATATTCAGAAGAAACCAGGGATGCTTGTTTATAATTTCAAAATAGTACATGCTTATTTTCAAATAAATATTATTATGTAATATCTATATGTTACTTAAGTTATATATGTCTAGACACAGCACTAAATGGAATACATATGCATGTTTAAAATATGTTCATATTCTTCTTATTATTCCTATTCCATTGTAAAAGTTTATGATTGGTTCTTCCAAGAGAAATTTGTTCCTAGAAGTCTATGTTTTACTGAACCTAGTTACTGAACATAGGATATAAGGTAATAGGGTATTGTTGCTGTGGAAAAGGCTTCTATTCTTCCCTTAAAATTCAATCATTGTCTTATATGAATCCATCATTCTAATGTTTGTTAGAGAAATAATGACAAAGTTGCCATAATGTGCTCAGCATCACAGATGTCATAATACAAGCACACCCACACACACCCACACCCACACACACACACACACACACACACACACAGAGTTGAATTTTGAAGAACACAATATGTTTATATGGTTTTTGTTGTTTTATGTTTTTATTTTGTGATTTCTGTGCTGGAGTTCCAACACAGGACTTCATACACAGTAGGCAAGGATTCTACAAATGAGCTTCTTTTTCAACTACTGATTTTTGAGACAAGCCTCATTATGTAGCCCAAGCTGCCACCAAACACATCATTTACTTGGTTTTATCTTCCACGTGTTGATATTATGGATGCAGGTGTATAAGCACAAATGTAAAACACAAGTGCAGTGTCAGGCAGGGAGTGGTAATTACTGTATCACATTGAGGTCACAAGTGTTCCCTCTAGGTAGAAAGATCTAGGGAGGATGGTGCAAATGACGTAGCATCATCTATGTGGGCTTTCAAAAGTGACAAAGTTTGTGAGGCACCCGGAGTTGTGGTGCTCATCTGCTAATCCGGCTATTTCAAAGGCACAGATAAGAGCATCAAAGTGCAACATTACACAACAAGACAGGCAAGGCAGGGGTAATGCTGATCCAGATTCATTGAACTCCTAAAGTGACATGTTGAGTTGCAACATACACACACATACAAACACACAGACAGACATGTGTGTGTGTGTGTGTGTGTGTGTGTGTGCCAGCTGACTGTAAAATAAAATACATATTTGAGGTATAAATTTTTCTTTTGAAGAAGTCATACTGTAAAATGCTAACTGGTCATGTAGTGACTATTGATACTTTGCTGATTTGCCTTTGTAACATTACCACCATATAGGAACTTCTCCACGGAGTCAAATTATGAACAGAATTTTTTTTTTGTAATAAGGCATATTTCTCAGTGCCCACTATTAAAATGTTTGCCTTTTCTGGCAGCTATCATGAACACAAAATATAACTCATGCATAATCGGATGGCTTTAATTTACAAAGGAATAGAAAGTTGGCAAAACAGTATCTAAATTATCTCTAGTTGGATTTGTGCTATGATGATATATTTTTGCAATTCTGTAAATAAAATTACACTAAATATTGGTATAAAAACAGAAAGACAAGAAAAGATGCATCTAACCTTTAGATAACTATACTGGTACTTCATTGAAGTTAATTCTGCCCAATCAATCTTAGAAATAAGTCCAGGTATATGAAAAAGAAATCAAATTTGGAGAAGTACTGGCCTTTTAGACCCTCTAGAATTTTTTCCATGTGGCTAATTCCTGATGTTTTGTTACCCGCAGATAACTCTCTTTACTCAAGTCAACAACAACAACAAACAAAAAACTACTTTTCTCTTTTCTGCCCAGTTACTCCTACGCTGTATGAGTTAGACACTTGAACAATATTGGTGATGTGGGGATCATGCCCACTGAATAGGACAAGAGACAACACAGACCTGGTTTTGGGGTTCAGAAGTTCTTTGCAGCACTTGGTTTGAGATTGTTGCAGAGACAGGTGGACTACAGTATGTGTCCCTAAAGTGTGAGAGTAAAGGAGGGAAGAGAAGACCCGGATTCCCATATTTGGTCTCCACTGCTTGTCGGTACACCAACACCAGAGCAGTGTCAGTTGCTACTGATAACTTTGGTTGGGCTGAGCTGGTTCTCTTGTGAAACTGTGTTGGTTATTTTTAAGCTTATTGATTGTTTGTCCAATTACACACTTAACCAGTATTTAGTCAGATTGTACAGAAGATATACTTGGATTATTGTCATTGTTCATCTACAGACTAAAAAAATAATCATTTTAAGTACCTTTGGAGTATGTAGAGTGCAACTATTAATAGTTTTATGATTCTGCTGATGTTTTTTAAAATAAAGTTGAATCTTCCATGTTACAATCAAAATTCAAAAAACAGTATTTAAAAGTGGAAAAGTATGAAAATGCTATGGACAAAAAAAGGTGAATGTGTTTAAATTGCATCATAAAAACTACATTGTTGTAATACATGCCCAAGACATTTTTTTAATTGTTTGAAAAGTTTCTTTGCACCTCAATTAGAAAAACGAGAATTGATTGTTTGGTATTTTGTCAAACAAATTGGAAATGTTATAGAAACAAATTTGCCCCTAAAAAAAACCAAAAAAAAACAAAACAAAATAATGGTATACAGAGTTCAATATCATGGTCACATAGTTCTGAGGCAGGTGTTCTACCACTTGAACCACATCTTCTGACATTTTTGCTTTAGTTATTCTTGAGGCAGAAACTCACAGAATGACCTCTGTAATCCTCTTGATTTCTAACTCAAGAGGAGCTGAAATTACAAGCATGAGCCATAAAACCCAGTCTTGCAAAACTTAGCATTTGTACATAAATAGAAACATAGTTTTTCTTCTAAAATAAGATGGAATTCAATTTATAATGAAATAATATTATAAACTTGCAATTCTACAGAATTGTGAACATTTTTCTTAATAGTTTCAGAAATGATGGTTACTTTAAAGTTTTCTAGCTTGTTCAGCTAGAAGTTTTGCTAATCCTTGAATATTTATTTAGGAAGATTTTAAATATGGGTTTCTTACAAAAGCCATTTACTTCCACTTAGTGAATCAATTTCAGAATTTCTGAAATAGAAGTTCCAGTTATTATCTTGAACTTACCATAAAGTACTTAAAATAAAGACAAAAGTAAAAACAGATCCTAGAATTGAGCTAACTCATTTTATCTTCTATATTTTACTTTACCAAAATATGAACCATGAAATAAAGCAAACAGTACATTATTTTAAATGGTAAGTCTCTTGTTGATATTGTTATCTGATAATAAAATAAAACCCAATTATATAAATTATACATGATTAAAAACCAAGCCATGGGATTTCATGCATACAATAATATCAATTCAGTCATTTTATTAAAGACAAAAACTAAATGAATGAGAAATTAGTGGGATTAAGTTTTAGTCAAGGTGTAAATTTGAAAGTTGAATTATCATTTCTTCAGAATGTGAACTGACAATTTTAATATAAAAATGAATGAAGCTAAAATCAAGGTATAAATTTGAAAGTTGAATTATCATTCCTTCAGAATGAGAATTGACAATTTTAATATAAAAATGAATGAAGCTAAAAAATGAAGCTAAAATAAGGATTTCTCCTAACTTATAAAGATGGTATCTTTCCTCAGATTTCCAGATAGTCACATTCTTCTTTGGAAAGCAGATAATAATGTAACAAAAACAGCAAGTATTTATGTTTTATCTCAGCCTTAATATAACTTTGTCTGTTTATCCTCCATGTTTCCCATTGTTTATAGATTTTTTTTTCATTTATATCCTGGATTTTAAACATGGTGGCATTTTCTATATAAATCTTTACATGTGGAGATAAAATAATTTGGGACAAAATGTGTAAAATTCAAATTAGTAGCCATCAAAACTTGCAGTCAGCCATAATTTCTTCCTATGTTGCATTTTTTTATTTTTTAAGAAAAAGGAAAGGAGCTAGGCACTGGTGGCTCACCCCTGTAATCCTAGCTTAGGAGACTGAGATCTGAGGATCACAGTTCAAAGCCAGCCTGGACAGAAAAGTCTGTGAGACTCTTATCTCCAATTAACCACAAGAAAACCACAAGTGGCACTATGGCTTAAGTGGTAGAACACTTGCCTGGAGCTGAAGAGCTCAGGGACAGTGCCCAGGCCCAGAGTTTAAACCCCACAACTGACAGAAGAAAAAAAAAAAGGAAAGAAAAAGAATGAGGAAATTGAGTACAAACAGAGAAAATGCTAATAAAACTATGATCTGAATATGTGTATAAAAAATCTTGAGTGAAAAAATAGTTGTAGAAAATTTAGCTCCACAAACAGCATGTATCTTTAGATACTTTAGATATTTATGACAGGTACCTACAGCTGAAGTAACACACACACACACACACACACACACACACACACACACACACACACACACACACATTGACTAAAATGTTTGAATTTCATTGTTTATGTGCAGTCATTTTTTTAATTTAATTTTATTTTATTTGAGAACATACTGTACAGAGGGGTTACAATTACATTGGCAGGATAATGCATACATTTCTTACCAAGCATTGCAGCCTCCTCCTTTGTTTACCCTTCACCTCCCTTCCCAGCCTCCCCCCTCCCCCCTACCCAATCATACCCCCCTCCCCCCCCCCACACCGACATTGTAAAGCTTGCTTTGACATGACATTTTGTAATTCTCCTTGTTGCAACAGGTCCACCTGAATCCTTCATTTTCCCTCTAAGACTTCCAATTGTCTGTCATTAGATATATGTTATATCCATTTCTAAATTAGAAAATGCAGATTAATAAAACAGGAAGACATATATAAATATATATAAATATGTATAAATTTATATATAAATAATTTGAATGTTTTTTTCAGCAAAAAGACTGTGAGCCTTTGTCCATGTGAAACACCATTATGAAAATGTATAGTATTAGCATAATTTATTCATG
This sequence comes from Dipodomys merriami, assembly GCF_024711535.1. Lineage (NCBI taxonomy): Eukaryota > Metazoa > Chordata > Mammalia > Rodentia > Heteromyidae > Dipodomys > Dipodomys merriami. The sequence goes on along the minus strand of NW_027203381.1, from coordinate 93,409,612 downwards.
AAAATAGATGAATACAGCATTATTCATTTATCTACTTTTCAAGTTTACGTAATTGCATCTTTACTAATTTTCTAATATGATAAATATCATTGAGCATATATTTGCATAGATAAAAATACACCAGATCAAATTATTCTTTGTATAGCCATATGCATAGGGCACTTTAGAAATCAGAGCATCTAAGATTTTCGAACACTTCTGTCTCAAACCCCTACTCTGTATTGTATTTTCCAAAATTAATGAAACTAGTTCTGTCTTTCTGAAATTAAATGATGAAGATGAGCCTGTGATTGTTTACCCACTCTCATGCCCTAGTGATGAGTTTAGGAATGGCTTGAGGGCAGCTGACCCCCAGAGGCGGTTTTCAGGGGGCAGAAAGAACTTCCCTCTTCCACAGACTCTTGTGGTAACATTTTGCTGACATTTTCCAGTTATGCTATGGTATAAAAAAACCTTGTCTAGCCTGGCACTGATGGGTCACGACTATAATCTTAGCTATTCAAGAGGCTAAGATCTGAGGATCGAGGTTCAAAGGCAGCTCGGTCAGGAAAGTCGATGAGACTCTTATTTCCAATTAACCCAGGGAAAACCGGAAATGGCGCTGTGGCTCAAATGGTAGAGTGCTATCCTTGAGTTGAAGAGCTCAGGGACAGTGCCCAGGCCCAGAGTTCAAGCCCCAGGACCGACAAAAAAAAAAAAAACAAAACAAAACAATAAAAAATGCTGCTTGTACGACTCTTTACTTTCAACTCTTTCCTACTGCCACAGAATTCAGTTCAAATATAACTTTATGGAGAAATTATCCAAGAAAAAAAAAACACCTTTTTTCACTACCCTGAAAAGTTTTGCAAGGCCTTTTCATTTTAACTAAATCCTGAATGTAGACCTAGGTCCTAGGCATATTGACATCCATCATAATAGCATCTCATAACAATGATCTCTTCCCTCTCTTCTCCTTCCCTCACATCTCCTTCCCTTTCCTCTCTTCCCCGCTTCTTTCATGTCCTCTCAGTTCTTTTCCTCTCCTCCTTCACCCTCTCTCCTTTCTCATCACCTACTCATACATACTAATTAGTCCTATGTATGTATTTCATGCTATGTGTGTTGATAACAAAAAATTTAAATCTCTGCTAATGCCACTCTGAGGATATCCAGCTCTTCTTTGAAAGTGGCCACAGAAAAATTCCAAACAGTAAAGTCTAGGACCAGAGGATTTGAGCATTCTCTTCATGGTAGATGTGCATTCACTACACGGTAAACAGTGCACATTGCCCTGGTACTGGCACCTGTCTTACTAAATCTTATGGGACAACAACCAGCACAGAAAAGTCTTGTTACCCAGCTATCTTTAAGCCATACCAGATTGTGATTGATTGTGTTGTGCTTAGTGGTGTGGTGGCATTTTGCCTTAGGGCTCTTTCATTGAACAGAGGAAGGAACACAAGAAGGAAACACTTGATCATTTTGTAAATGCTGCACATTGCAGGCTGGGTCTAATGACTGAACATAGCCACTTCCAGTGTATTGAAATGCCTGAGCCTTGCCTCAAAGCCTTGTACCTCTATTCATATGGCAAAGAATAGAGTTCCTGTAAGATTGCCGAGTGCAGCTCATTTTTGGAATAAACAGTTGCTATGACCTTGTATGGGCAAATAAACCCTGTCAGTTCTGGAATTCCAAGGCCAGGAAATCATCTGTTTAGCTAGTTCTGGTTCTGGTCATTACTTTGTGTTTATGGCTGGGAATTGGCAATATAGCCTTGTGTATCTGAGCTAAGTTCTGAATGCTAAAAGAACCCTATTTACCAACAGATTTATTTTTTTAATTTAAAGTTAATTCAAATTGAAATGAGCCTTTTAACCCTTAATTAGGACCATGTTTCTTCTAAAAGTCAACCACATTAGTCAATTGGAGACAAAATTCACTTTGCAATTGAAAGGCTGTCTACTCTCTTTCAACAGTAGCCACCACAGTTTACTAATAGCATTTGTTTTCCTTTCACTATGGAAACTTTATCCATTCTTTGTATCACTAGCTAAATCCCATCAATTACAACCTGGGGGAAAAGTGTGCTGCTACTTGCTTTGGGAAGGAAGCCAAGATTCTATCCTGAAGCTCTTCCATAATTATTATTCACTGTAGAGGTCATATTACTCATGCTCCTTATTTCATACTTTCCTTTATTATTTTTCCAGAGTTAGCAATGTGTTATTTTACCACCACCCCAAAAAGGCCCACAGTTTAGTTCCTGCTTTATTGTTTCCCATTCTTTAAAGATGGAATCAGCAAGCTCCCAAAATATCTCTAATTCATCCACTACCAACTGATATTATTATGGCTTCCTCCTATTATTGCATTGAAATTTTTAGTGTTTCTTGATGACAGATGAGTTTGTCAGGGACCTTGTCCTATTTGTTCTATAGTGGCCCATCTTGAAATTTTTTATTAAGTTTGTGAGTTTGTTCAATAAATAAGCAATCATACTCTCACCAACTCTGAACAAAATACAAAATTTAAAATTGAAATTAGAAAAACAGGCAAATGAATCCTCACTCCAAATTAACATCAAGAAAATGCATTCTCTTTTAATTTCTATTTTAAGCAATACTGTGGTTCTTTTCCTTGCCATTAAAAGAGTGTAAACTCATGTATCATCTTATATTTTCATAACTGAAGTAATTAGTGTCAACATTTGATTCATTTTCATAAAATTTGATTTGTATCTTTTGATTCTCATAAGGTACTCAAGGTTCAAGTTTTTTGTTGGACTGAGAATGTACAATTTTGGTAAAGTAATATCAATAATAGTTTCACAAACTTATTTGCAAGCTAAAATTTTTCAGGAAATTTTATTGTGAAAATTACTTCATTAACTACAGTGTTCTTAGGACCTACCTTATGACACCACTACTCTACTCTTGGGCATATTTCCAGAGGAGATTAATCAATATAAAAGAAAAAAAATTGAGCATACCATTTCTATCATGATACTATTTACATAACCAAGTTGTAGAATTCACCTGGGTGCCAAACAAACCATGATTTGATACAGAAAATATTATGTGTATGTGGGGAATGCATGGACCTGGAAGTTATCAGATTTTGCAATAAGCCTCAGATCTCAGCCTTCTGAGCAGCTAAGATTACAAAAATGAGCCACAAGCACTCAGTTTCTGATAGAGTTTATGTAAGAGGGTGTGTGTGTGGGTGTGTGTATAAGTGTGTGTGTGGGTGGGTGAGAGAGAGAAAGAGAGAGAGAGAGAGATCTTTAGGGGAGATAACATTTTTAGCATTAGGTATTTATTTGTAAATCAATTTATTTGTTCAATCCATCCAGTGACAAAAAATATACACTCTTTGGATGTCTCCTTGAACACAGAAAAACACCGAAAAAAACCCCTGCCACTTCATTTTCAAATGTATTTCTTTTAGTTCAGGAAAGAATGTCACTTACTTTCCTGTCACAATACATAGATTTATATTCTTGATGGCTAATTTTAATTCTGTAGAATGTAAAGATTTTTTTTCCTATTTAGAAAGTTTAAGAAGTCTTAGAGTTCTGCAGACCTGAAATTGTTGCATTTCATAGTGTCTGGCTTGAAGATAATTTACAGGAAACTTAGTCAATACCAGTTAGACTTCAAACAAGGCAGTAAGAGTATTTGGAGGACAAGTAGTTGCATGTTAGTCACATACCTAATGAGCCCATCACCTGCTCGGTGGTAGACCTGCTAGATATGGTGCATATGAAATTGATTGGAAAGAACTCCCATCACTGAACTGCTCAGGCTCTTAGCTAGCAATGCACAGTTACTGAAAATAGGAGCTAGGAATTATTTATAGAAGAAGAAGTTACTATGCCATCAGCCACATTAAAGTTTGCATATGCTTCATCAGGGAGTTCAAGATAACATCTATTTAGTATAGAGATTAGATTGGAACTTGTATTTTTATCACACATGGACCACTTCTCTCACATGCAGGAACCCAGACAAAGTAGGATAAATGGAAGCAAAATTAAAGACTATTTTATGAAGACAACAATACATGAGATTCCAAATAAATGATCATGTCCAACTCACATTTTTAATGGTTAATTTAAAGCTATGGATTATACTATATTGATTTATCATTATAAAATTTAAGATATAAAATTGCCACACTTTGGATTAAATCTAGTTTACAACAACTGGGAATAAAGCCTATCTTTTATACTAAAAATGCTCTCATTTTCAGAGATCATAATCCTGTAATTTTTGCATAGGGTCTGATTTGTATGTACTGTATTAAAGTTACTTAAGTATTATTTTAGGAGTGTACACATGGGGACAATTTGAACTTCTAAATCATTTCTGAATACATTATCCTAAAATATGTTAGTAATTTGGGATAGGTAAGAAAATAAAATCATATATACAAGAGTAACTTGGTCTATTTTTAAAATTAAAAATACAAAATAATATCTTTCTTGTTTCAATTATACTGTTGGATTTCTTTATCTTCTCTTTTTATTTTATGTATGTCTTTCAACTCTCCAGGCTATAAAATGAATAACTTTCTACCCTGAAAACAATTGTTTGATTAAGTAGATACATGTGAAAATCAAATTTTAAAAAAGTTATTGTAATCTTTCATATTTTTGGTGTTTGGCATTCAATAAACATGAATTGGTGGTTGAAACTGGCCATTAAATATCACAAGATGCAGATCTATCCTAAAGGTTGAGTCTGCTTAACTTTCTAGGCTTCATTACTGTAGGTATAAAATGCACATACTGGTCAATGTGGTTCCTCGTTATCTTTTTAAGCTCTACTATGGCTGCTATTCTTCCTTATTAGAATTTTCTATCTGGTTTAATCACTTAAAAGTATTTTCTACTACATAACCAAAATGACTTAAGCAAAATTTCATATTCCTGAGGCAAGAAACCTTGAAATTAGTGTTTGCTTGGCTTTGAAGTCATTGTTGTGTCATTTAGACTGACCTTAATTGCATTGGTCTATTTGGTAAGAAAAGAAAAAGCTATGTTGATGACAGTCATTATAGTTTCTTTCTATTTTTTCAGCCATGTTTTTAGCCATAGTTTTAGCTAATGGTTCCTAGATGCAACCAAAGAGTAAGAGAGTAGTTCTTGTGTACAATACTGAATCAACAGAATTCATTAACTAGCAGGAACCAGGGTTTTGATATTGGGCAAATAATCAACAGTGGTAGCTTCATTTCTTCACATATCAGTGTGTGTTTTCATATCGATTGTGCATTTGATTAACATTCTTTGTGGCCAGCTTCTACTGTCTTCATGATCTATTTCAAGTGACACTCCTATGGAATTGTGTTCCAATCCTCAGTAAGAATGTGTTTCTTCAATGTAGCCTCTTAAACACCTTTGCCCATTTCTATTTCAAGAGCTCTTTCTGTTATAGAAAATTATTATTTTTAATTATAGTTAAGTGTTTTGTAGTAGTACTAGGGTGTGAAGCTAGGGTCTGTCACTTACAAGTGAAATGGTCTACCACTTGATTCATGCTCTCTCCCACAGTTTCACAGAGGGTAGCCTTGTTCTACTTATTCCTTCCAAAGGCTAGGATAGCAGGGTAATACCACCATGCTTTGCTTATTGCTTCAGTGGAGGTCTAGCTAACTTTTTGTCTGTCTGCTTTCAAACTGTGATTCTCCAAATCGTTACTGTGGAGTAGCTGAGGTGATAAACCTGAGATGAATAAAACCCGAATTAGCTATTACCTGAAAAAAATAGATTCTTACCAAACATTTATTAAACTATCTGAACATGCTTTTACCTCTCCCTTACTATCATTATCTCTAAAGTCATTAGTCATAGTTTAATAAACTATGGTAAATAGTTTGAGTCACATTATTTTCTCTCCTTTTTCTTCCTTGCTTCCTTTCTTCCTCTTTTCCTTTCTTCCTCTTTTCTTCTCTTCTTCTCTTCCTCCCTCCCTCTCTCCCTACTTTCCTTCCTTCCCTTCCCTTCCCTTTTCCTTCCTTCCTTCCTTCCTTCCTTCCTTCCTTCCTTCCTTCCTTCCTTCCTTCCTTCCTTCCTTCCTTCCTCTCTCTTTCTTTCTTTCTTTCTTTTTTTCCTTCTTTCTTTCTTCCTTCCTTCCTTCCTTCCTTCCTTCCTTCCTTTCTTTCTTTCTTCCTTCCTTCCTTTCTTTCTTTCTTTCTTTCTTTCTTTCTTTCTTTCTTTCTTTCTTTCTTTCTTTCTTTCTTTCCTTCTTCCTTCATTTTTTCTTGTTTGTGCTGGATCTAAGGCTTGATCTCAAAGACTCAAACTTTTACTGGGCTTTCCTGCTCATGACTGGTGCTCTGTCACTTGAATCACACCTCTATTATGGTATTTCTGCTAGTTAATTTATATGTAGAGTCTCACAGTCTTTTTGTTCATTCTGGATTAAATTCTTCCTTTAAATCTTCTTCAGCATCTGCCACATGAGTAGCAAGGATTACAGCCATGGGCCACTGATATCTGACATCATACTCTTAACTCATTGATTTATTAAATATACCTAGTACCAGTACTCCAAATAAACCCTGCGGTAGACAAAAGTAGTTATGTGATTGTCTTTTCTTAAAACTATCCCACAGCCTGTATAATATGAACAAATACAAATGAGTGTTTAGTGAATATCTTTATGCCAATCTTTTTAAACTGCAATGATCTCAAACAAAACTATGCAGGAAAACCTACAGGCAAACAAAATAATTCATACATCAGAGCACTTCATTTTATAAAGATGCAACTTTGCCCTCTTGAAAAATAAAATAAAAGTCACTTAGAGTATGAATGAAATTAAAACCAGAAGTGCATAGTTTGTTTATATACTTTATAGCATTTATATATGATAGGAGTTTCTGAGCAATACTTAAAAACAAAGCAAAAAACATTTAGAATCTTAATCCTATTCCATATTAGACTGAAGCTGTAGAATTTATTCAGGTGGATCTCAGTGTGACACCAAAGATTGTTCAACGTATTGTATGACTCTTACAGCAGCCATTTTTAGTGGGAACTAGTAAACATCAAGTCTAGATTAGTAGTGACTATGATTTTATGTCATTCTAGTGGTCAATTTTATGTCATTTCCATGTTTTATTTCAAGAAACATTTTGCAAAAGGTATTTTAATATGTATGTAATGTGCTTCCTTTAGGAAATTCATTTAGTGATTATAAATGTTAAGATTTTTGCCACCCAGGTTTTTTTTTAAATTCAAAAAACAAATTTATTCCCAATATGTGATGAAATTGGAAAAAGTTCTGGAAATCAGTGAGAATCTTACAAACTCCTTTCTGTTAAATATCATTCTTTGTCAATGAAATATGAATCTGAGTTTTGTCTGGAGACTTCCAAAATGAAACCTAAAAATTGAATCTTAAATTATTCTTCAAAGTAATATGGAAATTACTTTTTAGAATTGTTCATTACTACTTTAGCTCCCAATAGCATACAAAACTGAATCAGAAGATCTCATCATTTTACATTTCCTTGCAGACTGAGTTATATGAGAAAAGATGCTTCATAGAGTGCTAAATGGCCAGATCAAACCAATGTTTGACAAATCACTCACTGAACTTACCAAAAATATGCTATGTGAAACCATGGCCAGAAAGAAAGATCACATAGTAGATGAGCAACTCAAGCTATTTCACATATAGATAGGGAATGTGTTTAAATATTTACTGTAAGCTCTCATTACAAAAGGTAAGAAACTTGTCAAGAAAAAATAAATAAAACATGAATCAAGTATCAAGAACTTTAAAATATACAGGAAGCTATGATTTCTTTTTCTCTTTCAGTTGCTTACAATTTGTAGGACAAAGCTATACACTCATAGAACCATTAGGAAACGAGTCAATAAGCAATATACTGCTCACTGCAGGGTAGAGAGTATACACATTGCATCATGTTTTAAAAAGGGAATGACTGCATGGTGACATGGTTTCGCTTTATTTTCTCCACAAATAGTCCAATGCCAAGGAAAGCTGTGAAAACACAAGCTGGAAATTTCATCATACTGTAGTGCCAAAATAATCTAAATATTGTGTATGTTGGGGGGTTCCCTTAACATTTGGTACAAATTCAAATGTATATGTATATATTTGCTTCTGAAAATTCTGGGAGAAAACATAAAGGCATTCCTCTACAGTCTGTTCTATGTATTTTCTATATACACCTACCAAATAATCTGCAGAAACTTAAAAGAGCCCTTTTGTTTGTAGCTTGTCGACCAGGCTTCTACAAGGCTTCAGATGGTAATACGAAATGTGCCAAGTGTCCACCTCACAGTTCTACCTATGAAGATGGTTCAGTGCACTGCAGGTGTGAGAATAATTACTTCCGAGCAGAAAAAGACCCTCCATCCATGGCTTGTACCCGTGAGTAGTTCTGCTGCAACCCATGCTTCCATAATTGGTTTGATTTATCTTCTGGTTCTTGTGCTGGAGTTTTGTTAGTATCATTTTGTTTTGCTTTCATTTTTTTCTTTTGTTCTGTGCATATTTGTGTTTAAAACATTTGTGCACGTCCTTTCTTTGTCCATGTGCAGTTGAAAGCTTTCTCTTTTCCCTCTTTCATGCTTCGCTCATCTCAAATGCAACATCTATCACCCAAAATGAATTGGTGTTTAGAAGCACTTCCTGTATCTTCTTTAAGGATCTTGCATTATATTTGACAGGATAGGGGAGGTTATAGTCAGTGAATTTATGTTTTTACATTTCTATTCCCTCTTACTATCTCTTGGTCATAGGTCACCGTGAAAAAAAGACTAAGATTTATAAAAGCAATACTGATGTTTTCTTAACTATTCCCATGGGTATTGAATTTAGTGGTGAGTTCCTTTGCTGGACACTGTGAATATATCCTCAACCTTGACTCAAAACTCTCCCATTCATACTGTAGGAGGGACAGGGCTCTTGAATGCATGTGTCTATAATCTCATGGATCCGCTAAGGATGAATTAAAAGTAGATAATAAAGACAGGATAGTTATTTACCTCTTTCAGTTCCATTGTAAATTATCTTTTTCCCTTTTACTAGAAAGCAGAAGTGAAGTTCATTAATCTTTGTTGAACTACTTTGCAGGACCTCCATCTGCACCAAGAAATGTTATCTCTAATATAAATGAGACCTCCGTTATCTTGGACTGGAGCTGGCCTCTGGAAACGGGAGGCCGGAAAGATGTTACTTTCAACATCATATGTAAGAAATGTGGGTGGAATGTGAAGGAGTGCGAACCATGCAGCCCCAATGTCCGCTTCCTCCCTCGACAGTTTGGACTCACCAACACCACGGTGACAGTGACAGACCTCCTGGCACACACGAACTACACCTTTGAGATTGATGCTCTTAACGGGGTTTCAGAACTGAGCTCCCCACCAAGACAGTTTGCTGCAGTGAGCATCACAACTAATCAGGCTGGTGAGTACACTTTTCATCATGTTTCTAGTTCCTGTATGCTACGTGCAACTGAGGAATCATTTGGGCAGTGAGCACCCGGCAAAGTGGTGGAGAGAAACATTCAAATGAACCCTTGAGTTTTTCCTACTATTATATTTAGTCAATTATATCTTGCTGAACGAATAACTCAATTATTCAGATGAGAGTAAACTCTATCTACTCTATCTATGTATCTATATATGTTTTTAATTTGGGATGAAAATCACATTATTTGACCTGTCTTTTAGCTATGTAAATTTTATTTCTTGAGATGTGACTTAATCTAATATATATATAGAGAGAGAGAGAACTTATTTTCATATTTATGTGGTGTATATATTGTTTATTCTTTCTTATATATAGGCATATCTATAGTACCTTATCTAAAAACTAGGCTGAACTCACTGCTTCCCAACAGAAATTCTTAAATATCTGGGGATCTGAGATAGATAGTAGTTATGGAGTTACATATTCAAATTGTGGAGAACTTATCATGTTCTGCTTGAGTTTAGCTTAAATAATAGCACTTTATATGCTTTCAATGGGAATCACCCTTTGCTCTGAAGATATGAGTATGTGCTAGAGGCTGTAGACAAAGAGAAAGTAGGGTCTGTGGAAGTCTCCTGTCCGCTGGAAGAGGTCTAGTAGCAGCCAAAGAAACTGTCACCAGTTGTTTCAGTTCCTTCGCCAGCTCAGGAAGGTAAACTCAGTTCCCAGGAATACAGGAGCCCTGCCATCCAAGGCTGATAGTCAATCAGTATGCATTAGGATAACTCTTGAAGTTGTTAATTTTAAAAATATTTTTGTACTGTCTGGTCTAACAAATCCTTCAGATTAGAATAGAAATGCACCTCTACTGGCTAATTAAACTCAGTATTTCATGTCTGCCTTCATCCTTCCCATAATCCAGCAACCAAGAAAGTAAATCCTAGCACAAGTGCAATAGCTAGAATCCTGTACAAGCACTCCCTCCTTTGAAGGATCCCTATCTTTGCCATGTTAATGACAAATTTTTTCATATAATCCCTGTTGGAATCTATTACATGATATATATATTATATATATATATATATGTGTGTGTGTGTGTGTGTGTGTTTACATACACACATAAATATGTATTACACATACATATAAACATATATAGAAAGATAGATGTCTAGATATAAATCTATCTATATCTCTATATATCTTTCATATCCTAAATTAATTCCCACATCTTGTTTTCACAGTCACATTATTTTACATTGTCCTTTAGTCATATGTAAATTTTATTTGTGCAGAAGGTTTGACTTAAATGAAGTGGCACTGAGTCATTACTCTTATTTACTGATTCAGATTTCCCCACTATAAGTTAGATCCCAGTCCCAACAGTGTATGCTCTTTCTTTGCTTCAGTAAATGATATTTAACCTTTGTAATGAATGATATTTAAAATTCTGTATCAGCTTTATTTAACTACCTTCTGTGAGAAAAAAAACCATGGATACTGTAATGCTGTTGCTATCTATTGTGTTATTATGGATGCTCATCTCCACTGAACACAAGGATTCTAAGAAGTTGTAATGATATGGTAAATTGATTTCCTGAATCTTTATAGTTTACTTGTTGATTTATTACCTTGTTTAAAATGAAGACATCAATCTCTGTTATAATTAGCTCTTAAGTCAAACAAAAACATATAAATATAGGCAAGACCTCTTTATTTCCTATCGTATTCCTCTCTGGCTTTCTGGCAATGCATTTATCAAGAAATTAATAGTTCCATATACATTTAGTGAATGAATCTAGGTAAAGTGGCCGCCAAGATCAGGGCAAGACCCTGAAAAATAAATGCGGTTCATGCTTTGGCCTTCTGACTTACAAATCGCTCTGGATGACAGATGCAGTGAAGATGATCTCAGTTACTTTCCCTAACCCTACACTCATTTTAAAGAAAAATCACAAATTTGTCTATAATGTGTACCACCGCATATGTTTGACATATTCATTTCAGGGTTTCCATATCATTTTAAAAGCCTGGGGAGATAAATCTTCATCACAATTTCGGATCTCTAGCGTAAGATATCCAAGCACAATTTTAAACAATGCCATTTCTATAGGGTCTGTTCCTTTGTTTTGCTTTATTCTTCTTCTCATGAAGGTTAATGGACTGGTAGACTAAAAAAATAAATAAATAACCTCTCTAACACTAGAAGGCTATGGCCTTGATTGATAGGATACCACAGTGTTTAAATTCCTTCCAGTTTCTTTATCTCTGACATAGATATAAAGGGCAAATGTGAATGTGTCCTTTTAATTTAGTTTGTAATCGAGATTGAGTGTGCTGATTCTTCTCTGTATTACACTGTAAAAGCTTTGCGATGCCCATTTGATAAGGCGCCTTCTAAATTGTAAAGGATTATGTGGTAAATTCAGATATTAGTTCTCAGGTCTCAAAGCTAGCTCAACTATGTCAATGATAAAAAAAAAATACATGGCTTCCACAAAGAGATTATGTCTATTATTCCATGAGTCAGAGATAAAGGAAGAATTATAAATTACAAAACAAAAATCCTTAAAGTTACAGCTTCTTGTAACTTGTAACTTTTTTTCTTAGAATAGGCACATTTACCTTCCAGTTTCAGGGGCAATCCACCTCCATTATTGAATCTGCATTTTTCTAATGTCCTGTAGTAGGAATGATCTCAGACTATAAAAAAAATAAGCAAAGAATTATGACATTTCTAGGTCTATCTCTGCTCCTACATTACTGCTGGAAAACCTGATGATCCCAGAAGCTTTTCCAATAGATACCAAGCTCTGAAGGTATTTCCCCACTCCAGCTGAACTTCCATCTCTAAATCTTATTCTTTCTGTTATTCTGTGACTCATACTTTGAAGCTAGGAAAGTAATTCAGCTTAGGAGACAGAGTACAGTTTTGCTTGGAATTCTGTTGTAATTTAAGCCAGCCAGAATAAACTTGTTCCTTACTGCTCACTGGGTTTCTTAGAACCATTCTGCAAGAGATTCTCCTTGTCATCTCCAAGATTCCCTAGACCTAACCCCTCTTTTTACTTTCTCATATTCATTGAACTACCAGGTTTTCAAGACAATGCAATCTAAGCATGAAAAGAAAATTTCATCTCCCCTTTTTTACATCTAATTTCTCCCATCTGTTCTCAACTCACTCCCATTGATTTCAGTCTGTAAAAGAACACTTTCTCAAACAAATCTCCCTCCCTCCTAACATTCTTAACAAGCACTTTGTCTCTTGCATTCTGTCTATGTCATGAGTTTTTCTTTGTTCTTGAGAAAGATACAAATAATTCAATGATAGCAGCAGTAAGAATAATACACAGAGATAATTGCATGTGCCCATTATAAATGACTGATTCTTCAAGATCTCATTTGTTATTTATTTAATTTGCAATCAAACCTTAGATTTTTTTCATAATCTTTGGTTCTCATTGTGTTCTCTCATTCATACTCCCTTACCACATTGCCATGCACATTTCTTCTTTCACAAGAACCAGTAATAATTCCTTATTTGGTTCTTTATTTTCCACTGAATGCAATTGTTAGGAAGAATGTATATTTCATGAGGGTCTGGAAGCTGTCCAACTGTTCACATTTGTAATTGCAAGATTTAGTACAAAACTTCTTGTTATTAGTCAAATATTTATTGAATGAATCAATGATTAGTGGAAAGTCCCATCATCCACAAGTAAAAATATATTCTCCTTCAATATTCTTACTTATTTTTCTTTCACTAATTGGTCTATTTTCTCCCCACCAATCCCTGCCCATAAATAACTTATTAGGAAACACTTGTATTATCTTTTGTATATTGTTTCCATTGAAGAAGGAGTCACATTTGCTGATTTTTCTTTTCAATTGTTTTGATCCATATAGCATCTTCTCCACATTGTGGGAATTAAAAATACCTAATAACACATTAACAAAAAAGTAATTTCAGCCAGGCACTGGTGACTCATGACTGGTATCTTAGAAACTCAAGAGGCAGATATGAGGATCACAGTTCAAAGCAAGCCTGGCAGTAAGTTCATGAGACTGTCTCCACTAAATTACACCAGAAAATCCAAAATTGGAGCTGTGGCTCAACTCTTTGGCTAGTCTTGAACCAAACAGGGACAGCAACTGGGCTGTGAGTTCAGGCCCCAAGACACACACACACACACACACACACACACACACACACACACAGAGTCACACACACAATAATAACAATAAGTAATAATAATAATTTTGTGAATATTAATGGTCTTCTTTAAATTATATTGAGTGGGGCGCTGTGGCTCACACCTACAATCTCAGGAGGCTGAGATCTGAGGACTGTGGTTCAAGCCAGCCTAGGCTGGAAAATCTGTGGGACTCTTATCTCCAATTAACCACCAGAAAACTGGAAGTGGCACAGTGGCTCAAATGGTAGAGTGCTTGCCTTGAGCTGAGGCCCAGAGTTCAAGCCCCATGAATGACAAAAAAAATAAAATAAAATAAAATAAATATATATAGAGAGATTCCAAGATAAAAGAAATACTAAAATTTATGAATTTAAATTATAGTATTCTGTGCAGGACTTCTTTCCACTGAAATATTTAAGTGGATTAATCAATCATCTTATTTTTATATATGAATATTAATTTATATAAAAATAATTTTATATTCATGCTTATTTTATGTTCATATTCTATATTAGCAGAGACCTGTATAAATCTAGATATCAATTTAAAAAATATATGAATCAATAAAGTTGTATAAAATAGAATGTAATTAAATACTTTATAAAGTTAAGATTTTTAAGAAAATATATTGGAGAAAGGACATGAGATATATTTTGAAAAATGTAGAAATAAATCAGCTAGATATGAAAAAATGGACAGAAATATTAAAAATAATCTTGGAATTGTTACCCAAATATCAAATATAATAGAAGGTGACAAAGGATGCTTCTTGTTAAGAAATAAGAGGATATCAATTTCGCTAAGCAAGGAAGACCAAGCAATTTGAATAATAGATTGGGTAATCCAATGTGGAAGATTCCACTGTGGAATATCCAATGAGCACCTTAATTCAATCTATGTTTTAAGATTTATAAACTTGACAATGAGATGTACAAGATGTAATGTTGAAAACGAACTTTACAACTTTGGTGGGCTGCTAGGGCGGGAGAGGGGGGCGGCGCATGGGAGGGCAGGGATGATAAGGGGAAACAGGAGGAGGTAACAATGCTGGCTCATGTAATTGTAACCCCTCTGTACAGTATTTTCACAATAAAAAACTTATTAATAAAAAAAAAGATTTGTAAACTTGAAAACAATGGAGAGTGGTCCAGTAAGTACTATTCTGAACAAGTGAATTTCTGAACAAAATGAGTGCTAGGATTATCTCCAATTTTTAGCTCTAAAATATTTAAAAATATCTGAGTCATAAAGTCAATCCAAAATTAAGTTTTGGCTATTTGGGACCTTTTTTTAGTAGAATTCTTGATTACCCTAATTTGTTGATATTAATGTACTACCCATCCCAGAAATGTTTTGTCTTGGAATTCTATAATAAGATAAACTTTGGCTTGAAACTTAGGTAAAAGCCATCATTTTTCTCTCAGTTTACATTAGATGAAAGAAGTTTCTCTCTCTTTTCTGAGGCTTTTATGAATATATATATATATATATATATATACATATATATATCTTTTCATATTAAACCAGCATTTTCTTTTTCATGATCTCTCCTCCTTAAAATTTTTGCTAGAAGGAAACATTTTGTGCATTTTTGAACTCTAAATTATCTTTCTTCCTAACTCAGCAATTTCCAAGATTAAACTAACCTTTTTACTTTTCTTCTGAAAGTAGGTGTATAGTTTTTTTTTTAATTTTATTTTATTTTATTTGAGAACATACTGTACAGAGGGGCTACAATTACATGGGCAGGATAATGCATACATTTCTTACCAAGCATTGCAGCCTCCTCCTTTGTTTACCCTTTATTTTATACAATAAAATTTTATTTGTTCATGTGTCAAAAACATTATTAAAGAATACATTTCTTGTATATCTTCTGATATTTCTAAAATTGGCAATTTACCACACTTTATCATTTCTATCATTTCTGTTAATAATACATTACTTATTTATGGACCACTTGACCATTACCTTCGGGTGATAAGTATTTGAAACTGAGTTCTAGAGAATTTGCTAAGAAAGGATAGCACAAACAAAGTTTATTAGAACACTTGTACAAGGGAGACAGGGCCAGTAGCTAGACAGCCAAAGAAACACTGGATCACACACACAGAGGCAGAAGTGGAGTTTATGTCTCTAGTTAGACTGTTTTCTATTTTGCAAAACCTACTGATTGTCTCTTTCTGGCAGCATGGTTTAAATTTTCTACTGGCAGGAACATCTTGAATCCTTGGGTTTTCTATCTATCTGGCTCATTTCTCAGCTTCACCTTACTTCTTCAATGTACATGGACCTTGGCATTTCTCTGTCCTCCACGCCACCTTAAATGTGGCCTCCTCTACAGTGTGGGTTTTATATCTTCTTACTCCTAAACAATTCAGTAGTATTTTCCATATATATATGTATATATATATACATATATGTGTCTTATATAATCTTAACTGATATACCAAATTCAGAACAATTACAATTTTCATACAAAAATGTTAGCTTTCTAACCTTTCCAAATTTCTCTACAATCCTCATGGCACAAACAAATTGGGGTCTGGTCTGCTTGCCTTTAGTTTTTATCTTGAATATTGTTCTAATCTATAATATTGAATGAATACATTTCTGTAAAATCATATCAGATACAATGAAATAAAAAAGATCAATTCACATTTATAAGCCTGATTTATCAATTTATCACTTATCAATGCCCAATATGTACCAGAAATGTTATACTTGTCATTCTGCAGAAATTGTTCTGATTTAAAAGAAAAAAGTAAGTCAATTTTATTTTCTACTGAAAGCCTGTTAACTTCTGCAAGGCACTATTCAAAGTAATGACAATTTTCCTAGCCTTACCTTTATGACAAATGCTTGCTAGTGCCCAGTCTTTCTGTGCTAAAAACACTCTTTGTTTCATGCAGTCAAAACTTGCTATCCATCACATGAAATAATTTAACTAGAATACCACTTACATAATTTTTTAATTAAAAAAAATAAAATTGGAGCCAGGTGCCAGTGGCTCACACCTGTAATCCTAGCTATTCAGGAGGCTGAGATCTGAGGATCACAGTTCAAAGCCAGCCCGAGCAGGAAGGTCCTTGAGACTCTTATCTCCAATTAACTACCAGAAAATGGGAAGTGGCACTGTGGCTTAAGAGGTAGAATGCTAACCTTGAGCTGAAGAGCTGAAGGACAGCACCCAAACTCAGAGTTCAAGCCCCATGATGAACAAATAAAAAAAAAAATAAGGGAAGGGGAAAAGCAAATCGTTTAAACAGGGATACAGGTGGACCCATTGCAACAATGAGATGTACAAGTCGTTATGTTGAAAACGAACTTTACAACTTTGGTGTGGTGGGGGGGGAAGGATTGGGTGGGAAAGTAAGGGGAGGATGGGAAGTGATGGGAAAGGGAAACAAAGGAGAAGGCTACAATGCTTGATCAGAAATGTATTCATTATCTTGACCATGTAATTGTAACCCCTCTGTACAGTATTTTCACAATAAAAAGAAAAAAGAAAAAAATAAATAAAATTATCTTTCTGGGAATATAACTCTGAACTTTGCTACTAATAGATTTTAATCAATCAATAACTTTTTGAAAGTTTTTAAAAATATTTTAATAAAAGTTATTTTACACAGAACACAAAATTACTAACCAGTTAATGGGGTAACAGATGAAGTTTTATTTCCTGTAGAAAGATTTTTTTTTTTAAGAAAGTTTTTCATCAATAGCTCTGTGGCCTGTGTTCCTTCATGGAACAAAGTAACATTAGCCATTAGGACAAAAGTAAGTAAATATCTACTAACTCTTAAGTAAGCAACATGTTTAAAAATGAGCCCAAAGGTTAAAACTCAAAAAAAGAAGTTGCTTATTATTATTATTATTATTATTATTAAATGATAAATAAGGTTATATCTTTTTTTTGGGGGGGGACCTGTCATGGGGCCTGAACTCTGGTCCTGGGCACTGTATCTCAGCTCTTCAGCTCTACCACTTGAGCCACAGTGCCACTTCCAGCTTTTTTCTTTTTGCTTATGTGGTGCTGAGAAATCGAGCCCAGGGCCTCAGGCATGCAAGGCAAGTGCTCTACTACTGAGCCATCTTCCCAGCCCCAAATAAGGTTATTTCTAAGTTTAGTGCTTTCTTATTCCAAAATATGTCTTCCCTACCAACCTTATTTTTGTTTTGGAATTTAGAGACAGGCTTCATAGAATGGAAGATGATTACTTCATGTCAAAGACAGTCTAGCTTTCAACTTTCTGAGGAAGCTGCTTATAAAATAAGGTGCTTTCTGTGTAGTTATACTCTTAAATAAATTATGTTCTAGAAGAATATTTATGTAGTTTCCAGAATACAAAGGAAACAATGTAGTGAATCAGAAAGTTAACCATAGTGAAAAAATCACCTACCAAATTAGTAAATATCAGAAGATGCCACTAATGTACCTTACGGCCTATTCTCCCTCCTGTTTCCTTGAACAATTAATGTATCCTACGTATTAAACTGTTAACCTAGCATTTCTTTCCTTGTGTAATCATGTGAATTCTGAGTCCAACTGAAGAACTCTAAATGAACATGCATGTTACTGTGGCCACAGTGCATATAGTTTCTTCTCTCCTGTTTTGAAACCGAGGCAGATACCTGTGCATCTGGGAGTATCACTCAGAAGTGATGTGTCACAGTGTCTCAGAAGCATTCCACTCCATTTAACACATTAATGATGCCTTTCAGCCATCACATCCTGGTATGGAGACATGCTACATATCTACAGGATAAGCAATAAGCCCAACAGAAGCAAAACCATATATTGTCCTGACAGTTATTCAGAACCATCAGTTCATAAAACCATAACAATATGAAACATGCCCTATTAGGAACAGCTGAGAGCTTCCCAAATCCACCTGAATTCCTGTCTACTCTTCTTTTTTATCTTTAATACCATTCTAATTAATGGAGAACGTTTTTGCCTAGAGATGGATAACTAGTCTTTTTTTTTTGGGGGGGGGAGGTCTGGTCATGGGGCCTGAACTCTTGGCCTGGGCGCTGTCCCTCAGCTCTTCAGCTCAAGGCTAGCACTGGACCACTTGAGCCACAGAGCCACTTCCAGCTTTTTTTTTCTGCTTATGTGGTGCTGAGGAATCCAACACAGGGCCTTAAGCATGCAAAGGGAGTGCTCTACCACTGAGTCACCTTCCCAGCCCATAGTCTTTTGATTGTTTCTACTAAACTGTATTCTTAAAAACAAATGAATACTAATAACCAGATACAGGGAGAAATACTATTTTTAACTGTGGCATATAGCAATCAAGAAAGAAATAGTTATTAAATGCTGACTTGTATCTTTTCAAATTGAAAAAATGCTAGGTATCTCTTTCTCAGGTAATTTTATATTCATTTGCCAAAAAATTTGTAATACACATGTAAATTACAAGAACAATGAGGTATCTTACTTCAGGGGCAGGAGCTCTGAATTTCTCCAACATTCACAGCAATTAAATAATGTTAAAGCCAAATGATAGGAAGTTTACACTTACTTCCTTTTTCCATCTTAACATTATTGACCTGTGCCTCTTGATATGATTAACACTTGCAAAATGTCATTTACATAATTATATTAATCATTTAAGTTCAGATGGCTGTAAGTGAATAAACTACAATGTGTGAAGAATCCTGCTCTTAACCAGTGTGTTTCTCTTTTACACATATATATTACTCTGACTTGCACCAGGGTAACAAAAATCCTGACACAGGCTACTTATGAATTTAAAAAAAGAATTACTTTGGCTTGCAATGCTGGAGCTTCAAGTCCAAGATCACGGGGTCTTACTAGTTTGGGCCTATGGTGAAGGTCATATATCCTGGATTCAGCATGTTAGAAGGGAGAAGCCGTATCTCAGCTGGGAAGCAGAGAAAATCTGAGAGAAAATCTGAGACAAGAATCCAAAAATGCCCTTCAAGAGTATGTTTTCAGTGTATCCTAAGGATGACTGCCTTTCTCTCCTGGTCTCCCCACCCTCCCCTTTCCTCTATTGTTCCTCCTCTTACTCCTCCTTTTCTTTCTTCTTCCTCTACTTCAAACTCATTCCAGGTCTTTGCATATAATAGCCTAAACTATTCTTCTCCCTTTGGCCTTGGTTTTTTCCTAAGGCAGGGATTCACTTCATGTTTGGCCAGAGCTATGATCCTTCAACCCTCCTTCCCTGTGTCACTGAGTGTGACAGGTATTTCGTGCTTCCTCCATAGCACCCTCCCTCCCTTCCCACCATACCTCTGTGTGTGGTTGTGGGTTGTCTTCATGCCAGTGCTAAGCTGACCATGAGGAAAAACTCGTGGGAAATCTATACTTCTGAGATAATATTAATAAAGGGAAAAATCAAAAGGTATCTGCAAAGTTTAAGGAAAAGAAAAGCACAGAACTACAGAAGGAAAAAAAACTGTAGGTGCAAAAGATGATTGTAACATTCTTTCTGGAAAAAGATGTAAAATAATAAACTTTTACCAAGAACCACATTGTTACAGGAGACTGATTTTTCAGTCACTGAGGAAATGCTCACCTTTTGCTTTTCATTACTATCAGTTGTTTTTTTTAAGAGGCATATTTTAGTAAGTTTACTATATAGGCAATATGTGCAAATTCTAAATGTCCTCAAAAAGTAACTTAAAAAAGTAATTATGCTTAGCACATTCCCATCTCAATGTGGAATTCAGGGTATTCTTTCCATGTACTTTTTGAGCAAAGCAGGGTCTTCTGTTTTCATCTTTGTTGTGTGAGTGTGTGTCCTCTAGTGAAGAGAGCACATTACAGTTATTTCCAATCAAATGACAATATTTACTATTTCTCTTTCTCCAAGTGAAGCTTGTTTTATTTCCCTTCTATTAAAATGCTTTCAAAAGAGGTTTTCACAGTTGTCATGAGCTACATTGCTGTTTTATTAGCTCTTAGTTAATGACTATTGTGGCAACCCTTTGCATGAGCCTTAATCTGCCTACTGGGAGCAACACAATAATGGAGACTGGACCTGGGGACTGAGGTTTGGTGTAGCAGGGAAGCTGTAGCCTTCCAGTGGCAACAGATCCCAAGGTTCTATTCACCAAGGTTTTTAATGATCTTGTGCAAGGAAGTAAGGTATAAACTTCAACAAGTGACAATATTTTGTATACAAGTGGTAGGTGGACTTCTTAAGAGCTAAACAGTAAACAGCCTACAATTTGCATAAGTCTAAATTTCCCTTAGGCTTGCACACAGTTTTGAGTAGAATCTGAGTTCCCCTTAAGACTGGACTGATGGTCCCTTTCCAGGAAAACTCTCATATAAAACAGCTGAATTAAAAACAAAAACAATCAAACAAACAAAAACCTAGGTTTTTGAAGTAGTGCTGTCGCTCAAGTTGTAGAGCACTCACCTTAAGCTGAAGAGCTCTGGGACAGTGCCCAGGCCCAGAGTTTAAGCACCAAGACCAAGACAAAAAAAAGAGTAAAACAATAAAAAAAAATCAAGGTTTTCAAGCAAGTATTCTTTAGTATATGTGTTTGGATGCTTATGTGTATGTTCAATTAAAATTTAAAAGAAAAAGTTCTAGAAAAAAGTAAGGTTTTAAAAGTTTAAAGTATAACAATCCTAGGAAAAGACTTTCTTTACAACTACTTTAATTAAATTTTGTAATTACACTTTGAATATTACATCTATTCAGTAAGGGTAATATCTACATTCAAATATTGGAAAGGCAAGAACAAATACACACAAAAGTATTTCATATGCCTAGTTATTTACATTGAATTTAATAAATATTTTTATTTTATAATTGCTTTTTTTTTTTTTTTTTTTTGGGTCCGGTCGTGGGGCCTGAACTCTGGGCCTGGGCGCTGTCCCTCAGCTCTTCAGCTCAAGGCTAGTGCTCTACCACTTGAGCCACAGCGCCACTTCCGGCTTTTTTCTTTTTGCTTAATGTGGTGCTGAGGATTCGAACCCAGGGCCTCAGGCATGCAAGGCAAGCACTCTACCACTGAGCCACCTTCCCAGCCCCTTTATAATTGCTTTTATTATTATTAAGCAATTGTACAAATGGGTTCCAAAATCAGGTTCTGAGTACAAAGCTTCTCCCTCATTTCTCCCCTCCTGTCCTTACCTATAAGTTAACATATGCTTATTTATCAAGTGATCAGTCCTTGCAGTATCTTTAATGACCATGTGGGACATTTAGCAACAAATGAACTTTCAAAGTTAAAAATAGATTTAAGTAAAACTGGTTTTCTTTGGTAATAAATAGCACATTTGATTCATTTCTGTCTTGTGAGCATTGACTGAGTACTTAGTGTGAGACAACCATTATCCTGCCTGGACTGTGGGCAACATGATGATTAAGATGTGGTTTCTATCTTAAGGAGCTGTTAGGTTAGGAGATCTGAAAAAGTTTAAGAACTTAGCATGAAATTGATTGGTTTGGCCATGAAAATGCAGGCAGGGCCACCTGCCAAAAGATTTCAACAAGCACCAGCAACTCAATGAATCCCCTCAATGAATTAGATTTACCTTGAATTCACAGAGAATGCCAAGTTACAGATCATAATGTCATCATTTTTTTCAGTTTTCAAGGATAGGAGAAAATGATTATAGAATGCTAAAATCCCATACACATGTATACATACATGCATTGATAGACAGACAGATAGGTACATAGATAGACACATAGATACATAGATACATAGACAAATTATAACCAAACAAATTATAAACTCTCTTCTGAGAGTAGCTGGCTAACTTTTGAACATTATATATTATGGATATGATTTTGTATGGATGTGATTTTGGATTTGGATTGTTCTAGTAGCCGAATAAACTATTGAGTAACACTTTAATATTTCCAATAAAATTCACCATTGACAAACTACATCTCTAGTTAGGAAGACTCTTAACAATATGTATAATCAAGCCTCCTTGTTTTATTTGTCTCAGAAATGTATTTAAAAGTTACTCCAATAAATAGAAATGTAATGTCACCTGCCAAAACTCGATGGCTAATAGTGCAGGAAATCTTTTTCATGTAAAATCTAAGGTCCTTCCACCAACTATGAAGGAAAATCTTAGAGTTGTAAGGAATATGCCCATCACTACCATCTCCAGTGAGCAGTTGCTAATACTGCACTAATTACCACGGGCCATCCCATTTCTGGTAAGGTCACCTCTGTTCCTCCTTGTCATTTATATTAAAGCTGTTGAAATCTTCTGATTTAAGTCCCTTACATCTTTTACCTGAGCTACTGCCCTATTCTGTAAAGTAGATTTTCAAAATATCAAAGATAATCAGACTACCAGAAACCTTGCTTCCACTCCATGGCTTCATGTCTTGCCTGGATTGTTGAAAATGCCTCCTAACTAGATTCTTCACTATCACCTTTACCCTCTCTGCAGTTCAAATTTCTTATTACTGTACCCATGTTTGTTATCATTAATTATTTCATTATATAAATTTATGGATGTGCCCCAAATATATTTTATAGCTGATAGAATTTCCTACTTATTTCAAATATTTAATTCATTTCTTATGGTCCCTTTTAATGATATTTGACCAGTGAAAAGATAAATACCCTCTCATAAGACTAGATAGATTTTTTTTCCCAAAAAGAGTTATGGCAACTTACTAAATTTATTGACTTGAGCACTTGGCTCTGTTTTCTTCCTCAGAGACCATGTCGTCTACAAAACATTCACTTTGAGAATCTATGTAAGTATATATTGGTACTTCAGCATAAAGGAAGACACTAAACTAATTTTTAGAAGACTGAGTTTGTGCTATCCAAGGCATAGTCTAAACATTCCTTTGCTCTATGGAAATAAAGATCTTTAGTGCCTAATCTACATTTTCGGTTAAGATCCATTTTAAAGGGTGTTATATATAGCCTAAGATATAGCTTGAAAATTGATATGAGTGGTGCTTTGTGACAGAACCACAGATGTTCAGTACATGATATATTTATTTTTTACCCCAGTGGCCCTTATAAAAAGGGCTTGGAGATTGGCTTATAACAAGTCAACTAATGACATGATATAGAGAGGCCCCTGGTTCAGTGGCTGTTATTACAGCTGTGTCCTATTACATATTAGATACCTAGAACATGCTTGCATTCCGAATGGCATTTATCTTTTGAATTTCAAACATTCCTTCCATAAATAAGGATTTTATGCTTTTCAAAAATGTTTCACAGTTCAGCCTAGGGAATACCAGCGGGTTGCTTTTACTTAATGGAATTCTCTCTACAAGGATTCCTGGAGCAAAGATGAGCATTTTCTGAACACTCACCTCCACAGACCTGTGTCACTTTTCTCAATGCCCATTTCCTGCTATTCCCTGAGCCTGGGGAGGTGATAATAACTTGAATTTCACAAAATCACCAGTGTAGGGGCCATATGAGAGCTGGCCTTTTCAACATGTCTTAATAATTCTCTCTTTGTTACCCTAAAATCTAGCACAGCAGGCCAATTATTATGCTGTGGAATAGTTAGTTTGCTATTTGTATTTAGTTTCCAAGTAAAGATTAACTTTTAGAAATATTTAAAGTAAATGTAAAAAAGGATGGTGATCCCGCAAGCTTCTAACTGCAATATCATGGACCTAATGACTCATATTTAAGGAAAAATGGCAGGAAAGGTGAACAAAAAAGAGTCTGTGAGAGGACTCCACTCATAATGATGATTGCATTTGCTCTTAAAAGACAAAATAATACATGTGATGGCCCATTTAATCTTTTGCAAGTGCAACTAGGTCTTATTCTTCAAATGTATATGCTCATTATTTTTTTAAGGTGAACATTTCTTCTATCTTGGGGAAGCAACCATTGAAAACTGGAAATTTGTGAGGAGTGTCTTTGACTGAGGAAGAAAACAGCCATTTTTCTGTTTGTTCAGCAAAGGATTGTTCAGGTGATGGAAGATTATCTTAGTAGCTTTTTCAGCTAACAGTTCCTGGGAGTGCATTGTTCCATTGCACCATAGAGAAAGCAGCTGGCTTTCTCCTGCGGTTGATACCAGGCAGCTGCTTTTATTGTCTATATATAATTTTTAGACTGTCTCATCCTAACTACATTCACCTGCATACAGCTTAGTTGTGTTTTTAAAAATTATTTTATTCTTCCACTCACAAAAGCTAAGACCAGAAATCTTCGTATGACCACTATCATGAGAAATGCAGAAAAGGGAGTCAAAGGACATATTACTGAATACTGTATAACAAGTGTCGGTGGTGGTGTTGGAAAGGGAAGCAGAGGAGAAGATACTTTACATGTGTGATTGAGTGTTTGTGAAAAGCACCAGATTGACATCTGCCAAATTAATTTGTACACAGTCTGAGATGAATGAAAGCAAAAGTTCTAGACCTTAGCCCTTGTCTCACACAGGAGAATTAGTAGTACAAGCATATATATGCCTGAGGAATGAAGCCTACATTTCTTTACAGCTAAAAGATAATATTTGTGTTTCCTTTGACAGGGTTATATTTATTAACTCAAACTAAGACTTTATCTTGGTATATATTTTAATCTCCACATTCCTCCTAGATTGTTACTTTTAGGCAAACCCAAGCTGTGATGAGATTTTTAAGGTATTTGTTTCTAACCACAAAGAAAATAACTCTAATCATTCATCTTCTACAAAGTTATGTATCTATACTCTTTAAAAATAAAGCTTTTAGTTTTATGAGTAGATTCACAAGGCACTTTTTGAATTACATTATTCCTTGGATTGGTCAAGCTTCCCTAGAGTAATAATAAGCTTGTGTGCATGTGTAGTAGGAAGAGTGTGTGAAAAGAGAGAGACAGATACAGAGAGACAGAGGGAGAGGGAGAGGAAGAAAGAGGGAGAGAGAGAGAGAGGGAGAGAGCAACAGAGACATAGAGTGATAGATGATTTCACACGCTATTGTAGGGGCTAGAAAATACAAAACCTACAGGGTAACTTGACAAGATGGAGATGTAAAAAAGAATGCATATCACATTCAGACTAGATTCAGAATTTTTTTCTTGGGATCCCATTATCTTCTAATATGAAGTCTCTGACAAACTGGATGAAGCTCAACCATTTTGTATGAAATAATATGATTCAGAGTCCACTGATTTAAATTTTAATTTCATCCAGAAAGCACTTTCACAGAGAGAGACATGTAGACTGGTGTTTGACAAAAATCTGGGTACCATGGATTAGTTAACTTGAATGCAGTGACATTTAATGTCAGTAGTATTGGTGTATACATGTGCCATGTGTATACATGTGCATAAAGTATATTTTCTGTCTTTCTATTGGATGTGCTCCTAGATCATATGTTGAAGATAGATTTCAAGATAAATGATAATACTGGCTAATTTTGAATTTCAGCAACTGTCCATATCTGAGCTTTCTTTCTGTGGATCTTGATTCTTCCTTAGTTTTTACCTGGAGACAATGCCTCGTGCATGAAAGAATGGCCTCTCCCCACATTCCTATCTCATTTATATTGATGTCACTAGAATAACAACATAATTAACATTATAAATAAATCATCTAATTGGGAAGAAAAACATAAGATAGCATTTTTATTTGTAAATACCTTCATGGCAACACTGCCCTTTTGAGGTAACATTCCAGGAGTTGTGTCAGGCAGAATTAGACAGCTTTTTGGGTTTGCCTCCATTCCAGTCTTCCAGGGACTAAAGTCCAGGACAATGCAGTGAATAGCACAGCTCAATGGCTTTGTCAATCATCTTTGGGTAGTACTATTAACTATTCATGGAAAACCTCAGCTCAGTGATTTCCAAATCCAGAATGCCTGAAACAACATTCAGTAGGCCTTCAGCACAGAAATACACACCCACTCCAAGCCAGTATATATAGACTGGGTGGTTTTCTCACATCCTTACTCTTTGTGAGCAGGATGGCAATGTAGATTAACCTAACTACTCCACTGTCCTTTAGTACTCAGTTCTGTGTCATACCTTCTGGGGAAAAACAAAAACAAACAAAAACAAAAACAAAACACCAAGAATGTGTGCTCTACTATTTAAGGGAATATCTAGACAACTTGAACCACTTTGGTTCCAAATCATCACAATGCCACCAGTGCCAACAGGTATAAAGGAACTTGGGACAAAGCAAAGGCAAGTGACTTGGACTCATTGAGCTTTGTCTCTGTCTCCTACTCTCTAGAGGCACAGAAGCTTATTTCTGCAAGTAGCCATTCGATTTCTTCACTTGGCCAGGCATTTGTGCTTATTTTTCTCCATTTTATAGGGATGGTGCTCCCTATTTTATGGGTGGTTTACAAGGGGGTAGAGAGGAAGGAATGTTTTGCTTTTTATAGTAGAATGAAATGATCTGGCCTAGGACTTAGGAAAAATAAATGAAACTACAAGAAAATATACCAGCTAACAAATTAACAATAACTTGAATGAGAGGTATTAGAACTAAACCCTAGGAAAAGAAAGATTGCATCTTTTAGAGATTAAAACCAGAATTGACTATATGAATTTGTCAGGTGTGCATCAAAGAGTAAAAGGGAATTGCAGCTCTTTCAAACTCAGAAATGACTTCAGCAAAAAAAAAATATGTAAAGCTATTGATTAAGGTCACAATCAGGAATGAGTATTTTGAAACAAAATAAACCAAAATATAGACTGTTCTAGAGCATTATATACAATAAACAAGTGTCAAGTAATATCTAATTCATGGGGCAACAAGAAAATAAAACTTAAGTATGAGTTTTATACTTGAGAGAGTTGAACTTTGAATAGTAGTAGAATAGATGCAAAATGTAGAATGGATTTTAAACAGCATCAAAGAAAAATGTTCTAGAAAAATAACAAGTGACTATTGAGTATAGATAAATGCACCTACTTTAGAAGCAAAGCTCAGCCTAATCAGGAAATAGTCATAAAAATAATCAATGTGAAACTGTACTTTTATTTTGTTTTTTCAAATAGTCCTGCTCAAGAAATATAATCTCTGTGAGGGCAAGGGCTTTTTTGGCTTTGTTTAGTAATTTTGACTCATTTCAGTGTATACAATGTTCTGGATACTAAATAATAATCTGGCAAATGCATACATAGTGAGTTATCATGTTGTCTTGATTCAATCAGCACATATTCTCTACTTCCACATCCTTTATTTGAATTATTACCATTCCATTAGCCCAGATTCACTTTTCTACTTCATTTCTTATGTAAAACACCTTAAGTCCAGTGCTTTCCTATTACTTAAAAAGTTCTCCATGATGTTCCATACCTGTCTACTTAATTTCTTTCTACTTCGTACTATGAATATATAGATCCTTATAATCTTCCATGAACTCTCTATAGCTCATACTCTTAACACTCTATTTTAATCTGTATGTCTTGTTACCTAGCAAATCTTTCTCTCTTGAGTCTGATATGATCCATTTTAGCGGGCAAATATCCCATTTCCCAAGGAGTATAAACAAGCCTACTCTCTTACTCTCATAGGAATCTGTTTTGAGTGCTTCCACTGTTCTTCACAGATTGTATCACTCTTCAGAGGCAAGGATCCACTCTTAGCCACCTCGGATAAACACTGGTGAAATCTTTGCTAGGTTAACTGTATTGTCCTAGAGTTTTGATCATGTTACTCAGCTGCTCTAAATAATAGTTTACCATAATCCACAGAAAAAGTCACCTTTCATAGACGACAAATTAAACCCTTTCATAAGTGGCTTTACAGTAATCTATAAACATAATCTACTATGAATTACAAAGAGGATTTTAACTGTTTCCAATTCTCTGGGAAATTTTTGAAAAGTTGATAACCTTCACCTAAATATAATTATTCTGTATTTATACATTCAAATGTCTTCCATTCTTCCAGGTTCAGATTAAATGTAAGCACTTACATTAATCTTTCTCTAATTCTTCTCAGTTGGAAGTAATTGTGCTCCCCTCTGAACTCCCATAACACTACTTTATCAGTTATCTGTATCTCTTTTATGGAGCTCCTTTATTCTAATTTGTCTTAGAATGGTATTTTATATGCATTTAATCTTCTCTACTGTACTCTAAGTTCCCTGAGGGTATGATCCAAGCATGGCCCACATTTGTTTCCTTCATATTGGCTAGCTTGGGTCTTATCCAAATAGGCGCTTTTAGATTTATTTAAATAAGATCTAAGAAGGGAGGATTGAGTAGAAGATTTCAATGCTTTAAGCTTTATAGAATTCAATCTCAATATAATAGCCAGTCTGGTTGGTATTTGGAGTGATAATGTCATTTTTTGGGACAACTTAGAGGGAAAGTAGAAGGCAAATTTTGATTGTTTAAGTATACTATGTGTGCTAGGAAATTTATATATTGTCCTTTATATATCATTCAATAAATCTAAATAATTAATAAAATAATGATTTTATTAGTCATTTTTAGTCATGACTGTCTAGAACCAGTTATATATATTTATATATGTATATATAATTGTATCACATGTTAAATAATTATAATAAATATATGTGAAGAGATTTCTTATGAATATTGTCTCATGTGATTTTTAAGAGGCCAAAGTCCCAATATCTGATGTTTGCCAGCTAGAGAAACAGGAAAGCTGGTTTGGAGGCCTGAAAACCAGCACTTCTGATAACTTAGGCTAGCAAAATAATAAAAAAAGATATCTTAGATTATAAAGACAGAACACAAATGTGTACTTCCCTCTCTTCTTATTAATTCAGATCCTCCATATATTCCCACAGCCCCACTCACATTGATGAGAATTGGCTCATCTTTCCTCCGTTTACTGACCTAACTTCTAGTCACGTATAAAACCTTCACACAGACATGCAAAAAAGTAATAATTTCCTGAGTATCTCTATCACAGTCAAGGTTACAAAAATGCACTCATTTTAGAGAGAAATAAATATTTCCTCCTGTTTTTCAATAGTGGAAATTGAGTCATGCTTATAAAATTATATGACTAGTTTCATACAAGTATTACTGAATCATGATTCAAATTCAGTTGCCAACAAGAATGGCTTCTTTTTAACCATGTTCTCCTCTACTGAAGATGTTAATGAAGACAAGTGTATATTTATATTTAATAGATAAATATGTATATATGCATACACATATGCATGTATATATACATAAATATGCATTTATAAAGATATATACATATGTATACACATGCAGATTAATGTCAAGATAGGAAGAATTTCTGAAGACTAATAGAATGAAATATATAGTACGTCATATTTTTAGAAAAGAAAAAAGAGGACAGTATGGTAGTGCTAAAATTTCACTTTGCTACAAGTTTGAGTCAAATTGGATAAACACTAAGACTTTGTTAAGCTGAGAAGTAAAAATGAGATATAGCATCTCAGAAAAATCTTAGTGGAAAAGTAAGAGCATAGCATTAAATGCAACTCAGAAACTTCTTTCAAATTGCTACCATTTACTTTTTTAGCTCGAGCTAAAATTGAGTATTTTGTGTGTACACGTGTGTGCTTTGCAGCAAATGGAATATTTACTTCTAAAGAAATCTAATTGCTCATGTATAATTTGTTAAATCCTTAGTCAAAGTACTAAGTAAACAAAAATGCAAAGTATTTTACTCTTTAGGTAGGCCATCTGTAGATAAACTGGTACACATATTCCTCCATTTCCTTCCAGAAGTTGTCTTTACTCATGAAACAAAACTTTGCAAGTAGTAATTGTGAAGTGGCAATACAAGGGCTTGATAGCAGCAAATGGGAACTGAAGAAGTCAGAAACAAAAGATTCTGTGGAAACCATTTGTCTCGATTCCTATGTGACAGGTCTCTCTTTTGGTGAAGGCTGCTAGACAGTGGGATATGAGGGTAATATCACCCTGCTGTGAATGAGTGTCTCCCAGGGGAAACTTGCTTATCTGTCTTTTTCTCTGATTCATCTAGACTCTAATTTTCACTCACCATGTGAATTTACAGGAAGGATTTATTCAGAGATGCATTTTACCTCACTGTCAATCCTAGTCCAGGCTTCTGTGAGTTCTGAAACATGTTCACGAACAGAACTAAATTGAATTCTGTAATGTTTTGTGAGGTACAGGATGAGGTTCATTATGTAATTTCCTAAACCTTTGGTACTAGAACTTCATCCCAAGGGTCCAGTGGAATCCATTTGATCTAATTATTATGATATGCAATGCTTACCTATGATGAATATCAGGGTTTGTTCAGAGAAGGAAAGGATTTTTTTTAATTGTGAAAATACTGTACAGAGGAGTTACAATTACATGGGCAAGATAATGAGTACATTTCTTATCAAGCATTGTACCCTCCTCCTTTGTTTCCCCTTCGCATCCCTTCCCATCCTCCCCCTGCCCCCCAACCCTCCCCATTCCTCCTCCCCCTCCACCAAAGTTGTAAAGTTCGTTTTTGACATAACGACTTGTACATCTCATTGTTGCAATGGGATTTGTTAAACAGGAATTTCTGAATTAAAAAAAAAAAACTAAGGTCCATTTACTTCACATACATGTAATTAGGTATAAGTTATAAATGAAATGGAAACTGCTTGCTTGGAAATTGGCAGCATGGTCACAGAAAAGAACAACAATGTTTTAAGAATATGAGTTTAAAAAGCAGTGGAACTCAATAAACAAAAATGGCAAGCATGGTTTAGTGCACATTTTCTCCCACAATCCATCCAAACTGTTCCAACATGAGAAAAGAGGAGAGGAGGAAATGCATCCATACTTCCATATATCTTACCTAGGACATTTCTATTCCTTTCAAGCATACACAGCATTAGTAACAGAAGTTGAACAGAATTCCAGCAAAGTCATCAAAGTATAGAAACAGGAGATTCAGAGTCCAAAAGAGCTCTGTTTTGTGTGTGTGTGTGTGTGTGTGTGTGTGTGTGTGTGTGTGTGTGTGTGTGTGTGTGTGTGTGTGTGTGTGTGTATGTGTTCCATTGGTCTGGTGAATCTCTTGTTTGAGGTTCAGGCTATGATGCATCTAGGCTTTTTCCAGAGAAACTCTAAGATAAAGTCCAAGTAAAAAAGCAGCTCCGCCCTCTGCCTATCTAATCTGGCACTGAAGAACAAAATGTAAAAAGTGACCATTTGGGAGAAGATCTTCACTAGCCATACAATGGACAAGGGTCTCATATCTAAAATATACCTAGAACTCAAAAAATTAAATCCTCTAACAACAGATCCTCAAAGAAACAACTGCCCAATAAATAAGTAGGCTAAAGACTTAAAGAGAAACTTCTCTGAAGAGGAAAGAAGAATGGCTAATAGACACATGAAGAAATGCTCAGCCTTTCTAGCCATGAAAGAAATGCAAATCAAAACAACATTGAGATTCCACCTCACCCCAGTTAGAATGGCTATAATCAAGAACCTAATTAAACAACAGATGCTGGAGGGCATGTGGACAGAAGGGAACCATACTGCATTATTGGTGGGAGTATAAACTTGCTCAACCACTTTGGAAAGTAGTATGGAGGTTCCTCAAAAACTCCACATAGAGCTCCCCTATGACCCAGCAATCCCATTTTTGGGCATTTATCCGAATGATCACAAACAAGACCATACTAAAGCACTAGAACAACTATGTTTATTGCAGCATTATTTACCATAGCTAAGATATGGAACCAACCCAGATGCCCCTCAGTAGATGAATGGATCAAGAAAATGTAGTATATATACACAATGGAATTCTATGCCTCCATCAGAAAGAATGACATTGCCCCATTTGTTAGGAAATGGAAAGGCTTGGAAAAAATTATCTTAAGTGAAGTAAGCCAGGCCCAAAGAAACATAGGTCTCATGGGTTCCCTTATTTGTAATAACTAGTATATGTCTGAGACAAGGAGAAAAGGTCAGATAAGATGATGTTAAGCGAAATGAACCCCAAGATAAGGACACAAGTGTTTTTTTTTTCTTTCTTGATGTTGTTTCCAACACATTTATAAGATGATTTCTTTGTTGTTTCGTATGTTCCTCCCCCACAGTATAACCCCTGTTTTCACTGTATTTGATGTTGATGTAATTTGGGGAGGAGAAGGGAAAAAACAAATTGTTTAGGGATACAGGTGGACCCATTGTAACAATTAGATGTAAAAGAAGCTATGTGGAAAAACGAACTTTACAATTTAGGAGGGGGTGGGAGTGGGGGATGGGATTGGGGGATGTTGGGGGGATAAGGGGTGTAGCTGAGAAGGTAGGAAGGAAGGGATGGTAGGGGAAAATACAAAAGAGGAGGCAACAATGCTGGATAAGAAATGTACTCATGTAAATACATCTTTAGAGTTGTGTCTTCTAAGAGAAGAGAAGGAGGAATATTAACCCATGGACATCCATTAACATAAACTAAGGTCTGAAGTAAGGATGAGAGGAAATGAAAGTTTCTTAAAACTCATGGACAAAAGTGACTGAAGACAAGTAAAACCCACAGTCAACTGTCTTGAGCCTCAGCTTAGAATTGGAAAGTTGCCTTCCAAAGAAAAATAGCCGTGTTTGTCAACTATACCCATTAGGAACAGGGTTATTAGAGACTCAGATCCTCCAGAGATTAACGGAGATGAGGGGCTCCAGGTAAATTTGAAGTAAAATTGGTCTAATAGAGATTAATTTGTGAAATACTTCAACTCATTTTTTATATTTATCATTTTTAAAATGAATACTGATAGTTATCAATTTGTGGCCCGCACTTACAAAATTTAAAAAAGTGTTCTGCAAAAGATAATTTTGACCTTATGGTCTTCAAAAAGTGATTCTAACTATAATTTTATGGATGTTAATTGAATAAATTATTGGGTTGCACTTTTTTCTATAATCAATTTATTATGAAAATCTAGCTGCACTTCCAAAGTGTTACAAAAGCATTTCTCATAAATTTCTACTGGGTCATAACTGCTTCCTTTATTATAAGCAGTATTTGCCAGGAGTTTTGTAGCAAGGACATGATCTCTTTTTATTTATTTTACTTGTATTGTCTTTTTCTCATCTGATTTCATGTTGCACCATTTCTCTAGAACTAGAAGTTAACTACCTAAATCACTTCCCAGCCTGTCTCTACAGATTATGTTTTATGTTTCTTGAATCAAAGAATATAAACATTGTATTGATTATGTGCAATTGCATATATATTTGGTCCTGTATATTGAATGTAATGTTAATTCAATATTCATTCTACATGTAATCATTTGAAAACTTTATATACTGTATTTCAAGATCCCATTTCATAGATTAAAACAATCCACTACAGCCTAAAATAATCTGACAAATAGTTATTCCTAATGCTAACACAGAATCAAGAGCATTTACTTCTGAACTACAGGATAGTAAGGAATATACATACATCCTTCAATTCATGTATGAAATGTAACTATGAGACCTTCTAACAGGTAGGAAAATTGTACCCTATTTGCAGATAGATTACGAGACTTCTCTATCTTCAATGTTACTTTGCCCTTAGCATTTTTCCTTCTTCATTCCCCACTAGCAAAATGGGTTTTGAAAGAAATTTAACTTGAAAAGCATGTTTCTCAAGCTAAAATACAGACTGTGAACTGTGAATAATAATTATTCTCGGTTTACTATTTTTCAACTCTATAAGAAATTTGATGGAGCAGACCAGCAACACTTTATAATGCTATATAATAGTTTCATACAGATTTTCTTCTACAAAGGCCTGAAAATTAAGGGAAAAAATTACAAATCACAGAGGAAAAAATGCATGTTTATTCAACTCACATATACATTTAGGTAAATGTGAACCATATTCACTACAATTTAGCTCAAGTTATTCTTGTTTAAAATAATTTCACTGATACATACTTATGTCTTTTAAAACCTACACATTTCATATGTACAGCTCAATAATTTTAAGTCGTTTAATGGCTGATGACTCATCATAAATAAGCATGACAGCATTTTTATCACTATTAAGTAATGAAGATGGGTCCATCATTTCATCATTGGTTTTTCATCATTAAAACAAGGCAAATGTCTTTTCTTTATTTTACAGTTTGGGGAATGAGTTAAAATCTTTCTATATATTTGCTAAAATGCTTTATCTCTTCTGTTAAAAACTTCAGCCCATATACTATGCCTGAGAATTCATGCTCTATGTAGATGAACCACAATTTTCTCTTAGCTATTGGGATAAGGAATGAAAAATATAAGAATCTAAATACTCACAATGAAATTAAAGCCAAAACATGAAACTATTTACTATATTTGCATCCACATAATTTTCTTTTTAGCTTTCCTCTTGTAATCCAAAAATGGAACAATTTAAGACTATTTTTTCTTATGTGTTAACTTTTTTATGGTGCGTGTAAAAATTAATCAACTCCAGTTCTCAAAATTCTAAGGTCAATTATGTGAAGTATTCATAATTGTAAAAAGATGTACTGATTCATTTCCCTATTTGGATGGTCTTGAAAACTAGAATTGCTTTAAAATCTATGGCTCACTAAAACAATGTTTGACAAAAATTCTTCAGATAAACTTACCTTATATCTGGAACTAAAGAGACACAGGCACAGACATCCTGGACATTATATAGAAAGTAGTCTACTTCTGTAATTTGCCCCATTTTGCTTTCTGCCTGGATTTCCAAAATTCCTGTTTGAAAGGAATAAAGTAATTACTGCAACTACATGTTTGCATTTCTTAGTCAAGTGATACTGAGCAGAAAAGGAAGGAATTTGAAACAAAAATAGTTTTGGAAAGTTTTAGTGTGCACAACGACCTCAAGTTTTATAACTTAAATCGAGATTTTACTATCATGATGGCTATTGGAAAATCAGTAAGTTCACTTTGTTCATATAAATTTGCAAATAAATCCAAATTAATGTAATCCTAACTGGTATCTTGAGGATTAGATGAAAAATAATGGTAAATAATATAATCACTTTCCATAGAACTTAATTTGTTCACTTTTAATTGAAATTTGGGACTTGGGTTGGAATGAATACTTGAAAGAGCTGTAGGAATTGAATGTTATAATTCATGTTGTAGTTGTCAATCACTTTACATGGTTTCAAATTTATTTTTAAATTTCAGATGATTTATTTATAATTAACAGATTAGTCTCCCTTGTTTCCTAAGAGGGTAGTTATACTACAAATAACTTTCTGGTATTATAGTAACATGAAATTAGGGTTTGTCAGAAAGATGGTTTTATGGTAATTAAAATATTTACCACGGTATACAGTGCCCCAGCAAAATTATTATCTTTTATTGAAAACTCCCTCATCCCACTTTTTAAAGCACCAATGAGTACTATTACATGTGAATAAACTGGGTTGCTATGAGCTTATTTCCAAAACCAAACTTCCAAATGTTTCACTGGACTTTCTGCTGAGAAGAGTTTTCATCTCTCCAAAGGACAGATCAGCTGTATCACTTCTCAAAAGACCTCCCTCTTGTCAATAGTTAAGTCTCTGATGTACTTGCATAGCTTAGAGCTAGGAAACCCATGCTGTATACTAAATAGAATAATCTAACATTTCTGCTCCTATATCTGATGAATAATATATGCAATATATACTTTGATGGTGTCTACCATTTTAAAAAGTAGAGGTGAGATAATGTACCATAAAAATTAAGATTCATACCACGGTGAAGAATTAAGCCAAGATTGTTCACCCATGCATGTAATATTCGTAAGGAGGGTTATTCCTATAAAAGTAAATTTCTTTCTCACTCTCCCAAT
Source organism: Dipodomys merriami (assembly GCF_024711535.1). NCBI lineage: Eukaryota > Metazoa > Chordata > Mammalia > Rodentia > Heteromyidae > Dipodomys > Dipodomys merriami. The sequence continues at coordinate 93,373,316 of NW_027203381.1, read as the reverse complement.
AATGTTTTAAAGTGAACATGAAATTGTTGTATGGCCACAGATGAGTTCATATCCATACATCTATACAAATATTTGTTTCAAATACTGGTACTTCAATTAAAGTTAGCAGTTTATTGTTTGTGATGCAGATACCAAATGATCATACCAAACAGTATGTATGGTGATGGAAAGAATTCTGGTCTGAGGTAGCCAGAGCTTTATTTTCTTCTTGAAATTCAAAAAATTGCTGATTTGGGACCTCAATCCTACCAGCTAGAATAGGTTGTCCTGATACATTGGTTAGATTGTGATTTATGTAGCCCTTTAAGTAGCAATGTAATCTGAGCAAAATCTTCGAAATTAATTTTGTAGATACATTGGAGACTCAAAAGTGCAAATCTGTGAGAGTAGCAGTACCTGCCTGTTAAAAGGCATGAATGGCTAACCTACATTTTATTGCAGCTATTATAGCCTATTTCTCAACTTCAGTATGAATGAAACATCAAAGTCATGGAATCATGGAGGTTTGCTATGGTATGGGTGATTGTATTCCCTCTAAATTCTAATGCTGAAACCTGATCGCCAGTGTAATAGTATGATTAAGTACTGACTCTGGGACTCACATGAATGGAAGTAATACCCTTCTAAAAATGGCTTAAAAGCTGTATACCAATGGATCATGCCCTTAATACTCGCTACTCAGGAAGCTGAGATTTGAGGATCACGGTTCAAAGCCAGCCCAGGCAGGAAAATACATGAGACTCTTATCTCCAATTACTTTCCAAAAATCATGAAGTGGACCTGTGGCTCAACTGATAAAGCACTAGCCTTGAACAAAAGAGCTCAGGGACAGTGCATCAGCCCCGAGTTTAATCCCTAGGACTAGCACACACACACACACACACACACACACACACACACACACACACACATGCCTATGCAGCTTCAAAGTTACTTGGCCCTTCTATCACATGACACAAGTAAAGGATGTGCTTTCATCAGTTATCAGATCTATGGGCACCATGATACATTATTTATTACTTTTGTCAGCCTCCAGATGTATAAGGAATTTTCTGTTTCTATATGTTTGAAGAATTTTATAGCAGCCCAAAAACACTTATTCAAGGTTTCTGATTTTGGAGTCTGTCTGTCTGTCTGTCTCTCTCTCCCTCTCTCTCTCTCTCTCTCTCTCTCTCTCTCTCTCTCTCTCTCTCTCTCTCTCTCTCTCTGTATATATATATATATATGTGTGTGTGTGTGTGTGTGTGTGTGTGTGTGTGTATCTATATGTGTCTATACAAATAGACAAAGGATCAATGCCTATGTGCCTGTAATCATATAAAGTAATATTCACTGAACTCCAGGAAATGAAAACAAGAGGTTTATACTTTGTTGTTGTTTTTGTTTCCTTTAAATGTGATCTTGTTTGTTTTCTCTCTCTTTGGGAGGGAAAGGGGGACACAGAAAGGGAGGGACAAAGGGTGAACAAATGCAGTAGTAATACTAAATACTAACATTGAAAATAACTACAACTTGTAGGTGGGGATAGGAGGGAAAACTGGGAGACTGCCAGGAAAGGGGTAACATTGTCCAAAATGAAATGTACTCATTGACCTGACTTATGTAACTGTAACCTCTCTTTACATTGCCTTTATAATAACAATAAATATTGAAATTAAAAAATAAGTCTATGCAAAAAATACTTTATTGATGTTAGGTATCTTTTCAAATAGCTCATGGTTTATCAAACAGAGATCTTCCTCTTGACTGGAAAACTTCCAGATGATATTCATAACTGCAATTATTTTTAAGACATGTGTTACTGTTGTTCATGTATGATGAAATGAAGATATCAGGAGAAATTACCAATGGGAGAAAGAAAAAACATCATTTTGATTCCATTTGTTGGAAATAGGTAAAACTAGCTAGAGGTTAGTGCCAATAGCCACTAAATTTCAGTTAGATAGCCTTTGGAAGTTGTGGTGTTCAATTGCACAGTATGGTTTCTGACAATAATGGTATGATGATGCTAAGTCAAAAAGTTATGAGATAGTATGGGGGGAAGGATAGTGGGAGAGAAATGAAGGAGTGGGTAACAACTCATTACCTTACTTATGTAACACCTCTGTACAACAAAATAAAATTTAAATTTAAAAATGACACTATGTTGAGAAACGAACTTTACAATTTAGTGGGGGAGGGGGCAGGAGGAGAGGGAAGAGTGGAGGTAGAGGGGAGAATGGTAGGGGAAAAACAAAGGATGAGGCAACAATGCTTGATAAGAAATGTACTCATTACCTTGCTCATGTAACGGTAACCCCTCTGTACAGTAGTTTCACAATAAAAAAAGCTTATTACAAAATTTGAAAAATGTTATGAGATACGAGTTTGAATATTCTCACCATAAAGAAGTAGTGAATATTTTTGGAGTTACATATCTTTAACTTGATCTAAACATTGCACATTGTAAACATATATAAAAATATCACCTGATACCTAATAACTATGAATAAATTTGGTTTTCATGTGTAAGTGAAAAACTAAGTTTATGTTTAAGAAAAACAGAAACAGAATATTCAGTTTGTTATTCAAGTTCAAGTTCAAGGAGGAGGGGTCAGGCCAAGTCACACAAAACACAGTTTCTGTTAGAAGTGAGGGAGAAGTACAGATGGTAACTTTTATTGTGGTTTCAGTGGGAAAGACAGGGGCTAGGTGTGTAGGTTAAGGACTGGTGAGTTTGATTAACTTCAACAGAATCTGTAGAAGGGATGCAGAGTCACTATTTATCTGGTACCTGACCCTATGGTGATTAGGACACCAATATTGCCTGCAGGAGAGAAGGAGGAGTTTTTGAGGCCAGATTGGAGATTGTTTCATTTGTTTGTGAAAAGCTAGCTGTAGGCTAATCTTTTACTCTCTCTTTTGCCTCTCTCTTTTACTCTCTTGCCTCCGCTAGTCTAAGCTCTCTTCACAGTTAAAGAGGCTCAGATGCTAAAGCTAGGAAAATACAAAGAGTGATATTTAGGGTAAATCTGGTGAAATACTGAACTCTGATTATGCAAACTACAATTTTCAATGTAATTTAAAATTGAAGCAATATTTACATATATCCATTTATATAATAAGTGTATATATAACAAATAAAAATAGATTATTTCTATCACTGTAGAATGTTCTCTGATGTTCCATTCCAGTGTATAGTCATAATGTCCATCGAAGTTTAATTTACATAAGACTAGTGTTTATTTCTTTTCCTATCAAAAATGCAATGTTTTTCTAGTCCTCTCTGATTGACTGGAGCATGAGCTAAGCAGCACAAAAAGGAAACAACCAAGCCTTTCAAAACAATTTTCTTGTAATAATCTGTAAAGTATAAGTTAAGAAAAAGAAAGAGAGAGGAAGGGAGGGAGGAAAGGAGAGATGAAGGGTGGGAAGGGAGGGAGGGAAGAAAAGAAAGGAAGGAAGGAAGGAAGGAAGGAAGGAAGGAAGGAAGGAAGGAAGGAAGGAAGGAAGGAAGGAAGGAAGGAAGGAGGGAGGGAGGGAGAGAGGGAGAGAGGGAGGGAAGGAAGGCTAATTATACTAAAATTCAGTGGACTAATTAGTAGAGAAATAAATTGCTATAGTACCCTCATATTCAACCTACCATAGTTCCAGTGTTGCTGCTGTCAATTTGTTTAAAATTACTAATGAAAAATTGCATAAAAATTTGTAAGATAAAATTGTGCACAATTCTTGTTGATAGCCTGCAATGTCACAATACTTCATTTTTGCCCACTCAGGCCTTGAATGAATATTTTGTACAACATCTACATAGCTTAATAAGCTACCTGCTTAGTCGTTGCCAGGGTTGTCAGACTGACTAGGATATTAGATTGACCATGCTTGAGTTAGACTAACCTTCACAAGTAACCCAAACTTGATGGTTAATTTAACTAATCCTTTTCTGTGCTTGCTTAATTTTTTTGCCTATTTATTAATTCATTAAAGTTTATTATATGCATGTATGTGTAGGAAAATACTGCATAGGATTTTCAGAACTTCAGGGTCCGAACATCTGTGGGAGGGTCTTGAAATGTATCTTTCCTGTGTATAGTGGACTAGAATATTATGAAACACTGAGGAAGATATGGATTACCTATAGTGTGGGACTTAGGAAAAGCTTAGGGAGATTATAGTAGCTAAGATTTTTGAAAAACAATGAGCAAAAGTCATTTTCCAAGTGGAGAAATAAATGAACTAGTACTCCAGTCACAATGTTCAGCATGTGGAATGTGGATTTATTACACACACACACACACACACACACACACACACACACACACACACAGTGTTTAGAACTAGTAAGATTTTAAAGAAGAATAAAATATGAAGCCAATATGTATGGTTGCAGTTATATTTAGTTTTAAAAATGAAAGGAACTTCAAATTATCCTATGAAGTCTAGATTTTTTTGCAGTCATAGTGATCCTGAATCTTCTGTTGTCCAGGTTAATTTTGTTGTTTTTTAATTTTTAATTTTATTGTAAAGATGCTGTACAGAGGAGTTACAGTTACATGAGTAAGGTAGTGAGTACATTTCTTGTGGAGCATTGCTTACCCCCTCTTTTGTTTTTCTCCTACTATCCCTTCTCTCCCTCACTTCCCCCCCACCAAATTGCAAAGTTCATTCCCAACAAAGTGTCTTGTGAGTCTTATTGTTGCAATGGGTCATCTTGTGTCCTTGTCTCAGCATTTCATTATTCTTCTTCCCTTCCCCAAAGTAGATAAATGTATATACAAGATGCAGGGTACCAAAATCAAATATAGTGACAACAGGGATATACCATAGGGAGAAGAACATACAAAAGAAAACAAACAAACAAAATAATCACATAGTACATTAAAAACAACAACAAAGAAAAACTTTTTGTGTGCATATCTTGGGGTTCATTTCACTTAGCATCATTTTATATAGTCATATGTATATAGCTTCTGAGTTTTTCTGCTCATCTGATAAGATTATTTGAGACTTTTAGTAATTATTGCAAATGAGGGAAACCATGGGACTGATACTTCTTTGGGTCTGGCTTACTTTATTTAGTATGTTTTTTTCCCCCCATCTTTCCAATTCCTAACAAATGGGGCAGTGTCACTCTTTCTGATGGAAGCATAGAATATATATATAATATATATTAATATAAATCATATATATTAACATGTAATAATATATTAACATTTTCTTGAACCATTCAGCTACTGAGGGGCATCTGGGTAAGTAATGCTGCTATCAACATAGTTGTGCTGGTAGCTTTAGTATGACCTTGTTTGTGATCATTTGGGTAAATGTCCAGAAGTGGGATTGCTGGGTCATTGGGCAGCTCTAAGTGTAGTCTTTTGAGGAACTCCCATACTGCTTTCTATTATGGGGAAAAGAGTCCACCACTCAAGAGACAGCCTCATGTGAAAAAGGTGAATTTATTGGGGATGTAGGTAGCTCATATGCCAGGGGAAGCAGCACAGACTCGGGAGCTGAAACTGAGACCATAAACTAGAGGTTTTAAAGGCAAAATCCATGAGGTCAGGTCTAGCTGCAGGCAGGTGGCCAATGGGTATGCAACACACACAAACGATTTCATAGTCACGTTAGGCTGGCCAATGGAGTTACAGTCTGCCTTAGAGTAGCTGTTTAAACTAACCTATCACTTTGTTTTGAATTGGCTTGCATATTTGGCGGGCAAAAGGCAGAGCTTACATTTTGGCGGGCAAAAGGCGTGGCTTTTCCCTTATGTTTGCCCTTCTGCAAACCCCCAGAAACAAGGGGCTGGAGGGCAACTCAGATATTACACTTCTCAGAGTTCTAATATTCAGTTTTTAAAAACTAGATTCATAACATTTCCCATGAGGCTTGTCATTGACTTAATAAGTAGAAACTCTGGGTGTTAAATTATGAAAGTTTGAGAAAGATAGTCTTTATTTCTTCTGCTTTATCACATGATAAACCGTGAAAATGAAAAGAAAGGTGCAAGTTGTAGCACTAGTTAGTGCTAGAAAACTAGAATTAAGTAGAAAGAAAATGTCTAGTATTTACAAAGTGACATAGATCTGGATACTGTGAGAATATACAAAGAATTATAACTCTGAAATTATAAACTGAGTTTATGGCCCAAAAAACAAAAGCAGAGACATAAACAAAATAAAGACCTTTGGCCCCAAAGGGAAATTCCAGAGTACCCGGTTTGGGGAATTCAGGGTGCCCTGATGAGATGGAGAACATTAAGCTATGAATGATTATGCTAAATCAAAACCTAAATCCTGGATTTAATAGAAGTGTTTTAGAAAAACTGAGAAGGAAATGTTCTTAAGTAGGCATTGTAGTAAAAATAAGAGAGTAATACTTTTAAAGGCATGGTTGATTCAAAAGATAAAAAACAACAGCAACAACAACAAAAAAACAACCTCTTCCACACATTTACTGCATGACATTTTCCCATGGAGATACTTTTTTTTTTTTAAAGCTTTGGCTCACATAGAAGAAATACTGAGCTTTTCTTGTTATTACTTTAACTTGTCCAATCTGGAAACCATAGAGATAGCTCAGAGGTTCATTAGAAATTCCCAAATCCAGAAAGAGGAAGGTCCCAATAAAAACAAACAAACCAAACCAGATCCTCTGGAGTTAGATTCTTAAATTTTGACTTCCTGATTTTAATTTCAGAATAATAGTAAATCCCTAGTTAAGTGAAGTCTCTCTTCTCAGTCTATCAGTAGATTTGGCATGTACAAGTAGTATGCATGATCCAAATGCAAATTATAAACAAGAAAGCTCCGTCCTTAGCCAAATCAATTTACACAGAAAGCCTTTTTAAAAACCTGATGTTTTCTTGGCTGTGATTTACTTTTATGTTCCTTAAATGTAGTCAATAGACCAGCTCAACAATGGGAGATAAACTTCCCTTTCTACCACAAACAAATAAGGAAAGACAATTTTAGAAGAAAAAAAAAAATCCTTTTCAACTTCTAGGCAGGGATTAGATTTTTAACTAATAAAAATTATACTTCTCCGGCTGGCTATCATTCTTTAAGAATTGATGGGATCAGTGAAAGATTTCCAGCAAGTTATACTTTAACACAGCAGAAATTGAACAGCAATTTGATATTAGTTTTTTTTTTTTGGGGGGGGTCGGTCATGGGGCTTGAACTCTGGGCCTGGGCGCTTTCCCACAGCTCTTCAGCTCAAAGCAAGCACTCTACCACTTGAGCTACAGCGCCACTTTTGATATTAGTTTTTGTAATAGGTTTTTTATTGTAAAAATACTGTACAAAGGGATTGCAATTACATTAGCAAGGTAATGAGTATCAAGCATATTACCAGCTAGTAAAAGGTAGGAGTATTTGTGTGCTCATCTGTTGAACTGAAGAAGTATTTTCAAGAACAGTGAATTTTAAGAACCACATGGAAATCCACTGTGATGCAACAAGAATGTCTCCAGCACAGAATTTGTGGTGTTGGCAAAGTGTTTTGTGGAATGACTTGAATCCACAAAAGCTTCACAGCAAGCAAATAACTGTGCAATTCAAGAACTTTTCCCTTATTCTCCACCTTCATTTCTTCTCTCTTGTCTATTTTTTAATGAATATTTTACTTAAAATATAATCAATGTCATATATCCAGAATATCAATGGCTAAGAATTAAATGATTGTTCTCAAATACAAATAAAAAGGAAATGCATTTTATATATGAAAGCATTATTTTTAACTTCCTAATTTTAGCATCAATGATTTCATGTGTTATTTTTACCAGTGTTCTTAGGGTTTTCACCTACAAACTTTACTAAACTCTATTCTGTAAATGACAACATGGAGTGGCTTAAATGCCACATGGAGTTTTAAGCATTCTTCTCCATCACCAACTTCTTCCTCTGAATAAAAACAAAAACAAACAAAAAACCCCTCAGAATTCTATTGTTTAGGGTGTATTAAAGGCTTATAATTAGAATCAAATCTTGAGTTATACTGGTGTTCACCCCAAAATACTATTTTAGCTAATTCAATAGTGGTTTCCAAGGAAATTCCTGTGCTTTTCCTGCCTCTCCAACTTTACCCTCTGCTCTCATTATTTATCTAGTTTTATAGCATGTTTTCATTCCATATTGCAACTACCCTCAATGCTTTCAATCACAAGCTCAAAAGATAAAGGAATGAGAATAAAATACATTAAGTCTATCACTCAGTATATATTTCAATATCCTGTCATTTGTAAAAAAAAAAAAAAAACAATGGATTTTGAGGACTTGGAAATTAGTAATTTGGACAAATCACTTTTTAATACCTGAAAGCTAAAAACAACATATTTCTTATCACATTCTCATTAATATTATAATTTTATACCATATTGCTGTATGGATAAATTATAAATATCAAGGTATGAAAACAAAGAAAGAAATACAGCACAGTACCCATAAAATTTGTCGCATTCTGTAATGTCCTTATGTTGTAATATTATTTATGGGTGGAGAGAACAGTTTCTGTTAATCATGTTTTAATATTAACATATTGATGAGCATTATCTAAAAGTAGGGGCTAACAGCTGGTGTTCTGGGTTAAACATTCTGAAATGCAGCCAGTACAAGGGACATGTATTAAAAGAGCAGAACAAATGACTTAAAGGGGTCCTAAAGGCAGCGATCAGAAAAGGTTCATTTAACATAGAGATGGCACAAGCTTTGAGCAATTGCCTCTACTTAAGTAAGTGTGGAATTACAAAAGGCTATTTATTACAGTCCAAGGGGCCCTGCAGCTTGCTCAAAGACCTTTGAAGAAATTCAACAGTTATAAAGTCTTGCTAAGTGCAGAAGCAGTAAAACTTGGGCAGACCCCCAAAAGTGCCTGCAAAGCATTTATTAAAAAGTTAATACAATCCTCACCATAATTGTTCTTTGAAATAAATTCTTTTCTTTCTGTACTTTTTAAAAGGAGAGATATTACATCTGGTTATTTCCCACAACTTCTTTGAAATATATTTTAATCACTAGGAAAAATAAACTAGCCTGATGATGGCATGGAATTAAATATAGGACTTCATGGATTTAGAAAGGAAATATTTCTAATGTTAAGCTTCTTTGAAATGCCCTGGAAGCACATATTAAAAGTTACTCTATTTGTGAATTTGCCTTTGGTGAAAAGTTAGTGATATTTCTCCACTGTTTGTACAAGAAGAAATGACCCCAAGGTCATGGAGAGCTACTTAAGTCTTTTTATTAAAGATCAGATAACTTGTTGATTTTTCCAACTGAAAAGAAAATAGTTATTATATACTCAGTTTATCTGTTATTAATGCCTCTTGTAATCACCGAATATGTTTATCAAGCTTCAAATAAAATACATTGAGGACAGCTTATCTTCTTTAAAATTTCAGAGAAGCAACCTACAGGGATGGGAGATGAGACTAATTTGAGAACTAAAACAGCAGAATTCTGAATAGACAAGACTAGGCATGGAAAACTGATAACTTTAAAACAAAAGTGTGGGCCCTAGGCTTAAAATTTAGAGATTCTATATATCAGCCACAACAGTATTCTCAAAGTAAAGACATAGACACGAGCTTTAGTTTTAAGTAAACAAAAACTTACTGCAGAAATGCAAGGGAACCATGCAGTTGCAGTTGAAAGTATGGTCTGAGTCTTATCTCAGTCTTATTTTGGGGCAAGTTATTCTTACCTAATTGTTGGCTGGCTGGCAGGTGGTCTTTCTTGAAGAGACTATGTTCAATTCTTTTGGAAACATTTTTATCCATCTAAGATTGGAAAGACACTTCTGGTGACCATTCTTGTCTTTCCTGATTTTAAAGGAGATTGCAGAGTGACTGCAGAGAAATAACTAAGAGCAAAAATATATATATTAAAACAAAATATAGGCAGGATGTCCAGCTACTCTCTTGCTCTTAGTCAGTCCATGGGCACAAGTAAGAAATAAAGCTTTTCAGCAAAATTAATTTCAGCTCTTGTTACAATTTGACATCAAAAGATGTTAACTTTAATAAGAGAAAGTAAAAAAAAAAGGAAATGACTTCTATTTTCTACCAAAATATTTCTTTCTGTGCTAATTAGGATAGCCCGGCTTTAATTAGAAAAGAGCTGATATGTTGATTTTATAAGTAGTAGAAACAGGAGTCTTCTACTATGTTATAAATAGTGGATGCAGGAGTCATGATCAGTGAAAGGAAACTTTTAAAGGGAGAAATAAAACTGAAAAGCATTGATCGACCAGAACGGTTTATATGTAGGACTGGCTGCACATCTCATGTGGGAATCATAACATATCAAGCTGTATTTCTAGCCTTTTCTGGGCAGAAAAAATAGGACACAGATAGCTCTTGATCTGAGGGAAACTTATGTAGGAAAAATATTTTTACATTGAAAACAAATCAAGGGTTAATTTAGCTAAATCTTCCTATTCTTGTAACTTGATTTGCCTCATTGCATTAAAACATAATACTAATGTACTTCAGTGAGTTATTTTAATTGACTAATGCAACATGATTGGGATTTGAAACCACAAGTACATTGAGGAACACCAGGACATTCTTAAAAGAATTTGAAATAAGAATTTACTAAAAATACACTTGATATTGGGTTAGAAATGGAGATGACCTTATGATAACTCACTCAGATTAATAATTTTTATTCATATTCTATACTTCTAGTAAATAGAAAATATAGAAATACTGTAAAATGAGATAGCCCAAAAATATGTCTAGATAATGACATTTTATATATCAGTCATTTTTGTATATTTCTTACTAAATATTTAAGAAAAATAGTAGAAGGTTCTTATTTTCTTGATCTGTATTTTTATTCATGATAGATTTTTGTCGAAAGTCAAGGTCTACTGTAAAATGTCCTAGCACATATCTGTTTTACAATATGCTAAATATTATTATTACCTATGGATATCATGGGACTTCTTGTACATAATGGATTCCAGTCCTCTTGCAGAGCTGCATATGAAAATGCTATCAATGAGCTGAAGAGTCTGGCATTAATAACTACAACATTATAACAAATAGGTAGTCCTGATATTTTGTTCTTTTTTTAAATATATCAAATATGTTTCATTGCTTACATTATAGTAGCAGATTAAAAACATCTGTTCACTTGCCACTAGTCCACCAGCAGCAGAAATTTCAGCTCATTTTCTGTAGGTTTGCACATATGAAGGCCATAATCCAGCTGCTAAGGCTGGATGTGGGGCCAGATTAATACTCAGGAGCCTTGGAAATGGAATCAGGCTTTCTGGCCAAAGATAAGAACAATGCTTGACTCCATTTATTTCTTCTCTTTTCTCTGCCCTTACGCACTGCATCCCCAACCTTCATCTCTTCACAGCCCCCTCACCTGTTACAACGATTAAAAAAGATCGGACATCCAGAAACAGCATCTCTTTATCCTGGCAAGAACCTGAACACCCTAATGGGATCATACTGGACTACGAAGTCAAATACTATGAAAAGGTGGGACAACATATAAGGTTGATTGGATATAGCAAGACACTGTTTTCTGGGCTATGACATTGCAAGGTAAAGGATGACCTTGCTGGTAAATAATAGAGTTCTATTTAGAACACTGTTCGTGTGACTCCTTTTTCATTTACAGATTGGAGAGAGATGTTTAGAAATCAACTTGTCAAATATCTTCTATAGCATTAAGCAACTTGAACAATGTCACTACCAAATTTAAGTCAGTTAATTTTGAAATTAGGCAGAATATTTGTGGCCTTTCACACAGCCTTGCTCCACTGATAATTTTTCCTAGAATCCTTGGTGTTTTTATGAACTATGTTTTAGATCACTGACTCAAGTATCATTTTTTTTTTTTGACTTCCACATTCAGGTAGATTTTATTTAATGAAGACAAGAACATTGGCGTTAATAACAAAACAAGGTATTATTGAACTGGTGTTGAAAGCTTCCGTGACACTCTAGTGGAAAATTTAAAAGCTGGATGTATAAATTTACTTCTTAGTATAAAGTATCACTATTAAAAAAGTGAATACTTGGCTATTTATATACGGAATTTAGGAAGTGCAGATTTATCACTCTTAGCACTCAATTCTGTCTGGTTATAAACTAGAGGAGAGTTTAAAAGCAAAATATCTTACAATTTGATCATTTAGGCTGGAGGACTTCAGAGTTACTAGTTAGCAAACATTTTGTAAATCTACATCAGTTTACGAAGTATTTGAAAGTAAATAAAAAGTTGTACATTGAAAATATGTTTTCATTTACAGACTACATCTACATGTAATAGTTAAATAATAGCAACATAATAATCTTATGAAAGTAGGTAAGTAGGCTTTCATATTAATAAAAAATAGAGAATTATTGACAGATAAATATCCTGCAAACTTACTGCTAGTAAATCTTAGGTTCTGCTTCAACTCCTGATTGAGCTATATTTGAATTGATTTATATCTCCTCATGTGTTATGTATTTCAACATGAGAATGAGATAGAGTTATGAAAATTGTTGGTATGTTCAAGTTGTATACAAAGATATAATTTTGTATAAACATACTTTTATATTTTGTAGTTATATCCTTTGTGAAAATTAATGTGCTTTACAAGTATAATTTTTTCATTAAAAATTTATATATTTTTCATGAGAAGATGATTCCTAATAAATTTAATTATGCCCAAATCACAACATAGATAAGATTTTCTCCCTAAATTTCAGTCACCTGCAATGGCAAAGTAATACATGTGAATGTGATTGTCTGTTTTTAAAAGTATGATAAATCTACTTTGCAGATAAAAAAAACCATATTTTATTGAGTCTAAAGAATAAAAGTTGATAACTTGCTTTGGTTCAGATTAGACAGTAGAAGTAAAAGAACACTTGACAATCTGTGGGACTGATTTCAAAATACAACTATGGTCAAAATTTTGAGAAACTTGCAAACTTTTCTGAATTAATTTTATACTTGCTTATTGAATTATAACATATAACATTATTTTAAGCAATGATAAACAATGTAGAATAAAATGTTTGCATTATTAAGCTTGATACATATATAACTATCTGGTATCACTATTCTGTAAGCATATAAATACTTTTTTTAACATACAGATATAATTATTCCTAAACACTCATGAGGCTTGAAAATATTTAACTAGAATTTTAGTTTTGCAAATTTTCAGTTCTTTGACTGCTTAAGTCTTATCATGATGAAGAAAGAGACTGACTTTAGATACATGCTCAACAGTTTTGTTTTCTTATGAGTAAAAAAATTATATAATATTAAATGCAATAAACTTCCTTCATTATTTACTGTAGTAATTCAGGTACTAGCAAATACCTATAGTCACTATCTTTAGTTACAAAGCATTTGTATATGTATATTTAATAAATGCTAGTAAAAATAAAATTCTATGTGAATTCCATTTTTATAGACAAGATTTTCCACAAGAGATTCAACTTTTTGTTTGCACTGTACACACAAAAATATTTCAAGACTTGGATCACAATATATTTGCCTTTATTAAGTACAGTGACTGAGATTTGATATAATACAAGTACAGTTATTTGAGAAAATTGGTACCATATATAAAAACTTGGCCTTTTATTTAAAAGTTAAGATTAACTGAAGTATTTTCTAATTGACATTGGAAGGAACATTTCTATTAGGTTTAATTCAAAGGATTATTGTCTTCTTTATAAGTTTATTCTTGAAATATATATTCAACTTTCTACTTCGATGTTAAACAGAAGTTATTTTCACTCATATATTAGTAACTAGAAAGGATGAAACCTGATGTCTTCTACCTTATCTGTATGGCATGTATCTATACAATTTAGAAACTTCTGTACATGTTTTCATCTTTGAAAAATGCCTCAATTTATAATTCCATGACATTTTCATCCATTGTATGTTGCTTGGGGACATCTTGAAGAATCGTCTTTCAGTGTGTTGTTATCATTTGATTGCATTACAAAATTTTGATGTTAACATGACTTTTTATCTTACCCCAAAGCAGGAGCAAGAGACAAGTTACACCATTCTGAGGGCCAGAGGCACTAATGTTACCATTAGTAGCCTCAAACCGGATACCACCTACGTGTTCCAAATTCGAGCCAGAACAGCAGCTGGATATGGGACCAACAGCCGCAAATTTGAGTTTGAAACTAGCCCAGACTGTATGTATTATTTCAATTTAATCTACAAGTGAGGATTACTTTTTGTGTATGATAATTTATGCTTACTCTTAAATATGATGCACTGAGATTCTATTACTTTGAAGCTTTAGTATCTGTACAGCATCCTGTATGGGTGTGTGTGTGTGTGTGTGTGTGTGTGTGTGTGTGTGTGTGTGTGTGTGTGTGTGTGTGTGTGTGTGTGTGTTAGACATCTGTGTGGATTTTCTGTTTACAATATCCTAATTTCTAGAATGTAGCTGTTATTCTCTTAGTGATAAATTGATTTGGAGAAACATTATTTTTAAAGTGATAACACCCCTCTCTAGTGCTTGAAAAGCCAGATGTTGGACGACTCAATGAACTACGAAAAAGAAACTTGTTGATATATGAGGAAGTTGATATTGTTTTAATCTTTAACATTGAACCATGTAGGAACTAAAGAAAATGACTTGATATTATATTTTATCAATTTATTCAAGCAAGTAGCCTTTTCATTTGATTCTAAATTTGATTCAAATTGGTCTCAAATTAGAAAACAAAATTCCAGTAACTTCTTTTTTACCCTTTCTTCAAGTATGCTTACTCTATATTTTGAAAGTTCTCAACAACAGTAGGGCCCCGGTGGCTCATGCCTGTAATCCATACTACTCAAGTGGCTGTGATCTGAGGATTGCAGTTCAAAGCCATCCTGGGTAGGAAAGTATGAAATATTCTTACCTCTAATTAACAAAAAACAAAAGTGGTACAGCACCAGCCCTGAGCAGTTTTGCCAGAAACAGTGCCCAGGTCCTGATTTCAAACCCAAGGACAGGCACACACACGCACGCACACACACACACACACACACACACACACACACACACACACACACACACACACACACACACACACACCACTCAAGGCCTCTGCTAAAATATAAAATTTCATAAAGTAGTCTTGGGTGTTCTTATGTCCCACGAAAGACGGACGGGGTCCGAGGAAAGGTAAGTGCGGCGTTCCCCAGCCTCCCTCTGCCCGGGAGACAATCAGACACAGCAGGAAGCCAAATCCAGCAGGTAGAAAATTCATTTATTAACAGAGAGCAGCCCCTTTTAAAGACAAAAAGGGCGGGTGGCATGGTAAGGGAGGAAGAGGAACCAATTACTGTCAAGGTCACACCCTATCATGCACCTGAGCCTTCACGGGCTGGTTAGGCACTGATTGGAAGGTCAATTGGGCTCTGCCCACTTTACTCTCTCCCAGCGCCATCTTGGCTGCCCCTGTGCTCTGCAGTAAATTAGTCTCTGCCCACTCAACCCCCTCCCAGCGCCATCTTTGCTGCCCATGTGCTCCACAAAGTAGTATCTTACTATGGTATTCATATATAATATTTTAACAGAAGCACATCCCATACAAATGTGATGTGTGTGTGTGTGTGTGTGTATGTGGGAGGTGTGTGTGTAGGTGTGTGTGTGGGTGTGTGTATGAATTTAGGTATTCAGGAGTACTTGAACAAACCACTTATAGGCTGAAAACTGGTTAATATCTGCTGATGACCGAAAAAAATGTAATAATCCAGATCATCTTTTCCATAGTAAATGAACGAATTGTGTAGCTATGTGATAAAACTATAATGTATAGTGCAGATTGACAACATGGGGAGACATGCATTGGTATGAATCATCAGATGCCAGAACCCCTGTCCCTGTCCTGTTTAGTAACCAGTGACATAGCCTCTGGTTGAAGTCCAAGATGGATTCTGAATGTGCAGCAGCTAGTGGCCGTGTGTTTCTCACTACACTCTTCAGCAGGGACATCTTGAGTGGGCAGTGTCCCACCACAGTGTTGTAAACCATTGCAAGTAGCACTGAATAAAGTGCTTGCAGCAGTTTATATTATGGTGTGCTATCTTGTCACACTCTGAATTTGTTTTTCAGATGCTTTGAAAACTGTGATTTTAAATATTTTATACTTTTTAAGAGGGCTTGGTGATTAATTGGGTGTGGAATGATCAACAGAGGTAAAGAATGAGGAGCTTGCCTATGTGTAGACTATAATTATAGAGATGATATCTAGATCTTTGTTACTCTGCAATCTGCATTGTCAATATCACCTGAGTACTCATAAGAACATATAGTCACAGCCCTAATTTAAGACTGACTGAATCTGCAAGTATTGCACATTGAAGTTTCAGAAGCATTGACTTGCTCAAGCCTACATAAACTGTCTGTAATGGACCAGATAAATATTTTAATGTCTGTAGATATTGTTTGAACATATATATGTATATATGGACATATATATGTATATATTTATATAGGGAGACAGTCTGTGTTGCTACTGCTCACTCTAGGATTGAATTAGTTATAAAAACAAAGAATGGCTCTGTCTGTATTCCAATAAACTCTGAATGCCATAGAAGTATCACATATCAAAATTTTCTCACTTACTTTTTGTTATTTGTGAAAAAGAACCTTTCTATATTCACAACCTATTTTTTAAAATGTGGTGTCAAGCCAGACTCAGCTCTCTGGGACATTTTTGCTGATTGCTATTCTAGGTGAATAAATGAATGAAAGAGTGAGTGAATAAATAATAGAGCCATTGTACTAATAAATACCAAGAGAGCTTGTTGGTAGTATATTTGTTGAAATGCATAAGACAAATATTTTATTTTTTAAATTAATAACAATTAAACATAATTATCCCAATGTTACATTTACAAAAATACATACATTGTAATATGATTTTTAGCAATGTAATTAATATATATCCAACATCACTGTAGTAAGGAAAATTAAAATCTTGCCAAATACACTGCTATTCAGCAAATCTGTTGAACTTACTCTTATCCAACTGGATCTTTAGATAATTTGGTCATTTTGGTGGGTATTCCTATATGTTGTTTCCAGTTTTTGGCAATCATGAATATCCTGTTTTCTTCCACAAGGGTGATTCTTTAAATAAATAGAAACAAAGTATTGTCTATGTGCCCATCTTATTTCAGTTATTTTGCAAATTAAATATCAATTTTAAAAATAAACACCAATACTGGTGGTATCATAATTTGGAATCATTTATAATTTCATATTGGGAAACCTTTACCGATTCTCTTTCTTTTGCTAGAATTTCTGATTTATCCATGAGTTTTGGGGAGAGGAAAAAAAACAGTCCTGTATAGTTTCACCATAAATAATTGAGTAATAATGTAAACTGATGATGCTGAAACCAACTATTTGATTTATAAGTGATCATTTCATTTATTAAGTAGAAATTTCAAACCAAATTATGGAAAACATCTTGTTTTGCACTAAATAAAGAATACTTACAACACAGTATTACATAACAAGACACAATTCCACAATTCCGTTAAAAGGAGGATATAACACTTCATTTCCAAGTTATTTCATAAAAATGTTAAATCACACTAGGTAATGACTCTCTTTTTCTTTTTTTTTCTCCAATCTCACAGCTTTCTCCATCTCTGGTGAAAATAGCCAAGTGGTGATGATTGCTATTTCAGCGGCAGTAGCAATTATTCTCCTGACAGTTGTGATCTATGTTTTGATTGGAAGGTGAGTTCACTGTCTGCCTCCTATTTCCTTTCATTGCTGCTTGCCTGGCTGGCCTTCATTGCTCTTAAACTTTGAAGAATGTGGTCAACAAAATATTTTCACAAGTAAAAATATCTCTATTTGTATTCTGTGTCTTTCTCCTACCTTTCTTTCCCCGTCTACCTTTTGTTCTCCGTTTCCTTTCTTTAGTAATTCTTACTCCTCATTCTCTAACCCATGCCATTTCTATTTGATGCCCCCCCTTTTCCAGTTCCTGCCTTCTTTTTCCAATTATCTCCCCACTCTTCAAACAATCCCAGGTTTCTTTAATATTTTCTCACCCGAAACACTGGTACAACACTTCACAGGACTAATTGTTACCAATGGAGATTTTACCCCCTACATTCATTCCAACAGTAGTTGTTAAAACATACTATAAACACATTCTAAGGCCATTGTAAAACCCAACCTGGCGGGGTCTGCACAGGAGGGAGGCCAGACTACATATCTCATTAGGCAATTCTCCAGGGACCCCCGAAAAATATGAAGTCAACAAGCTTTCCCTAAAGCATTTTATTGTGAAAAAGTCTAATTTTTGTGTTTTGCATATTCTGAACCTAACTATTATTTTAATTATACTCTCCTTATATGTACTTTTCCTTTGATTTATCTTTAGGTTCTGTGGCTTTAACAAGTCAAAGCATGGTACAGATGAAAAGAGACTTCAGTTTGGGAATGGACACTGTAAGTTTCCGAACTTTGAACATTTTCAGTTTCATCAGCAGTTGATTTATATTGGATAACTTACTTCTTGATGAAGAGGATTCAAGAGTAGCTTTTTTTTTTTTTTTTTTACAGGAAAAAGATGAGCAAACTAAATTTATTTTAGGAGAAGAAAATGCATGGCTCTGCATTAAGTAGATTTTTACATGGCTGCAGTTCAGCATATTGAAGTTCAAGCAAAGAGGAACCTGTTGTTTATATTCAAATAATGCCCGTGATGAGTAGCAGGAACTAAAGTCAGCTTTGCATGGCTGAAATGCAAAGCGTATCTTCCATTTCCTTATTACTAGTCCTTTGCTAAAAATCTAAATAGGACACTTGTCTTTTCCCTGTCAAGTAAATATAAACAACCTGTGTTTATATAAAATGCCTTACTCTATTTTGTCAACCACCCAGGAAAGAGTCTTTAGAATAAATTGTTTATTTTGGAGTCATTTGATATCCAATCAGTAGGAAAGCCAGTACTTTTTCTTCCATCTTAATACCAACTAATTTGGCCTCTTTTTATATTTTCTAAAAGAAATACCCTGTTAGGTAACAAGCTGTTCACATTTAACAAAAAGACACATTTTCCCCCTCTTAGTGAAACAAATCATTACATGTGTTTTGTTTTTCTAAACTGTGGCTCAGCTCAGTTCAGCAATTACTGTTCAGTGGACTTATGAGGAATAGCATGTTCTCACAGAAATTAGTACAAAGACCCTACTCATGCTCAGAAGCTCTAACGTGTCTCCTTATAACTAATGGAGGCTTATACGCATTACTGTCTTTGTCATGTATTCTTCTTGCCTTCTAAAATTGTTTTCAGATCATCATTCTTATCAGTTATTATATTTGGATCTGCCATCCATACCTGGGGTTAAAACTAAAGTAAAAAAAAAAAAATTTGATTACTTTTCGCTAATTTTCAGAACACATACAAAAGGAAAGCCTTTCAAAATTTTAAATTAGTATGATATGCAAACAATGCATCCATTTTCAGACTCAGCTCTTGTTTTTCTGTCCCATTGGTGGAGTCATTTTTGACTAACTCATTTTGAGAAAATCCAAACTTCTACCTTTTTAATAATTTCATATCAATTTGGATTTTTTTAAACTCGTAAGTTCTACAAAAACACAAAAGAATAGATATATCTTCTCTTCTTTCATGCTTCCAAGCAAATGTGTTACAATCCTTATACATACTGCCTTCAGTGGCTTCAATCCTTTTCAGTTTAAGATGGAAAAATTAAATATTGTCTACTCAATGATGAGATCATATTGACTTAGTGACGTTTGGAGGAGCTGTACATTTTATGAATATGGACTTTTGATAAATTTCTGTGCTGATTCTAATCAGATTCTTAAAGCCACTCCGCCCAGCTGTTTTACTGTTTGTTTATGGTAGAGTTCGTTGAAACCTTAATATGTGTTCAGTGTGCAGCATTTTTGGTAGATAAATAAACAAAAGGCCATACATTTTAATCCTAGCTTCAAAACCATAAAGTAACTTATATGCATGTCATAAACTTGCAGCCTCTCAATACTACAGCTGGTTTATTTCAGCCTATGTATTTGGTACTACTTTAAAAAGCTCGAACTATGAAGTATTCCCTCTAGCCTTGTTACAAATCCTATAATATTGCTTCAAAAGGAAAGAAATGTGTTTTACCTCGTAAGATCCTGTCCCTTTGCCCTCTGTAGCTGGACCTTTTTTACATTTTTGTTTTACTCTCCTTAGGGCAACTCATGCTGGTAAAATGGAAATGTAAATTATTGTGTTTGCACAGAACGAGCTGTAAAGTAGTTCAGCTTAACACGTGTGCATGTGTTTATTATCTGGGTTCCATGACAGAGCCCAGTGACTCTGCGTGTTGCCCTTAATTATTGGTGTGAAGGGATTATGTGCCTTGCAGCCTGAATCTCCTGATTCCCAGAACCTCTGGGTAAGCAGTTAAAATCAGCAGCCACAGCCTCACAGCACATAGACTTCATGTGGGGTGGATGTGGGCATTGTGTTGATATTTATAATTTTCTCCAAAAAAGCCATGTGGTGGAAAAGCCATTTTCCATACTTTAATTAACAGAAGAGAATTTGATATTTTGAGGGAGATGATGTACTAAGTTTAGTATTGATATTTTTTGAGGGGGATGATGTTCTAAGTTTAGTATTTAGTAACAAGGTTAACTCTAAATTCTAAAGCACATTTGAAATTTTAAAGCCAGTGCCTATGGAAAGTATTGAAGACACTGTTCCTGACTGTTGGTTTCATACTCTTTGTTAATTCAAGTGTCAACAAATATCCTCTTGGGGATTTCTTAGCAAAGTAAATCATTCTAATCATTCACCACAACTCAGCTTTATCTTACAGTTAACCTGTCTTTTTTTTTTGTTTTCCTTAAAGAGGAATTCTAGATCTCTTTATCTTACTATTAATAAGTAGAAGCAAATCAAAATATATTATTGCATCATTCATCTGATTCAAGTTTTCATGTAAATATAATTAAATTGGCCTTACAAAAAGATTCCAAGAAGATGCTACTTCTTAATATATTGTATTCACTCTGTGATAGTTATTTTTTATTGTTATTTTTGTTTCTATGGTACTGAGGAGTTAAACCTAGGGCCTCATACATGCCAGGCAAGCACTCTAGCACAAAGCCACATTCCCAGTGGTGGTAGTTGCTTTTATCGTCTTTCTTTTAATACTAAAGCAAGAAATGTATGATAGTGTTCCTTAGTATGTTTCTTGCTTTAGAGATAAAGTATGTTAATATTAATAATTAGAAATGGTTCTAGTATAACAATAGCTATATTGGAGCTCTGTAGTCCACAAGACTCGGACACCTGCTTTTATAGAATTGAGTAATCAATATATGAAAGAGGGATACAGGGGCTGGGAGGTGGCTCAGTGGTAGAGCGCGTGCCTTGCATGCATGAGGCCCTGGGTTCCATTCCTCAGCACCACATAAGCAAAAAGAAAAAGCTGGAAGCGGAGCTGTGGCTCAAATGGTAGAGCACTAGCCTTGAGCTGAAGAACTGAGGGACAGCGCCCAGGCCCAGAGTTTAGGCCCCACGGCCAGACCCAAAAATAAAAAAAAATAAAAAAATAAAAAAAAAAGAAAGAGGGATGAACACTTAATGTGTTAACTCTAAAGGAATGGTGCTTCTGGGCTTAAAATTCAACCTGGAAGCCTCAATTATACTAATAATTTAAATAGGGCTAGGCATATTTGTTGGTAGTAGAGTGCTTGCGTGGCCTAGCATGTGTGAAACCTTAGGTTTGAACTTGAGTTGCAGGTAAAGGAAAATTCCAAATAAACATCCTGTATGGGGTAAATAGGGCACCGAGGTTTAAACTTGTTACTGTATGCTTGCTAGAGAGGAACTCTACTACTTGAGTTACACCTCTTACCATTTTTCACTGGCTGTTTTTGAGGTAGTAACCTTTGGGCCTGGCTAGCCTGAAAGAAGTTTTACTATGCATACTTCTAGCAGCAACTGGCCATGATACTACATGTTAAATAGATCTGGATCGATTTAACATTTTTGCATGGAGTTGTTCTAAACCACTGTCTTCCCAACACTCAGCCTCTGTGCAGCTCATGGAGTAGATGTGTACTGTGCCTAGCTATTTAAGGAAAGAATCTTAGGAACTTTTTGCTTGGGCAAATTCTGGTTTGGCCACAAACCAGGATTCCCCAAATCTCTACCTCCCAAGAGGTAAATGAAAAAAGTTTCCAACAGCTTCCCCCTTCCTTTAATCTGAGGACTTTCTATTCTTATATTTGAGATATCAAGGAAAACTCCAGACTGACTTTCCTCAAATACTTCTCCAATCCCAGTCTACCCAAAGCCAAGAATAGACTTTAAATTTCCACATTTCTGTGAAGTTAACTTAATATTTGTTAGTATCTTTTCAAGTTACGCATACGCTGCCTCAAGCTGGTGTCCTGCTGCTTGTTGGCAGTAGCAGGCCAACAGGAAGTAGTTTGTTCCTGTCTCCTTCCCATCTGCTCCTTCACCCTCTGGTCCCTCAAAGGATTTGTCAGTCAGCTGCAGAAGTAGCTGCGCAGGGGAAAGCTTCCACCTTGCATCTCTGCCAACCACCTTTTCTTTTATAACTCATTGATTTTCACTCAGGTTCTTCACTTGAAATAACTATGAAACCCTAATAGGAGTATGCATTACAATAAACTTTTAAAAGGGGTCTTGAAATCCTTAAGTGGCCAACTTCCATTGTGCTGAAGACTGTCAGGGACAACTGTTAAAATACAAACTCTAATATTAGCTCAAATGAAACTAGTCAACACAATGGTCAATTATTTTTGTGCCAAAGAAATTTTTTTCGTTATGAAGTCATATTGGAAACTGTAATGTCTGACTTTATTTTTGTTAAGTTCAGAGCAAAAGTATTCTTCAATAATTTTGCATAATAAAAGAAAATATTTAAATTAAGCAATGTTAAATCCCACGAAAGCAACATTATCAATGTTACTAAGATTGAGAGCATAACCAATAATATTTGTAGATGTACTATAAAAATTAAATTTTAAAGTTCCTGTTGAAGAATGTTTAGGGAATTTAATCATCTGAATCTTCTTTAGAGAGACTTGAGTTTTCTTTTAGATAACGTTTTTTGAACTTTGAGAGACAAATTACATATTGCCTCTCATTTGAAAAAAAATTCCAAATGATAGGAATTTTATAAGTATTAAAACACACTCAAAAGATTTTCCTGTTTTTCAGAGTTTTTAATTACATAACATGAAAATGATCACTTTTAGAATAACTTAATGAGCAAATTACAAGACGACTTATAGTTAAGAAATTATACATGCGATTTATGTTTGGATTGTAAGTTCTTACTATTATTATTAAGCTTGTAAGAACAATTATAAATATTGCTTTAACTAATTTGAAAAAAAATAAAAATTTAGTTGCTTGATAGTATATTAGTGAACAGAGTTCATAAGTATGTGTAATGAATTAGCTCTGTGTTCAGGTAGCTTCAGATAGAAGATAGGCCTTTTTGTATTTTTCGATTTATTCTGCCTTATGAAATTCTTTCAGTTCAAGGCAACCGCTTCAATTGTTCTTCCTCATCTCTCCCAAAGACACATATCCTAAATTATCTAGTTTTGTTTTCACATATGTACATTAAATATTATTATAATATTTATATATATTTTTTGGAGGGGGTCCGTCATGGGGCTTGAACTCTGGGCCTGAGTGCGGTCTCTCAGCTCTTCAGCTCAAGACTAGCACTCTACCATTGAGCTACAGCATCACTTCCGGTTTTCTAGTGGTTTATTGGAGATAAGAGTCTCACGGACTTGCCTGCCTGGGCTGGCTTTGAACCCCGATCCTCAGATCTCAGACTCCTGAGTAGCTAGGATTACGGCGCCTGTCTTACATTGAATATTATTTGCCCACGCTTCCTCAAACTCCTTGGTTCAAATACTTAGAGAAAATAAAAAATTATATAAATGGGTAAAATAAAATAACAATAAGAGAAGGAAATGTTTAAAAAATTATCTCAATATTTATTTATTGTCAGATGTTGCATATGTGGTTATTATAATAAGTATGTGGTTATTATATTGGTTGTAGAATAACATGACATTACCATTATGTATTTAATAGTAATTATACTGCTTGATCATTTCAAAAGCATCTTCATTCCTAAAGTCGGCAGTAAGATATATCTGTTTTTTGTTTTTTATTTTTATACATTTTTTTTAAATTGTGAAAATACCATACAGAAATATTCCAAACTCATTCTTCAAGGAAATAGAAGAGGCAATCCAAAAATTCATATGGAACACTAAAAGACCCCAAATAGCAAAAACAATCCTTAACAGAAAGAACAGTGCTGGAGGAATATCAATACCAAGTTTCAAACTCTAGTACAAAGCCATAGTAATCAAAACAACTTGGTACTACCCAAGAACAGACCTCAGAACCAATGGAATAGAATTGAAAACCCAGAAATGAACCTGCAGACCTATAGCCATCTAATCTTTGATAAGGGAGTTAAAAAAAATAGAGTGGAAGAAAGACAGCCTCTTTAGTAAATGGTGCTGGAAAAATTGGCTAATCACTTGTAGAAAACTAAAGCTAGATCCTTATATATCACCTTGCACCAGAATCAACTCCAAATGGATTAAAGACCTCAGAGTCAAAGCACTCTGTTTTCTTTTGTTTGTCATTATGGACAGCTTTAAAAAATATTTTTCAACACTTAAGCCAACATCTCTGTCTGTTTCTGTGATATCATAACATAAAAATTGATGTAGCTTATTGGATTAGAATATTTCAGGCAAAATTATCCTAAATATTTTCTCAATAAAAGCCTTATAAATAATGCCTTTGCCCCTTCCTTTAATCAGTAAAACTCCCAGGACTTCGGACCTATGTCGACCCACATACCTATGAAGACCCTACACAAGCAGTGCATGAGTTTGCTAAGGAACTGGATGCCAGCAACATATCCATTGACAAAGTGGTGGGAGCAGGTAACTCATTAATCCTACTGCAATAGTAGTATGCTAATTGCATGTTTACAACTATGACTAAAAATACTACCTGAGGTTGCTGTGTTTTCTGAAGCTTGGGTGACATTTTTCTAATTTCATAATTAAAGACAAGGAGTAAATGGGGTATTTAATGGAATTTAATGATTTTAAAGGTGACAGACTTACAAATTGAAACAATGGCTGCTTTTATTTATTAGTTTTCAGAGGTAGTCTCAGTTAATGCTCAATCTTCCCATAGCTATGCTGATCCCCTGTCAAAAACCCATTTGAATAAGTAGGGATACAATAATGTCTCAGTTTAAACTAGACCAGTAATTGAAAATCTTCATTTGAATTTTAATATCCTCTTTGAAATTCAAAGAACAATAAAAATGTTATATATGACACTCCAATTTCATTACAACTATTTTGACAGGGTATCATAAATAACCTAAAATATTTTAATTAATTAATTTATTCAACTATAAATTCATGAATAAACATGGAGTTATTGCTAAAATAAGTTGCATTTCTCAATAAAACTTTAGGTAAGTATTAAATAAAAATGTTTTGTACACTTACAAATAAGCATATGGGTATCCATAATATGTGGAAACATGCATATCAGAACTACTATTGAAAAATAAAATTAAACTATGCATAATACTACAGAGATAATAATCTCACTCTTAGCTACTGCCTTCAAAACAACTAACAATTTTTATGTTGATATAGGAAATAGAGTGGATAGGGAAATTTACTTACTTGATTATTAATAACTTGTCTGATCATATTTGCTCCAAGTGCCATATTTATGTATTCATGACTAAGGCTTCTTTATACAAACATGCATGCATTTGTCACTATTTTTTCTGTAGATAACAGCAGTATCTAAAGTATTCAAGAAAGAAAATTTGACTGATTTGTTTTATCCCAATGATATATTTTTCTAAACTTTCTATAATTGTTCCAAGTACCTTATGTTCCTAAAAATTCAAGTATCCAGATGGTAATAATTATGAAACTAGTATTCATAGAGGATACTAATATAGATATTCTGTTTTGCACAAAGCAAGACTTGAACATGTGTATGTCACCACATACTTGTGGTAATCTAGTACAGGAACAAATGTATGCAGAGTATCCTGTTTATTGGGTTAGCCTTGTTTTGTGAACAGCACTGTGACCTGGAAGGTTTATATTTGGCTTGGTTTTAATGTTGATCCACAGAGTACACTGCTTTCCAGCATGGAATTTTCAGTAGCACAAGCAGCACCTGATCTTTGCACACTAATCTGGAACCCAATGAGAGGAAGAATAGCTCACTTATCCACAACCTAGGTCCAGAAGGTCAAATAGCAATCATCATGACCTTGAAATCTGAGGCCCTCTGCACTGGTAAAAAGGCTTTCTATGGAGACATCGACATAGTTAGTTAGCCAGAACATAGAGTTGTGAGGCACAGTAAACCCGAATGTTCATGAAAGATTAGACTAGATCCCCTTTGTCTTTTCTTTCTTAAAACATATAACTAAACAATGAAGCCTAACCTCATATTGAGAGACATGTAAGCCAACACTCTTGACTATCATCTTAAGAACAATGATGCTGTGCTTATTTTATTTTTAAATAGTTATATGATTAGTTGATGACATTTCTCCTGGAAAAATTCAATATATACACACAGTATAAGAATTTCTTGATTAGAATGTTTGTCATCACCAAGAATACAACATAGAATCAAGACATTAAAAGATACCACACACATACACATACACATAAATACATATACATAAATAAGTGAAATAATATACAGATATAATGATTGTGTATAGACACATTTCTTAAAATAGCTTCAGTAACAATCAACATAAGCTAACATTGCATAATTGTTTTAATTTAATAATATTTATTTTTTTATCTGTCATGGTATTAAGATGGAAGCCAGGGTCTTGCTAGACAAGTGCTATATAACTAATCCATGTCACCACCCTCTAACATGAAATTTGCTTGTTAACAATCCATTTACTTTTTTTATACACCATTCTTAATAAAAGAAAAAAAAGAATTTAAATTTATCCATCAAAGTCCAATACTAAAAGTTCTAAATAAAAGACTATTCTTAGTCTAAACTTGTTCACCAGGAAAAATACTTTTAGTTTTTTGAATTTCAGAAAGAGCATATATTTTATACATATGATTGTATGTATTGCAATTCTCTAATTTCATGTCAGAGAATGTATTTGGATAAATGTTCCAGAAATCCTCATTTACCTAAAAGATCCTTAGAAAAAATTATACCTATTGAAATTTATAAAATTAATGTTGAGCCATGAATTATCACCTCCAATTAGTATACTTCTATTGGTGAGGATTGCAAAATGAATAAAAAATTCTAGTGTAATTTTGGAAAACCACTGTATTTTTTTCAAATTTAAAACTTGTAAAAACTTATTTTCAAGTTTCAAAGTATGCTAAGCATTCACTTCTTATTTAATTTCATTAGCTTTTAAAATAGATATTTGTATGTCTATTTCAGTGGATGGAAAAAAAAGAAGCTAAGTATTTGAACATCCATTGTCATATCAAAGGGAGAAACCGTAGCTAAAATCCTTTATTTTCCACTCTCAAAGCCCATGCTGAACACTGACCATCACAGTGGTACATCATTTGTAAGATTTTTGTAGGAATTAAATGAGATGATTCTTGTGAAGAGAGTGATGCTGACAAATAAGCCTTGCTCAATAGGTACTGAAGTATGAGAAGGGTTCAGGGAGACATGATCACTCTGCTTTTCATGAATTCTGTAAATTTGTCCATGAATCCCACTTAAAATAAAGAAAATAATCTCTAATTGGCTTACTTAAAATGTGAAATCTTATCCTTAATCTTTCTAGAACAGTCCTCTTAGAAAATGTTTTCTTTGGAAGTACTTACTCAGTAAGATATGAATCTTGCTATCATTACCATCACATTAACATCTCTTATTTTAATATGGAATTTGGCCACTTCTCTTATAGTCATATAGAATCTTGTAGTTTCCAAAGCATGTTTATATTCATTTGTCAATTTGATCTGAAAAGAAACATGAGTGTGGATAGATAATTTACCCTTCTAAAGTGGGTCTAAATTCAGGGAATAAATGGTACCAACATATAAATTCTACTTGTCATGCATTTGACCCTGGATCTAGTACCTCACATACATTAATTAACTGTACAACAGTCTTATCAGATAAGCACAATTGTCACACCTATGGTATAGATAAAGAAATGGAGGCACAGAGAGGTGAAGATACATAAAAACCACAAACCCAATAAGTAACAGAGCAAGAATAAGCCCTAAGCTATTTGGCTCTGGGATTGATGTTCTCCACCACAGCTCTGTACTGTCTCTTCTATAAACTGACAAGTGATATGTCGCTAAGTGGTGATGGCATCTGAATTTAAAACATGATCCTTTATACCATGTTGACTCATGAGAATGGCAGAACTTTCAGGAAATGAAAGTTCATTATGAATACCTCTGTATGGTTTACTCAAACGTAATGTTTATACAAAGCGAACTGGAGCTCTCTGGCAATGTTCAGATAACTCTGGATAAGGCAAGAAACTCTTACTCTTGCTTACAATTCTAATTTTTCATCATAACATCTCCTTCTCCTAATAGTGCTTGTCTGTAGTTATACGTTCTGCCTTGGATTTAACAAAACCAGAGACGGTTCTCAGGCCCCCTCCCTCATTTTGTCTATAATCTTTAGGACATTATAACTGTAAGGATTGCTATCCTCTCCCTTCTTTGTCAAAATAAAAAAAACTATTTTTTTTATCATTACATTGCTTTATTTTTCTCAGTGTCTGTTCAATTCTTGCCAATTGATGAGTATTTGTTAAATAATTACATGTACTTCTGCTTTTAGACTTTAAATGACTTTTCCAAATTACAGTATAAATCATTGCTTTCCAAGAAGAAGATTGGAATCCTGTTGAAGGGTCATGTCGAGGGGAGGGTAGACCTTCCTAGAGCGATACAAGTGATTTGTTGTCCTAGAGCAAGAAGCTCTAGCAGGACAATCTGCTACTTTTCTGGCTCAACTCATTTACTTGGGGATGGTTGGGGGTGGGAGGTGGTGAGTTAGAGAATAATCTCACTTCTGTCTGCTGAAACAAAATATTAAAACTGACTTTTCTAAATCACAGGGACATTAGCTCAAGAATATTATTCTATTTCATAGAGAAGCAAATGATTTTTTTATTTTTTATAGTTTTTTTATTTTTTATTTATTTTTTATTGTGAAAATACGGTATAGAGTGGTTACAATTACATGGGCAAGATAATGAGTACATTTCTTATCAAGCATTGTAGCCTCCTCCTTTGTTTCTCCTTCCCATCCTGTACTTAATCCTAGAATATTTCCGGAAAACACTCTTGTTCAATTTAAAACCTTGTTCAATACTAAAATGTGTGTGTGTGTGTGTGTGTGTGTGTGTGTGTGTGTGTGTGTTTGTGTGTGTGTGTGTGTAGAGAAATAGAGAAATAGATATAGTCTCTGTTCTAAGCCAGGTCAAAATCTAATGAGGGTGGTAAGTAAAGCTCTTTAATAGTAATGCACATAAAAATAGTGATTAGTCTAAATCATTTTATACATTGATTACACTCAATTACTTAATAGTAATCAACACTTAGCATCCAACTTCTGGATTAATCACACATATTTTGGAAATAAGATTTTCATGTAGGACATTAAACATAAGAAAATGTTTCCATAATAACTTTTAGACAAGACAGGCTATTTAATTTGATACTCTTATGCAATTGGTCTTCTCCCAGAAGCCCAGAAAACTTTATAGCTAGCATGCCAATAATGCAACAAACCAATACTCCAATAAATGGAATTGATAGCAGATGTTTCCTTTCTCATTTTCTGAGAGTTTGAGTGTATAGCCCCATTGGTCCTCACAGTAAAAATAGAATAGTTAAAAACATCTGAAATTCAACACAATGTTCAAGTCATAATATCTGTGCCAGCCTGTTTGTTACCCTGAAATGATGTTAGCTATTACAAGAAAGGGTGAAAAGTCTGATGCATGCAGCTTTTAGCTTTCTTCTTATTTTCTCATGTTGCAGTTTTCGTAGTGTCATATTTAAGATTCCACGGGCACTCTCACAAGGTCTGTTTTCCACTATGTTGTGAATATCTTGGGCTTTTCCAGACAGTCTCATTTTCTCATCTTCTGTAGTAATTTGGAGGCCTATGAAGAACTGTAACTGCTTGCTCTTTCAAGTATTTGCTCTCTAACCAGGCTAGGATAGATGTGCTATGTAATTATTTGCATTCTGTTGCTTTCCTGCATTCCACCAGGTGAATTTGGAGAAGTATGCAGTGGTCGCTTAAAACTCCCTTCCAAAAAAGAGATTTCAGTGGCCATCAAAACCCTGAAAGTAGGCTACACGGAGAAACAGAGGCGGGATTTCCTGGGAGAAGCAAGCATTATGGGACAGTTTGACCATCCCAATATCATTCGACTGGAGGGAGTTGTTACTAAAAGTAAGTAAGGCTCTAATACCTGCTTTTCCTGCCTTTCTAGACAGCAAGTATATTGAAGTAATAGTATTTTGGACATGCTTTTCTTTTCTTTTTTAAATTTTTTTTTATTGTGAAAATATCGTACAGAGGGGTTACAATTACATGAGCAAGGTAATGAATACATTTCTTATCAAGCATTATTGCCTCCTCCTTTGTTTCCCCTTCCGATCCCTTCCTATCTCTCCTCCTCCCACCCCAGTGGACATGCTTCTCTAAGTCTTAAAAATTCTTGAATTTTTAACGTAAAATAGTGAGTGAGATATTGGGCTGTGCAAAAGCATGCTGATTAAAAGACTTGTGGAGAAGAGAACTGTGGAAAATGTAGAAGAGCAAGGAAAAACAATGATTCAATTTTGACAGGAACTCCCAGCAAGTTGCCTTTTCATTTATTCTTCACCAGCTTTGTTTAAGCTCCCAGATCTTTACCCCTGTTGTCCTCCCTGCCCTAGGAAAATTATAGGCATCTTGGGAATGCTTCTGAGCTGGAAACATTGGTTCACAAGGAGACCCAAGGCTTTCCCCCTGCACCCCTCCCCTCTTCTCTTCTCTGTGGATTCCAAATAGTTCTGATCTAGGGTCCCAGGTGGATTTTTGATTGCTCTGGGGGAAGTTCTGGCATTCAGCCCACTATAGAGATCTGAATTTATTTCCATGATGGTTTCTCCAGCCAAGCTCAAAAGGGATCCTGTGAGGCAGATCTGTGATTTTTGGCTCCCATTCCAATGAAAACCCCTTGAGATACCATTGGGACCTTTCTTTCTTTTTTTTCTTAGTTGAGGTTTTGGAGCATAGAATGCAGAATAAGTGAAATTGGCAGCAAATTCCTTACAGTGAAAGACAACATATGGCAGAGAGTTTGGCATCCTTTAGGGGATAATTCATTGGCACCACATTTACATACTCTATGGTTACCAACAGACATTACTCATTATGTTTTTCACAATGTTATTCTTCTTTTACATTACATGCACCACTTTCCAAATGGCAGTAATAGTGAGTCTCACTGTAGTGTGACTAAAAGGGCATTTCCTTCTTCATGAAGGCATGGTATAATTGAAATATACTTTGATTTCCTTTGGAGTGTTCATGTAAAATAAATTAAATTAAGAACTTAACAACGTGGAATTACTTAAACATATGCTATATGCCCATGTTAAGCATTTTAAAAAAGTGTTTGAACATTGAATGCTAGGACTGTGTTTGCCACCATTCTTCCCACCCATTCACCTTAAGACCCACCCTCCTCACACCAAATGGATTTCAGCTTCTTAATCATAATATTCAGTGTACATTGTTAAAGTGGAACTGAGTGACTTGAGAAAGCTGGTGAGGCTAGCATGCTGGGAGAGAATGCTGGAAGCGAAGACACTGTTCAAGATGCATGATATTAGGAATCTAATATGTTGAAATGGAACCCCTTTGTTGATTAAAAAATATTTGTTTCTTGCCTCTGTCCTCTGAAAAATTGTGCACAATGGTAGTTATACTGACCTTTCTTGTGAAAATATCAGATTATAAGCTGATGTGAGCAAGCTTGCTCAGTTTGCTTGGCTTGCCGGTAATCCTACCACTTGAGCCAGATCTCTAGACATGCTTTTTTGCTGTTTATTTTAGATGGAGACTTTTAGACTTTTCTGCCAAGACTGGCCTCAAATTGTAATTTTCCAAATCTCATTTTTCTGAATAGTTATAATTACAGTTATGAGAAACTGGCACCTAGCATCTTTTTCATTTTTTTAACCAGTAAGACTGGTTTGGGAAATGAATGAATCTATTTGACTTTCAGGGAAAGACCATATTATTTTATATCTGTAGAATTTCAGTGACATGTTTCACTGAGAGTTTCATATCATTTAGCCATTGAGCATCTGATGTCATCCTAATCCACTGGACTGTCCTTCAGAACTGGAGATTCACTGAGGAGGAAATCACTTGTGCTTAGATATTCTTCTAAACTTTAATTTCCATGATGAAAAATTTTCATCTTCTTTAATGGAGTATCTGTTATTTTTCTGATTTTGTACTATGGCATAATTTTATTGTCATTGATTGATATTCTGTGAGTTAGATATAATCACTTCTTTTACCTTTGAACAAACAATTGTAAATCATAATTAGATTGTCTGGCTAGAAAGTGCTAAATATAGCATGGAGAATATGGATGTTTCTTTTACACTCTACCCACATATTGGAACAAACACATGTTTTCATGTTATATTCATAGATTCTAATTATTTATTTCTTTATTTTAAAAGTACTCCCTCACAACTTCATCATAGCAAGGCAACTTTCTTGTTTCAAGAAAAAAAGGTTGCAGATAATTTATTACTGTCAGAATCTGAAACAAAATGTTTCCAAAGATGACAAGAATGGTGACTAACATAGAGCCTGATCAAAATAAGTACTTATTTCATTGTGGTTGAGGAGCCAAAAATTAACTAACTAAATGAGACACAGAGAGAGAGAAAGAGAGAGAAAGAGAGAGAGAGAAGAAAGGAACAAAGCATGGAAAGAGGGAAGGAGAGGAGAGAGGGCTAAAGAAAGAAGGGAGAAGTATCATTTACTATCTTCCAGTGTTTTAATGAATGCATTCTTAAAGAAGTACAGTTACACAACTGATTGCATTTTTCAGGGAGTGAGGGAGAAAATAATTGTGTTTTAACATGGACAGAGGCATCACTTAAATTCTTCAATGTCTATAAGTAAGAAGAAATAGATAAAAACGACTATCGAAGTAATTATGTTTAAATTTGAGCTTACAGATAGGTTCTAGTATTCTAGCCAATAGAATTTGATTTTATTCATTTGAGTGTTCTAAATGACAAAAGAAATCTTTTAAATTTTAATAAATGCAAATATTAAAACATAATTGCTGTGTTATTTTTCCTTCAGATGTAAAAAATTAAATAAACTAATATGAATTGTCATCACAAACAAATCTATAGAACAATCCTGAAGAGAAAAATTCTGTAAAAAATACATTAAAATGGTTTCTAAAAACTAAAGATATAACACATTAAAAATCTTTTTATATCTTATTCTCTAACAGTCTGATATGGATTACAACTGTTTAGTCTTGAAGTGAGAAATCTAAATTTGATACATCTCCTTGGCCAAATAAGTATGTAAGAAACTGTCAAAGCTGACTCTATAAATCCCATCATCTCATATATTGTAAATATAACAGAGGAGTAACCCCAGAGTTAGATTTGGTACTCATTAGTGGCATATTTAAAAGCTCTAAATCAGGTACCTTTTTCTAATAGGGAGAAAATAGAAGCTCCCTACAATAACGTTTAGATGTTACATTTAAAACATAAATATGACACATTGTCATCAAAAGAGATTATTTATTTTGCTGCTAATATTTTATATTCTAAAACATTTGACTTCTAAATGAATACTCATGTACACACCTGCACATAAACACATTGGATAAATAGATTGATGCAGAATTTATAGCTTATCACATTTCAAATTTTTAAAAAGAGCATATCAATATCTAGAGTAAGAATCAGTACATCCAAGATCAAATTCTGACACAACCATATTAATGGGTGAGACCTCATAAATCAAGCAACTCACGTATACATCTTATTCTGTAACATAGAATTAACAGTGAAATCTTACTTTTTTTTTGCATCTTTAAAATGAGATGAGAGCTGGGCATTGCTGATTCACACCTGTAATCCTAGCTACTGAGAAGGCTGAGATCTAAAGATGACAATTTGAAACCAGCCCTGGCAGTAAGTCCATGAGAGTTATCTTCAATA
Source organism: Dipodomys merriami (assembly GCF_024711535.1). Taxonomy (NCBI): domain Eukaryota; kingdom Metazoa; phylum Chordata; class Mammalia; order Rodentia; family Heteromyidae; genus Dipodomys; species Dipodomys merriami. The sequence continues at coordinate 93,338,993 of NW_027203381.1, read as the reverse complement.
AACTACTCAGAAAAAAGCCAGAAGTGGCATTGTTGCTCAAGTGGTAGAGTGCTAGCTTTGAGCAAAAGAAGCTCAATAACAGCATCCAGGTCCTAAGTTTAAGTCCTAGGACCTCACCCACACACAACACTCCCCCACCCCCACCCCCACAAATGCTATGAAAGTATGTATGAATACATTAACAAAGAATTATGAAAATCTTTTGCTAAGAGTGAGATAACCATTTAATTTGTGTGTATACAAAAAAACATTCTTGAAAAATTCCTTTCTTCTCTTTTGTCTGAGTGAAGCCTTTTTATTATTGCTATTAATTGTGTGCTTAGAAATACTGTGTCTATTATAATGTATCATTTTCAAATCATTTTGAGAAGGGCCTTTATGTGATCATTACTTTTAATTTGTTTGAATCAAGTCATAAACAATTTTAATGGTATGTCATGAGCCTGAAAATCTTAAACACGAGAAGGTGATAGAGTCTCTGATCTTCAAAGTAGCAGCAAGCCGGGGGACAGGCTTTGCCCAGAACGAGGTACTCACATGTGTTATCAATTTTAGTTGAAGTTCAAAAGGATGAAACTTGATTTTAACAAATGTTTGATATTTCTGCCATCACACCATAAGTTAAATGATGTTTAGATTCCAAGAATAATTCCTATTGGCAATATTTTACCTAGTGAAATAGGAGGAATTAAATTCAATCTAATTGATGTGTTTTTCCCTCCTTGGATTAATTTCTTGGAAATTTAAAAATTGACCAGGAAACTTAACTGTAATCTTTTATTGTTGAGGAATGTCATGGATGGAGCACTAAGGGGATTTCTCATAATTAAAACAGCCACCCCCCCTCTGAGTGTTCACTATACACCATCACTAACATTGATTTGGACTTCCTTATTCCCAGTATAGAGGATAAAGGAATATTGTTGGGCTAAGATGGTATACTTTACTAACAATCCCAAATCCTGTTATTTCCTTTCTCTCTGCAAATTTTCTTCTGAGCTTCTTTCAAGAGTATTATATTTCATCTCAAACTCTTAATCTTTCTTTTATGGTCGTACTCGGGTTTGATTTTGGGGCCTTGAGCTTTCTAGGCAGATGTTTACTTAAGCCATATCCCAACTATTTCATATCATATTCACAACAGAAAGCACATATGATATATTACAGAGCTAGAATAATATTTTTTTGCAAACTCTGATGACACATTTCTGATTACAAGTTTATAAAATTCAGAATGTCGATATGCCCACATGAACAGAAATAGGAGACTGTTTCTCAATATATTACTGAAAATGTGAGAACTAGAATAATATATTTACATGTCTAAAGAACTTTAGCTCTTTTCTTTGCATGCTCTATGTATAACAATTGCACTAATCCACATATTTGGATTAAAACAGAATTTATGTGGTAAATTTCCTCATTTATTTTATTGGATATTTTCTGAAGATTAAATTCAACTTACAAAGTTTACTAAATCCTCTTGTGTCTATGTCTTGGAATTCATTTCCCTTAGCATCATCTTATATGGTCATATGTACATAGCTATTGAGATATTCTGTTCATCTGATAAGATAACCTAGATGTATACTAATTATTGCAAATAAGGGAGACTGTGAGATCTATGTTTCTTTGGGTCTGGCTTACTTAACTTAATATGATTTTTTTCCCAAGTCTTTCCATTTCCTTATAAGTGGGGCAATGTCATTCTTTCTGATGGAAGCATGGAATTCCGTTTTTCTTTGTTGTTGCTGTTTTTAATATACTATGTGATTTTTTTGTTTCCTTTGTATATTTTTCCCCTATGGTATATCCCCTGATCTGGTTGTATTTGATTCTGGTACCCTGGTATTGTATATAAATTTATTCAAATTAGGGAAGGGAAAGGGAACAACAGAATGATGAGACAAAAAGAAAGGGGAAACCAATACAACAGCAATATACACAAGACAATATGCTAGAAATAATCTTTACAACTTGGGAAGTGGGAGTTGAGGGAGTTGGTAGGAGAAAAATGAGGGAAAGGTAACAAGTTTGACAAGAAATGTTCTTATTACTTTACTTACGTAACTGTGGCCCCTCTGTATATCACCTTGAAAATAAAAGAAGAAAAAAATTACAAGACCATAATTCTCAATGTGTACAAATACTACCTTTTATTATCCATACTATCCTAAAAGAAGAAAAATCACTCAGTATATACAAGTAGCTTAGTAATTCAGCAGATATCTGAGCATTGCTGGTTTTACACAAACTTTTGTATTAAGGGGGAAAAGGAACACCCCAAACTCAGAAGCATATAATTGCCTTAATGCAAAATCTCTACAATCAATATCAGAAGGTAAAATAACAGGCCAGCAAAATGAATAAGACAAAATTGAATCACATTAGAATAGTTACAAAACTGTATAGAACAATGGGTTAAGTGTGTATAATTTTATATATCTTAAAAATAATTACATTTCTGTTTGAAAGTGGATATTATTATCTAAGAATTAATATTTGAAATTTGTAAAGAAAAATATGTCTATGGTTGACTGTGTATCTATCATATCACTTACTCTTCTTTTTGTAAAAAATGTGATGGAGAAGTTTGTGGTAAAAACAGCGGTGCTTAACCTGGAATTCTTAGTTATTTTAAATCTCCTACCCACCATCATCGAACAGTGATTCAGTAACTAGAAATATCTCTGAATCACTATGGATGGTTGGTAAATAAACTCATTTAGTAGACTTACTCACTTGTTTTTACTATGTGAAAAATCAACATTTCTTCCATATATTTATAAGTAAATATGGAGTCTGGCACAGGTGGCTCATGCCTGTAATCTAGCTACTTTGGAGGCTGAGATATCATGATTTAAAGCCAGCCTTGGAAGAAGCCTATGAAAAACTTCAATTATCCACCAAAAAGCCAAAAGTAGAGCTGTATCCCAAATGATAGAATGCTGGAAGTGGCGCTGTAGCTCAAGTGGTAGAGCGCTCGCCTTGAGCTGAAGAGCTGAGGGACAGCGCCCAGGCCCAGAGTTCAGGCCCCATGACCGGACCCAAAAAAAAAAAAAAAAGACCAAATGATAGAATGCTAGCCTTGAGCAAAAAATTATTCAGGGACATTGCCCAGTGCTCAAGCCCCAGGACACACGCAGATACAGAAACAGACACAGACACAGACACACACATGCACACACACACCAACTACAAACCTGTTTTGTTCATTTTGATAGTTTTATTCCATCTAGTTACTGACCATTTTAGAAGTTTTTGATATATGCCAGATAGATTTTGGAGTATCTGTTGATAATGAATGATGTAGGGTTTGTTTTGAGTATGTAGGTCATATTATTTGCAAATCAAAATGCATGTAAAAGAGCATGCACACTTGTATATCAATATTGCATACTATGAAGATGTCATTTTATAATTTCCTAGTACATTTTATGCATATTAGAACAAACTCTGGCCACTATTCCAGAAAGTCTTTTTCTTTAACTATATTTATCAAAATCATGATCACAAGGGAAACTCTTAGTACTGATTTCCAAGGTAGAACATTTTGATTCTGTTTACTTTTTGTCTGTACATTTGGTTTCCTGAATCTTTGAACTTAATGCAAAGCACATTTCCCAACTTGCCCATCTTAACTGAAGTGTTTACAAATACCTAAATTACAGAGTTAAAGACAGCCTGATCTGATTTCTGAATGGTCATGGAGCTTTGGCTTAATTGACTGGGTTGATTTTTAGCTACTTCTATTTCCCTTGCCAAACATTCTACTCTATATGCTAATGGGAAATGAAATGGTCATAAGGCTGAAAGCCAAAGGAAGTGAGTGATAAGCAGAGGTCTGAGTAATACACAGATTCAATAACTGGCAGTGAAAAGCAAGGTATTTTGAACTCCCTTGGAAGCATGTATTTGTAACATGTTATGCTCTTCAGGATTATATTAGGGAAGGAACAGGGACAGGAGATGATCTACAGAGAGCACATTCACTCATTCACTTATTCATTCATATATTTGCTCATTCACTCAATCTTTCATTTCATTAAAGGTCAGGTCTCTGATAAAGTTGAATAGAAACCAAAAAATTGGTTGAGTTTTCCATTTCCCTTAAATATAGTGAAATTGAACTTTAGCTAGAATTTGTAAACAACAAATTCTGACAGCTCAGAATTCAGGTTAAAATAATTTTTCAGATATTACTAGGTCACAATGTTAAACGTGATATGGTATCCAGAAAGTTAAATCAGCATATTAGTTAAATTGAGCATTGCGTTAACTGATTATAATATGCATGAAAATCATGAAAAAATGTATAGAATTTAAATATTTTCCTCACTCCAATAATCAAGACATCTCTCCTATGATATATTCAAATAACTAAATATAGTGTGAGTAGCTTTCATGTTACTGAATGATAATTCTCAACAGCATAGATTCAGAATTTATACATATAAAAAGAAATAGAAAATAAAGTTTGATATTTTCTAGCATCAAAATGGCAAACTAATCTTCATAAGATAGAAGGTACTTATGAAAGCAAATGATAATTGTGTTAGATTTAAGACATTAATGTTTGAAGATTTTCAGCAGAATTCAACTTAGAACTTCTGAAGGTGGAAAAGGAATAACTTTCTTGTAGCATGAAAGGCTTGTCATCAAGATATCATAGCATCAGCAAAGCAGAATTAAAATGTGATGATAAATGCAAGTTTTAAACTCAGACCATGTCAGAGATTTGGTTTACTACTGGATGATATTTTTTACAAAAATAACTTATTTCAATGCACAGGGTTCTCCATGGAAGAAGAAAAAGAAAAAGAATGCATATTATTGAAGCATAAGTATACCATGAGAATTAAGTACTAGAGCATATTTAGTACTCAAGACTGTTATAAACTTCTGTTCAAAGAAAAAACATTGGGATTTCCCAGATATCAGATGTATCTATTTCCCAAATTTATATTTTTCATTATGCTGGTTTCTAAAATTAATTTCTTTGCTGTCAGTGTAATATATATAGAGTAATATTTAGCTTTGTTCATATGGCATTATTATTAGTAGTAGATGTAGTGCTACAATACATATATATATATATATATGCTTTTAATTAAAATTACCCTATTGGCATGCAACAATCAATTAAATCATTATTCCTTGTTAAACATTTATTCTAGTTCTAGCTGCATATATCCACAATACTTAAGAACACCATGTTTGGTATTGCTTGATATTTTACATGTTTATCTCATGAATAGCACAGTGTGTAGGCTACAACTCTTGACTTTATAATTTGTTTACTTCATGACATTGAGACACTTATCTTTGCTGTCTCAAGTTTCTTAAGTACAATGATAATTATACAGTTAATGTATCTAATCAATCAGTATTATACACAGAATAGTTGCTATAGAAGTACATTAAAATGCTGGATCCACATAGTTAAATCACATTGAGCTTATGTATTTTCCAAGTTACAAATTAGTGGTTACAGCAATTTTTATTGCAGCTTTATTTTCCTTTCAAACATAACATGAATTTTATATTCTGTTTATTGTTTCCTACAAGTCTCTTGTACACTTTATGAAAGTAGGAATTATTTAAATTAAAATTTTAAATTAATTTTTAAATTCACTTTTTAATTAAATGAAATTTTAAATTGTAAAGAAGTTGTAATTCAACAAAACAGTTCATGAATATACAATGCATCTTGAGCATTCTTTCCTCATTCTCCTCCATCCTTCCTAATCCTACCCACTCCCACAAAATTCTTAATTTTGTAGCATATGCATTGAGTTTTATGACTGCATATGAATTTTTCTCCCTGCTTCTTCCCTTCATTTCCTTTGATCCTACCTCGTCACTTTTTGAGTACCAGTTTCCTGAAAGAGAGGGAGTTTTATTTATTGTGCCTGTAACTAACCAAAACAAAAGAGAACACTATGTTGTGGATGTACATGCCCACAGGGTAAGTGGAAATTGGGTTCCTCATTCTATCTTGTGCTTGTAAACAAAATATTATTTTTGAAAAGTAATTAAGATGCAATTAATTAAAGAATGGAGACATATTTTGACATTTATGTTTCCTGAAAACAATTCCAAATAAGTCCTGTTAGATAATCTAGGTTTAAGGCCTTTGATCTAGAAACCAGTCTTCTCCATTTTTTTCTTAGTTTCACTTTTTTCATTTTCATTTCATAGTTTCATTTTTGTTTGCTGTGTTTTTTTTCCTTGAATTGCAGCATGGCAAAATTTGGGCAGAGAAATTTCTTAAATCTTTGAATTCATTAGGTGCCCAAGAGTATTATATGTAAGTTAATTGTATGATATTTGTTGCACAGTTTTGATGATTTGCAATGTATTATTTGCCATTATATAGGTAAGCCAGTTATGATTGTAACAGAATACATGGAGAATGGTTCCTTGGACAGTTTCTTACGTGTAAGTAAAACTATATATATGCACATGTTTGAATTTATGAATGAGCTGCTGAAATTGTTAGAAATGTCTTCTAATATTATGTCAAGCAATTAGGTTATCTAAATTTTAAGGAAAGCTGAACATTTCTGGGACTAAATATAAAGGACAAAACTTATTCTGCATGTTTAGTTGCAGCATTCAAATTTTAATAGTACATAGTATTAAAGTTTGCACGATCTTCTTCAAGTTTTTGGCATTTTCAAGATTCACATCATTAACATAAATTAAAATATTTTTCTAAACCCAGATATAAATATTTACGTAAGACAAAAATATTCCCTTTGACTATGTAAAGTAACCTCAAACTATGATAAGATGGACTATGTACTGTTCATAGACTTTACTCAATAATTAAGCATGTACTATAAACTATATTATTAAAGAATATATATTTTTAATGTAAGGTATCATTTGACAGTATGTAATTATATATAATATACACATATATATATTCTTTAAACATATAAGCTTTATATTTGAAATGCTTAATTCATCATATTTTAATGTAGTTTAGAAAATTCAGTTCTCAAATAAATATAGAAATTTTGACATTCAAGACATTAAAAATCAACAGTCGCTTTTTTTAGTCATGTTTAGGGTCCTCAAAATGTTTTTATTATTTTGTGTCTTGAGACAGGTGGAATAGAGAAGAATAGAGATACAAAAATATGTCATGCCATTCATAATTATGAAGGAAAATTCTAAATTTTCTACAAAAGAGAAATGATTATTTTAAAAGACAACAGTCATATTAATACAAGTTATTTTTATGGATCTCAAAACACACTAAAATTCATTTAAATAATAAATATAAATAAATTCATTTAAATAATAAATATTGTAAATGCTTTCTGAGATATATTTAGAAGTGGATATAGTATTAACACATTGCTTTTACCACCTATTTCTATTTAAATTCAAATGGTGGACTAGATACGTGTCTTTAGCACCTACAAGGTTACCAGGAAGTTCTGAGTTCACACCACAGTACCACTGAGAGAGAAAGGGAGAGAGAAACAGAGAGAAAGAGGTAGAGAGAGAGAGAGAATAAGATGAATCAAATAAATACCTTAGGTTTGCTTTCATAATGCAGAGCTTTTATGACGTTGTCTTCAAAATCTTTCTATTTTGTGATCTAACACTCAGAGTTAGGGAAAAAAGCAAAACAAAATGGTCAATCCATGATTTTACTGTTCATGAATGAATTATACTGATAACTAACATTTTAGTGTTACTTAATTTAAAGCAATTCATAAAGCATCAAGGAAATGAACCTGGCATAGTCGCAACACCCATTTCATTTGTTTGTTCTTGTTCATGTTTCTGAGGAAGCATTATAAATATATATCACACAAAGGTCAGCAGAGGCCTACTTTTGAACTTGGTTCTGATTGCATGGTGTTTTACTTGGCAATGCATCCATTGATCCACTGATCTTGTTAGTCATGAGAGCTTTGAGCTAACATGTCTACAGTTGGTTTTGTTACAACTTTTGGTATATGAGATTTTAAAGGAAAAAAATTAAAGGATGCATTTCTAGGCTCTAATAACAACCCTAATTCTACACTGGGAATGTCTTCCAGAAACACGATGCCCAGTTTACCGTCATCCAGCTGGTTGGGATGCTTCGAGGGATAGCGTCCGGAATGAAGTACCTGTCGGATATGGGATACGTTCATAGAGACCTTGCCGCTCGGAACATCTTGATCAACAGTAATTTGGTGTGCAAGGTTTCTGATTTTGGACTTTCACGTGTTCTAGAGGATGACCCCGAAGCTGCTTACACCACACGAGTGAGTAACAAGGACTTTCCTGCCCCCACATGGTGAACTGGTAAATACATAGAAATAGACCCAAACTGATAGCTGGGTTAGATTTCTGCAGGAAGCAATAGCTCCTCAATATAAAATATTGCTATGTATTCTAGGAATTATACACCATTACTATTTTGAAAAAGTGACTATTAGATTTTGAGATACCTTACTTTATGATTTTTCCCCAAAGCGCCATGATCTTTACGTCTACAATTATCCATAGTTTGATTTATCTATTTTTATGTGCATGGTTGAGACACATTTAGTAAGCAATTGTAATTAATTATCAGGATTGTCAGCCTACTAGATTAATCTGAAAACATTTTAAAATCTGTATTTACATAAATGATGCATGCTTGTGTCATAAACTTTCTAAGCATGATGTCATGTTCAGCTTCTCAGGAGGTGGAGTAAGGAAGAATGAGAATTGGAAGCTAGCACAACGAAAGTTATTAAAATTTTCATCTTTTTTTAATTTAAATTTTATTGCAGTGGTGATTACAAGAATAAGGCCTGGGATATAGATCAAATGGCAAAACACTTGCCTACTGTGTATGATACGTTGGTTTCAAATGCCTAGTACTGGAGGGGAAAAAGAAACAAAAGCAATGAAATGAAGAGTAGTCCATAATTTTTCTACCTACAGAGAATATTCATGTTTGTGAATCATTTTTTCCAGATTTTTATTTCATCTTTATGAGTGGATGTATTACTAAAATAGAATTATCCTCATTCTTTTTTATTTTTATGTGAATTTTTTAAATTAATAATTAATTTATATACAGAGGGGTTAACATAGGCAAGGTAATGAGTACATTTCTTATCAAGCATTGTTGCCTCCTCCTTTGTTACCCCTTCCCATCCCTTCCCATCTCCTCTCAGCGTCCCTCCCCATACTCTCCTCCCCCCACGCCAAAGTTGTAAAGTTGGTTTTTCAACATAATGTCTTGTACATCTCATTGTTGCAGTGGGTCCACCTGTATTCCTATTTAAACAATTTGTTATTTCCGTTCCCCTCCACACAAATTATGCCAACATCAAATACAGTGAAAACAGGGGTTATACCGTGGGGGAGGGACATACAAGGCAACAAAAAAATATCTTATAAACATGTTAGAAACAATAGCAAGAAAGAAAAAACATTTGAGTCTTTATCTTGGGATTCATTTCGCCTAACATCAACTTATCTGGCTGCTTCTGCTTGTCTCAGACTTATGCTAGTTATTGCAAATAAGGGAAACCATGGGACCTATGTTTCTTTGGGCCTGGCTTACTTCACTTAATATAATTTTTTCCAAGTCTTTCCATTTTTGAACAAAGGGAGCAATGTCATTCTTTCTGATGGAGGCATAGAATTCCATTGTATATATATACCATATTTTCTTGATCCATTCATCTACTGAGGGGCATCTGGGTTGGTTCCATATCTTAGCTGTGGCAAATAATACTGCAATAAACATAGTTGTGCTCGTAGCTTTAGTGTGGTCTTGTTTGTGATCATTTGGGTAAATGCCCAAAAGTGGAATTGCTGGGTCATAGGGAAGCTCTATGTGGAGTCTTTTGAGGAACCTCCATACTGCTTTCCAGAGTGGTTGAACAAGTTTACACTCCCACCAACAATGCAGTAAGGTTCCCTTCTGTACACATCCCCTCCAGCATCTGTTATTAGAGTTCTTGATTATAGCCATTCTAACCGGGGTAAAGTGGTATCTCAATGTTGTTTTGATTTGCATTTCTCTTATGGTTAGGGAGATTGAGCATTTCTTCATTTGTCTATTGGCCATCCTTCTTTCTTCTTCCTTTTTCTTTGTGTGTACTAGTACTGGAGTTTGAACTAAATGCTTCTCACTCTTGCTTATTTTGCTCTACCACTTGATCCACAAATCTGTTTTTCCCTTTTGTGCTTGTTAATTGAAGATAAGAGTCTCTCTTTTGTGCTTGTTAATTGATAAGAGTCCCAGGGCTGGGACTGTGGCTCAGAGGTAGAGTGCTCACCTAGCACGCACAAAGCTCTGTGTTCAATTCCTTAGTCCCCCCTACACAGAAAAAGCCGGAAGTGGTGCTGTGGCTCAAGTGGTAGAGCATCAGGTTTGAGCAAAAAAGAAGCTGAGACAGTGCCCAGGCCTTAAGTTCAAGCCCCAGGACTGGCAAAAATAAAAAAATAAAATAAAAATAAGAGTCTCTTGGATTATTCCTCTCAGGTTTGCTTTATACTACAGTTCTCAGATGTCAACCTCCTGAGTACATAGGATTATAGATGTGAACCATTGGCACTTGGCTATGATTATTCTTTTTTAAAATTTATTTTATTCTAAAGATGCTGTACAGGGGTTTACAGTTACATGAGTAAGATAATGAGTACATTTCTATGATTATTGTTAATACTACTTAATGAGGATTATGTATAACCAAGAAGCTAGTTGAATGCATTCATAAAATGAATACTGCTGTGAATACTTCATAAAATTTAACATATGGATAAATATCGTAAGGCTTCCTTCTTAATTTTTACAAAAATCACTCAGCCAATGTTGTACAGCAATGTCTTATTTTTTTTAACTAAACTGTCTTCTCAGAGGACTGCATATATACCATGCAACATATTTATTTTCCATTGAAATGTCTTTATTCTTCTTATTATTCTGCTTTCTAAAGAAGTCCTTCATAAGCTTACTCTACTATAAAACTTACTCTACTATATAAGCCTCTATATAGGCCAGGAGTTGTAGTTTATATCGCTCTTGTTTTTTAAAAAAAATGCTTCAGCTTTGAAAAAAAGGTATTTGATAATATTTATATTCACTATACTATTTTATTGTAGTTGAACTTTAAAAAAGTATTTGATAATATTCATATTCACTATAACATTTTATTATACTTTAACTTATTTTAAAAAATAAGGCAGAAATTCAATTCTGCGCCCAATTATTTTTTTATTGTAAAAATACTGTATAAAGGGGTTACAATTACATGGGAAAGATAATGAGTACATTTCTTATCAAGCATTGTAGCCTCCTCCTTTGTTTCCCCTTCCCATCCCCTCCTCCCTCACCCACCCAACATTCCTCCCCGCCCCCCGCCAAAGTCGTAAAGTTCGTTTTCAACATAAGGACTGTCTCATTGTCGCAATGGGTCCACCTGTGTCCCTATTTAAACAATTTGTTTTTTCCCTTCCCCTCCACAAATTATACCAACATCAAATACAGTGAAAGCAGGGGTTATACCATAGGGGACAGACATACAAAGCAACAAAGAAATCATCTTATAAATGTGTTAGAAACAATCACATGAAAGAAAAAAAACTTTTGAATAAATATCTTAGGGTTCATTTCCCTAACATCAACTTATCTAACCTTTTCTGCTTGACTCAGACATATACTAGTTATTGCAAATAAGGGAAACCATGGGACCTATGTTTCTTTGGCTGCACCCAATTATTAAGTATGAACAGACTTATTCCCAATACTAATCTTTTTTTTTCCTTTTTTTTAAAATTTTGGGCCCGGTCATGGGGCCTGAACTCTGGGCCTGGGCGCTGTCCCTCAGCTCTTCAGCTCAAGGCTAGCGCTCTACCACTTGAGCCACAGCGTCACTTCCGGCTTTTTTGTTTTTGCTTATGTGGTGCTAAGGAATCGAACCCAGGGCTTTGAGCATGCAAGGCAAGCGCTCTACCACTGAGCCACCTTCCCAGCCCCCCAATACTAATCTTGATGTCTATGATAATCAAAGAAAAGTTCAGTAGGATCCCATGAGACTCATTGAAATCTAGATCAAGTCCTCCCTGAAATATATATTGAGTTTACTTTCAAAGTTCCATTTACACTGGCTATGACTTTTAGGAAACAAGGTCTTAGTGGTTATTTCTCTGGATTGTGTAAATAAAATTTTGCTGTTTTCACAATCCTTCACATTTCTGAAAGAAAAACACAGTAGGCCCTTTTCATGGATATATCACTCTCAGAAGATTCTTAAAACTTCACAGTAATCAAATGGATTCATTCATATAATTATTTTTTAGCTCATGCATGTTCATTCTTGTATTCTTTTGGAACTCTCTCAAATCATCTGAGTAGGCCCTGGATTCTTTCTGTGAAGCATTGCTAGAGTAATTTGGGCATCATTGAATTATTCAAATATAATAAGCCTTGTTTAGTACAGAAATTTTATAATTTACTTCAAAAATGAGATTATAAAGCATTGCTGTTTTGATTTTTGAGTAAACCCAAGAGACCTGAGTTGCCATTCTAAGTTGTAGATTTGTATTGATAGGTATCCTTATTGCAAAAATATTCTAGGAATTCCTTCTTTTCAAACTATCTTTCAAGCAGATTGTGACTGATAGCATTTATCAAATTATCACAAAATATAACATTTTTGAAATAGATTTGATTATCATTAAATTATCATTATGATGTGCTCATAAATATAGGATCATAATTGTTTTATATATGTTTATATTCATGCTTACTATATACTAAATACATATTAAGTTTGTGTATTTATCTAACCCAAAGTGGTCTTACTCATTTAGTTTAGACACCTATCATATTATTTGGGTTTGTATATTGTGGCTATGTCATATATATATATATAAGTTTACCATTGAAAACTACAAAGAGGTATTATTTTTGAATAAACATTTTATGGTTTGTCTATATTAGTTTCATTGTCAAAGTAACACTTGAAACATTTTTACCTGGTGTCTAGAATTCCTACAATTCAGATATTGACATTCAATATTTCAGTGCATCAAACCATTCCCAGGTTCTCCTTTGCAATTTAACTAGAAAATAGTGGCACTATGGCAATCATGTTGGCTGTATTTGAATATCATTGACATAAAAGGGCCTACTGTGCCCATTTTTTATGCCATTCCAATTGCTTGAATTCCATGCCTATACACTGTCTCTGAGCTCTTTGCTCAAGGCTAGCACAATTGCTTGAATTTCAAGCGTATGCACTGCCTCTGCTCAAGGCTAGCACTTTACCTTTTGAGTCATAGCTCCATTTCTGGTTTTTTTTTAGGTCAATTAGGGTCTCTCAGACTTTTCCTGCCCCGGCTGGTTTCAAACTGTAATTCTCACATTTCAGCCTCTTGAGTAGCTAGGATTAGTGGCTTAATCCTATCTTTAAAATACTTCTGTGAGTGGCAGGTGGAATTAGGAGAGGACATGACATTATATGAACTACTTACACAGTTAAAAATCTAAACCTGGAAAGACTTGGGAATAATTATATTAAGTGAAGTAAGCCAGGCCCAAAGAAACATAGGTCCCATGGTTTCCCTTATTTGCAATAACTAGTACATGTCTGAGTCAAGCAGAAACGGTCAGATAAGTTGATGTTAGGCAAAATGAACCCCAAGATAAGGACTCAAATGTTTTTTTCTTGCTTGTTATTGTTTCTAACATATTTATAAGATGATTTCTTTGTTGCTTTGTATGTCCCTCCCCCACGGTATAACCCCTATTTTCACTGTATTTGATGTTGGTATAATTTGTGGAGGGGAAGGGAAAAACAAACTGTTCAAATAAGGATATAGGTTGACCCATTGCAACAATGAGATGTACAAGATCTTATGTTGAAAAACGAACAGGGGTGGGGGAGGAGGAGATGGGAAGGGATGGGAAGGGGAAACAAAGGAGGAGCCAACAATTCTTGATAAGAAATGTACTCATTACCATTACCGTGCTCATGTAATTTTAACCCCTCTGTATGGTATTTTCACAATTAAAGAAAATTTAAAAATGTAAACCTGGACAGGTTATTTGAGAAGTTGAAAAAAATATGTTACTTCAAAACTTAAAATAATTTATTATCTTACAAAACTACTTTATTTGTTTTTTTTTTTGTTTTTTTTGTTTTTTGTAATTTTGTTTTATTTTTGTTCCCATACTGTATCTTGAACTCTGGGTCTTTGGCTCTCACTTGGCTTTTTCCTCAAAGTTGACTCTGTACCACTTGAGTCATATCTCTACTTCTGGCTTTTTGCTGGTTAATTGGAGACAGAATCTCTCAGGCTGGCTTCAAAATCCAATCCTGACATTGCAGCCCCTGGAGAAGCTAAGATCACAAACATGATGTACCAGCATCGGACCCCAGACTTCTTTCATGATGTTTTAAGGATATAACGTTTGTTCATTATGTTCTAAATGGTGTGATTGATAAGGAACAGTCAGCCTAAATAGTCCTAAGAAACGTATGTGAGTGTATGCGTGTGAATGTGTGTGTGTGTGTGTGTGTGTGTGTGTGTGTGTGTGTGTGTGTTTTCCATAAGGATATTATAGAGGGAATCAGATTTTTTTTAATTTAATTTTATTTTATTTTATTTGAGAACATACTGTACAGAGGGGTTACAATTACATTGGCAGGATAATGCATACATTTCTTACCAAGCATTGCAGCCTCCTCCTTTGTTTATCCTTCACCTCCCTTCCCAGCCTCCCCCCTCCCCCCCACCCAATCATACCCCCCTCGCCCCCCCACACCGACATTGTAAAGCTTGCTTTGACATGACATTTTGTAATTCTCCTTGTTGCAACAGGTCCACCTAAATCCTTAAACGACTTGTTTGTCCCCATCTCCTCCACATGTTATACTGACATCAAATAAAGTGAAAGCGGGGGTTACACTGTGGGGGAGGGACATACAAAGCAACAAAGAAATAATCTTATAAATGTGTTAGAAACATATGCATGAAAGAAACGAAAACATTAAAATACATATTTAAGGGTTCGTTTTCCTAACATCACATTATCTGACCTTTTCCGCTTGACTCATACCTATACTAGATATTGCAAATAAGGGAAACCATGGGACCTATGTTTCTTTGGGCCTGGCTTACTTCACTTAATATAATTTTTTCCAAGCCTTTCCATTTCCTAAAAAATGGGGAAATGTCATTCTTTCTGATGGAGGCATAGAATTCCATTGTGTATATATACCACATTTTCTTGATCCATTCATCTATTGAGGGGCTTCTGGGTTGGTTCCATATCTTAGCTATGGTAAATAATGCTGCAATAAACATAGTTGTGCTGGTAGCTTTAGTGTGGTCTTGTTTGTATACATTTGGGTAAATGCCCAAAAGTGGGATTGCTGGATCATAGGGGAGTTCTATGTGAAGTCTTTTGAGGAACCTCCATACTGCTTTCCAAAGTGGTTGAGCAAGTTTACATTCCCACCAACAATGAAGTAAGGTTCATTTCTGCCCACATCCCCTCCAACATCTGTTGTTGTTAGAGTTCTTGATTTTTGCTGTTCTAACTGGAGTGAGGTGATATCTCAATGTTGTTTTCATTTGCATTTCTTTTATGGCTAGGGATGTTGAACATTTCTTCATGTGTCTATTGGCCATCCTTCTTTCTTCTTTAGAGAAGCTTCTCTTTAAGTCTTTTGCCCACTTATTTATTGGGCAGTTGTTTCTTTGAGGATTTGTTGTTGGGTGGTTTAATTTTTTGAGTTCCAAGTATATTTTAGATATGAGACCCTTGTCCATTGTATGGCTAGTAAAGATCTTCTCCCAATCCGTGGGCTTTCTATTGATCTTGCTAGCTATGTCATTTGCCCTGCAGAAGCTCTGCAACCTTATGCAATCCCATTTGTCCAACCTTTCTTTGATTTGTTGTGTTTCCGGGTCTCTATTCAAAAAATTTCGGCCTGAGCCTAGGAGACCTAGGGTTTCTCCTATTCCATCCTGTAATGTTTTCAGAATGTCTGCTTTGAGTTCAAGGTCTTTGATCGATTTGGAGTTGATTCTCGTGCAGGGTGATATATAAGGATCTAGCTTTAGTTTTCTACATGTAGTTAACCAATTTTGCCAGCACCATTTACTGAAGAGGCTGTCTTTCTTCCATTCTATTGTTTTAGCTCCCTTATCGAAGATTAGATGGCTATAGGTCTGTAGGTTCATTTCTGGGTTTTCAATTCTATTCCATTGGTCCTGAGGTCTGTTCTTATGCCAATACCAAGCTGTTTTGATTACTATGGCTTTATAGTAGAGTTTGAAATTTGGTATTGATATTCCTCCAGCAGTGTTCTTTCCGTTGAGAAGTGTTTTTGCTATTCGGGGTCTTTTATTGTTCCATATGAACAGGCCCATATCAAGCATTGAAATAGAAACAGCAATAAGAGACCACCCAGCTAAGAAAAGTCCAGGACCAGATGGTTTTACAGCGGAGCTTTACAAGGCCTTCAAAGCAGAGCTCACACCAATTCTCCTCCAACTCTTCAATGAAATTGAAAGAGAAAGCTCACTACCGAACACATTCTATGAAGCCATCATAACCCTCATCCCAAAACCAGGCAGGGACTCATCAAAGAAAGAGAACTATAGACCCATTTCTTTGATGAACATTGATGCAAAACTTCTCAACAAAATTTTGGCCAATCGACTTCAACAATTCATCCAAAAAATCATACACCACGATCAAACAGGATTCATTTCAGGGATGCAAAGCTGGTTCAATATACGCAAATCAATTAATATTATTCATCACATCAACAGGAGCAAGAACAAGAACCACATGGTTATCTCAATAGACGCAGAAAAAGCATTCGACAAGATCCAACACCCCTTTATGATGAAGGTTTTGGAAAAATTAGGAATCCATGGAACATTCCTCAATACAATAAAGGCTGTATATGACAAACCTACAGCCAGCATTATACTCAATGGTGAAAAACTAAAGCCATTTCCTCTTAACTCAGGAACAAGACAAGGATGCCCACTCTCTCCACTTCTCTTCATTCTAGTATTAGAATGCCTAGCTACAGCAATAAGACAAGATGCAGACATAAAGGGGATCCAAATAGGGAAAGAAGAAATAAAACTCTCCCTCTTTGCAGATGACATGATCTTGTATTTAAAGATTCCCATAGACTCCACTCCCAAAGTACTCAAGCTGATTCAAAACTTTGGCAAAGTAGCAGGTTATAAAATTAACCCCCAAAAATCAATGGCTTTTCTGTATGCCAACAATGAGAAAAGTGTGGCTGAAATTAGGAAAGCAACTCCATTTGTAATAGCCCCACAAAAAATAAAATACCTAGGAATTAACTTAACTAAAGAAGTGAAGGACCTCTATGATGAAAACTTTAAAATCTTGAAAAAGGAAATCAACACAGAAGTTAAAAAATGGCAAAACCTCCCATGCTCCTGGATTGGCAAGATTAACATCGAGAAAATGGCAATACTTCCCAAGGCTATCTACAAATTCAACGCAATACCTATCAAAATTCCACCCTCATTCTTCAAGGAAATAGAAGAAGGAATCAGATTTTTAAAAGTACTCACTTTGTCGTTATTTCTCACCATTTCTCACTACTGACTTATGGAGAAATCCCAGATGTTGAGATTTTACACAACATTATATGCATCCTGCAACTTCTGTGAAATTCCACTGCGTACTCCTGGGATGTTGAGAGTGAAAAGACTGTAAAGTTTTAGTATTATTATGAAAATAGTTTACAACTCAAACACTCCCTGAAATGCTCTTGTGGACCCTCTGATTCTTGGATGACATTTTGAAAACCACTCTTAACAGGTGCTTTATAAGGGAGAGAATCTTAAAAGCTAAATAAATATTTTAGTTGTTAATCAATGATATAAATCTAAATTATGGGATAGTCTACAGTGATGTGATAGGATATAATACAATTTAAAGGAAAGGCCACAGAGCAGGACTGCAGCTGTACTGTAAAGGCTACAAACCATTGTGAGTGGTCCCAGATTACATTGCTAATGGGTAAGATTGGAGCATTTAGCCTTACAGATTTAAATCACCAAATCATTTTCTGTTATTGAAAAAGCAAACAAAAATTGAATTCTGCTTACGTGGTGCTGAGGAATCAAACCCAGGGCCTCATGCATTCAAGGCAAGCACTCTACCACTGAGCCACCTTCCCTAAAAACAAAGGAGGAGGCAACAATGCTCAATAAGAAATGTACTCATTACCTTGTTCATGTAACTGTAACCCCTCTGTTCAGTATTTTTACAATAAAAAAACATACAAAAAATTGAATTCTAACTCTTGGGTTTCACAGTATGTGCATTCAATGAATAATGATGACATTTTGTTTTATTTGTCCTGGAGTATTTATTTACTTCATTCTAACCATGTAAGAATCATTTGCCACAGAATGAGTTTTCCATTTTTCTTTCTATTAATTTTGTTGCAAATACTTGAACATTTTTTTTGGGGGGGGTCTGGTCATGGGGCCTGAACTCTGGGCCTGGGCACTGTCCCTCAGCTCTTCAGCTCAAGGCTAATGCTCTACCACTTGAGCCACAGCGCCACTTCTGGCTTTTTTGTTTTTTGCTTATGTGGTGCTGAGGAATCAAACTCAGGGCCTCATGCATGCAAGGCAGGCACTCTACCACTGAGCCACCTTCCCAGCCCTACTTGAACATTTTTGTTTGCAGGCATGCATGCATACATCAATGCATATGAAGATTATAGGATCATGTTGAAATGGAATCCACAATTCTAGCATCTTGGCTTACTGTTTCATGTCGGATCATATTAGACAGTGTTGACTTTTACCTAATTTTGCTTTTATATTCTATCAATATAATTATCCTATATAAAGTGCTTGGCCAATTTGAGGAAGCCAATAGCTTTTGGTTATATCCCCCATTATTAAGTCTTTTCTTCTTCTTTTTTTTTCTATTCTGAAGTTGTATACTGAATGACAGCCAGCAAGGCCTGTTTTGTTGTTTGGCAGCAATGGGACTTGAGCTTAAGACCTCATGTTTGTTATGCAGGTGCTCTATCATTGAGCCATGCTCCTGCAGTTTCTAATTTAGTTATTTTTCAAGATGGAATCTAAATGTCGATGTATTGCTCAGGGACCACGTGGACTTCAGTCCTGCTTTTACCTTCTTTATACCTAGAATTACAGGAATGTCAACTCGAATCTATATTGTAGACAGAATTCTCTTTGTCAGAAAGAAAATGAATTTTCCCATCTTATTTTCTTCTGCCAAGTTAATGTCAGAAATATTAAAGTACAATGGTCTTACATAACTTTAAGAATAAAACAAGATGAGAAAGTGATCAAGCTAAATGAGTAATCTTGAAAGATTATAAATAATAGCATGAATGAGTATTTTCTCTGAATAATTTTGGATGTGTACAACTATGTATATTGAAATTTTACTATGTGAAAATACTGCCTGCTAAGTATTACATGTTACTTATACATTTCATAAAATATAGCATAACTAATTTTAGACTTAAATACTAAGAATATTTTAAACATTCAATCAAAACCAAATAATATCTAATATACTGAGTCCTTATTTTTTCTTTACATGATTCTTTCCCCCCCTCTCTTCTTCCCTCACTTCTTTCCCTCCTTACTTTATTTCCCTTTCTTTCCTATCTCCTTCCCTCCCTCCTTTCCTTCCTTCCCTCCACCCCTCCATTTTCTCTTTCCTTCTTGCATTCATATGTGAGTATCTATTCATTATACCAGTCTCTGTCAGAGTCTAGGAGTCTATATGTGAGTAAAACAAAGCTTTGACCATCTGAATTTCCTCTCTAATGCAAGAAACAGTCCCAGTCTGGGCAGGACTCTTATCTCCAATAACCACCAGAAAATTGGAAGTGACACTGTGGCTCAAGTGGTAGAGTGCTAGTCTTGAACTGAAGAGCTGAGAGACAGTACCCAAACCCAGAATTCAAGCCCCATGACCAACTAAAATAAATAAATGAATAAATAAATAAAACACACAAAAAACCAACAACAAAAACATATATATATATATATATGTGTGTACATATATATATATATATATATGTACACACACACAAACATGAAGGTCTAACAAGGCTGAGTAGTTAGGATTATGGCAGTGAGTGAGGAGGGAAATTTCATAACGATGTTCAAAGAACATCTTAGGACACTTAGCCAGCAAAGTAGTGCAGATATTGAAGGTTAAAAAAAACTAAGTAATTTGTATTAAATAAAATCATTACTCTGATATCAGAAGGCTTTTTTTTTTACAAGAAGACAAAATAGTTGTGTTAGTGAATAACCCTGAATACACATTTGGGGAATACTAAACAACATTCTTTGCTACATCAATCTGTAGAGTTAGTAACCCTAGAAACTCAGATAAAATTATGTTATTCCCATCCCATTTGTGAATGTTGGATGCTTTCAAACATGTGATAACACCTTCCTTGAAGGTCTTTCCATGGACCCTCAAGACTTCCCTTTGCCCCAAACTCCTCTGTCCTGAGTAAACAATCACCTCCAGCAGTCTAGTCCACTGATGTTTGCAATGACTGAGAATTAGAATTGCTTCTTTTCTGTCACCCTTTTAAAACCTTAATTCTCTATGTTACGGTTCAAGCTCACTCCCACGCTTTTCCCACTTTGATTTACGAACCTTCACTATGGAATTGCCACATTTTTTCAAGCAGTAATTCTCTAAATAGAGACATTAAAGAGACCATTTCCATGATCTCTGATGGCCTCAAATGTCTCAGAAGTGTCTCAGTGGCTACATAAGAGAATGTCCTTCAGCTTTGGAGGGAATATTTCATTTTTCCCTTGTTCCTCAATTGCCCATATTAACCCTGGCAGTATTACCTCAAGTTTTGTTGTTTATAACAAAATAGTAAGATAATTTGTTATTTCTATTATTTTGTTACAAATATACAATATTCCTGCTAAGTAGACTACAGCTTTGTAATGTATTTATAATATTCCTTCTTTGTAAAATTATTTTCAAAGTGATAAAAGTTCAGAATTCATTTTAGATTCATTTTTTTATAAACTATAACTTACATATAAAAGCCTAAAAGTTGGACTCTTTTTGTGGATATCATGTGATTTTTCAATGCATGTATATTTTTATTTTAAATCAAGCAATGATATATACCTCCTTATACATTGCTATTTCCTTTTGAAAAAAGCTTTCAAAGTCATTTCAGATAGCTCTTTTATTTATATTTTAACTTAAATTTTATTGTAAAGGAGATGTACAGAGGGGTTACAGTTATATGAGTCAGGTAATAAGTACATGTCTGTTTTTTAATTGAAATTTCAATTTTATTGTCAAGGTGATGTACAGAGGGGTTACAGTTACATCAGTAAGGTAGTGAGTACATTTCTTGTTGAACTTGTTACCCCCTCCCTCATTTTTCTCCCTCTCCCCACCAAGTTATACAGATCATTTCCAACAAATTGTCTTGTGAGTACCACTGTTGCATTGGTTCCCCCTTGTCCTTTGTCTCATCATTTTTTGTTCCCCTTCCTTTCCCTAATTCAAATAAAATACAAAACCCAGGGTACCAAAGTCAAATACAGTGACAACAGGAGATAAACCACAGGGAGAAAAACACAAAAGAAAAAAGAAATCATGTAGTATATTAAAAACAACAACAACAAAGGAAAACCTCTTGTTTCCATTTCACTTAGCATCATCTTGTGTGGTCATATGTACAGAGCTATTGAGCTATTCTACTCATCTGCTAAGATTATCCTAGACATGTAGATCTTTTAAAAGAATAATATAGGGCTGGGAAGGTGGCTCAGTGGTAGACCGCTTGATTGCCTTGTATGCCTGAGGCCCTGGGTTTGATTCCCCAGCACCACATAAGCAAAAAGAAAAAAAGCCGCAAGTGGCGCTGTGGCTCAAGTGGTAGAGCACTAGCCTTGAGCTGAATTGCTGAGGGACAGCACACAGGCCCAGAGTTCAGGCCCCACAACCGGACCCCTCCCCCCCGAAAAAAAGAATAATACATAAATAGTATCTACCACCAGTCTGTTGTGCTATAGTATACTAGAACTAATTGTTCTATCTAACTGTAACTCAGGACCCACTAGACAGACTCTCCTGATTTTCCCTGTTTTTCACTCTCCTCAGCTCTGTTAACTAGCTTTATACACACATTTATAAGATCAATTTTTGAGATTACAAATGTGAAAGAGATTATGCAAGCATTCTTTCCTGGGCTTGGTTTGTTTCACTTATTAATGATCTTCCATCCATTTTGTCACAAATGACATGATTTCATTCTTTTTAATGGCTAAATAGCTTTCGCACACACACACACACACACACACACATACACACACACACACACACACACACACACAGTATCTATTCATATGTTGTTGGATGTTGGTTTATTTCTCTTTCTTGGTGCTCTTTGACACACAGAGTTCATTTCCTTTACCTACAGACTCAGTTATAGGAATTACTAGATCATACGATAATTTACATGTTTGGATGAACCTCTATATTATTTTTCATAAAGACCATAAGAATTTACATTCCAACCAGAAATGTACAAATGCTTTCCCTTGACCACATCCTCACCGTGACTTTTTATATTTACAATTTTTATATTGCACAATTCCTACTCACAGAAGATAACATCTCACACTGTTTTTGATTTGCATTTCTCTGATGATCGATGATATTAAATATTTTCTTTTAGAAATGTTGGCCTTTTGTATGTTTTCCTTTGAAAAACATCTGTGAATCTATTGCCAATTTTAAAGTCAGGTTACATTCTCTAATGCATGTTCCTAACACATTTATTGGTAATCAGTTGGTTGTATATATACTAGCTTACTTCTCACACTCTTGTCTGTTTCCGGTTCTGTGTCTGGTTATAGGCCAACACTATCTTGCTTTGATTACTAAGGTTAGGTAATATATTTAGAAATGTGAGAGCATAGTGTATCCTGTTTTATTCCTTATGCTCAAGATGGCTTTGGCTATTTCTGTAATCATTCTAAATATATGGATTTTATTTACTTATGACACAATATTGAACATTTAGACCAATGGCACATGTTTTCTCTCATATGCAGAAGATAGATCTAAAATACACTGGACATAATAAATTATACATCCACACACAGTAAGATCAAAGGAGGTTATATATATGTATATGTATATATATATATATATATATATGAGGAAAAAAGTTCAATGGCTCTGTGCCTCTGATCATATACAAAAATATATATTGAAATGAACTCCAGGAAATAGAATCAGGAGTGTTTTTCTTTTCTTTTCTTTTTAAATTGTGAAAAAAACCTTACAGAGGCGTTAAAATTACATGAACAAGGTAATGAGTACATTTCTTATCAAGCATTTTTGCGTCCTTCTTTGTTTCTTTTTGTCTAGTTTTTTTTTGTTTGTTTGTTTTGTTTCATAGAAAAGGAGGGAAAAAGAGTGAACAGATGTGCAGTGGTACTCACTAGACACTATGTTAAAAGTGAACTATACAACTTGTGGATGGGAATGGGAAGGGAAAACTGGGGGAGAGCAAAGGAAGGGGTGACATTGCCCAAAAAGAAATGTACTCATTGCCAGATTTATGAAACAGTAACAACCCTGTGCACCACCTTTATGGTAAAAATAAAAATAATTGAAATTTCATAGAACTTGGAAAAGAGCTCATATTAGGATATATATTTTTTTCATAGAGTATGTGGTACTGGAGGAGATAGGTGAGGTTGGGAGCCATTAGAGAAATGATGAAATGGGTAATACTGATCAAGATACACTGTACTTATAAAGTGACTTGTTGAATGGTAACACCTTTGTAACTCTACTTACAGACTGCCAAAATATAATTAAGAAAAGGCACATATTTAGGCATATCCCCATATCCTTTTTTATTGAAGTTATGTATCACACATCAATTTACATAGTTTTTATATTGTTTTGTGTGGTCCTGGAAGTAAACTAAAAATTACTAAAATTTGTTCATTTTCCCATAGCCTCCATGAATTTAAATGGGAAGATATTCCTGTGATCAACACATTTCCAATTATTTCATATAATGGTGGGGAAAAAATCCCCGAAGTTCATGAGATGGGCTTTTGCTACCTAAAGGATTATCCGTCCCTGATGTCTATAGCAAACAACATCTGCTAAAACTATTTTCTCAGTGGCTGCTTTAGTTGAACTACCAGGGATTAGGACAGATGCTTCCTCTGGGAGTCTTCTTGCATTGCCGTTCACCTTGTCTTGTGCACTGAGTGAAGTTGAGACCCTGACAACAGATAGGTACTAAATCCTTTAGCAAAATGATTTATCTCTATAGTTCCACTCTTAACCTGAGAGGCCAATATTTTCTTTCAGGTTAAATACTCAATAAACTCTGATAAACTCTCTAAAGTCTTTTGTCATTCTAAGTATGACCTGACAGAGCTCACAGGTAGGCTGTGAACTCAGAATACACAAAATAATTCCTAAATCAGAACGAAATGTTCAGAGAATCAGAAAAGAAAAAGAATGGACATGTATCCATGGTATATCTTAATATTCAGACGTTTCATCATTTATACTCTTTCTATAAAAATAAAACAACAGCAACAACAATAAAAACAAGCTTAAAACATGAAATCTAATGGCATGATTTTAATTAAGCTCCTGAAAATTTCAGGCTTCTGGCCCAATATCTAATTTGAATTATCTAAATATATTTTATAAGTGAATTTGTAGGATCTTTCAAGGACAAGTTCACTATGTCATTTCTACTCGAATGATTGTTTCTTAACAAAATCTAATTTTGAATTTCAACTAATCCTGGCTTGAAGTTAACAACTGTGGATTATTTCTGTGTAAGATTATAGTGTTTCTGCTAGCACAACTTCATCATTCATCTGCTCTAAATCTTGTATAAAGGTTCTATAGAAGTAAAACAATGAGACATACAAAACACTATGTTGTAAACGAACTTTACAACTTTGGTGGGTGGTGGTAGTTTTGGAGATGGGAAGGAAGGGATGGTAGGGGGAAAACAAAGGAGGAGGCAACAATGTTCAATAGGAAACGTACTCATTACCTTGGTCATGTAACTGTAACCCCTGTGTACAGCATTTTTACAATAAAAAATGTACAAGAAAGAAAAAAAGAAGTAAATTTAGACAGAATACTCAATTATATATGCAGATTAGCATAAAGTTAATACAAGTCTAAAAGCCCAGAATAATTAACACTGGATATATTAGTAATTTAGATATTCTTGTGGATATAATGTAAAATAAAATTAAAGTTGAGGTAAAAGAACTAAGGTGTATAAAACAACAGAGCTGGTGAAAACAGATAAAAGCGAGCATACAGTTACATTCCATCTTCCCCATGGCCTTTGGTTCAAGAGCAATTAGCTAAAAAACCTATGTGAAATTAAATAGGGCGGGTAAAAGGTAGCTTCAGGAACCAAGATTCCAGATTCCTACAAGGTATAAGAATTCACCTGAAAAAAAAAAATAACATCATCCTGTGTTCCCATTTACAAGCTGATACTCAGATGAATGTTGAGAGGAACTGGTGCTAGGTTTGGCATTATAAACACAGGGAGCAAACTGCACTTCTGATTCTATTGAGCTTGAATTGTAGGCCCCTCTGAAATTGAGGTTTTAGATATATTCCATATGTTGTGACTCTAAGCTTGCTCTAAGAACTGGAAACATTTCTTAAGTACATAAATATTTGGAGAACTTATCTGTGAAGGTCATCAATATTCAAGTAAATGTTCACTTAAAAATCTGGTAAAAAAACATCTTCACACATTGTATTTATGATAACTCATTTTACTTCTACAATATTTGCTATTAGGCTCACAAGGAAATTTCAGTTTTGATCAGTTCCTAAGCCCATGCTCATCAATAAAGTTTGCAGTGGAATAGGTTCACTGTAGCATAAGAAACATACCAAGTAATGAAGAATGTTAGCTCATCAAATTTGAGTGTTTGCATTCCTCTTAGAAAGATGTGTTTGGCAAGTAGTTTTCATATATATAAGTTTGGAAAGTGGGCTTGGAAGGTGGCTCAGTGGTAGTATCCTTGCCTTGCATACATGAAGCCCTGGATTATATTCCTCAGCACCACACAAGCAGAAAAGGAAAAGCCAGAAGTGATGCTGTGGATCAAGTGGTGAAGTGCTACCCTTGAGCTGAAGAGCTGAGGGACAGTGCCCAGGCCCAGAGTTCAGGCCCCATGACCGACAAAATAAATAAATAAATAAATAAATAAATAAATAAAAGTTGCAAATCAGTTTCTAAAACTAAATGAAATTAACATAAGCTTAATGTATATGCATTTAACAACTGAGGAGGTATGGTAGGGGCGTAAAAGGAAAGTTTGTGTTCAAATTTAGGAACAGTATAATAGATAAATTCTGCCATTCCTTCCTGTAGAAAATTTGTAGAGTCAAACTCCTGTGTATTCAATTTATTTTGGCCTTATAATTTCAGACTTGTAGATGCTCAACTTAACTGTAGAAAGCTCTTTGGTAAAGTATGACTAAATTAAAATTTATGGGTCCCAGCTTCTTTCACTCATATTACAAAACCAAATAGGATCCTCCAAGACTGTTATCTAATATTGCTCTATGAAGGCTGCAATTATTAATTTACATATGGAGATTATATTTTCTCATATTTTACTAAAATTATGAATTACTAACAGTTCTGTCTGATTAGGAAGCTACAGTTTATAAGAATAAATTTCATTATCAACAGAAAATTATCCTATTTTCCAATAAAATTGGTGTTGGGGAAACAAAAGAGAAAGGAAAAAGGAAAACAGTTTTTAAAAAGAGGACAAATAGAGATGCCATTGCTAGATCATCAAAATGCCAGTATTAGACTTTAGCTTTTGCTACTTTATTTTTAAAGTCAAAGCATAGAGCAGGGATGAAACCCTTCCTGGAAAGAGTCAGTGTGTGTATATGTGTGTCTATATACTTATATATCCACTTTGTTTATATAAAATTACAGTAACTCATTTGGATTATCTTATTTTACTGCTTAAGAATTTCACAAAGAGCTTAAGATGGTAATGATGCTTGAGTGTGGATGACCTTGTAACCCTACGGAAACTGATCCAGCCTGCAGACATTATTGGCTATCATGTCAGAGGGATAATATATGTAACCCAGATGAGAAAGGCCTGAGTGCTATTAAACATTTTACAGTGTCCAGGACAGCCCCCATCACAAGAATAGTCTCATCTGAAATGTCAATAATCCTCCTCTAAGAAAGTCTGGCTCTAAAAAAACCCATATATGTAAAGAATATTGGTTTATTGGTAATGAATAGATGAAGAATAAGTGGCTTGTACAAACCAAACACTATGCTGCTCCAAAATGAAGAAATTCCTCCATTTGTAACTATATGAATGAACCTATAGTGAAATGAATCCAACATAGAAACACAAACATCAAATGATCCCACTCTTGCAGAATCTAACAAAGTTGATTCATAGAAGTAGAGGGAAAGAACAGAGTGGACAAAGGGAGGTGTCAATGCTGATCAATGGATGCTAAATTACTATTGGATAATAGCATGGCTGTCTAGCATTCTATCATAACATGAGAGTAAGTAACAGTAGGTAAAGAATAAGAAAGGATTTTGATAGTGCCAACAACAACAAATGAAGAGGAAGATTTGTCTGAATTGATTGAAACATATGATGTATACAGTTATCAAAATATTACATTATTCCATTAATATGTATAATGTTTATGCATTTATTTACCAGTTGAAATAAACATTTCTTAAACAGGAGTGGATCTCACGGAAGTAGAGAGTATAATGGGTGTTTACTAGGCCAGATATGAAGGGAGTGGATAAGGAGAAGCTGGTTTAAACATATAATTTTACCTTGATAAGAGGAATAAATTTCAGGAGATCAATTGTACAACATTGTAACTATGCTTAATGACAATACATCCTGATTGAAATTTTTAGAGTCTGTTTGACCTATATTCACTGTTAAATGATGACTAAGGTGAGGTGATGAATTTATTAATTAGCTCTATGCAACAATTCTACAAAACACATATGCTTCAAACATCTGGTACAATATAAAGTGTGTGTGTGTGTGTGTGTGTGTGTGTGTGTGTGTGTGTGTGTGTGTGTGTGTGTGTGTGTGTGTGCTTGGTAGGATGTGATAGTTATACAATATGTCTGGTGGAATTTTTAAACATAAACATTTTAAATGAAATAATTTACCATAAATTTTCCCACACATTTCTTATTTGCATACGTTTTTAAGAAACCTTTAGTAAGACTTTCACAGGTGAAAATTAATAGACAGCCCATGATTGAAAATCGTTCTGGAAATAATTTGCTTGAATCTATAACTACATAGTCTGCAGTAGAGAACATGCTGTACAATCTCTCCTTAGGAATTCTGGACCACAGAATTTCCTTCACTAGCAGTGCTGTATGCAGAACAGTTTAGCAAAAGATTTTCTGCTCAATATTAAACATAATATCAATTTATCACAATTTATTATTGTTGTTGTTGTTGTTGTTTTCTACCATATAACTTGTTGATTAAAAATTTTAAATAGAGTTCTCCCTGGAAAATAATGTCAAAGTACTTAAGATGGAAAACTTTCATACATTCTATTTCAATCCTGATTGAAATAAAACCA
Source organism: Dipodomys merriami (assembly GCF_024711535.1). Lineage (NCBI taxonomy): Eukaryota > Metazoa > Chordata > Mammalia > Rodentia > Heteromyidae > Dipodomys > Dipodomys merriami. The sequence goes on along the minus strand of NW_027203381.1, from coordinate 93,310,276 downwards.
AGCAGGATTCTCTGTCATAAGACTATTGGTATTACATACTAAATTGTTTTAACTCTAAGGGACCTTGCTAGAGTGATAAATATGTAACTTTTATATTTAAGTAACTGTAAAGAGACCTTTGTGTGGCAAAGTAAATCTGTTATTTCATTATATAGAGATACACTATTTTCATTAGAGAAATCTTTTCTCTTCATTTTAATGATATTTTTATAATTTCAATTATTTGTATTTAGTAAAAGAAAGGAGAAAGGACCACTAAGAACATGCCAAATTACCTGTAACAGGTTTTAAAACATGACATTATCCCCTGACTATGCTTGGTTAGACTTCTGTTAACTTCCTTCATGCTTCAATAAAGAGAGACTTTGTCCAGGGACTCTGGCATTCTGTTTGGATTTTATTAAGTGCCACACATATAAATCTGTTGTCACAATCAAAGGGCAATACCTGAAATTCTAAAAACACAACTGGATCTGAACCTTCATCTCAACTACCACTGCTTCCGTGATACTCAGTGGAAGGAAGGTCTCTGGACTAGAAAGTCAGTATCACTTGGAATTTGTTAGAAATGTAGACACTGCTTACACATTGGAACTCCTGAATCAGAATTTCCATTTTAACAGAAATAATCCTGCAATGATTCATAGGAACTATAAAGTTTGAAATGTACTATTTACTTTTTTCTCTGTATTTGCTCATAGCAAGTAATTGTCATTCCTCTTTGCCTGACAGTTTCCAAACAAAAGGGCCACAATATCATTTATAATTGTCTCATCCAAAGTCCCAAGCGTAGTACTTTCTATATGGTTAGCAACTGATACCTCATATTGTTGTTGTTGTTTTCTTTTTTATTATCTTGAAATAGTTGTACAAAGGAGTTGCCACAACTATATTCATTTGGCAATATTCATTTAACAATTTTTTTAAATTGTGAAATACCATACAGAGGGGTTACAATTACACGGGCAAGATAATGAGTACATTTCTTATCAAGCATTGTTGCCTCCTCCTTTGTTTCCCCTTCCCATCCCTTCCCATATATCTTTATTAAACCTATTTAGTGAACTGAGAAAATTCCATGCAATATGTACTTTTAAAGTTCCCATAATGCATTCTTATTTTCTTCTAAATGGTAAGTACTGCAAAAGTAGTTATTACATCTAATAATAATGTTTTTAAAAATTTTCAACCAATACTTAATTATAAATATATTATATAAAGGATAGAGTGTAAAATTTAAGTGCATGTATACAGAGTGTAATGAGAAAATTAGTATACTTGCAATATTCATCACCTTATATATTTTCATTTTCTTGTATTGATAACATTCCAAATGGATGTTTAATTTAGCACAGTGTATAGTTTTAAGTATGATTCTATTCTTAATTAATTTAGTTTACAAATACCTAGCAATATTTATGTAGCAAGAGATGGTTTGTGTTGTGCAAAAATATTAACTTAAAAGTGTTGGTTTATATAAATCTTTAGTAAACCAATACAGGGTAATTTTTAGTATTGTATCATAACAGCAGTAGGCCAAATTATTGATGATTAATATGCTTCCATTTACTTAAGCTGCCAATATTTAAGCAATTTTCTACTTTTTTCTGATATAAAATTCTTCCAGGTATTTCTTTTCTTTAAATAAATTTTGCTATAAATATGATCCTGCCTGGTACAGACATAGAAGATTGTCAAGATAGTTTACTAAAAACCTACTCTGTATTTCATAATAGAAATGTCTTGGCAGATTTCAATTTACATTATGTATGGGGCATAATTCTCTGCTCTGCTAAATCTTTTTGTTCTATGATTTTATACTTAAGGGTGGGAAGATCCCAATCCGGTGGACGTCACCAGAAGCAATAGCCTACCGCAAATTCACATCGGCCAGTGACGTCTGGAGTTATGGGATTGTTCTCTGGGAGGTGATGTCTTATGGAGAGAGACCCTACTGGGAGATGTCCAATCAGGATGTAAGTTTGTGTCTGTAGTTTATGAATTATGAGTTCAGATTAAAAACTCAAGCTGAGCAAGGAAGTGGAGCATAATGAAACCAGGTGGCTCCTGCTTGTTGACTTTGAAGGGGCGTTCTTAAGCACTTTTCCTTACTTAAACTTAATACTTCAAAAGAAAAGTAAGACAAAAACAAACCATGCTCTACAATGTGTTCCCTAATCATATATTTAGTAAATTGAATACAGTTATACAAATTGGAGTATCTGAACAGAGAAAAGGATCGTGTAGGCTTCATATTAAATCGCAATATGATTTTCCTAGATAATTTTGTTTAAAATAGCTTATGTTGTGCCAATGCAAGATTGAAACTTTTTCTTTATTTTTCATCAGAAACATTAAGCATGATTCTCACATACAGACTAAGTGGCAAGTCAAGATGTTTTCAGTCATTTTTTCTATTCACTGCTTATACAACTGTTTGTGGTGTGTGCGTGTGTGCGTGTGTGTGTGTGTGTGTGTGTGTGTGTGTGTGTGTACGCGTGCCCGCACACACACATGCACACATGCGCGCCAGTACTAGGGCTTGAACTCAGTGCCTGGGTGTTATACCTGAACTTTTTTGCTCAAAGCTAGAGCTCTACCAGTTGGCCCATAGCTCCACTTCTGGCTTTTTCATAGTTAACTGGACATAGTAAGAGTCTCACAGACTTTTCTGCCTGGACTGGCTATAAACCACAATTCTCAGATCTCAGCCTCATGAGTACATAGGATTATAGACACGAGCCACTGGTGCTTGGCTGGTAGAGTATTTGGATGTGCAAATTATCCTGTGCTATCCATTTAGATAAAATTATTAAGAAAAAACGTACTCAGTTTTTCCCGCACATTTTCCCTCCTATATTGTATATATAGCAGAAGATCACCATGATGGGTTCCAGACTAGTAGCTTCAACGTAGCCTGAGGATCATGAAGTCTCAGGTCTCACCCAAGCTGATGAAATACAACACTCAGTGACTGAGGGAATAGTAGTCTTTATATTTATAATTCTTGCAGATGTTTCTAATGCTTATTATATGTATTTTATTATGCATATTAATATTAATATTTTTTAAAATACTAATGAACTAATAGCTACTAAATTGTATAGTACATAGGATTTTACCCAGGGGGTTACTATGCTGTGGAGGGTCCATTTGAACTGTGATTTCACTAAAATCTGTACACTAGGTAAATTTAAAACACAAATTTGTATGTCAACGTGAATGAAGAAGTAAAACCAACCTCCTTTCTGAAGTCCCTGGAAACTTTGCTTCTCATACAGGTAATTAAAGCTGTGGATGAGGGCTATCGCCTGCCACCCCCCATGGACTGCCCAGCTGCCTTGTATCAGCTGATGCTGGACTGCTGGCAGAAGGACAGAAACAACAGGCCCAAGTTTGAGCAGATTGTCAGCATTCTAGACAAGCTCATCCGGAATCCCGGCAGTCTGAAGATCATCACCAGTGCTGCAGCAAGGTGACACATTGGGCTTTGCACACCACACTCACTCTGAAATGCATGTGGTTCCCATCTCCAATATGCTTACCCGTCTCTTCCCCTCACTCCTTTAGCTGTGTTATTTGAAAGTTGCATTTCTCAGGACCAGAGATGTGTGTTTTCTGTTCTTTGGGAAAGATTCTCAGACCTATCGTTAATAATCATGAAAATTCTGAGATTTTTTTAAAAACCGTTTTCACTGTCTGGAAATGTCTCTATATGCAGCTTTAAGTCTGGGAAGTAAGAAATCTGAGCATATAGCTTCTTTACATCTTCTATTTAATAGAGAAGGAAAGAGAGGGAAAGGGGAGAGGAAAGGGGGAAGAGGGCAGAGAGGAGGAGAGGGGAGAGGAGAGAAGAGAGAGGGAGATGGCGGGAAGGAAGAGTCCTTGTCTAATAGCTTCCAACTTTCAACACTTTATTAGGAAAAACTAGCAAATGCTGCTCTTCTGTCTGTTACTATGTTAGATTTTTTTAAAATTCCATGTGTAAACGAGTTCATACAGCAGTTGTTTCTATCTGGCTTATTTCACTTTATATAATGTTGTCACAATTTATCTGAGTTGTCATACATACATTATATATAATATAAATGCATATATGTATATGACAATAAATATAAATGTTTGAATATATATACATATATACACATCACATATAATATTTGATAAGGACATGATGAAATATATCACATTTTCTTCATCCATTTATATATTGATGATATTCAGGTCATTTCATCTTTTGATCATTATGAATAATGCTACCATGAATGCATAGATACAGAGATATTTTGAAACTATCTTTTAATTTTAAATTTGAATTTAGAATTTAAAATTTAATTTTTATTGTAAAGGTGACATACAGAGGGGTTACAGTTATGTAAGTCAGGTAATGAGTACATTTCTTTTGGAACAGTGTTACCTCTTTCCTTATTTACTGATTTATTTCTTTTGGATATCCATCATTGGTATCACTGAATCATATAGTATGTCTACTTTTTATTCTCAATAATGTATCTATGAACTCACATTACTCCAACCATATCTACATCCTCATTACTTCTTATTATCTGTTTCTTTTTTATAATATAATGTCACCCACACTGGGTGGAACATGGTTTTGGTTTCCATATTCTTGGTGATTTGTGATGTTATGCAAACTTTTATGTATTTGGTAGCCAACTGTGTGTCTCCTTTGGCAAAATATTCATATAGGTCCAAGTTTATAATCAAGTTACTTTTATGGGAGGTGTTTGTTTTTTGCCTTTAAATTATATGAATAATACATATTATGCACATAACCATTATATTTTGTAAATATTTCTCCATCATGTTGATTGCTTTCTCATTTTTTTCTGCTCTACAGAACTCTTTAGTTTGTTGGAATCCCACCTATTTGTGGCCATACCCCCAAAATATTATTACCAAGACTAATATTATAGTGCTTTTTCTATATATTTTCTTCTATGAGTTTCATAGTTCCAGTATTAAGATTCATGTATAGGCTACTTTTAGTAGAATACAGGAGCATCTATCATCCAGCTTTTGCATTTGCATAAAATGATTAAGCAGAATCTCAACCAAGTATCAGAATGTGACTATAATAGTTTATTCGTTGAATATAATATTTATAGGTCAGTAAGACAGAATGTAGTGATAGAACTGTAGATAAAGCATTCCATAAGTTATCCCATCAGGAGGAGTCTCTGTCCTAAACTTCACAGGGAGAGACAATGCAGACTCTTTTGGAAGTCCACTTGACAGTTTAACAACTAACAGGGTAACAAAGCTGTCCTTGCCAGGACCATATGGTCCTCATTTTACACCTTGAAGCTATTTCTTTTGATCTTCACTCAGTATCATCATAGTGAGGCAAAGCAACTTTTCAATTCTTTTTATATCATCAATATACCTTTAAACCATTTACATAAAATGGAATTATCAAGATAAAGCTAAGTTATACATTATGATCTGGAGTATTTAACTTCAATGTTATGGATGAAGATAGTTTTAATGACTGATCATGGTAGTTAGAATGTGTTTTAGCATCCAAATAGTACTATGCTTTCTTGGTTGATTTTTTTTTCTATTATACATAGAGATTTTTGTCTAGTTTATATTCTTACTTGAATAAATTCTATATATTTTGTCACAAAGCAATCCATTTTAGGTAAAACATAAACATTTTCTGTGAAGTGCTACTGGCCTTACTTCCCCTAAATGCAGAAGTCTGAAGAAATATATACTTATATAATGACATCATGATGTATAACATGATTGTATCATTATGACATTCTTATGAACATGTCACATGAACGCTTAAGGATTCCAGGAAACACTTTCCTTCTGAAAGAAAACTAGTTCTCCTATTGTTGGTGATAATTACTCATTTATTTTTGCAACTGAATGAACTCAACCCCCTTTGATTTTCCAGTGATGCCCTTGCAATATATTTGATCGCAAACATGCCAGCCTTTTGAATGGAAATTGATTAACAGTAAACTGAATGGCAACTCTTCTGCACAGCTCTTTAAAGACAAAACAATTTAAATAAAATGAGAAATAACTGGTTGAGGAGGTTCTCCGGTAGCTAAGACCTGAAGGATAATAATTAAACAGCTGTTTTAAAACTCTCCTTACACATTAAAAAATGTTCTTAACCTAGGTAAATATGCTGAAAATATCTTCAGATAAGAACAGTTTTGGGTGCTTTAAGACATGGCAGAGACAATGTGATGGAAAAGTAAAAGAAAAAGCAAGAGTCAAGTTATAGACTAAGGAGGAGAATAGAAACCAGAGCATTTGAGGCTCCACAGGCCCTCATGAAGACTGTGCTATTTTTTTTCGAGTGCATGCGGAATCTATTACAGCATTTGAAGCTCAAAAGTGAAATGATTTGATTTACATAACTGCTTTGTGGAAGAAGGAGTGGTTGTATGAGGAGAAGAGTGACCACTTTAACCTGTCAATATTACTACTTCCGTTTAAACAATCTAATAGCCTATGTTCACTTCTGGTGACTTCAGAAAAGAGAGGATTTCAAGAGGTGGAGGAACCTGTGGGTCCTCTTGCCTAGGATTTACCTTTATATTATGTATTAATTGAAGTATTGTCTGTCAACAAAACTTAAATTTTGATACCATCATTCTTCTACAAAGTGCCACATGCATCTTTTTAATTCCTTTTTAAATCTGATTTTTGTGGGTGTGCACATGCATGTTGATCCTTTTTAAGTATCTATTCCCATCTAAAACTGGAAGCCTTTTGAGAACGTCATTTCTCTTGTATTGTCAATAGATGTGCATGAAATATTCAATACACGAATCAATACTTTCTGACACCATTAGTAAAATTCATCTGAACAGAAAAACATTTTCAGAAAGGTCTAATAATTATCCTTTTGCATCACATTTATTTAAAAAACAGTTTCGGACTGAATAGATAAATTGTTAAAGAAATTGCTAAAATGTGGTAGAAGCTTAAAATATTTTTCTAAGCAAAATTTCCCATATGCCTTTCTATGTCATTTCAACTGCAAAAATATATTCCTCAATCCCATGACAGGAAACTCTTCCAATACTAATTTATACCTGTTAACAAGAATTTAAGATTCTAACACACTTCAATCAATATAGAGAATTATGTGTATTCACGGACCACAAAATGGTTTCTTTCTTTTTTTTTTTTTTTAGAAAAGTAACATTATTCTTAAAGTAATAATGTTTTCAGAGTCTTCCTGGATCTAATTACCTTTATGGTAAAATTTTAATTTATCCTATTGTATTGCCTAAGTAATTTTTAAAAGTAATTGCTTTAGGGAAAATAATTTATTTTAATACTATGACAGCTATTTTTTAGTATATCTCTTCACTCTTGGTCTCACTTGTGGTGACAATTTATAAAAGAATTATTCCAAGCTGGGAAGGTGGCTCAGTGGTAGAGAGCTTGCCTTGCATGCATGAGGCCCTGGGTTCAATCCTCAGCACCACATAAGCAGAAAAAGCCAGAAGTGGCACTGTGGCTCAAGTGGTAGAACACTAGCCTTGAGCTGAAGAGCTCAGGGACAGCATCCAGGCCCTGAGTTCCGGTCCTATGACTGGAAAAAAAAAAGAATTATTCCTTCAAAATCTGAAAGTGTCTGTATCTGGTTGAAGTGGGAGAGAAGAAAAACCAGATGGATAGGATATGCCAAAACATGCCAGAACAAAAACTCTTTTAGTTGTTTTAAGCAGTAATGAGAAGGGAAAGAAAACTTAACTGAATGAGATTTTACAATAACAAGATAAAACTTTAACAGGTTAAGAGAACTTTGTTCCAGAACAAAATAATCCCCAACACGTTGGATATGTCAAAATTACATTGCATTGTATATTTCTGATACTATTTAGGAGTTATTAAAAAGAAATTATGAGAAAAGATCCTTAGAGATGATCTGGTCAAGACTAAATGTTATTTCTAGAAATGCAAACATATCCATGAGGAAAATGGGAAAATATTCCAGGTTCTAAAATATTGTCCCAGTGGACTAGTCCTTTCTTTGAGAAGGAATAGATCTAAACATATCCACAGTGAAGAATGAGAAGATAGACTGGCTGAGCATTGGCAGCTCATACATGTAATCCTCATTCATTGACGGGCTAATATTGGGATGTTTGTGGTTCAAGTTTAAGTTCAGGCAGAAGAAATCATGAGTCCTACTCCTCAGGTCAAAGCTGGGCACAGTGGTTTATTCCTGCTTTCTTCACTATGATCAGGAAACCTTAGGCAGATTGTGTATGGTTGCATATAAAGTGAGGTCCTATCTCAAAAATAAATGTTGCTACCTACAACCTAGAACAATGAAATCAGAGAGAGACAGAGAAAGAGAGTAATGCAAATGGGGACCAGGGGGTCAAGTGCCACCAGGTCTTAGACCCTGAGCTCCTGTAAGTAAGCCTATTTATTTAGTTCAGTACAGGGAAGGTTGCTATAGGTGCATGCAGAACACAAGGTATCAATCTATCTTATGATTACAGTCATTAACATGAGGTATAGTTTGTGTGCATAATAAGAATTGACTCCCTTATTGCTTGGAGCAGAAGGAAGCTGTGAACATTTTCAAAACCCTCAACCATAACATAAAACATTTATTGTATTCCCAATGTCTCAAGCTTCATAGGGTCCAAACAACTCCAACTTAAACATTGTAAGATCCAGTCAACTGTGCCTCAGATGTCATGGAGTCCAGTTAATAGTAAGTTAGACATTTATTTTACCTTGTGTGTTTTGACCTTTCCAGGTCCAGTTCTCAGCCTTCTCAGGACTGATGAAGTGGCATTCCAAACTCTTAAGGTTTTCCTGGTCTCACAGCTCATCCTCAGAATTCCCTACAAGTAACTATCAAAATAACAGGGTTTGAGGTATGGCTAAATGTTAAGTGCCTCGTTAGCAAAAATGCAAGGCCTGAGCTCAATTCCCCTGTCCCATTAAAATTAATTAATTAAGATGGGACCTAATGGGACAGACCAGTCTTGTCATTTCAGCTACATGTGAAGCAGAGGTAGGAGGATGGCATTCCAAGAGCCACCCCGGCAAAAGCACAGACCCTAAGAAAAAACAAACCAACAAATGAATTAAAAGAAATTGAAAGCAAAACGTCTGGGGCATGGCTCAAATGGTAAAGTACATGCCTCTTTCCTAGAAAGCAAGCAGCCTTGAGTTCAATCCTGAGAACACACACAAAAAAAGTGATGATTTCAATAGTATAAGAAAAAACCTGAGTGATAGCAGAGGAAAAAAAAAAAGTGTGCAAATAAAGTTAAATAAATATTTTGAGCTATCATGACTAATAAGATACGCATTGTAAGATGCTGTATAGACATGTATTTCTATGTTTTTTATGTGTAGAACTGTGAGACCAACATGCTCTATGTTAAAAGTATGAAAGGTAGAGGGAGATAGATCTGTGAGACAGGTGAACACCTGGACACAATAAAACTAAGTTCATAAGAATCTGAAGTTTAAGCCAGGAGCTGGTGTCTCATGCCTATAATCCTAGCTGCTCCGGAGGCTGAGATCTGAGGATTGTGATTTAAAGCCAGTCCATCAGGAAAGTCTGTGAGACACTTATCTCCAATTAACCACCAGAAAACTAGAAGTGGTGGTGTGGCTCAAACTGGTAGAGAGCTAGTCTTGACCAAAAGGGCTCAGGGACAGTACCCAGGCCATGAGTTCAAGCCTCATGACCAACAAGAACAAAAAAAAAGAATCTGAAGGTTATGTATGGGGAGAAAAGAAAGCTATGTACATGTTGCCACATTTGATTTGATCCCATTTTGGAACTATAAACTTTTTTACTTTTCTAATTTTTTCTATTAAGGTCCTTATATATGGTGGATTACCAGGAGCAATTATTATAAATCATGGAGCATGGTTTTTCAGATAGGTTGTCATCCTCAACTTTAAGACTAAATTTGAGCCACTTCTTGCTATATTTGTCCTGTCTTGAAGTCCAAGGGTCTCACTGAAGCCTTAAAAGTTCTCAATCACTTAGTCCAGGCCAAAAACTGAAATTCCCAAAAGTGCAAAAGGCATAACTAGAGTGATGGAAAGTCTCTATTATGTATATATATATATATATATATATATATATGTATGTATGTATGTATGTATATATCCCCACTGAGGATTAGAGGCTCCTTGTAAGGCAGCTATGAACTCAATCAGTGCCAGTGGATGGGAGCCCTGTAAAGAAACAAACGTTGTTTATATCTGAAAACATCAACCCACTCACTAACTCCAATCTAGAAAGCAACATCGCAATTTAGAACTTTGGAAACAGAGTAGAAAATGTAAAGACTCTTAATCCATTGCATAAAAAAAAGAAAGAAAGAAAACTTTCGAAAAGGGATTAAAATAAACTTCATTATTAAAAGCTATTAGGAGCTAAGAAAAAAAATGAAGGAAAAGGAAGCTTTTAAATGAAGCATTGGAGAGTGCATTAAATCCTTTCCACAGAACTGTTTTGAAATGTTTTGATTTTTTTTTGGAGTGATAGGACATTTTAAGTGGTCGATTTATTTCTGGAGGATGAAAAGGAAAGAGATTATAAAATCTTGCTTTTGAGAAAGCAAGGGAAAAAAGATATATGTGATTATAATGTACACATATAATGGGGGTAAAAAGCGTCCCTTTCATTTTAAAAATTAGAGATTTTTTAAGAACTTTTACTGACAAGAAATGTACTAACTACATTGCTTATGTAACTGTTACCTCTCTGCACATCACCTTGAGAATAAAATAAAATTTAAAAAAGATGTTACTGATAGAAAAAGCTGCTAAGCAAATAAGTGAGTTACCAAAAAAAAGATACATTTGTGGGATTCCTACTACAGATCCAAAGAAGAGACTGATAGAAATAAAAGTAGAATTTTGGATACTAGGAACATGGGGCATGCCTCAGTAACTGGCACAGATTTTCATCTTTGAAATGTAGACAAATACTGTTCTAAGTGATGGGAATGATGAGCACACAACAGTGCAAATGAGCAATATGTTGCTGCATGGAGAATAAAAGATTGAAACCATGAAATTTATTATACATATGATACCTAAATTTCACTTTAAAGCAGGTAGAAGTTGCCTTACAATAGCAATTTTAGCCTATTTTGAAATACATTTTGTTTGATATATGGAAGAAATATGCCAGATTTGTATTAAAGAAAACTTTTGAGATAGTATTGTTACAATATTAGAATTTTTAAAAGAGATATTCAATTATGCTTATGATTAGAGTTAATATAAAAATAAAAAGTAATGAAAAAAGACTATTGTTATAGGTATTTATACATACATGTTTATAAATTTAGATAAGATATGAATTTGAGTATAGTTAAATTCCAGTATATACATAAAATAAAGTAAGTGAATAAATGGTTCTTAATCCACAGAATCTATACCATCTAAGAATTTATCAATAATACTATAAATTCATGGGATCCACATTCTTGGCACCAAAGGTAAATAATACATTCAAAATCTTCAGACTGAAATTCTTTAGTGCAAGCTATCTATTTTGTGATAAAGACTTTAATGGTATACTTAATATGATGATTTGCAGAGGTCATTACACATGGTGAATTAAAATGTTTTGTATATATATTTTCCACTGCATTGACTACTTCTAACTTTTAAAAGATTTTTAATAATCAGAAACATAGATAGGAAAAAATACAAATAACCCCATAATTTCTCCTGCTAATAGCAATTAAAAACGTTGGCTTAAGATCTTTGAATCTCCAAGAGTATGTAATATAAATCATTTCAGAAAGAGTTATTTAGACAAATATTTTATCCTTTATGATAAATCTGAGGACCATAAAGCAATCTACTTATTTCTCAAAATGACTTTGACCTCAAAATCTGAAACGGACAGGGTGATTTACTCACTGAACAAATATAATGCATGATGTTTTTTAGGGAAGCAAACATGCTAAGTATCCAGGAGATTTCTTCTATTTAAACCATATATTAAAATCAAAGTGATTTTTACTTCATTTACTTTTTTTATTTTTGAAGAAATAAAGAAAACTGAAATAAACATGATGACTTTATTTCTTTAGTGTGTCACTTTTGTACTAGTTTCCTGGTGAGAATAACATTGATTCAAAATGACATTAGTTACTAATGAAAGCTTGAATTTACTTAGTCTTGTATGCAAGGTCAAAGTCAACATGAATTTACTTTAAAATAAATAAATTGACAAGTATTAAATTTATGTCATGCAATATAGTGAGTAGTCAACATTTGCAATTAAAAATAAACTACAAAAAATATTGTATTGCATTCCCAGACAAGAAATAAAAGTAAATGTCATTACCTTTTGTGGCCTAGATTTAATATATTCCCTGAAACTAATTACAACAAATTAAAAAGTAATTATAGTGATCAGTGTTATTGATCTCTCCTTTTAGAATTCAGCGACATCTACTTATTCAGGAAATGTGCATCAATCATTAATACATGAAAATGAAGTCCTTTATAAAGAACAGTTACAAAAGGGAAGGCTATTCCTCAGTCCTAATGATTCAGAGTCTAAATGTTAAAATAAGGTCATTTTCAGAAGGTATTCTTGGCATTGTTAATTGACACTTGTTACCCCAGTACCTGGTGCTAATTGGTCTGTAACCATTTATGGCTAAGAATGAGATTGATAGGAAGAAAAATATGTATACCTCTTTAATGTCCATAAAAGAATAATTCACCCAAATACAAGGAGGGAGAGAGCAAGGCAGGAAAGTTATTTTTTGCTTCCCCTGAGCAAACATGTAATTTCCATGATTTCTTTTTAATGACTGCGGTCTGTGGCCAGTAGGCACTGATTTATGAAAAGCTGTAAAAGATCAGGTGGAACTCTGTAGGACATCATTTACAGCTGCACGGATTGAAACCTATCTAATTTGTCTAGTAAAAGTGTGAGCTCACGGTGCACATCACCCAGCCTATAAATTTCCCCTTCAGACCCAGTGTCTGGGGCTGGGGCTGAACAAAAAAATAAACGCCTCTGCCTGCAGCTGCTCAGAAAGCCCAGATTCCCTTGGTGCGCATGAAGAGACATCAGAGGCTCTTCGCAGTAAGAGACAAATTCCTATCCATTGATAAACTCTCCAGATGTCCTCTCAGAGGAGGAAAGGAACCAATTTTTATTTGAAATCCCCAGAGAAATCCTGGAAGTGGAAAAATGATACTTTGCAGGACTGGTTATTCTGAGGTCACTGACATCAAAATTAGGTTTTCTTTCTTTCTTCTTTTTTCCTCTTTTTCCTTGGTCTTGGTTGTACTTTGATCCAAGTAATAAACAGAAGAACTCAGTTGGGGTCACTCTAATCCCTAATCCACACGTCCTGTTCTATTTCAATTTATATATACTAATTTTTGCCAAACTCTTGTTATGTCTGGCCAACACGTTGAGTTTAAAACTACAAACTATTTGGAGTTAAGAAAAGAATATTCTGCATTGTGCTATTAAGCACACTTCATAAATATTCTGAATAAATGTCCTGAGGTTTGATTCTTTATACCCACAAACCCATAAATAAAGAAGTATTACTATTCATTGAACCAGGAGTCGACATTAGGGTTTGTGCTACAGCTACTGTTGACATGGAAAATATGAGGTGAATGTGTGTGTGTGTGTGTGTGTGTGTGTGTATGTGTGTGTGTGCACAAACGTGTGTGAAGAGTTTAACATCACATTGTCCTAATTGTAGGATTCAGTTCATTTTTCTCACAAACTTTTGTCATATACAATTTAAAAATATTTGTCACGGTTATTTACTGGTCAATAAACAATGAAGAAATGCAGTGTTATATGTAATGTGTCTATTGAAGACTACATTATTTAGAGGGGCTAAGTAATAATTCTCCAAAGAATATTTGTCCAGTTATTAACCAGTTCCAGTCAAAGAAGTTAGAGGTTACTGAGAACAGAAGCAAAACAAACAAAAACAAAAACCATAAAGTTAGTATACTAATAAGCTACTCTTTATTCAAGAAGAATGATAGTAACCTCCATTTCTTTTATATCATTTTTTTCCTTTTAATGAAACAGGACTCATGAGTGTTCCTAGATCTGAAATAGAGCCTGTAATTAAATAAAACAATCCTAGAGTCCCTCTTGTTAATGATGAATTGTGTTGTCAATATAAATCACAATTTCAATCCAGAGCTGAATAACTACAATTACATATGTGAGAGATTCACCACTCATTGGTGTCAAATATGCAAGAATTTATTATTCAACAGTTTTTGCATTTATTTTGCAATTCTTATGTTTAATCACAAGTGTAGCACTATTTACATCTGTGCTGCTTACAATCCTACTATAAATGTAGCTTAGATTGTTCACAGTAGTCTATAGACAGCAATCTAAACAGTGTCAATGAACAAATACCCCGTGGATAGAACTTAAAGTTGAAACTGAACCCATTAATAAGACAGTAAAGTATGTGGTGTGCCATACCTCTATAACAATGCCTTAACTTACCACCATCTTTAGTGATACTAAACACATTATACAAAGAGTGTGTGGGTGTATTTATGCTATACACTGACAAAATTTCAAAAACATTAAAAGTAGTTCAGAGTGAAGAAGGAACCCTCAGACAAAGTGATTGTAATCTTCTTCCATATTGTTGGCTTAAAAAAAATGAAGTTTTCCTAGAAGATCAGTTCTAGGAATAAACATGAGCACCACGTGGATTTTGGAAGGTCTCACTGATGTCAGGTCAAGGTGATACATGGCATCTCTGCTAACTCCTGATCTCTCTCCTTTTTGTGCTTTCTCTGCCCACAGGCCATCAAACCTTCTCCTGGACCAAAGCAACATCGATATCGCTACCTTCCGCTCAACAGGTGATTGGCTCAATGGTGTTCGGACGGCACACTGCAAAGAAATCTTCACAGGCGTGGAATACAGCTCTTGTGACACCATCGCCAAGATTTCCACAGAGTAAGAAAAAACAAGATACTATTGCAAGCAATGATAGATTATGAACTCTCTGCAAGCCCTAGCTGGTTTAATGAGTGTGTTCTATGTGTCAATCACACTTCTGAATGAATTCACCCTGGATATTTCAGTAACCAAATCTTCTTCGTTTGTTTTGTGGTGTCTTACTCTCTTATGACAAAACCTACAAACAGGTGTCTTTACGGACACTATATTTTGAAATACACTAATGCGCACACCCTTATGGGCACCCATATGCTAAGCCCCAATTTATTTATTTATTTATTATTTATTTATTTATTTATATATTTATTTATTATTTAGTTAGTTCGTTAGTTAGTTAGTTTTATTTTTTTGTTGGTCACGGGGCTTGAACTCTGGGCCTGATCTCTGTCCCTCAGCTCTTCAGCTCAAGGCGAGCATTCTACCACTTGAGCCACAGCGCCACTTCCGGTTAGAGATAAGACTTCCAAGGACTTTTCTGCCCGGCTTTGAATCATGATCCCCAGATCTCAGCCTCCTGAGTAGCTAGTATTACAGGCATGAGGCACCGGTGTCTGGCTCTAAGCCCCAGTTTTTAAAACATAATTAGACATGGCATATATTCCTGATGTTTGATTTTTTTTTCAAAACCAGGTTTAGTTCAGGTTTTAGATTTGACCTATGTCTCTAGCTATTTTTGAGATAGGGTCTTGTTTTTTTTTTCCTAAGCCAGCCCGGACCATGATTCTTCTATTTACATTTCCTCTATAGCTTTTATGACAGGTGTACACCACTGAAGCACCCAACTATTGATTGAGAGGGGTTAACATGAACTCTTCCCCTCACCATGATGGCTTCAAACCACAATCTTCACAAACTTTGTCTTACAAGCATCTAGGATTATAAGCATGAGCCACTGGTGCCTGGCTATTTTCTGTTACGTTTTTACAAAAGCTTCACTTGTGCAAATACAAAATTTGAGATGTGAGTGAAATAATCTGGAATACAGAGAAACATGTTGAAAAAAATCTAAAACTTACTTTCCCACCTACGAAATAAGTATTTTACGTCATGGTTCCTGTGTCTTTTCTGTAAAATATAACATGTTATGTGTAAAGGCTAAAGATAAGAAATGTTTGTGATTTTTTTTCTTGAAAGGTTGACAGTTGGGCTAGATAATATATATCAAAACAATAATGTATGGGTTCATGTGTAAAATATAATAATAATCAAGTATATTATGCTATATTTCTTAGACAATGGTCATTTGTTAACAGGATCCTGTTTATTTGAAATGACCCTAGACTTAAGGGCATTTTATAAAGAATCAAGTGACTAGTCATGGAAATTAGCCTCTATCCACAAGATATCTTTTTTGGCAACTGAAAAGTAAGGAGTTGAACTCATACATCACCTATCTGGGAATGAGGCCCAATTGACTTCATTCTTCCTGCATGACCATTTCTGTATTCCCATGTGCCTGGCCAAATTTGTCTTTTTCTCAACTCTAAGGCACAATTGCACTCAGATGATCAGGGATCACCACTTTTAATTTTAAGTCCCCAGAAGAGAAACTAGGACTGGTTCAGTTCCACTTCTAGATTGGCACCACTAAAAATATAAACTTGTTATTATTTGTCACTTCTATTCAAAGAAAGTGAGGTGGCATTAGTTCTAGGACATTTTCCTGATAGTAATAGGGAAAATTCTCCCAAAGAACAGTGTTTGTGCTGAACGGATACAACAGAAGTTGTTCAGAATATTGCAGCCTGCACCATCTTTGTTTTTCTGCTTCTACTCTTTGTTCCATTACTTCTTCTAACTTCCTTTAAGTCTTATGCCCTCCAACTAACATTTGACTATATTAATATGATTGAATATGTAAAGCATTTTTTCACTTGTGAGTTATTAAAAAAAGCCATTTCATTTCTGTAGAGAAAAAAACAAACCAGATATCAAAAAGGAGTGTTCAGTATAAATATGTAAAATTAAAAATGTATAATTAATATATGTATTACAATTAAAATATTTTAAATTATAAAGTTATTAATTCATGATATAACTTCCAATCAAAAATATGTTAAACTACAAAAGGACCTTCAGGAAGAGTTTATTGCCAGCTGAAGAGGTGAACTTAGAAAATAAGTTCCATAGTCTATTTAATATGCACTGATTTCTTGTTTAAAGTAAGAGTTAACATTAATTGACTAGATTTTTAACTTATTAAGTTTATGTTGATTGGACACAGTCACAGGATATATTCATCAATTCAAACATTTTTATACATCCTTATTTCAGTAATATAAATAGGGTTGTGATAGGCAAGACACTTGATTTAAAACACAAAACCATAACAAAGAATAAGCATGACTTTGAAAATACCCACACCCTTGCCAGACTTTTAAAGGCAGAGTTATGCAAATGTTTATTCTCAGTAAAATATCCACACTCAGTGCTATTAAATAGAAAAACACTACATTGACATGGATGATACATCGCACTGTTCATAAAATGAACTGCAAGTGTATAATTTAAATACAGTCATCTGTAGATGTGGCAAGAAAGCTGCTCGAAAAAGGTGAAATGACAACATTTGTTAACTTCCAAGTTAGTATTATATTTGTGTTCGCAACTTTGTGTTGAACACAAACCTCCTTTTGGCTGAGCAGACTATTTCACTTCATTATTACTTTCATTTGTGCAATCTGCAAGTATGTATCCAAGGTGAGATCCAAGTTTTTCCTAACAGACCAGGTTCTTTCAGCTTTGTCTTTTACACTGGGCTGCATGGTGTTACATACCACAGGATTCCATGGCTCACAATGTTCTTTCTTCTCTTTCTGTTCAGTTTAGATATACTATAAGATTAGCATCTATTCCCTCAAAACTCCTTGAAATAAATTACTTCCTTAGTTGGGACACCACAGTGTCTTGCACTTTATGTCCTGAGTTTGTAATGCAAAGCTGAGGATTTATAAAATGTTTTGAATATTTTCAGAGTGTCTGCTTTGAGTTCAAGGTCTTTGATCCATTTGGAGTTGATTCTGGTGCAGGGTGATATATAAGGATCTAGCTTTAGTTTTCTACATGTAGTTAACCAATTTTGCCAGCACCATTTACTGAAGAGGCTGTCTTTCTTCCATTCTATTGTTTTAGCTTCCTTATCGAAGATTAGATGGCTATAGGTCTGTAGGTTCATTTCTGGGTTTTCAATTCTATTCCATTGGTCCTGAGGTCTGTTCTTATGCCAATACCAAGCTGTTTTGATTACTATGGCTTTATAGTAGAGTTTGAAATTTGGTATTGATATTCCTCCAGCAGTGTTCTTTCCGTTGAGGAGCGTTTTTGCTATTCGGGGTCTTTTATTGTTCCATATGAATTTTTGGATTGCCTCCTCTATTTCCTTGAAGAATGAGGGTGGAATTTTGATAGGTATCGCGTTGAATTTGTAGATAGCCTTGGGAAGTATTGCCATTTTCACGATGTTAATCTTGCCAATCCAGGAGCATGGGAGGTTTTGCCATTTTTTAAGTTCTGTGTTGATTTCCTTTTTCAAGATTTTAAAGTTTTCATCATAGAGGTCCTTCACTTCTTTGGTTAAGTTATTCTATGCCTCCATCAGAAAGAATGACATTTCCCCATTTGTTAGGAAATGGAAAGGTTTGGAAAAAATTATATTAAGTGAAGTAAGCCAGGCTCAAAGAAGCATAGGTCCCATGGTTTCCCTTATTTGCAATATCTAGTATAGGTATGAGTCAAGCGGAAAAGGCCAGATAATGTGATGTTAGGAAAATGAACCCTTAAATATGTATTTTAATGTTTTCGTTTCTTTCATGCATGTGTTTCTAATGCATTTATAAGATTATTTCTTTGTTGCTTTGTATGTCCCTCCCCCACAGTGTAACCCCCGCTTTCACTATATTTGATGTCAGTATATCATGTGGAGGAGATGGGGACAAACAAGTCGTTTAAGGATTCAGGTGGACCTGTTGCAACAATGAGAAGTACAAAATGTCATGTCAAAACCAGCTTTACAATTTCGGTGTGGGGGGGGGGAGGGGGGTATAATTGGGTGGGGGGAGGGGGGTAAAATTGGGTGGGGGGAGGGGGGAGGCAGGGAAGGGAAGTGAAGGGTAAACAAAGGAGGAGGCTGCAATGCTTGGTAAGAAATGTATGCATTATCCTGCCCATGTAATTGTAGCCCCTCTGTACAGTATGTTCTCAAATAAAATAAAATACAATTTAAAAAAAAAAAAAAAAACTAAGCCACATTCCCAGCCTAATTTTTGATAACATATTTTAATAAAATATTTTTTCTAACAAAAAAAAAAAATGTTTTGAATAAGCTAATATATTAAGTAGCATTTTCACATCAAGTTCTATAATATATTTAGCTACCTATTTCTTTTGTTGTATGTTTTTATTGTAAAAATGCTGTACAGAGGGGTTACAGTTACATGACCAAGGTAATGAGTACATTTCCTATTGAGCATTGTTGCCTCCTCCTTTGTTTTCCCCCTACTATCCCTTCCCTCCCACCTCCACAACTACCTATTTTGTATCATTTTTTTTCTTTTTTTGTTCTTAGACACATTCTTTGAACTTATTCCAGTCTCTTTTCTTTCTGGCATTCTCCCTCAATTCAAAATGATTCACTTGACCAAATACTCTAGAGATTATTATAGAATACATAGATACCTATTTTTTCTTTTATTCCTTTTCAAACTATTGCATTACAATAAAAGCCAGTAGAGTTTTCCCCTCATTAATTAATCTATTAATTAATCAATTAGTCTATTTGTAAATTCAGAATGTTGGTGAAATACAAGCTACTCAAATCATCCAAATTTCAAATGAATCCCAGAAAATACATAGTTTTCTTCAATAAATATAGTATTGTCTGGTGGATTTTGAAAGGTTAGTAAGGAAAGGAGAGAGAAATGGAAAGGGCATAGTATCTGGGATTGTGAAAGCTGAAGAGAAAATTAAATGTGTGGGATGAATATGAAGTAGGTTAATTGTTACATGCCATTATCTTGCACCTTTAAATGCCATTTTCAAAGTGTCATCACCTGACCCTTGCCTCTAAGGTAGCAGATAACACATTAACCTCTACACTCTATCTGGAGTTGCTCTTTAGTCTTGAACTTTTCTATCCCTCTTTTGTGGAGGATAATCAAAATGAAATGAGCACACAGTATGTGTTCTTGAGACTGGCAGTTGGATAGACCTATTTTGAATGTAACAGAATGCTAGGTAAAAATCGGGGGCAGCAGCGAGTAAAGGGTACATAAAGACAAGCAAGAGATAAATACAAAGAATAATTCCTTTGTATTTTTCAAATGATGAAGCCTCCCCATTAAACAAAAATATATATGTTTCCTTATTGTTTTTTCAGGGTGTGAGACAGCTTTATTCTGATTTTCTAAACAGTATATTTGAGAGATTTTTAAAGTATGTCACAACTTGGAATGTGATCTTGGAGTTTCTGATGTTTACTTTCCTTCCACTTGAGGATGAATGCTTCAGTTTAGAAAAGGAAGTCAGAGCCAAGCATCAAGATCATCAATCAGACAGTGAACTTACATTTTTCAAACAACTCAGGAAATTACCATACAACTTTGGAATATTTTTCTGCATTCTATGACTACCATTTTTAACCATTTGTACAGAAGAGGAAAAGGAAAAGACAAAATAAAATCCCATATCATAAAACACAACATAGAATTGAAATAAAATATAAAAATGGAGAGAATCTATCAGTTTACATACCTGCATTTTGTATAACTTTATTTTTTCTGGTTGTACATTCAAGTAAATAATTTACATATCAAGCTAATAATTTGCCATAGTTTTATAATGACTTACTATATTTGGGAAATGAATGGGAAAAGAAATATAAGTTTTACAATTTAAAGACAGACATAAAAATGATGTTGCAATGCAAACATTTCTAATTGAGAGATCAACATGAGTAGCATACATTTCTGTAAGTGAAGGCTTTCAAAATCCGCAGTGATTCAGAAGTGGTGAGGCTGGTACACTGTACATTTTACTAGTTTTTCCTAGGAAAGGAAAGAAAGCTCAAGCATGCAGTCAGAGAAGACCTTGGAAAAAATCCAAGTTTCTTTATAAAAGTTATCAGCATCAAGGAAAATCCTACATCATCAGGAATTTGATTCTCCATGCAGATGACAGAGATGCTGAATAGTCTTGGCTAATATTATTGAGCTGATGTTAAGGAACATGTATATTGTTTCTCAAATATTTAAATAGTTTGTTTTTTACACCCCTTCATTACTTTGGAACCGACTAGGAGCTCAAATCATCCATTTTGATGTAATTGAACTCCCAGTGTTTCTTTTCTTTACTTGTAGTACTAAAGAATCATTCCATGGGTATGTTTGTTGAGTGGGTTATCACACACACGCACACACACACACACACACACACACACACACACACACACAAACACACACACGCGCGTGCGCGCGCACGCATGCATGCATGCACATATGTGCTCTTTGTTCTTAAATTCTCAATTTGCTCGAATTCCCTTTTGCCAAATGGTGCTTTGCTCTTTTGTACATTTATCTTCTTAGTAACTAAGAATTGAGGTCTGTTGAATGTAAGCTATTGTTCATGGTACTATTGCTTAGTGGAGCTCAAAATTTAACAAGAATCACTTTTCATGTGGTTGTTTAACTTGTCATTTGACAAAGTAGAGAATAAAGAAAATAAATTAGAAAGTAATACCTTGCTTAAGGACAGAAAAGGAAAATGCCAAGTGCAGGAAAAAGGAAGCATAAAAAGAGTTTACAATATTACTCAGGAAGTTGTTGGTAATATAGAAACAAACTTGTGTAAAGACCCAAAAAGAGGTGATCATGTGAAGATGTAACATGAAACAAGAATGTGCAATTTATAATACACACGTTTGGTTAAGTCTTTCACCTTAAAAAATATTGCCTATATTTGAATAATCTGCATTTTCATGCCTAATGACTGAGTTTATACTACTTTTTAATTAATAGAGATATGTCCTCACCAATTATTTTCTATTTTGAAAGTATTTTTTACTTTAAAGATATTGTTCCTCTTCTCTGTGGTTGCACAAATTTAAAATCTGATGAAAACAGCAATTTCATTATACTATCTAATTCTGTGGGCCATTTAGCAGAGTTCAGTAGGTGAGTCTGTATTGACCAGTGTTAATATTATGGAAGCTTTCAGAGAACAAATGGCCTAATCTGTTCTGGAGAGATGGAACTGCTTTCATTTCAATGTCTGGCTTATGCAGATGACTGCCCATCTGGTCTGAGCTAGGCTATAGACAAGTTTTATACCAGGCATCTCTCAAGCTATATTCTTTGGACCAACAGAAATGTATCATCAGAGATGTTTCAAGAAATAAGAAGTTGAACCCTTTAACTGCTTAATACCTGAAAATAAAAAGAAAAGCAATATAATACCACCTTTTACTTCCAAACTTTTTTAGTCAAAACAGTCCACAAGCTATTCCTGATTTAATAAAGTCCCACAAAAAAATGTGTGCCTGTCTATGTTCATTTAGCTAAGAACTAAAAAAATGGATCAGACCACTATTACAAATTATCACAAATATATTAGTTTAAATATTGGAGGTTTATTCTTACCAGTTCTGGAGGCAGAGATTTGATATCAATAGGTTGGCAAGGGTACATACATTTCTTGCTAGTAAAGAGTTAAGAAAGTTTTCTTACCTCTTCTAGCTCTTAGTAAATACTGATAGTTATGGCAATTATACTGCACATCTTACATAAATCTTGTCTGTGTTACTGTGTGGTCTTTGCTGTTTCCTATAAGGGAGCTACCATGTGATTTAGGATCTTAAAGTAATTAGATAAAAATGGATCCAATTCCAAATGAGGTTATGTTTTAAAGTTTGGGGAAGATGATATTAATCCACTACACTATCATATTCTCCCACAAGACATAGAGAGACCAGCATATAAAACATGTGAATGGTTCAAAGATCAGAAACTTCTCTTATCTCTAACTTTATATGCTTCCATCAGAAAGAATGACATTGCCCCATTTGTAAAGAAGTGGAAAGACTTGGAAAAATTATATTAATTGATGTAAGCCAGGCCCAAAAAACATAGATCACATGATTTCCCTCATTTGTAATAATTAGTATATGTCTAGGATAGTCCTAGCAGAAGATCATAATAGTTCAATATTTATGTACATATAACCATGTAAGATGATGCAAAGTGAAATGAACTCTAAGATAATGGAAACAAGAGGTTTAGAGGTTTTTCTTTGTTGTTGTTTTTAATGTACTATGTGATTTCTTTTTTCTTTTGTATGTTTTTTCTCTATGGTTTATTCCCTGTTGTCACTGATTTTGACTTTTTACCAAAAATCAATACCTGGGTATTGTATATACATTTATCTGAATTAGGGAAGAGAAGGGGAACAACAAAATGGTGAGACAAAGTACAAAGGGTGAACCAATACAGCAACGATACTCACAAGACACCATGCTGGAAATGAACCGTACAACTTGGGGTTATTGGAAAGGAGGGAAAGTGGGTGAAAATGAGGAAAAGGGTAAGAAGTTTGACAAGAAATGTACTCACTACCTTATGTATATAATAGTAACCCCTCTGTACATCACCTTGACAATAAAAAAATCAATAACTTAGGTGCAAAGCACCTAGTCATGTGTTACTAATTAAAAATATTTTGCATGTACACTACCTATGAAAGCATGATTCTCATTGTATGTTCTCATTCTTACAGTGACATGAAGAAGGTTGGTGTTACTGTTGTTGGGCCACAGAAGAAGGTCATCAGTAGCATTAAAGCTCTAGAAACACAATCCAAGAATGGTCCAGTTCCAGTGTAAAGTACTGGAGGAAGCGGTGGCTATGGATGATGGTGCATCCTTTAATGGGCTAATGAGATTTGGGAAAGACCAGTGGAAGTTCCAAGTCCAATAAGACACTCAGCTATGAGTACAAATGCCTTAACGTGAAATTGAAAAACTCTTTATTTTCCCCTGTTATTTAGTGGATGAGTGGGTGGGTGGGTGTATTTCATTTTGTAATTGCTTTAAAAATGTATTAGTTGATGAATTAAATTAAAGTTTTTCAACTCAAAATGGTGAAGAACTAGCATCGAGCCATTGATCAGAGAGGATCATAGAAGCAAAACAAGAAAACAAAATGGACATAATAGCGTGTTCAGGATAACCACAAATTAAAAGACTTGTGATATTTTTATACGCAAAAGAAATCTGTAACAGGTATTTTGTTTCTTTAAAAGTGAGCAAAATAGAGGACTTTATACCTCAAACTATCTGGCCATATTTACTACCTTTTCATTGTATTAGTCTTATTTTTTAATCTATGTTTAAAGCATATAGAGATAAAGTTTGTAGTTGGTTGAGTACTACACATCTTAAAATTGTTAGCTTCTTTAAGTGTATCATGTAAAATGTGTTTTAATTTTTGAAAAAAAGTTATGTATTTATTTCCTTTTGAATTTTTATTGTTTTATATTTATGCCTTGTTGATTTAATTTGGAGTTAACAGCCAAGTGCCAAATGCTTTCTCAAGTTCAGCAGTAGGAAACATTAATAAGACACACAGAATGATGTTTCCTTCTAGATTTTAGTGAATCATTTACTATTATGTCATTAAAACATGACATATTTTTCCTATTCATATGGCAACAAACTCTCCCAGTCTAAATTATCTCATTTATGTTTGTCTCTGCATGTCCTACAAACTATATGTTCCTAAAGAGTGTAATATCCTCATTTGTACATGATGGATTTTTAACCAGTGATATGGCAACTGCATTAGAGCTCCTAAAATAGTTACACTGGAAAGAATTGATATGTTCCATAGGATGTTGCATTAACTGAACAGCAGATAGGTCAATGCATGAGTCAAATATAACTTACTGACTTTGAAAAGTCACCTAATAGCTTTGATTTAAATTGCTGAATTGTTTATGGGTAATGATGAAAGCTAAATCACTCATCCACAACACTGAAGTTTATGTCAATTAATTAAACATCTTGATCACCAATATCAGGTATCATTGTCCACAGGAGTCTTCCACATCAACACAACTATTGTAATTTTGGTGTACAGTATATTATCTGGTGTATAAGCCTTGGAATTCATTGTGTTTAGTGAGCATACCATGTTTGCAATAGCTACTCAATTAGCAAATGACTCAAAATGTGTAGACATTGGAAATTTGTCTTATTGCAGGGATTTAGACTTGCCAACATATAAAGGACAACGCTGGGCATGTTCATTAATACTTCAAACAATGCACCTGGTGGAGATGTAACTGTTAATACATTCTGAAGCAACACAGATAATCTTCATCCTGATGTGATCATGTCATGGATATAAAATATGCATGCCATTAAATGCATATTTCTGGATAATATAATGCTGCAACATTTATATTCATGCACAAAAATGGTCAGTAACGAAATACAGCTCCCAGTCACAGGTCAAAACTCACAAGTGCTAACCTATTATAGGGTTAGTATAAGATGATATGGTTGTATTCTTTCAGACATAAGAATGTTTCCCAAATCTGGACACTTCCTAGAGTCAAATCATACTAGTAAAATTAAGCTTTTTTAAAGCCATAAGGGATTATGAAATTAATCACAAACTTCATGTATTCATACTAGAAATCACTAGAAAATCTTGTAGTGAAATATTTTCTGTTTTGAAACGTTAAATGGAGATTCAGCTTTATTTTTTATCTCATTCTTCCCCACCCCAGACTGGCAGTTAATTTCTTAAATACTTGTCTGGGTATGCTCAACAGAATCATAAATTTCATAACCAGTAAAGGTTAAGATTGTCAAATCTATTTCACTCATTTTGGCTGTTCTTTGTTGTTGTTGTTGTTGGAAAGTGGAGGCTGTACACACAGTATAATTGCTCTTTTTTTCAATATTTTTCTACCTGACCTCTTTTAGAGTTACTTTACATGATTCTTACCCTGTATATATGTAAACATAACAGTGTACGATTCCTAACTGTGGAGTAGAGGTACTAGAATATCTAGCTTGTGGCCATCTCTTTGTACAGAAACTGCATTGATGTTCAATAAACAAAGTTTTACAACTCCTTCTAAATATATGTACCATATAATCTGTTTGTATCTTAAACCTGATTTATACATATTATTTATTTCTGATAACACACCCAATTTATGCTGTATTAAATACCTATTAAGCCATGTACAAATGTGATATGATTGGCAATATATGTTCAGTATGAGCTTGAGTTTTCAAAACATCATTCATTTAGTTTATGTTGTACAATGTAGATGGCCTCTTACTAATGTAAAGTGATTTGTAGTGGAAGCATTTATATTTTTATAATAAACATAATGAAAATATTTTTACAGATTGGAATACAGAACTGGTCCTTGAAGCTTTTTTATACATTAAATACATTTTGTTTTAAATAGTAAAATATTGAAATTTATATAAGGTGCAAATAATATACTTCAATTATTTTTTCCATGAGTGAGGATGATTCATGCTGTATAATTCAATTTTTTTGGTCCAAGTCTCATTCCCCACATATAGAAAAATGATCAATACATGTGATCTTCATAGTTAATAAATGCTAACTATATTAAGCCATTCTCTGTTGATTACTAGTCTGAAATTTTAAATATATAAGCCTCAGGGGAAAATCAAACTGTTGGCCCACATGTCTATCCACAAAATGTCAGATCAAGCCAACATGGAACCAGAAGTTCAGACAATGTCTCACTACTCTGTCGCTATTCCCCTTTCTCCCTCACCCTGTTTTCTTCCATCTGAAAGTAAACATGTTAAGGGTAAGAATGTTAACAGCTCCTATTATTTTGCAAACTTCAAATGTTGACACTTTGAAAATACTGTTTTAGTAAGTATAATTTTACATTGTATTTCCTATGAAATAATTATTGCACCTCAAATGTTGAAACAGATTTTGCGGCCTTGTATTGGATCACAAGCCCCAGTTGAATAATTTTGAGCAGAATAGTGTACTACTCAGATTGCAAATCATGGATGGGGAAGTGATGCATGCAGCATTGATTACAGGTGTCAGAGGGTCAGGTACCAAATAAAGAATATTTGTTATGAAAAAAGGTAAGGAATTCTGCATTAGCAAATAAGTGAAAATGAACAATAAGTAATCTCAATTACAAATTACATACTAAAACACACTCGATTTTTCATATAAAGTGGAAGTCTTGTCATTTGCAGTCCAATTAAAGAAAATGATTTATAGGACGTTAAAAACGCTAACTGACAATACAAACAAAATAAATGACCAAGCTTCCTGTAGAGATAGAAGCAATACGGAAGAGATTGTAAAACAGGTTGTATTTCGGAGAGCAGATTCCAGTTTGCTGTGAGAAACAAATGGTGTTCAATTATGTTACTTGGAAAAGACAATGTTTTAAAACTAAGAGAAAGCAGTGAAGAGAAATGTATTTACTTATTCAGTAAGCATATTAACAGATACTACATCTATAAGAGTCTGTCTCTGTCTCTCTGCCTCACCCTATCTCAGCCTCTTCAGTACTAAGATTACATGGATACACAGCCACTCCCTGCTGCATCTATGTACTTTACTAGCACCACATATTTTTTATTAAATCACTTGCAATAATTTGTGAAAAATTATCACCCCTTTTTAATAGATGGGGAACTCCAGGCTCAAAATGTTCAATCACATTCATTTAAAAGAATAGATTAGCATGTTATGAAAGGGAATATTTCAAGTAAGTAATTTCTAATTCTGCTTTCTTTCATACTGTGGAGACTGTATTTCCTGAAATGTTCTGAGAATAGCTCTGAGAATTTTTATAGTTTGCACTTTGGAAACTCAGTTGGTTTTAAGTTCAATAAACTATATAATGTTAAATTCTGTTCTAATATAAAACTGTATCATTTCCCTACAATCATAATGAAAAGAGTGCAAAAGAATAGAAATCATATAAACATACATAAGAAGAGGAGAGACAAATAAAATTTACTAATTTGAGAATATTTTTGAAATGTGAGAATTAAAAAAAAATATTTGTGCCAATACTGGGGGTTGAACTGAAGGCCTGAAAGTCTCACCTGACTTTTTCACTCAAGGCTGTCATTCTACCATTAAGTCATACATTATTTTCTGATATTTTCTGCTTAATTGGAAATAAAAGTTTATCTGATGTGTCTTCCTATGCTGGTATTAAATTGTGATCTTTAGGCCTCAGGTTCCTTGAGTAGATAAGATTATAGATAAGAGCTACAAGTGCCAGGCATAAAGAATCTTCTTCAGGAATAAAATAGAGGTCATAAAAGCTTTTGAAAATGATGTCATCTTATTAGAAGTCAGAATTAAGGCAAACTGTGTTTGATATCATGAATTTGCTAAACTTACATTGTTAGACAATTATAGTAAGTTGATCTGATTCTGAGAGTATAGAAAAAATAATCCCCAGGCAAAAAGACTATGGAAAGTTCACATCTCTGATGAATGTACAGTCTATATACTTTATCTCATACATACACACATACACTCGCATACACACACACACAAATTTGTCTAGGACCACATATTTTCAAATAATGCTAGGTCCTGTCATACTTAAGTGCCAAAATCTCATCAAAAAGAAAGAATGAAAAATATAGCCTTTAGTGCAGACTCATCTAAGGCGATTTTTTTTCTTAAGTGATGCCTGCAATGACTTAAGGTCTATACTCTTCTCCAAAGTATAGAAGGCAGTAAAATAGTGAAACAAAACAGATGATGGTGGGAGGTGAATTATTGAGGGGATAGAGCACTCTTCTCATTCTATTGGCTAGTACTCAATCACACTGTGGTACTTAACTACAGGTGAATATGGAAAAAGGAATCTAATAGTGTGACAATGTTGAATAAAAGTTTAAGAATTTCATTTAGCTATCTCTACTACTGTATGACCTTTATGGCCTCTACTGTTTTTCCTTACATGTGTAATGTGTAATACGGTAGGTAGCAAAAGATTTGCTGAAGACACATGCCTTGCTGACTGCAATCACTTCTTATTCTCTACAGGCAATCATTTTGAACTTTTTTTCTGTAAATGACATGAATCTAATACTTTAACTAGTACTGCCTGTCTCAGCTATGGGACTGCCCTGGTCAGATCTCCTTTCAAGAGGGCCTAGTGCAAGAAGTTAGCTGTCAACTGTGAACTGCTGTACTTGCAAAATCCCCAGCAGTTTTCACCAGGCCACATTTCATCATGCTTGATCCCAGTCAGTGACTCAGCACAGTGGGTGTACTGGAGAGGACCCACTTCTCAAATGATCATGACCTTTAACAAACATCCATCTTGTTCTGATTATCCTGGCTGAGACTTGTCCCAGAATGAACTGTGATCTGAGCTCCTGCCTATCCAATCATTCTTCCTTCACTAGCTTGCTTCATAGGGATTTTAGCATATGTATGTCCTATATAAAACAAACATAAAAACATATAAAGACTTTATAAACAATAGTCATTCACAGTCCTGGCAAATAGGAAGTTCAAGGTCAAGACATCAGTACTTAGAGTCTGGGGAAGTCCTTCACTTCAAGACGGAGTGAATACTTTGTGTACACATGGAGGCAGGAAAGAGGGGAGAACAAAAAGGGTCTCAGCTATCTCTTTCCAGCCCTTTTATAAGGCAGAGCCTTCAGATCTTTACCACTGGCTCAAATGTCTGTCCTTCCAATACCACCAATATGAGAATAAACCCTGAACACATTTTTTTTTGAGAAAATCAAATCACACAAATAGAAGTCAGATTGTGCTTTGTTTAGTGGAACAGTAATTAAACCTCATTAAAATGCATGCTTCAGCATGAGTGCTGTAGTATTTGGGCTATGCCCTAAGTATTTTTTGTTTGGTAGATAGGATTCCACTAATTTTTTCTAGGCTAGCCTCCCTCCTGTGATTCTCCTACCACCTGCGTAGCAGGTATTATAGGCATGAGCCACCAAGACTGCCTTTCAGATCTGAATTTTAATCTGAAAGTTCTCTCTGCTTTCTCGAACTCCCTGTCCTAATGTTTCATAGACATGTCTAACAAAAAGAGGCTTGCAAGTCTACTTTTTGTATCTTCTTCTTGAAGATCCTAAAGGAAGACCACTTTGAAGTCAACTGGCCTGGCAACTGGGATGCTATATTTTATTCTCCACTTTATCTACCATTAAGTGCCTTACATATGAATTATACTTACTTCTGTCCCTTTGCTTTATTGCCCTTCCCCCAATCTCTGCTGAGCCCTCATTAACTTGTCTGGATTTCTGTAGGAATCTCCTAAATTAGGCTGTCTCACACTCCAGTCCTGATATCTCCAACACATTCTTCCGTGTACAGCCCAACTAATGCAGGGAAGTGAATTTAATTTTGTAGCTTCTCCTCAGGAGACCCACAAACTCAAATACCTCACGGGCCTGGCAGGTTACACAAACACATGCAGCAAATGAAGACTGTGGTGAGCCATTAAAACACCTTTCCTTCCTCTAAAACCGACTGAGGTACAAAGCACACCAATTTAATGTGAATTCAAATATTTCAAGGGATTTTTTTTTCTCTTGTGAAAATTGTTCTCACATTTTAAGTATGGCAAAACATCTAAATAAAGAAGAAAACATATCCATGAGCTGAATTTAGCCTACAACTGTGAACTTTTCTCTTGTAGTGTACAGAACACTCTAGTTTGGCACGTGAGACCTGTCGAATAAAATTTTGTTTTTTTTGTTGCTTTCGCATTCGCACACTGTATCTACTCTCTCTGTGCATTGCACCAAACCACACACTGCTCTTGGAATATGCTACAATCTTTTATTGAATCTGAGCCATTGACCTTTCTGTTCTTCTGTCTAGAATCCCTTAGCGGTATTTATTCATTCTTCAGACTTACTATCTTTGACACTGGGTCAAGTGACCTTTTCTTGTACAGCAACAGAACCTAGTACTTACTACTGACATAACACTTTACATCTTACATTGAAATTTCTGTTCTGTATGTGGCATCCTCCTTCCTAACTGCAGGCACCTCAAATAGCAATCCTGTCTTGGAAACCACCCTACCAATGCTGTCCATTGCTATGAGTCTGAGATGTAATAAGTATACAAAGACTTTTGTGTTGAATTAAGATATTGAGACAATGTTTGATAACCTAATAAAGTTGCCATTCTCTATTCTTTTCCTGTAGGGAAAAGTGTAAATTTCCTTCAGGTTAATAAAAGCACTTAATGTTCTAGTTATATTTCTTGGATCATTGACTCTACCGACCACTGCTAGAACTGGTTCATTTTCATAGAATTTTGTGGACTCATTTCACTGGTCTCCTTGCTCCCATTTTTCTCAGTGCAGTTAAGTCGTTTAAGTAGATCCTTGAACCAGAGCTTAACTATAAAATTTAACAAGGTAAATGCCAAAGCTTTTCTGATCCTTTCTACTTTCTTAGTAAGTACAAATAATATCAACATGTCTGCTAAAAACAACCCTTCTTACAGGGCATATGGGATTCACATTCTATTGACCCAGAGACTCTAGATACAATTTGGGGAAATAACTTGTAGAATTAAGTATACAATAAAATAAAGTTTGTGAAGGTTACATCAGTCCTCACTCTTAAATTCTTTGTGAAAAAGTTGATGGATAAGAGGCAAAATTGATCACTCTTTCTTGATATGTGGTATAGAAACTTTCTCCTTTGAAGAAAAACAATTTGTCTTATATTAGAAACAAATGATACTACAATAACCACAATTAAGAATTAAATGAGCTGCTGGATGATATCTATTGTATTTATGTACAGACACATCTATAAACTTTATATTTAAGTATTTGAAAGATTTTCCACTGCCATTTGAATATTGTGCAAAGTCCTTAATATATTATTTATTTTAATTTTTGAGAGTCTTTTTTTTGGGGGGGGTCCGGTCATGGGGCCTGAACTCTGGGCCTGGGCGCTGTCCCTCAGCTCTTCAGCTCAAGGCTAGCACTCTACCACTTGAGCCACAGCGCCACCTCCGCTTTTTTCTTTTTTTGCTTATGTGGTGCTGAGGAATTGAACCCAGGGCCTCATGCATGCAAGGCAAGCGCTCTACCACTGAGCCACCTTCCCAGCCCCCTATTTATTTTAATTTTTAAACAACCCAATGAAATAAGCATATTGCTATCGACTTTTTAGGTCAGCTAGCAAGTAAAAACTGAAGTCAAAATCAACTCCAAACTTTTTTTTTTATTAGAATCACTCTTCTCCCAGAATTATTCTTCAGTTATATTACAGTGAAGGATAAAATCCAAAGGACAATTATGAAATACTTTCTAGAGTTCAGGGCTCCAATAATCTCTCTTTTGCTACATTTCAATGTGCATAATATTAGTAGTCTGCTAGTAAAAACACATTTCTACAATATATTTTTGCTTATTCATGCCATGGGAAAACAGGCAGGTACCTTTCATTTCTTTACTGCCGTAAGAAGAACATTCAGGGATCTTTTGTTTCATTTCTATAAACTCCATTTCAATAGCATGAGCTTTGTTTGACATATGGTAAACCATTGTAACAAACATGATCCCTTCAGCATTTAACAAATAATCTAATTTGGAGACTCCAAATTCCACAGAAAAAAAGTAGGTCTCGTGATATTTTCTGACAGATTCCTACACCATTGATTTATGTAAGTCTGCTAAACTTGGGATTCTTATCTAAAGACAAGGAAAGACCATCACATATTTGAAGTGCATCACCCTCAATGACGGAAGCCAAGACCTTGGAATACTTGCTAAAGAATGAGAAAACACAGAATGTCTGTCATGTACTATCAAGAACTTATTGACTTTCATATGGTTCTCATTTATTTTCATACATGGCAAACCAAAAGCCTTGGGAAAAAGCCAATACAATTTGTTATAGATAACACTATCTGAACTTAACTGCTATAGGTATGCTTCATGTAATAAATACATATTTCATATCAGCAGCCCAGCAACACAAAAATTGAAAAAGTCTAGACAAAATTCATTTGGACTTTCTCATTCGGAAGATGCTCAAATCCCTTAACATTCAAAATGTTTTATGTTTCTGAATTTATTATAAATACTCTATGGTAACTAAAATACTAAAGTAAAAGGAGAAATACTTTAGGACAATAAACTTCAGTTTTAACATACAAAAAGTTAGTAAAAGCCTGCAGAATAAATGTATCAAAGTAAATACAGAACACTCTAGAATGTCACATAATTTTTTATCTAAGCATATTAATTTAAACAACCCTTGATATAAGAATATTGCTATCAACTTTTACATGTTGTCTAGCATATACAACTGAAGTTTAAATCAACACCAAAACTTTCTAAATTACCTTAACAATATCTGTCATATAATAGGTTAATTATTGGGCATGCAATTAGTTCTTGTTAAATTATTAAATGTATTGTCAGACAAAAAAAGAATAATTTATCTTCGTCAACTAATGTGGCATGAATCTTTGGCTGTGTGCTATTTAGCGATATTTACCTCAAACTGCATTTTCAAATTATTTATTATTTTTTTATTTTTATTTTTATTATTTGCATGCTGTTTGTGGTGTTTGAACTCACAGTTTGGGTGACTTGGGGCTAGGCCCTGAACCTGAGCTTTTTTTTTTTTCTTTCAAGTCTAGAGTTCTACTACTTGAGCTACAGCTCCACTGCCAGCTTTTTAGTAGTTAATTTAAAAAAAACTCCTGTGGGGGTTGTTGGTATAATTTGGGTAATGGAAGGGAAAAGACAAATTGTTTAAATAGGGATACAGGTGGACCTATTGCAACAAACAATGAGATGTACAAGATGCTATGTTGAAAAACGAACTTTACAATTTTTTGGCGGCGGGTGGGGGTGGGGTGGGGGGAATGTAGTTGTGGAGATGGGAGGGAAGGGATGGGAGGAGAAAAACAAAGGAGGAGGCAACAATGCTTGATAAGAAATGTACTCATTACCTTTCTCATGTGATTGTAACCCCTCTGTACAGTATTTTCACAATAAAAATCTTGTGGCTGCGTTGGAGTCATGATTCTTGGATCCTAGTCTTCTCAGTAGCTAGGAGTACAGGTGTGAGCCACCACTGGCAAACTTCACCATTTTATTAAGGCAAATGTAGTTAAATGTACATATTGGTTTAGGCCCTGGCACACAGAGTAAATTCACAATTTATCAAATAATACAAAATTACCTTATTTATGTAACTGTAACCCCTCTGTATAGTATTTCTACAATAAAAACATTAAAAATTAAAGTAATTCTATTATGTGTAGGAAATATCCTACTGTGTATTTTCTTGCTGTGAAAGGTAAAAACAAATATATGGCAAATAGTTTACTTTTAATCAGGCATTACTAATGCAACATGGCAAAAAATACTAAAATAGTCTGAGAAACATTTTTCTATGCATGTAGATTATACATGAAAGACTTTTGTTTATCTGTTTAAGTGAATAATCTGTTGAGTATGTTTTTACATGATCATTTTGTGACTTCAAATAATAGAAAGCACTGATTGTGCATGTTTCTGTGGTCAGAAATTCACGCATGGCATGGCTTATCTCCGAGACTCCATGTTGCCTGGAGTGTAGTTGGAAGATTCCAAGCCTAGAGTTGGAACCATCTAATGGTTCATTCATGCCCATATTTGGTTATAGGTGTTTGCTGTCATCTGAGGGTTTAACCCAGCTGTTAGCTGGGAGAGTCATGCCAGTTTTTCAATTGTGGTTTAACCTTCTTCACAACATAGTGTAGGGTTTCATGTGAAGGCACTCAGGGATATAAGGTGGGTTTGAGAGAAAGAGAAAACCTGCCTAATATTTACCACAGCAGGTAAACAAACCTAGCACTGGCTGAAAAGGAACGAAGTAGACATAAAAACTTATTCATGAAAAAAAAATCAGCGAAAAGATAGTACAGAGAAACGTGAACAATTTGTGACCTATAGAAATTTTTTTCTTCCAAAATTTCTTTTCGATCTTTGCTGTTAACAGCAATATAAGCTCATCAAATACTTTTACAAAATCCCATTGCCATATGTTTAAGACTTTACAAAGTCAGGGAAGACCATCTTTTGTACTCATAGATCATGAATACCTATAGAGAAAAGTTGGGCAAAAAGTATTTCTTGGGTAGATTTTGATACGCTTTTTAGTGACCTTACAATTTTGGTAGAACTGAAATCTTTACAAGGTAGAGTTTTCCAATTTATGACTATGATATGATGACATATATCTCCAATTATCTATCTTCCTTATTTTTCACCAATATTTTATTTTTAAAATAAAGATTGTATAAAGGTTTATAATAGCTAAGAACTTAAATTTTTAGTAAAATCATGAATGATACTGTTAAATTCTATTTTCCCATATTAACTGTTGTTATCTAGAAGTGTAATTATTACATTTTTACAGCTAATTTCTTGGGTTCATATAGATAATTTAAAATTTTTCTGAGAATGTACCACGCTTTCCAACAACTATGGGAGCAGATTTGTCAAATTTACTATGGAAGCGATTAAGTTTAGTCTCAAATAATTCTAATTTAGTTTTCAGTTCCTCATTTTAAGTTCAAAGTCATATTTTACTGGTATACAGTAGGCTATATACATTGAGAGGCCTACAAGTATTTCAAAAAAGCAATGTAATGAATAACTTCTCCATGAACACAGCTCCCTATGTTCATGTGTAAGACACATAGACTATTAGATTTAGTTTGAAATGATTTTACATTTATAGAAAAAATATGTGTGAATCTCTGAGATCTGGTGCAGTCAGCAGATTCATGTTCTAGTTAAAAGAACTATTTGATCCTATGCAGTAAGGGCACGGGCAAGTGCTGGCCACCCATTTGCTTGAATGAGGTTGCTAAAGAAGAAAATACATTTCTTATGTGGAATTTAAGCTTTATGTAGTTTGCAATTGCATTTGTATATCCATTGTGAAAATCTCTTTATTAAATTGTAAGCACAAAGCACTTTTATTGCTTTCTTAACAGTCAACTGCTTATTTCAGGAAGCATCAGATTAAAATACTAGAAGTAGATCTCTGAAATTGATCATACAACAAAGCTGGAGCACATTGACTTGATATTTTGACATATGTGAGACACAGAAAATTTTCTAAAGATCTGTATGCAATTGCTTCTATGAGTTGTATAATAAATTTTTAATAATTTTTCTACTCTTACTTAAGATGCAGACATAGTACTTAATGATGACATGATAAATATATTCTTCACATTAATTTTGTATATATGACAGCATGTCTAAAGCACTACTTTAAAATAAAGGTCTTGAATGTTTTTGCATTGTTAGTTGTTATGCTCTCATTAGCCATTTAGTATCAACACTATCATTGGCATGATGCTGATCTCATATTGTTTTCTCTCCTTCTAGTTGTGTGTTCCTCTTGTATTTGGGCCACTTGAGCCACACATCTTTTGAATCTTAAACCATATGGAGCATGTTTTTGTATGAACTTTCCTGATTGAGGCCATCTGTCTCAGGCTCTGCATTTGCCTTCTGGGGATCTTTGCATCATTTAATGGTACAGTTTAACAGCATGTTTTGTATCGTGTACTTGGCTTTACATAGTTTTTTTCTGGGGATTCCACTGTTTTCATTCCTTAAAAAAAACCACATGATGGACTACATATTTTCTCTCCTTTCTTTTCTTTCTTCCTTTCTTCCTTCCTTCCTTCCTTTCTTTCTTTCTTCCTTTTTCTTTTTCTTTCTTTTTCTTTCTTTCCTTCTTTCCTTCCTCCTCCCTTTTCTTTCTCTTTCTCTCTTTCCTTCCTTCCTTCATTCCTTTCTTTCTTTCCTTACTTCTTTTTTGCAAGTCCAAGGGCATGAACTTTGAGTCTAGGCATTATCCCCGAGCACTCCATTTTGCTCACGCTAAGTGCTCTACCACTTGAGCCAGAGGACATCTCAATTGGTTTTTTGTGATTAATTGGAGATAAGAGTCTCATAAACTCTCCTGTCAGGGCTGGCTTCAAACAGCAGTTCTCAGATCTGAGCCTCCTGAGTGGCTACAATTACAGTCATGAGCCACTGGTACCTTACGCTCTCCTGTCTTTTGTCCTTCAAAAAAATTAATTAAATAGGTATACCTCAAGCAATAGGTAGATCCTCCAGTATCATATATTGCATGTTTTTAATATTACGATAGACTGAAATGTTATTTTCCATTCATTCTTGATGTGAGCTAGTTTGAATTCCCTAAAAATATATGGTATTTGTCTAATCTATTTGGAAATATGTGATATGGTTCAGATTTCACTGAGAATTATTCTTCAATGAATCTCTTCAACCTCCATATAATGGTTCCTTAAATTTACTACTTGAGTCATTGTTAATTCTATACTGAAATTCTATAAGTTCTTCCAAGAAGTATGGTTCAAGGCAGGCTTGGGTGCAAAGATTTGGGTGACAAATAAAAAATAACCAGCATGGAGATAGTGGGCATAGTTAAATGGTAGCACTTTGCCTAGCAAGCACAAACTCTTGAATTCAAATTCTCATGCTGGAAAAATAAATTAAAAAACAAAAAAGAATCTCATTTTCCTGGCTCAGTGATTCATGCCTATATTCCTTTCATTCCTATCTATGCAAGAAGAGGCTGAGATCTGGATGATGCTGGTTCAAGACCAATCCAGACAGAGAAGTCCATGAGATTCTTGTTGCCAAGTTAAAGCAAGTTAGGGGACACAGTTTAAGTGGTGGACTACAGAAGTAGCATGATTTGGAATTGGCACCAGTCTGCCACAGTAAGTTGCAGGCTGGGCTAGGCTACCTAGTAAGGCTTTGCCCCCAAGCAACAACAGTAACAAAAATCCCAATGACATATCTCAAATATAAAAGTACACGTGACATCTATGAAAGGAAAGGAATCATTCTTGTTGAATTCTGTATCTTCTCCAAGGCAGTTTCTGACCCTGTGCTCTTTCAGTTGTTTGCACTTCTCTTTAATACTCATATTGGGATGGTTTTATTTTGGGTAGAACAAAAAATGTAATGAGCAAGCTAGTTTAAAGCCAAACATATAAATGTGAAATCATTTTTTAAAGTAAAAAGTAAAAACAATTATAATGTATCCAAATTCAGTCTAAAGCTCTGCTAGGCTAAGCTGTAATGATTTAAGAGCAAAATTTGCATTTGTTTAACTAGAAATATTTAGCAGTATGTAATTTTAATGTGTTTCCATCTACAACACTTTCACATACTTTTTATAAAGTACTAGCAAAACACTGAATGCTAATGCTATCGAATTTGGCAGAATTAGTACACCATATCATTCTTTTCATATGAGAGATTTCATTTACTAACTTCATCAGACATAGTTGTGTTTCCGTAGTTCACAACAAAGTCAAAGACAGGGTAGTGATATCACAATCAAAGTCAAAAACAAGAACCAATGTTTTCTCTAAGTTATTTTTGCCATTTTAATAAAGAAAAATTAACTTTGGTGGGGGGGGGCAGGTGGAGGAGAGGGGAAAGTAAGAAGGGGAAACAAAGGAGAAGGCAACAATGCTTGATAAGAAATGTACTCATTATCTTGCCCATGTAATTGTAACCCCTCTGTACAGTATTTTTTTTAAAAAAGAGAATAAAACAAAAGAGGTTTGTGGAAAAATAATAATGATAAAGAAAAATTAAAAGAGTTATAAAAATGCTTCATTTTTTAACTTAAAACTGCACTTAAGAAACAAGTCATGTGTATATGAGCATCCTTTCTGAAAGGCAAGTATGATATGAATTTGACTTGCTATTAAGTTTTCTGTCACATGTCTGCTTAATTAATACCAGGAATTATATGAACTTATTAATATAAGTTATTCTATATTTTATCTGAATTGTTTTTGTAAGATTTTCTTATGATTCTCTTTCATTCTTTTCCTTTCTTCTATTTTTTTCAAAAGTAATCATTTGGGAGTTAGGTCATTTGACCCTAACATTCAGTCTATCACCCAAATGTTATCAGGAAATTGGAAATTTTAAAATAACTTATGTGTGGGATTTGGTGTCAGAGGTAAGGGATAAGACAGAGTGTTCTAAATGCCTTCCAATAACAATGAAAAAGCGGAAGTTATTTGTGATCTTAGAAGATGGTTAAGGAAAAAGTGAAACCTGAAACTAAGGAAACAAACGTTTAGACAAGATAATCCCAACATCAGAGGGAGCATTTGTCATTGTCAGAACTCCAAAGAGCAATAAAGCTTTAATCCATTTCATGGACCCCAGGACTCATGGTCTAGTAATTCTTATGTCACCAAACCATCTTATGATCTGTATGAAATTACAGTGTGTCACCACTCTATGTCTGTAGTCTTAATGTTTCCGTCCTTTGATTGCATGACAAGGAAACTCTTGAACCAGATCGCTACACATCACAGGACTTTGGTAGAGCCAGCTGCTCATAATTTTGGAATTTTATAGGTTTGCATTAGGGCCCCAAATCCCTGTCTGACTTTGTCCATACCTAGAATCCATTCATAAAAAGCAAAACTTGGCTATTTTGTTAATATCTAAGACAGTTTAAAAAACTGGCAAACAATTTCATGACTACTCATGAAATCACTCTCTTCTTCAGCTGAGGAAAAGTTATGAAACTGCAAAAGCAACATTTTACATTATATTCACTCATTTTGAAACAAAACCTTCCTAGGTGTGTTATCATTTCCTTAAGTAGGAACCTTGTTTGCTAGGATTAACATTTACAAACATTGATGTCACATTCAATTTTGTTGGAAGATATTTAGAGGTTTGTGGCAGAATTTCACAGAGATTGTTGATTGCTTTCAGTTAATGTAAACAAAATGGAGTTTTCAAATGTAATGATGAGCAAAGCACATCAATTTTTGTATAGAACTCTAAATTTTATGCTTCTATTTTTTTATTCTCTGATAATGTAGACTTTTGAAGCTGATAGTCTTACCTAGTCAATGACATGTTCTTTGGCATTATATTTTTCCAACAACAAGTGTATGGTACAATTTACTATTTTGTTAAGAAAAACAGATCTATTACCTGAATTACAGATTATGATAAACTACATAGCTCATATGTTATGTTTATTTTTAATGCAATATCTATAATTTTCCTAAGCTAAATGTGTTGAAGAATGAAAAATACAAGAATAACAAGAAAATTAAACTTGTCGCCCCTTTTAAAAAGTGTTATTACATGCCAAGTTTTGCTTTATTTTTTTTTTCAGATGCAGACATACTGTGGTCATCTAACCACGTCTTTTATTTTCGTAAGAGCTGTGGAATGAACTCAAGACCTTGCAGTTGCTAGGCAAGTGTCTACCACTGAGCTAAATCCTTAAACCCAGTTGATTTATTTTTAAGAATCATAATAAATGTGCATTTCTAATAATTATTCCTTTGACAACATACATTTAAAAATAACACAAGCAGAAAGCTTGTTTGTGAAAACACAAACACAAACAGAAATGGAATGGAAACAACAAAATGGTGAGACAAAGGTCAAAGGGTGAACCAATGCAACAGCCATACTCACAAGACACTGTTGGAAATGAGCTTCACAATTTGGGGAGAGTTGAGGGAAAAAGGGGGTAGAAGAAAAATGAGGGAGGGGGTAACAATGTTTGACAAGAAATGTACTCATTACTTATGTATGCAACTGTAACCTCTCTGCACATCATCTTGACAATAAAATTAAATAAAAAAAAAAAAACAGATCCTGAGGTTGGGAAAATTAAGTGTTAACACAAAACACTCTGCTTTGGAAAAAGCAGCAGTTGCCCTGGGACTCATTCTGTTTGGGAATTGTTATACTCCATATTCTTCATTGGTGCATCTCTAGGCTTGTCCTTTGTTAAACAGAAATGGTGTCTCTAAAAACATCGGTTTAATTGTTTTCATTCTATATTATCCAAATGTATTTGCCCAGAGAATGGCATTCACTAGATATCTTTTTATAGAACAGAACACATACTAGGAAGTGCATTGTTTATAGTATTGGGTCACAAGGCAACATGGTGTGCTGACACAAGGGCCAAAGTTTGAAATGCTTTCTTTGTTCATTTTATTTTTAACATTAAACATTTGTGGCAAAATAGATAATCCAACATAATTATCACAAGCCTTATGATTCAGTGTGTATACATTTTTCTTTTCCAAAGACACTGCATTTGCCTCTTCTATTGATTCAACATGTCATCTTATGATTTTTTCTCTTTAGTTATATTCAAGTAGGTAGAAATTAAGTTTCTTAAAAGATAAGGGAGGGCAGGAATGGTAAGGGGAAACAAAGGAGGAGGCAACAATGCTTGATAAAAATGTACTCATTACCTTGCTCATGTAATTGTAACCCCTCTGTACGGTATTTTCACAATAAAGAAAAGTATTAATTAAAGAAAAAAATCTGTAATTTTCATGATTCGGTTGGCCTGAAGCCCAATTTTTATTTCATTACATCTAAACCAATTTAATGTTACATATTTTTCTTTTTTTGTTCTTTATATAATACAAAATGAAATTCTTTGGGAAAAATGTGAATTTTTTGTGACTTGATTGCTGTTATGAGATATTTTCTGGTGTGATGCTAGGAATGAAGGAGGCTGTCTCACAAATAACCAATGATAACAAATATCGACCTTTCATCTGGTCACACTGTACAATTATTAAAGCTAACCTTGAAAATAAAACACTCTCCAAATAACAATGAATTTTCTTTGGAATGACTAATTTTAGGCTGAACTAGTATCCAGAAACACCTAGAGGCCAATGCGTGCCAAACAGTTGTTTGCAATGTTCTTGAAATCATCAAGGCACAACATACCAGGTAACCATGCCTGATATGATGTTTTTTGATCATTTGAAGTATCCCATCCACTATTTTAAGGTATGAAATGTAATTCTAGAGTTGAGTGAAATTCTGATTTACTTCCTCTCTCTACATTCCTCTCTATTTGCTCCTTTATCAACCTATTATTTCCTTGATAACCCAACTGGGTATCAATAAACATGTAAAGGATAGTATTCTTTCATCCCAGGAAACCTAGGGAAGTGGAAGGAAGTAGGAAGCAATGTTGTTGAGCTAGGACTTACTTCTTTTTTTGCTTCCACAATGATCAAAGGATTAATAATATTCCTTCTGGAGCTATCAGCAGGAAATAGTGCTTTCCTGTTCATCAGTTACACCTGCAATTGTCATTGTCACCTGGGTCAGTTTGGGGGATTTGACTGAATACCAGTGTTAGGCACAGACAGAACAGTGCCACAAAGTTTTTGACCACCATTCAGAGATACAACACTTGTTCATAGGTTGCAAATATATACTAGTATTCCTTACTGTCATATTCTTAATGATTCAAAGTGTGTCACACAAAAGTGAAAACAAAGATATTTATTAGGAGATTGGGGGGGGGTGGGAAACGCCATCTCCATATACATAAATATTCTTTATTGAAGACTCTGATCATGCTGGGCCCCAATGTCTTACACCTGTAATTGTCAGAAAGTTGAGATCCAAGGATCATGGCTCAAAACCATCCCAGATAGACAAATCTAAGAGACTCTTATTTCCAATTAACCACCTAAAAGCCGGAAGAGAAATATAGCTCAAGCAGTAAAGTGCTAGCTTTGAGTAGAAAAGTCTAAGGGACAATGTCCAAGCCCTGAGTTCAATCAAGATGAAATACATTGAACTTAGTAACTAAGTTTGGACAAATGACTATTGAACCTCTTCAATGAGATTTCAGGGCATACAAATTGAGTCTCTAACTGGGACCATAGTCAGTGTATTAGACATATGACTGAATGAAGAAAGAAGTAGAAATGCTAATTCACATGTTTAAAGCTGCTTGTGTCAGTGTTTTCAGACAAAATACTTTATTGAGAATATCATATAGCATAAAGTGAGGACCAGTATGAGTTTTTTTCAGTGAAGCTGATTCTCTCATCCCCAGGCAATAGGATACAGCTGGCTAGTGACCTTGTGGAGAAATAATGAACAGAGTTCTTCATTTGTCTAATATAGGAGATAGTGTATTATGTAGGACTAGAGAAAATTTATCATTGTGACAGGAAAAGATAAAACATTTAATAAGTGAATGATACCATATGTAGAATCTTTCCAAAAATGTTTAGTATTTGCTGCCCTATATAACAACCATGTCAGTGTTATCTGTGTCCAGTCTTTTTGGTATCTTGTTGAAATCAACAATATAAATTCAGCAACTTCTGAACCCCAGCCAGCCTGGGAGCAAAGACATGATTGATGGTTCTAACAGGGAATGGGTATGTGCAGGCAGGAGCCAAGTCTTTATTTTTACATAACATTAAGTCAGACACAAATCAGTCAAATGA
Source organism: Dipodomys merriami (assembly GCF_024711535.1). NCBI lineage: Eukaryota > Metazoa > Chordata > Mammalia > Rodentia > Heteromyidae > Dipodomys > Dipodomys merriami. Next base: position 93,266,896 of record NW_027203381.1, on the reverse strand, counting down.
GTTCCTTGGGCTATCCAGACTAGAAAGTGTTTATAGATAGTAATATGCTTCCACATTTTTATCTTATATCACAAGTGATTCTAATCATCCTTGAGTAACACCATGCAAGATAAAATACCATTTCTTTCCCAAACAAAATTTACCTTTGGAAATTCTTTTAATTTTCTAATATGAAATTTCCCCAAAGCTTCATTTTTGTTGGCATAAAAAGCACAGAAACAATTATATCAGCTGTGATATTCTTTGCACATTTTATAGGATCCCACATTCGCTCAGTACTACTAGAAACAAATATTCCTTTAGACTCTAGTGTCAGGACTTCAGGGGTCCAAAAATACTTTGATAAAACTATTCGGTTGATGCCTCCTGGGAGGTTTACATGTCAGACCTAGGCCCTGAAATTCAAGTGACATACTGATTACCTAGGGAAATGCATCAGTCATATGAAGTAAGTTCATAGTAGCCGAGCTGTGTTTTGTCAGAATACAAGACAGAGAATGAATACCAATAGCAATATGTAATATTGCCAAGCAAGTTCTAGATTGCCATCATATTTAGGTAGAATGCCTCAAGTTTAGAAATAAGGTTTCATATGCTCATGAGGTTTTATGAAATAAAAAGGACACAGACACTTTTAGAGTTGGTAGTTATACACTAGTAAAATTCATTTTCTTTTACAACAATATTGACTGCACAAGATTATTTTAGGATTGGATTTCCTGTGTGCTTGTTCCATCTATGCTGCATCTCTTCCTAGTTACAAAGCTCTTTCTAAGCCTAAATATGGATGACTACCAAAAATATAGCACCATGCTGCCATTTCTGTGTTTATCCAGAGTCTATTGTGGAAAAGTTTTCCAATCATACCTTCCTTGCTGTAGTAAATATATATACATATTCCAGTTGAAATTTTTTAAAAAGTTTGCTGCTGGTCCAAGGTGATGGATTATGTCAAACTGGAGAAATCTAATAGTGACAAGAATACAGTGAAACACAGGCCTTCATTTAATAACTAAGTGAGACCACATGTACAACCCTCAATGTTTATAAAACTGTGGCAGGGAGGGGGGAGTCCACACGAATCATGCTTAGCCTTGAATTTGGAAACGCGTTTATAGCTGCAAGAAGAGAAATATCAGTAGGCTTGCTCAGTATACAAGGAAAAAGAATGATGACCAGACTGGATGGACATAGTTTTTAATTTAAAAAACAATACTAATATCATTTTTTCCTGCCTCTTAATTAGAAAGTTGTTTCAGTTATTGAGTTGCTACTTGGCCTTTTATTTAAAATAAAACATGTAATTTTTTTTTACTATATTTTAATATACTAAGGAATTTGTTTTAAAAAGTTAATGAAAGAATCAACAAGTGAAATATTTACCAAGTTGTTTATCATTGAAAATCACAAAGTGGCCATGCAAATATTTATGCCAGAGGAAATGAATAATACAATTAATTTCTTTTCTCCTTAGAGTACAGTGAGTAACTTCTTGTCAGAGAGAGGAGAGTGTTTACCATCTGGTTCATTCCATCTACCTTGGAAGGTCATACTCATCAATGTGATCTTGCCAGATGATTTTGACTTTATATAGAAAATATTATAAATAAAACATCAGAAATGTGCCTGATTCATAATGGCCTATTAGAGTACATTGTCTTAAAATCATCCAATCTGCCTACTTGATTCTTTCCAGACTTAAAGAATGTTCTTAAGGGACTTCACAGAAGAAGGTTTCATAAACAATTTATTATAAAGTTCAAATATCATGAAGTTCATTGCACTGGTAGTCTTTAGAATGTAAATTAACTCCATACATATACATATATATGTATATATGTATATATACGCATGTATAATTGGAGTAGTAACAGGGATAAAGAGTTACTCATCCTCTTAGGAATATTGATAGATTTAAACTTAAAGTTAAGATCTCATTTGGCTTTCAGCTGGAAAGTATATATATTATATGAATAGCATATAATATATAACATATAAAATTTGTATGTAAAAGTGTTACCAGTTGTCTCTACTAAATTATGGGTTCCACACCTGTCTTCAGTACATAGTGAAACGGAAGCCAAATTCCAATGATCACATGGCATTCTTGGATGAGCTGGACACAGTAGCCTTTCACTCTCCCAGAATTAATGTCCATTAGGGCTCTTATATAGCAATCAGACATGCTGATTATTTCATTGCCCTTAAAGTACAGCCACTCCAGTAAACAGTAATAGTTCCATTTGACCAATACTGATGGAAAAGGTATAACTTCTCTAGGTAGAGTATAGCCTTCCCTCAAGAGGACTCTTCCTCTATCAAGAAATTCTGAATCTGCCTTAATATTCAACTATAGCAACTTACTAGTTTTCTTAATTTAGTAGGACTTTTCTTCTGTTTCTTTTTATTTTTAAATTTTATTCTAATGTTGAGCCAGGCAAAGGTGGCTCACACCTGTAATCCTAGCTACTCAGGAGGCTGAGATCTGAGGATCACGGTTCAAAGTCAGCCCATGCAGGAAAGTCCTTGAGACACTTATCTCCAATTAACCACCAGAAAATCGGAAGTGGTGATGTGGCTCAAGTGGTAGTGCAGTCGTCTTGAGCTGAAGAGTCCAGGGATAGTGCTCAAGCCCAGAGTTCAAACCCCATGATGGACCCCCAAAAATTATTCTAAATTTAATATACACAGGGACTACACCTACATGAATCAGGTACTGAGTACATTTTCTTTGGAACAGTGTCATCCCCTCCACCATTCTTTCCTAGTTTTTCCCCTCCCTACTTCCCTTCCCCCAAAGTTGTATAGATAATTTCCAACATGGTGTCTGGTGGGTTTCACTCCTGAATTGGTTCACCCTTTGTCTCACCATCTCAGTACTTCCCCTTCCTCTCCCCAAATCAGATAAACTTCTATACAAGACAAAGGGTACAGAAATAAAAAACAGTGACAAACGGGAATAAACCAAAGAAAAAAGACAAGAGGACAACAAAGAACCACAAACAGTGTAATTAACAAACCTCTTCCATTTCTTGGGGTTCATTTTCATAAGCTTCATTTTACCTGTTTTCCCTCATTTGTAGTAATTAGGATGTGCCTATAAATCTACAAGGAAATGTAAGAGATACTAAACGACAAATAATTATACAGCAATCAAAACATTCACACAGTGATAACAAAGGAAGATATTCTTAGGAGAGAATCACAAGGGCTCAATAGATATCTACATATGATCATATAAAATGATGCTTATCGAATGTCTTCTTGTTCTTCTGTTCTCCTCCTCCTCCTCCTCCTCCTCCTCCTCCTCCTCCTCCTCCTCCTCCTCCTCCTCCTCCTCCTCCTCCTCCTCCTCCTCCTCCTCCTCCTCCTCCTCCTCCTCCTCCTCCTCCTCCTCCTCCTCCTCCTCCTCCTCCTCCTTCTTCTTGGTTTTATATAAATTTTTTTTCTCAGAGAAATCTGGTGGAGTTAATGGACCCTCACAGTGCCAACTGTTGTAGGAATCATACTCCTTCTTACAGGTACCAAAATCTTATATCAGCAACGAGTTTTGAGTGGATTTTTCTTCTTTTAAAGTAGTATAATGTATTGTAATAATTCAACTACCAAGAAGTATTTCTATTTATTCTAAGGATTTAATGTTCATAACAGTGTACAATAATGCATATGTTTTCTTGAATAAATATGTTTCCCTTGGGTAGGTCCTAAGAAGTAAGGTACTGGAACATAGGAAATTTGTGTGTTTGTTGAAGATATTTATGTATGTGTGTACACATTTAAGTATATAAGTACCACAGGCACCATTGAAAACCACACTATTGAGATCAATTAAAGATATAGATGAGAAATAGAAATAATGAAGGCATGTGATGTTTCTATTGGCAGTATGATGTCATAAAAAGAATTATTATTTGAAATATCATAAGCAAATGAGTAGGACTCATAAAGCATGTTTGTGTGGTGGGGATAAGGTTAAATATGCCAAGAACAAACCGTCTTGATCATTTGTTAGAAAGATCTGAAAGGATTCAACAAAGGTTACATACTCACTGTTATGGTTTATTACAGATTAAGCCAGGCAAGTGATAATTATCATGGGAGGAAGTCCAAGAGGGGATTCGATGGGAAATGCAGTGCCTACATTGCTACTCAGGTGCCTCCCACTCATGCAAAAGTGAGGATTCACTTTAATCACATTGTGTTCAGAAGCTATCAGAAGAGATTTAATGCTTAAGGAATAAAACAAACAAACACATCAAAGAAAATAGTTCAAGAAATAGATTTATTTTCTAAGAATATACAAGTGCCTTTCCTAAAGACTGACTGTATCGCGAAGTTGAAGGCTTAAGTAACTCAGGTTTCTGAACAAAAGCTTTGTTGCACAGATATGTTGCATATGATATCTATTATGGTTTGAGAGTGGCCTTGATATTTTACTGCCTGCCCCTATGTAGATCATTAGAACAAATAAATCCTTGGGAAAATAAGGTTTGATGGTATCATGGCTATCATTTCCTACTCTCTGATTCCCCATTTCCAAGAAGCAAAAAATCTAGAGTGTATTCATACACATGTATATCTTCCTTCAAGAAATATTTTGTTTTGCTTTTTTATTTAATTTTTAATTTTTTATTATAAAAATACCGTACAGAGGAGTTACAATTACATGGGCAAGATAACAAGTAATTTTCTTATCAAACATTGTTGCCTCCTCTTTGCTTCTCCTTTCCATCCCTTCTCATTTTCCCCCCACCTCCCCCTACTGGATCCTGGTCCCCCACCATCAAAGTTGTAAAGTTTGTTTTTCAACATAACCACTTGTACATCTCATTGTTGCAATGGATCCACCTGTATCCCTAGTTAAACGATTTGTTTTTGCCCTTCCCCTCCACAAATTATACCAACATCAAATACAGTGAAAGCAGGGGTTGGACATTTGATTTTTAAATGATATCTCATTATATAACTGTGCTTTTGGTTGGTGGAGATGGGATCTTTTAAACCTTATTTCTTTAAATTTAAATCATAAATTATCATGTATAATAGTCTTTCTCAAGTATCAATTAGGAATATTTTTCTCAATTTCCTGAATTCATATTTCATTTTCATACTATGTTCTTTAAAGCATTGGAGTTTTTAATTTAATTAAATTTACCTAGTTTTATTTTATTTTATTTCTTTACTAGTTCTTTTGGTGGCACATATAAGAAACAACTTTCCAACCCATTGCTATGTACTTTTCTTTATACTGTATCAGATTCTATGAAAATGTTTACTGTGATTTGAACTGAGGTGATTTGAATTGATAGATTAATTAATTATCTAATGTATTTACAATATCAACTATTCTCTTTATGAGCATTACATTTTTCTATATTTAACTTAGCTATCAGTATTTTCAATCTATTGTCTTATTGTCAATTGCAGTTGTCCTGGTATGTATTATATATTGATCAATTACATGATTCCCTTAAAAGATTAGTAAAACATTTGTTCAAATGTCTCCTGTTATAATAATAGTGGCTAGACTATCTGGCTTTAACAGTTAATATCTCTGATGTCATTTCAACTAAAATGAACTACTAAAGTAGCTTCCTTTGGAATGTAGAGGTGACTTTTACTCCCTACTTGCCAAAAATTTATGATGGAAATGGAATTAGCTTAACAAACAGCTTCCTATTTTTATCACTAATGCTATCAGACATTGTGCAAGTTTCATTTTAATCTTTAAAAATACTGCCTCCATGTTTAAAGTGGAAATTGAAACATACATTTTCAGGTTCCACATCATATCTAAAATCCTAAGATGCTGTGTTGGTTAGAGAAAATATTTAAGTGTTAGTTGATGGCTTAAAACTGGAGGCTGAACGTTCATCATAGAAACACATTTGATGTTGAAATTTGCTGATTTATTTTGGGAAGAGCTCAGCTTTGATCTATATATAAATCCAAAACATCACAATGTGCTTTATAAATACAATTTAAACAAGAAGTGGCAGTTGGAAAGGAGAATTACTGTTACGTTTCACTTTTTTTTTTTTCTAAGAGCTTATCTTGCTATTTGATCCTTAATTAGCTGGGAACTAAAATCCTTTTAAACAAATTGTAGGTTATCATCTATCTGTTTTATTCCAGCAAAATACTTAAACAAAATTTCAAGTAATAGTTGTTATTGAATGTTTTTAATAGTCCAATTTTTAATTGCAAATATATACTTTCATTCATTGAAACATTTTCTTAAATACTTCAATGATTTAAAACTCACTTTAAACACTTTGCCTTATTTATTATTGTATAAAAACATTATCTGAAGAATTGTTTCAAATTATAATACAAATCAATATAAATACAAGATTCATTGACCAAAATTGTATTCATTTTTAATTCATATGTAATGTCTCTATTTGCTAATCTGTAGTGGAAAATAAGATTTTCATTGCCTTAGATTTTTCTTTATAATTTTCTTTATTAGATTTCTGTGGACATTTTAGATAACTCTTTAGGTACTGAAACAAGTAAAAAGTCCAATAACTACTTAGAAATATTTCATTAAGATTTAGAATAGATTTAAAGAAGATTTAGAATAGAAAGTAGACTAAAATGTAGGCGATATGTCAAGATCTGATTCAATCAATGTAGGCATATATGAAAGAAAAATATATAAAATGTTGGAAGTAGCTAACAATTTGCCAAATAAATATCAAATTTACACACACACACAAACACACATACGTAACAGACTAACCTATTTTTGTATTCTAGACTCTAAGCTAGATGTAAATTGAAATTAAATCAATAGAGTTTTAAAAGCCTATAATTCTAAAAGGCAATAAGATGGTGAGATCCAAACATTTACTTAAAACTATAAAAATGTTAATCTATAACAGAAGATGGTATGGCATATATTATTAAGAAGTACATAAGAAACAATTCTGTGCATGAGAATTTATGCTAATTATTCACTTATTTAAGTCAATTGTTTTTACTTTTATCATTTACTTTTTGTAAGTGATAAAGTACAAATGTTTAATTGTGTTTTCATTTAAATTATTTTCTAAATTATGATTAAAAATAGGCCTCTCTTCACTGGATATTCATCTAAAAATTACATAGCTGCTAAAAAATATCCATAGAACCTAGGATTTGAACACAATGAACATCACTTTCAATTGTACAGAGAGGTAAATTATTATACATATATCATCAGGATAATAAAAGTTTCACTTGTAATTATTTAATTACCAATGAAAATCAGCATGTAGGAAACTTTTTTTTGGATTTTCAGGAGATACAACTTCAAATAGCTATTCAATAGAATTAATAAGAACAATTATTTGAACATTTTGTTTTTAATTTTTCCATTTTGTTATCTATCTTCTTTGTTCCAATAGTAGTAGTTTGCAATGTTTCTGTAATCTGAAAAGTTAGTGATAAATCCTGAAACAGTTTCAAATCAACAGACAGAATTGTGCATCAGAGAAGTATGAGACTTGATGATACAAAGATGTTAACCTATTTAAAGTAACTTAGGATGCCTCTGATCTCTTTTTGGGAAAGAGTTTTCTATGCTAAAAGTAATTTAAGAAATGTAAAAAAAGAAGAAGAAGAAGAAGAAGAAAGGAAGGTAGAAAAACACTTCCAAAAGAGTGGTCATAGCCAGAAGGTAGAAATAATAGTGAAGAATTACTATTGTGTTATCCATAACATATGCCAAATAACGTAACCTATGAAAGGCTATTGTCAACACCAGGCAATGTGAAGACTGATGCTAATTAGACGAGTTTTACTCCACACATAAGTCTGCCTCTTTGTAGTTCTTGCCAGTCATAAGCATAAAGAGTTACTGATTTGATGACAGGAAGGATTTCCTGCTGAGCCAGGAAGAAGATAATGGTTTAGAGATTACAGTTAAAATGCTAACCGTGCCACATATTCAAATCAGATAGTACTGATAAATACTTTAAAAAAAAATGACAAGTTGGTATTGGTCTAAAGATACTTTAGAATACAAAATCCATATTTATCACTTCATTTGGTCATTTATCAAACAGGGATGTTTACACCTTTTCCTAGGTGTAATGAATTAATCTTTTAATCTTTCCCCTCTTTTCTCCTCTTTTTTTTTTTTCTGAGTTAAGCACTCTGTAAGTGATGATTATAAACTACCTACAGGGTACCCCATTCAATTGTATCTGTAAATTAATTCAGGTAAATGGATGGAGAATGCAATATGTACATATGTGCACAAAAGTCATATTCAAAATAAAAGCATTTTGTGAAAATTAGTGAATCTCCAGTTTCACACTGCTCTAAAGACAAATTATTCCTATCACCATTAGTTGTAACTCTACTAAATTTCACCACAAGACTCTTACTACTTGCATGTTTTCCTTTTTCCTTGGAGATAATGTAAGAGAGACGTTTTTATAGCAAGCTTATAAAACATGAAGTCCTGAAGGAATTGCAAATTATTATTCACATATATGTACCTGAGGTATGACTTTTTCAGCCAAAAAATATATTTATATGTTGTTTTCCTTCCCTATCCAAATTCACCTCTTAGAAAAAAATAATCCCCCAAATCAAGAGATTTAGACATGAAATGTACAGAAGTCATGTCATCCCCAAAGGGTTATGATGGTTGTCTGTAAAGTGTGAAACTCAAGCATTTTTCTTGCACATGTAATACTGATCAGGTTCATGTGGAATCCCCACAGCTCCGGTAAGGTGTAATGGTTTCATTTCTATGTGGTTTAACCATGTACTTTCTCCTAAGTGAAACTTCAGTTTATCTCTTAGCAAAAGTTCATATGCCATCCCAGGAAACCGAGGTTCAGAGAAATTTAACTCATTTATTTAAGGTCACAGGGGTTAATCGCTGTGAGAAATGAAACCAAATTTTCAGATCTCTGGCTTTATTTCTGGTCTCTATTGTGCTGTCCTGCAGACTCTGAATTTACAAATGAAAAGAACAAAGGAAAAAGAGCTCACTGGTAAGATAGACACACAAATGAAACATAATCTGTTCTCGTTTTTTCTGGAAGAATGAGGAGCAGACATTTTTTTCACAATTATATCCAACATGACTTTGTATGTATAACTCCCCTCACCCTACGGTCTCCACCCATCTCCTGACATCTTTTTTACCTTAGCACTCCTCTGCACTTGATTATTCATTTAGTTACTACTTTTGCTTGTAGCTAGAAATAGCACTGGAACATAGTAGATACTCAGTTAATATTTACACAGTAAACAAGCTGTATTTTTATCTGTAAAACAGTAATATCTTCAACACATCAACTGAATTAATGGAATCCTAGAAAATGAACCACCCATATTGACAAAATTATGTTAGCTAAGCATGGCTTAAATCATTTAGTTCTGCTCTATTACTGTCATTCTTTGGGAGTCCATTAATGGAAAAACGTTAAAGTGTCAAATATCCTAGATAAACAATAAATATAAAATGTAAAATGTAGGTTGTTGTTTTTTTTTTTTCCTGGCTGTAAATATAATAAAACATTTGTGCTATAAAACAGGACATCTTTTGTCTGGTCTGACAACACTATGCAAATTTTAAAAACAAGTTAAGAAATAAAAACTTAGGTAGCAAAACCTTTGTTTTCTTTTCATGGATGTATAGCCTTTTATGTTTATAACTATTCACTATTCTTTTCTCAGTATCTTGCAATATGTAAGTTATACTTAAAGACATGCCCTTGTTTATTTATTTTCATCTGTCATTTAATAAGATTGTTACAAACTGGCTCTTTTGTGCAAAGTCTATATGTTATTGATAAAAATAAAGTTGATTCCCTTTAAAGGTATTGAGGCAGGGAAAGTTTATGATCAGAAGTGTGATGCCTTAGTACTTGATTGAATCATAACTGAATAGAGATATAAATTTCTAATAGCACCATGCCTGGGAATTTAGACATATACAACAGGATGTCTGGCCATGGGGTGAATGGAAGGGTGAAGTGTATGTTCTTTCTTTCACTGGGGAAATATTTCTCCCACTAAGGCCTTTAACACTCTCAGACTGCTTTTCCCTTTGTTTCTGTCCATTAATCTTACTATCTCCTGTACAGCTGAGTCAGCATTTACAGATTCAGCACTTCCCTCTGCAGCAAGCAAATAGCTCTTTAGCAGTTAGATCTTGCCCAAGAGGAAAGCCTAGCACAGTGGGAAATGATCAGGCCTTATACATTTACAATTCAAAAAGGCATTAAGTAACCATTTCTGTCAAAATAAATATGTTTCTTTGGATATTTATTATCTCCTAGATGATCCAGTGTGTGAGAATGATATAACTATTTTTCCAGAAATATTAAAATTTTACTTCTTCAAAAAAAATCAGCACAAATGTAAAATTGTCCATCTACTATTAGTTCCCAAATGACACACAGACATCTTTGAGTTTTAGATAGCTTTAATTAGTTCACTTTATGAATATCTAGGAGTTGTTTCCCATTTTGTACTAATACATACATATATATAAACATATATATATATAGTGATGCTTTGTGCTTCTTCTGTGGAAAATTTTAATAACCTTGGAGAGATTATTTGGCTTAATTCAAAAATAAAAGATCACAATAAATCATCTATTGTGTTTTGAAATACAGTTTTAGAAAATAACAGATTAATAATCCAAATTCTATGTATTTCACATCTATTTAAACATAGCTGAAAATAAAATGGAAAACAGTGAAAATCTCAAATTTCCAAATGCATACTTTGCACAGATAGCTGGAAAACAAGCATTTTATTAGTTATCTTTTAAAACATATTCTACAATATTAATTAACTTTATAACTAAATAAAAAAATAGGTAATATTAAAAGTATTTCATTTTTACAAGCACACCAAAACAACAAATTAAATTATTTAATATTTTCTTTGCTCATGCCAGATAAGCTATGTCACAATATTTTTGCCTTCCATGTTCTTTCATAGAGAATATGTCTCTTAGGTTGATGAACTTTAGACCTCTTGTGGACAGGTAACATGCCTTGCTAATGTGTTCACATATTAATAAATATAGGACCATCTTGCAAAACTGAAATGTATACTACAATGTATACTTTATCCAATGATGGAAAAGTGTGCTTTCTGACCTTACCATTATTAGTGAATGCCTCTTTCTGTAAATCGGTCATTCTCGAACTTTAATGTGTGAGAGTTTTTAAGAACCTTGAATAGAATGTAGATTTACTGGCCTTAAATGCAGCTATTATTTAGTATGCCTCATTATGGCTTTAGAATCTATATTTGTAACAAGCATCATGTCATATTCACAGAAGCATTTCCAGGGCAATACTTTGAAAAACATTACTATTTTTTAACAGTCACAGCACATACCAGCATGAAAATCACAGTACAGTATTCTATCTGAGCTAATCTTCGTATCAATGCTCTTTTCATATGACCTATCTCTCCTGAATGTTCCATATGCCTATGTTTTTGCATTTAACAGGGAGATCTTTTTTGAACCTAATACAGAGCTGACTGACAACTTCCAATCGTGGAAGGTCAGCACTAATTGCTCTGTCTCATTTGCATGAGACATTTTGAAAGATGGAAAATGAAGTATCTGTGGCATTTTCTGTCAACAAATTACCTGGCTGAGAGGAAGATGACACTGTGAAGGATAAAAATCCTCTATTCTGTCTCTCGGTTTACTCATTTGTCACTGATTTTAGGAGCATAAAAAATGGCCCAGAAAAAGGTTATTAAGCAGTTGATATCAGAAGCCATGCTACTTTTCCCCTAGTTTATTGAGGTATTGAGGTATTTTTAAGATGATGTTACCCTTCTGGAGTATAACGTTCTTGGATAGAGTGCCCCAGCCAAAAAAAGGATTAAAGGAAGGGGGAAATGTTAGGGGAATAAGTACTCAAGAAGAAGTAACCAGGAAATGTATAGGAGTTGACTTTGGCTAGGACCAAAATAGGTGCAGCTCCCGGGTTTTGATCTCCACAGAGATTTGTCAAATTTCTTGATAAATATGAAATTGCTCTGAGTCAATGTCTCTTCTAAATTGTTTCAGGTTCTCATTCTGGCCACATAATAATCACCTCTCTTATCCCCCCACCCCTTCACCCAGCCTACCCCTCCCCCACCCCCATTTCCGCCCCTCCCCCCCAAAAAACAAACATGCCTATGACTCTGATAAGCTCTTCTTTGTAGCCATCCAATAGCAGTTTGGAGCCCCCTCTTGGAGATGGAGCACACTTGAATACTTACCAAGAGACAACTAAAAACTATAGCTGCTAAGTAGAGGCCTTTTCATCTGGTTTATATAGCTCAGAGTTCACTACCATCATCAACATTGATCACTTTGGAGTCTGCAGCTCTGTTCTGTGTTAACCCTCTCAGACCCCGATGGCCTCTGGGAGACCTGACCTCTACTTTGAGACACATTGAACTGGAAATAATAACTCCCATATGGGAGAAGAATACTGCAGCTTCAAGAGCTTATCAAGCTTTGTTTTTTCTATGACTACTAAGAAAAGGAGTATGCATTGGAAGCAATTCTCTCAGCTTATGGCTGTTTTCATAGGGGTTCTATATTTAATAAAGGTTAAACCCATTGAAACAGTGAGTCAAAGGCACTTTTCATGACCAACAATTTCACCTACTTTAGATGCCTGTCTCTTCCCACTCTCTCCATGCCTACTAAAGTGGGAAATCAGCAGCACTGCCTTTGTTTCCTGGGCAAATGGCCTTTCCTCCAAAGAATATGAATAAGCATTTTCAATCTGAACTTGTACATCACTCTTACATGTCTCTCTCACTCCTCCACACAAAAGAAAGCTTTCTTAAGTAATTGCGAGACTTAATTAGCCAGTGTTCACACAAAGTCTTCCTTTGTTCATCTATCAACTGGTAGCTTTCATCCATAGTTCCCTGGCTCTCTGAAGACTACTCTTTTTGAAGTTTTCCACAGACTTCCATTTTCAGTTTCTGAGTTCTATGATATAAGTGCTCTGCTCTCCACCGTCTGGTGTCTTTTTCTCTGCTTCATTCCCATTACAGATTTCTCCTTCCCTACATCATGTTGCTCTGAGCACCTTCTCAGTCTGCTAATTCTTAGTCATCGATGACATGAAAACTGAGCTTGAGAATAGCAGATGTGTTCTAGTGATAATGGGCCACTGAAGAGCTGATTTCATTTCAGATTTATTGTCACATCTTTATGTAGAACTGTAACAGCATCAGGGAAGGCCTTGGAATAGTGAACACCTGAAAAATACCAGAAAAAAATATATCATTGAGTGTGCTGTAAATACACAAGCTATATTTCCTTCATTAGTAAAAGGAAAGATAAAAACATTATAGATAATTCCATGTGTTAACAAGGTTCAGATTACTTTGTAGGTAATTTGTGGCAATCACATTTTCCTACTAACCTAATATTATTCTCACTGGGGTTACCTGTGTTTCATCATTGGCTTACATAAAGCCTACTGTAAAATTCCATGACACTTCTCATGCTGACATTTTTAAAGGTATCTCTTTTTTTTTAAATTGCTGTTTTCCTTCCCCAATAATAAGCTTAACATTTGCATACCTTTCAGAGTTGACATCTATAGGAGCCCATCCACAGTGACTTTTTAAAATCACGAAGTTAAACTAAAAGCCTCAGAAACAGCAAAAAGGAAGTTCTTGATGCCTGAATATAGTAACCTTTCCACAACTAATGGCAAACAAGTTAATAGACCCTATATTTCGTTTCAGGCATTTTTTTCCATAAAGATAAATACCTTGTTTTTAAAAATAGTGATTGTTTAATTGATACATCAACCTCTCAACTTAGTAAATACCCTCTCAATGCATAATTGATATATAAGCCTCTTTACTGATTATATACTTGTTTCAAATATCAACCGCAGTGGGAAATTGGGACACACATTATCAAGAGAGACAGGAAAAAGTACCCCTGGCTTTGAAAGAAACATGTAGTCCAATGCATTAATTAGAAATAAATTCACTAGCATAGAAGGAACCATATAAGGAAGTTTATGACAAATTTAAAAGGAATAACAGCCAGGAGACAACACTGGGATGGGCAGAGAAAGATTACATTCTATTAAATCTTATAGTACATAGGTGAAACATTCTTAAAAGTTTAGTAAGTGATAAAGAATATAAGTCATTATATAACACATACAAATAATTTTTAAAACTGTATTTTCACCCTTTACATAAAAGCATAGAAACATGCATGTTAATTATTATTAAGTTTTGGTATAATTTATACCTTGTATTATATTTGTCAGGTTGAACGTATTTTCTCAGACAGCTGTAAGTTCTTTGTGGTAAAAACCTTCAAAATTCTTTCTATCTTTGGTCTTCTCAAACTATAACTCAGTATCCATTAATTAACATTTCCCTATCTTTTGCAGGCCTCTAGTAATCAACATTTGAATCTCAACGGATAAAATACACATTTCCACATTTCAAATATGAGTAAGATCGCCTGATACTTGTTTGTCTCTCAGTACTTGACCCATTTAACTTAGCATGATGATCTCCAGTTTCATCCATGTCCTTGGCTAGTGACAGGATTCCATTCTCTTTTATTGCTGAATAGTACATCATTGTGGGAATAAACCACATTTCCTTTAACCCTTCAACTGTTGGTAGACACTTAAGTTGTATTCATTTATTGGATACTGTGAACAGTGCTTCAATGAACAGCTTGTGTTTCTTGAATGTACTGATTTCATTTCCTGTGGACATACAGCAAATGGTGAGTATGCAAGGTCATATAGCAGTTCTAGTTTGAAGTCCTTGAGATATCATCACTGGGTTTTTCCATAAAAAGCTATATGTACAAAGGGTTTCATTTTCACCACATCCCTTTCATCCCTGTTGTAAAAGGGAAAATATATGAATCTACACTCTCTGAGTTAACTGTTTGTATAAGCAGAAATTTACCTTATAATGAAGGAGATAATGAAATTGTAAGAACATTTAACAGTCTTGATTGGACTTAAAAGCTCCTTTGAGCATTCACTTTCCTATTGGGAGAGATACAGAACCACACTATAATATGTGGTTCAAGTGTACGGTTAAAGTTAATTTTCTTTTCTATTTGAAACTGTGAAACACTTTTTTTTCTTTTTAGTCTGAGAGTTTAATCATTATATTTTAAGTTTAAAAAAGTCTCAAAAGAACTGTCCTTCCAATTGTCACAGTTTGGCTTTGACATGTTAAATAAACATTCAAAATTCATTTTCATGAAGTACATCCAAATTCATATGAAATAAGATGAGTAAAAGTAAATTCTTTATTAAATTGAGAGAATTTTTGTTTTATGCTATTTTGAAAATAGAAATAATCAGTTCCAAATGAAACTCCATTGGCTATATTATAGTTAACAATGCAAAGTAAACAAACAGAAGAGCAGAAATGTTATATTTTTGTCAGCTTTCTGCTGTCATATTTTTGTTCCCTTACATCAGGATTAATCTTTAAATATACCAATATTACATGACAAATAGTCAAATTTAAGAAATATTGATTTTGAGTTCTTCCCTTTCCCCTCTTGTTTACTATCCATAGGAAAGCAATTCATGGTTGATTGCTACAGGTAGACTCTAGCCCTATTTCTTCAAAATCCACAAAAAATCACTTACTTTTCCTACTTGTTTAAGTCTCTGGACCTTTGAACTTTCCCATCTCATCCTTATCCAAACCTTCTTTCAGAACAGCCTAAAACTTGATGATGAATTACTATGCTGCCTTCTTTGTTTGGGGCCTTTCAGATGAAAATAGTGATTCTTTATGTGTAAGTTTTAGGGAACGGAGGCTAGTTTTAAATTGATGGAACGTACCAATATCTTTAAAACTTCTCCCTCTGAGCACTTACTTTACACAATGCCAATATTGAAAGATGTTTGGAATAAACTTACTTCCTAGTCAAAAAAATGGAAATGATACATACCACAGTTTCAGACTAAATAGTAATAACAAGCCAGTTGCCAAACGTTCATGCCTGTACTCCTAGCAACTCAGGAGACCTGAGATCTGGAGGATCATGATTTGAGATCAGCTCAAGCAGAAAAATTCTCTAGGCTATATCTCGAAAATAATCAGCAGAAAAGATCTGTAATCATGGATTAAGTTGGTAGAGCACTAGTCTAGCCAGTTTAAGGTACTAAGTTCCAACAACAGTACTGCAAAGAAAAGTAATATGAAATAAAAGTAAGTGATTAGACTCAAAAATATAATTATGGTTAAACTTCCACTTTTGACAACAAATATTAACAGTATGTACCCACTGATAAATGAAATATTTCACTTAAAACATTCAGAGCATAAATTTAAGATAACTATACTATAAATCTATACTATTAATGTCAATTAAGGCATATTTCCTTATGTACAGAAAATATTCTGAGATTGTTCTAAATTCCTAAATATCTTTTTGCTTTGTGAAAATAAAAAGAGATTAGATAAATACAGACAGAAATCTGTGGTTATATATTTGGGTAAGAGAGGGAAAGAAGATTAAAATTATGGCATCTGAATAAACATTATCAAGATAGACATGAGATTCCCTAATACTATTAGGCAACTAAAGATTAAATGGACATGCTTTAAATTAAATGCATTTTAATATTTTATTGCTTCTAACAATGATAATCAATTTGGTGAAAAATCACTCTGAATTATTTTACTGTAAGTTAAGAATCATTTGAGGCATTAAGAAGAAAATGTGAAATATTATCAATTTGAGTGACATAGTTTTAGTCACATAAATTTATTATACTTTTCAAATTGGCAAAAATAGGAAATGACATAATCCAAGGCCTTGCCTTGCATGATTCTGTGCTTTGTCATATACAATGGGCTGTTGATGATCATAATTGTCTTTCTGTAAGTCTTGTGTGGTCCTTCTTAGGAAGCCTAGTAGTGAGTTAAAGACAATGGCACTTATTATAAAGCTCACAGTTTTGATCACTGTTTGTAGCCTCCAATTTGTGGATTGAGTTTCCCTTCATTCAGAAAAAAGTGACTAATACAAAATCACATGCTAGACAGTACAAGCTCAGCTACCCTCTCCTCCAATTTCTATGGAATTCTTGGCCACCACACACAGAGCTGTCACGGACCTCTGCTTCTTGTCAGCTGCACACTGCACGGGAAAACTGGAGGCTGCTCATGCACTAAATTGTGGACAGACTTTTTTTTAATAGTCAATTCTGAAAACTATAGGTACAACATATGTACTTATCTAAAATTTAAGTAGAAAGAACAATAATTGAAGATTTATAAAATAAAAATTTAAATGCCTTTGGGAAGGTATGTTGAGAAGGCTTTGTCCCCAGAATGGCACAACTGTTAAAGTGAGTCACTGTGATCTTCTTAGAACTGATGGCTTTAGGGAAAAAAAATCACATATTATAAAATTCCTCATGTGAATTTACCTAAATCACTATTTTACTGAAATAATTATAGGCTATTAAACATGCTAACTTGATAGAAAAACATTAATTTAGTTTTGCACAATAGTGTACTATGTTAAATGTTTTCATGGCAAATTTCATCTGTAAATATTGCTAATTATGAATGGAGAGTACTATACATTGAAAATTTTTTTCTTATTTGAAGTAAATTGGTTTCTGCTTACTCTAAGTAGAGATATACAATGGGCATGTTAAAGTATCCTATAATTATAGTTTGCAAATAAAATTGACAGAAGTACTCTAAGTGATAAAATTATTACATGATATGTGTTTTATATGTATGTAGACATTTATTTATCATATATATAATGTAAAATGAAGTTTGTAGTGAACATCTTAACACAGGCTATGTATTGACAATTTAAATGATAATTTTTGATTTTTCCTATATTTTGAATGAGTTTCTAGGGTATAAATCATTAATAAGTATTAACAGTATTGTCCTTTTTATCTTTTAATATTGTGGCAAACCAAACTGAACAATAAAGTAGTAAACCAAACTGAATAAACAAAATTGAGAAATGAAGATTGCATAAATTAAAAAATACAGATAAGTTTGAATTAGTGAGCTATTAAAATTCTAAAAATTAATATCTGTGATAATAGTTAAAACTTTTAATTCTATTTGATATTTACTATATACATTTACTATTAATTTCTAATTCACTATATTATAATTAAAGTATGTGATCAATATAACATTTGTCTGCTCACTGACAGATAGTATTTTGACTCATAAAACTGCTCATTTTTTAATGCTTTCCATGAATTGATAATAATTTGCATACTCAAATGGAACTGAGAAATGGAACTTTCAAATGGAACTGAAACAATAACAAAAATAGTACTGTAAGCAAATATCACTAATATATACAATACCATCTTAGTAACTCAGAATACCACTTTTTGATATTAATGTGACCTGCATTCAAGATTGTTTTTTGGTAAATTGTGTGCATTGTTCTTTCATATGGAAGTTACTATTATCTAATCACCTTATGATGCTTCTCTAGCTACAAATCTGTAACTGAACATTGTTTTTCAGTGTTAAAAATCGAAACATGACTTCCCTCATAGTATATAAAAGTTCTTTCCTATGGAATACTGACATTTTGGCATTTTGAATTTTTAATTCATTTTATTAAACCCTTTTTTATCTTGTGATTACTTTTGTATAGTGATTGTATCATCCAAAATATGATCTGTTTTCTTCCTCTTTCTGTCAACTTATCTGAACAATCACATTTTCATAAGTCATTGATAAATGGTAACAAATGTTAAAATGAACAGGACTGAGGAGAAATCTTATGCTTTCCCCCAGGAGATGCTTATTCTACAGGTATCTGTATCAGTATTCTCAGGGTCTCTTTTAAAAATACAAAAGGTATGTTGATTTAATATACTAGAAATCTGTCTACATTTTTTCCTCAAGTCAACACATCAACACGATGACATCTTTTTCCCACACATATTATAAAAGAAATGTCATTAAATGCCATAAAGAAATGTAGATATATCTCATCTATTTCAAGATCCAATTAATAGAATACTCTGAAATTATGTTTGTAAGATATGTTATTATTTGGAGAATACTGTGGTAGACAGATTGCAAAAATGGCTTGATTCACCACTTTATACCCATGTATTCTTCTTGCATTGTAATTACTTCATGTATGCTGTTCTTGCTTCTGAGTCTCCTTTGGCATATGATTTGATATGGTAAAATAAATAAGTAAACAAAGAAAGAAAGTGGTTGAAATATCAGTATGATAAACTTAATCTTAGGCATCAGAAGATAAATATTCCCATTGTCTCTTGGAATTCTGACCCATTATGAGAATAAGCCCGGAATAGCTATTTGGATGCTGTGAAACCAATAAAGTTCCCAAGGAAAATCTACCAAAACCAGCTAGTTGAACACAGAGAGGCAAGTACACCGAGGGGAGATTGACTGAGTAACACATAGACTTATGAAAAATAGTGGTCATCTTTTGTTGTTCACCAATAGAAAGTAATTGAAAAAAATGATTCATGCAAATGTTTTTAGAGATGCATTTATTTCTAATGATTTTCCCAATAATCTTCTGTGAGTATACTTGCTCTTGTCAACAAATGTCCCATGGTTTCCCCTTTGCAATAACTAGTATATGTCTGGGACAAGCAGAAAAGCTCAGATAAGATGATGTTAAGTGAAATGAACCCCAAGATAAGGACACAAATGCTTTTTTTTCCTTGCTATTGTTTCTAATGTATTTATAGGGTATCATGTGATATTTTTGTGTGTCCTTCCCCCATGGTATAACCCCTGTTTTCACTGTATTTGATGTTAGTTTAACTTGGGCAGAGGAAGGGAAAAAACAAAATGTTTAAATAGGGATACAAATTGACCCATTGCAACAATGAGATGTACAAGACACTATGTCGAAAAATGAACTTTATAATTTAGGCGGGGGGGGGAGGGCAGGTAATAATTGAGGAGGTGGGAGGGACCAGATGGTAGGGGAAAACAAAGGAGAAGACAACTTAAGAAATGTATTCATTACCTTGCTCATGTATCTGTTACCCATCTGTTACCCCTCTATATAGTATTTTCAAAATAAAAAACTTATTTAAAAAAGGAATTTATAGCAAATGCACTTTTTGAATAATGAGGAAAGTTTTGTTTATAAACTATTTTGTGTGCCATAAATAAAAGGTAGTTGTACAATTAAAACAAAAACAAATACATTATTGTAAGTTCTAAATGACATGTTGTGGTATATATACGCAATGGAATTCTATACTTACATCAGAAAGAATGGCATCACTCCATTTGTAAGGAAATAGAAAGACGTGGAAAA
This sequence comes from Dipodomys merriami, assembly GCF_024711535.1. Lineage (NCBI taxonomy): Eukaryota > Metazoa > Chordata > Mammalia > Rodentia > Heteromyidae > Dipodomys > Dipodomys merriami. The sequence continues at coordinate 93,246,576 of NW_027203381.1, read as the reverse complement.
AATCATATTATGTGAAGTAACCCAGACTCCAAAAAAGATAGGATCCATGGTTTCTCTCTTTTGTAATAATTAGTATATGTGTAGGATAGTCCTAGCAGAGGATCACATTAACTCAGTTGCTATGTATGTATAAAATAACGCTAATCAAAATGAACTCCAAGATATGAAAACAATAGTTGTTTTAATGTACTCTGTGAAGTTATTTATACCCCATAGTCACTGTTTTGGATTTTGGTACCCAGTGTCTTGATTATCTGATTTGGAGAAGGGAAGAGAAATCACAAAATGGTGAGACAAAGGACAAAGGGTGAACCAATGCAGCAGTGATGCTCACAAGATGTTAGAAATGAACTTTACAGGTTGAGGGAGGAGGGATATTGGGCAGGGGAAGAGAAAGTGTGAGAAAAAGGAAGGGGGTAACACGGTTTGACAATAAATGTATTCATTATTTTACTAATGTAACTGTAACTTCTGTACATCACTTTTATAATAAAATATAAAATTTTGAAAGAGAAAAGGGAAGAGATGGACTAAAGGGAATGCGAGTAAAACTTTAAAAAAAGAAAAAAGAATGAATTGCTCCTTAATCAAATAACTACTAAAATATCTCTCTAGCCATTTTTAACATTATATATATATATATATATATACATATACATATACATTAGTAAATCAAGCATCTCAAATGAAATAAACCAAATATCTTGAATGTCTGAATTTTACTACAGAGGTAGTAAAACATTTCCAAATATTTTAGTATGATAACGGCTTAGGGTTACTTCTTTTAAAACGTTAAATAATAGGAAAATGTTGCATGAATACCATAATATTTAAAAAGTCTTGGTATATCTGTTTAAATTATTAAGTGGCACCAAGAAAATCTGGCAGGGAGTATCTAGTACTTGTTTTACTTGTTCTCCAGATGATTCTGATAATGGTAACATTTGTGAATCACTTGCTTATGATAAATTGCTTCAAAATGTAGCATCTGTAGGTATTCTCTTCCCTGTTTTTAGCCAAGATCTAGTACACATCTCATTAGGTAATACTGAGTAGATAAGACAAACAGTTCCATACCCCTTCAAATCATCATGATTATTCTTTTGAAAATTTTGGTAGATTTCTGATCTGGACCAAATGTAATCTTCCATCTGTCTAAATAAATAAATCAAGTAAGTTGAGTTTTCTATTCTGTTTTATCTTGTTAGTTTTATCAAAGGGTATGGGAATACTACTCATTTTACTGTTATCTAGAAGAAGGAATTAGCCAAATAAGTGTGTCAAGCATTTTCCCACAACCCTCCTGTTTTTATTTATTTCCATGACATCTATCTTCTCCAAGGCAAAGAAAATTTCCCGATGCATTATTATCTCTTGACTCTTCTTAACTTTCAGCATCTACTGCTCACATCACTTCATGTGAAGAACAGGATACATTGATTAAGTTTAATTGAAACATAGCCATTGTTGTCGTGTGCTTCTGTTTCTGGAAGTATGGTTATTTTAGGAAATGTCTGGGAAGAGTTAGGCAAGGTCCAATTTAAGAAATTGATAGGAATTGAGTTCTCACAAATTACCTCCTTATCAAGTATATCCGGAGCATCACATAGAGACAAGTAGATAATGCAAAATTAATGCTAAACTTCACATTCCACTTATATTGTACATCCAGATGGAAATCACTTAGGTAATTGTTCATGGAGAGTAAGAAATGTGTATTATATGTGAAGGAGATTTCAAACTGAGACTGCAAAAATGTTTCCTTGATGTTCATTTAAGTTCATTCTAAGCACTTTCAACTCTTATATTCTTCAAACCAACCTATGAAATGGATATCCAAAATCCTCTATATCTATATCTTGAAAATAAATATATGTCTCTAAGTCAATAAAACTGAACATGTTCATATAAAACTGAAATTACAAAGTCTGACCAAAGATCTTTCCAGAGATTACATACATCTATCCTTCCAAATCTATGGATTTATAACCAACAAAAAGCATTTGATTTTAATCATATCATGTATATATAATATATACACATATGGGTATCTACATAGCTCATAGAAAAAAATACATTCTTCTTGATAGACCTTTTAAGTAAAAAAAAAATTAAAAATGAATGAATACCAGGAAGCTTGTACTGGTTGTGTCCGAGGTGGGGCAAAGTCAAAATTGGCAAAGAAAGGGGGGAGGGGGGAGGGAGGGAGGGGGGAAGAGGAATGAAGAGAGAAGGGTAAGTGAATATAGTCATCACATTTAATGTATATACATGAATAAATAAAAAATAAATAAAACTAGGACAATTGAAAGGAAGCACGGAGAGAGGGAAGAAAATGATGAAAATAATTACATTGATCAAGATGTATTATACTCAAAGACTATTATGTGGAATTAATATATCTTTGTACAACTACTTAAAGATAATAAGATTGTAATAAAAATTAAATTAACTTTTAAATTGTGCTGAAATCATTATTTCACTTGTATTCACAAAATTCTTTGAGCATGATTTAATGGGGGCATGTATGATCCAGGAAATTGCACTATTCTATGCAAGAACTTTCTAACCATGCACATTCCTATTTTGCATTTTGTTATATCAGCATATAACTTATAACTTTATTTGAGATTTTTTGTTGGAACAGCTTCTGCTATTTGACGCTAGAAGCTTTATTTCTAATCTCCCTTGTCAGTTGTATTCTGGTTAGGTTCTGTGAAGGAATGCGCCACCTAAACATTTCAAATTAAATTTGAAATACAAATATCTAGTAAAGTTCAATGACAAATAAATAATAGTTTTCACTTTTCTAAGCTTTATTAAGCTAAATTAAGATTTTTCCTGGCTCTGTACCTCTGTACTACCATAGTTGGTGTTATATTTCTAGTCATAGAACAATTTTGTTTTTTTTTTAACTTAACAGCATTTGTCACTTTGCAACTTTGAGTTTACATGGTTTCTTCAAGTGAGATTGATCCACTGATTCACTTATCTGGTTAAATCCTGCTCACCTTTCCATTCATATTCAATTTTCCATTTAACTAAGATTCCTTCTTCTAATTTCATCTTAAAAACATCACGTACCATCTGTAGCCTCTCAAGTCCATGTTATTCACTGCCTTATACGTACAATCCAAGAGCTTTAGATTTGTAGTCTATAAGGCCCCTGTAAAAATTTTCAAGTCCGTCTCTATATCATGAATAGAGCAATATACAAATATAACTGTACTTATGGATAGTCAGTGGAAGATTACAGTCAAGAATCATAGTTTGATTACCTAACTAACGATGGACATTCTGCTGCATATTTCTAGTTTCAACTAGTAGGATACTTCCCATCTAGAGTTACTGAATTTCATCTGTATTTTGTACAAAATTCGATTTGACTGCCAGTAAGTAATCATTCATATAAACAAAATAGCTTAAATAAGGCTGAAAGAGAATGGTGGAGGTTGATGGTGACGGGTTGGCATGGCAACTCCATGAGGGAAGTACTTTCTAGTCACTGTCTCCCATTTTACATCTTCATATGTTTCCATCCTCAATGTGTAGCTTTTATTCTCAAAGGATTTCATACATTCTGTGAGTGAAGAAGGCAGGAAATCTACTTAAGATACTTCCTGAATTCTCACATGTGTCTATCTACATGACATTGTCCAGAACTTAATTATATAATTATATTTAGTTATGAGAAAGATGAGAAATTTAGTTGTTTTATTGGGAGTACCATGAGTAGCTAAGGAACAAAGCCCTCTTACAAAGGAAAAACAGACGAGGTTCTTCAAAAATCGTTTTAATGCCTGTTGCTCACTATTGCTTGGTATTTTCTTTTCAATATTATGTCTTGTCAACAAATGAGTCCTAAGTATCATTCACCTGCAATGGCTGAAATATGACAAAGGAACAGAACCTGTAGCTTCCTTCCATAACATTCCTTCTCACCTCATGATTATACTAGTCCACAAGTACTGCAGTTTCAAAAGTTTTATTTTTAAGTAGCTCTAGAATTTTACAAGCAAGTAACTAAAAATTTCATTTCATGATTAATGTGCTCACATTAACACTCGTGTCTTGTTTGTGTCAGGCCAGCCCCACCCACAGTTTTAAAAGAACTGTTTTTGTGCATGAGATGTAGCCTGAATCATGTATAATTACAAATGCTTACATCTGTTTCCAATCCTTAGGCCAAGCCAAAGAATTACTCTTGTGCCGAGAGGCTAGCACAGTGGTCTTGTCTGTTTATTTATGTTTTGGTCCTTGAGTCATATGTAAACATACACAATGACAACAATGTTATAACATCTGACAACTGTCACACGGTAAGGTGAGCACATAGGTAGGGAGTTTGGTCTTTATGAACAGTGGATCTTTTATCTCATCAGAAGAGCTCTTGCATTGGAATCTTAAAAAATATATCAACTTAGTAAAACTAGTTGTTTTTTCACTAGTGAATCTTTTTTCCTAAACTCATAACAATGTTTTCTCATTTGTATTATATTTGCAAATACGGAACAATTTATCCCTTTCATCTCTTTTTAATTATTTAGCTTCCTACGCACCTCTGTTTATAAAACGTGAATATGAAGGATTGTGAAATTGCTTTATGGAAATATGTACTTAAAATTTATATAAAATTATAACTTATTTTTAAATATTTTATTGTATTTCAAAATTTGTACACAAGAGTGACTAATCAGCAAAGCAGTCTATGAGTACAATGTATCTTTATTTGAAAATACATAAAGTTAAATCATCTACTTCTTAGCTAGTCAATTTGACCATAGTGACCTTGGTTAATTGTTGGGACTAAAAATCTTAAGATGTCATTTGATTTATCAGCCTACTTAGCAAAGCAAATTCAAGATTCAAAATGGAGTTCATTGTAAACTACTTATACCACTGTATTAAAGTTTAATGAAACATCTAGAATTGCCTAATGTATACAAATATATAGTATATTAAATTGGATTGATTTCACCCATTAAAATAATTTTATTGCCATTAAAGATTTAATGATTAATTTGCTGGAATAAAATGATCACAATTTGCTTTTCAAGATGCATTCATCTGTTATTATATTCCATGTGTTTACACATACAGCTTATTTACCAAATTTAAAACTCATATAGGAAAAATCAATTTCCATTTCTTCTAATTATCCTTGTCCAGATGCAATCAGTAATATAGCATTTACCCCTTTTATGGTATAAATTTTAAGTGCTTATGTGATATTTTTATATATTTGGTAGTAAATAGATAATTTTTTAACAAACAATTACATCATCACCAAACCCTTACATGTAAGTGCTTGAAATTTACAACATAAATCACCATCCTACTTTCTTCTATTATTAGAAGAAAAAAGTTATATATTATGAACATTATGTATTTGCAATAGCTGCAGTCATCTCAACTTGAGTTGATACATGATTACCCTTACACCCGAAAGGATCAAAGAGAAATCATACAAGAGATGATTTCTTTTTACTCCCTAACTAAAAGTACATGCAATGCAAGTTATTGGAATTCCACTGTGTTAGAGTCTGAAACTTCTGAGGTCTCCCTTTAATAATTTTATACTTCTATCTCTCTCTAGCTGGCATAGAAGGTGACGGATTTTAAAGAAGCTCCACCTAGGCTTTTAAGGCAGCTGATGACAGGGTGAAAAATGAATGGTGCTGAGGATGATTACTATACCTGATAAGAATGGAGAGAGAGAGAGAATTGGATTCCAATGTGTACTATGGCCATGTTTGTACTAGCTGCACCATAGAATCAATCTCGACATTCTCTGGTAAATAAAAGAATAAAGCAAATTTGGTGTGTGTGTGTGTGTGTGTGTGTGTGTGTGTGTGTGTGTGTGTGTGTGTGTGTGTGTGTGTGTGTGTGTGTGTGTGTATTCCCATGTATTATTAAATTGCAGAAAAAATAAAATGCTAACATTTAAAGCAATACGGATAGTACTGGAGGTTCATTACAGGAAATAAACCAGACATATAAATACCAAATATTTTCAGTCATTATCTGAAATTAATTAATTTCTTTCTCACAGAAGAATAGAATGGTCTCGTGCTTACAAAAGACTGAGAAGAGCAGGGGGAAAAGGAATCCTGAAATATTCAGTGAAAGTCACCAGAACACATTTAGAGGGAAGGAAAGACTTTCAGTTAAGTATGCAATATTAGGGTATAAACTGATTAAACACATAAAAATGATTAATTTTTGAAGAAATAGCAATGTTTTATTTTCTTGGTCTGATTATTATATATTGCGTACATGTTTTAAATTACCATTATGGACCTCATAGAGATGAACAAATATGTCAAAATAAATTTGGCAAAAAAAGAATAGAAATGATATGCTTGTAAGTACAGAAAACATCTTGAAGGAACTCTATCTTGGAGTCTTCTTACTGGCACTTCTGAGAAAGAATCTGAAAAATATATAACTTAAAATTGCTTAAAATAGCACACACACACACACACACACACACACACACACACACACACACACACACACACACACACACACACACACACACTGATCTTGAAGGTATTGTCCTTCAATAGAGCACCTAGAGATTTGATAAAATATTTACTTATACTTAACCAATAGGTAGACTGACCTCAATTTCTGTATTGTCAGGACTTCATGGAACTCAGAAAGACTAAAATTAAAAAAAGCATTAAAACTTGGAAATTCCAACTGACATTTCTCAAGGACGTAACCTCCACTGAGAAATGATTGCTTTACATTCCCTGGTTAGTTAAGACCCCAAACTACTGCTTGTTAATGTCCTGTCCAGTAAAGCTTTTGGAGAAATCTACAGTACTACCCTAAGCCTTTGAGAACATCATCTCAGTGTCCCATGCAGCCAATTTTAAATAGGTACACCACAACTTTTTGTCTCAAACTATAGTTTATATCTTTAAACTTAATGTCTCTACTCTGAATTTACAAATCCTTGCATAAGACCAAAGTCCTCTTTGTATTCCTGTCTAGCAAGCTCAGAGTTAAGGAAAGCTATTCCACATAAGACTTGCTAGAGAGCTAGTCCATTGCAATTTTCTTGAGGAAAATGCTAACATGGACTCTTTGGGCCATCCCTACTCAAATGGATACTCTGAATTCTTAACAATCTCCAATTCTAACTCTTCTATCCACTCAGAATATTTCTTCTGCTTGTAGTTTCTTCTCTCTTATTCCCTGGCCTCATGTGTCCATTTAACAACAGACACTTTTTATTTAGGTATCCTTAGCACTGGAAGATTCTTTCATTTTTGGTGATCCATCAAATGTTCTCCTAGTGCTGTTTTGGGCAGGCTTGGGGTGAGGAGGAGGATCTAGCACTGAAGATCCAATGCCTATTTTGTCTTTTATTATTATCACAGTAAGTACAATTTTTATGATTAGCTTCAGTTTGGCCTGGTGTCCTCCATGATAACCTAGAAAGCTGGCTGCTTGACAGTATGCTAAAGCACGTAGGTTTTCTGCCTACCACTGCTAAGAGCTTAAAAGATAACAAAAGGAAATTGGTGGGACAGAGTGTTTTACCTTTTTATCCAGTCATTGTTTAGCACATCCAACTAAGGTTTTATCTCTACTAAGTTTGGCTGATTGCCCAAAACATCATTTTAGAATGTGTGAGTTACACTTAAAAGGGAAATGATATAAGTAGTATGTTCTACACAAATAAAAACTGCATTTTTTTATATGTATTGTGCTTCCTTGTGAATTTTCAAGACACTCTCACTGAATGTCTTTGATGAAAGTAAGCCAACGTTTAATGCTGTGGCTTTGAACAAACAAGTAGTAACTCATAGATTTCAATTGGTCTGAGAGACTATAGTGATTTTTTTTTCCTTCAAGTCTGTGACTGACATGCTTAAGCTCAGCTGACAGAACCAAAAAAGAAGTATTGAGAAAGCAAGAAGGTAGAAGAAACTCAACTCAAAGAGTTCTAGCTTCTGGAGTTTCTGTGTATTAGTTACAGAAAAGACCCTTTAATGAGATGGGGTATCAAGAGCCCCCCCCTTCTCTCTCTCATTGTAACCCTAGGGTATCATATGGGTTTCTCAAATCTCCTAAGTATATACCTATATATCACCTAAATCATCTAGATTTGTTGTAATATGTAGATTTCATTTCAGTAGGTGAAATTAGAAATTCTACTTTTCTAAAAACTTCCACAGCAGTGATTTCACTGCTGCTAATCTTTGTATCATGTTTTGAATATGTTTACAATAAAATAAAATTAAAGAAAACAAATTTACATGATAGGAAAGCACTTTCCAGATGTTTACTGTTACAATCTGCACAAAGGTTTGTTCTGGTCCAGCCATCAGCATTGAAGACAAACAGAAGCCATCTCACCATCTATACTTTTTATTTTAAAAAATACTTTAAAAGATGTTGGGATTAAGCCAGGCGCCGGTGGCTCATGCCTGTAATCCTAGCTACTCAGGAGGCTGAGATCTGAGGATCCTGGTTCAAAGCCAGCCTGGGCACGAAAGTTCGTGAGATGCTTATTGCCAATAAACCACCAGAAATAGGAAGTGGTACTGTGGCTCAAGTGCTAGAGCACTAGCCTTGAGCTAAAGAGCTGAGATCCAGCACCCAGGCCCAGATCAAGCCGACACAAAAAAAAAGATATTGGGAATATTAAGGGCTAGGTGAAGAGTTGGAAGTAGCAAGATCTGGAACTACTGCAGAGAAGGGATGAGGAACTTTCTGAAAAAATGAGATTGATATTAATATAAATTTCAATGCAGAGATACAACTCATTGTTATATTTAGAGCTCAAAACCTCATCATCATGGACTTTCAATTTACTATTAGTATGTGCCTATTTTTAATTATTCCAAAGTAAAACTCTTTAAACAGAATGTTCCAGTGGGTGGAATGCAATCTGCACAGTTTCCAAGCTAATTTCGGAAGAAATGAGCCAAACTATCTAGGCCAATGATAAAAATCACATTACAAATTTCAAGTATGTTTTAACAGTCAAAAATGTTTTTATGTGTATAGATATGTAAGCTTTAATTAAACAACGGCCTTTTATTGATTGTTATTTTTATGTGGCTGGGATTTCACATGATAGATAGAAGAGAACCTTGGATACACTCAATGCATACCTTTGACACTGTGCTGAATCATACAACATAGGTGGCCAACACTCTACCTTTGTAGATGGATAAGACACATAAATAGATTTACATTCCCTGAACATAAAACAGGGCTTCTTCAGATTTTTCAATTGATCTGAACTCTAATTCTAAAGCTATAACAAGATTTGCTCCTTCACATTTATTTTCTATCAGTTTTAGGAAATGGAAAATGACACAAACTAATCACAAAAAGATTAATAAATTAGAGTATCTAGAAGGGCAGTAGTCTATAGTATGATTTCCACATTCATATTCCTAGGTTATAATTGAAGATCCAAATCAGCTGTGTTTCCATGCTAAAATATTTTAAAACTGAAGATTGTAAAAAAACTGAAAAAGGACTCCCCTGTAATAATAGATAACATATTACCAAGTTTATTGTCCACTCTTCCCCAGAGTACACTCTAATATGAAATTTGGACACCATTTAAAATGGATTTTCATGTGGTGAGAAAGAATAAAACTTCCATTTTTCCATTGACATTTGCATATTTTCTTTCCTGCTACATTTAGTTATGCTTTTTGCTTCTATTATTTATTTTCTATCTCATATGAAACAACAAACAATAAATTCACAGAAGTGAATGCATAAATTCTTGAGAAATATAAATAAAGCATAGCATTTCACTGTAATACATTCTACATTTTGATAGCAATTTTACTTGATTATTTTAAGACAAACATAAAACATTTATTATGTTGATGAAATTGTCTTAAGGTAAAATTAAAACAAACTAGCTTTTATTTTAATTAAAATAGGACTTCTGTCTGCCTTGTGTATGCTAAAATATTATTTTCAGAAAAACAAAATAGTGAATCATACTAATGTGAAATGAACACTTGTCAAGAGTTTTATTTAAACTACTAATAGAAGTGTAGTGATATATTAATACCAATTCCAATAAGATTTATAGAGATTGATATTCTGTGAAGATTTCTTTTGCATTGTTAGTAGAAAGAGCAGTTTCCCCATTACTGTATAATGCAGTTCCAGGAAATAAAAACATTGCTTTAGTTCATCCAACTTAATTCTTTTTATCTCAAATGGACACTAAAGCATGATATGGTAAGCTTGGGGGTGGGGAGTTATACAAATTTCTGAACTCCATTCGAAGGAACCAGTGCTAGCTTTTGCTCAATCCAATTTTTACACCAAGTTTTCTGACTTAGCAATCTGTTGTACTAGGTTTATTATTATTATTATTATTTTACTTAAACTGATTAAGATATCACACTTGGTAATTAGAAAAAAGTACTTTATTATAGCCATTCTAACTAGGGTGAGGTATAACAACAGATGCTGGAGGGGATGTGGACAGAAGGGAATCTTACTGCATTGTTGGTGGGAGTGTAAACTTGTTCAACAATTTTGGAAAGTAGTATGGAGGTTCCTCAAAAGACTGCACATAGAGCTTTCCTATGACCCAGCAATCCCACTTTTAGGCATTTACCCAAATGATTACAAACAAGACCACACTAAAGCTACCAGTACGACTATATTTATTGCAGCATTATTTAGCACAGCTAAGATATGGAAGCAACCCAGATGCCCCTCAGTAGATGAATGGATCAAGAAAATGTGGTATATATACACAATGGAATTCTATGTCTCCATCAGGAAGAATGACATTGCCCCATTTGTTGGGAAGTGGAAACACTTGGAAAAAATTATATTAAGTGAAGTAAGCCAAGCCCAAAGAAATATAGGTCCCATGGTTTCCCTTATTTGCAATAACTAGTATATGTCTAAGACAAGCAGAAACAGTCAGATAAGTTGATGTTAGGCAAAATGAACACAAAGAAAAATATTCAATTTTTTTTCTTTCTTGCTATTGTTTCTAACATATTTATAAGATGATTTCTTTGTTGCTTTGTATGTCCCTCCCCCACAGTACAACCCCTGTTTTCACTATATTTGATGTTGGTATACTTTGTGGAGGGGAAGAGAAAAAACAAATAGTTTAAATAGGGATACAGGCGGACCTATTGCAGCAATGAGATGTTCAAGTCATTATGTTGAAAAATGAACTTTATAACTTTGGGGGGAGGGATCGGAGATGGGAAGGGATGGGAAGGGGAAACAAAGGAGGAGGCAACAATGCTTGATAAGAAACGTACTCATAGCCGGGCGCTGGTGGCTCACGCCTGTAATCCTAGCTACTCAGGAGGCTGAGATCTGAGGATCGTGGTTCAAAGCCAGCCCGGGCAGGAGAGACCGTGAGACTCCTATCTCCAATAAACCACCAGAAAACCGGAAGTGGTGCTGTAGCTCAAGTGGTAGAGCGCTCGCCTTGAGCTGAAGAGCTGAGGGACAGCGCCCAGGCCCAGAGTTCAAGCCCCACGACCGACACAAAAAAAAAAAGAAAAAAAGAAACGTACTCATTACCTTGCCCATGTAATTGTAACCCCTCTGTACAGTATTTTCACAATTTAAAAAATACCTTAAAAAAGTACTTTAATAAAATTACTTTCGTATGAGACAAAACCTAAGTCAAAATAAAATAAATAAAAAATAGTAGAAGCAAGGCTTTAAGGGTACGCTACTTTAAATGGTAATTCACTTGTAAAACATACAAATTCACTGTGATTCTATAACTGTTGATATCTTAGAGGTCAAATACTATGTACTTTACACAATATAAAAGAAATATCTCCAGTGAACTTTATTAGTATAAGGCTCAATATAATCTATCAAAAAGTAACCATAACAGTATCTTTCATTTTTTTGCTCCCTGATTTTTTTATTTTCTTTTATAGGCCAGTATTTAGAGTACAAAAGATAAATTTTTAGTTTCTTCTTGCAATATACACATAGACGCACACATACATACACATGTAAAATGCATAAAACTACTTTTCTGAGGCAAGCATATGACTTAGATCTGCAAACCTAGCTACTTGGAAGATGGAAGGATCATAGGTTATGGCTAGCCTATTGAAAAAATTGATGAGACCCTATCTCAGTAAACAAGGTAGGTTTGGTGTTACACATCTGTAATCGCATAGTGAGAGGGGCATACATAAGACATTATCCTCTACTACCCTGGGGCGGGGGGGAGAGGAACAGAACAAGACCATACCTGAAAAATAACTAAAGTTAATAAAAAGGCTGGAGGATCATGTGGTAAACCATTTACCTAGCAAGTGAAGGCCTTGAGTTCAATCCCCAATCCTTTAAAATATGAATACTTCTAATTGGGGCTTACTTTGATTAGTAACTATTATATGTGTATATATATATATACATATATATATATAGTTAACAATATATACATATAGTTAATTGTATGTCAGTATATAAATGAACATGCTTGTTTTGAGTTTCTATCTTAAACAGGACTATGACCCATAATTTTGTGAAAACCTCATGATCTACTTTTGTCCATGTTTTCACTGTGTCTCATTAACACATCGGTGTGAAGAGGTAAATTTCCACCCACCATGTGTGGCTTTAGTGTCTGTGTACAATGGATGTAATAGTCATCTCCTCCCTACCTCAAACTTCATGTAGGCTTTGTAATTTCTTTTTCCATGAAACAAAATGCAGTTAATCCATCTTGTCCACTAACACAAAGTATATGGAATATTTCACAGTGACAGAAAAAATATGTAGTGCTCTACTGCCTTCAATGATATGCCTTGTGAGGTACTTCTGCTGGTACCTCGGTGCCAACCTCCTTTCTCTGCCCAGCAACTACATAGTGGTTTCATTTCAAGTCACAGATTCTGGACACCAACCAAGCTGGCAAATAAAAAATAACTCAGCCAGGGCCATTTCACCCACCAGTGATCTCTTTCTGTATCTAATTCCTCCCCCAGGCTTCTTTTATCTCCGCTCCTGAGTTCTTAAAGACCTAACCCAGCTGCAGACGGGTAACTCTTGTCTGAGGTTTCAATTAAGACATGTGGATATATCAAAGAAGAAACAAACAGCTTCCACGACAATACCTCATATTTCTCTCTCGGTTCTAATTCAGAGATGGCAAGATACTGGGGGCGGGGGGGGGGGGGGAGAATGTAGTTCATTAATCCTTACAACAGCCACCGGAGGTTGAGAGGACAGAAATGGAGCCAGTAATAAGATCAGGTTTGAATAGTTCCTCTGTTGGTTGTGTACATTTGGAGCTGACTGTGAAATCTATGTGGACAAACTGAACCCCCTGGTTAACCTCACGGTGCAAATGCGTTGATCAAAGGCACTCTGTCAGTGTCTGATTAAGAGCCATGTAAGAGCACTGAAGACATTTCCTTCTGCTTAACAACTCTGATTACAGAGGGCTCCTGGAGTGACTTTTCCTGTAAGCAGTCAACCAGGTCCCAGGGCTTACAGTGGTAGCTATAGGGTTTCCCAATGGAAGCGCTTCCTGTGGCTGACGGCTTCAATTCATTCACAGCTTGTAAATCAGTAGCCTGTAAATCAACAGATTGAGCTACTACTGTTTAAAACACAGTTTCCTCAACCAGCTTCCTTCTGGTTTTGTTTTCATATATCAATGGCACGGGGAAAAAAAGTGCCCAAATTTTAACACCTGGACCAATGGGGGTTCACAGCAGGAGAAGTAGGTTACAGCAACTCTGCAGTTTTATTTTTATTTCAGGAAGCAAGAACTGAATGGCTAAAGTCAAGATAGCGTTTACTTAGAGAAATTATAGGGGCCTATTTCAATGAAATGTTAAATTACTGATGCCACATGTATCTCAGTAATTTTTAATCTTTGCTAACTAGTATAAATCCAAGTGCAATGAAAGCTAGGCCAATCTTACTTGTTTTCCTCTCAGTATTAAACTTATGATGAAATGTTTAATCCAACAATTTTATAGAATCCACATGTCTGAATGACTACTAACATTGGCTTGAGAGAGTAATGATTGATCAGATATAATATTCAGTTGCTAATAATCAGTGGGACAGAATAAAGTGCCAAGAAAGCTATAACTGATCTCCGTCAAATGCCGAAATGTATGGCCTCCTCGATCATCAGCAATGAAGATAATAGGTACCATTTAATCTACAAAATATAACGATTAGTTTTGACTCATTATTCATCTGTATTGGGTCGGGGGGCGGGGGGGGGGGGGAGGATGGAAAGGGATGGGAAGGGGAAACATAGGAGGAGGCTACAATGCTTAATAAGAAATGTACTCATTATCTTGCCCATGTAATTGTAACCCCTCTGTACAGTATTTTCACAATAAAAAAATAAAAATTTAAAAAAAGAAAATGTAAAATTTTGGAAGTAACTTTTAAATTTTAATATTATGTTTAAAGCCAACCTTAAATGTTGATGGTGAATATATAAGGAAACTGTTCATTGTATTTTATGTGTGTCCCTACACTAAATGCAACAAAATTCAATGAAAACTTAACCTAAGTACCTTGTCAGGAATTAGGGCCCATTGATAAATTGATTCTATTTATTTAGGTGTCTCTAAGCTCTCTAAGAAGGGAAGAAGGAGATTTTTAAACTAATACTTTAAGTAACATTATTATTGTTATCCTTTAAACAAACTTGGATTTAAAGACTGATCCAAGGTCTTAGAAATAGTCTTTATACACCAGAAATATCCCTCTGAGACAGAAATGAAGAAATCTTGCTTTATTTTGGTAAGGAAGGCGAAGACATCTATCCACATGGCCATACACTACTAATATGTAAGGGTTTCAGAGGGACTTCGGCTAAATGTTTACATAAGAAAGTTTAATTCCCTAGAAAAACACTACAAAGAAAAGACAGAAATAGATGAAAATGCTTATCGAAGAGCACATTTTACATGTAGATAAAATGTCTCAATATGTAGAATCTAAGACTTAAGACACAAATGAGTCTAGTGACAACAGGGAAGGAGAGATAAAATACTCCACACTTTTGAGGAAAATAGGATATGGAAAATGGCCTTCTACAGTAAAAATAGAATTAGTGCACAGAAATTACCTTCCTAGCAAAGGGGAATTGGAATAAAATTCCAGAAATAGATTTAAGTAAGACTGAAATTCTGGGAATCTAGTATGGAAGCTGAATGCTATCATACTTGTAATAGCAAGTTGAATCATGCAGAATTTAGATCTTCAGTTAAATGTGTGTTGATAACCTTTCGTGATTTTAATTTGATTTTCTCTTATGACTATTAATATTGAGGAATTTTGCATGTGTACTCTCCATTCTATATTTGCTCTTTTGGAATGGATTATCAAGTCAATGAATCACCACTGGGAACCACTTGCCCCTGCTTTCCCCGAAAATAGTTGATCACTTACGTTGATGACCTTTTTTTTAAAAAATCTAATTTCTGTGTATGAGACAGAATGTTTCTTTTTTTGTTTCTATTTTTTACTTTTTATTGCCATGGTGATGTAAAAAGGGGTTACAGTTAAATAAGTAAGGTAATAAGTACATTTCTTACCAAACTTCCTTCATTTTTCTCCTTTTTTTCCTTCTTCCAACCCCCCAAGTTGTACAGATTATTTCCAACATACTGTTTTATGAATATTGCTTTGACATTGGTTCCTCCTTGTCCTTTGTCTCACCATTCTGTTGTTCCCCTTCCCTTCCCTAATTCAGATAAAGGCATATGCAATACCTGGCTACCAAAATCAAACACAGTGACAACAGTGGATATACCATAGAGGGAAGAAAATATGAAAGAAACAAGAAATCATACAGTACATTAAAAACAACAACAACAAAGTAAAACCTCTTTTTTTGTTTCTTAGTTTGGCTTCATTGCACTTAGCATAATTACAAATTTCATCAATTTACCTGCAAATGTTCTTTTCTCTGTGTGTTGGAAACATACTTTACTGTGTACTTATATCACATTTCCATCTTTAGGAACTGAATCTGGTTCTATAGCTCTGTCATTGAGAAAATTGCTGATTACCAGCATCTCTGTTGTATAATGACATACATTCCTTCTGCTATATGTACAGAAATGGTATAGTAGGATCATATAGGAGTTCCAATTTCAGTTTTATTATGAACTACCATATGGTTTTTTGTGCTTCTTTTGGAACCTGTGTGTTCAATTGATTTGCACATTTATTAACTACGTGCTTTGCTCTTTCAATGTTTAACTATTTGAGTTTATATATTCTGTATATGAATTTCATCAAATGAATAATTGGTACAAATCTTTTTCTATTATATATGCTCTTGCTCTGATAATTTCTGTTATTATTAGACATTTCAAATTAGATTTAATCTGACTTTTCAACTCTTGCTCTTATTTCTTGAGCTACAAGAGTCATATCTAGAAAACCATTTCATCTAGCTATGTCTTGAAGTATGCTTTACTCTGATACATTCAGAGTTTCAAACTTCACATTAAAATTTCTGATCCATTTTCAATTGATGTGTATACAAAGTGAGAGATATTTAAATTCAGTACTCTATGTATGTATATACAATTTTCCCAAACTATATGTTGACCAGGTGAGGCTGTCTTTTCTTCAATCTATGCTTGTGGAACCTTTGTTTCTTATTCTAAAGAATCAGAAGTACCTGTGTAGGCTTTTCTATTCTGTTCCAGAATGTGTGTGTGTGTGTATGTGTGTGTGTGTGTGTGTGTGTGTGTGTGTGTGTGTGTGTGTGTGTGTGTGTGTGTGTGTGTGTGTGTGTATGTGTACCAGTTCTTGGTTGTTTTTGTTATGATGGCTCTGTATTATAATTTGAAATCAGGTATGTTATAATTCCAGCATTGTTTTTGTTTTGCTCAGGTTTGTATTGGATATTGTTGTATCTTTTTTGCTTGCAGATTAATTTATGATCATTTTGTCTGTTTCAGTGAACAATGTCTATAAGATTTCTATGGAGATTGCATTGAGTCTTTAGAAGTTTTTGGCAATGTGGCCATTCTAATATTAATTTTGCCAGTCAATGAAATAGAATGTGTTTCCATTTGCTAATGTCTTCTGTTTCTTTCTTAAATATTTTATAGTTTCCATTGTGAAAGGTCTTTTAATTCCCTTGCTAAATTTATACCTAGATCCTGTGAAAGGAATTGGTTAACTGATCTGTTTAATAACATGTTCTTTATGGTATATAGAAGAGCTAAATTTTTGTGTATTCATTTTTCTCCAAAAGACTCAAAATTCCCTCTCAGAAACCTCCAAAATAGAATTTTAGCAAAATAGCCAGAGAAACATGATTTCTCTGGCCACCGCCTGATAATTATTAAGAAAAGTGGAACTTAATATCCTTAGATTAAATCTCCTCCCACTTATCTAGGGTCATTATCATTTATAAGTATTTTAAAGTTCTCCTTAACCTACTTTTATCTTCTACTGTTTCTTTTGCTATACTTTTGCTAAAATTCAACTCAAAATTTCTTTCACATGTCTCATACTTACTTACCTTCTAATTTTTCTCTAGAAATTTGCACTGTCCAGAATGCTTATGAAAGACTGTAGCCATCACTTCTAATCTCCATTGAATATTTTCTGTTTATGCATTTCAACACATACCTTCCAAACCATTAATTATTATCATTTTCTAAGTGAATAAAACATAGTTTATAATTCTTCTCTAACTTTTCATTCTAAGATATGTGTAAAAACAATAGAACTATAGAGCTCATTGAAATCAACCAGCATCACTTTTTACAATATTAAAGGTAAGCTAAATTGTAGTTGCAAAGCCTACAATTACAATGAATCTGTCTATGGTTAATAAGATGGCACAACTATAACTAAGAGTGCCCTTAGAAGAGAAGTTAATTTTCTACAAATTCTTCAATGGTTTATTTAGATCTGACTCTATCATTTCTAATTGTTGGACTATTCTTGCCTTCTTTTCTGACCAAAGGACACTTTTTGAAAGAAGTTGACATTATTATTTTACTTATTAATATTAAATTATGGTAAACTATAAATCACAGCAATTTGCTATTTTAATTACATTCACATTGTGTTGTAAGCATCACCAACATATTTCCAGAACTTTCTTCATCTTTCCAAATGGAGACATTATCCAATAAGCAATAATTCTTTTCCCTTTATTCCTTAGTAACAACCATCAATGTTTTCTCCTATGACTTACTACTCAAGGCACTCATATAATTAGAATGATTATTATTTTCCTTTTGTGACAGAACTGTTTCTGTTTCAATATTTATTTATACTTATTTTTATTTCTCTTACTTGTTATTAGTGATAAATTAATTGTGCAGAGGGAATTCATTATGTTTTCATACTTGCATATCATGTTTTTAAATAAAACAACACCCTCTATTGCTTGTACTTGTCCTAGTTCCCCACTCCACATTTTCTTCAACATATTTAGTACTTCCCATTATGTTATTGTATTCTTTAGAAACATTTTAATAGGAATATCTATTTTGCCCAGCACCCAGATATTCTTTTTTGGGGGGTCCGGTTGTGGGGCCTGAACTGGACAGGGCTTGGGCACTGTCCCTCAGTTCTTCAGCTCAAGGCTAGCGCTCTACCATTTGAACCACAGCATCACTTCCGGCTTTTTTCTTTTTGCTTAAGTGGTGCTGAGGAACCGAACCCAGGGCCTCAGGCATGCAAGGCAAGCGCTCTAACTGAGCCAACTTCCCAGCCCCCCAGATATTCTTAATATGTACTATTTATTTATCACAATCCAATCTGAGTAGTTTTAACTAACCAGAAAAATATATATGAGAAAACTTAGTTCCTGATTACATTAGTAATTGCATATCTTTATCTTGTTTGAGGACTTTGATTTCCTATTAGACTCTTTCACTAAAGATCAATATAGAGTATGATAAAATTACTTTATATGCATTTATGAAAGTAGAATATTTATGCCTATTAAAATTATTTAACAAGATATTGAGGACAATAAAAATTGAGGAAATAAATTTGATCAAAGTATATTATATACATGGATGTAAAATCACAAATCCTTTGTAAAATTAATATATGCTAACAAAAATGGCAAATTGCAGTGATAGCAAAAATAAGCATCTTTTAGATTGGGAAAAATGAATCAATGTAGTAAATTTCTCTGAAAGGAGTTATGATTGACTTAGTTTCTAAATCACTCTGATGTATGGATTACAGTTTATCACATAAAATCACATTGTTTCCAATTGACCCTAATAATTCAATTACTTTAAATTAGATTACAGTGCCATGGTCATTGACAAGACCAGGTCCCTTGATAGTTCTTGTTCTTTGAACTGTCCCTAATATACTTGTTAAAATGAATGTTTCTAAAATCCATCACTTGCCTCTGAATAATAGCTAGTGATATTCTGGCTTATGTAAGCAAACTTAATACATTAAAATTTTCTTTTATTTGGTTATAATCTTCAGTTAATTGTAGGGAAAGATCTCACCTGTAATCTCTGATGTAATAATAAAATGTAACTAACAAAAAAATACTGAATTTAAAATAATTTCAGGATAAAATAAACATAAAACCACAAGTTAATTCCATATTTTAGATTTCATCCAGTGCCTAATTCATTATATTTTGTCATTTCTGCTGGGTTATTTCATTTTATAGTTTAAATTTTCCCTACCACTCATGTAGTCCTGCAGGCAAATAGTTGAAGCATATTTATGTTCATATTGAGATCTTATCTCTATCCCTTATGCTTATTTAAAATTTTGTTGCTTATTATAACTGATCATCAGAACATGTAAAGCTATAATTTAATTCCACAATGGATACTAGCTCTAACAATTAATCTTAAATTTATTACCTTAAATTTTATAGTTGATTGGATTATACAACAATAAAACAGAAAGCTATTTTTACTTCATTCTGAAGAAAAACTGATGACATTCATTCAAGAAATACTGTACTTTAAACCATTAATTTTTTTCTTTTCTTAAGCTAGCAGTCTGTAGCATGAGCCCCTCACAGGTAGGTAGGAGCTGTGAGCCAGAGTTCCCAGGCCTCTACATAATCAAAAAGATTGATAACAAGCCGGGCGCTGGTGGCTCACGCCTGTAATCCTAGCTACTCAGGAGGCTGAGATCTGAGGATCGCGGTTCAAAGCCAGCCCGGGCAAGAAAGACCATGAGACTCCTATCTCCAATAAACCACCAGAAAACCGGAAGTGGCCTGTAGCTCAAGTGGTAGAGCGCTCGCCTTGAGCTGAAGAGCTGAGGGACAGCGCCCAGGCCGAGTTCAAGCCCCACGACCGACAAAAAAAAAAAAAAAAAGATTGATAACAGATACTCTGCCATGTACTTGTGGCTAAACTAGGATGTTCAATAAATTTAGGTGTATTAAATAACTTTTTGAGTTATGATATTTTCAATTTATGATGGGATTACCAAGAACTAAATCCACCATAATTCAAGAACATCTGTATATATGGTTTTAAGTGAAAATCCATGTTTTTCTTTGTCTCTTTTTCTGGCCCAGGCCTCATTCACTCTGTTATTCAGGACTTTATCAGAAAAGATAAACTAGTTTATGCAATCACAGTATAAATGGTTAGATAAGAATCCAAGAACTTGTTATACGAACTAATAAAATATTAAACATCATGGAAGCTGGTCAAGCACCAGTGGCTTGCTCCTGTAATCCTAGTTAATCAAGAAGCTGAGAAACAGGATCATGGTTCAAGGCCAACCTGGGAAGAAAAATTTGTGAGGGTTTTATCTTCCAATTAATTAGAAAAATTCCAGAAAGGTGGTATGACTCAAGTATTAGAGTACCAGACAAGCAATCAAGCAGAACGTATATAAGGCTATCAGGTGAAGCCCCAGACAAACAAACCAACAAACAAAAAACATATAATCTGCTGGCAAACATTAGAATGTGTTATTCTCAAATGGTTAATATGATCTACTGCAAATCTGAAGAGATTCTATGAGGTTTAACTCCCCAGCTATTGGCAACAAAGCATCTTCAGGAAGTGAGAACAATCTCACACCTCCCATGTTTGACTTTCATATATTGGACTGAGATCCTCTCCTGAGCAAACTAGCTTTTTTTTTTTTCAAACAAAAAGACACTTCTGGGAAATGTAGTTGCTAGCAATACATAAACGACTAGGGCAAAGATAATGGTGAAACTAGACTAACAACTGAAACTAGCCAGGTGTGGTAACACATGCCTGTAATTCTAACTGAAGGAGGATCACAAGTTTGAGGCCAGACTAGGCCACATAGAAAAAGCAGACATAAAACTTGAAAACATGACAGTATATGTGTATTGCTTTTATCACATTTAAATTTTGAATAAGCTTAAGGCTAACACTACATAATTATTTACATGATTGCTCTTCTGTTGAAAGAGGAGACACAAAGTCTGTTTTGCCATTCAATGTAAAGTTAATTTGTCTTCTAGATGCATTAAAATCTCTCTCTCTCCCTCCCCCTACACATATTCACATAAACATTTGTAGATATACAGACCTCCATAAAATGCAAGATTAAACAATATCAATGCATTTACATTCAATATAAAGGAAAACAACAAAAATTGGTTACTATATGCAAATCCATAAATATAAAATCATAGAAGCAAGTAAACAATACCAGCACAACCATTCAGGTGGAAAAGATGACCATGGTTATTATTTAAAACTTCTTTCATTCACTTGAATGCTTGAGGATCATGATGGATTTTAACCAGCTCCATAAGTCTGACAAGGCCTTTGGCCTCACATGATCTGGAAAGATCAGGAATGATCCATAGTCAGGAAAGATCTTTTAATCAATGGTCCTCCCTGGGCTGAGGTGTTTTAGGTTTCTTAGTTTTACCATTGAACAGGAAAACCTTCATGTTGGCCCCCATTATATGCAGAGTGTTGGCTATTTTGTATCATCCTGGACAGGAGAGTTAAGTATGTAAGTAGCATAAACGATTAATGTGATTAAAAGAGAATATCATCTGCACATCCCATCCAAGTGTTTCTCTGTTGTTTCTAGGGCACTGAACAAAACCTCAAATGTCTCAGAAGTATGCAGATGGACTAATGAAGGAAAAGTTATCTTCTCCACCAGAAGACTGAGGGCTTCCACCGCATTATATTCTAAATCAAGTTGTGCCTTTGTGAAAGTCCACCTATTATGCCATCTCAAGAACTTCTCACCAAACCTTTTCTTTCTAGTCTCTTAATATCAAGCCATTGATATTAATGGCTCACGCCATTAATCCTAGCTACTCGGGAGGCTGAGATCTGAGGATCGCGGTTCAAAGACAGCCCGGGCCGGAAGGTCCGTGAGACTCATCTCCAAGCCACCGGCGCCCGGCTCTTAAAATAATTCTTATTAAAGAAAGAAGGCCTGAGTTTGAGGATTTAGCTCAAGGATCTGAGTCCGACATTTTTCCAGCTCTGGAAAAGAAGGAAGTACCTCAATCATGCAAAGTTCTCCGACCATACAAAATCATATTAAAAATCAACATATTAGGAAAATTAAAAAAATCTTTAGAAAATAAAGTACCTCTAAAAATTTTGTGCATAAGAAAAGAAATTACAAAGGAAATTAGAAATCAGCTCAAATTGCACAGGAATGAAAACACATCATATAGAAATTGATGAAAAAATTTTTTTTCAAGCGACGAAGAGATATAGCTATAAACAATTACATTACTAAAGAAGAAAGAATTGAAGCCCGGTGCCGGTGGCTCAAGCCTGTAATCCTAGCTACTCAGGAGGCTGAGATCTGAGGATCGCTGTTCAAAGCCGGCCTGGGCAAGAAAGTCTGTGACACTTTTACCTCTAATAAACCACTTAGAAAACCGGAAGTGGCACAGCGGCTCGAGTGCTAGAATGCTTGCCTTGAGCTGAAGAGCCGAGGGATAGCGTTCAGACTCAGAGTTCAAGCCCCACGACTGACAAAAAAAAAAAAAAAAAAGAAGAAAGATTTGAGATCAATAATATATTGAAAAAGTAGAAAATGAAGATCAAATTAAACTCCAAGAAAAATGAAAAATATAACAATAGTATAAATCAATAAAACAACTTTTTAAATTAGTGAATCGTGTTGATTCTTTGAAAATGATCAATGAAATTACAAAGACAAGATTACTGAAGAAAATTAGAGAAAGCACAAATGAATAAAATCAGAAGGGTAAAAGGGATATCATTACTGAAATTTACAGTAATTTTAAGGATTAAATTAAAATACTGTGAACCAAAGTAGTATTAATTCAGTGACAAGTGGATTGCAAAAATTCACTGCTTTACTATCCACTAACATGCAGTGATGAAACTATTTTAGATGATCATGTAATTGATATGGAATAGTGACATTGCAGGATGTGTGTGTGTGTGTGTGTGTGTGTGTGTGTGTGTGTGTGTGTGTGTGTGTGTGTGTGTATAAAGATCACCCTTTGAAATATATCTACTTTCATTGACAAACATAAATGTGGTGAGAAAATGTCCCAGGCAGGCTAGATGATTATAATCTAAATATTTAGCTAAAATGGCCAGTTTCAAACCTGCCCAGTTACATTTTTAAAAACAGATTACTGAACACATTTTTAGTTTTTCTAAATCTCAGTTTAATAGTAAAATGAACAAGTAATATCTATAGGATAAAAAGTAATGTGGTAATATGTGTAAAATCTTATCATAAAGCCTAGTCCCTAAAATGTACAAGACACAATCTAGAATTTGACTAGATCATCATTTATCGAGTAATCAAGAAACAATTTCAGTTAAAATTCAATCCTATTAAAATAAAATCTTACTAAAATAAAATGTTATTAAAATAATAGATGTGTAGATTTGGGGTGGGTCAAAAGACTATTCTTACTTATTTTAAAATCAGACAGATTTCTAGGCAGAAATTTTTAGGAGGAAAAGCTGCAAATTGACTTTCATATGTGTAGGTGACTCAGAAAACAATATGCAAATTCAGTATTATCACGTCTATAACTTCTCTTGTGCAAGGGTAATAGTTTCGACCCAATAAACTTGGAGAATTGGAATGATGAATTGTGTCACCTCTTTAAAAGATCCTCCTCATTTATCTCTTCCTGGCTTTACAATATTCTCAGAAGAAATGCCACTATTCTGAAAGGCGGAGAGAAGGGTGACTGCCAATTATTGTCTCCGTTGAGACACAAAATAATTCCACTCATCAGTAAGCAAGAAGGTGAACCATTTGAGAGGTTTCTTATATTAATACGGCTGTAAATGTGGCGAGTCCGTCACGGAATATTTCAAAACATTGCGCATGTCATTCTAATTTACAGGCAACCTGCTGAAAATGTGGAGACCTACTTTTTTCTTTTGTGGTTTCAGATCATATAAAAAAACAATCCCAAGTTCCACCTGTTCCTTCAAATTTTGACTCTCTAATACTTTTATGAGTTTACAGGAAACTTATTGTTTTCTCCAGGAAAAAAAAGCAGCTATATCTCAGGGATATATGAGCTAAAAATCTGCTGATTTTGTCTATGGAAAGATCAATTCTGTGGTCTTCTGAAAATGAACAAAATACGTAATTTCACATCAAAAATTGGAAAAATAAATAATCAATCATTAGATAAAACAATTGATAAACACATTAATTCAAATCAGGCTGATTTGTAACCCATTATGAATTTATTCTATCATTGTAATTGCAAGAATTTTACAAATAATATACTTCTTATAATAATTACAGTATGGGAAGGAAATACTAATTACATATAATGAGTTAGTGACATATTCTTCCTAAAATATGAATCTGTTAATAATCTAATGATTTTAAATAATTTAAAATTACATAGTATAGCTGTAAGCTGAAAGGATCCTCTGATTGGTTGTGGAAAACAGAAGTCTTAAAACATCCTAATAGAGTTGTGTATAAGGATTAAAATATAGGGCAATTTTTGAAGAGACAATCTATTCTCTGTCCCAGTTTGTGCAAACTATCATATGTGTTCAATACCTTTTTAGTAGGCTTGTAGGAAATGAATATTTTTCTTTTATTACAATAGTATAAGAGTTTTTTGTGTGTGGTATAAGAATTCAAATTGTTTCAGATCATAATATATGTTAAAGATTATAATATATGTTAAAGATCTTTAACTTGATTTACTCTACTAAAACAAATACACGAGCCAGTATTTTACCTGTAGAACATTTCTGCTGTTTCTGTGTTTCAATTGTTACCGTTGATGTAAGAAATCTAGAAGTTTGGAGATTAAACACAGAATCATTATAAAGTTATTGTT
Organism: Dipodomys merriami; assembly: GCF_024711535.1. Taxonomy (NCBI): domain Eukaryota; kingdom Metazoa; phylum Chordata; class Mammalia; order Rodentia; family Heteromyidae; genus Dipodomys; species Dipodomys merriami. Next base: position 93,221,294 of record NW_027203381.1, on the reverse strand, counting down.
TAGATAAAAATTTATTATAATAAATTATCCCAAAATACGTCTTACATTTAAGAAACTAAAAATCTATTCTCCCTCCCTCCCTTCTGTCCTTCCTTCCTTCCTGCTTTCCTTCCTTCCTGCCTTCTTTCCTTAATTTCCTCCCTGCCTCTCTCTTTACCAAATCTAGACTCCTTTTTTGGGGGGGGGTGGGGACAGTCTGGTCGTGGGCCTGAACTCTGGGCCTGGGCGCTGTCCCTCAGCTCTTCAGCTCAAGGCTAGCACTCTACCACTTGAGCCACAGTGCCACTTCCAGGTTTTCCTGCTCATAGCTGGTGCTCTACTACTTGATACATGTCCAGAACAGCTTTTTGCTCATTAATTGGAGATGGAGTATAACAGATTTTATTTCAGCAAAGGCTGACTTTGAACCTAAATCCTCCAGGCTTCAGCCTTCTGAAAAGCTAGAATTACAGGCATAAGCAACATGTGCCCAGCTAAATTTGTTTCTATTTTTTTCTTTTAAAAAGAAAATTGTTCTCTCCCAATTTAGTTGAAAACTAAACATTTTTATTTTAATTAAATTTTAATGATCACAATATTCAGACACACATATGCACATATATAATCAGTTTCTATATATAAAATTCATCAACTCACTGCAGTCTCCATCCACCTGCAGACGGTAGAGCTAAATATGGAAGAGGAACAGATGTTGGCATCTTCTGTTAGCAAGTACATGTGACCTTATCTATAAGCATTGCCTTTGTGCTTGCTGTCATCCATGAATTAAATAGATCTTAATTCCTTGTTGGTACCAGGCTCTCAGAAACACTCTGAACCCAGATACTGATAAGAAATTCCCATCTTTGTCCTGTGAGTCATGTGGAAGTCGATATGTAAACAGAATGTGAATTCACTTGGAAAAGATGTAAGCCAAAGTCTGAAGGGGGTCTAGGTGATCAGAAAAGTACAATTTAAGATTTTAAGGAAGAAGCTGAAAAATGCAAATAGATGAAAATAATATATGTTGTACAAAAAGTACATGTAAGAAAGTTGCATTACTTAATCCATAGATAATAGTAGAAGATGGATTTGGTGGAAAATAGAATTAAAACTATAAAAGGAGGAAACAATAAGCAACAATAACTGACTTGTGGCTTTAAAAAGATCCATATAAAAAAGAGTGAATGTTAATATTCTTTTAACCAAATATCATGCAAGAGGACTGTTTTCAGGCTAGGAAGAATTTCCAGCAGTGGATGTCAGGTAGATTATAGTATATTTGTGACTATTTGCCCATAACAAACTCCTAGAGATTGTTTTATTAACAGGGGAAAAAAGCCATGTGTATAAAATATGCTCAATTAGACATTTAAAGAATGCCTCCAAAGCTGAGCAATAGCATTAAAACATTACTTATATGAATTGACATTCTTAGTAGTTTGTAACTAGTTATACTTACATTCATAATATCAAGGCCACTCTCAGATTTCTTGTATAAATTCATCTCATGATATTGGTTTGTCTCATATGACAATAGGAAACTGTATTAATGATAAAGATAGAAATCAAATTGCATCCTTCTATTGAGAAATGTCATTTAATTGTCTGTTTCAGATATAGTTTACCCTACAAACCAAGGCCACATTTACTGCACCTATCTGGTACTTTTAGATGAGACTTACCAAAATATTCAACTCTTTGTTAGTATTGATTGATGGAACATCATGTATTTAGTTTACATTATGACAATTTCAGTGTTGACCTCCCATACAGTCATTTATTTGTTATATATGTCATCTATAAAGCAGAGAATGAATTCTGAATTTGCTTGTTTAATGGAAAATTTCAGGCTGGAATCTGAACTCACAAAGAATTGCAGATAAATACAACAGGAAGTGTTTATGGAGGTCCTTAGTGTATAGTTAGAAATTGCTGGGAATCTCTCTTTGGTTGAGTGATATAGAATTTTAAGGTGTTTTTTTCCACCTCGTTAAAATAATACATTTTATATTTGCATAAGTTGTTTACTTTCTTCAAACAAATACTGAATAAAAGTAAAACTACATAGGGAACTAAAGAGCAACTCTAATACTTCTGCTGAGAACTATTCTTTTCATAGTCTGGCCAGGGCTAGGAATTGAGCTCTTAAATGGCTTCTGAGTGAGCCAGAATTCTGTAGCGAGGGTTAAACATTTGTCACTCCTTGGGCTGTGTCCTCACAGATGGCATTCCTCCCTTGTGCACAGTGCTGTTTATCATAAATAAGCAATGACCTATGTATAGCTGCATATCCCAAACTACTATGTCAGGTAGCTTCTAGTTGAATTTAACAAAAAAGAATTCTAAGCAGGTCAAGTAGTATCTCTGGCAACAACTGTGTCCCCTCCCCTGGCTTCCTGGGGTTCCAGGTTTCCAGGGCTGATATAAGCTCTTGAGCTTGCAAATTATATTTTTTGGGTTTGTTCCTCCAGCTCAGCTAAGGTAAAAGTTTCTTGTTGATGCTTTCTTCGACTTCTCTAAATAGACCTTGTTTGTTGATTGTATTTCCCATTATTGTATAACTAGTTTTCTCTGTTTAGTTATACCTGTTTTAATTATTCAGAGTACTATTTGCTAGATTTTTGGTTTTATTTGGTTTTATTTTGCTATTTTTTATTGATTTTTAAAAAAAATCAGTATTGTTCTTGGGACAAGTGGCAGCTCCAAGATAGAAATCTTTAAATTGGAAATCTAGAAAGAATCCTCTGCTTGAGTAGGAGATTGTAAATTAATGACTTATGGTGGTATGAGGATTATTTAAATTATTTCTTGTTCCTGTCTAGACCAGCCTGCCAATCAAAAAGAAGATGTTAGAAACTTGTAATAGCTTCACTAAAGCATTCACCATGAAAGTAATGCTTCCTAAAACTGTAGTGTGGTATACCTACTTCCCCTGGCTTTGGAGCTGGCACAAAGGTAGTTACATAAATAAAAGCAAGGCCAGAGCTTTAAACTTTCTACTCCAATGCGCAGGCAGCATTAAGAGAGCTTTAAAGCTAACTGTTCAAAGAAGCTCCTTTAGTGTAGAGGAAATATGGTTGTTAACCAGGACTAAAATCTAATCATCCAAATAGAGAAATCACAAGTTCAAATGAAGACACAAAGTCTCATGCAAGGTGAGGATAATAGTGGGATTGAACTATGACTGAAAGACTCTGGTTGAATAGATCTGAGTATTCTCAACTTAGCCTGAAATCCTTCTAAAACTCCTCAATTCTTCTTTCTAAGCAGAAGCAGTTTACTCTTCCTTCTCAGTGGAAACTAAATGTATCAGTCTCAGTCTATAAAAAACAGATGGCATACCCACATGGGATTTTGATGTGAGTTAATAAGTAAGACTCTAAAGAGTATGCCAGTGTTAAGAAACAAAAATAAAAGATTTTTTCCCTTAATGTAAGTATTCAGGAACTTTTACCATCCATGAAGGAAAAAGAGAAAGGGAAAGCAGAGGTCCAATACAACTTAGAAACACACTATAATAACTCTACTTCTAGAGAAATACAACCCAACTTTTTCTTCCACCAACCATCACATATCAACAGTTGGTATCTCCGTTGGCCAAACCTAGTAAAAGACTGGTGATAGACAGGCATGGCTGCTGTAAAGGCAGGAATCTAAGGACATGAGGTAACAGAAGGTAGAAAACAGCCTGGACAGGAAGAAGCAACTAGAGATTATCAAGGACATTCTATGTCTTTTGCTTCTCTTTATCCATACCTAGTGTCTCCTCAGATATGAAGATGCCACTATCTTCCTTGGAAAGTCATCATATGATGGAGGGATAATCTCAATTCAGTTATACTTTCCCATGGATCAGTTTTTTAAAAAATAAAACAATATCAAGATATTTGCCACCATCTGTATGTTTGAGCAAAGATTGCACAGAATTAACAGGAATGAGATAATTTACTTAAGTAGTGCTGAAGTGTGTGACATGCCCTGATGATTTACATCCCTCTTTATCACATATCCCAAGTTCATCTCACCATGAGGCAATGTTAAAATTATACACGAGTGTATCTGATAGAAGAAATTCAAGGCAGCATATCATGAGCATTCTGGGTGTTTTTAGTCAGATTTACAATGAGAATTGTGAGCAAAAAGCAAGAAAGAAAGTTGAAAATTTGCAGTCTGGTAACAAATGTTAGACTAACAAAAGTATGACAAAGGGGTAGAGATAAGAATCTGTCCCAGCACACACACACACACACACACACACACACACACACACACACACACACAGCGCCAAGCACTTTGCATGGTGACAACAGAAAAGGGAACTTTCAGAAATTGGCAAGATCCCATTGTCTCACACTTGAATGTATGAGAATGGTAAATATATTTTAACCATTTTGTTGGACAGAATTTATTTCAGAAGAGAGTCTTGGGATTCCCAAGACAACCTCAAGTTTTCCCTCTGAATTGATTTCAGCAATCAATACTCAGAGGTCCTCGTAGGCCCAGGTATAGCTACCACTGTTTTCAAACCTTGGTAAAACGGACAGATTATTGGTTTGGCAGACATGCTGAATGCATGTTTTATGGCCTCACGAGTATTTCCACTGTGATCTCAAAGCCTTTGAGATCGCATAGTGTGGGGCAGAGTTGAATCTCTACAAGCAGATCTTGGCAAGATAATGCACATACCCTTGAGCCTTGAGATGGAAAGCAAAAGCCACCAAACGGACCCAGGAGATAAAGATGTGACACACGTGAAACACCTCTCAGGGAAGCTCTAGGTTGTGTGCAACCCAGCTCAAGAGTAAGGCCATCTGAACATGGCATAGCGACACCATAAAGGTGGGGCTACCGCCCCCCGACACAAACCCAGCCAGCCAGAGTGTGTTCCGGGACCTCGGGCATTAGTATTCCATATTTAACCCTGGTGACGTCTGGTGGTCTAATCCTTCTTTTCTGGAGGCCTGTTTCTCACCCTTTTGGAATAGGAGGAATGTTTACTCTGCACCCTCGTATCCTGCAAACACACAGCATTCCTTTTCTTTTTATAGGGGCTTACAGCTGCGTTTGCTTTAAGTCTCTGAGGAAACGTTGACTTGTACTTTTGAGCAATGCTTCGGTGTAAAAGCGGTAGGAATTCTTGGGGATGAACTGATAGTGTATTGCATTGAGACGGTCTGGAGCCTCTGGGAGAGCAGAAGCAGGGTTCTATAGATTGGCCCTAGAATGTTTCTCTAAGTCACATGTGGTTAAAGCCTGGATTCTTAGAAACGTTCCAAGTTAGGCCTAGTGAGTGAGCTCTGAGCATACAGGACACGCCTTGAAGGAGGATTGTGGGAACCTACTTCTTTGAGTTACCATTTAGCGATGAAATGTGTTGTCTTTCTCTACACACTCTACCGCCTTCATGTGTTGTACCCTGACATTGGGCTATATTGAAAATATTGAGCAATATAAATCTTGCTTCTTTATAAACTCAGGTATTTTATTATAATAACAGCTACTATGACAAATTATTAAATATATTAGTACAAGGGGTCTATCTCCAAGACTTGCTTATCCTAGCTAAAGGAAAATCAGAATCACACATTAATATGACAGTAGAATGTAAGTGAATCCTTGATAGGCCATAACATTTTTCTATCAAATTTTTATTTTTGTCTGACTGAAGAGTTCACAGTGAAACTAATGAATCCTTTGCACATGAGGTCATTGTTATTTCTGTGATTGTAAAATGTCTTTGTTGTTTGCAAGCAATGATATGTGGGATAATACAAGCATAAATAAGGCAGGCTGTTAATACACTAATGGATGTGCTGGCAGAAGTATTTAAGACATGGAAGAAGAGTTCATGTGTACTTATTCCATGAAGACACATTACTGCTTCACACCTTCGGGGAGGACTCAAAGGTAACCTAATTAAAATATCTGTAACATATTGGCAGGTAGTATCTAGATTATCCTCAATAATTGGATAGCCTGTGTTTTCTGTGTTTATGTCTAGTTTATATCTCTACTTACATGGTCTTGAAAGAGGACCTCTTGAGGTAAACTATTTAATGAATGAGGTTGAATAATGTCAAGATAGTTCATTTCACCCACCTGATTAAAGTTATTTCTACAGTGGATATCTCCTGAAAGCACCTAGCTGACACATCAATTCTTGCCATTTTTGTTCCTTCTAGAATATCCATTTGTATTTCTTAATCTTTCTTGTTGCAAATATTTCACTTCTTGTCAATTTTTGTTCAATAGGTTAAGACTTGGCCACTACCCATAAATCAGCAGGGATGAATATAATACACAATCATATATCAGTGCATACATATGCAATAACCAGATAAATGGATTAATATACTGCTTAAAAGAAGATTTCGCTTTTGCTTTCCCAATTCAGGCTGTGACGTAGCAGTTAGGTACTGCCTCATGTAGTAGTATCTTACAGTGCAAACCTATTTGTAATTCAGGTCTATATGGTTTTCTCCTCAGTTTACTGGTCCTTAAAATTCCCTGCATGCACCCATTGGAGGATTAGTAAGAATGGGTAAGAATTAGTAAGAACAGCTGTTTGTCTTAGCATTTACAAGTTTGAGCCATCTGCTTATGGAACTACTTATGCAATGTAGATTTGATAGAACTTGGTCTCACATATGCCATTTCCATTTTTAAAACAGAATACAATTGCATCAAATATTATAATTTATGAATAGTACAGACACAATATGTGAACATAGGAAGACATATGGCTCTGTATTTAATCATGCAATTGGAGACTGCCAAAGGCCCTATCCAACAGACGTATCTACTGCCACACAGATTTCCTTCCTTAGTAACCATGCTGTGCCATTAGGTACGAGTGACGGAGCAGCTTGCCCCTCAGACTAGGATGCACCAGAGCCCACATATGCTCTAAGTTCTACTACAAACTGACAGCCTTATAGATTTCTGAGTAAATGATATGGGAAGCCATAATCAAAAATTCCAAAACAATTCTAAACACCATAAATCAGATTGATTCATTCTGAAGAACTCAATGTGAAGAACTCAATGTAAAGAACTCAATGTATATCAAGTTGTCTTCCATTTTAGATAACAAGCCCCAACATTTTACAACTATGGAAGAAACTATCACTGTGGAAGCCCTAAAATGCCTCAGAATTCACTGCCTATGCTTTGATATCAATGTTTCATTAATACTAATTCCTCTTTAGGATTTAGTAAAGTGACTATATAATCAGGGATGCCCAGCAGAGCTAACACAATGTATTTATTTCCACATTTCCATTTTTCAAATTTAGGGGGTTTTTCTTAATGTACCACAGCAAAGAAACTTTGCTATCTAAACTCTTTGGTTCTTGGCAATTATTAAGTCCTGGAATTCCTTAGTCATCAAACTAAACTCCATCCTTGAAATGGGGCTAACATATTAAATCATGAATTCTAATTAAATGCACAAGTACTAGCACATTTAACTTAAGATGAATTTGGATGGTCTTCTCTGTTTTCTCTAGACAATTAACAAAAGTCCCATGGTTTTCCTTATTTGCAATAACTAGTATATGTCAAGGACAAGCAGAAAAGGTCAAAAGCTATGTACAGAAGACCATATAAGATAGTGCTAAATGAAATAACCCCAAGATACGGCCACAGAGGTTTTTATCTTTCATGCTGAAGTTTTTAATGTACTTATAATATACTATGTGATTTTTTTTGTTTGTTTTGTGTGTTCTTCATCCATGCTGTAACCCCTGTTTTCACTGTATTTGATTTGGTGCCCTGCATCTTGTACATACAATTTTCTAATGTGGGAAGGGGAAAGGAACTAACAAAATGCTGAAGTAAGGCTACACATTGATCCATTGTAGCAATGAGATGTACAAAACACTATGTTGAAAACGAACTTTACAACTTCCAGATTGGGGGGGTGGAGGGGAAGTTGAGGAGGGAAGGGATGGTAGGGGAAAAACAAAGGAGGGTCTACCAATGCTTGATAGGAAATGTACTCATCACCTTATTCATGCAACTGTAACCCCTCTGTATAGTATCTTTTCAATAAAAATATTTAATAAAAAAGATCTTTTCCTATAAAGGACAGGAAAAAAATTCTCCAAAGATAATAAATTAATTGTTTTTCAGGTTTCAAATTGATAACTGTCTTTTTTGACTGAGGGAATGTCTGATTTTTCCTGCTTAAAAAAAATTAAGGGAAATTAAGGGTTCCTGTTTTCAGCACCTTAAAAATGGCCATCTAATGTTCTTCAGTTTTCTGTAATTTGGTCAATTCCACAAAAATGCATTGATTGTTCAAAAATAAGTTTTATGTAGAGTTCCTGTACATAAAACACAGTGTGCAAAGTTCAATGTTATCTATTACACATTCTCAAAGTGATTAAAAATGCCAAATTTGAGGTATGTATCGTTGCATTGAATAGTGAATAAGTCCTACATACACTAGGGAATAAGAAAAAATTAAAGTTTCTGATTGCTTAAAGAATATATTTAGGGGGCTGGGAATGTGGCCTAGTGGTAGAGTGCTTGCCTAGCATGCAAGAAGTCCTGGGTTTGATTACTCAGTACCATATAAACATAAAAAGTTGGAAGTGACACTATGGCTCACGTGGTAGAGTGCTAGCCTTGAGCAAATGAAGCTCAGGGACAGTGCCCAGGCCCTGAGTTCCAGCCCTAGGACTGGAAACAAACAAACAAAAAAGAATATATTTAGGAGAAATATTATTTTTTAATATCAAAGTTTCAAACTTCAACAAAATAGCTTCACTTACAGACCTAGGGTAATCAACCATTCAAAAACATTAACTGTTATGGAATAAATAGAATGATGTAATTTTCCTTAGGAGTGAAAAAGTGTCCTTGACATTTTTTGCCTCTGGTAATAAAGCATATTTAATATCATCTATGCATGCATTATTCAGTTTTAAACTTCTTAAATTGCCATTTCTTTTCATTTTGTGGTCCTAAAGACAAATGAAGACAGAACAGCTGCTTCATCCTTGTGTAACAAGCAATATTCAGTATCTACCAAGATTTGTTCCTCTATGATTACACAGGTAAATATATATTTCTCTAAGGAACAGGTCTATCACTATCATATTTCAGAAACATATGGTTTTTAATAATTGTAGGTTTAAACTGAATTAACCAGCTAGGTGGAGACAGGTCCAGGATTAACTACAATTTTCAAGAGTTCCAATTTGCCAGATGGTTTGAACCAGAACTCAATGAAAAGAAGCATATCAAAAATTTCCAATTGATATGTGTATCACATATCACTCACACCTGTGAGTACAAACTATATTTTAAATATATCATGTTATATCTCCCAAGGTCTGAAGGTTCCATTTATATATACTACAGAACAATTCCAATCTCTCAATATCCATCAGTTTGATGAGGAGTGTGCACATAGGTAAAATTTCAGGGTTATCCTTGATATTTGTGTAACATTCTAGGTTTTGCTCTAGTGGTGCTCATTAACTTGACAGTTATTAATTTAGGAATCACCATAAATCAGACATAACTATAATATTAGCCATAATTAAGTAATAAGTTAGTTAAGGTCCTGATTTGCTGAAGGCAGTTAATAATATTCCTGCCTTTACTTGTTTTTTCTGGGTAACTGATAGTACTGTTTTGTTTTGTTTTATTTTATTTTCATCCTTTCTGCTCTCCAGGTCTTGACACGTGAGTACCATGTCAGGGCTTTTCAGAGGAACAAAAACAATACCCTATCTATCCATCCATCTATCTATCTATCTATCTATCTATCTATCTATCTATCTATCTATCTATCTATCTATCTATCTATCTATGTCTCTATCTATGTATCTATGGATGGATGGATATGTAGAAAGATTTATTAGAAGGAATTTCTCACACAGTTATGAAGTTATAATCCCACCATCTGATTTGGGGAAACCTGAAGATCAAAGAACCTGGTAATCTGCCTCTAGTACAAGAATTTCTATAGTTCCCTATCAAGCCTAAAGGTGCAAAAAAACAAGAAGCACTTATGGCCACAGAGAGGGGGAAAATAAGGTAACAAAATGTGAAAGGGGGCAAGGGTAAAGGAAAGGGAAGAAACAGGGAAGAAGAGGGAGGGGAAGAAAAAGGGAGAGGGAGAGGGACAAAAGATAATTTGTCCTTTGTGTACTTACTGTTTTATTCTCTTTTTATCTTCAAGTGATTGGTGCTGCTGCTTATTGGTACAAGTAATTGTGCTTGCTAGATCTATTGATTCAAATAAAAATGCCTTTTGCCGACATTCTCATAGACACGCTTAGGTTAAATAAATAAATGTTTTTAGAAAAGAACTGTCATAAACAAAAAGTATTTTATTCTTTTATGTTTATTATGTTATATTTTATTGTATTGCACAGTACAGATGATGCCGACAAGCTCTTGGTCAACCCTGTGTTTTTCCTGTCATATTCAAATGATTTTTTAATATATTTAGTGTTTCTCTGTCTTTAATTTGGTGCAAATGTCTCCCAATAATACAAATATTGGTAAAAATTGATGTGCCTTGTTTGTGATAAAAATGAAGTTTTAAATTTGTTAAAAGGTAGCAGGTCTTCAGTGGAAACTTGTCAGCATTATGGGAAAAATGAATCAAGCATCTTGTATTCAACTACATGTACTTCAACTACATGTATTTCTCCTTCCCACATTTTCTTCTAAATGGTATCCTGGGAACCATAGGCTCTGGGATACTAAGTGTTTATCATAGTCACTTCTGCTACTTGGAATCAGGTGGCACACTAAGTTCAGGTTTCTGCTATAGACTAATGATCTATAAAAGAGGAACATGGTGGGTGGAGTGCTGGTAACTATCTCCATCTTGGGAAGAATGAAGCCCTCTCAATTGCCCAGTGCTCTGTAAGCCATACCTCTCAAACTCAAGAGTACTCATCAAGCTAGTTTCACACAGGTCATTCTTTGGGCTGTGAGTGTCATTCTAGTTGAGATTCTCTTCTCTTTATGTCTCCTTGGGAAAGTCACACAATAGAAATGTCTTTCTTGAAAAAAAATTTCATTCTCTGACTCCATTTCACATTTACTGTATTGACATTATTTTGTGGCAGAAACCAGCAAATACTATTTGTAAGCCACTATTCAGGTGAGTCTACAAAACTGTGAGCCCATACTTCAGCTGGGACTGTTAAACTGTTCAAATCTACAGCGTGTTTCTCAGTTTCATTCATTCCAGAAAATTTGTTTGGAGTACGCTTGTTTTTTCTTATAACCATAATTTTTTTCCATCTCATTGACATTTTATGTTGATCAAGTGAGTTACTTTTTAAATACTTACAAATGCATTTCAATTTAACATGTCTATTTCTAGGTACAGGGCATCTAAAGTATTTTTGTTTGTTTGTTTGTTCAGGATTTTGTTTTGTTTTGTTTTAGGTAGTACTGGTATTTAACTCAGGGTCTTGCACTTGATAGGCAAACACTCTACCAGTTGTATAGAATTTGAGTATGTTCAAGCCCTAATAACAATTCAAGTTCATTTTCACAGAAATTCATAACTCTCAAATCTATTGTTTATATTTTGTTTGTCCCTGGGTCGGAATGTTCCAATATTCCACAAAAGTACAAGTTCTATTGAAGTTCTTTTTAATTAAAGATATGGATGCTAGCCTGCCTGGAAAACAGAGAGAGTCCAGAGAATGCTGGCATTTAAAAAATCCAAGAAACTAAACAAGGGTCATTTTCAACTCAGCCAACATAGCAGTTACTTGTGATCACATTGCTGTGGGAAAGAACATGATTTAGAGATAAAAATGAAAATGTAAAGATTAATCTGCAAATGTATCTTTAGATTTGGCTAACTTCTGCTTCTGAAAATACAAAATTATCTAGATAGAAAAAGAACATATGACAGCCATAAAGATATCTTGCCAATACAGAGCTCCTTCAATTCAAGTCCTGGCAATGATGCATTCCAACCAGTTGGCCAAAATAAAAATGCTTAACCTCTAAGGCCTCATTTCCCCTCAGTGCAGCAGACATGTTAACTACACCTACATTGTAGTTAAAATATTAGTTCAGATAATGACTGCTAGGCACTTAATGTAGTATTTGATATGTAGGATTCAACAAGCTACTAAGAGTTATTAATAATTTTGATTACTATAAGTAAATATGGAAATTCTAGCTCTTCTCCCTGTGGAGTTCACTAACTAAAGTTACTCCATGCACAAATAAACCTTTTCTTTCAATAGTTATTATGAAAAAATTCTCATAAAACTCCTTAGATTTTTGGAAGTAAAAGTAAGCTTACAGGTCATCATGAAGATTCCTACTCTCATCAGTAATGACCAAAAGAAATAGACTTCTGTTTTAAATACTAATTATGCTTGAATTCACAAAATATCTATGCATTATGATCACATTTAAGAAGTATTTCTGATTCACTTGGATCTCAAAAATTTACTATGGTTATTTAATAGTCATACTCAGAAAAATTATTGCATTCTGTGAAAGGTCTATGATATTTGTTATTAAAAGTTACTTTGAAAATAAATCTATATAAATCAGTATTTCCTTTTTCCTTTATTTATACAAATAAAGCTTTTCATTAATTAAGAAATGAAATAATTTTAAAATGATCCAATGAGCATTTAAGTGCATAATTGAAACAAAAGAAATCCACTCAAAAGTAAAACATAAGCACATGTAATTATAAAGTGTATGTTAATCATTTGCAAGTGTCCATAATTGAAGTTCCTTATTCTCTTCTAGTGGCAGTTTTAGAATTTGTACATAGAAAATTCCATGACATGATTTTCTGAATGCTTTGATGGCATAGTGGAAATATGGCAATCTTGTGAGGGGCTAGATAGTGAGGGAATTGCTTCCTTTGCCTTATGATGCATTCTGTCATCAAGTATAACACAGCAAACTTTACCTCAATTTCCTGAAGTGAAGAAAAGAATTAAGAAATGCCAGGTCTTTTGCATCTCATGCTACAAAATTTGTATAGGTCAATGGTGAAAAGGAAATAATAAAAAAAATGGTACAATTGATTCTAACTCTGTTATTCCTATATGTGCTTTCAAATCTATACTAGAACTGCTGCACATTTTGTGATTGCTTATAATATCCAAACACATTCTAATATGGAAAATAATAATTATACCATGAAGCGTAAAAATAAACTAAAGCAAAGATGTTTTGTTCAATAAATATCATGCAAACTCAATCTCAAGGGAATGACTTCCTCATCTATTAAATATCATGTTTGTCTTTTTGTCTGGTACATTGACTCTCTCTAAAGAACATGCAACATGTGTTTAATATTTTTGTTCTTTAATCTACAGTTTGAAGGGCTAATTTGTACATAATTCGAAAAACTTATTAATAGAGAATTTGGACTTATATTCAAACTATTTTTTCAGATTTTTATTCTCTTGGAACTTAATGGAAAACATATTCATAGCATATTGACACAGTTTTGTATTCCCTGATAATTGGAAATCAGAAACAAGAACTCAGAAGCCAAAGATAAAAGGTATATAAAACAAGAAAATGAGCAAACAATAGCCCCATTTCTCTAATATTTCAGTATGATATTTAAGTGATTAATATTTTGATTTGAAAAAAACACCAATTTATACACAGTTTATATTTATGCCAATCTATGCCATGAAGTCCTGGGTGCTTGAAAATATTTTCTTCTCTTTTTAATTTGAATATCCATCCTACTGCTTATGTGAAAACCAAGAGTTTATTATAAGGCAGGAGTCTAGAGATGAGAAATCTCAATCAACATGTTCCTGTGTTCCATAAATTCATGAAAAAATGTACATATTTAAGAATCAAAGTCATTATTAAAAAGAAAACTAGCCTTACGGTCTCCTGGTAATGGGACATGCAGAAGTAATATGATTCTTATTGAAAAGTGCTTAAGTTGATAAAACTTAAGGTAGACAGATGTTTATGGAAAATACATGTGGTCCCTCATAAGGAAATGCATATACATTAGCAATCGGAGCTCCCACAATATATTTGAATGATATTTCCTTTGCTTGCCTTATAATAACACCGTTAGTAAATATATAATGGTAGAATCTAAAGGGTTCCTTGTTAGTTTTACTCAAAATATTCTGGTGTTATTTAATGAGTGACTTTCTAGCAAATGGTGATGGCAAACACAACTGCCATCACTATAGAGATTTATGATTACTACCGTGTTGTCAAAGCGATTACCGGCTTTGTTTACCTATGATAACACAATGTCCAACAACTAATTTTCTTAACTATTTTCAGCATGGCCCACTTTGTTCTTTTGACATCGTAGACTATATAGATGAAGAGATTGGTCCTGGTACAGATCAGGTTCTCATTAGAGTAAACTGACTTCTTTAATCACCAACATACTTTTTTTTGTATAAGAAATTAAAACCAATGTTTGGAGATTTCCTGGATTCTAATGCTTTGTTTTCTCTTTTTAAAGTAGCCTAAAGCCAAAGTGAAGCTGAAAAAGTTATGCAATCCAGAAGTTTGTTGACAAAGTTTTTTGATGTCTTTCAATTTATAATGGAAAGTGAACTTTCCAGGGTAATACAAAAAAGGAAGTAAATCACATTATTCTTAGTTAAATTTAAATACAAAACAGTTCAGAAAATGTTTCATGTTTAAGTTTTGAGAGCTTTGTGTCTTATTCTATAAATTGCTCATTACAGGTTAAAGCAAATCTAAGTTGCCAAAAGAAATATAAGCAGAGATTCTAAAACTAATATAAACCTCAAGGCTCAACTTAGTAAAATTAGTTTATGTCTCCTGGAAATGAACATGGAAGTTTTTAATGACAACTAGTAGTATTAAAAGGGGTAATATTTCTAAAAGCCTTTCAGAATCCTAATCTGGCTGACTAATATAGGCTTCATACTTTCACCCTGAGGAGGGTAGAGAAAGTTGTGACTTATATTAAGTCAGTTATTTATTCATTGTTTTGCAATCTTGTTGTTAAATACTCCTGCTTCTGTTTAAGAGCAGCATTATAACATTTTTATTATATTAGTGATAACAGCATAAATCTAAACTATTTTGGTTAAAGTGTTTATTTGGTTTTCATTAAAATTACAAGTGTTTGCTTTGCAAAAAATAATATTCTAAGTAAGTGAGAAGGTGAATCTCAGACTGAGAGAAAATATTTCCAAAAGACTCCTCTGAAAAATAGGGCTATTATCCAAAATATACAAAGGTATGTGAAAACCCATAAGAAAATGAGCAACAAAGATTTAAAATATCTGAGCATTTGCTTACCGAAATATACAGGTGGAAAGTAAATAGGTGAGAAAATAAATGTTTAAGAATTATATATGAAACATTGAGAGATAATACTATATATTAATTAGGATGATAAAATTCCAAGATTATGATGATACTAAGTGATACTGAGAATGCAAAAATGTTACAGAAATTTTGAAAATATACAATTACTTACAAAAGTAAATATAAGTTGCCATTCAGTCTAGTATATTGTTTACTGAAAAGAAAAATTAGGTCCATACAAAGTCATGCACACAAACAATTATAGCAACTTCATTATTGCCCAAACTCGGAAGCAACCAACTTATCAATCGATGAATGAATAATTTGTGGCATCACTCCATGGTAGGGCACTTGCCTATCATGTCCTGAGCTCAGTTGCAGCAGCTAAAAACTCAAAAGAATAAAAACCAGACAATGAACTGATACTCAGTCTAAAAAAAAAAATAAAGCTCTTATAACACTAAAAGACATGAAAAAAATGTCAACACTTCATGGGTCTGAGTATACAATGTACTGGAAAAGGTAAAACTATGGCGGTACTAAAACTTAGTTTTTATAAAATTGAGAGAAAACAAGTACACATTGGCAGAACAGAGAGACTATAGAGCAGGGAAACTAACCTGTGGAATACTACAGAGGAGAAAATTAATCAAAGAATTTTGGAAAGACCAATGGAATCAATGCTATCAAGAGGAAGTCTGTTATGATTTTAATATGAAATGAGCCTCAGAGATTCAAATATTGTAGGCTTGGTCCCTATTTGGTAACACTATTTAGGAATCACTGGCAACTTTAAGTTGGGAAAGGCCTGGTCGGAGGAAATTGTAGAAGTAACCATTACATTTCATATAAACTTTCAGTGTACATGAGATGGGAGAAAAGCGTATCATTACACAATAGCTAAATAATAGCAAAAGAAATATTTAAATAATTCCTATATATTACATAGATGTTACATGTATTATATATATTAATGACACAGTTTAAGATAAAATATTATCACAATATATACATGTATATATTATTAATGCAATGAATATAACACTTCTTTCATATATTGAACAATATACCAATAATATACATTGAAAACACACTAATAATAATTTGAATGGACATACTATATTAATATTTTTGAGACTTATTTTAGTATTTTATCTGTTTTGTTTCCTTTTCATGCATTTTTATTATTACTATAAAGGTGATTTACAAATGGGTAACGGTTAGATAAGTCAGGTAATGAGTACATTTCTTTTTAGAAAATATCATCACTTCCCTCACTCTATCCTGGTTTTTCTCTCCCATTAACATCCACAAATTTTATAGTTCATTTTAAACATTGTATCTAATGAGTACCACTTTTGCATTTGTTCACACTTTGTCTCTCTGTTTCTGTGCTCCTTTACCCTCCTGAAGACAGATAAACAAAGGAAAGTAAGAGTAAACAAAAATAGCAACAATTATAAAAATCTTTTATTTCCATTTCCTGCAGTTCATTTTAATAAATACTCCTTTATATGATCAGATGTATATAGGTATTACACGTTTGAGATCTTCTACTAAGAATATCCTCCTTTGGTCTCACTATGCATGAATGCCTAGAGACCCATGTAATTTATCATGTCCCAGCATTGTTTATTTTTTTCCATTTTCTTAACTACCCAGTAAGTTTACTTGAAGATTTATAGATATTAGTAATGAGGGAAAGCGTGCAACCTGTGTTTTTCACAGTCTGGATTACTTCACTTAATAACAATTTTCCCAAATTTTTCTATATCTGTATGAATGGTACAATATCATTCTTTCTGCTGGAGGAGTAGAACTCCATTGTATATATATATACCACATTTCCTTGAACCATTTGTCCACTGAGGGGTATGTGGGCTGAATGCATACCTTGGCTAGCATAAATAATGTTGCAGTGAATCTGGTTGTGTTGGTTGGTTTATTTTGGCCTTGTATTCTATTGGATAAATGCCCAGGATTGGAATTGCTAGGTCATAGGTATCTCTATGCTTAATCTCTTGAGGAATCTCCTTACTGCTTTGCAGAGTGACTGAACAAGTTTACATTACCACAAACAGAGTAAGAGAGTTCCATCTTGGCAACATCCACACCAGTATTAGGCTTGCAATGACATTTTAATTGCTAGTTTTCTTGATAATAACATAAAAGTACTCACTAAATTTGTAAACACATTTGTTTTTCATTAAGGGACCAGAGTGATGGTTAACTTTCAAAGTAAATTTTTGTCTTATTAATATTTCAATGATTTATAATGAGATATCCATGCACCATTTATGTAATTAAAAATTAACTTGAAACATAAAGAATATGAGTAAGGAAGAAAACCAGTTACTTGCCAGAGGCATTTGTAATCCTCATCCTGTTTGTGTGCAGCAGTCTTTTAAAGATAAATAGCATAAAATGTATGAAATGTTAAACACAGTAGTAATTCAGATTTGTTTTACTTTAAGGAAGATATTTTTCAATGTTGTTAGAATATGACAAACTCTTTGTCAACAAGAATATTCATGATCACTATGCTATTAGGAATCAATTGGAATCTAAATTTTACTTTAAACACAATAACTTTCATTTCAAAGATATCTGAATGGAAATTTTCTTTTAGACAGAGCAGATTCTGAAACCACTTTATACATGAATTGGAAACAACAATGGTGAGCAAGGGAAGCAAGAACAATCAGTACAATTACTTTTATAGGCATACATTTGGAACAGGTGCACAGGACAAGGTGAAGTGCCAGGGTTGAAAACAGCTAATCCATTTCCTTCTTTGAGAGTCAATTGATAAGGTTACTATTATAGAGGTCTGTTGAGTCTTGTGTTTATGGGCTTAAACAGGAATTTTTATTAAATAATTAACAATTAGTATCTGAACTTAATTAATAGCTGTTTCCTTCCCAAGAAAATTGTAGATTATGTTGAAAGTTGGTGTGGCCTTTCAGCAATTAACCTAATCCTGATATTATTTAGGTCATCTTTGACTAGGGTAGGTACCTCTGAATTTTAGGAGTTCTATGCCAGAAATCAACAACAAAAACAAACTATTTTTCTTATAATACAGGATCTCTCCCAAGAACTGATTTGCATACAGATTTGCCATGAAAAGCCTTTCAACATTAAAACAAGAAGTTGGCTTTTTAAACTTCAATTTTCTCAACTCTAAATGGTACAATAGGTATTTATCACTAAACTCTAAAACTTGGATTAATGATATAGATCCAATCTTTAAACTATAAATATTCATAAATATTTAGAATTTCCATGAACAGATATTCTATATTCATAGCCTGAGGAAAATCTTATTGTTCATATCTTTCCTGCAGCTAAGTCCATCACATTGCTAATTACAGTTAAGCCAAACAGTCAAGTTGTTATTCAATTGTTCAAGATAACCAGCTAATTTCATTATTGAACTTGGTACATTATGTTGAATTATATTCTTTGCATGCCAAGAAAAAGTCCTTAAATAAGCCAGCAGCAGTAATAGGTTTCTAACCTTAGTTGGCTTGCCAACGACATTTTAATTGATTGCATTGTTAACTTTGCTGAAACAACTAACCGAATCCATAAGAAAATTGAGCTGCCAGTTGTTTAAAAAAATAGAATGAAAAAGAATAAGTTAGAATATTTCTGAAAACAAAATTAATATATTGAAAACAACTAAAGTACAAATAATTCTTGAACTAAATATTCAGGCATTTTATAACTGAAAAATATGAATTAAGATATTTTTTTCTTTGAATAATACTGAATAATAGGAATGAGTTGTCATGGTGATTGACTCTAATGCACAGCACCATCCGACCAGTGAAAATTATGTAGAATGTAATTATGGTGCAATTAAAGTGTGAAGTTTATTTATGAAACAGTAGAGTTAGTGCACATGTACTTAGTTTACACAAATATGACTAAATATTCCATGAAGATAATTGGAACTGGAAAAGGGAGAAAAAGGAATAAAGTTAGGAAGGAGAGATACAAGAAAGGGAAAGGAAAGATAGTTTTGAATGACAGAAATATTTCTGTACTTCTGTAAAATATTTCTGTACTTCTGTAACTTCTCTGTTTTAGTTACGACTGTTGTAATTTATATTATAATTTGGGGGAGAATGTTGATTAAACGATATTTTATTATCTAATCCTTTTAAAAGACATTACCTTTTGAAATGCATAATTGATTTCTTGTGCTTTTGAAATGATGTCTCTGCCTCTTTTTATTTGAACCTAATCTAACCTTTGAAGAAAGTATGTCTGGTTTTACTCTTTAAAACTGATCACAGTAACTCTCAGAAGTTCAGACAACTTATCTAAGATCAGAGAGCCAAGCATTTCTCTGTGTTTCAAATGTGTAGTCCTTTTTAATATGTTTGTGTCCTTTGTATGATTCTTTAATGCATAAATTTTATACTACACATTCACATATATAAACAAGCCACTCAGGTATCTATTAGACACTCCCTCTCTCTATCTTTCCTTCTCTCTCTCTCTGTCTTACACACATACACACACATACACACACACATACATACACATACACACACACACATACTAAATTTATGAATGAAGAATGTCACAACAGAAGTAAAATATAAAAATTTCCCCAAAGCATTTTGAAGCTCTTCTATTTTCTATAAACTTGAATTATTAATTTTATTTTTTAATTGATTGACAGGCTTTACACAGTACAGGTTATATTATTCTAACCAAACTGCTGCTTTAGATATTTTCTACATTCTAATCTTTTTTACTTTTTAAAGTTTTGATATGCCAACTAAGAAGTATTTACTTTTAGTTAAAATAGTTTTTATGATATTGCATGGCTCTTTAAGGTGGATGTTTAGATAATTTCCTATACATTTCTCTTTGAGTTAATCTTTATCTTGAAAGAAATAGAGAAGAAACTTAATGCCTATGTACATTGAAAGTATATCTAAGAATAAGTCTTACATTTGGAAAAATATTTAATTTGTAGTATATCCATGAAACATACATAAAACACAAAATGAGATCATGAAATACATTACATATTTAGCTAGATACCAGTTTTTAGATGTCCAATGGATTATACTACCTACTAGCTTAATGACTGATTGAAACAAACTACTAACAAGGAACATAAGTACTTAAAAATGTACTTTACCACAAAAACATTATCAGGAAACAATTGAAGATACAAACAATATTATTTATCTAAAGATAAGGCAAAAAATTAAAGTTTATAGTAACACATTTTAAAATAATGGTCTTTAGCCATTTGTACTTTCCCTTACATAATAATTATTTAGCTCTAAATTGGCCTTTCTATTACATGCTTTTCTTGTGTGTCAGTTACTTGGCCCTAATAAATTATTTTTAAAAATAAATTATTTTTAGCTTTTATATTTAAATGAATATAAGTATAATGCATGTTATGTGATATTTCAAATTTTACTATGAATTCAATACTTTAAAAATTTTGATTTTCAAATTTACTTCTGTTGTTAAAACTAGCAGTGATTTTGATCTATGGTCACTGTTTACTCTGAAGTATCTCAATAATGAGACAAGGTGACTGAAGCAGGTAACAGAGGGTAAGAATAGTAGAAAATTAGATCTTTGACTATATATGGCTGAAGGAGATACGAAGCTATAATAGTTTGCATTCTTTAGAATTAAGGAAAAGAATAGAAAAAATATGACATAAAAAATTCTCACAATTCCAAGAATAGCTCCAGCTTCTAGTTCTTTGCCAAATTTTTACAATCTGCTTTGATTAATGAGTGTAGCCCCATTTTGCTTGGCTAAATTAATATCATACCCTATTTGCATGCCAATGATGTTTTAGCCACACAGAATACAATTTGCCCCTAATCTTATTCATAAACCCTGGGAGGCAAATAAATCATAAAAGACAACTTTTTAAAGCTTGTATAGCACACATTAATCTTTTAGACCTAATGTTTTACTGGGATGCCCTAAATTTCACTGCCTATTCCAGAATAGACAGCTAATATAATGTGTAATTTTATGTATTATGTGTGAGGGTAACGTTATCTTGAAAACAGAGTCATTGAACAGGAAAGTATCTTTTATCTGTGGCCCAGATCTTCTCAAAGTGTTTTATCATTGGGAGAAAGTATGCTTTTGTCTGTCAGTAGTGGAGTAATATAAACTCACATAAGCTGTTCTTAAAGGATTGTGTTGGTTGACATGAAGCACTGACTGAATCTGGATTTACGTACAGCTGTCACATGGACTGCTGAAAATATGGTTAAGGTTTCTGATTTGGGAAACTACAGAGAAAGAAGATAAACTTTAATTCCCTTCCCACCATTACTATGCATGTGTTCATGAAAAGAGATACAGATGGTATTGAAGTGGACTGTTCTTAATAACCAAAAGGAAGGGGGTGGGGATTTGTATATAATTAAGTGAAAGTAAAAGCCTACAAAATTTGCTAGTGTAATTAAGAAATGACTACTTGACTGTTGCTCCATATAATTACATTCCAATATTTAAGTGTCAACAAATCATATAGAAAATGGAGTTTATTTGCTGAGAGTGATGGTTATATGTTTATGAAATGTAGTGACTATGCCTTAATCTATTCCTTGTTTTTACATGTTTCTGGAATGTATTTTCATTGATTCTCCAAAAATACTAGAGAAATTTGAGCTGCATATTTTCTCATGATTTAGTGACAATTCAATTCATAGTTATGTATGAAGAGGAAGGAAGTTTCAACTGAGAACACATTTTTTGCTTTCTTTCTCTGGGTAGTAACATGAGATAGTAGAAAGAAAATGTACTTGTCTATCATCATGTTTTTAAATATCTTTCAAACTTTATGTCCAAAATCTTAAAAATTGGGCTTAATACCTGATAACTTTTTTAGAAGCCTTAAATGAGATAACATGTATAAAAGGCACAGCCCAATTTCTAGTACACTGTCTTTACTCATTCAACCAACAATTCTTGAAGTATCTAATATCATGAAACATGTATTCTTATAAAAATATTTAAGGAACTAATATTTCATAAATTGTTGATGTAAGACATAACCCTAGATGAAGAGTACACTTCCAGTTCTTTCAATTTAGGGTATTCATTTGCTAGTTACATGTCCATAGATATAAATATGAAATGGAGGAGACTTCCATCTCTTTAAGTGCCTATTCTTTCCACTACATGGAACTAAAACCATGGACTGTATATATAAAACAAAAGTAAGAAAGCTTTGATTGTCAGAGAAAAATTGAAAGAGCCTAAAGATAACACTATTGAATTTCAAAGGCTTTTGTATGTAGATTGGTCAATTATTAGAGCTCAAGAAATCATAAAATTAAAATCTTAACCAGTGTAGAACACTCAAACACCTGCCACACACACATGCATACACTCACACACACACACACACACACACACACACACACACACACACACACATGCACACACGTAAAACCTGGTGTCTATAACCTTAGGACCAGGGAAGAAACAATATTTGAAGAAAACTTGTAGACAACAACCGCTTATCTCTGCAAACACCCGAGTAAATGAATGTGTTCCTACCTTCACTAACAACAGCAAAGGTCAAGTGAAGTCCAAGTTAAATGTCAGTTATCATCAGGATAGACTTGAATAGACTGCCATCATGAAATGGTATGATAGAAGCTTGGTAGGGAACCCTGTACCATGATGTTAAAAAGTCCTACTTCTCATAACTAACTAGTATTATCTGAGGTTATATTTCATAAGTAATATGTCAATATCCCCCATTCTCTGTAGAGTAGGAATTATATTAGTAAAAAGCCATCTATCAACAATTTCCATGTAAAAAGTGCCTATAAGCCATGGGATGCTAATTGGTGGCTTCCATCTGTAACCCCAGCTACTCAAGAGGCTAAAATCTGAGGATAGGGCTGGAAGGTGGCGCAGTGGTAGAGCGCTTGCCTTACATGCATCAGGCCCCAGGTTGGATTCCTCAGCACCACATAAACAGAAAAAGCCACAAGTGGTGCTGTGGCTCAAGTGGCAGATCGCTAGCCTTGAGCTGAAGAGCCGAGTTTGTTCAGGCCCCATGACCAACAAAAAACAAAAAACAAACAACAAAAAAGAAATCTGAGGATAATGGTTTGAAGCAGCCTGGGCAGGAAAGTTCATGAGACTCTTATCTTTAATTAAGCACTAAAATTGCCACAAATGGATCTGTGACAACTGGTAGTGCACTAAACTTGAGAAAAAAAAATAATAAGCTCATGGACAACGTCCAAGCCCTGAGTTCAAACCCCAGGACCAGCACATATACACAAAAATACTCAGGAGATATGTAATCACAGATAATCAGAATTAAATCACAAGACAAAACTTAAAAGATTAGAAGTACTGGAAATCCTAATTACTAAAACATGTCATATTGATATAAAATAGAAACTAATAAATCTTTCAATCTAAAGAAACTATACAATTCCCGTCAAGACTGTAAGATATTGCTAAAAAAAATATGAAATGAGCTCTATGCAATCGAAAAGAAATTTTGTTATTAGTAGAAATCAGTGACAATGAAAAACAAAAAAACAAAAGATAAAATTAATTAAATAAAGGTCTGTTTTTTAAAAAATGAGTAAATTTGGCAAGTATTTTGATAAAGAGAAGAGATATACACTATTGATATAGAAAAAAAGTAAAATTAGAGATGTCATTACAGATTTCCTAACACCAGAACTAAAATAAAGAAACACTAACTTCTATTCTTCATTTGGCAGCTTAGAAGTGATAGACAAATTCCTTTCAAACAAGTAAACAAATCAATAAACTATGACTCATCCAATTGGAACACATAATTTGAATAACCATGTAATTATTAGTGTAATTACATTTGAAATATATATGTATATATAAAAATGTATATATATGTTTGTAGAAATTTATAACTTCTTGTAAAAAAACTTCTTCATTATTAAAGAAGTGCATAAAGATTTCCATTTTAACATGAGAACACTGAGCAGTATTAGGACAATTCTCAACTAAAATAACTGTTAAAAACTACTAGTGAAATTTGAAAATATAGTAGATAGCATTTATTGAAACTAATGTTAGATGTTAATGAAATTTATGTTTTATATATGCATATATGTTATATAGGTGCACACATACAAATAATTTCAAAAGAGTAGTTAGAAACTAAGAATATTAGATGTCACCTTCAAAAATTTTGGCCATTAATTCTGAAGTAAATATAGGAGAATGGTAATCAAAATCCTTTTATGATATTAAGTATATCTTTGTAAATATTCATTAGTTATAGATTAGAAGCAAACCAAAATTTGATACATATGGAAATGCAATAGATTCACTAATTTAAAAATGTAATTTTTAATTTAATTTTATTTACACCATTCTCTTATGACTACTCACATTTATTCAACTTTTTTAGTATTAAATGCTACACAACTTATAAAAATATGCAAAAGAATTAAGTTCCTCAAGTACATCTTCACTGGAACAGTTTTATTGAATGATTTTAATAATTAGGTTTAATTCTTAGGACGAATGCAGCAATTTTGGAAATTCTTATAGGATTCTAGGGCCTTTGGGATTAGTATCATAGTAGTGATTAATATTGTCAGAATAAGCAAATGCATTGTCTATGAAAGCATTTATTAGTATATTAGAATTCAAATAGATAAAAGGTAAGAAAGTGCCATCTAGTGCTTTTACCTCTCTGTGAGTCTCTCAAGCTCCATGGAGCATCTGCTGTAGGCTGAAAAGATACCTGGTTTTCATTATTTGCAGAGCTACTTCTGTCCAACATTTCTCCACCTTCAAACTTTATTGCTCTTATCCCATCTTGTTATTTCCCCAGTGGATGTTCACATCACAAGCATTTATTGTGTCTGGCTTTTGTCAGGTCCTCAAACCAAATGTAATGATAGAACTAAGTGGGCTAAGAGGAAGCAAAGATAGGAATGTGACTAATTGTTGAAAAGTAGGGTTTTGTTGTTCCATTAATTTCCTTGAATTTATCCTCAAATACCTATGAGGTAGAAAATGACCAAACCACCATGCTGACACTATGCTACCATGATGGATATATTAAAATCATTATTGAAATCAGTGTAGAATTTCCTTAAGAAACAAAAAGTAGACCTGTCTATGACCCTGGCAATCCACTTATCAGGATATAGCCAAAGGAAGGTTAAAATAAAGAGAGATAAGAGAGAGATAACTATACACTCACATTTATTCCAGCACTGCTTACAGAGTCAAATAGTAAAGTCAACCAATACTCCCAACAAATCAATGAATGAATAAAGAAAATCATGGACATATAACATGCAATATTCCTTCTCCACAAAGAAAAACATAATTTTCATTATTTCCAGGAAAATGGATGACATTAGTGATCATCATATCACAAGCCCAATATCACATTTTTGGTCATTTGTGGAACAAATATTTTAAATGATGAATGAAAATGATGATGACAATGACAATAATGACTATGGGATACGTTTGTAAAAGGAAGACTGTGTGGTCGGACCAATAAAAAGGGGCAGGAGAAAGGAAAGGCTAACAATGAATAAAGAGGATCCCCTAAACAATTTGAAAAAAAAGGAGGGGCCAGGAAGAGCTGGGTGTTATTATATAAAAACTGATTTAAATTTTAAAAATTAATGTAAATCAGATGATTTGTCACTCTTTTTCTAGACCCTTTCTTTTTTTTTCCTGAAGCACTCTACTTCTTGAGCTACACCATAGCTCTTTCAATTTTATTTTGAGAGAGGATCTCACTAAATTCTCTGGGCTGGCCTAAAAAAGAAATCCTCCTGCCTCTGTGTCCTCAGTAACTATTATACCATAATGGTCAGGCTTATCTAACATTAATTACAGAGCTGAAAACTAAAGCAAACTAATTGTCAGTTATCACTGTTGGATAATTAAATGGTACTGGAATTTTTTTTAGTGATTACATTATTTTTTTCATCAGAGTTATAACTAGTGTTATCCTCTTATTCCTTTCCTTTGACTGTCAGGAAGACTAGGTTCAGGGTGTGTTTTTATCCAGATAGTAAAGACAGCAAAGTTTTAGGCAGTAAGTTGAAAGTTGCTTCAATAATGTGGAGAAAAAAGGGAGAACAGAAGGAGAATGTGTAAGACATACAAATAGAAAATATCGGCAAGTATTTTTTTTCCATTTCCAGTATGCATGCATCTGCAGATCTGTAATAACTCACTTGAAGACCTCTTTGTCAGTTCCTATGAATAAGTATCAATGTCTATACTAAAAAGAATTGAGTGCAGTCATAAAGGGACTAGATTCTGTTTATTTACAGTCAGATTTCCCAAGTCTTTCACTATTTCTTTCTCTTTTAAATATTCCATTTTTCACGTAATATCTACATTGCCATATTTTCCTTATGTTTTCCATTTCAATATTGAGAGATGCTCCGTCTGCTATTTATTATAAGCTAACTTTATATCTTTTATCTGATGGTCTTAACATTTTGGGTTCATATAAAAATATGTTCATATTTATTATCTTTGTCTCTGAAAATGATTCTATTTCCTCTTTCTTCATTTATCAAATAACTCTGGATTCCAATTTCATCATGGACACTGTTATTCATTTAGTTATAGTCTTCTGTACTGGATTGTTTATTTCATGAAATACTTAACTTAGTTGAATTGAAACTACGGGTCTGTCTCTTGGCTCTGCCTTCCAGTCTCAGCTGACTTTTATACCTTTGGCTGAGCTGTTCAATCTATTACATGAAAGTGTAGTTTGGGAATGTGTAGTTTAGAAATGGCAGAGTTTATATATAGCATGAGACTCTTCCTCCACTCTCCTTTTTTTTGTGTGATATATGCCATTGTTTTAACGGTTGTGATTGTCTCAAATTAAATATTTAAAATTGTAAACTAGAATGTCTATGGGTACCTCTTGGAATCTAAGGAGAAATCATTGGCACAAGAAGAGGCCAATCTTTAGAGTGAAGGTTATAAAATAAACACACAAACATAAATACCAAAGAAACAAAATCGGTGTATTCCCTAGTTGGAGTACCTAGTACCCTTTCTATCAATGTTTCTCCACTCACCTTGATATCTTATGAAGGGTTTGTACTATTTCATCTAAAGAAGGATTGATCATGTATGAGCATTTATGGTGCTACCTAAAGCTGAATCTAAAGACAAATAATTATAATATTAAAATATTACGGATGAGTATTTTTGACAGGCCTAATTGGAAGTCTTTAATATAGAACCAGAGACTGCGGGTGGACTCCTGTCCCCAAACCTGCAGCCCCTCAAATACACTTAAAACAGCTAGAAAATTGAGCTATGAGTACAGGAAAGGAAAGAAAGAACAGAAAAACAGTGGCGGACAAGATCAACGCCAATGGAGATCAGAGGAGAGCCAGAAGACACAGGTATGGCATCCTGTTATCTGAACCGGTCCAAGTCTAAATAGGGTCCTGGTCAGGGGGCAGGGTCACACGGAGCTCCACAGTCTTCTGAGATCATGACCTAAGACTGGCTGGTCCTGTATCCTAGTGTCCAAGTCCCTGCTCCTGTCTCTAGGAATTCATGCACACCCATCACCTGGGGTGGAACTTCTCTGCCTCGACCATGAAAAAAAGATGGTGCCAGTTAAACCCAATTTCCTATCATCCACCTTGTGGCCACGATGGCACTGGTTACACCTAGTATCCTTATTTCATTTGAATAATAAACGTTTAGATAGCTATGCCTCTATTGTATTTATACCCCGTATCTTCACATGCTGCCTACCTGTGACAAAGGAAGAGAAAAGGAAGAGAAAACAGCAGACAGAAACAACTCCTGAAACCCTGGTTATACAATAACCAAAATGACTGACTTCACAGTCTGTCCACTATTGAAACAGATGAACCAAATTTCATCAGCTCAACTAGATCTTGACTACACTGCTTTCTCAACTAGGCTCTTGTATTTTTAGATACTTTTAATACAAATTTCAAAACATGGTTTTAATTTGTTTTAGAAGTTTAGCATACAGTTTTCCAATCTATACAGAAGAGGCTTTTAGAATCTAAAAGTTATTGAAAAACAAACCCAGATATGAGATTTTCTAAATCATTTTTTAAATTCTTTTATTTTGTTTTGAGCTAACATGCATTTTTATATGAGGGGTTTTATTGTGATATTTCCATATTTGTACACAGTGTACTTTGAACAAAATTCCTGCCTATATTATATTCTCATCATGCCCTTCCATCTTCCTCTCTTCTCAAATATCATTTAGTGAATTCCATTGTTATATTTGTATGAGTGTATATGCACATAATATACACCCATACACACATTAGATAGATAGATAGATAGATAGATAGATAGATAGATAGATAGATAGATAGATAGATAGATAGATAGATAGATACTTGAATCTATGCAATATCTTTAGATCTCCTTCACCAATAAATATCCATTCCAGCACCCTTTACTACCTACTCTTTCATGTCATTCCATTATCATGTTTCTTTAAGACTTGAACTCTGGGCCTGGGCCTCAGCTCTTCACTCAAGGCTAACACTCTACCTCTTGAGCCACAGCACCACTTCCAGTTTTCTGAGTGGTTTATTGGAGATAAAAGTCTCATTGACTTTCTGCCCTGGCTGGCTTTGAACCACAATCGTCAGATCTCAGCCCCCTGAGTAGATAGGGTTACAGGCATGAACCTCCAGTGCCTGGCCTATTATCATATTGCTAAAGCTGTAGTACAGTGAAAACTGGACTGTAAGTGAGAACATGTGATATTTTTCTTTTTGAGTTTGGTTTATCTCATTCAAAATAATGAGTCAGACCCATCCGTTTTCCAGAAAATTATATAACTTTATTTTTCTTTGAGTAATATTGCATGACATGTATATAGAGATAGACAGTAGATAGTAGATAATGGATATATTTATTATGAATTTATTATTATTTATTCATCATACTATTGTGAACTGTGCTAAAAGTACATAAATTAGGTTTGCAAGTATCTTTCTTGTTATTTTAATTACTTTCCTTTATATGCAGCAAGATCATAAATGGGTCTTTTTGGTTTTTGAAGAACCTCCATACATATTTCTGTAGTGGTTTTCAAATTTGCATTCCCAGTAACAGCATATAAAAACCTTCTATTTCCAATATTTCCTGCATTTCTTATTTGTCTTCTCCATTTCCTCTTTATTATTTTCTAGGGCTATGTTCATTTAGTAGCATGGTTTTTTGTTTTTGTTTTTCCTCCCTGGAGAAATTTCCTCACTATAACAAATACTATGGTTATAAATTTTGAAAAACTAATGGAATTTTTAACGCTTTACATAATAAACAACTTGTAGTTACAAGTATTTGAAAATGTATATACTGTTATTTTAGCTTTTACAATATTTTAGTTTATATTTAAGATGTGCAACATGGCATTATAGAATACCAAGTAAACAAAAGGTTCTTTAGTAAAACAACCAATATAGCTACCATACCACATAATTCCCCATTGGTTTTGCATTCATGGTAGGGATATCTAATTCAAATCATTTAGCAAGAATATCAAACTTAATTTTATTAATTTTATTACCTATATCCCTCATGCTGTACTTCAGATCTCTAAGCTTATCATCCTACATGTTTGATCTTGCATATCATCAGACCTACATTTGATAATGTGTCTTTCTTGGACTGTTTTTCTAGTAGCTTTAATAAGCCTTTCTCTTGAAATTTTGCCTATGATTTTAACTCAAGATCCCTTCATCTGCCTTTGATAGACTTTTCAAGGGATCTT
This sequence comes from Dipodomys merriami, assembly GCF_024711535.1. Taxonomy (NCBI): domain Eukaryota; kingdom Metazoa; phylum Chordata; class Mammalia; order Rodentia; family Heteromyidae; genus Dipodomys; species Dipodomys merriami. The sequence continues at coordinate 93,191,209 of NW_027203381.1, read as the reverse complement.
CATTGCTAGAGGGGAAAGTCTTTCTAGTGATGAGATGAAAGAGGTAGAGAAACTTTTATTTAAGTTACTTGCTTGGAAAAGAGAACGTGAAGACAGCTTTTAATCAATCATGCAATTGTGTATGTTCTCACTCGGAATAAGTTACAGTTTTTATATCCCTTTGAGGAGAGAATGTTGGATATTGATTTAGTAAAACCAACAAATTCAAAATCACTTATTATTTTTGAACTCCTGCAGAGGTTTTTGAGTATGCAGTATTTCTGACCTGCGGATTGCAGCTGCTATGTCAATCATTTACTCTTTGTTCTATAAGTTTTACTACAAAAGAATTTTTTTTGATCCTCTTATACTTTTTTGATTTACTTGGGTAATTTAATTCCCAAAGGTTTATAAGAAGCAGGTCAAAACACTGTCTCTGCAAGAAATATTGAAATTAAAATCAAGACATTATTTTTAGTTCAACAATTTAAGGTCAGCTTCCTTGAACTTACCAGGGATATGATGTAATGAAGTACTCTGGACAAACATGAATATCTTCACTTTTGACAGACTTCTACAAATTATATGGTCATTAATATACTGTATCCACTCCTACATTGTGTCTTTTCAGTTTTGATTCAGTCACAAATATTCTTTAGGAAAGAAATCTTAATGTATGTTATATATACACATATTATATATACATATGTATTATATGTTATATGAATATTATATGTATAGCCACATTATAAATAATATAAACTATTTATCACATATTATATATAACATACTATATATATATATATGTATTAGTACTAAGTTTATTGTGAACATAGATTTCTGTAAGTTATCTTTCCTCTCTTCATAAGTTAAATAAACAAATTGATACAAAATAAGCAAAGTTTCATCATTATTAAGCTGAATATATTATCTTAAAGTAAGGAAAACTAAAAACTATTTTGGCTATTAGTGCTTTAATTTGAACAGCTTTTTTATTTTATAGAGAGAAAAACTGAGTTTAGAATTAATATAAATTAACACACATGTAAGAGTTTAATTCAAACCACTGTTACTATTGTACAGTGAAAGCAGAGAAATTCTTCATTTATCTGTCACCTTTGCTAAGAATAAATATCAGATAACTTAATGCATATTGTTTCACATGGCCAAATATTCTACTTACAGAGATTACAGATACAATACATATTGACTTATGAACATTCATTATAGTTTTTTTTATCAGATTTTCTGTGTTTTCATGGTGAAGTTGTTTTGTATTAATTATTATTTAAGTGACCAACTAGGTACTTAAGTGGTTGTTCACATTCTACTTTTGGATGGAGATAAAATGAGAAAATTAGTTATAATTTGAATCAAGGGTGTTTACAGGTATAAGAATAATAAAAAGGGCAAGATTCCCAATATATAACCAATGGAGTAGGAAATGAATAAGGATCAAGAATAGAGAATTGTGTAGTATAGACATCAGGAATTTTTAGTATGCAAGTATAAATATTGAATGCATACTAAGCAGCATTTTAATGTATAACACTTCCTTAAAATAATAGAAAATGAAGATAATAGCATTTATTTTGACCAATAATTTTTTCAGGTTTTTCACTGAAGCTCTGGGTTCCTTGTCACCATGTCACAACATGCTAAAGCACTGTAGAACAAAATAATGAATGCATGATATTTTTCACTGAAATGCTTTACAAGTACTGATAAAAACTGATTTTAAACATTTAAATATTCAAGACCACATTCCAAAGTAAATCCTTGTTATATTAGCTAGTAAAACTCTATTTCCTTAAAGTAGCACACTTCTATTTTCTACTTCTTACAGGAATATTTCAAAATGATATTAAAATAGGCTTGTAATAGAAGAAGATCTGGCCAATTACTAGTAATATCCAGTAAAATTATATTCTAAACTTTTTTTTTCAATAGTGGGAATTTATATTGTTCTAATTTTTATTATTAAAAATAGCATTTGAAATAGGAAAAGAGAGTTTTGCTTCAAATATTTTTGAACAGAAAATTACAGTTTGTATAATACCAATAATCAGAGAATGAAGGTGAACATTAGAAATGATGTGGTAAATAGTGACATGGATAAAAAATAATGCCATTATTCTGGCAAGAAGGCAGATTTCATACATTATCATTTTACAAATAGATACATGATTTTTAATTTTTTGTAAAAATGTAGGTGATTAATCACTGATTTAAGAAAAAATGACTTCTGCTCGATAAGAAATGTACTCATTACCTTGCTCATGTAATTGTAATTCCTCTGTACAGTATTTTCACAATAAAAAACTTATTTAAAAAGTTCTTCTATTTAAACCCTGATTTAAAAGAAAAACAGCATGCTTATAATAACTGCAATAATAAGTTTAATATCCAGAGGGTGAGAGAGAGCTACTGTTTCTTTTTTACTTATTTTAAGCAAAAGTTTAAATTCATGGTATCTATTATTCAATAACTTTTCTTTTAACTTCACAACTTTGGTGAGGGGGATAGGCAGGGTGCTTGGGACGGGTGAGATGGGAAGGGATAGGAAGGGGAAATGTACTCATTACCTTGCTCATGTAATTGTAACCCCTCTGTACAGTATTTTCACTATAAATCTATGTATAATTTTTTAAAAAAGAAAAGATGACTTCTTACTCTACCTCAGAAGTATGTCTTATCTGTTAAAGATACTGAATGTCAGTTATTTTATTCATTTTGCCCTTTAATCCTTCAGTTAGCCATTCTTTTTTCACACTGTTGACTTTGCTTCCAGCAACCTGATCTAATTCCTCTGTAGAAATGACACCAAAAATCACACTATGACTGTGAGTCCGCTTTCTTCCTGCTAAGGAGAAAGTCTCTGAGGACATTTCAATCATTCTTTGTCCACAAGAACCTAAGAGCTGCAAAAGATGAACATGTGTGGCAATCTTGTGTTTTCCAGCTTGATCTTTTTACTCACCCTCTCTCAAGGAACTATCAGGGTTAATCCTGTCATTCCTCACTTTCTGATTCTCTTTAGTCATTTGGAAAGACCCAAGGCACCTCTCCCATCCATCACCAAAAGAACTCACACTCCTACACTGCTTTATATCCATTAATCTCTTCCAATCTCCTAACTCCCAAACCCATCAACCCTGCCCTTTGTAAAGTACCCTCTGTCAACAGCCACATACTGGTATGTTCTAGCATTGTCCTAAATATTTTGGATGAATAGCTTCTTCCTTTGACTGAAACAGACCTAAAAATACCAGTTCTCCTGAAGATAATTTAAGATTATTTGGCCTTAAAGGACTTCACTACCATGATTGTCCTACCTTTTCCTGCATAATTTTCCAGTGATGAGTAATTATTCATTTGTTCAAACAACAAAAAAATAAAATATGACCTCCACATCCCACACTCTTCCTCACCCTTCTCATAGTCCTCTTTCTTTTGCCCTCTGTACCTAATCCTATAAAGAAAGGCTTCTGTCACTAATTATTAGGCGGGAATTTTTAAGCTTAGTAGCTATAAAGCCTCTGGCTTTAGAGTGGACCTCCATTTCAGAGACTCATCAGCTGGGCTTTCAAATCTATAAGATTATAACTCTCAACTTTTGAGGCATTACACCTCCAAGTTTTCCAAGTTGGGGGCCTATTTCTATAGCTGTTCAAGGCAAAGCTTATTGAAACAACTAGGGGCTATTCTTACAGCTCATGAGCTTTGAGGGTGACCATCTGTGCGAACTCTACCTATGACAAATTGTACAAGAAGGCAAAAGGCCATTCTGGAGAAGTCTCTCAAAGTTTAATATTCTGATATCAGGTGAGCAGCCTCCTGGATTAAAATAGCAGGAAACATTCTGCTTCTACAGCCCGTAGAGGAGTGTGGCATGCACACTCTTGCATAGGTCATGACGACATCATTCACAGCCTATCATGTGCGCAGTTTATAGTTCCACTAATCACAAGTCTTACATATGGACCAATCATAATCTTCATCTTACACCAACATTTTGCTGAGTCAATGGAGAACTTCCCTCCCTCCAATTCTGAAAAGAATGGCTGCATGGTGACTAGTGTCATTCAAAGTACACCAAGGCATGATTGCCTCTTGTGGTGTCTTCCCACGTTGCCCCAAGTTTCATGGAGCAGTCTTAAATGGAGCAAAACTTCCTGAAGTGGATCATGTCTTCAATAGCAGCTGTGTTTGCAGTGGTCCTTGTAGTTCATAGTTTTCTGAAAAGGGTTTGTGGAGTGCTCTAAACAGCTGGACTGCCATAAGGACAGTCCAAATAAGAGGCTGATTTAGTTTCCCACACAAGGGAATTAGGCACAGGGAAAGGTTTGACAGCTGCCAGTCACAGGACCAACTTATCCCAGCTACCACGTATGTAAAGGAAAACTAAACATTTTGGAAAGTTTTGCATCAAAAATGGATCATTAGCATTCTTAACAGTGCTTACCATGCTCTCCTTGTAGCCAAAGTCCCTTTGGAAGAGTTGGGGAGTTATTCTGAAAATATTGTCATTTTTTTTAACCTATACTCATTCTTCACATACCACAGATAAAGCCCTCAAGGCTATTAGTCCACTGAGTCTTTGCAAGTTTATCAATGATATATGTAATGCCAAAACCCACAAAAACCTCTTTCTTGGTATGCATTCTTTCTTAATCTCTATTGTTTCTTTCAACTCACTTTTCAATCTGTATAACCCTTTTTCCTGTTCAATCTAAACTGCTACACGTTCCAAACATTGATCTTGAGTCCCTAGTTTTCCTCGGGTAGCATGTAGTCACCATCTCTCTGTGATGAAATCCTACAGCCTCAAATGCTCTACTATGTGATCAATAGATGGAAAACACACAATTAGTTTTGTTTTGTTTCCATATGATTAGATGATATTATTCACTTAGAATATAAGCATAAATATTGTAGATTTGTAAAGCTATAGTTCTTTCAAACCCCAAGCATATCCGTGTTGATTATTTTTTTTTCAAATTTAGTTATGTGCCGTTGGATTCCTGAGATAGGAAATCTATATACCATCCTTGATGCAGTGAGAATTTGAGTAGATTTCTTTTCTAATTTATGATTGTCCTTGAATTGTTCCTATGATAATTAGTAGTTTGCTTTTGTGAACATATTTGTCACATTTTGATCTAAATTGATTTAAGCTGGTTTTTATACTTCAATTTAAATCAATAGTGTTCTGATAAATGCTTATTTTCAAACTTACTATATTAGTTCTGTATTTCTTAAATTCAGTTGGTCCTGTTGTAGGTTCTTCTATCATAGACCCACGTTTGTCTAATTAGCCCCATACTATGCATTTCAGGACATAATAAGATTTGATAAAATGTCATTTCTTCTTACATTTAGTCTGATGTATGTTTTTGTATTAAAACTTAGATTCTTTACCTCAGTGTTAGGATTTTCAGTTTGTGTCTCTTATGTAGTTTATACTATAGATACATGAGTGATTGTTGTGTGACAGAAACATTATTTACTTGCAGGGGCTGGAGGTATGGCTTAAGTGTTAGATTTCCTGCCTACAGGCATGAGACTTTGAGTTCAACACTCTAATACACACACACACACACACACACACACACACACACACACACACACACACACACACACACAAAAGGAAGGAGGAAAGAAAGAAAGAAAGACAGAAAGAAAGACAGACAGACAGACAGACAGACAGAAAGAAAGAAAGAAAGAAAGAAAGAAAGAAAGAAAGAAAGAAAGAAAGAAAGAAAGAAAGAAAGAAAGAAAGAAAGAGAGAGAGGAAGTATTTAGATGAAGAACTACTTGAAATTAACTATTCATTTTGGATGTATGGAGCACAGGAATATAGATTTTATGAAGCCTCATTTGTGTTGGCAATAAGAAAGCTCTAGGGAATCATACTTGAATGATTGAGACAGTAGACATAGTGCCTGAATAGTGACTGCATCTGATAAAAGCAACTCCATTTTGAAGTGCTTTTAAAAACTTACTTCATGTGATTGTTAAAATGAAATTAGACTACATAAAGTATATAAACAGAAAATGACCAACAAATAGTAAAAGCATCATTATTCATCATTAGATAAAATCTATTCCTATATTATTTTTAGTTGAGAAAATACTCTTGTGTCTGGATTCTGATACCAAGTTTTGAATTGCATTCAATTCCCTTCTACCCCTAATGCATCTGAAATAAATTAACTTGTATCTTAGTGAAGGAGAGTATGCTTGTGATTAATCTGAAGATAAGGGATCACTGAATACATGTAGGCTGCAAACTAATATTCTCACTATGGTAAATCTGATTTGTATGTATGATTTGCATATAAATGCTTTACATGATGCACGATAGAGTACCCTTTACAGGGTACAAAATACCTTTTACAGTTTTACAGGAAACCATTTATTTGGACAGTGAGATATACTAACTCATCTAAGATCATTTATTATTTTGTTCCTTGTGCATTTTTATTTTTTAATTTATTGTCAAGGTGATGCACATAGGGGTTACAGATACATAAATAAGGTAATAAGTACATTTCTTGTCAAACTTGCTACCCCTTCCTTCATTTTCCCCCTAATTTGCCTCCCCTCTCCTCCACACAAAGTTGTACAGATCATTTTGAACATGTTGTCATGTGATTATCTCTGTTGCATTGGTTTCCCCCTTGTCTTTTGTCTCACCATTCTGTTGTACATTTTTAAAGAAGAACACACATCCTCTTCTAATACAATTTCAGGATGTTTCATTGGTCTATTTTCATACATGTTGACATTGTATTCTGACAATCTCTACTGACATTGTTAAAATAGTTTCTTCACACCTGCATGCATTGTGTGGTGTGAACATGTGTGTGCACATCCACACATGTGCAAACATACATCAGCACTGAGACTTGAACTCTATGTCTTAAGCCAAAGATCCACTCGTGGCATTTTGCAGTTAATTGGAGATGAAAATCTCATCATACTTTTCCTTCCCAGAATTGCTTCTAGTCATGATCCTCAGGTATTAACCTTCTAAGCATCATAAGCATTAGCCTGGTTACACTTTTTAATATTTATAGAAATATCACCTAAACACTATCACATATGTTATGATAGAGTCTTTAGAAACTCACTATACTCAAAATATAAGATAAAAATTGGTTTGATTTCAATTTCCTATTTCAATTTCTATGTTTTTTTTTACAAAAAAACAATACTTTTTGGATGTGCTTTGATAACTGGTTTCAACAGGGTTTATAAAGACAAAATTGAATTCCAAAATTATGACATAGAATAAAATACTCTTCTAAATATAGAGTTTTTCATTTCAGTTTTCTTTCTCCTTATTACTTTGGCTAGTAAATTTCAGCTAATTTAAAATTTGCTAGAAATTTCATTTATTGGTCAGTGGCATAATAAATAAGGTTTTAATCAGTAGAGGACATAACTTTTAATTACCTCTGAACAGTTATAAAGTGTTTTTCATTCAACATGTCCATTTATGAGTACAGTGCATCTTCATCAATGCCATCACTTAATGCAATGTTTAAAAAATTGTCTTCAGCAGTTTGAGCTGCTGTAACAAAGAACCAGAGGATGCATAACATATAAACTGAACACATTTGTTTGTCACAATTCTAGGCAATTAGAAAATCTGAAATCAGTGTAGCAGCCAGATTTTGTGTCTGTTGAAACCAGCCTCCTGATTTCCCATGACCCTCCCTAATGAGGTAAAAGAAAGAGTAAGGGAATTCCCTGGGGTCTTTTTGTAAGGGCTTTAATCCCATTCACAAGGACTCTATTCTCCTGGTCTAATTATTTCCTAAAGGCCTGACTTCTTAGTACCATCACATGGGGATTTGGACTTTAACCTATGAATGTATGTGTAAAACACAAACATTCAATCCATCACAACCTGTTGTTGGGATTGGAATCATGGACAGTGCACAGGTATAGGAGTAAAACATCTGGTCTAATTGAGAATGGATTACTTGGAACAACAGATCCACCTGCGTAGGAAGCATGCAGATGAGAACCCTCAGGAGAAATCAGTTGGTGGGAAGAAGTTGCAGAATGACACTACCCATAAGACTATACATTCTAACACCAAAAGGCAAGTATTTTTAGCTTGGAATGAACATTTGAGGTTTTGTAGGCAAAAGGAGAAGCCACTAAGAGGGGAAAAAGGATGATGAGAAACATATAAAGTTAAGCTTTCTGAATAATATTATATGCAAGAGTTTCCCAGCCATCAACACAATCCCTGAAGACCATTTATACTTCACTGCATTAATATTCATTAGGTGTAACACCATATGTTGCACAGCAGGGTACATCGCCAACAGACTGTTTGTCATAAAGCCAGATTTAATAAAGCATTGTAAAGCAAACATTATGATGATAAATACAAAATGACAAGCTAATTAAGAGAATCTTAATTGCCATTTGTCCATAATAACATTTGTATAGTTCTAGCAGTCTTCATGCTTGCATTCCTCGTGTACAGCTTTCCTCTGCTGCTCATTCCCCATAACCTACCTCCATGGAAATTATTGTTATTCCACACATGGTGTAAAACTACTTAATGCCTCCTTTTCCTTCCCACAAATCCATTGTAACTCAATAAACAGGTGTGTGTCATCAATATGCACAAATAATATCCTTTGATCCTAAAGACACAGGAAGCCTCACTAATGGAAGATGTATCCTCACATGCCAGGTAACATAAGATGTAGAAATAATTCATGCTGTAAATTTAAATCTAACCTGGATTTCAGAAGTCATGAATACACTTTTAGAAAGAGAGCAAACAACCCATGGAATTTCACTGACTAGTTCTCTGGCCAGGTGAAGTATCCGTTGATTTGTGTACTTTCTATCATATTAGTACTAAGAGTTCTCTAATCATCAGTCAAACCCTGTAGACACAATCCCAGGTTCTCTAGCTACTATGAACCCAAAAGGAGATTCTATCAGACAGAAAATTCACAGATAGGGATTCACAGAGAGAGGGAGATCCTATCACTTGAGCAACAAATATAATTTCCATATTCGTATATTAAGTGGCATTCAACATGTGTTTATTCTTGCTGCTGCTTGAAAATAAGAATCATAATGGTAAATCGTATGTGTGAATGTGAGTTGTTTATTTAGAGATAGCCAGTCAGTTTGGATAACGTTATTTCTGAGTTCATCTTTGGGAATACTTCTGGAAGAGACTAGCATTTATTCAGTGGATAAGACATCTTCTGATTAGCTGAAGTACCAGAGAAAAGCCTCATATACTTAATTACCAAGACATTCCATTGTTGCCCAAGGAAAAGATGAATAAACAGTTCCCAAGAGTCTTTACCAAATACCTTTGCTCCTTTTACAGGAATGTTGGTTCCAGTTCTCGGCCTTGCTGTATCACAAAATGATTAATTTGAATAAGATACTGTGTCAGGAACATTCTCTCAGACTGGTAAAATAGCATTCTGATTTAACAGGACTTGTTCTTCCCAAGCACAAATGGTGCTTCATTGGTAGTAGTTGAAAAGAGCTGGAAACAATTAGCTCTCATGAGTGTTGATGGATTGTATGAGTGTATAATAGAAATCACTGCATGGTCATAACATCTGGGTTTTCAAATTGGAAACAAGACAATTTTTTTCTTAGTCCATGGTTCATAAAAAAAAAATCTCTGAAGTCATTGACAGGTTATCTTAGTATGTATCTACATAAATCTAAATAAAGAATTATGTTAACAAACCTTAGCCAGAAATTATTTAATTTCACACAGTCAATAAGTGGTGTTAATTAGTGTTTTTATTGATAAAATAGTACTCACAAATGATGAAAAAGAGTATTTGAGAGAATTACATGTGAAGCAAGACCTGTTTTAGGACAGAACTGGCAACCAATTTCTAAGTTTCTGGATAATGTCTTTCTAAACATATTCAGAAAACTAAAAGAAAGAGAGTTCCGGGAAGATGGCGGAGGAGAAGCTGGAATCTGAACAAGCTCTCGCATAGAAAGCAGTTTTAGAGTTCCAGTGAACAGTCCTAAGCCAGAGAATCACACCAAGTGTGCCATCACAGGACAGAGAGTTAGTCAAGAGAGGGGAAGCCAAGGAGACACATCTGAGCGCCTGCCAGCAGCTGCCGCTGTGGCGGCAGGGTCGCGGCGGCGACCACCGCCGCGGGGTCATACCTGAGACACAGAGAGTCCGGGACGAAGGAGCCAGACGCAGCAGACAGCAGATTCTACTCAACACCAACAAGAACCGACAAGTTGCGGACATCTTCATCCTGCAGTTTGCAGACCAGAGACGACCCAGGATCCAAGACTCGGCGTGAGTAGAAGCCCGACGTCCTCACTCCTTCTCAGGGAGCAGAGGAGGGAAGCCACCCCTCCCCTCTCCCCCAGCACCAGTAATCTCCATCTTGGATACCGACAAAGCTCAGAGGAGGAGCTGCTATCTCCAGCTCAGGCCTTGGAATAAAACGAGTCATTTAGCAGGTCACAAGAACTTAACGGCGAAGTGACCTGCCAGACTGAGCTCCATCCAGGGAAAAGTCACTCAGCTCAGGTGCCAGCCATTGGAGTGGCTTTCCTCACTGGGTAACCAGAGCCAGAGGCTGCCCCTCCTCTAGCAGCCACTACAATCAATTGAAAAACAGAAACCCTGAGAATGGCTCCAGGCTGGGCTCTGTGAGTTTTTTCACAAATAGCCCCAGGGAAAAGCTACTGTTTGTTGAAAGGCCTCAACTCTACCCAGAACCTAGCCTCATCACTGCATCCCCCTCTTTTGTGATTCTCAAAGCAGATCACCCTCCCAGAAAACTAACCTGGGAGGGGGATCTCAAAATCTTGGGTAAAGCAGAGCATTTTTCTGCCTCTTCCAACAAGCCAACTTAAGAAACCAATCAAGCCACAGGACCTCAAGCTGACCAGAGACTCCAACAAGAGGCTGGTTAGAGACAAAAGGGAGATACAGGATTCTTCCCTCCCTCCCCCCCAAAAAAATCAAAGAACTTTTTTTTTTTTCTTTTTTTTTTCTTCTTCTTTTCTTTTTTTGTTTGTTTTTTGTTTTTTGTTACCTTATAGATATATTAAAATTTTTTCTCTTCTAAAACTTTTATTAAGCTTTAATTTTTGCCTCTTCTGAAAAAATAATTGTTTTCCAGTAACTTTTTTTTTTCTCTCCTCTTATAATTTTTATTTTAGGAATACGTGAATGAGCGTTTTCCTTTCTTTTCTTGTCTTCTTTCTCTTTTTCTTTCTTTCTTAATTATCTTTTTGTTTTTTGTCTAGCTCTACTGAACTTCTGATCTTTTCTTCTCCCTTTCCAAATCCCTTCCACCTTTTCCTCTCTTTTGTTCTTCTTTATGTGACTTAACTCTTGTCCTGCACATCCTCAGATAAACCCGTAGTTAATTAGTAGACCCTATACCCCATTGTGTACACACTTAATCCACAAATTTATTACTCAATTCAAAACCTGTGAGACTTAAATTTATTAATAGCAGTACTACCTCTTCATACCTATATAATATTTTAAGCATTTTTTTAAAGTTTTTCACATCTCCTCTATGTCCCTCCCTTTCTCTCAACATATTCACATTCCTCTCTAAATAGATGGTCTTTTAATCTCTATAATAACATTAATTTTTACATTTCTATTTTTTTCTGGTCTCTTTTCATTCCCCTTTCCCTTTATTCTTTTTCTCTCTCTCTCTACTTGCATCCTACCCAACCCATTTCCTGCATTGAGATTAGGACATAGTTAACTCTCCCTGTGCCTCCCCACACCAATCTATTCCTATTTTTTACCCACATCCCTCCCTAATCCTAATAATTTCTGGTTTTCCAAATTCTTCTCTGCGGTTTGAAGTCCTTTAACATATAGTTGTTTGATGTTGAATAGATGTATCTGTTGAACTAGATTGTATCTGTAGACTATTGACTGTAGAAATGCAAACTTTGGTTGATGGTTGCCTTAAGATAGTGTTCTAGCACAAAACTGGTGCTATCTTCATCTCAAATGGGCAAAGTAAGCTGGAAAAACACAAGAAAAATGGCAAATTCGGGTATCTCAATTCCCAATCTTGATAATTAGGGATTAGAACAGATAATGAATAATCCAGAGGAGAGTTCCCAAATAGCTCTACAAACACTGGTGGCAAACATGATAAATGAGAAGTTTGACAATGTACAAAGGACTCTGTATGAGCATGATAGGGAGAGAGAGGAGGCATCCCAGAAGTTTATACAGGAATATCATAAGCATGAGGAAGCTACTCAAAAACTGATACAGGATTTGCGTGAACAACTTGAGAATATTCAAAGAGAAAGGGAGGAATGGCATGAGCAGGCTGAGAACACTCAAAGAGAACTGCAGGAATCCCACAGAAGGGAGGAAACTAATCAAAGAGTAATTCAGGAATTGAGAGACCAGGTAGAGAACACACAAAGATCACTAAAGGCATCCATAGAATCCATTAACAAAGAGCTGAAGGAAGTCAGGGAGACCACAAAGGGAAAGCTGAATGGAACCGAACAGAAGGAATGGGAGTCCAAAGAAACCATAACCAATCAACTAAGTGATTTGAGGACCAACACTGAACACCAAATTAAGGAAGTAAAGAGATTCATACAAGACCTAAAACAGAGCTTCAACAAAGAACTTGAAGCCATCAAAGCTGACCAATTAGAAGGAAAAGAGATAAAAAACAAAGTAGAGAGTCTTGACAGCAGGTTAGACCATGCAGAAGATCGAATCTCAGGGATTGAAGACAGCCTAGATATTATAGAGAAAGAACATACAACCATCCAAGACAAGTCCAAGAAATATGACAGATCTATTCAACACCTGGAAGACACCATCAGAAGGCCTAATGAAGGATAATGGGTGTAGAGGAGCACCTAGAAACAGAAGTTAATGGTCTAGGAAATTTGTTTAACAGGATCCTAGCAGAGAACTTCCCAAACATGCAAAAAGATAGGCCTATTCAGATACAAGAAGCCTTTAGAACCCCAAATAGACCAGACCAGAATAGGACATCCCACCGTCACATTATAATCTACACAGGATCAACTCAGAACAAGGAAAAGATCCTTAAAGCTTTCAGGGAGAAAAGGGTAATCACCTACAAAGGGAAACCAATTAGAATCACCTCAGATTTCTCAGCAGACACAATCAAAGCAAGAAAAGCCTGGAATGACGTATGCCATGCCCTAAAAACAAACAACTATCAACCAAGAATACTGTACCCAGCTAAACTCTCCTTCATAACTGAAGGCCAAATAAAAACCTTCCATAGCAAAGAAAAATTGAAACAATACATCTCCACCAAACCAGACCTACAAAAGATTCTTAAAGATGTCCTACACATAGAAAACCAACAAGACCGCAACAAATGCCAAGAAACTGCACCCAAACGGAGAATCCAAGAACCATAGGGAGAACCCAGTTTTCGCAGCCCCCAAGAAGGTGGATAACATGGCAGGAACTCCCAAATACCTCTCAGTCCTATCTCTTAACGTTAACGGACTGAACTCTCCAATTAAGCGACATAGACTGTCTAGTTGGATTAAAAAATAAGACCCTTCTATTTGCTGCCTGCAGGAGTCACATCTTGCCCATAAAAACAAACACATTTTCAATGTTAAAGGCTGGAACAAAATCTACCAAGGAAACGGCACCCATAAACAGGCAGGAGTTGCAATCCTAATATCAGATAAAATAGACTTCAAATTAAAATTCCTGAGAAGAGATAAAGAAGGTCACTACATACTAATTAAAGGATCTCTCCTTCAGGAGGATATTACAATTCTAAATATCTATTCGCCAAACAATGGAGCACCCAAATTTATCAAAGAAACACTACTTTCCCTCAAATCCCATATAGATCCAAAGACATTAATTGTTGGGGATTTTAACACACCACTCTCCCACTAGATAGATCAACTGAGCAAAAACTCAACAGAGAAACCGCAGATCTAAACAGCTGCATAGATCAACTAGACTTAACAGACATTTACCGAACAATTCACCCAGCAGCATCATAATACACATTTTTCTCAGCAGCACATGGAACGTTTTCTAAAATAGACCACATTTTAGGCCACAAAGCAAACTTGTGTAAATTCAGAAACATTGAAGTTATACCTTGCATTCTCTCTGACCACAAGGGAATAAAATTAGAACTCAACACCAAAAGCCACCAAAGAAAGTCCGGTATCACATGGAGGCTGAACAACACACTGCTGAATCATGAGTGGGTCATGGAAGAGATTAGAAAGGAAATTCAAATGTTCATGCTATTCAACAAAAATGAACACACAAATTACCAGATCCTCTGGGACACAGCAAAGGCATGTACTCAGAGGCAAGATTATAGCTCTGAGCTACTACATCAACAAATTGGAGAGATCTGAAACTAACAATTTAATGACACATCTAAACCTCCTTGAAAAAGAGCAGCAAGATAAACCCCAATCCAGTGGATGGAAAGAAATAATCAAAATTAAATCAGAATTAAATGAATTAGAATCCAAAAAAAACTATAGAAAGAATCAACAAAACAAAGAGTTGGTTCTTTGAAAAACTTAACAAAATTGACAGACCCTTAGCAAATCTTATCAGAAAAAGAAGAGAACACACCCAAATTAATAAACTCAGAGATGAGAATGGAAACATCACCACGGAAACAACCAAGATTCAGAACATTATAAGGGAATACTTCTCAAAACTTTATGCTAATAAGTTTGACAACTTGACAGAAATGGACCTCTTCCTAGCAAATATTGACAGGCCAAAACTAAACCAAGATGAGTTAAACTACCTTAACAGGCCCATATCAAGCATTGAAATAGAAACAGCAATAAGAGACCTCCCAGCTAAGAAAAGTCTAGGACCAGATGGTTTTACAGCGGAATTTTACAAGGCCTTCAAAGCAGAGCTCACACCAATTCTCCTCCAACACTTCAATGAAATTGAAAGAGAAAGCTCACTACCGAACACATTCTATGAAGCCATCATAACCCTCATCCCAAAACCAGGCAGGGACTCATCAAAGAAAGAGAACTATAGACCCATTTCTTTGATGAACATTGATGCAAAACTTCTCAACAAAATTTTGGCCAACCGACTTAAACAATTCATCCAAAAAATCATACACCATGATCAAACAGGATTCATTTCAGGGATGCCAAGCTGGTTCAATATACGCAAATCAATTAATATTATTCATCACATCAACAGGAGCAAGAACAGAAACCACATGGTTATCTCAATAGACGCAGAAAAAGCATTCGACAAGATCCAATTACCCTTCATGATGAAGGTTTTGGAAAAATTAGGAATCCATGGAACATTCCTCAATACAATAAAGGCTGTATATGACAAACCTACAGCCAGCATTATACTCAATGGTGAAAAACTAAAGCCATTTCCTCTTAACTCAGGAACAAGACAAGGATGCCCACTCTCTCCACTTCTCTTCAATCTAGCATTAGAATGCCTAGCTACAGCAATAAGACAAGATGCAGACATAAAGGGGATCCAAATAGGGAAAGAAGAAATAAAACTCTCCCTCTTTGCAGATGACATGATCTTGTATTTAAAGAATCCCATAGAATCCACTCCCAAATTGCTCAAGCTGATAAAAAACTTTGGCAAAGTAGCAGGTTACAAAATTAACCACCCAAAATCAATGGCTTTTCTGTATGCCAACAATGTGAAAAGTGTGGCTGAAATTAGGAAAGCAACTCCATTTGTAATAGCCCCACAAAAAATAAAATACCTAGGAATTAACTTAACTAAAGAAGTGAAGGACCTCTATGATGAAAACTTTAAAATCTTGAAAAAGGAAATCAACACAGAACTTAAAAAATGGCAAAACCTCCCATGCTCCTTGATTGGCAAGATTAACATCGTGAAAATGGCAATACTTCCCAAGGCTATCTACAAATTCAACGCGATACCTATCAAAATTCCACCCTCATTCTTCAAGGAAATACAACAGGCAATCCAAAAATTCATATGGAACAATAAAAGACCCTGAATAGCAAAAACGCTCCTCAACGGAAAGAACACTGCTGGAGGAATATCAACACCAAATTTCAAACTCTACTATAAAGCCATAGTAATCAAAACAGCTTGGTATTGGCATAAGAACAGACCTCAGGACCAATGGAATAGAATTGAAAACCCAGAAATGAACCTACAGACCTATAGCCATCTAATCTTCCATAAGGGAGCTAAAACAATAGAATGGAAGAAAGACAGCCTCTTCACTAAATGGTGCTGGCAAAATTGGTTAACTACATGTAGAAAACTAAAGCTAGATCCTTATATATCACCCTGCATCAGAATCAACTCCAAATGGATCAAAGACCTTGAACTCAAAGCAGACACTCTGAAAACATTACAGGATGGAATAGGAGAAACCCTAGGTCTCCTTGGCTCAGGCCGAAATTTTCTGAATAGAGACCCGGAAACACAACAAATCAAAGAAAGGTTGGACAAATGGGATTGCACAAGGTTGCAGAGCTTCTGCAGGGCAAATGACATAGCTAGCAAGATCAATAGAAAGCCCACAGATTGGGAGAAGATCTTTACTAGCCATACAACGGACAAGGGTCTCATATCTAAAATATATTTGGAACTCAAAAAATTGAACCACCCAACAACAAATCTTCAAAGAAACAACTGCCCAATAAATAAGTGGGCGAAAGACTTAAAGAGAAGCTTCTCTGAAGAAGAAAGAAGGATGGCCAATAGACACATGAAGAAATGTTCAACATCCCTAGCCATAAAAGAAATGCAAATCAAAACAACATTGAAATATCACCTCACTCCAGTTAGAACAGCAAAAATCAAGAACTCTAACAACAACAGATGCTGGAGGGGATGTGGACAGAAAGGAACCTTACTTCATTGTTGGTGGGAATGTAAACTTGCTCAACCACTTTGGAAAGCAGTATGGAGGCTCCTCAAAAGACTTCACATAGAACTCCCCTATGACCCAGCAATCCCACTTTTGGGCATTTACCCTAATGTTTACAAAAAAAGACCACACTAAAGCTACCAGCACAACTATGTTTATTGCAGCATTATTTACCATAGCTAAGATATGGAACCAATCCAGATGCCCCTCAGTAGATGAATGGATCAAGAAAATGTGGTATATATACACAATGGAATTCTATGCCTCCATCAGAAAGAATGACATTTCCCCATTTGTTAGGAAATGGAAAGGCTTGGAAAAAATTATCTTAAGTGAAGTAAGCCAGGCCCAAAGAAACATAGGTTCCATGGTTTCCCTTATTTGCAATATCTAGTATAGGTATGATTCAAGTGGAAAAGGTCAGATAATGTGATGTTAGGAAAACGAACCCTTAAATATGTATTTTAATGTTTTCATTTCTTTCATGCATGTGTTTCTAACGCATTTATAAGATTATTTCTTTGTTGCTTTGTATGTCCCTCCCCCACAGTGTAACCCCCGCTTTCACTATATTTGATGTCAATATAACATGTGGAGGAGCTGGGAACAAACAAGTCGTTTAAGGATTTAGGTGGACCTGTTGCAACAATGAGAAGTACAAAATGTCATGTCAAAACCAGCTTTACAATGTCGGTGTGGGTGGGGAGGGTGGTATGATTGGGTGGGGTGGAGGGGGGAGGCTGGGAAGGGAGGTGAAGGGTAAACAAAGGAGGAGGCTGCAATGCTTGGTAAGAAATGTATGCATTATCCTGTCCATGTAATTGTAACCCCTCTGTACAGTATGTTCTCAAATAAAATAAAATAAAATATAAAAAAAGAAAATATAACTATGTATTGAATTGGAAATATAACTATGTATTGGCAAAAAAAACATTGAGTATAGAACAGAAATAAAAAGAAAACTAAAAATATTGCAAATAGAATCAGTATGTATTCACACATTTTGTATTTCAAGTAGTAAATGAAATACATAAATGTACAAGTCAAAAAAGTTTGATAAGAGGAATAACACTAAAACAATTTTGAAATTTATAATTAACATAATTATCAAAGTTATCTCCTCCTTTTCTTGAATATGTTTCATAAATAATTGTCATTTTAATTCTTTTTAATAAATATTTTATTGTGAAAATACTGTACAGAGGGGTTACAGTTACATGAGCTAAGTAATGAATACATTTCTTATCAAGCATTGTTGCCTCTTTTGTTTATCCCCTACAGTCCCTTCCTTCCCACCTCCACAACTCCTCCCTTCCTCTTCCCCTGCCTAAATTGTTACGTTCATTTTTCAACATAGCTTCTTGTACATCTCATTGTTGCAATGGGTCAAACTCTATCCCTATTTAAGCTATTTGTTTTTTCCCTTCCTCTCCTCAAATTATACCAACTTCAAATACAGTGAAAACAGGGGTTATACCGTGGAGGAGGGACATACAAAGCAACAAAAAAATTACATGGTACCTTATAAATACGTTAGAAAAAAATAGCAAGAAAGAAAAAAAATGAATCCAGTTTGATCATGGAGTATGATTTTTTGGATGAATTGTTGAAGTCGATTGGCCAAAATGTTGTTGAGAAGTTCTGCATCAGTGTTCATCAAAGAAATGAGTCTATACTTCTCTTTCTTTGATGAGTCCCTGCCTGGTTGTGGGATGAGGGTTATGATGGCTTCATAGAATGTGTTCTGTAGTGAACTTTCTCTTTCAATTTCATTGAAGAGTTGGAGGAGTATTGGTGTGAGCTCTGCTTTGAAGGCCTTGTAGAATTCCGCTGTAAATCTGGTCCTAGACTTTTCTTAGCTGGGAGGTCTCTTATTGCTGTTTCTATTTCAATGTTTGATATGGGCCTGTTAAGATGGTTTAACTCATCTTGGTTTAGTTTTGGCATGTCAATATTTGCTAAGAAAAGGTCCATTTCTGCCAAGTTCAAAAACTTATTAGCATAAAGTTTTGAGAAATATTCCCTTATAATGTTCTGAATCTTGGTTGTTTCCATGGTGATGTTTCCATTCTCATCTCTGTGTTTATTTATTTGGGTGTGTTCTAATGCAAATCAAAACAACATTGAGATACCACCTCAACCCAGTTAGAATGGCAAAAATCAAGAATTCTAACAACAACAGATGCTGGAGGGGATGTGGACAGAAGGGAGCCTTACTTCATTGTTGGTGGGAGTGTAAACTTGTTCAACCACTTTGGAAAGCAGCATGGAGGTTCCTCAAAAGACTTCACATAGAGCTCCCCTATGACCCAGCAATCCCACTTTTGGGCATTTGCCCTAATGTTTACAAACAAGACCACACTAAAGCTACCAGCGCAACTATATTTATTATAGCATTATTTACCATAACTAAGATATGGAACCAACCCAGATGCCCCTCAGTAGATGAATGGATCAAGAAAATGTGGTATATATACACAATGGAATTCTATGCCTCCATCAGAAAGAATGACATTGCCCCATTTGTTAGGAAATGGAAAGGCTTGGAAAAAGTTATCTTAAGTGAAGTAAGCCAGGCCCAAAGAAACATAGGTCCCATGGTTTCCCTTATTTGCAATATCTAGTATATGTATGAGTCAAGCGGAAAAGGTCAGATAATGTGATGTTGGGAAAACGAACCCTTAAATATGTATTTTAATGTTTTCGTTTCTTTCATGCATGTGTTTCTAATGCATTTATAAGATTATTTCTTTGTTGCTTTGTATGTCCCTCCCCCACAGTGTAACCCTTGCTTTCACTACATTTGATGTCAGTATAATTGGTGGAAGAGAAGGGGAAAAACAAGTCGTTTAAGGATACAGGTGGACCCGATGCAACAATGAGAAGTACAAGTTGTCATGTCGAAAACGAACTTTACAACTTTGGTGGGGGGGTGTGTTAGGGAGAAGGGGGGAGGCTGGGAAGGGATGTGAAGGGTAAACAAAGGAGGAGGCTGCATTGCTTGATAAGAAATGTACTCATTATCTTGCCCTTGTAATTGTAACCCCTCTGTACAATATGTTCACAATAAAAAATAATAAAAAAAGAAAAGAAAAAAAAACACAGTTGTGTCCCTACCTTGGCGTTCATTTTGCTTTACATCATCTTATCTGACCTTTTCTGCTTGTCCCAGACATATATTAGTTATTTCAAATAATGGAAACCATGGGACCTATGTGCAGTCTTTTGAGGAACCTCCATACTGCTTTCCAAAGTGGTTGAACAGCTTTATATTTCCACCAACAATGCAGTAGCGTTCCCTTTTGGCCACATTCCCTCCAGCATCTGTTGTTATTAGATTTCTTGATTATAGCCATTCTAACTGGGCTGAGGTGGAATCGCCATGTTTTCTTGATTTGCTTTGTTTTATGGCTAGAGAATTTGAGCATTTCTTCTTGTGTCTTTTGGCCATTCTTATTTCCTCTTCAGAAAAGTTTCTCGTTATCTTTAGCCCACTTATGAATCGGGCAGTTGTTTCTTTGAGGATTTGGTGTCGGGGGATTTAGTTGTTTGAGTTCTAAGTATATTTTAGATATGAGGCCCTTATCTGTTGTATGGCTAGTAAAGATCTTCTACCAATCCATGTGCTCTGCAGATTCATACAATCCCATTTATCCAATCTTTCTTTGATTTGTTTTGTTTCTGGGTCTTTATTAAGAAAATTTTGGCCTATGCCAAGGAGCCCTAGAGTTTCTCCTATTCCTTCCTGTAATATTTTCAGGGTGTCTGCTTTGATTTTGAGGTCTTTGATCCATTTGGAGTTGATTCTATTGCAGGGTGATATATGGGGATCCAGCTTTATTTTTCTACAGGTGATTAACCAATTTTGCCAGCACCATTTACTGAAAAGCCTATCTTTCTTCCATTCTATTTTTTTAGCTCCCCTATCAAAGATTATGTCACTATATCGCTGTGGGTTCATTTCTGGGTCTTCAGGTCTATTCCATTGCTCCTGAAGTCTGTTCTGTGCCAGTACCAAGATGTTTTGATTTCTATGGCTTTGTAGTAAAGTTTGAAATTTGGTATTGATATTCCTCCAGCACTGTTCTTTCTGCTCAGGATTGTTTTTGCTATTCGTGTCTTTTATTGTTCCATATGAATTTTTGGGTTGCTTCTTCTATTTCATTGAAAAATGAGGTTGGGATATTGATAAGTATTGCATCGAATTTGTAGATAGCCTTTGGCAGTATTGGCATTTTCACTAGGTTGATCCTTCCCATCCAGGAGCCTGGGAGGTTTTTCCACTTCCTTAGTTCTGCTTTAATTTCCTTTTTTGAATTTTTAAAGTTTTCATCACAGAGGTCCTTCACTTCTTTAGTTAAGGTAACTCCTAGGTATTTTACTTTTTGTGAGGCTAGTACAAAATGAGTTGCTTTCCTGATTTCAGCTGTGCTCTTCTCATTGTTGGCATATGAAAGTCTTCTTAATTTTAACTCAGTATAAGCGCACATCTATCAATAAGTAGCTTTATGTGACTTAAGCATAATATCTTTGTCATGAAGATAATTATACTAGGTTTAACAACTATGGTAATCATTAAAATAAGAAAGCAGACATCCAAAGTTCACTATAAGAGAAAGAAGAACCATTAAGCAAAGTGGTCTTGCAAACTAAGAATTAAAACTACTTTGCAGTGAGTGGCTAGTAGAGTTTTATTGCTCCATCTAATTATCATCTTCTTTATGAAAACTTTGACACTTACATATAGGTAATGGATGATATATATCTATCAATCCATTTTTATTGAACTTACTGATCAGTTGAATTGTGTCATGGGAAAGCATCCACCTACCTGGTCTTTATTTGGTCCAGTATTGCTAAAAGATTTTTCCTAGTTTGTCAGATAGGGTTGTACACAGCAAATAAGTTTTCTATTAAAATTGTGAATCAAAAATTGTAAATCCTTTCTTCAGGCCTTATATTTATTCAGCATAAACAACAATTCTATTTTTAAAGCTTATATCATTACTATAATTGTACTTATATCATTACTATAATCTCAGGATCACCCATCTAAAACTGATTTTTTAAAATATTTTATTGTAAAAAATAGTATAGAGAGTGGTTACAGTTACATGAGTAAGGTAATGAGTACATTTCCTATTGAGCATTGTTACCTCCTCCTTTGTTTTTCCTCTATCATTTCTTCCCTCCCCATCTCCCTAACTTCCCCCACCAAGTTGTAAAGTTCATTTTCAACATAATGTCTTGTACATGTCATTGTTACAGTAGGTCAACTTATATCCTTGTTTCAGCATTTTGTTATTTCCTTTCCCCTCCCCAAATTAGAAAAATATATTTACAAGATGCAGGGCTAAACTAGTCCTACAACTGAGATATTATATGAAAGTTTCTGTTTTCTCTGACACAAGCTAAACAACCTCTTGGCAGTTTTGCCAAAATGTGCCATGACTTCATCTGTGACAAGGCAGTCCAGTCTCCAAGCTTACCAGTTCTTGCTGCATGAGACCTTGAATTTCCACTCTACCTCATGCTCCATCTGGATACTTTCCAGCAGTTGGAATGAAGCAACCTTGATGAGTTTAAAAAGTTGTAATTCCTTGCTAACAAACATGTTATTAACTATATGGGTTCATAAAATTTAGTTTTCCATAATTACACATTTAATTGTACTTAGCACGTGTGCAAACATGAATGCACACACACACACACACACACACACACACACTCAATTAGTTTCCACATGTTTTCTACAGATGATCAAAAGACTTTGTACTCCAACTGCTGTTTTGTCATTGCTGTTATTGTTATTGTAGTTAAAGATTCTTAATATTCAGAAGAGTCAAGAGGGAATATTTTATGTAAACTATATTCACAACAATATATGAAAGATACTTAAAAGTAATGTTAAAAACTGTAAACTAATTTCTAAAAATGTGAAAAAGACAAGTATATATTGGAGTGAATATATATAATAATAAAAAAAATTACATAGAGTTTCAAAAATGAAAATGATCAATTAAATAGAATTCATCTTTAATAAAATAAGAATGTAAGTATTTTAAGGTAATATATAATGAAGAAAACAATGTCATAATAATAACATTGTGAGATAAATTAATTAAATAAATTCTATTGAGAAAATTGCTTATGGTTTCTCTTCATACAAATCCTCAACTCTTAATCTTCACAAAATGAATTTAATAAAGTAACAAAATACTTTTTCCTATAGTACTTTTCAAAATGATTTGTTTCCAAATCTGTAATTGTTTCACCAAATTCAATGAAGTAAAGCAAACACAGATAATTTCTGTGTAACATGTAAGTATTTTGTTACATAATTCTACAAAATTAATTAAGTGAAAATATTGAAACCAATTGCTACAATCTTAAAATTTGAATTCATACCTTCTAAAATGTTGAAGTACTGGGATTCAGGAAGCAATCCTTTCTGAATCTCAAATAATACTAAGTAAACAGTATGAAGCTAAGTTTATGTTCTGCTTTATTCTTAATGATTTGTAAACTAAGGATAGCTTTATGTGTCACCACTGATATTTCTCTTTCTGATATACCTCAATATTTGCTGTCGAGATTGGTAGATTGACAGACAGACAGACAGACAGACAGACAGACAGACAGATAGATAGATAGATAGATAGATAGATAGATAGATAGATAGATAGATAGATAGATAGATAGATAGATAGATAGATAGATAAGTATACTTACATTGAGAGAGACAAACAGTAAACAGACATAATACAATAATTTGGAAATAAATATAGAGATTCATTCATGCTGTTTGTCTATATTGTTATATACCTCTTTAGAGACAATTAGTCCAAATCCATTATCTGCCACTAAGGGACCAAGAAAAGGACATACTAGATGAAGGGCATTGATGAGTATATCAAAAAAAAAATCCCATTACTTGACAGATCATTTTATCTATTATTACAATCATGACATAAACATTAAAACCATGATTTCCATATATAGCCTCCAAATGTAGCACAATTTATCAAATTCATCTACATGTACACAGTATATTAGAGTTATAAATGGTTTTAAAGAACCAATCATGAAATTCAACATCACTCATGAAATTTAATACCTTTAAGTTTAATGAAGATTTGACTATAATGACTGCAAAACAAGAGCAAAGGACCTAAAACCTGAGTGTAAAATGAGCAATGGACAACTTACAAACAGGACTTTTGCAAAAGATGGCTCATGTACAGTTCCAGCGATTATGTCATGCTAGTTAAAATTGCCTTAAAATGGAACCAGAACTGTTTGTCCTTCAAAGGAACAGATCTGGTCTGTAAAAAATTGATTTCCTTGCAGGTGGATACCATAACCATGCTGAGGTACCAAATGCATATTATAGCCTTGGAGTAATTGGGGAAAGAATGATCGCATGCTAAAGGAAGGAAATAAACAAGAACCTATTAGAGTGTTCTGCTTTAGTAGTACAGGGCTCATGACATGTACATTGAACATTGGTCAAGATGCATTGTGCTCATATTCCAATGTATGAAATTGTAACCTCTTCGAATAACTACTTAATAATTAAAAATTACTTTAAAATAGGAGAAATGCCTTTCAAATAATTATCAGTGGGGAGAATATTCACATTATTGAAAAACGGAAATTTGTATGTTTGTGAATAGATTCCCAAACAATTTAGAGAAAGTGAGATTTCTGCACATTTCCAGACACAGCCATGGTTTCATCATACATAGCACAAGAGTGGACTATTTGTGTCAAAGTCTTATTTCATTTCTTTCTTATGAATATTAATATTCCCATTAGAAATATTTGAGGAGATTGAATCTGAGTAGTTGGAAGCATGATTCCAGAGGAAGAAAAAGTAAGGATTAGAATTAATCATTAAACCAAGGTCTCTCTATATTATATTCTGGATAATCAATTTGAATTTGAAGTATAGAACTACTGCTTCATAAACTATTTTGTGTCTGAATTTTCTTTTGTATATACATTTCATCAGATAAAAATATTTTTGACTTTGGCTGCTTTTTAAAACTAATTCTAAAATTTAAAATATAGGGTTTTTTTTCAGGTAGTATAGATATTTAAAACCAACCAATCTAAAACATTGTCAATGAAGACATAAGCAGCAGACTGGTTTCTGACCTAACTCACCTCCTTCATTTTATAAATAAGGAAATTAAGAATCATAAAGGGATCTACTAATCAAATTGAAGTTATTATTGCTTATTTATAGTTTCTCTAAATTATTTTAGACATTCATAGAAAGAACAAATATGGTGACATAGTTAAAAAGTGACCAAAATGGGTAACTTAACTGAATAATTAGCTAAAAGTAGCATAGCCAAAGCATTATCTCTAATATGATATCATGTTTGAACAAATGTGAATAGATACATAATTATAATATGAGTGATACATGTAATAAAATATGAGTAATGTGAAGTAATAGATAGAAGGCGTTGTTCACTATATATGGGAAAACCAAGTAAGTGCTCCCTGCAAGGAAAATTCACATGCATAGGCATGAGAAAAATCACATTATAATTCTCTCATGAGTCTCCCACATGTGCAGAACAAACACACGTCATCCAAATTAGTAACTAATGAAGGGACTAGCTAAATGGTCAAACTTTTCCCAAAGGAATTGAAGAAATAAGAGTTTTGAATAGACACAATAAAAAAAAATAAAAATTAAAAAAAGAGTTTTGAATAGAATTTTTTTTTTTTTTTTTTTTTTTTTTTTTTTTTGTCGGCCGTGGGGCTTGAACTCTGGGCCTGGGCGCTGTCCCTCAGCTCTTCAGCTCAAGGCGAGCGCTCTACCACTTGAGCTACAGCGCCACTTCCGGTTTTCTGGTGGTTTATTGGAGATAGGAGTCTCACGGTCTCTCCTGCCCGGGCTGGCTTTGAACCACGATCCTCAGATCTCAGCCTCCTGAGTAGCTAGGATTACAGGCGTGAGCCACCAGCGCCCAGCTTTGAATAGAATTTTTTAATATAAATATTTATCAGAAAGTAGGCGCTGGTGGCTCAAGCCTGTAATCCTAGCTACTCAGGAGGCTCAGATTTGAAGATTGCAATTTGAAGCCAATCTGGGCAAAAAAGCCCCTAAAACTCCAATCTCCAATTACTTGCCAAAATCCAGAAGTGAAGGTGTTGCTCAAATGGTAGAGTACTAGTCTTAAACAAAAGAGCTGAAGGACAGAACCCAGTCTCTGAGTTCAAGTCCCCAGGACCAGCGCACCTGTGTGTGCATGCACACACACACACACACACACACACACACACATTACAATAAGATTATAAGGTTATACACAAAGCTGGTAATCCATTTCTAAAATTTTCAGTTTATTCATTTACATTTTGCTTAACAGCAAAATAACCAGAATTGTGAAAAATATTTAACAAAGAAACAACAGTTTCTAAAATGGTTCCAAGGGAATACAGTCACGCCATTGTGGAAAAGAAACCTTTAAGGAAAACTAAATAAGAACGGTGTGACTCTGTGGTACTATCCCTGGACAGCAGTACTTTGTGCATATGGCAGAGGTGTCATTCAAAGAGAAACAGACCTCTGCGCTATCAGCTCTAGAGGCATGACACAGAGATTTGATTGAGGAGGAAAAGCAACCTGTAGGAACAGAGGGATGCTAAGCTTCCCTAATGGAAATGAATTAGCACAGAGAAAAGGTAAGTTCACAGCTAAAGATCCTTTTGAAATCAATGAAGAATCCAGTAGCATGTAAGCCAAAATTATCTATATGCTTCATATGAACTACAATCTACAGGGAAATAGAGAATTAATAAGTCATTTATAGAGTCAAAACCAGTTAAAAACTAGCATGAAACACTTGTCCTATTTGCACATGGTTGTGTATATACTAATTTCAGCACCTGATATGTGGACATAAGAAGATGTCAAGTTTGAGACCAGCCTGAGCTGCAAAATAATGCAACCCCTTTTGTAATAGCCCAACAAAAAATAAAATACTTAGGAGTTAACAAAAGAGGTGAAGGACTTCTGTGACAAAAACTTTAAAAACCTCAGATGCTGGAGGGGATGTGGACAGAAAGGAACCTTACTTCATTGTTGGTGGGAATGTAAACTTGTTCAACTACTTTGGAAAGCAGTATGGAGGTTCCTCAAAAGACTTCACATAGAACTCCCCTATGACCCCAGCAATCCCACTTTTGGGCATTTACCCAAATGTTTACAAACAAGACCACACTAAAGCTACCAGCACAACAATGTTTATTGCAGCATTATTTACCATAGCAAAGATATGGAACCAATCCAGATGCCCCTCAGTAGATGAATGGATCAAGAAAATGTGGTATATATACACAATGGAATTCTATGCCTCCATCAGAAAGAATGACATTTCCCCATTTGTTAGGAAATGGAAAGGCTTGGAAAAAATTATCTTAAGTGAAGTAAGCCAGGCCCAAAGAAACATAGGTCCCATGGTTTCCCTTATTTGCAATATCTAGTATATGCAAGAGTCAAGCGGAAAAGGTCAGATAATGTGATGTCAGGAAAATGAACCCTTAGATATGTATTTTAATGTTTTTTTTCTTTCATGCATGTGTTTCTAATGCATTTATAAGATTATCTCTTTGTTGCTTTGTATGTCCCTCCCCCACCGTATAACCCCTGCTTTCACTATATTTGATGTCAATATATCTTGAGGAGGAGATGGAGAAAAACCAGTTGTTTAAGGATACAGGTGGACCTGTTGCAACAATGAGAAGTACAAGTTGTCATGTCCAAAACGAGCTTTACAATGTCGGTGCGGGGGGGGGGGGGATGGGGGGGAAGGAGAAGGATTGGGATTGGGGGGGAGGGGGGAGGCTGGGAAGGGATGTGAAGGGTAAACAAAAGGAGGAGGCTGCAATGCTTGGTAAGAAATGTAGGCATTATCCTGCCCATGTAATTGTAACCCCTCTGTACAGTATGTTCACAAATAAAATAAAAAAAAAACTTTAAAAACCTGAAAAAGGAAATGAAAGCAGAATTAAGGAAGTTGAAAAACCTCTCAGGCTCTTGGATTGGAAGGATCAACATAGTGAAAATGGCAATACTGCCAAAGGCTATTTACAAATTCAATGCAATACTTATTAATATCCCAACCTCAATTTTCAATGAAATAGAAGAAGCAATCCAAAAATTTATATGGAACAATAAAAGACCCCGAATAGCAAAACAAAAAAAAATCCTTAATAGAAAGAACAGCACTGGAGGAATATCAAATCCAAATTTCAAACTCTAGTACAAAGCCATAGAAATCAAAACAGCTTGGTACTGGCACAGAACAGACTTCAGGAGCAATGGAATAGGACTGAAGACCCAGAAATGAACCCACAGATATATAGCCACCTAATCTTTGACAAGGGAGGTAATGAAATAGAATGGAAGAAAGATAGGCTTTTCAGTAAATGGTTATGGCAAAATTGGTTAAACAGCTGCAGAAAAATAAAGCTAGATTTGTATACATCACCCAAACAGATCAAACTCCAAATAGATCAAAGACATCAAAATAAAAGCAGACTCCTTGAAAATATTAAAGGAAGGCTAGGAGAAACTCTAGGGCTCTTTGGCAAAGGCCGAAATTTTCTTAATATCAACCTAGAAATACAATAAATCAAAGAAAGGTTGGACAAATGGCATTGCATGAAGCTGAAGAGCTTCTGCATGGCAAAGGACAGAGCTAGCAAGATCAATAGAAAGCCCATGGATTGGGAGAAGATCTTCACTAGCTATACAATGGACAAGGGTCTCATATCTAAAATATACTTAGAACTCAAAAAACTAAATAACCCAACACCAAATCCTCAATAAAACAACTGCCTGATCAATAAGTGGACTAAAGACTTAGAGATTCTCTTAAGAGGAAATAAGAATGGCCAATAGACATATGAAGAAATGCTCAACCTCCCTAGCCATAAAAGAAATGCAAATCAAAACAACATTGAGATACCACCTCAATCCAGCTAGAATGGCTAGAATCAAGAAATCTAATAACAAGAGTTGCTGGAGGGAATGTGGCCAGAAGGGAACCCTACTGCATTGTTGGTGGGATGTAAACTTGTTCAACCACTTTGGAAAGCAGTATGGAGGTTCCTCAAAAGACTCCACATAGAGCTGCCCTATGACCCAGCAATCCCACTTTGGGGCATTTACCCAAATGATCACAAATAAGGTGATACCAAAGCTACCAATACAACCATGTTTATTGCAGCATTATTCACCATAGCTAAGCTATGGAACCAACCCCGATGCTCCTCAGTAAATGAATGGATCATGTGTGTGTGTGTGTGTGTGTGTGTGTGTGTGTGTGTGTGTGTGTGTGTGTGTGTGTGTGTATATATATAATGGAATATATATA
Source organism: Dipodomys merriami (assembly GCF_024711535.1). Lineage (NCBI taxonomy): Eukaryota > Metazoa > Chordata > Mammalia > Rodentia > Heteromyidae > Dipodomys > Dipodomys merriami. The sequence goes on along the minus strand of NW_027203381.1, from coordinate 93,161,892 downwards.
TAATATATATATAATGGAATTCTATGCCTCTTTCAGAAAGAATGGAATTATTTGGAAAAAATTATATTAAGTGAAGTAAGCCAGGCCCAAAGAAACATAGGTCCCATGGTTTCCCTTGTTTGCAATGACTAATACATGTGTAGGAAAAGCAGAGAGGGTCAAAGATTATGTACATTTGACAATATGAGATAATGTTAAGCAAAATTTACCCCAAGACACAGGTTTTTTTTTCTTTATTGCTATTTCTTAATGTACTTATAATGCACTATGTGATTCTTTTGTTTCTTTTGTATGTTCTTCCCCCACGGTAAAACCCGTTTTCACTGTATTTGATTCTGGTGTTCTGCAACTTGTATATACATTTTTGTAATTTGAGGAGGGGTAGGGGTATAGCAGAATGCTTAAATGGGGGTATAGGTTGACCCATTGTGACAAGGAGATGTACAGGACACTATGTTGGAAACGAACTTTACATTGTCAGAGGGTGGGGGGAGGTGGGAGGATTTGGGGAGGTTGGGAGGGAAGGGATGGTAAGGGAAAATCAAAGGAGGAGTAACAATGCTCAATAGGAAATGTACTCCTTGCCCTACTCATGAAACTGTAACCCCTCTGTACAGTACTTTTACAATAAAAATATATATTAAAAAATTAAAAGATAAAACCCTCTCTCAAAATAACTAAATCAATAACATATAACCATTTAAACAAAAAAACGCCTTTCCTCTTACCTCAGAAAAATTGTCTTACACACCAAAGCATATTTAACTGAATCAGAATGATAAGCAAGCAAGTTTTGCGTGAGTCCTTGATGTAGAGAAGAGTAATCAGCTGCCACCCCAGGAAACCTGTCTCCAGGGAAGATAGCTGAGCAGAGACCAGGAAAGACCTCATCCCAGGGAGAACATGCACAGGCCAGAGGTGGCATCCTCTTGAGTGATATCACATCACTGTTGTGAAAATGAATGCATCTAAATTAGTTTAACCAAGTTACTAAACAAATAAGTAAGACATTATTTCCAGAAAAGGCACAGTTGCTATATTGTTTCTGAACAACAGGAAGGAAGCAGCATTTATGGTCCCTTATACAAGGCAGGATGGGAGAAAGTGGAAGCAGTTAACAGACCCAAATGTTGGGCCCAGCACTCAAAATCTTTGAAATACTAACTACAAATGCGTTTTAAAATGAAAGAAAACTTACTTACAGCAATAAAACAATGTAGGGGCAAGATGTAATATTAGGCAATTTTAATAGATGAGGAGTTAATGCCCTTCATGTTGTCTTATCATCAGATAAAATAATTTGCCTATTTACTGAGCACAGATAAGAGGATTAACATGGAACTTAAAAGCCTCTGATCCACTAATTGCAAGTGTCAGCACAATGGAATATTATCCTAAAAAATAAATCATAAAAAAATCAGTCAGCATCTCTTAACAAAAAATTCTTTATTATGATACATAAAGGGTTTTCAGTTATCCTCCTTATTACAGATAACTTAAGATACGTTTCTCCTATGAGAAAGATATTCAAGTCAGAGAGAAAAAAATCAAAAACTGAAAAATAGTAAAAAGTGTGTTTAGAGAACAGCAAGTAATCCATTAATGGTTTTACAAATTCAGACACAGAAGAGAATTTTATGTAGCTAGTTTTTATTAAAAAGCCATTTCTATGTCTGTCTAAGAAGTTTGCACTTTAAATAAATATTAACTTTTATCACTGAGTTTTGCTCAGGAGGAGCATAGTTTTCAGAACATTCAAGTGAATGGCATCTTGAAGGGGAATACTGAAAAATATAAATCTAGCTTGAGTCCCTCCATTCTTGCTTCTCTAGTTTTAGCCTTTAGGCAGAGTACACAGGGAAGCTATCAAAGTTTAAAATTGCTTTTAGTAAATTGGGGATAGAATCAGGGATTCTGATTTTCTGAAAAGCTGTTATTTAATATCAACATTACTAGTCTATGAACTATATATTGAATAGCCATACTCAAAATCAGCACTTAGAGCAATTTAATGCAATCTGAGCATGGAATTATATGGCAGCCATTGTATAGTTGCCTTATGTATTTCACATTCACTTTTGTATCTTGGGGGGGGGCGGGAGAGAGCACATAGAACTTGAGAGAAAAAGGGTGAGAAAGTGCAACAGTGGAGCTCACTGGACAATGATGAAAGTGAAGCATACAACTCTTTTGGAGATGGGAGGGAGGGACTGGGAGAGAAGGAGGGAACAGAAGACACTGTACAAAAGCCAGAATACTCATTACCTGACTCATGGAATTGTAATCCCTCTGTACATTACTCTATAATAACAATAAAGTAAATTAATTTTTAAAAAGTCAAAATAAGCTGCTGAAATATTAAAATACACTACAATCACCCCCAATGTTTTCAAAATTAGTTTTTGATTTAACCTGTCATCAACATTTACAAAATTAGTAATTAGATATTTTTATATTCTTCTGTTTATACTTAGGTTTGATATCATGGTGAGTGTTTATACATACAAACATTTAAATTAAAATGGTAAATTTTCAACCTGAGTACTAGATTTTCATTTAGAGAGTATAATACTTATACTGTAGTAGAAAAATATCTACATACAACCAATTTCACATTTTTTTTAAATTTATTGTTTTTTTAATTCTGAAAATACCATACAGAGGGGTTACAATTACATGGGCAAGGTAATGAGTGCATTTCCTATCAAGCATTTTTGCCTTCTCCTTTGTTTCCAATGACCATCCCTTCCCGTCTCTCCCCTCACCACCGCCCCCCCCTCGCCAAAGTTGTAAAGTTCATTTTCGACATAACATCTTGTACATCTCATTGGTGCAATGGGTCCACATCCCTATTTAAACAATTTGTTTTTTCCCTTCCCCTCCACAAATTATACCAACATCAAATCCAGTGAAAACAGGGGGAGGGACATACAAAACAACAAAGAAATCATGTTATAAATATGTTAGAAACAATCGCAAGAAAGAAAAAAACATTTGAGTCCTTAACTTGGGGTTCATTTTGCTGAACATCAACTTATCTGACCATTTCTGCTTGTCCCAGATATATACTAGTAATTGCAAATAAGGGAAACTATTGGACCTATGTTTCTTTGGGTCTGGCTTACTTCACTTACTATAATTTTTTCCAAGTCTTTCCATTTCCTAACAAATGGGGCAATGTCATTCTTTCTGATGGAGGCAGAGAATTCCATTGTGTATATGTGGTACATATTTCACATTTTTATAATAAGTTAATAAGATTTCTTTTTAAAAATGTAATGGAAAAAGAAGACTTCCAGGATGGAGTCCACTATCTTTCATATCGTTATTGTTTTGCCACCAAAGTTTGTTTCTCTAAATCTTTATTTCTTAATATTTTCTTCCTCCACCTGTAAAAGCCCTATGGAATATCAATGATTTTCACAGAAAATTTCTAACATTGCACTGCTAACCTAGGATCTTTAGAGATCCTGTTGTAAAATCCTTGATGGATACTGGATTTTTTTCATGTGCAAATGAAAAAAAACATGTTTTTCTTTCATTTATTCCAGTAGTAAAGTAGGTTGAGTAAACATTGCACTCATGGAATAAACTCTAATTGGTCTTTAAAAATACAATGTAATCTTGAATTCCTCAGTTGCACTAACAATGATGTAAGGGCTGAAAGCCTAAAGGAATGCTTTGACCATTTTGTTGGAAAATATATGTCTAGGTGCTGAGATTCAGAAGCAGAGAGTATAACACTACAGTGCTATAGCAGGTCAATGGCACATTAGGGTAAAGAAACCAAAGGACATCCAGAGAGATAATGAAACACTAGGAGAGTTTATTCTCACAGCAGAAGAGAGCCAATCTGAGCATTGTTTTCAGACTGATAGCTTAAACTTGGCTATGCTGAGTGTATTTTTCTCTAGAAATAACAAGTTTTTCCTAGCTTCCCAGAAATCTGTTGTTAAACATTTCTAATTTAAGAATGTTAGAGAACTTTTTCTAAAATACAGTAGATTATTTCCATATAAACTTCATAAAATCCTATACTGTCTTCCCTATTTGACTTCTTTCTTCCTTTCCAAAATCACAATTCTAAAGCTAAATGACTGATTTTCCTTCAGCATTCACATTTGTTCTAGATTATGATTTTCTTTGATTGTTGAACATTTTCTCCACAGGCTATAAATTCATTTTATCAGTTATTCAATGCTTAGTCTTAGGTCTCAGGAAAGTTGTCAGCCATATTCCTTAATAATTGGTGAATAGCTCTTTACCTCTTTGATTTACATTTTTTTTTAGAATTAAACAAATTCTGCATTGTGTCAGCTTATATTGTTTATATATTCTTATCTATGCCACAGGAGTTTTGTGGGTTCTGACCTACTATGGACCCATAGACCACCACATGATGCCAGAGGCACTCATAACCATTTGATACATGCAGAAATGATTAAAGAACTGAGTAAGTGAATGGACTTGAAAGAAATGTAATATGTGTACTTGATGACTATTTGGCTAGATGGGCCAAAAGAGCAACTAAAGGTGGTAAGGTAAATCTTTCTATTTCCTAGCTCAAATGACCAAATTAGCATGCACTGGGTAAGACAATATACCCAGGAGGGTAAGTGTATATAGGAATGAGGGTCACAAATTCAGGGACATGAGACTGATTCCTCGGTTCACTTTCTATATTGGGGATTATGTTAAGGCCCTGCAACTTGGATGAAGAGTTCTTTTCATCTCAGATCCTTAGGTCTACACATTTGGTAAAGTTAAGGCAAAAATGTAGGTTACATCAAAACAAATTTGATATCTAGAAATATTTTTAAATGTTTTTGCACAAATCAGAAGTAATTTTTCTAACTTGTAACGTTCTGTTTGCAACACTTTTATGTCTTATTTGAATTATGTTGTCAGTTGACTGCAAAAAAATTGCAATTTATCCTATTCTATTCTTACATAGATTATTTTTAGTGATATATTTCTAGCTTTATAACTTGGGTATCTAGAAATAGAGCCAGAGTTAGAAAAGAAAATCTTTTGATCTGTTCATACATGTAGAGGCCAAGCCAAGAGTGTCGGATATGATGTCCTAACCCATTAATGACAGAGAAACAATCCACCAACATGCCAGGGCTGGTGCAAGTTCAAACTTAACATTTACTTTCCAGCTCTAAACAGGAGCTTGTAAAATAAAAAGAAATAGAAAAAGAAAGCTTCAGAACACATGAACTTTAGACTTTGAACTTGAATCACTAAGCTAATTTTTATTTAAAGCCTACACATGTGTGTTCACTAAAGAGTATTCTGGTTATTATTAAACTGCCTGTCTGCTAAAAGCAGAGATCAAAATTCAAATTGTAACACGTAGGAACAGTATGTGAATTTGTGTCACTCCCTGGAGGACTTTAGGTTCATAAAAAAGCACTGAACGGGCAACATGAAGACATAACATGAAGACAGATACATTCCCATCATCATGCAATCTCAAAACTTACAGCACCTTAGGCAATGAGTTCATCAGTGGTCTCAAGCTCCACACGGTCAGCTCTGGATCATGTTTGGAGGGATGACCTCTAAGCAAAATCCAGGTGCAAGAGGGTATAATGCTATTAACTCAATAGATGTCATGATTCCCTTTAAGTCAATAATAAGCAATTTCCCCTCAAGTCCATTATGAGAGATCATGCTACCGGATGTTTCTTTATAAATATTTCATACATGTAGACATTTAAGATCTCACAATTGTTTTTTTTTATCTTCTTTGTTGACCTGATAAGCCCTTTTACGTGGTACATTTTTTTTCAAAAGATTTTTGTGACTCAATACATATAAAATTAATTTTCCCACCTCAAGCATTTTAACTATTTCACTCACCGATATTAAGTACATTGCTATTTTTATCTAACAAAATGAAAATTTTGTTTTCTTTTACCCCAGCCCAAGAAAAACATCATTTACTTCCTCTATTATTTTGATTATTTAGGTAGGTATATTACATAAGAGGAAAAACATGGTATTTGTCTTTGGGTAATTGGCTTATTTACTTAGTCCATAAAATTAAGTAGGTCAGAGGCTTGTACTTCTATATCACTAGCACAGGATTTGGTAAACTTTATCTATGAGGATTAGATACAAGTTATTTTAGACTTTGTGTAACATATCTATTCTTTATCACATATTCTTTTCCTTCTATTCCTGCTGACCCACTTTTTCTTCTTCCCATTAGGATAGCCATTAAAATATAAAAATATCCTTATCTGTGGTGTCCAATTAAGAACTAAAAGCTGCAAGTCAGATTTTTGTCCACAGGCTATATTGTGCTTATCTGGAAAACAAAAACAAAAACAAAAACAGTGAATGTATACTTTCCTCAGTAAAAACACATGACCTAGAGCGACAGAGTTCTCTTGGAAATTAGTAAATTCTTACAGAAAGGCCATCTTGGTGTGGTTAATCTTCAACAATTATAGAGTTGAACAATGAGTGACCCAGTCCTGAGTAAGGAAGCTAGTAGTCACATTTAGTAGAGATTATCATCTATCAGAATAAAGAGAGAAAAGCATGCAATCAATAACTCATAAATATGATAAACTTACAAGTATTCTGGAATAAATTAAAAGTTGGGTGAGTTAAAAAGGATCAGGAATGATTTCCTCAAATAAAAGAGCCTCATAACAAAAGTAGTTGGGGAAACTTCATCAAGATGCCTTAGTTTACCTTCTTTATGGAGTTAGGTATACTATGCCTTCTGATTCTTCTTTTTCTTCCTCCCTTTTCCTTCCTTCCTTCCTTTTCCTTCCTTCCTTCCTTCCCTCCTTCCTTCTTTCCCTCCTTCCTTCCTTCTTTCCTTCCCTCCTTCCTTCCTTCCTTTCTTCCTTCCTTCTTTCCTTCTTTCCTCCCATCTTTTCTTACTTCCTTCCTTCCTTCTTTCTTCTTTCTTCCCTTCCTTTCTTCCATTTTTTTTCTTTTTCCTGAGAGAGACTCACTATGGAGCTCAGGCTGTCATCCCTAATGCTAAGATTACTGATGTGTGACACCATGCACAGCCTGACATTTGCTATCTATAGTTGGCACATTTTCAACAAATATATCCAGTTTTATAAATATAATCACAATTAAGACAAGCCATACACACTCATAATTAAGACATGTCATATCTATTACTGTCCCAAATTCTTTTATGTCCCTTGGTTCTATCCTGTCTTTGACACTTTTCTGCATTGTGTTCCTTTAAATTTCTTTCTTTCCTAGAACATATACCATATAATCATTAGCATTATTATTTTGTCCTCTTCCATTAACATATTAAAAGGAATAGATAAATCAATTGCTTTTCTCAATAATTCACTGAAGAGTAAATGTATGAAGCACTTGCCAAGTAATTATTTATCTACACTTTAGAAATGAGAAAGAGAAGATTGATAGTAACTCACCCTGGTGCCAAATAAGTAGTGAACGAAGGTACTATGTGGTTAATTATTTTATCAGGGGCTATTTCAGAAAGCTCAAAAATGTGAATGCACTTGAACCCAGAACGGTGGGTTCTGGATGCCTCTGTATGACAAAGATGATGTATTGCAAGGAATCTATGTTTTGTAACAAATGATACAAAGTGAAATGCTGGGTAGCACAAACTAAGATCACAGAATTCGTCCTCATTATTGTGAATCTTAAATGTTGTTTCTGCTTTTCCTTTGAATCTATAATCGCCACTTGATAAATTATTTGAAATTAAAGGGATTGAGATAATATGCAAATTTTATTATTAATTTGAATGAATTTTCAATTAATTTGAATCATAAAGGCATTGTTACAAAATAGTCACTGTCATACCTGTGCAAGTAAAGACATCTTAGGTTATTTTTTGTTTTCCTAAAAAAATGAGATTTGATTTGTTTGTTTATATTTTGTTTGTATTTTATTTTCTTTGTATTTTGATTGATCTTTCATTTATTTATATTTTGTCTCAGAATAAAATGAGCCCTGAGGCCTAGGCAACTTCTCCATTACTTGAGCTGAATTCCAATTATTTTTTTAAAGAAATCTCTACTGGTATTATCATTTTGTACAAAACATAATAATTAAAATATTTTTACTGTTTAAAATTGTTTTAAAAGCTAATATTTATTTGGATGAAAGCACAACATACTGAAATTATCAAATGTTCACATATTTGATTAATGTTTTATTCAATTCAACAATTGATTCTCTAATTCAGAAGTTTTGGGTTGTAATTGCACTTACTTAAAACAAATGAATATTTGGACCTGTACCTTTAATTCAGATAATCTGGTGGGAAAAAAAGATAGTCATCAGAGTTAATTTTTTATCCTGATACCTTGCCAAAGTTTCAACCAGCTAGAGCAACTTGGGAGTGAAGTCCATGAAGTTCTTCAAATACAAGATCATGCCATCTGCAAAGAAGCAGAGTTTTATTTCATCTTTTCCTATTTGGATCCCCTTTATATATTCATATTGTCTTATTGCTCTTGCTAGTCACTATAATATTAAATTGAAGTGAAGTGGAGAGAGTGGACATCCTTGCCTCATTCCTGAATGTAGAATGTAGATAAAATGGATTTAGCTTTTCACCATTAAGTATAATGCTGGCTGTAGGTTTGTGCTATACAACCTTTATTAAATTGGGAATATAATACTGATTCCTAGTTTTTCCAGAGCTTTCATCATAAAGGGGTGTTGGATCTTGTCAAATGCTTTTTCTGCATCTATTGAGATGACCATGTGGTTTTTATCCTTGCTCTTGTTGATGTAATGAATTTTATTGATTAATTTGTGTATGTTGAACCAGCTTTGCATCCATGAAATGAAACCTTTTTGATTGTGATGTATGATTTTTTGGATGAATTGTTGAAATCGATTGGCCAAATTTTGTTGAGAACTTTTCCATCGATGTTCATCAAAGAAATGGGTCTATAGTTCCCTTTTTTTTAATGTATCCCTGCCTAGTTTGTGGATGAGGGTTATTATGGGTTCACAAAAAGAGTTTGGCAGTGAACTTACTCTTTCAACTTCATTGAAGAGTTGGAGGAGTATTGGTGTGATAGGCCCACAAAAAAATAAAATACCTAGGAGTTAACTAGAGAAGTGGAGGACTTCTATGAAGAAAACTTGAAAATCCTGAAAAAGAAAATTAAAGCAGAACTAAGTAAATGGAAAAACCTCCCATGCTCCTGCATTGTCAGGATTAACATTGTGAAAATGGCAAAACTTCCAAAGGCTATATAGAAATTCAACGTGATACCTACAACTATCCCAACCTCATTGTTCAAGGAAATAGAAGGAATCCAAAAATTCATGTGAAACAAGGAAAGAGCCTGAATTGCAAAAACAATCCTTAGAAGAATGAACAGCTCTGGAGGAATATCAATACAAAACTTCAAACTCTAATACAAAGCCATAGTATTCAAAACAGCTTGGTACTGGCACAAGAACAGACCTCAGGACCAATGGAATAGAACTGAAGGCCCAAAATTGAACCCACAGATATATAGCCACCTAATCTTTCATAAGGGAGCTAAGAAATAGAATGGAAGAAAGGCAGCCTCTTCAGTATATGCTGCTGGCAAAATTGGTTAAACACCCACAGAAAATTAAAGCTAGATCCGGATATATCACCCTGCAACAGAATCAACACCAAATGGTTCAAAGACCTCAAAGTCAAAGCAGATACCCTGAAAACATTAGAGAAAGGTCTAGGAGAAACTCTAGGGCTCCTTGGCACAGGCCAAAATTTTCTTAATATAAACCCAGAATCACAACAAATCAAAGAAAGATTGGACAAATAGGATTGCATGAAACTGTAGAGCTTCTGGTGACAAAGGACAGAGCAAGATCAATAGAAGGTAACAGATTGGGAGAAGATCTTCTCTAGCCATACAATCAAGCATCTCATATCTAAAATGTACTTAAAGCTAAAAAATTAAAGCCCCCAACAACAAATGATAAAAAAAACACCGCTCTGAATTTGTAGATAGCCTTGGGAAGTATTGGCCTTTTCACGATGTTGATCCTTCCAATCCAGGAGCATGGGAGTTTTGCCACTTTCTAAGTTCTGCTTTGATTTCCTTTTTCAGGTTTTTAAAGTTTTCATCATAGAGGTCCTTCACTTCTTTGGTTAAGTTAATTCCTAGGTATCGTATTTTTTGTCGGGCTATTACAATAGGAGTTGCTGCCCTGATTTCAACCACACTCTTCTCATTGTTGGCATACAGAAAAGCCATTGATTTTTGAGGGTTAATTTTATACTCTGCTACTTTGCCAAAGTTTTGAATCAGGTTGAGTAATTTGGGAGTGGAGTCCAAGATCATGTCATCTGCAAAGAGAGAGAGAGTTTTATTTCTTCTTTCCCTATTTGGATCCCCTTTAGGTTTGCATCTTGTCTAATTGCTGTAGCTAGATGTTATACTACTAAATTAGAGAAGTAGAGAGAGTGAACATCCTTGTCTGATTCCTGAGTTTAGAGGAAATAGCTTTAGTTTTCACCATTAAGTATAAGACAGGTAGGTTTGTCATATACAGCCTTTATTGTTATTAGGAATGTTCCATGGAATCCTAGTTTTTCCAGAGCCTTCATCATAAAGGGGTTTTGGATCTTGTCAAATGTTTTTTTCTGCATCTACTGAGATAACCATATGGTTCTTATCTTTGCTCTTGTTGAGATGATGAATTATATTGATTGATTTGCATATATTGAACCAGCTTTGCATCCCTGAAGTAAAACCTGTTTGATTGTGGTATATGATATTTTTGGATGAATTGTTGAAGTAGATTGGCATAGAAGAGGCAATGCAAAAATTCATATGGAACAGGAAGTGGCGCTGTGGCTCAAGCATTAGAGTGCTTGCCTTGAGCTGAAGAGCTCAAGGACAACACCCAGGCCCAGAGTTCAAGCCCCACGACCGATCAAAAAAAAATTCATATGGAACAATAAAAGACCCCAAATAGCAAAAACGATCCTTAACAGAAAGAACAGTACTAGAGGAATATGAATACCAAATTTCAAACTCTACTACAAAGCCATAGTAATCAAAACAGCTTGGTACTAGAACAAGAACAGACCTCAGGACCAATGGAATAGAATTGAAAGTGCAGAAATGAACCCACAGACCTATAGCCTTCGATAAGGGAGTTAAAAAGATAGAATGGAAGAAAGTAAATGGTGCTGGCAAAATTGGTTAATCACTTGTAGAAAATTCAAGCTAGATGCTTACATATAACCCTGCACCAGGATCCACTTCAAATGGATCAAAGACTCGAACTCAAAGCAGACACCCTGAAAACATTACACGACGGAATAGGAGAACCTAGGTCTCCTTTGCACAAGCCAAAATTTTCTTGATAGAGACCCAGAAACACAACAAATCAAAGGAAGATTGGACAAAAGGGATTGCATGAAATTGTAGAGCTTCTGCATGGCAAAGGACATAGCTAGAAACATCAACAGAAAGTCCACGGATTGGGAAAAGATCTTCACTAGCCATACAATGGACAAGGGTCTCATATCTAAAATATGCCTGGAACTCAAAAAATTAAATCCTCCAACAACAAACCCTCAGTAAAACAACTGCCCAATAAATAAGTGGGCTAAAGACTTAAAGAGAAACTTCTCTGAAGCGAAAATAAGAATGGCCAATAGATACATGAAGAAATGCTCAACCTCCCTAGCCATAAAACAAATGCAAATCAAAACAACACTGAAATACCACCTCAGCCCAGTTAGAATAGCTATAATTGAGAACTCTAATAACAAGAGATGCTGGAGGGGATGTGGCCAGAAGGGAACCCTACTGCATTGTTGGCAGGAGTGTAAACTTGCTCAACCACTTTGGAAAGTAGTATGGAGGTTCCTCAAAAGACTCCATATAGAGCTCCCCTATGACCTAGCAATCCCACTTTTGGGCATTTAGCCAAATCATCACAAACAAGGGTATACTAAGGCTACCACCACAACTATTTTTATTGCAGCATTATTCACAATAGCTAAGTTATAGAACCAACCCAGATGCCCCTCAGTAGATGAATGGATCAAGAAAATTCTATTCATGTGTATATATATATATACATATATACATATATATATATATATATATATATATATATATATATATATGCCTCCATCAGAAAGAATTACACCACCCCATTTGTGAGGAAATGGAAAGACTTGGAAAAAATTATATTAAGTGAAGCAAGCCAAGCCCAAAGAAACATAGGTCCCATGGTTTCCCTTATCTGCAATAACTAGTATATGTCTAGGATAGGCAGAAAAGTCAAAAGATATGTAGATATGACCATATAACCTGATTCTAAAAAAATGAAGCCCAAGTTAGGGACACAAGAGGTTTTATGTTTATTGCTGTTCTTTTTAATGTACTTATAATGTACTGTGTGATTTCTTTTTTTGTTTGTTTGTTTCTTTGTATATTCTTCCTCCATGGCACAACCCCTGTTGTCATTGTATTTGATTCTGGTGTCCTGCATGTTTTTTTAATTATTAAGTTTTTTTTGTGAAAATACCATACAGAGGGTTTACAATTACTTGAGCAAGGTAATGAGTACATTTCTTATCAAGCATTTATTGCTTCCTCCTTTGTTTTCCCTTATCATCTCTGCTCTCCCATCTCCCTCCTTTGCCCCTCCGCCCCCCCACCCCTCCCCTATCCCTGACAAAATTGTAAAGTTTGTTTTTCGACATAACGTCCTGTACATCTCATTGTTGCTTTGGGTCCACCTGTATCCCTATTTAAACAATTAGATTTTTCCCTTCCTCTCCCCAAATTATACCAACATCAAAGAGTGAAAACAGGGGTTATACTGTGGGGGAGAGACATACAAAGTAACAAAGAAATGATCTTGTAAATATGTTAGAAACAATAATAAGAAAGAAAAACCATTTCAGTCCTTATCTTGGGGTTCATTTCACCTAACATCAATTTACCTGACCGTTTCTGCATCTTGTATATTCACTTCTCTAATTTTTGGAGGAGAAGGAAACAACAAAATCCTGAAATAAGGCTTCAGGATTGTAATAATGAGATGTTGAAGACAGTATGTTGAAAACAAACTTTACAACTTTGCAGGGGTTGGGGTGGGCGTGGGGGATGGGGGGATGAGGGGTGGGAGGATGGAGTTGAGGAGGTGAGGAGTGAAGGGGTAGTAGTGGAAAACCAAAGGAGGGTGAAACAATGCTCAATAGGAAATGGACTCATTACCTTGCTCATGTTACTGTAACCCCTCTGTATATTCTTATAATAAAGAATATTTGAAGAAAAAATAGACAGTCATCAGAGAAAAACATTTCTCATTTAAATTTAAAAAGTAGTGAAGCATTTTGCCAAACATTCTTGCTGTTTTGCTTGAAAGATACATTTTTCTAATTTGTATTATTTAAAAATAAAGTGAGGTAACTAGATTTTTGCACACTAAATATCTAGCATTTGTCTCAGTATGAACACTTGGTTATCTTATTTTTACAAAGGGTCGCAGGAATAAAATCTGAATCCCATGCTTTCATATGTGAAAGCAAACACAAAAAAACTTAACAAACGCATTTTTAGTATATAACAAACAAAATTAGTCTTTAGAATATTTGATGGTGTAAGTTTATCTATTGAAATAATTTAAATACAACTGAATTTGAAGTGGTTATTTTTTTAAATATTTTATTTTATTTTATTTGAGAACATACTGTACAGAGGGGTTACAATTACATGGGCAGGATAATGCATACATTTTTTACCAAGCATTGCAGCCTCCTCCTTTGTTTACCCTTCACCTCCCTTCCCAGCCTCCCCCATCCCCCCCACCCAATCATACCCCCCTCCCCCCCCACACCGACATTGTAAAGCTGGTTTTGACATGACATTTTGTACTTCTCATTGTTGCAACAGGTCCACCTGAATCCTTAAACGACTTGTTTGTTCCCATCTCCTCCACATGTTATACTGACATCAAATATAGTGAAAGCGGGGGTTACACTGTGGGGGAGGGACATACAAAGCCACAAAGAAATAATGCCCCTCAGTAGATGAATGGATCAAGAAAATGTGGTATATATACACAATGGAATTCTATGCCTCCATCAGAAAGAATGACATTGCCCCATTTGTTAGGAAATGGAAAGGCTTGGAAAAAATTATATTAAGTGAAGTAAGCCAGGCCCAAAGAAACATAGGCCCCATGGTTTCCCTTATTTGCAATATCTAGTAGAGGTATGAGTCAAGCGGAAAAGGTCAGATAATGTGATGTTAGGAAAACGAACCCTTAAATATGTATTTTAATGTTTTTGTTTCTTTCATGCATGTGTTTCTAACGCATTTATAAGATTATTTCTTTGTGGCTTTGAAGTGGTTATTTTTTTAGTGGATTTTCTTGTTACAATTTATTCAGTGCATCCAGGAGCTCTATCTTAGTACTGTCCTCTTTTTCCAGTAATTCATTATTTCTCATGATAATCCATCATAGTCAGATCTACCAAAAAGTCATAATATGTTCATCAATGCCATTTTGAATGACAGCTTATCCTAATAGCTATCTCTTCTACTTCCTGAATTTTAGTTAAACTTTCAGCTACAATTTTGTGCTTAGTCTTTGAATTCTTCGTGTCTGTAAGTACAGCATCAAGCATAAATTTACTCTGATCCACATTTTTCTACATATTCTTTACATTAATTGTAAAAAGAGAGTAGGTTTGTCTTTTCCTTACCTTATTACTTTATCTAAAGAAGAAACTGCATCTCACTATGAGACTAGGAAGTCCTCAAGGACAGGATTCTCTCGTTTTGTATCCAGAGTTCTAAGTTTATAGTTCTCTACTGCCACACTGACTTGCTTTTCTTAATTCTGTAAACTGTGATCAGCATGCATGCACATTGTATCTCAGAACTGGAAATAACTCTATGGCATTTTCAAAGAAATGAATACATTTATGCTCTTCTCATTTTTTCTAAAGTGACCTGGCCCCTTTGCCTTGGACAATTATGCTCGTATTATAATTCAATTCTATTTCATATTGAGTTAAGATAAATGTGACATTTCCTTTCTTTGTCCATCTGTCATAGTATTCTTGAATCTGATTTAAAATCCTCTAAACCATTTTAATCAACAGGATATGAAACTTTAATTAAGAGCAAAGTGTTTTTATTTTAGATGACATGCATACCATTATTTGTTTCAATAATTTAAATATGAATTTCACTTACTCATGTTCCAACAGGTACAGTGTATTTAGTATGTGTTATTTCTATCATTGTTTATCATAATATAATATTTTGTATTTCTAACACTTATTATTTCTTATAAATTCAGCTCTTCAACATATATTATCTTGGACTCCATGCAGCAACTTTAAAAAGTTGAAGTATATAATCTATTGCTATTGTTGTTGTTTTTGGAATTGTGTGTGTGTGTGTGTGTGTGTGTGTGTGTGTGTGTATGTCAGTCCTGGGGCTTGAACTGAGGGCTTGGTTGTTGTCCATGCCTTCCTTGCTCAAGACCAGGAGTTTACTGCTTGAGCCACAGCTCTACTTCTGTCTTTTTGGTGGTTAATTAGAAAGAGTCCCACAGACTTTCATGTTTGGGTTGGCTTCAAATTATGATCTTCAGAACTCTGAGTAGCTAGGATTATAGGTGTGAGCAATGAGTGCCTCATTAATGCATCATAATTTTAAAAGTTCACTAGTAAAACTAAATTTAAACTTACCCAGACATTTAAGATAAAATAAAAATTTAGTCATATATTATTAATTGTTAATTTGAACATTTTAAATAATTAATTAAAAAAATTCCTCTTAGCCTAGATTAAGCTAAGTACTGTATACGTGCTTTCTTTAAAATAAGTTTATATGATGAAAATACAGTTCAGAGGGGTTACAGTTACATGAGAAAGGTAATGAGTACAATTCTTACCAAGCATTGTTGCCTCTCCTTTGATTTTCCCTTACAATACCTTCCTTCCCACCTCCACAACTACACTCCCTTCCCCACTGATTAAATTGTAAAGTTCATTTTTCAACATAGTGTCTTCTACATCTCTTTAATGCAATAGGTCAACCTGTATCCCTATTTAAACATTTTGTTTTTTCCATTCCTCTCTCTGAATTGTACTGACATCAAATACAGTGAAAACAGGGGTTATAGTGTGGGAGAAGAACATACAAAGAGAAAAAAAATCACATGGTACCTTATAAATATGTTAGAAACAATAGCAAGAAAGAAAACATGATTTGTGTCCCTATCTTGGGGTTCATTTCACTTAATTTCATCTTCATACATACATAGCTTTTGACCTTTTCTACTTGTCCCAGATATATACTAGTTATTACAAATAAGGAAACCATGAGACCTATGTTTCTTTCGGCCTGGCTTACTTCACTTAATATAATTTTTTCCAAATCTTTCCATTTCCTAACAAATGGGGCAATGCCATTCTTTCGAAAGAGGCACAGAATTCCATTGTATATGTATACCACCTTTTCTTGATCCATTCATCTACTGAGGGGCATCTGGGTTGGTTTCATATCTTAGCTATTGTAAATAATGCTGCAATAAACATAGTCATGCTGGTAGCTTTAGTGTGGTCTTGTTTGTGAACATTTGGGTAAATGCCCAAAAGTGGGATTGCTGGGTCATAGGGCAGCTTTATGTGGAGTCCTTTGAGGAAACTCCATACTACTTTCCAAAGTGGTTGAACAACTTTACACTCCCACCAACAATACAGTAAGATTCCCTTCTGTCCACATTCCCTCTAGCATCTGTTGTTATTAGACTTCTTGATTATAGCCGTTCTAACTGGGGAGAGGTGGTATCTCAATGTTGTTTTGATTTGCATTTGTTTTATGGCTAGGGAGGTTGAGCATTTCTTCATGTGTCTATTGGCTATCATTCTTTCCTCTTCAGAGCAGTTTCTCTTTAAGTCTTTGGCCCATTTATTTATTGGGCTGTTGTTTCTTTGAGGATTTTTTGTAGGGGGATTTAAGTTTTTTAGTTCCAGATATATTTTAGATATGAGACCTTTGTCCGTTGTATGGCTAGTGAAGATCTTCTCCCAATCCATGGGCTTTCTATTGATCTTGCTAGCTATGTCCTTTGCCATGGAGAAGCTCTGCAATTACATGCAATCCCATTTGACCAACTTTTCTTTGATTTCTTGTGGTTCTGGGTCTCTATTAATAAAATTGCAGCCTGTGCCAAGGAGACCTAGGGTTTCTCCTATTCCATCCTGTAATGTGTTCAGAGTGTCTGCTTTGACTCAGAGTTCTTTGATCCATTTGGAGTTGATTCTGGTGCAGGGTGATATATAAGGATCTAGCTTTAGTTTTCTACAAGTAGTTAACCAATTTGTCAGCACCATTTACTAAACAGGCTGTCTTTCTTCCATTCTATTTTTTTAGCTCCCTTATCGAAGATTAGGTGGCTATAGGTCTTTGGGTTCATTTCTGCACTTTCAATTCTATTCCATTGGTCTTGAAGTCTGTTTTTGTGCCAGTACCAAGCTGTTTTGATTATGATGGCTTTGTAGTAGAGTTTGAAATTTGGTATTGATATTCCTCCAGCACTGTTCTTTCTGTTAAGGATCGTTTTTGCTGTTTGGGGTCTTTTATTGTTCCATATGAATTTTTGGATTGCCTCTTCTATTTCCTTGAAGAATGAGGTTGAAATATTAATAGGTATTGCATTGAATTTGTAGATAGCCTTGGGAATTAGTGCCATTTTCACGATGTTGATCTTTCCAATCCAGGAGCATGGAGTTTTTGCCACTTTCTAAGTTCTGTTTTGATTTACTTTTTCAGGTTTTTAAAGTTTTCATCACAGAGGTCCTTCACTTCTTTGGTTAAGTTAATTCCTAGGTGTTTTATTTTGTGGGGCTATTAAGAATGGAGTTGCTTTCCTAATTTCAGCCACACTTTTCTCATTGTTGGCATACAGAAAAGCCATTGATATTTGAGGGTTAAGTTTATACCCTGCTACTTTGCCAAAGTTTTGAATCAGCTTGAGTCATTTGGGAGTGGAGTCCGTGGGATTCTTTAAATATAAGATCATATCATCAGCAAAGAGGGAGAGTTTTACTTCTTCTTTCCCTATTTGGATCCCCTTTATGGTTGCATCTTGTCTTATTCCTGTAGCTCAGCATTCTAATACTAGATTGAAGAGCAGTGGAGAAAGTGGGCATCCTTGTCTCGTTCCTGAGTTAAGAGGAAATGGCTTTAGTTTTTCACCATTGAGTATAATGCTGGCTGTAGGTTTGTCATATACAGCCTTTATTGTATTGAGGAATCTTCCATGGATTCCTAATTTTTCCAGAATCTTCATCATAAAGGGGTGTTGGATCTTGTCAAATGCTTTTTCTGCATCTATTGCGATAACCATGTGGTTCTTATCCTTGCTCTTGTTGATGTGATGAATTATATTAATTGATTTGTGAATATTGAACCACCTTTGCATCCATGAAATGAATCCTGTTTGATCATGGTGCATGATTTTTTTTAATTTTATTTTATTTTATTTGAGAACATGTTTATTGCAGCATTATTTACCATAGCTAAGATATGGAACCAACCCAGATGCCCCTCAGTAGATGAATGGATCAAGAAAATGTGGTATATATACACAATGGAATTCTATGCCTCCATCAGAAAGAATGACATTGCCCCATTTGATAGGAAATGGAAAGGTTTGGAAAAAATTATATTAAGTGAAGTAAGCCAGGCCCAAAGAAGCATAGGTCCCATGGTTTCCCTTATTTGCAATATCTAGTATAGGTATGAGTCAAGCGGAAAAGGTCAGATAATGTGATGTTAGGAAAATGAACCCTTAAATATGTATTTTAATGTTTTCGTTTCTTTCAAGCATGTGTTTCTAACGCATTTATAAGATTATTTCTTTGTTGCTTTGTATGTCCCTCCCCCACAGTGTATCCCCCGCTTTCAGTATATTTGATGTCAGTATAACATGTGGAGGAGATGGGGACAAACAAGTCGTTTAAGGATTCTGGTGCATGATTTTTTGGATGAATTGTTGAAGTCGATTGGCCAAATTTTGTTGAGAAGTTTTGCATCGATGTTCATCAAAGAAATGGTTATATAGTTCTCTTTCTTTCTTTGATGAGTCCCTGCCTGGTTTTGGGATGAGGGTTATTATGGCTTCATAGAATGAGTTCGTAGTGAACTTTCTCTTTCAATTTCATTAAAGAGTTGGAGGAGTATTGGTGTGAGTTCTGCTTTGAAGGCCTTTTAGAATTCCAATGTAAAAACATGTGGTCCTGGGCTTTTCTTAGATAGGAGGTCTCTTATTGCTGTTTCTATTTCAATGTTTGATATGTACCTGTTAAGATGGTTTAACTCATCTTGGTTTAGTTTCAGCATGTTGATATTTGCTAGGAACAGGTCCATTTCTTCCAAGTTCTCAAACTTATTAGCATAAATGTTTTAAAAGTATTCCCTTATTATGTTCTGAGTCTTAGTTGTTTCTGTGGTGATGCTCCATTCTCATCTCTGAGTTTATTTATTTAGGTGTGTTCTCTTGTTTTTATGCTAACATTTGTGAAGGGTCTGTCTATTTTGTTAATGTTTTGGAAGAACCAACTTTTTGTTTTTGATTCTTTCTACAGTTTTTTTGGATTCTAATTCATTTAATTCTGATTTAATTTTAATTTTTTCTTTCCGTCTACTGGATTGGGGTTTATCTTGATGCTCTTTTCCCAGGAGGCTCAGATGTCTCATTAAATTGTTGGTTTCAGATCTGTCCAATTTGTTGATGTAGGAACTCAGAGAAATAAACTTGCCTCTGAGTACTGCCTTTGCTGTGTCCCAGAGGAGCTGGTAATTTGTGTGCTTATTTTTGTTGACTATCATGAATATTTGAATTTCCTTTCTAATCTCTTCCATGACCCACTGGTGGTACAACAGTGTGTTATTCAGCCTCCATGTGTTACAGGACTTTCTTTGATGGCTTTTGGTGCTGAGTTCTAATTTTATTTCCTTGTGGTCTGCGAGAATGCACGGTATAACTTTAATGTTTCTGAATTTGGACAAGTTTTCTTTGTGACCTAAAATGGTGTCTATTTTCGAAAAATGTTCCATGTGCTGCTGAGAAAAAAGTATATTCTGATGCTTCTGGGTGAAATATTTGGTACATGTGTGTAAATCTAGTTGATATATGCAGTTGTTTAGATCTGTGGTTTTTCTGTTAATTTTTTGCTGAGTTGATGTATCTAGTGGGGACAGTGGTGTGTTAAAGCCCCCAACAGTTAATGTCTTTGGATCTATGTGAGATTTGAGGGAAAGTATTGATTCTTGGATAAATTTGGGTGCTCTTTTATTTGATGAATATATATTTAGAATTGTAATATCCTCATGAGGAGTGTTCCCTTAATTAGTATGTAGTGACCTTCTTTATCTCCTCTCACTAATTTTTACTTGGGGGGGAGGACCGATCATGGGGCCTGAACTCGGCCTGGGCACTGTGCCTCAGCTCTTCAACTCAAGGCTAGTACTCTACCACTTGAGCCACAGTGCCACTTCTGGCTTTTTTCTTTTTGCTTATGTGGTGCTGAAGAATCGAACCCAGGGCCTCATGCATGCAAGGCAAGTGCTCTACCACTGAGCCACCTTCCCAGCCCTTCTCACTAATTTTAATTTGAAGTCTATTTTATCTGATATTAGGATTGTAATTCGTTCCTGTTTATGGGAGCAATTTGCTTGGTAGATTTTATTCCAGACTTTCACTTTCAAAATATGTTTGTTTTTATGGTGAAGGTGTGACACTTGAAGACAACAGATAGAAGGATCTTGCTTTTTAATCCAACTAGACAGTCTTTGTCACTTAATTGGAGAGCTAAGTCCATTAATGTTAAGAGTTAGGACTGAGAGGTTTTTGGTAATTCCTGCCATGTTATCCACCTTCTGGGGCCTGAGGGCCTGCAACAACTGGGTTCTTCCTATGGTTCCTGGATTTCTAGTTTGGGTGTGGTTTCTTGGTCTTTATTGTGGTCTTGTTGGTTTTCTATGTGTAGACCATCTTTAAGTATCTTTTGTAGGCCTGGTTTAGTAGAGATATATTGTTTCAGTTTTTGTTTGCTATAGTAGGTTTTTATTTGACCTTCCTTTATGAAGGAGAGTTAAGCTAGGTTCTTGGATGATAGTTGTTTGTCCTTAGGGCATGGCATACATCATTCCAGGCTCTTCTTGCTTTAATTGTCTCTGCTGAGAAATATGAGGATATTCTAATTGGTTTCCCTTTATAGGTGATTGATCTTTTCTCCTTGACAACTTTAAGTATCCTTTCCTTGGTCTGAATTGATCCTGTGTGGATTATAATTTGACAGTGGGATGTCCTGTTCTGGTCTGGTCAATTTGGGGTTCTAAAAGTTTCTTGTGTCTGAATAGGCCTATCTATTTGCATGTTTGGGAAGTTATTTGCTAGGATCCTGATAAATAAATTTCCTAGACCATTAACTTCTCTAGATGCTCCTTTACACCCATTATCCTCAGATTAGGCCTTCTGATGGTGTCTTCCCAATGTTGAATAGATCTATCATGTTTCTTGTATTTGCTTGGGTATTTGTATGTTCTTTCTCTATAATAGCTAGGCTGTCTTCAATCCCTCAGATTCCATCTTCTGCATGGTGTAACCTACTGTCAAGACTTCCTACTTTGTTTTTTTATTTCCTTTCCTTCTAATTGGTCAGCTTTGATGGCTTCAAATTCTTTGTTGGAGCTTTGTTTTAGATCTTGTATGAACTTCTTTACTTCCTTAATTCGGTGTTCAGTGTTTATTCTCAAATCACTTAGTTGACTGGTTATAGTTTCCTTGGACTCCCTTTTCTTCTGATGGAAGAGCCTTTGTGGTCTCCCTGGATTCCTTCAACTGTTTATGGATTCCATGAATGCCTCTACTGATCTTTGTCTATTCTCATCCTGCTCATGCTATTCCTATTATTACTCTTTGATTAGCTTTCTCATGCTCCTGCAATTCCTGTATTCCTCTTTGACTGTTCTCAGCCTGCTCTTACAATTCCTGTATTAAACTTTGATTAGCTTCCTCATGCTCACAAGATTCCTATATTAATTTTTGGTTAGCCTCATAATGCTCTTCAAGTTCCTGTGTTAATCTTTGGTTTGCCTAGTCTCGCTCCCTATCATGCTCACACTGTGTCCTTTGCAGGTTTTCAGTCTTTTCATTCACCATGCTTACCAGTACTGTTTGTAGAGCTTTTTTGACATCTCTCCTCTGGATTATTCATTAACTGTTCTCTCACCTGATTATCATGAGTGGGAGTTGAGATACCCGGACTTGCCATTTTTCTTGTGTTTCTCCAGCTTGTTCTGCCCATTTGATATGAAAGTAATGCCAATTTTGTGCTACACACTATTTTAAGGCAAGCATCAACCAGAGTCCTGTAGTTGCACACTCAAAATGGCTGCACATATAATCTACTTCAACAGATACAATCTATTCAACATCAAACAACTATGGATTAATGGGCTAAGATCATCAAAGAGAGATTCAGCAGACCAGAAATTAATAGGTTTAGGAAGAATTGTGGGGGTAAAAGGAAAGAGTGAATGTAACCAAGTCCTTAATCTCAGAGAGGGAAATGTATAAGACCGAATGAAAGGAGAGAGATAAAAATAAAAAAAGAAAAGAAGGTTAAAAAAAGAAAAAAATGAAAAAACAAAAATTTAAATTTAAAAAATGAAACTCTTAAAACTCTACCGGCAAGTGCTCCTTGACCAATCACCCTGGATTTTTCCTCTCTGGCCAAACTCTCTGTACTGTGATCACACAGTTGGTGTGATTCTCTAGCCTGGGCCTATACACTGGAACATTAATATTGCTTTCTATTCTTTCTATTTCTTTCTAGCTTGTTTAGCGCCCAGCTTCTCCTCTGCCATTTTTCTGTATAAGTGCTTTTTTTATGAACTATGAAGTGAAATTTTCAACAATTATGTCCATGTGGTTAAATATAGCTAGTGTTATTTGATTTTATAGAAGAGAATGTGAGATTTTGATAATTTAACTAACTCATCCATTCTCTCATTCTGAGAGAGAAATACATAAAAAGAAGGTGGGAAAATAAAGTTGTCCTCTTTTACAATCAAGGGAAAAATATACCTGAATTATTTAACTATCTCAAGTAATAATCCTCTTTGGCCATACTGGCTTAGAGCTATAATATACTAATGTACTGAATAATTTTGAACATCTTTTTGGCTGAGGAGCTTTAAATTAGAAAGCAAAATCCACCTCAATTTATTCAGTAATAATTAAAAGATTAATAGAATTGTCACATCCCTCAGGTTGGCATGATTTCATCCCCACTTTTTATGGCTATTTTCGTCCTGCTGATCAATCATAGTATTCACAAAAAGCTGTCAAGATATGCTGCATTAGCAAAATTGGGATGCTTCGTTCATCATTTCTCTCAATGCCCACACATTTTAGTAGAAATGAACTCTGGTTGGTATTTCAAAGGAAGCAAAAGCAGAGGGTCCATTATCATCTTGCTTCAATTAGATATGTAATTCTTTTTCTTCTTCTTTTTTTCTCTACTAAAGAAGTGTTTGGTGATCATGGTAAATTGCTTTGTTCAATCAACAATTTTCAGCATTTTGTATGGAAACATATGTTACAGTTTTAACCAAAATGGGGAAAAGCATGCATATTTTATCATGTAAATCCTATAATGAGTCACAGAATTCTGTAATAAACAACTGATGTAAACTTTTCTTTAGTGCGGAAGAACTAGTCTTGCTCACTTGGCATTTCCTTTCTCTGTAAATCCTTTAAAGTTAATTTCATTCATGCTAACAATTTATTTTACTTATTCCTCAATTAGTAAATTTTGTCAACTAATGAAGAAAAGACACAAATTACCCCTAAATAGCAATAATATATTAGACATCCAACAATAGTAATATATAATTACTTTAAAAATCAGATATATACTAGAATTGACTATTAGACTATGGAACATTCTGTGAAAGATCTAACCAACTGTAACCAAATAATAAATTATATCATTTTATATAAGAATAGAGCATATCACAACAATTCTAAAGAAAAAGTGATTTCAGATCAGCTAATTTAGCAGCACAAATATTTCTCTTGGAGGTCAGAACATAGTTTCATTCTAGACATCATCACAGACACAAACTTGAGGAGAATCCTTGGTTTTTGTTCTTATTTTAGGTGGAACAAAAACTCTAAGAACTGTCTGAACACACGGTTCCTTACTTTGTGCCATAGCACATGCTCATACTTGAAACAATCACTTTCAAGAGGAATGGAGTGGTATAAGTTGTTTATACTTCATTTTTCTTCATCAAATCAGTGCCAATGTCTTGTTTTCTATTATCAATAAATAAAGGACATAAATGCAAGTGTGGCTTTAGACAGGTAAATACACATATTTACCACTCATTTGTGATGCTAAGCATCTTTTTTATGTAAGAGGATTAGCAAAATACAAAATATTGATCAGTATGTACTGTATTCATAAACTGCAAGTCAAGGGGCAACTCCTTTGTACAAGTACTTAAAGATCATAATAATAAATATTATTAAATTACAAGCAATTTCAAGCAAAAATATGAAAATTAAAATATACAGAAATAAAGGACAAATGGGAACTTATGGTTCCACTAACTTCAAAAAAATAATTAATTTTCTCCTTATGAGTTATGCTCTTATATAAGTTTTTTGGAGTTTAAACAATGATCTCATTGTTATTTACTTACTACATACGTATTATATATCTATAAATGATAATTAGAAACATGGCAATCAGTTAAAAAGTAATGTTAAAAGTGTTAGATTTTACAGTTCAGGTGGAAAGAAAGGTAAGGAGGAAATAATGTGACAATCACAGAAGTGTAATCAACATGGACTCGTTCTTTAGCAGAAAGCTTTGTGATCCTGACATAGAGGCCAAAAGTAAAATAGACACCAAATATGGAAATGACAAAAGCCAGGTCTTCAATATGATATAAACAAAATGAGTAAATACATCAAAACTGGAAAGAGCTTAACTGAATGTGGTTTAAATTTAGGTGTTGGATAGATAGGAGCATAGGAATACTGGTAGACTAATCTTTAATTTAAGATCAGATCAATCCTGAATTCAAGATCATACATTAAGATAACTTTAATATTGCTATTTCTGCAAATCAACCACATATTTTAACAGTAAATATGAGGAAATAAAAACAGCCCTCCATTTCATTCTACTGATAGACTCATTTTAGCACCTTGGCTTTGAGTAAGTTACTTAACTTTGCTATTAACATAATGTAGGTGTGATATTCACAGTTCTCAAAACTGTTAGAATAATGGCATATTAGAGCATCTTGCATATATCTTTAGCTACAAGTAAATGATTAACACATGCATGTTCCTACTTTCTTTCAATATGCATGTATTTTCTGAGTAAGTAGATGGATCTAGATATGCATATAATAAAACATGTTAGTATATATAACATATTATAACAATAGTATATATTATTATATAATATATTATTATAACAATATAATACATATAGTTATATGCCTATAATTAAAGCATGATAGATAGATGATAGATGATGAGTTTTGAATAGTAAAACCCAAAGGAGTTATCTCAGAATTTCTTTCAGTTAGAATTAGTTTGATGTAAAGTGTGACATTGATCAAGATGCATTGTACTCACAAACTAACATGTTGGGTTGAAACTTCACTGTGTAACTACTCAAGGACAATAAAAATTAAAAATCATTAATTAATTACAATTAGTTCAAATAGAATCAACATTATAATCTATTTCATATGAATATCTTCTTTAACATTAGTGTGGTTTGTGAGAATGACAATACTGGAATGACTTCAGTTGATGAAAATACAATTTTTTTTGAATTTGTAATATGTGCTACATAAATAAAATTTTGTGAAGTCACAACTTCAGTTGAGCATTTGGAGCTAAGAAACCAGTTGGTATAACAAAGTTAAATCCCATTAGGTTCTGAAGACAGTGCTCTTTGTTAAAGCTGCATTTAAACAGTTAATTTAAGAGTGGTTGGAAATGAAGAGCAGATGATACCTTAAAAAAATTTACTACAATATCAATGTCGGGTATAGACATGAAGTCTGAAGCTCATACATTCAATAGCCCATCTATGAAGAGTTGGATTGAGCCCTGACAGTGCTGCAGGACATTAACTCATACCTGCTAATAGCCATCTCCATCTGCTCTGTGCTGTCTGTTCTCTCCAGACCTCATAAACTCATGTTTTATATGTCCATGTTCACGTGTAAATCAGAAAAGTCCACCCAAACACCCTTCAAATTGAAGAAAATTTTAAGCTAAACAAAAATACATTCAACACAACTGCTCATACAAATTACTTTTCAGTATTTTGTATCATGCATCATTACCTCACAAGATAAAACTGTGCATCATCTTAATTTCAGGTTGCATTTGTCGATTCAGATTTCTTAGCTATGCATGTTTCAATTTTATTAAAACATGTGGTAAGCAGGCTTAAAGCTCTTATTTTACATGTTCCCCAATATGTCAATTCTTTGCAAGACACCAAATGATTCTCAAATACATAATAAAGTTAGTCCAGAAAATAACAGTGATATTTTCCTCAGTTTTCACTCATACATTTTTTTGCTGTAAAATAAACCAAAATGACCTTCTTTTTAAAAAAATAATTTTACCTTAAAGGTGATGTACAAAGGAGTTATAGTTGCATAAGCCAGGTTGTGAGTACATTTCTTTTTGAACAGTGTAACCTCCTCCCTCATTTTCTCCCAGGTTTTCCTTCCCGATCCCCTCCTACCAAGTTGTATAGCATATCTCCAACATGGTGTCTACTGAGTATCACTGCTAAATTGGTTCCACTGTTTTTGTGATTCCTCTTCCCCTCCCCAAATCAGATAAATGTATAGAAGACAAGAGGTGCCAAAATAAAAAAACTGTGACAAAATTAAATAAAATGAATGGGGAGGTAAGAAATAACTGAAAATAGTACAATAAAAAACCTCTTATTTCCATTTCTTGGAGTTCATTTCAATAAGCATCATATTATATGGTCATTTGTGCATAGCTATTGAGCCCTTTTGATCCTCTCCTAAAAGAGAATCAAACATTCACTGGGTGAATGTTTAGAGTGCTGTTTAATTAATCATGCCCCAGTGTAATTGTCTTTATCTATTAGATTTACTTATTGATTTATAGAAACATTCTAGTTACTACAAATGAAGGAAACCATACTGTCTATGTTTCTTTGGGTCTGGCTTACTTTACTTAATATATTTCTTTCCCAAATGACTACAAACCAGCCTGCATATAACCTACCAGCACAGCCATGTTTATTACAGCATTGTTTACCATAGCTAAGATATGGAATCAACCCAGATGCCCCTCAGTGGATAAATGGATCAAGAAAATGCTCGATGGAATTCTATGTTTCAATCAGAAACAATGATGATGCCCCATTTGTAAGGAAATTTAAAGACCAAAATGACTTTCTATGCACAAAGAATATTTATTATTTGTCATGACACACATATTAATCCTTATTTATACCAGAGAAGAAGAAATTTTGTAAAAAGATATGTCCATTCTAGAAAGGTCAAGTGATTGCACTATTCATCTATCTACTCTGTAGAGAATGTGTTTTATTATTTCTTATCTCAAGTAATTTCATGTTTTTATTATGGCATATTTTAAATATGAAGCAATTTTAAGACCTTGACATCAGTTTCTCAATACTGGGAATAAAATTGCAGGTTGCTAGAACACCCTACTCTAGAGGAACTACAATTTTAAATAAAAACGTTCTCCTCATACTCACAAAGGAAATTTGCTGACTAGTTTGGGAAACAAAATATTAATTTATAATAAGGTATCTATTGATTTGTTCAAAGAAAGTAATTATTCCCACATATAAAAATCTGTTTTGCCCCCATTATCTTGGTCTAATGTTTATCACTACTCATAAATTGAAAACAAAAATTTTGGAGAACATATTCATTCATAAAATTCCAAGGGAAAAAAACAAAAGAAATAAAATTAATTAGAGGAGATGCTTATGGGGCAGAATTCCTAACAGAACTTTTTAAGCCTAAATCTTGGCCCTCAATTTTTTTTCCTTCTTACTTTTTTACTTATCACATCTACTAACTGGGAAAAATATATAAATATGTTATTTTAAAGTTTGAAATACTCCTGGGACAACTATTCAATTGTGTCCTTGCTTTCCTATCATAAGCTGGGACCAACAACTTTGGAAGATATATCTTGTAGGTGGGAAGGAAGAGGAAACTAATTCTGGAACACTGAATTTTGTCAGCATGGATCAGACCAGGCTATTATCCTTCAGGGTAGTTCAGCATTTTTCAAGTCTCAGAAGGAAACAGGAAAACCAGCAATAGAAAGGCTATCTAAAGTAGAACCAAAACAAACATATTGACCTAAAAAATAACAAGCCATTTTCCTTCCAAATACCATCTCCAGGGACTCAGCAATAACATATAGATACCGTCAACCAAATGATGAGTAAAAACAGCTATTTGGGGATTTGCATGGGAAATACATTCAAACTAGTTCATAACAAAAAATATATTCTTCAGCCCAAACAATTGACTCACAAATGCACTTTAGGAATACAAGCCATTCATAAATTGTGGTCTCCTCTTATAATAATTATAGTCAGACAAAAACCCTCTGAGTCATAAACAAATTAAACAAATAATTTCCTTTCCAAACATCTGTTAGTTTGAATTGCAGTCTTACTCACCAGCCACAAGATGCCTTATAATAACATGTGTGGTACAACCTTAGCATCTGAACAACATGAAATCATGAGTTCTTATGGACCTGGTTAGTCATGATTAACCATTTATTCATTCCCTTTCCCCAAAGAATTTAGTCAGTATGTTGTAGAGCAGTAGATAGTGACTTCATTCTTTCTTGAACAATCTGGAAGACACATTCTTTTTGAATGGGTCACTTATAAATAACTTTGTATTTCATTTTAAAATTAATTTACCCACATCCACTCATTTAGTTATAGTTAATGTCAATTAAATGCATTTGACCTGTAGAGGAAGTAGTAATTTTACTGCCAAGAATAAATACAATAACCACTTATTGTTGATTCACAGTAATGCAGGTACAAAGAAGAGAAAAGGTGCGATTAGATAAGGATGCTTAAATTGGTTAATAAGGAGCCTGCCCTCTCCTATCCTAGAGATTCTAATCTCCAGTCAACCAGTGAAAGGCCAGAACTGGAGGCAAAGTTCATGTAATAGAATGCCAGCTCAGCAAGCAAGCTCAGGAATCATACTGCTGCTCTAAGTTGAAACTGCAGTACAAGGAGGAAAAAGAAGAGGAGCAAGAAGAAGTAGAGGAGGATGCAGGAATGGAGATCAGGAAGAAGAGGAGGAGGAGGAAGGGAAGGGAGGGACAAGAGGTGTGAGGGGGAGGAGCAGAAAAGGGGGAAGAGGAGGAGGAGGAGAAGGGGAAAAGAAAGGGGGAGGACAAGGAGAAAAGAGGAGGTGAGGGAGGTGAAAGAGGAGAGGGAGGAGGAAGACCTCAATAATTACTTGGATCTAAGATCTTATTTATTTACATTTATGACAGAAAACTATTAGATCAACTGTTTTTTTAAAAAGAATCCATCTGTTCCAGCTATGTAATGCTATAAATCCTGTCTTCACAGAACATTTCATTTAAACTCTAAGCTAATGAATTATCAAAGATTATCAAAATGTCCTTATTCACAAGCCATTTTGTGATTGTTAATCAACTTTCTTCCAGTTGGATACAATCTGGGATTCAGAGACAAATTTTGGGTGAAAGATTCCTTATCTAGGTCAAAAAAGGTTGCACTCACTTCACCTCACTGGATCACAAAGTGAGTGTGTGTCCACTGCAGTCCAGTCCACATGGATCAGATGTCCAACTCTAGTTGGATAAAGCTCAGGCAACTTCAAGCTCACATTATTAACTCATAGATGACAGATTTAAATAATGTATATGTAATATGCATCTTTGTATTTTTCTATGCTATTTAAATATGCCATTTAAAATAATGGATCTACTTTGAATTTCAATGAGATTCCTGGAAACGAGTATGAGATTTTACCTTGGTGTAATTATGTTGTATAAAAGCAGTGAATGAATAGTAGGGAGATGAACCCAGAGAGGGAAAAACAGGCGGAATGTAAGTACTGTTTGGAAGTTAAAAAGAAAAAAAAACCATAGTGACTCTTAAGATGATAAAACAATTCTTAAAGAGACTGAAGATCCCCTTCAGTCAAAGGAAATTATTTTTTCCCAGAATTCTCCACCTTGAATTCTAAAGCTACAAGTAAATGATAGTGGAGTAGGTAAGGTATAACAGAGGTAAACAAACACTACATACAGAACACAGAGGCGCAGAGGATTCTCACTTTTAAGATTTTTTTCTGATGTGTTTAAGAAAATTTGTAGAAAGATACTTTAGATGGCTCACTTTCAGTATTTGCTACAAAAGATATTCTAACACAACAGAAGGAGTCTGTGACAAGTGATGAATGAATTTCAAACATTTGAAGTTTCTTTTTTTTCAGTGAGAATAGGTCTATCTGAATATTTGCTCTGTGGTAAAAATAACACATTTGCACTTATTCCTTCACATTATAACACTTTTAATCCAATTCAAGTCTGGTTGCAAGTGAAACTGAATACACTGGCTTCCTTGCAACATACACTCACATCCATCCATCCATGTATACATATGTGCATTCCAACACTGAACATGTATTAATCAAACAAGATTTAAATTATTGTCAAAACATTGAGGCTAAACTGTAATATCATTAACAAAAGTAGTTACTCTAATTCTCACCATGTTTAAGAAATTATTTAATTGCACAACATTCCATACTGAGGAACTTTGACTCTCAGAATTTTAAAGTGAGGAATTCTGAAGATCATTAAATTAACCATTAAATTAATCTACAGAGGAAATGTAAGTGTTTGTGTTTTTCTTTACTATCACAGAGTACAATTAGTTATATGTTGGTTTTGAAACAATTCTACTTTAAGCCTAAGTTGAAAAGAAGACTGAGAAAGAGGGAAAAAACATATTATTAGAACCCCATTAAGAAAATTGTCATTATTACTGTAGCTCTGTATTGGAATTTGAAGTCTGATATTGTGTTACCTCCAGAATTACTTTACCTGGTAAGGATTGCTTTTGTTAATTTAGGTCTTTTGTGATTCCATGTGAATTTCTGGATTGCTTTTTCTATCTTGTTGAGGAATGATGTTGGGATATTGTTGGAGATTGCATTGAATTTGTAGGTTGCTTTGGGCAGTGGTGCCATTTTCACGATATTAACTCTGCCAATCCAGGATCTTGGAAGCTCTTTCCTATTCCTTAAATTTTCAACTTTCTTCTCCCAACTTTTAAAGATTTAACTGTAGAGATTCTTCTCATCCTTAGTTAATTCCTAGTTGTTTTGGGTATTTTGGGGGGGGGGGAGGAGAGTCTATTGAAAATAGAGTCACCTTTCTGATTTCAATCTCAATCTTCTCATTGTTGGCATATAAAAAGCTATACCTTGCTACTTTACCATAGTTTTGAAATAAGTACATTAATCAAGATGCATGAAATTAATAAACTGCTTTGTTAAGTAGCAATCCTTTTGCACAGGTATTTAAAAATAAATACATACATACATAAATAAAGGTATATAAAATGAAAAGAAAAGGAAGTACCTTGGAGAAAAGAAAATTGTCACCTTAGGACCTTGGAGTCCCCAGGGCAAGAGGGGTAGCTTAGAAGATGCAATAAACAGCAGATAGATCCATTATGATAGTTCAGAGAAGGCTAAAATGATCCCTCAGGTAATGCTGGAAGGCAAAACAGAAACTACATTTACATTTTAATTCCACACAATATTTCTTATTATAATTATATTGTACACACTGGGATAGTTATGGTATAAAAATATTGATGTAAAATTAAATTAAAAGAGAATTTCTTGTATGGTATTTAGGGGAAAGGTTATGGCCCTCCTGGTAAATTTATTAGTTTCCAATTGCAGGTCACAAATGTAAAAGAAACAAATCATTGTAGTTGTACATTTTCCTTTAACAATGCTCATTTTGCTGGGCAGACTCTGGAGCAGAAATATGCCGAGTTTTATGTAACTAGAATTAGTATGCTCTTATTGTGCATAATATGAAAAAGGGGGCCAGATAGTTAAGGAACCAAGCCAAATGATTGATTAGAATGATAAATCTTTTACTAAAGTGAATTAAAAAGAGGTAAGAATATTAGCAAGAGAGAGTGAGATAATGATTGGAATGGATACTTTCAAATATATTACAATTGTCAATCTGTTTTATGTGTATGTGTACATTAACACTATAAATGGATCATTTTCTAAACATTACAAGGTACAAGTTATGTGACATATTCCCTTAAAATAAAAAATAATTGAATTATTTTAATTGAGTATATTCAATTACATTAGTTTTTTAGCAGTTTAGAATGGTATATCCTTAACTCGATTTACCACAAATTACTTTGGTCATCGTAGCTGACTTTCTCAGTTACATCTTTTCTTTACTAAAAGGACAGCTGTGCGGTTTGTTTCTTAATTTTTACCAATAATGTAACAGATAATTTTTACATGGCAGTTTTCAGATGAAAGTTAACTATTTATCCATACAATATAAAAAATGTAATCTTCTAACTTAAACTAAAACTAGATTTTTATCAAGCTCAAATCTAACTTCTACCTTGCTGGATGATATAGCTAATGTTTAGATGAATATGTTGAATTATTCTAAGTTTAACGTTGTTGATCACTCATGGATCCTGTGGTTCTTGAAAATGCTTCTTTCTCATATCTTCTGTTTGTTCCAGTGGTGCCAGTTTTGAACTCCGGGACTTGTGCTTTAAGCAAACACAAGTTTGTTTATGGCTGGTGCTTTGTCATTTGTGCCCTCTTTTTTATCTAGCTTTTGGCTGGTTATTTTAGAAATGGTAACTCGCAGACTTTTCTACCTGAGCTGGCTTCAATCTGTCATTTTCATGATCTCAACCCCCTAAGTAACTAGGAGTCTAGATGTGAGTCACAGGTGCCTAGCTTTCTCTAATTTCTTGATTCTTCACAGTCTTCAAAGGCCATTATTTCTTCAGAGAAACCTAATATCTTCTTTCTTTAT
This sequence comes from Dipodomys merriami, assembly GCF_024711535.1. Taxonomy (NCBI): domain Eukaryota; kingdom Metazoa; phylum Chordata; class Mammalia; order Rodentia; family Heteromyidae; genus Dipodomys; species Dipodomys merriami. The sequence continues at coordinate 93,128,673 of NW_027203381.1, read as the reverse complement.
ACTTATTATCTAGATGGTTTATCAATTCTCAACAATTTAGATAAAAGATAGGTGATGATTTCCAGATTTATTTCACAGCCTTCTGAAAACTGACCTCAGATTGTCTCCGGTCTGGCAAGGAGTCCTCACAGAGACAATGCCCAGTCAAGAGAAACAGAAGGGATCGAGTATAAGTATTTCAGAAGGGTGTTCTACAAGGGGTAGGGAGTCCTCTGTAAACAGACACTTCATAGATTCTGGATGGAGGTGAGTGCATAGATAACCATAGGAGAAGGTTCTTGGGGACCTATCTCAAGACTAACCCAGCAGAACATCGTTTTATCTTATTCACTACTAAGTTCTACTTGGTAAATCACTGTTTTGGTTCACTTAGTCTGTTTAGTCAGTGTATTGTAACAGAGTATCACAAATTAGGAGACATAACAATCAAAATACATTTCACTCTGCTGTGAAGCCTAGACAGTCAAAATCCAGGTGTCAGAACACTCTGTATACAGTGAAGGCCTGGTTTTCTGGCTTATAGATGGACCCTTGCCTGTTTTCTCTCACAGGGATGAGAAAGGAAGTTCTTTAGGGCCTCTTTGAAAGTGAGATTTTCCATATTACTAAGACTTAGCTCTATGGCCAATCACATCTCAAAGGATTCATCTTCCAATGCCAACATGCAGACCAATAGTAGGTTTTTGTTGTTGTTGTTGTTTGTTTGTTTGTTAGTTGTGGGGCTTGCACTGTGGACCTGGGCACTGTCCTCAAGCTCTTCAGGTCAAGGCAAGCTCTTTGTCACTGAGCCACTGCACCAATTCTGGTTTTTTGAAGGTGAATTGGAGATAAGAGTCTCAATGCCTGGGCTGGCTTTCAATCATGATCCTCAGATCTCAGCCTCCTGAGTAGGTATGATTACAGGGAGCACTGGTCCAATAGTAAGTTTTAAAAATTAAAATCCCCCAAACTGAATTTTATTTTCTCTCTAAAAATTCCTTGTTTTATTTTTATAACTCTTATTGTCAAATATATTCTTGTAGTCATTCTCTCTACACATTGAAAATGGCTGTAGTATTTCCAACTTACTGCTCTTTGCATTGTAGTTATTCTCAAAATATAACCATAATCCAGCCATATCAGCTGCGTCCTGCAGTATGGCTCTTCCTGTATCCACATAATATATTGTTATCCTTCCTCTTCTGGAATCTATCAATATGATTGTCAATTTGAGCCTTTAAAAAACTAAATCAGGTTATATCATCTTTCTACTTACCAGCTCCTGTTAGATTTCTTTCTCACTCAAACCGATTTCTTTCAAAAGCATCCAAAATTATATCTGGCTTGGCCTGCTATGTATTCCTTGTCTCATTTTCTACTACTCTCCTGTTTAACCCACTCGGTATTAATCATATAAGTCATCCTTTTCCTCAAATATCCCACAAATAATTTCATTCCAAGACCTCTGACTTGGAATTCCACCCCCCACCAAGATAATTTAATACTTAATCCCTACCTCCCTTCATGTCTCTGTTCAGATATCACTCTGTGCAACTTTCAACTCATTCTTTTACTGCATCCACACCTACAAGGTGATTATTCTACTTCACCAAGGGTTCTCCATTTCTCTTTGGGACCCTCACCAGGTGTCCAAAAGTTGAGAATGTCTGATCTTGGACTGGAACCTCCAGAACTGGGATCAAAATAAACATCATTGTTATATATTTCATTGTAGCCACCATAGAGCTGACTAATTCAAAACCCTTGCCTTGATAGACATTGACTCCAGAACCTGATTGATGTCCTCAGATTTAATGGACCTATGATTCATTCCCAAAGTGGACATAAATAGCATCTTTGTCCAAGGGGCCAACCTAAACGAGCTTAGGTTAGACACATGTTGTGCTTCAAGATAGACTTCTGATTCTGGAAAGTAAACTGATACTCTCAGTGGTCAAAGTACAGAGAGAGGTGGTAGTAGGTGGCACTTGTGAGTGATACTAGCAGTAAATAAGTTATAGTCAGCAGCTAGTAGCCAAGAATACTGGGACCACATAAGCTGTACTTCTCGAGTTATCCTACTGCTTTTCCTCTGTCACTATTCCTGCCCCTTCCCCCTCCCCCCACACACTGGATATCTCAGGTTAGAACATGAGCAAGTAATGTAAGTACTGGGAGCCATCCAAGTGGGTTATCATTCCGTTCAGTACTCATAATTTCATTAAAGGACTAAAGCAAACAAGATACAACCAAGACACTGTGCAAATCATGGTCTAGATGTGGATCTGAGTGAGCTCCTATGTTCAAGGTGCAACCCTGCTTCATAGGGCAGGATATTTGGATCTATGTATACACAATGCCATGATATTGACTACAAAAGCAGTGGCTACAAAACAGAAGCCTAGAGTAGTCCTGAGCTCATTTAAATCCTTTCTTTGGCTTTGACTTGAAGTTTTTAAGAGGAGAAAGAAATCTAAAATGCCTGATAAAATGTGGCAAGTAAATAACAGAAAAAAATAAAATGCTTGAAAATTAATGGTAGAGTTGGCATATTTAATTCTCTTAGACTATGTTTTTGTGATTATTATTAACATCTCATTTCATTACTATTATAAACACTAAGGGGTCATGTCATAAATGTGCTTAATTCAAATTATTGTGCCTAAATTAATATTTATCTGAAAGCCCTTTAAGCATATAGACAATGATATTAATCAAATCTAAAAGAATAAAAGAAATATTTGCGCAACTACAGTCGGAATTCTACTGTATAGAAAATAAACTCAAACTCATTTAAAATACTTGGTGAATTACAAAAAGAGTAATCTATGTAGTAGAGAAAACCACTATTGATCTCTTATGAGTACACATGATTATTTAAGATGAAGGTGTATTCTCTTAAAGAAAACTGCAAAAGAAGTCAAAAGAAAATTCACAAAGGAATAAATGACTTTTGAACATATGAAAGCTCTCTAGTGTTAGTGGGAATTACAAAATGCAAGATAGAATAACATGAAAACAATTTTTGAGGCATTAAAATTAATGGCATTCAAAAGTGACTACAATTATGGATTAGTTTTGTCCTTTGTTTCACTGGTTTAACTTAATGCAAGTTTTTAAAGTTTCTGTCACAAAATTTATCAATTGACGTGAACATGTGTATAATCTTTGACTTAGCAATTGTATTTCTAATAATTTAATCTAGAATCACAACAGAAAAGCCTGTTATTTTTAGAGATATTATCATTTGTGGCAGGAAAATGTTATGATAGGAAAGCCTAAGAATTTTAGAAATTTTAAATAAAAGAAAATATCCATATCTATAACATTCTGTACAGATAGCTTATCTTTGAATAATAACCCATAAAAATATAATGATAGTTGCTAAGTAAGGAATTTTTAAATTGTGTGGTTGCAGGTTAAGTGGCATATATACATTTCACTTCTGTAGACTGTCACTACCAAATTAGTGTTCCTAAAGCACAGATCTCTATAATCGGTTAAAGCCTCAAATTCCTTGGCTGGTTTGTCATTGCTTCTATAAATTCTCCTTGAAGAATGTTCCAGGGAACTAACTCATAATGCTCAGGTATGTGACCTACTTACATTTCTATTATGCTTTCCCAAGAATCTTTAATTTCATTCTGTACTCTCACCAACTAGAGTCTGTCCCAAATTCCCTTGTCTTTACTGCTTTGCCATGCTATTCAACACTTATATCATTTCCTCACTTTTACTGGTGATGTGTTACCCTTCCTTCAAAAACCTCTCCATACACTTTCCAACTGGACTTTCATGTTCATTGCCAAGTATTCCTCCAGTTGCTCTTCTCTATTGTTTGTTCATTCTACAATTTGTTCTGGTATATAGATACTATATTTGTCATTCTGATGTTCCATAATCTGTAGAAGTTACTTGATATTTTACTAATAAATACTTGTTGAATTTAGATGAGGATACTTTTTCTGGAATGATTCTATCATTTAAGGAAAGACACGACAGATATAAATGCGTATAAAAATATCTCCAAATAGGATTATAGTAACATGTGACTTGGCTATAACATATGAAAGGAGAATATATCCTACTATGGAAATACCCATAGATTCATTTTTATTTCACAAACATATATGGCTGTGAGCAGAGGTCATGTTTAAATCATCTTTGAATCATTTTGTATCATTGGGAAAGGTTGGCTAAATATGTATTTAAGCAATTAATTTAATATGGTAATATGTTTTGGAGGTAAGCTTAACATCCTGTATACAGTAATCTCATTTGTGTGAAAATGAGTAAAAGTTATGAACTTGAAAATAATATGACATAATAATAAACCCAATAATAACACAACACTGAAATGATATTCTTTTCATGTGTTTTTTCACCCCAAATCAAAAATTCATGCAAAGTACATTATTAGAGTATCACCATAATTTGTACTCACTTGTGAATTCCTGTGTGTTGTTCAGAAGTATTTGGCTACACTCTAACCAAGAAAACATTGACTTTTTATTACATTTTTATTGTAAAAATGCTGTACAGAGGGTTTACAGTTACATGAGCAAGGCAATGAGTACATTTCCTATCGAGCATTGTTGCCTCCTCCTTTGTTTCCCCTACCATCCCTTCTTTCCCACCTCCACAACTACACTCACCTCCCCCCCCACCAAAGTTGTAAAGTTCAATATACTGTTTTGTACATCTCATTGTTACAGTGGGGCAACCTGTATCCTTATTTAAGCATTTTGTTTTTTCCCCTCTCCTTCCCGATTTAGAGAAGTGTGTATACAAGATGCAGGGCACCGACATCAAATATAGTGAAAATAATGGTTATACTGTCGGGGTGGAATATACGATGAAACAAAAAAAAAATCACATGGTACATTATAAATGCATTAGAAAAGGTAGCAAGAAAGAAAACATCACTTGTGTCCCTATCTTGGGGTTCATTTCACTTAACATCATTTTATATGGTCATATCTACATAGCTTTTGGCCTTTGCTGCTTGTCCTACACATGCAAATAAGGGAAACCATGGGACCTATGTTTCTTTGGGCCTGGCTTACTTCACTTAATATAATTTTTCCAAGTCTTTCCATTTCCTAACAAATCCAAGCAGAAATATTGATTTGAAATATTCATTTCTCTCAACAATTTTAGCAATTCTATCTTGTTAATTATCTGCAACCTCAGTGGATGATCCACTTCATATAGGTATTACTGCACTGACTTAGAGCATTTAAAAATCCAGTTTTCAATGTTTTGGGGCTATTTTTCTCACAAAATAATATATTTAATGGATAATTGTTATTTAATAAAGATGAATAGTTAAAGAAAAATGCTCTAAACTCATTAGCCAGAAATAATTTGCACTGTGATTTTGATATATAAATACCTTATCATTGTCTCCATATTGGTGTTGAATTATTTTAAAAATTATTTCATCTTTTTCACTGAAAGTTTTATTTAAAATATTTTTCAGGACAAATAAATATGCTTATATTATATGTTATTTAATAGAAGAATGTATGAGATTTACTTTATTCTCCTCTTCAAATAACTAATTCTTTTGGACTAACTCTTTAATCATTTGATTATTCACTTAGGATAAAATTTTAGAAATGAAATACTAATTCGTTCAAATGTCCCTTGTAGATTGCGCCCTTACACATGAGGATTTATTTGTTCGTGTAAAGCTTATTTTCAGTCCTAAACTCCAATTATAAACAATTCTAGAAGTGGAAGCCTTTGATTACAAAAAAAAAGAAAAGAAGAAGCCTTTGCAAAAGATATGATCATTCCATAATCTATGTTCCCAAAAGCTACTCATTATGCAATTAAGTAATTGTAAATGTGGCTTTTCTTTCTTTTAACAAGAACATGAGATTGTGTATAGGAGGGGGAGTAAATGCACTTTATTTTTTTTCTTTACCTTCTACCAATGAACTTCTATAAACTAGGTGATATAAAATATTAATTTATTTCTTCACTGTTCTGGAAGCCAGTTTTTTCCCCCTTCCACTCTATCCATTTTCAATTTTCTCTTTTACAGATACCAGATATATAAACTGAGGGTTTAGGATCTTAGAAAATAAAATGAGATGAGGAATGGAAAAATATCACCTCATAACACTCTTATTAGTAAAGAATCATAATCCATTTTCCCTTTTAAGAAGTGATGGTCAAGGATTTCATAGAGCTACATTCTCTCAGTCAATAAAGAAATCATTTTTGCATCATCATTAAGATTCCTGAGAGTGAGGATCCAGTTCATCTTATGCACCCATACTCTCAGTGGCTTACAGATTGTCTAAAATACAACAGACACAGAATAACTATTTGTAGATTAGATAAATAAGTGAAAATGTGATAATTAGTGCTAGGCAAAAAAAATCAAAAAAGTACAATGTCATTTTCAAAGAGTATCCAATATCAAAGGAAAGATTTCAAGTTAAATAGTAAAGCCATACTGCAATCTCAAATATCTTCAAGGGTTAGGCAAGTAATTTAAATGTGTGAAGTAGCTATTATAAAAATAATATTGATAATAAAGTATAGAACCATTCTTAACTAGAAAATCAATGTTCAGCCTAAAGATAATCAAATTATACTTTCTTTTTAAAATAATAATGACACAATAATACTAAAAAAAGTCTGAGTTTGTGTAAGACTACCAATAGTTCTGGGTAGCACTTGTTTGAATATTCAGTTACATTATTGTAAATTTAGTGAAAAAATAAATCACCAGCAAATAGTCCAGAATTTTCAGTATATTTAGTAGGCATTCACTGTCCTGAGAAAAACACTTTTTTTAGGTAAGTTTTTTTATTGTGAAGACTGTACAGAGGAGTAACAGTTACATGAGCAAGGTAATGCGCACATTTCTTACCTAGCATTGTTGCCTCCTCCTTTGTTTTTCTTCTAACATTCTGTCCCTCTCACCTCCTCAACTACACCCCCACCTAAATTGTAAAGTTATTTTTTTGATATAGCATCTTGTTCATCTCATGGTTGCAGTGGATCAACCTGTATCCCTATTTAAACATTTTGTTTTTTCCCTTCCCCTCCCCAAATTATACCAACATCAAATACAGTGAAAACAGGGGTAAAGGCACTTTTTATATATGAAAAATCAATTTTACACATCAGTTCACTGCCAGACCAGAATATGATGTAGTCAATCTATAACTTTTTCACTGGTTTAAAACATGTATTTCTATGTAGAAATATTTACAGATTTTTCATTCAATCTTAATAATAATAAACCCTGACATTTTTGCCAATGATACAATCTTTAGGTCTATGCATCTATATAATAGACTAAATTTATGTGTTTTTAATTCAGAAATTTCTTTCATTGTTCTACAGAGGCTTATAATTACAGATTATTTACAAAGACTCAACATGGTTTAAAAAAAAAAAAAGACTCCTTTGGATCTACTCCCAGGAACTAATGCTATGTTATTGTTTTCCAAAGCCACTACCAGTTCCCTTCCTGTTGTGCTATTCATATATCTCAGCCCAAGGAATGTATTCTACCAAAACATATTCTCTCTCTCTCTCTCTCTCTCTCTCTCTCTCTCTCTCTCTCTCTCTCTCTCTCTCTCTCTCTCTCTCTCTCTCCTTCTCTTTCCCCACACGTGCACACACACACACACACACACACACACACACACACACACACACACACACACACACACACACACACACACAGGCGCAAAGAAAGTAAGTGATGAGTATTTTATATTCTGCATTAGACCCAGTGCTTGATTTAACCTAGGGCTATATGTTCATATAAATTTCATAGACACAGTTAATACATTTCCATTTTTATAGTCCTCTCAAACTTTTCAGATAGAGGTGAAGGGCTGTTTAATCCCTTCTCTTTGAGAGATTTATGAATAGAGTATATGTATACATATCCTGGCTTGCTGGCTCCACATTTGGCTCCTTTTTGAACAGATATTAATTTGGGAGGACATTTTAAGATTTTCAATAAATATTACATGTTGCTCTTTAGCACAAGAGGGACTTGTCCTCTCTGAATGAATTCGGTATTCCTGAAAGGTTTCAGATGTTGGAACATTCATTTAAATGCACAACCCTAAGATGAAGTCAGCTGCCATGAACATTTCTCTAAAATCTTCAATTGAGAACCCTACAGAGCTGAAATGTCTCCACACATTTTCCTTCTCGTATTTAGGAGAACTGTGAATTGCTGGAAACAGCTACTTCATGTCTGTTCTCTGGCCAGTGCCTGAATCCCGGGAGACATTTCAAGGGATATAGGTTTGATGGCTTCAGCACATCCTCCAGAGAACTTTCTTTCCAAACCACAGCTGAACAACTGACCGCCTCTGGTAAGAAGTTTTGAGCCAGCTCTAAGGCTGTATTATCTCTGCTCCCTGGAGAGGTAGATAGCTTTTGATCACATTTTCAGTCACCTCAAGGTCAGGAGGGAGCACCTTGCATTCTGTCTTGCTGCTTCTTCTCCAGCATGGAGTGGAGTCCATCTGCTTTTGCTGACAGCACTTATTTAAACTTGAGTAGCAGCATTAGGAAAGAAAAGGTCAGGGAAGGAATGAAACATAAAGAAATCCAGGTATGAGTTGATGGCCAGATGTTTCAGTGGGAGGGGCTATTCCTCCAATCTGTTGTTGGAAAAAAATCTTGAGTGAGTAAAATACACAGTTTTTGATGCCCTTCTGTTTCTCTTGGTTAGGGACCATTAATACTTTTCATAAGCAGATTTTCTGACAACAGGTGGATATAAACAGTTTCTTGATTCAAAGCATGATTTTCTTCCAGGAAAACTGTATCTATATATTAAAACATATTCTACATCAAAATTTTGCATTCAAATGCTTTAAAAAGGGAAAGTTTACACTAGTTGTTTTATACATGTTTTGTTAATAGAAAATGTGAAACTACATTTGATGATGCATTTGCTTTATGGAAATGCATATTGATGAAGGAGTAACTATCACACATTGGATATCATTGTGGTAGAAAAATACTAGCTAATTAATTTTTAATAGCTGAGAAAAATCTACATAGGCAATATTGATTGTTACTTTTCTTCTTGATCTCATCACTTTCTCTGAGGATAATTTTTCCATTGATGAGTAGTAGAAGGTGTTTAATTCTACTCTGTCCTGAGGCTAGAAGAGAGGAAGGACACCACTGTCCTATTCAGAAGTTGATCTCTCTAATCTTGACTCATTAACTTAATAGTAAGTAGTGCCATTGTGGTACTCCAGCCTTGTACTATATAGATTAATTTCAAGGACCTTTTCTTCAACAACTCATGATTAAAATGGGATAAAAAAATCCAATGGAGTATTGATACTTTTGCATTCTTATTTTGATGAACTGGAAAACAAATAATCACTTTGGTCATTTTTGTTCACATGAATATATGGTTTATTTTGCTTTTTAATTCTAGAGATAAGGAAAGTCAAAGTCACCGCAGGAAAATATGGAGATAGCAAGGACAATGGAAGATACACAGAACATATTTCCTCTCTTTATGTTCGTGATAACTTTTGAAGTTCTGAGAGGTGATTTAATTGACAATGTAATATTATCTGTGTAACCTATGTGGAGTTGGCTTTGGTCACAATGCAGAACAGAAGTGTCTTCATTATTCAGCAGCAGCAGAAGATATATCCATTTTGCAATAGTAGCTCACCAATTATACCCAGAAGAGTCAGCAAAAATCATGGTCATACCCTACACCAAGAACAAAGCACTACCAATAAACACCTCTTAGATGATCTTTGACTATTGTACTAAAGTTATGTTACTGGAGGAGCAAAATGGGCATTGACTAGTTTTTACATGTTTAGAATATAGACTAAATTCAGCACAGTGAATTAGTGAGAAAAGTCTCATCTTTTCCTTCAAATCTACAAATCTGTTTTTCTTATTGAAACATTTGTTCAAGCACGGGACAAAGAGTAACATTTGCTTCCTTCTTCATCACGTTCAAATACAATCAATGACTACAGTGGATTAATGAAAATTAATCTTTTTTCTCCATCAGTTTCTTGCTAATGCATTCAATGACTTCCTCATATATAGTTTGTTAGAAACTAGCTTGCAACTGGAAACTAATTTCACCCCAGCTCCTCCCTATCATGCCCACTTAATGCCTTATCATGATGTGGAAGTTAATTTGTAATCTTCTCTCTGATGAACTCATTAGTTTCCTTTTTCTATTCATTACCTTTCCTGTGTTATTTGCATACATTAATTGTAGTTTATTTAATTTCTTATACTTCTTTTAATTCTAGATATTTATATATTTAGATGATTTTTTCCTGATTTGGTAAATAATACTTTTCAATTAAATCAAAGTGTTACTCTTCAAGTTTCAGTTAAAGATTAATAAATTAAATAATCTGGACTCCATTAAAAACCTGGAGTATCTAATAAGTTGAAGTTTCCACTTCTCAGAAATCAGGGAACACTTCTTAAAGGTTGGCCAGGATCACAATTAGCACTTACATTTTAAACAATAAAATGCTAATGGTTTTAAAGTGGACCTATTTTGTCAAACTGTAATAGTCTGATGATATATTCCTTTAGTAGTACTACAATAGAATCAATTCAAATCATTTTTTTCTGTCAACCATATGAAGCATAAGCTGGGAATAATTATAAGAATATCTCTGAATGATTAAACAGATGGTCTTGACTGCATTTTGTAGTCAATCATATTCCATATGTTCATTGTTTGTATATGGTTTTAAACACATACTATAGAAAAAGAAATACCACTTTAGGGTTATCAAAAGAATTTTTTTCCAGTATTTCCTTCTCTGTGCAGAAATTTGCTAGGGAGAAAGGACTAAACATTCTAGCAGCTCTATTCTCCAAACTAATCCTCATTACCCCCTGTTACATAAGCCAGATAAGTAGACTTTGCTCCCCGATGTGTCTTAGAGTATATTCCAAAAGTGAGACATTTCTCATGCAGTCCTAGGGCTCTACCCTGCTCCCCAGTTCCCTCCCCTGGATTTCAGGAGACCAGTGCTCTCTGATGTTGTATGCACATGCTATTGAGAGCATTGATAGAATACCAAACTCATGTAAATTAATCCAAGGCAATGGACATTCTCTGATATTCCAATCCAGGGACATATTTTAGTATTGCTCTCATTTCAAGAGCAAAATTCTATGAGATAGTAAACAATTAAAAGATTAGAGCACACCCAGACCCACATATCTCTTCTCTCAATGGACTCACAAGTCACACTAATTCGAGAGTCAAAACAAAAGGAATGACTGAGAAATTCAGAGTACGATATTGTGTCTTCTCTTCTGACTGTGGTTGGGAGAGGAAAGCCCTTATTGATTCCCAGGTTCATGTGTACTACAAGTGGATATCACTTCTAACTCCTCTAACATTCACAGAGTTTTCCATACACAGAGAAATCCGAAGCAAATGAGCTTGGCTTTGATTCTTATTTCTCCCAGTGAACATTTTCATCGTGAGATGGTGTCTTCAGAAAATTCTTCTCTTCAAGGTTTCTTTTATGAGCTATAACATCGCTCCCAAACTTGGAAATCTGAGCAGGCCTATATATTTCCCATTTCTTGACTGCTCTGGCAATTTTCCCTAAAAGGGAGGAAAAACCCTATAAAATTTCTTTTGGCCCCTCAAAGCAGAAACATCTGCTGGAGTCTGTAGCAGCTTGTTGGCTCTGCCTTGCAGCTCCAGCCTGGAGTTGATTATTCGTCTGCTTTACCAATGGTCTATGCAGCCAGTGAGGAACACACTGAAAGTTTTCTGGGAAGACTCATTATAAATAATAGAAACACACAAGAAAATAAAAGAGGGGAAAGGTTCAAACTTCTCTGGCCTATGTATTTTATGAGTTTCACAAACTAAAATCATTAGACCACCAAACTGCTCTATTAGAAACCAAGATTTTAAAAGATCAGGACTTTGCTTTCTGTAAATACAGCTGCTTGGCAAATGCAAATACAAAGAACAACAGATTCTTGGTTGGCTTTATTATTGTTGTCTTACTAGAAAGAAAAAAAATAAGTTACTTAGTGATACTCAGGGGATAAGATTGGTTGTTGTCCTGTCTATAACTTGCCAATCACATCTTACCTCCCAGTGTTGTTGGCAGTGAGTAACACCTTTTTTTTTTTTTTGGCTTGAGTGCACAGACATTTTCATTCTTTGAAATAGTTTAACAGGTGCAAGTCAGGTCCTGCTAGGAATGTTTATGCATGGTAATGTATTGAACTATTCCCTAAATTAATTCACTCCACCCAATGTACCACATAACTAATTGCAAGATTTCTTATGTGATGTGAATTCAGTGAGTTACTTAACAGATGAAAATAATTCTAGTTTTTGCATCCTCCAGTAACCCTGACCATTTTATTATTATTTTTCTTACCACAAGTTTTTCAAATGTAACATCAGACAGGGTAAAAGTGCAATGCCATTCTGACAGGATTTTTCAGGGGAAAAAAAATCAAATCATATTAAATTGAAAAGCAGATAGCATAAAGATATAGATTAGAATTTCTAAGCATACTTAAATTGTACTCAAGGAAAGGTTACCACGTAGTGATCTAATGGTGTCTGATTAATACTTTATCTTAGGGGGAGGTACGTTTTTTATTATTTTCTTGACTACACCAGAAACCCTGGGAAGGCTTGTTAAAAACATATATTGTGAGTTGGGTGTCAGTGGCTCATGTCTGTAATCCTAGCCACTCAGGAGGCTGAGATCTTAGGACTGCAGTTTGAAGCCAGCCTGAGAAAAGTCCCTGTGAGACTCTTACCTCCAATAAACTACTCCAAAAGCTGGAAGAAGTGGTTCTGTGTATCAAGTGATAGAGTGTTAACCTTGAGTGTAAGGATCACCTAAGGTCTGAGTTCAAGCCCCAGGACCAGCCTAAACAAACAAACAAACAAATATTGTGTGCCCTACCTTTTTCCTTTTTTCTGATCTAGAAGGTATAGATTACTCTCCGGAAATTCACATTCTTAGCAATTTCTATGTGCCCATTGCAGAGTTGGCGTAGTGGCCACACTACTGTCTTAGGAGACAAGAATTACACAGTGTACAACTCTGGGAGGCACATCAGATCCCTGTGCTAATGAACTACCAAACAAGCTTACAGTGATGGCACAGGCTCGTGTGCTTCTAATCCCCGAGACCTATGTGCAATATCACCAAGTGCTATTTTCTTAAAACGTAGTATTAGAAATGTAATTGTTTTATTGATTCGGTAACTTTAATTTTTTTTTAATGACAGCTGACTCCACCCACTCCAAGGCCATCCAATAAAACATATATAAAATTTAGTCTTATTATTCTCTCTTTTTTGGGGGGGGGGTCTAGTTGTGGGGCCTGAACTCTGGGCCTGGGCGCTGTCCCTCAGCTCTTCAGCTCAAGGCTAGCACTCTACCACTTGAACCACAGCGCCACTTCCAGCTTTTTTTCTTTTTGCTTATGTGGTGCTGAGGAATCAAACCTAGGGCCTCAGGCATGCAAGGCAAGCACTCTACCACTGAGCCACCTTCCCAGCCCCATCTTATTTTTCTCCAAATTCACCCCAGTCTTCCTCACATCATTTGCCAAGATTCACACCATGAAAGGGTCCTCAGTTCTGCTCATGTCCAATATTCTTTTACCTCTGAAAACCTTCCTTATTAATTTTCAGTATTTCTGTTTCCTTAATCGTCCTTCATCAACAATTCCCCTCGGCAAGTGTGAACATATTTGTTGCCCACATTTTCCTGGAGTATTTGAGGTTCCTTAAGCTTTAATAAACTCCTCAGTTCCAAAAGATTACTTTATAAAATATTCTATAACTTTTGTGTTAATATGGAAGTTTATCTAAAATCATTTTTGGATAACTCAGGTCTACACCTATATTTTAGTAATTTATTATATTCCTTTTCTATATTTCTTTTATAGTATTTATTACATTACTTTGAAGACTAAATGTGTCATAAGGACTATTAATATCATTAAGTAATATACTGTAATATACTCAGTGGCTCCAGGCCAGCATTGATTTCTGAGTACTTGGGTCTTTTAATTATTAACATCTTATTTTAAACTAATTTAAGACCTACAAGAAAGTTGCAAAATAGCACAGAGCCTTCTTATATCTTACATCCTGCTTTCCTTAGTGTTAATATTTTATATATGGTGTTATAATGATTCTGAACAGGAAATTAAAGTTGGTTCCATATTATTAACTGTATTTAATCATATTTGGATTTTATTAAATTTTATACAAAATATTTTTTCTAGTCCAGTACTCTCTTTGGGATTCCACATTGCACTTAATTGTTACATCTGCTGAGTATTCTTCCATATTTTTTTCTTTGCATGGCCTTGGTACTTTGGAACCATGTGATTTCTTATTTCTGAGATGGTCGATAAAATAACAATGAATGCACAAACATAAAAGAGACTTAAATAAATCACTGTTCATGAATTTTTGCTGAACCTTATGGTAAACATCTCATATTTTATAAATTCAAAACCTTTTTTGTAACTAATAGGCAGCAACTACATCCATACTAAAATATCTGACTAAAATGACACCATTAAAATGACATATTTCTAAGAGTAAAAACGTGTTACTTCTGAAAGTAGTCAACATTCCAACTGGTATGTAATGAAATTTAATTTCAAAAATGTTTTCTTGTAAAAATAACACAAATAATTAGAGTGAGTATATGTAGTATACAAAGGAAGGTTAATATAAAACTTCTGTAACTCCTAATAGTGATGCTATACAAGTGACTTCCAATGAATATATATGAACAAGTCAAAAAATGTTGCTTGTTGAGTTTTTAAAATGTGTTCCAGGAGTAAATATCCATCTATGCACTCATTTTCTTCAGACAATATGAAGATTAACTCCCAGAATGTTTTCCTTTCTCAGAATTTTTTATGCCTATTCTAATCTACAATTCCTTGCTATTAGAGTAATTTAGCAATCTAAATAAACATTTGTGGTATTAAAAGAAATACAAGAGGAACGTTTATCATTCAGTACAATATGGAAGCTCCTGCAATATCCATTCCCCATGAGGTGTCCATTGAAGAAAGACAGTTTGGCTCTTCAGGAGACAAGGATGAGCACAATGGTCTCCAGAGGGAGGGAGCATCACCCCTTAATGTTCACATTCCCTACATAGGCCTTATAATCCAACTCTCCTAAGGCATGTCTGCTCTTACCCAACTATTAACAAGTAAAGCTCTATCTTGACTCAAGCTTTCAGAGGTTGTGTGCTGAACTCAATACTTATTTTCCTCCCGTAACATTAGCTGTACTGCATATACCTTCAAGGCCCACAATACTATGTCAGTCATCTTTTTCATCACTACAAGCGAATACTTCAGAACAACCTAAAGGATTAAAGCTCTATTTTGGCTCAAGGTTTCAGTCCAGTCACTTGTCTTCTTGCCTGTTGTGAGGCATCATGGTAGCAGGGCTTAGGAGACAGAAAGCTGCTCATCTCATGGCAGCCAGGAAACAGTGAATGAGGGCAAAGAGCTTCCCAGTGATCCATTTCCAGCAATAATTATTGCCTCCTAACCATTGAGCTATACATTAGCTTTTTTTGCCATTTTTTTTTATTTTGAAAATACCGAACAAAAGGGTGACAATTACATGGATAAGATAATGAGTATATTTCTTATCAAGCATTGTTGCCTCCTCCTTTGATTCCCCTTCCCATCCCCTCCCATCTCCCCTTCCCCACCCCCAAAGTTGCAAAGTTCGTTTTTTGACATAACGACTTATATATCTCATTGTTGCAATGGGTCCACCTGTATCCCTATTTAAACAATTTGTTGAAATCAGGGGTTATACTGTGGGGTAGGGACATACAAAGCAACAAAGAAATCATCTTATAAATATGTTAGCAACAATCGCATAAAAGTAAAAACATTTGCATACTTATCTTGGGGTTCATTTTACCTAACATCAACTTATCTGACCTTTTCTGTTTGTCTCAGATATACACTAGTTATTGCAAGTAAGGGAAATCATGGGACCTATGTTTTTTGGGGCCTGGCTTACTTCACTTAATATCATTTTTTCCAAGTCTTTCTATTTCCTAACAAATGGGGCAATGTCATTCTTCCTGATGGAGACATAGAATTCCATTGTGTATATATACAATATTTTATTGATCCATTAATCTACTGAGGGGCATCTGGGTTGGTTCCATATCTTAGCTATGTTAAATAATCCTGCAATAAACATAATTGTGCTGGTAGCTTTAGTATGGTCTTGTTTGTGATCATTTGAGTAAATGCCCAAAAGTGGGATTGCTGGGTCATAAGGGAGCTCCAAAGAAACAACTGCCCAATAAATAAGTCAGCTAAAGACTTAAAGAGAAACTTCTCTGAAGAGGAAAGAAGGATGACCAATAGACACTTGAAGAAATGCTCAGCTTCTCTAGCCATAAAAGAAATGCAAATCAATAAAACATTGAGATTCCACCTCACCCCAGTTAGAATGGGTTATTAGAGTTTAATCAAAACTCTAATAACAAGAGATGCTGGAGGGGATGTGGCCAGAAGGGAACCCTACTGCATTGTTGGTGGGAGTGTAAACTTGTTCATCCACTTTGGAAAGTAGTATGGAGTTTCATCATTAGCTTTTGATGAGGGATACTTCATATTCAAATTTCAACAATTGCCTTACAGGATTATTGCAGGAGAATGATAAACTGTATTAGTTCCTGATAGACTGCATAAGTTTATATATTGTTTAAAAAATATTGTTTTAGCCAGTCATCAGTGGCTCACGCCTGAAATCCTAGCTACGCAAGAGGCTGAGATCTGAGAACTGTTATTCAAAACAGCCCAGGCAGAAATGTCCCAGTAAGACTCTTATCTCCAATTAACTATTCAAAAACTGGAAGTAGCACTGTGTCTCAAAATGGTACAGTAGTAGTCTTGAGCAGAAGAGCTAAGGGATAGCACCAGCCCTTGAATTCAAGCCCCACATCTGACAAAAAATAAATGTAAAATAAAATTGTTTTAAGCTACCAAGATCTTCTTGAATGAAAAAACAAAGGTTCATATATTAAATATTCAGCTTCATTTGAAGTGCAATAGAAAAGAAAATAATGTATTATGAAGATGAAAATGCATATTGTCATATCAGGAAATTTGATGCACACATGCATACACACACACACACACACACACACACACACATTTCTTGCCTGAAATTGAGAGTGTAGAGCTTCATATATATCATTTTTTTCTAAATCATTCTTCTTCCAAATTTCTAAAGAAAACATTAACCCATGTTGTATGTTATTGTGTGTTAACAGTTCCTGTTCATCTGTATCAGGTTTGGCAAGTGTGTTGAGCATTAGCTGAAGCTCCACCTGCTCTTGCCACAACCTTGCCAAATGGTCAAAACAGTGCAATGCTGACTTCTGGAGAATCTTCTTAAATATGCTCAACAAAGCACAGTAAAACATAATCATTTTTGGGTTGGAGCTCATAACTGATTTTCATCTTTGTCCAGAAGGCTTCATTACTTGTCTATGTTTCATGCATTGTCATCCTATTGTTTTTAGGTTCAGTGACATAATAAATAAATCATGAAATTGTATACCTGTTGCTGAAATTCAGTAGATCTTTCTTTCTCTGGTGTCCCACAGTTCAATGTTCCCTTTTGGTTGATAGGAGATGCTCATCAGCATCATTGATTGTAATTATAAAACAATTTCCAAAGATTAATATGAAAACTGTAAGTATATGAAAACCAAGATTAGCATGACTGGTATATATCTAACACTCAATAAATGTCAATAACTGAAATACAAACATAAAGAAATGGGGACTTGTGCATTAGAGTTTATCTTCAAATAATAAAAACATAAAGGCATGATATAACACTTTTTCTCAGGGTAGCAATCTGAGTGATAACTCACAAGGGGTTAGTTGTATTTGTTTGTAAAGCCAGTAACTCATTAGAAAATGAAATACATACCCCCCTACACTTAGGACAAGAGAGCTCTGACAGCATGGAGCACATTAAGCTTCATCAAAATGCTTCTGGAGTCCATGAAATGCTCTATAACAAGGAAGCCACACCAGAACCAATTATTAAGTGACTGGAGAGATAAATGTAGCTATTAATACTGCACACCTGCCGTCCTCCCCTCTGCACTTTGATCTAACAGATGATGATTTGTAATGGCATAACCTCAACACCCACCCACCTGTAGTTTATTAGGAAACCAGCCAGGTACCATACTGCCTAGTTGCTAGCACAGGGAGGTAGACAGGCAAAGAGTCAATTAGTGTCATTTCACAGGTGACACCTTCATCCAGAAATCACCCTTAGCAACTCCCATACATTCATTCATGCAGGACCTGGCCAGTAATATGCAAATTCAGCATCCTCATGGGCATTTGCCTTTACTCATTAAAACACTCTGCTTTTAGATTGTTAGGACGTTTTGAAAGAAATGTAATATTGAATTATTCTCAAAGAGTATGGGTTTGCTCAATATATTCCTTGAGAGAGTAAAGTACAGGACATATTTCCCCTATTTTTAATACTCTAGTTAAATTTCCTCTAGAGGGGAAGCTTTTGAAGATTTTATATTTAAAAGAATTGTTGCTGTTATTTGGGAATTATAGCTTGTTGTAGGACTGCAGCATATCATACACTCTATTCATCTTAAGAACCTTCAAGTATCTTGAGTACGTTTATAAAGATTTAAAAAAAATACTGCACAAAATGTCGAATCTATGTTCATCACTAAGTCACAAAGGAAAACAAAGATGAATTACATACCAAAGGTTGGAAACAGAGTGGTGAATTAAGAAATAAGGATAAATAAATTAAGGATGCCCAAAACAAAAGTTTTCTTAACACACAGGAATGAAGGAACACAAGTTACACAGGAGGCAACTGAAAAGAGTCTCAGTGACTGACATGTGAATAAAATATATTAGATAAATATAGATGAGTCCACATTTACATAAATAAGTGATGGATAAATACACACGTGGGGAAGAATAGGAAAATTTTTCAGGAAGGGAGATTCCACATAATTTATGTAGATATTTCATCTTCTTCAGTGTGGACTGTGCATAATAATGTCTTTTCAAACAGCGTAGTGTGGACAAGGGAAAATAAGTAGCTTCACCATGGTAACCATGGCCTGAGAAGTGATCAGAGCGAGCATCAACCATCAAAAAACATTTTGATAATATACAATCTTGATTAAATGTAATGAAATTGGGTTTTGCCTTTAACCCCCAAATCTATGGCCTCACTTTAACAGTAAGAAAACCTGACACAAATCCAAGTAGGACATAATACAAAAGTACAATTTCACTCAACAACATACAGAGACCATTATGAGGATGTCTCTCTCTTTTTTTCTCTCTCTCACAAGCACAGATACACACACACACATGCCACAAAAAAAACAGCAAGAGAAAGGTTTTGCTTGATATCTGATTACTAACAAAGACAAAGAAAATATAGTGTACTTAATATACTAAATGACTGCAAGGAATATAATTAGATATAGATATTTCAAAGGTAAAGTTGTGATATGTACTACAGGTTATAACTGTATCATAAGTCATCCTTTAAAAAAGTTAAATAATTTTAGCCATTATTTTGTAAAAAATATATGTATAAATACAGAATATAATAGTGTAACTGGGAACTTTGCGTTAAAAAAGAATCAAAGTCTATTTACATAAATAAAAACAAATCCAATAAATCAAGGAAAAGCAATATTCTTCTAATTATGAGAATTAGTGTAACTATTTACATAAAACAAAATTTTAATATGAAATTGTAAATACATAATTTATTTAAAAAAATAGAGTCATCTAACAACTAGTGAATTTATTTTCATTCCTCAAGACACACTCCAAAGAGAAAGAGAGGAATTACATAGAGAAGTTTGAAAAAGGAATTTTCTAAATTGGCATTATTCCAATATTCTTGTTTGAAATAAGACTCAGAAGATATTACTATATTGAATAAGGATGCATCTGAAAATACTTTTCAGGACAAATGTAGAGTGGAAATGACCTAGTAAGGACACATGTTTTATAACAATAATTCATAACTTTTTTCAAATAATCAAGCAGAGGAGTAAGTATATAGACACATGAAGCAATACGCAAAATTGAACTCTGCTTTTTAAAGGGCACAAAGATAAACGGATGGCTGGATTGAAGGGTTGAAGGAGGGATGGAGAGACACATGGACAGATATTAAATGGGTATGTGAATAGAGAGGGAAAGAGACAGAGATAAGTAATAGGTGGTTGAAGACACAGAAAACTAGAATCAAAGAAAAATATCTTTCCACAAGGAAACCATAAAGGATTCCTTTTGATAAACTAATTTATAGCCAGGTGCTGGTGGCTCACGCCTATAATCTTATCTACTCAGTGGGTTGAGATCTGAGGATCACAGTACAAAGCCAACCCAGATAGGAAAGGCCATAAGACTCATCTTCAATTAAACACCAGAAAACCATGATGCTGTGGCTCAAGTAGTAGAGCACTTGCCTTGAGCTGAAGAGCTTAGGGACAGCACCCAGGCTCAGAGTTCAAGCCCCAAGACTGACAAAATACTATTACTACTACTACTACTAATAATAATAATAATTTATAAAAGGGATCTTAATAACTATAGGATACCTCCATTAAAGCATATAAAAATTACCTAAAACATCTTTTTAAAAAAAATACAAGAGCTTCGAGGGCTAAAAAAATAGGATGTAATTATTGTTTATGCTTCAAGAGGTATGTTATTACATTATTTTATTTTAAATCACACGCACTACAATTTGCAGTGTATGTAATAATGCTAATGGAATAAGAAGTCTTACAAAAATTCTAGGTATCTAAGAAAATGAAATTAGACCCAAGCAGTAAAAATTATTATGATGTGATTCTGTAATAATAACAATACATGAAATTGGGCTATACACCTGGCTGTAATTACATCACCAACACCTGAGGAAATGAAAGTTGATTAATGAGATTCAAATGCTAATCTTGAAGCCAGGAAATTCAAATACATTCAGTAATATGTAGATGTAGTATGCAAATGCATAATAACATGCACAATATAATATAAATTATAAGAAAAAATAAAACCTAGTATGTTTTAAAAATTGCTACAAAGTATAACATGATAGGAAAACAAATCACATCATAAAATATGAAAAGTTTAATTCCATATATTTGAATATGGCAATGATTAAAAATAATTACTTCACAGTTTAAAAAGTGAACACAGTTGATTTTCTAGTACCAATTATATTAACTACACACTTTTTCATATAACAAATTTGAATCAAGGTGTAACTAGAAACTTAGATAAAATATAAAATTAATATGTCTCAGAAAGTGCATATTTCCTGTGACTGAAGTTCTAAGAAACTACATCTACTTTGAAGGGGAAGAAACACTTTGTACTAATAAAATGTTAGTGTAATTGGAAAGTCTATTTGAATTGAAGAGCATCATAGACAGTGTTTCCCTATATTTAATCATTCAACAAAGTTGCTTCATTTGTAACGAAGTGTGTACACTTTCCCCAAGATCTAAAAACACATGACACAACCTCCTTTTCAAGCTGGGAATGTCACCTGTAATTAAGATGTTACTCTGCATCATTTATATCGTTACATTATGTAGATGAGCTTTCAGGATGCTAAGTGGGATGTTTTACTCCTTGAGCACCTGTAACAACAATTTTATCCTTTCTGGAATTTGAAGGGCCTATACTTTGGTAGACCAACAGTAAAAAAAGAAAGAAAAAAACAAAAATATTGAATCAAAACAAGGGGAAAATAACTGAAAATATATCACTAGGGAAATTTGACTCATGATAGACAGGAAAATTTACATCATAATGAAGTGAAATTAAAGAGAAAAAACTGAAATTGAAAAATGTGTTCAGCTCTGAATAGTCAACATCTATTGCAGAGCCAGAGAAAGTCCTTCATTTAAAGGTCATAGCATTTCTGGAGGCAATAAAATACATGACACAGAAGCAATGATGGATTTCCAAGGCTTCCGGAGAACACCAAGTCCTTATTCTTTTTCACAATTTTTCCTTTTAAAACATTAACTTTGTTGTATGTCAATGTGGTTGTTCTCAGAACCCTTATATATTCAGTAAAAGACTAAAATAATAAAATGCATAGCCTTACTAACAATGAGGTCAACTATACCTATTAAAAATATTATTCTGTCACTGGGGCAAGATTGCACAGTATTTTTGCTTAAAAGATACACAATTTATGAGTAAATGAAGGTAATTGCTTTATCAGTAAAAATAATTACTTTACCGATTTTTTTGGACACTTGATGTTTCATATACCTTTGCCCACAGTAGAAATAATATCACGAGTTTTATACATTGAGACAAAGTACACTTTAACCCAGATTAATCCCACCAAAAGCAGTAAATTTAATGGGAAATACAGATTTTAAGGAGTGTGGTTTCTAAGTAAAAGAAAAATACTGAGATTCTTTGAATTGGTTTTTAAAATAGCAGGAATAATTTATAAATCGTGTCCTATATTCAAATGAAAAACAAAAAGTAACATCAGTCACAAGCTAATAAAAGGAATTAAACCTACAAGGGTTTTAATGTCCCTTAAAATATTGTCAGAATTATTAATGGAGATGAGCAAACATCAAGGGATGTTTAGATCATGTTTTAATGCAAATCTCCATGATCAGGATACCAGAGCAGAGCTGATTTTGCTATCTATCTACATGTTCTTTGGAGTAATTTTCTGTAGTGTCAGAAATGGACATACCTATAGATGGGTAAAGAAAATATAATTTGACAAAAGTTCAGTGATTGTATACTTGATCAAGTTTTCTCTTGCAAATCACTTACAAAAGCCTCACCTGAAATACATCAGCTTTCCCCAAAAAGAAGAAATATTTACCCTAATGATTGAAAAGATTATTTGTAGCAAGTACTATAAAAATGTTTCATGTGCACCAATAGGGGCAGAACTTATGATTTCAAACTAAAGACAATGCATAAATCTGTCCATCAACTCACACATCACTCTGTTCTTCTACCAAATAATGTGGATCTACATGGTAGAAGATGCACAATAAAACACTGAATTCCTCCAGGGCTTAATTAAAATTAACTGTCTAACATAAAAACTGGATTAAAGGAAATAAAGTCACTGACTAGAGGCAATAGGAAATCCCTTTTATTATGTGCAGAGAAAGTAAAATATTGAAAATAGTTCAGACCCCCGGGTGCAGGTCAACATAACTAAATAGGGAGACCCTTGAGACTTTGGACTAGTTCCCCCTTTCCTAAAAATACAGGGTCCCCTGAAGGATTCTCCAAAATCTGCTTTTTCTTGATTCCCAATTCATATGTAAAATTGAACAAATGTTTTATTCATAGGTCAGCTTCATTTTGGAGATTACAACAAAGAATTCATTAACTCTTGAACTTCCTAGTCCAACTTGAACTCAGCTCTCCAGTTTTAACTGCACCATAAACATTAGTTATTAGTTCATTGTACCTTTCAGACTGACTAAAATAAAGATATACCTCTTCCTGACTACAGGTCCCCAATTTCCCATTTATGGAAATTGTACTTCTGAAAAATTGTAATTGTAAATTCTTTCCTGGCCCATATGAGGTATAAACTTTCCTTGCCAGTTTTACAATCCATGTATGTCTCTCTAAAAGACCTGGAAGCCATCTCTTTGAAATGTAATCATTAAGAAAGATAAGAACCCATATATCCCAGACTGAGAGCAAGGTTAAAGTCTAACTTCCATAAATGTCAATTAACAGACACTGATGGCCTAATCACATGGACCAACCTCATGTGGAGGCATTTTTCCTCTAGCTTCTCCTAGTGCTGACTTCCCTTCAGTGTTAAAAGTTTGACTTTTATTTTGGTGGTGGTAAGCTCTATCTCATCTACTACAATAGTCTTACATTCAAAAGAAACTAGTAATTGTGCATGTAACTATTGAACAAATTTGACACTATTTAAATTACAGAAATACATACACTTTGGGAAAATGTCAACATGGGTGGATTTTCTGTAAAATAAAACAAGTAAATTTTACTTAAATTGTGTTAAATCACTATGCATTTAACAATTCCCGTTCTTTAACTTGATTGTACTAGAATATTGAACTCAGAATCTTGAGCTTGTTCAAAAGGTGCTCTACCATTGAGTGACATCCCGGGCCATCTCTGCTTTATGTTTTGTCAGATAAAGTTTTAAAAGTTTGCTACAGATGTCCATGGATCACGTTCCTCCTGATATTCTTCTCTCAGCAATAATGAAAGTGAATTAATGTTTGCTGCAATCATTAGATTTACTTAATACAAAACATAAGTTATATAAAATGTTTTCAATGTGATTCTAGTTATGTAAATTTAAGACCATGCAAGAATGCTATAATAAGCATGAGGAAAATGTGAAAAAGTCCTTAATCAAAGCTTTTAGCACAGTGATAATTTTCTGGGAGCCAGGCAGTTAATAGGTTCAGCTGTTTCTAAATTAGATGGTAAACATACAAATGTTTATTTCTTTCTTTATATTTCATCTTTGTCCTTTAGAAAAAATATAGGAATGTGTGTAAAATATACATGAACATATGTATATAAAAAGAGTACAAGTGGGTGTATATATACTTAAAGACACATTTAAACTATGGGAATTTTTTAGCCAACCAGTGATCAAAATATCTCGCTGGATCTATGCAGTTGTGTGACATTCTACACATTTGTTGTTTTCTAGTTTCTTACAGGAGAAAGAGATAAATCTGGAAGTGGCACTGTGGCTCAAGTAGTAGAGCTCTAGCCTAGAGCTGAAGAGCTCAGGGACAGGGCCCAGGCCCAGAGTTCAAGCCCCACAACTGACCAAAAAAAAAAGAGAGATAAACCTATATTTTAACAGATAGGAACTTTTCAGTACTGTGATTCACAAGTATACATATGATCATTAAAACAAAAATAAAATAGACCACTGATGAGAAAATTTTACTTTTAAACATTATCAAATAGAGAAACCTACATAGAGAAACAATGTATAGAATGAGAAATATAGAGAATAGAATGTGGAAGAAATGAAATAATTCCTAGCAAATACTCATATACTCCAACTAAACCATGAAGATTTAAGCCAATTAAATAGACCCATAACAAGTAATGAAATAAAAATGGCAATAAAAGACTTCCCATCAAAGAAAAGCCCAGGACCAGATGGATGCATAGCAGAACTCTCTAAGGTCTTCAAAGGAGAACTCCCTCCAATACTCCCCAAACTATTCAATGAAATGGAAAGTGAAAGAGCACTACTAAACTTACTCTATGAAGCCAGCAAAACCCTCATCCCAAAACCAGGTAAGGACTCATCAAAGAAAGAAAACTGTAGAACCATCTCTTTGATAAACATTGAGGCAAAAGTTCTCAATAAAATTCTGGTCAACTGACTTCAGTAAGTAATCATAAAATCATAGACTATGATCAAATGGTATTCATTCCAGGGATGCAAAGCTGGTTCAGTATACACAAGTCAAAATTGATGTAATTCCACACATCAACAGGAACAAGGACAAAAACCACAAGATCATTTCAATGGATGCAGAAAAGCAGTTGACAAGATCCAACATCTCTAAATGATAAAAGCTCTGGAGAAACTAGGAATTTATGGAACATTCCTGAATATAATAAAGACTATATGACAAACCTACAGCCAGCATTATAATTAATGGTTATAAGTTAAAACCATTTCCTCTAAAATTAGGAACAAGACAAAGATGTCTACTCTCTCCACTCTTCTTCAATATAGTATGAGAATTCCTAGCTAGAGCAATAAGGTAAGAGATAAACATAAAGGGGATCCAGATTGGGATTATCTTTGAAGATGACATGATCTTGTATTTAAAGAAACCCATAGATTCCTCTCCCAAGTTGCTTGAGCTGAGCTAAAACTTCAGCAAAGTAGCAAGGTATAAAATTAACCAGTCAAAATCAATAGCTTTACTGTATGCCAACAATGAGAAGAATGAGGCTGAAATCAGCAAAGCAACTCCTTTTGGAAGAGCTTCAAAAAATGTCTAGGAATTAACCAAACACCTGGAGGACCTCTATGATAAAAATTTAAAAACCTGAAAAAGGAAAGTAAAGCAGCTTTACAGAGGTGGACAAACCTTCCATACACCTGGATTAAGAGTATTAACATCATGAAAATGTCCAAAGCTATCTACAAATTCAATTCAATACTCATCAAAATCTCAACAAATTCTTCAGTGTAGAAGAAGCAATCCAAAAATTCATATAGAGTAATAGATGACTCTGAATAGAAAATCCGTAGTAGGAAGAAGAGTGGTGGAGGAATAACAATGTCAAACTTTAAACTCTATTACAAAGCCCTGGTTACAGAAACAGCTTGATACTGGCACATGGCCCAGCCAGAAGACCAATGGAAAAGAATCTAAGACCCAGAAATGATCCCACAGACATGTGACCACCAAAAACCAAAAACACAGTATGGAAGAAAGACAGCCTCTTCAACAAATGGTGTTAGCAGAATTGACTATACACATGTACAAAACTGTAGTTAGACTCTTATGTAACACCCTACACCAGAATCAATGGATCAATCTAAATGGATCAAAGACGTCAATGTAAGATCAAATACTCTGAAAATATTAGAGGAATGGATAGGGGTAACACTAGGCTCCTTCGCACAGGTTGAAACTTCCTAAGTAAAGAAAGGCTAGATAAATGAGCATGCATTAAACTACAAAATTACTGCATGGCATAGGACATAACTATCATGAGTAATAGAAAGCCCACAGATTGGGAGAAAATCTTTTCTAGCTATACATCACACAAGAGCCTCGTATGTGGACCTGTTGCAACAATGAGAAGTACAAGTTGTCATGTCCAAAATGAGCTTTACAACGTCGGTGCGGGTGGGTGCAGGGGGGGGGGTAGGGGGGAAGGAGAAGGATTGGGATTGGGGTGAGGGGGGAGGCTGGGAAGGGATGTGAAGGGTAAACCAAAGGAGGAGGCTGCAATGCTTGGTAAGAAATGTACGCATTATCCTGCCCATGTAATTGTAACCTCTCTGTACAGTATGTTCACAAATAAAATAAAATTGAATTTTAAAAAAAAGTATACCTAGAGCTCAAAAACAAATCTTTAAGAAAACCTCATCAATAAGTGAGCTATAGAACCTAAAGAGATTTGGGGATGGGAAGAGAAATAACAAAATGCTTTAGTAAGGATACAGAATGATCCATTTTAACAATGAGATGTTCAAGTCAGTATGTTGAAAATGAACTTTACAACCTGGGGAGTGGGGAGGATTTGAGGAGGTAGGGAGGGAAGAGATGATAGGGGAAAAACAAAGGAGGAGGTAACAATGCTTGGTAGAAAATGTACTCATTACCTTACTCATGTAACTGTTACCCCTCTGTACAGTTTTCTTACAATAAAAATATTTACAAAAAAAAGAAAACAGACTAAACATAGACCTTATGGGCCATGAATCCTATTCCTGGACATTTAGCCAAATGACCACAAACAAGTTCACACTAAAGCTATCAACACAACTATGTTAACTGCAGCATTAATTTCCCATAGCTAAGATATGAAACCAACCCAGATACCCCTTAGGAGATGAATGCATCAAGAAATACACAATGGAATTCTATGTGTCCATCAAAAAGAATGGCATTACTCCATTCCTAAGGAAAAGGAAGGACTTGGAAAAAATATATTAAGTTAAGTAAGCGAGATCAAAAGACACAAGCTGCAATCATTTCCCTCATTTTTTTTTGGGGTCCGGTCGTGGGGCCTGAACTCTGGGCCTGAGCGCTGTCCCTCAGCTCTTCAGCTCAAGGCTAGCGCTCTACCACTTGAGCCACAGCGCCACTTCCAGCTTTTGTCTTTTTGCTTATGTGGTGCTGAGGAATCGAACCCAGGGCCTCGAGCATGCAAAGCAAGCGCTCTACCACTGAGCCACCTTCCCAGCCCCATTTCCCTCATTTTTAATTACTAGAATGTGTCAATAAATCTACAGGTTAATCCAATGGATAATAAAAGACAAATAATTACACTTGGATATGCTTAAACAGCACACTAAGCATTGCACAGTAAGAACAGAGAATATACTTGCTCCCCCTTGCTTTATTCCATGTTGTCACTATTTATTTATTTATTTCTGTACCCTTTGTCTTCTATATAAGTTTATCTGATTTAGAGAAGGGAAGGGAAATCACAGAAATGGTGGGACAAAAAAGTTGAACCAATTCAACAGTGATACTTACTAGACACTATGTTGGGAATGAACTATAAAATTTGGAAGGAGCAATGTCATTCTTTCTGATGGAGGCATAGAATTCCACTGTGTATATATACCACATTTTCTTGATCCATTCATCTACTGAGGGGCATCTGGGTTGGTTCCATATCTTAGCTATGGTAAATAATGCTGCAATAAACATAGTTGTGCTGGTAGCTTTAGTATGGTCTTATTTGTGTCCATAAGACAGAATGACATCTCTCCATTTGTTAGGAAATGGAAAGACTTGAAAAAATTATATTAAGTAAAGCAAACCAGGCCCAAAAAAACATGGGTCCCCTGGTTTCCCTTAATTGTAATAATTAGTATATGTCTGAGACAAGCAGAAAAGGTCAAATAAGATGATGAGAAATGAGCCCCAAGGTAAGGACACAAGTGTTTTTTTCTTTCTTGCTATTGTTTCTAACATATCGATAAGTTACCATGTGATTTTTCTGTTGCTTTGTATGTCCCTCCCCATGGTATAACCGCTGTTTTCACTGTGTTTGTTGTTGGTATAATTTGGGAGGGGAAGGGATAAAACAAATTGTTTAAACAGGGATACAGGTGGACCCATTGCAACAATGATATATGCAAGATACTATGTCGAAAAATGAACTTTACAATTTAGGCAGGGGGGAGTATAGTTGTGAAGATGAGAGGGAAGGGATGGTTGGGGAAAAACAAAGAAGAGACAACAATGTTTGATAAAAAATGTACTCATTATCTTGCTCATGTAACCGTAACCCCTCCTCTGCACAGTATTCTCAAAATAAAAAACTTATTTAAAAAAAATCTTGGAAGGAGGAGAGGGTTCAGGAGGTGGGGGAAGTGAGAGAAAATGAGGAAGGAGGTAACAATGTTCAAAAACAAAATGGACCCAATATCTTACTTATATGTAACTGTAACCCCTCTGTACATCCTCCTTATAATAAGATCTTTATAATAAAATTTAAATTAAAAAATAAATTTTTATCTTGGGGTTCATTTCACCTAACGTCAATGTCCTTTTCTGCTGGTCTCAGATATATACGAGTTATTGCAAATAAGGGAAACCATGGGACCTACGTTTCTTTGGGCCTGGCTTCTTTGTTGCTTTGTATGTCCCTCCCCCACGGTATAACCCCTGCTTTCACTGTATTTGATGTTGGTATAATTTGTGGAGGGGAAGGGGAAAAACAAGTCGTTTAAATAGGGATACAGGTGGACCCATTGCAACAATGAGATGTACAAGTCGTTAAGTCGAAAAACGAACTTTACAACTTTGGCCTGGGGCAGGTGGGGCAGGGATGGGAAGGAATGGGAAGGGGAAACAAAGGAGGAGGCAACAATGCTTGATAAGAAATGTACTCATTACCTTGCCCATGTAATTGTAACCCCTCTGTACCGTATTTTCACAATAAAAAATTAAAAAAAAATTCTACGATGAAAATAAAGTTAAAATAAGACCCTCACTGACACTAAGACAAGAAAATGTAACCTCCTAAAGATTGAATAAGGAAAAACATTTTCTACTTCCATACAATTGAGGCAATATGTGCTTTACAAACCGCAGGTCACGAATCACACGAAAAAGGCAAAGATGTCAAGAGTTTAAAAAATGATGCAAAACAAGAAATTCCTAAATCAGTAAAAAGGAACTGTGTTCCAGATGTTTGAAAAGCTTGGGTTAAAATTAGCACTGTAACCAATTCCATAAACATAAATAATTTTATGCAGAAGGAATGTGATATTTCCACTCACCACGCTTGTTCAGAAGTTAATTTTTCCAGTGATGATTATATAACAATGAACATGAAGACCTATGGCTACTTACAATTATGAGTGTGTGTTATTGAATTTACGTGTATCTTACATAGGTACTACAATGTTTTCCTTTAATAATATAACTTAAAAGATACAGGTAAGAAATTTCAAAATTAAAAATTAGCACTTGTAGCTTTTAAAGAGGTTTAGGGATTTAAACAAATTGGAAATATTTGCTTGTGAATACATATTAAGGGTTTAAAATTTTAATATCACATATATTAAAATCCAAAAAAAATCAAGGGAAGAATATTTACGGAAGGCAAGACACTGATCTAGATGTGAAAGTTTTGCACTAATGTAGTGTGAAGTTTGGAGCTGACACAGAAATGAGATGATATCAATAAAAGGAGTTTACCTGGGAGTTTTAGTCTGATAGAATGAACTTTAGAGAAATTGAAGTTCTGTTTAGAGACAGGTCATTTGAGGGAACACCAACTGGAGGCAAAGAGAATCACACCCTTCCTCAGGACCTGGGGTCACATGAGAGAAAGAAACACAGGAGCATGGCAAGGCAAGCATGGGAGGTTTTGCCACTTTCTAAGTTCTGTTTTGATTTCCTTTTTCAAGTTTTTAAAGTTTTCATCATAGAGGTCCTTCACTTCTTTGGTTAAGTTAATTCCTAGGTATTTTATTTTTTTGTGGGGTTATTACGAATGGAGTTGCTTTCCTAATTTCAGCCACAATTTTCTCATTGTTGGCATACAGAAAAGCCATTGATTTTGGGGGGGTTAATTTTATACCCTGCTACTTGGCCAAAGTTTTGAATCAGCTTGAGTAATTTAGGAGTGGAGTCTATGGGATTCTTTAAATACAAGATCATGTCATCTGCAAAGAGGGAGAGTTTTACTTCTTCTTTCCCTATTTGGATCCCCTTTATGTTTGCATTCCACTTTTGGGCATTTACCCAAATGTTTACAAACAAGAACACACTAAAGCTACCAGCACAACTATGTTTATTGCAGCACTATTTACTATAGCTAAGATATGGAACCAACCCAGATGCCCCTCAGTAGATGAATGGATCAAGAAAATGTGGTATATATACACAATGGAATTCTATGCCTCCATCAGGAAGAATGACATTGCCCCATTTGTTAGGAAATGGAAAGGTTTGGAAAAAATTATATTAAGTGAAGTAAGCCAAGCCCAAAGAAACATAGGTCCCATGGTTTCCTTTATATGCAATATCTAGTATATGTCTGACTCAAGCAGAAAAGGTCAGATAAGGTGATGTTAGGGAAATGAACCCTAAGATATGTATTCAAATGTTTTTTTTCTTTCATGCAATTGTTTCTAACGCATTTATAAGATTATTTCTTTGTTGCTTTGTATGTCCCTCCCCCACAGTATAACCCGTGCTTTCTCTGTATTTGATGTCGGTATAATTTGTGGAGGGGAAGGGGAAAAACAAGTCATTTAAATAGGGATACAGGTGGACCCATTGCAACAATGAGATGTACAAGTCGTTATGTCGAAAACGAACTTTACAACTTTGGTGGGGGTGGGGGTGGGGAGAGGATCAGAAGGAATGGGAAGGGGAAACAAAGAAGGAGGCTACAATGCTTAATAAAAAATGTAATCTTTATCTTGCCCATGTAAGTGTAACCCCTGTGTACGGTATTTTCACAATGAAAGAAAGAAAGAAAGGAAGAAAGGAAGGAAGGAAGGAAGAAAGGAAGGAAAGAAGGAAGACAGAAAGAAAGAAAGAAAGAAAGAAAGAAAGAAAGAAAGAAAGAAAGAAAGAAAGAAAGAAAGAAAGAAAGAAAGAAAGAAAGAAAGAAAGAAAGACAGGAAAGAAAGACAGCACCAAGACTTGGAAAATTATATTAACTGAAATAAGCTACACCCAAAGAAAGAAACCATGGTCCCATGGTTTCCCTTGTTTGCAATAACTAGTACATGTGTAGGACAAGCAGCAAAGGCCAAAAGCTACGTAGATATGACCATATAAGATGTCGTTAAGCAAAATGAACCCCAAGATAGGGACACAAATATCTGTTTTCTTTCTTGCTATTGTTTCTATTGTATTTATAATGTACCATGGGATTTTGGTTTCTTTGTACGACCATCCCCCACAGTATAACCCCTGTTTTCACTGTATTTGATATCACTGCCTTGCATCTTGTATACACATTTCTTTAATTCAGGGAGGGGTAGGAAAAAACCAAAATGCTTAAATAAGGATACAGATTGACCCATTGTAACAATGAGATGTACAAAACACTATGTTGAAAATGAAATTGTGGAAGTGGGAGGGAATGGATGGTAAGGGAAAATAAAGAAGGAGGCAAGACTGCTGGATAGGGAATGTACTCATTACCTTGCTCATAAAACTGTAATCCCTCTGTACAGCATTTTTACAATAAAAAACGTACAAAATAAGAAGCAGGTTAAAAAAAAAAAACCTCTCCTTGAAAGAACAACCAAAGTGTCTCCAAGTATCCAGAAAAACAAAAAGTAGAATACAGGCATTTGAAGAAACATGTTTAACAAAGCTACTAGTTCTTTGCTGATCTCAAAGTGATATGAAATGAAATGTACAATGATATATTTGGAACATCTGTTCAAATTCATTGTTTTAATATATTGAAATTACCTAAATTTATGTACTCTAGTCCCAGTTATACTCCATAGTCTATTTAATGCATTCATATACAATTTTATAATTTTACCTAATTTAATATATTTATGCTTGAGTCCTAGCCAAAAGAGTGAGTCAGAACCTACTCATTAGAATAATAACATATTTAAATACAGAATAGAAGTAAACCTTATAGTCAACTGTATTTATTCTACAGGTTCAACAAGATACAATCAATTTTGTAACTAGATTTTAATAGCATCTCCCAAGTTAATTGGACAGAAATATCAAAAAGTTTTTGAGGGTTGTTATTGTCTTCAAATAGTTCAAGTCACTTAGTACTATATCGAATCGAAGCCATTTTATTTAATATTCAAGAAGATTCTCTAATCTTCTTTTTGGTTTTCAGCCACTTTAAAAATCATGGGTTACATAAATATAGCATAACATTAGTACTGAACTAGGGATAATAATAGTATACAAGACAGCATAACTGCCACTTAGTACAGTTAGTGTTCTTTATTCAAATGACAAACCACTTGTAAAATAAGTTAGTGGAAGAAAATTTATGATGAATTAAAACCTAGAATAAAAGGAACTAGATCTTCCTTGAAAGTTATGTGATTTTTTAATGACAAAATACCTATTTTCCCATTCTCTTGTTGAGATCTGCTATTGAACAGTTGATAAACGTGTCCTCCAATAATTTTAGGATTTAAGAAAGATAGTAAAACAATACCACTATTCACATAAAATATTCTTGTGTTGGGCCAGGTGCCAATGGCTCACGCCTGTAATCCTAGCTACTCAGGAGTCTGAGATCTGAGGATAACGGTTCAAAGCCAGCTCAGGTAGGAAAGTGTGTGAGATTTGTATCTCCAATCAACCACCAGAAAAACAGACATGGTGCAATGGCTCAAGTGGTAGAGTGCTGGCCTAGAGTTGAACTGCTCAGGGACAGCGCCCAGGCCTGTAGTTCAAAAATTCTTTCATTGGAAAAAGTGGAATGAGAAAAACTTACTAAAATCCATTGATAGTTACAAATTTCCCTGCAATCAATACTAATTTTAATAATTAGAATATAGACTGGCATAAAAAATAAGGAACTTATTGAGTAATATTTCCCTAGTAACAAAAGTAAACTTTTCTCTGGGATTAAGCAATATTATCACATTGATTTTACACATAATAATGAGGAATACTTTTTTTAATATTATTTTATTTTATTTGAGAACATACTGTACAGAGGGGCTACAATTACATGGGCAGGATAATGCATACATTTCTTACCAAGCATTGCAGCCTCCTCCTTTGTTTACCCTTCACCTCCCTTCCCAGCCTCCCCCCTCCCCCCACCCAATTATACCCCCCCCACACCGACATTGTAAAGCTGGTTTTGACATGACATTTTGTACTTCTCATTGTTGCAACAGGTCCACCTGAATCCTTAAACGACTTGTTTGCCCCCATCTCCTCCACATACTGACATCAAATATACTGAAAGCGGGGGTTACACTGTGGGGGAGGGACATACAAAGCAACAAAGAAATAATCTTATAAATGCGTTAGAAACATATGCATGAAAGAAACGAAAACATTAAAATACATATTTAAGGGTTCATTTTCCTAACATCACATTATCTGACTTTTTCTGCTTGACTGATACCTATACTAGATATTGCAAATAAGGGAAACCATGGGACCTATGCTTCTTTGGGCCTGGCTTACTTCACTTAATAGAATTTTTTCCAAGCCTTTCCATTTCCTAACAAATGGGGAAATGTCATTCTTTCTGATGGAGTCATAGAATTCCATTGTGTATATATACCACATTTTCTTGATCCATTCATCTACTGAGGGGCATCTGGGTTGGTTCCATATCTTAGCTATGGTAAATAATGCTGCAATAAACATAGTTGTGCTGGTAGCTTTAGTGTGTTCTTGTTTGTAAACATTTGGGTAAATGCCCAAAAGTGGGATTGCTGGATCATAGGGGAGATCTATGTGAAGTCTTTTGAGGAACCTCCATACTGCTTTCCAAAGTGGTTGAACAAATTTACATTCCCACCAACAATGAAGTAAGGTTCCTTTCTGTCCACATCCCCTCCAGCATCTGTTGTTGTTAGAGTTCTTGATTTTTGCTGTTCTAACTGGAGTGAGGTGATATCTCAGTGTTGTTTTGATTTGCATTTCTTTTATGGCTAGGGATGTTGAACATTTCTTCATGTGTCTATTGGCCATCCTTCTTTCTTCTTCAGAGAAGCTTCTCTTTAAGTCTTTCGCCCACTTATTTATTGGGCAGTTGTTTCTTTGAGGATTTGTTGTTGGGTGGTTTAATTTTTTGAGTTCCAAGTATATTTTAGATATGAGACCCTTGTCCGTTGTATGGCTAGTAAAGATCTTCTCCCAATCGGTGGGCTTTCTATTGATCTTGCTAGCTATGTCATTTGCCCTGCAGAAGCTCTGCAACCTTATGCAATCCAATTTGTCCAACCTTTCTTTGATTTGTTGTGCTTCCGGGTCTCTATTCAGAAAATTTCGGCCTGAGCCAAGGAGACCTAAGGTTTCTCCTATTCCATCCTGTAATGTTTTCAGAGTGTCTGCTTTGAGTTCAAGGTCTTTGATCCATTTGGAGTTGATTCTGGTGCAGGGTGATATATAAGGATCTAGCTTTAGTTTTCTACATGTAGTTAACCAATTTTGCCAGCACCATTTACTGAAGAGGCTGTCTTTCTTCCATTCTATTGTTTTAGCTTCCTTATCGAAGATTAGATGGCTATAGGTCTGTAGGTTCATTTCTGGGTTTTCAATTCTATTCCATTGGTCCTGAGGTCTGTTCTTATGCCAATACCAAGCTGTTTTGATTACTATGGCTTTATAGTAGAGTTTGAAATTTGGTATTGATATTATGAGGAATACTTTTATCTTGAAAACAATTACAAGTCACTCTTGAAGCTAAACATTTCCTATTATAAGAACAGAATTTTTATATAATTAATTCAGAGATGTCTTCAAAATTATTTGTTTAAAATATCAACAAGTACTTTAGAAAAGGACATGGTAAAACAAAAAACAGAAACTACTGAAAAAATGTACACAAAAAGATTATCTGCAATTTAAGAACCATAAGAAATGTATTCTAGGAAAATATAATTGAGTTTCAGAGAAGTTAAGTGGAAGTTAAGCAGAGAGGAGTTGAGTTTTAAAGGATTTAGTGGGATAAGGAAACATTTAGTGGGATAATCTGGGAAAGACATATAAGGACTAGCAAAAAGAGGCCAAAAGCTACTCGCTCTCTTTTTGTCAGGTTTTATTTTTGACTTTAAATTTGAAGTTAAGTATTCTATACGTTCTTGTCAAGCATTTGGACAGAGTTTCACTTGGTGGATCCAGAAGAGATTTCCTGAGTCATGGTGCCACTCAAAGATGTTAGTGTAATTTGTGAAGGCGAAGGGAAAAAAGCAAATCGTTTAAATAGGGATACAGGTGGACCCATTGCAATAATGAGATGTACAAGTGGTTATGTCGAAAAACGAACTTTACAACTTTAGTTGGGGCGGGGGGGGGGGGGGGGAGGGGAGAGAATTGGGTAGGGGGGCAGAGGGGGAGGGAAGGGATGGGAAGGGGAAACAAAGGAGGAGGCAACAATGCTTGATAAGAGATGTACACATTATCTTGCCCATGTAATTGTTATCCCTCCTCTGTACGGTATTTTCACAATAAAAAAAAAGATGCTACGGACTTTTCCATTTTGACTTATTTCATATTTTTCATATCTTCTATTGGTATCATTAGCTGTACAATAGGGTTTCATTTTGGTATGTCTTTAAATGTATCATGTATTTAATGGACTGATTTGGACTATAAGTAAAATATTTCCAAATCAAAGGTTTTCTCTAGAAGAGAAAGTCATTGGACCTTATAAAACTTACAAATAAAATTATTTTAAAAATTATTTTTCCTTTTTATTTATCTTTCAGAGTGAGTTTTAATGTTGAGAAGATGCTTTCCAGAGTTTTAGAAATAATGTTACGAAAACTAAATTTATATATCTGGCCACAGAAATTATATATATATGGATATATAGCTACCCATATTGATTTAGTTCAATTTTAATGAAAATAAAAGCATCTATAAGAAACTTAATTACATTACATGTGTTTTTGATGTGTGTGCCAATCCTGATGACTGAATGGGACATTGTTCCTAAGCTTTTGTGCTCATGAATAACACTCAACCACTTGAGCCACAGCTCCATTTCTCCATTTTTTGGTAGCTCATTACAAATAAGTGATGTGGCAGAGCCTTTCCTGCTCTGGCTGACTTCAAACCACTGGCTTTGAACAGCAATCCCCAAATTTCAACCTGCTGAATAGCTAGGATTTTAGGCATTACGGGCATGAGCCAACAATGACCAGAAAAAACTTAATCATTAAAAAATGTTCTGTACCCACCTTGATTTTTAACAGGCATTTTTCTTTGAAGAGACATATAATAAAAAAATGTATCAAACATGGGAATAAATCTACCAAAATTACTTTTATGTGCTTTGAATTATTTAAAAATAGGATAAGCAAATCGGTAGTGGGTAAGAATATGAAAAAAATACAATCACGTGTAATGTTTAAAGACTTTGATAAATGTTGTGATCCTTATAGTAATAAATGTTTCAAAAAACAGAAAAGCATAGTTAGTTAATATTGATTTTCAGTCTTTATATATGAAATAAGCTAATTTTTCTGGTTTATTTTCTTGACAAAATAATGCTTCCTAAAGGTTTGTTTTGCTTAACAATTTTTGTTTATAACTTGAGAAATTAATGTAATTATTCATCACTTAAGGCATGTTTTTCAGGTAAATTTTTAGCAACTGTTGTTATAGTGATCTACATTTTGGTACTGTACATAAAAACTTAGTAAAGTTTCATATTCCATACTGAGAAGATAAATAGCTCGGAATTGTTCACTTTATCTCTAAGACAAATGAATCACTAAGAAGTTAACCAAACATATTATAAAATGCAGGTGAATGATTGCTAATATTTATTTTATTTTATGTATTATTTTATTTTTAAGATGGTTACTCACTATGGCATCCAGGCTTGCCTCAAACATAAAATCCTCCTGTTTCTGGCTCCCAAAAAACTTGGATCAAGAGTGCATGCCATCACAGCTAGCTGATACTCTTTTAAAACCAATTAAGTTATTACACTCAGATCTGGAGAAAGAGCAGTGATGTGTCTGTTATTTTTAACAACAAATTCTACTTTACTGCACATCTAATTGGATAACTTGTCCTTTGCTTGGTAAACAGAAAAGGACTGTCAAACAACTCTTTCTAAAATAATATTTCTATCAGTTGTGTTTTTCCCTATGTAGAGCTAGCAAGGAAATTCACATATGCCTGTATTTGCAAATCATTTTCAGAGAGGCAATGTGTTTATTTTTTACAGAGAAGCATTTGGTGAATGGTCTCTTTTTTGTTTTCTAAAAGCCAATATTATGTCCCCCCACATATGCCCCAGACAATTTGTAGATATAAAGTAACTGCAAAGATTTTCCTTTGAATGTGTTAAAACCAATAGCAAGAAAAAAAAAACATTTGTGTCCCTATCTTGGAGTTCATTTCACATATCATCTTATATGGTTATATATACATAGCTTTTGACCTTTTCTGCTGGTCCTAGACTTATCCTAGTTATTACAAATAAGGAAAACCATGGGACCTATCTTTCTATGGGCTTGGCTTACTTTACTTAATATAATTTTTTCCAAGTCTTTCCATTTGCTAACAAATGGGACAGTGTCATTCTTTTCTGATGGAGACATAGAATTTATATATATATATATATATATATATATATATATATATATATATATACATATATATACACATATATATCACATTTTCTTGATCCATTCATCTACTGAGGGGCATCTGGGTTGGTTCCCTATCTTAGCTATGGTAAATTATGCTGCAATAAACATAGTTGTGCTGATGGCTTTGGTATGGTCTTGTTTGTGATCGTTTGGGTAAATGCCCCAAAGAGGGATTGCAAATGTACTAGGTGATTTTTTTATCTTCTTTTGTATGTGCTTCCCCCATGGTATAACCCCTGTTTTCACTGTATTTGATGTTGGTGCCCTACATCTTGTATATATATTTTTCTAATTTGGGGCGGCGAGGAGGGAAATAAAAAAATTCTGAAATAAGGATATAAGTTTCCCCATTGTAACCATGAGATGTACAAGACACTGTTGAAAATAAACTTTACAACTTGGGGGTAAGGGAGGAGTTGGAGTGGTGGGGCAGGAAGGTATAGTAGGGGATAAACAGGAGGAGGTAACAACGCTGGATAGGAAATGTACTCATGTAACTGTAACCCCTCTGTACACTATTTTTACAATAAAAACATAAAAATAAACAAGAAATAATATAGAACATTAAAAACAGCAACAACAAAGAAAAATTCCTTATAATAGTGAGGGAGGGTATCATTGAATATATTGAAAACATTTACCTAACTCTAACAATGAACTGTCATATAACTAATGTTAGTCTAAAACTACCCTTTGCTTTGGTCATTGCTCTGAGTTCAAATAGATTCTTCTGGGAAAAGAAAAAAAGCGTGAAGATGATTTTTAGAATTGTTTGCCTGACTTTGACCAGGATTCTGTCTTTTCAAATTCGTCAAGTTTCTAATGAAATTATTGACATTGAAACCCTACCAATTTACATAACTATTATAATAGCTACCCAGAATAGCTATACATTAAAATATCTAGGGAATATATATATTAAAATTATTAATTCTATTGAGTATACTTGTTCTGTCATTTTCACAATAAACTGCAAACCATCTCTAATAATCTATATATTGTCAAACATTATTACTCACTATAATATTTCAATATGTTCACTTAAAACATATATTAGCTGGCAATGTATGCAGACAATAGTTAAAACAATGAAACATGAACATGAGCTTCTTTCTTTATTATTTATATAGCATCATTAATTCACAGTATTTATTTATTGATTGAACCATATTGCTTGACAGATGGTGTATTCTCTCTTATATTATGAATCACGAGGCTATTTGAATTGTCCCTTACAACAGTAGTAAATATTGGTTTCTCCTTTTGTTGTGATACCTCTTTTTCTTTATTTTTCTCTTTTATTACTCTGACCTGGGGTTAATAAATATAAGAAACAACCTAAATGGAAAGATTAACTTCATTTTAATGTCTTCTAGGTATATTAGATCTTTCTGCTCTGTTGGGTATGAAGTACACATTAAAGGAAAGTAAATACTTACACATAATGTTTTATCATTCTGTTTGAACCCTCAAGGTATAAAAGGGGATAAACAAAAGAAAAAATAAATGGAATAGCAATCTGTGAGTGATAGTGCAATATTTGATGTTTTTTTGTTTGTTCTTTGAGCTCTGCTTATTAACAGAACAAAGTTGTCTTAATGTAATCAAAATTCAGGATGGATTTTGTTTTGAATATTGTTTTAATAAGGCTTTTAAAAATATGTAATATGTAGCACTTTTGAACTATCAGTTACTTTACAAGCAATGAGGTTTATCCTGAGGCCAACAGGTAAAATTCTATAAAGAGGGGCTCAAAAAAGATTAAATGCTCTCTAGGGAAGAACATAATTAAGAAAGATTTCACTTAAATGTACAGAACTGAACATGATAGAAATAATGTCAAGCAGACTATTTTCCACTTAAAGAAGATAACAAGATGAGAGTTCAGGAATGAGACTGGAAGAAAAAGGAAATTCAAGGCAGATGTCAGGAAGTACTCTTTCATAAAAATAAGTGATCACAAATACTTGGGAACAAAGTCTAAATAAAAAAAAACTAAATGCAATGTAAAAGGGTTAGCTATAGAGATGGAAGAAACTTTAAAACACAACTTAAATGTGGAGCATAAAATCATAAAGCATATTATATTTAGGCTCAAAAATAAACAAAAGTCATATGAATATGATGAATCAAATATGATGAAAAATTGCAGAAAGGAAGGAAGCAGCCTTCAGTTTACTATGTAAACTTTCCAGCCCACTACCTGCAAATCATTCATCCCGTAAAATAACTTGGCAATGGTCAATGCCCTTTTTACTCTAAGCAACTATGTATACTGCTACCTTAAATCAAACACTAATGAGAAGTCACAGAATTTTTGTGTTAAATGTCTGTGTCTTAAAGATAATTAGATTTAAGTCCTTTAGTATTCAAGTTTAGTCCTAATTTATTTACATATAAAGAGCATGTTCAAAGTCAGAACTTAGACTGTCTAGTAATTTCATGTACTGGAAAAACTGATAATCAATGGATGCAAAATTATTTTCTTCCCACCTCCACCAAACAACACTGACTTCCTATTGGCATATGTTGAGGTCTAAAATTAATTATTTACAGGACCTGATTTTTTTTAGAGAACATTGTCTAAAGTTTGTAGTCACTACATAGAATTGGTGCTAAGGAGGGTTGCCGAGGGGGGTGGGGAGATTGGAAGGGATGGGAAGGGGAAACAAAGGCGGAGGTAACAATGCTTGATAAGAAATGCGCTCATTACCTTGTCCATGTAATTGTAACCCCTCTATACAGTATTTTCACAATAAAATACTTACGTTAAAAAATTAAACAAAAGAAAAATAATGATTTCATGACAACATTCCCTTCTTATTAATCTTTTAGTGTTACAGTCATTTTATTTATCTGTATATAATATATTATATATTTATGTTGTATTTTGAAAACAATAGTTTTCTTTAAAACTATTGAATTATTTACCTCTCAATGCTTATATAATATTCTCAAACTAATAATAGCAATGCTGTAACTAGCAGTAAATGCAACAGTTGAATTTGAAAGGTTCTTTTGCATTAAGACTACTCACAAATAAGTGTTCAAATCCAATTCTGTTTTCCAATGCTGAGCCTCATGCATGTGGAGACCCAGGGAGGTGGAGCTGTTTATGATACAACAGGTAGAACTCAACTGACACCAAATTGTCTGCAGCATTACTTGGGTCTCTCAAACTCCAGAATTGTAGAAAATAAAATTAGTTTGTTTATAAAGTTAAAAAAGTAAGTAAACAAGCAAAACACTTGAAGAATTTGTAATGTTTTATTGCTATTTTAGTGGTGATGTACTTAGGGGTTACAATCACGTAGGTCACGTAACGAATACATTTCTTTTTGAACCATGTCTCCTTCCCTAATTCCTTCCCAGTTTTTTCTGCCCCATCCCCACCCATAAGTTGTATAGTCCATTTTCCACAGTGTCTAGTGAGTAACACTGCTGTCTTTGCTTTGCCTTTGTCCCACATTTACTGTACCTCCCCTTACAAACAAAATAACATATAAGATAAAAGGAAAATACAACAACAACAGCAAAAACTCTTCCTACCATCTCTTGGAGGTCATTTCATAAAAGTTATTTTATATGATCATAGGCACATACATTTTGGTTTCACTGTGTGACTCTCTAGAGATCTCTATAACTAATTATGTTCCAGTGTTTGTTTGTTTGCTTTAGTTTTTTTGTTTGCTTTATTTAACCATGCTGTATTTATTTGTAGATTCTAGTCACATTTTAATTGCCACAAAGAGAGAAACCACGTTTCTTTGGGTGTGCCTTACCTCACTTAGTATAAATTTTTCCAAGTCTTTCCATTTCCTTACAAATGGGAAAACAAAGGTCTCATCTCTCAAATATAGTTGGGGCTCAAAAAATTAAACCACATAAAATAAACCCTCAAGAAAATCAACAACCCAATTAATAAATGGGATAAAAACTTAAAGAGAGAAAGAAATAAGAATGGCCAATAAACACATAAAGAGATTTTCAATATCTGTCTATAAAAGAAATGCACATCAAAATAACATTGAGATTCCACTTCACCCTATTTACGATGTTGGAGTAGAAGTGGCCAAAGGCAACATACTGCACTGTTGGTGGCAATGTAACCTGTTCGACCACTCTAGAAAGCAGTATGGATGGAGGTTCCTCAGAAGACTAAACATGACCCAGAAATTCCATTCCTGTGCATTTATCCAATGGACCACATACCAACCCACACTAATGCTACTAGCACAATCATATTCACTGCAGTATTGTTTTTTTCCATAGTCAAGATATGGAATCAACCCAGATGAATGGACTAAGAAAACATACTATACATGCACAACGGAATTTTACTTTCTTCCATCAATAAGAATGATATGGGAGATATTTTATTCTATGTCTATTTCAACAACTTCAAAAGCATATTTATTTTTTAGCTTTCTGCTTTTTTATATATTTTTATTGTAAAGATACTGTACAGAGGGGTTAAGTTAAATGAATAAGTTGATGAGTTTATTTCCAATTGAGCATTGTTATCCCCTCCTTTGCTTTTACCCTACCATTTAGCTTTCTGCTTTTAAGGAATATTTTTCTGCTAATTTTTTCAATTCCATTTTAATTTTTGAATATATAAATGTCTTATTATTAAAAAGCCAGTATTAGAAATAAGTAATTTTCAGAAAATTTTTGATTCTCATCTTTTCTTCTTCTCAACAAAACCCTCCATCCACATAAAAATGCTTTAGTAATCTTTTTATTTATACTTATATGCTATTGTTTGTAAAGTTGAGGAAATCTATAGAGGATTGCAGTACCTGTACCCATCCCACTGTCATTGTCAAAATCAGAAACCTAATCGTTTGGCTATCTATAGAGTTACGCTTCTTTACTTAGATTTCTAATAACTTT
This sequence comes from Dipodomys merriami, assembly GCF_024711535.1. NCBI lineage: Eukaryota > Metazoa > Chordata > Mammalia > Rodentia > Heteromyidae > Dipodomys > Dipodomys merriami. The sequence continues at coordinate 93,085,158 of NW_027203381.1, read as the reverse complement.
TCTCTCTAAATTTTATGCAAGATTTTCCCTCATAATATTTGTCATAAAACTATTCTTCCAGTAATCATTTCTCCTCTAAAATATCATTCTCATAACCTAGAATGATATTTTTCTTGAAATTTAAACCACACACTATTATGTTTTATGTTAATTATGAATTATCCACTAAATTAAAATTCAAACTCAGATCTTTAAACAAAAAATTCAGTTTTTTTTTTCTCTTGCAAATATGTCTACCCAAAGTCTAAGTTGTCCAAATGGGTCATACATTTCTAAATCACCTTCCTCAGTTACCAATTTATTTATGTTCCTAGTTGTTAAAACATATTTCATATAATATAAAATAATGTATTTAAGAAAATATTGTCATGAAATAACAGAAATATTCTTTTAGAGATTTCTCTGAGGAGCAAATAAGAATGGCCAATAGACACATGAAGAAATGTTCAAGATCTCTGGCCATAAAAGAAATGCAAATCAAAAAGACATTGAGAGTCCACCTCACCCCAGTTAGAATAGCCATTATTAAGAAATCTAATAACCAACAGATGCTGGTGGGGATGTGACAAAAAGGAAAAGCTGCTACACCATTGGTGGGAATGTAAACTTGTTCAACCACTCTGGAAAGCAGTATGAAGATTCCTCAAAAGACCAAACATAGAGCTCTCCTAAGACCCATCAGTCCCATTCCTAGGCATTTAGCCAAATGACCACAAACAAGGCCACACTAAAGCTACCAGTGCAATCATTTTCATTGCAGTATTATTTATTATACTAAGATATGGAACCAACCCAGATGCCCCTCAATAGATGAATGGATCAAGATGTGGTATATAAACACTATCGAGCCAGGTATCAGTGGCTCATGCCTGTAATACTAGCTAGACAGAAGTTGTGATCTGAGGATCATGGTTCAAAGCAAGCATAGGCAGGGAAGTCCATGAGACTCTTATCTCCAATTAACCACCAGAAACCAGAAGTGGTGCTGTGGTTCAAGTGGTAGAATGCTCACCTTGAGCTGAAGAGCTCCAGGACTGTGCCTAGGCCCAGACTTCAAACCCCACAACCAGCAAAAAGAAAAATAAATTAATAAATGTATAAATAAAAATAAGCGCAATCAAGTTGTATGCCTCCATCAGAAAGAATGATATTGACCTATTTGTAAGGAAATGGGAAGACCAGGAAAAAAGTATATTAAGCAAAGCAAGCCAGGCCCAAAAATATGCAGGTTGCATAGTTTCCCTCATTTGTAATACTTAGAGTATGTCTATGACAGTCTTAGCAAGGGATCACCATAGGCCAATTGCTAAGTGTATCAAAATGAACTCCATGAATTGGAAACATGAGGTTCTTTTTATGTCCTGAATGCAATTATTTCTAGGAGTTTTTTTCTATTTTTTTTTCTGTACCCTTTATCTTGTATACAAGCTTATCTGATCCATGGAAGGGAAAGGGAATCACAGAAACAGCAGGAAAAAGGATGAACTAATGCAGCAATGATACTAACTAGACACTATGTTGGAAATGAACTTTACAACTTGGGAGGGGGAGTGGTAAATGAGAGAAAACGAGAAAGGGCATAACTGTTTAAAAACACAGGCACTCATTACCCTACTTTTGAAACTTTTGTAACCGTAACTCCCCTGTTCATCACCTTTACAATAAATAAGATTTTAAAAATATTTTGTGAGCTTTTGAAGCAGTAAATTAGTACAATTCACATTTTAATTTGAACACATAAAAGTAATAGAATTATCAAAAATACCTCTAAAAGAAGCACCAATTTTTTGTCTTTTTATTGTCCAGGTGATATACAGAGGGGTTACAGTTACATAAGTAAGGTAATGATTACATTTCTCTTCAAACTTTTTACCCCTTACCTAAATTTTCTCCTACTTTCCCTCCCCCACCCCCACAGGTGTACAGATCATTTCCAGAATATTGTCCTGTGTATGTCGCTGTTGCATCGGTTCCCCCTTGTCCTTTGTCTCACCATTCTGTTGTTCCCCTTGCCTTCCCTAACTCAAACAAATGTATATACAATATCAGAGTACCAAAACCCAACACAATGGCCACAGGGAATATACCATAGGGGGGAGGAACGTACAAAAGACACAAAAAATTGCATCATACATTAACAAAAGAAAGAAAGAAAGAAAAACCTCTTGTGTCCATGTCTTGGAGTTCAGTTTGCTTAGCATCGCCTTTATTGTTTTATATTATATTATTTTATTTTATTGTAAAGATGCTGTACAGAGGGGTTACAGTGACATGAGTAAGGCAATGAGTACATTTCTTGTAGAGCATTGTTATCCCCTCCTTTGTTGTCCCCCCCCAGCTCTTCCCTCCCCCACCTCCCTCCTCCCAGGTTGTAAAGTTCATTTCCAAAATAGTGTCACCAACTTTTAATCACAAGTTTACAGGGTTACCTACTCCATGCTACTATACTACATTTATATTTGATACTCATTCAGAAACTTTGAGTCCCAAATCTAACACTTTAAGCAACTTTCAAAATAGTTTAGACCACACATTGATATGTAGATGTATAATCACAACTAGGAAAGTATTTTCTATACACTTACTTCTTATATACTTTTTTTTGTATACTTGATATCTTTCCACTATAACATAAAACAAGTAGTTCCTAGTGAACAAAGCCAGTATTTGTTTCATATAATTGTGATTCATAAAACAAAAATATCTGTAAGTCTTTGACTTGAAGCATTAACAAAAACCCTTATATTTAATAAGATGTAATTTAATCTGATTCACTGTGCTATGCATATATTAAATTCATTTTATTTATAGAATGTTCAAAAAAACTACAAATAAATTTACCTTTGGGGAGTCTGATTTCAAGATTTCCCACAGACAGCAAAACCTGCGGATGGTTGAGTCCTGTGAATAAAATGGCACCGTATTGGCATGTATAAATAACAAATATTCTCTCATAGACTATAAATCATCTCAGTGCTATTTGTAAGAACTAATAAAATACAAATGACATGAAAATGAATTATTCTATCATTTGGGGAGAAAAAAAGATGAAGAAAATATCTATATATGCTTAGAACAGATTTAATTATAAAAAAAAATTGTTCCACCGATCATTGGTGAAATCCACAGATTTGTAACCCACAGATGTAGAAAGCAGATGGCATAACCACGTAATTTTATACTAAAAAACTTATTCTTCATATTTTACTTTTAAAACTAGGCAAAATTCTGGAATAACAAGGTTAGTTATAAACCAAATTCTCTATATAAGTGCAAATCATGCTTGATAAATTACCTTGGCTTATAAAATGTAGTCAAGTACCTGCATTGAAATCATGTAACACACCTGAAAAAGGTGCAGTAAGTATATTCTCATTATGTACTCAAAATTCAGTTATTAAAAGAAATTTACTACACATTATACTCAAACCACAATGCCAGGATATGGGCAACTAACTCCTAACTGCTCTTAGGAGTTTGCAATATATGACAGATCATAATAATATGACAAATACTATCTTGCAAAGTATAAGATAAATCTTCTAAAAATCCCACTAGACAAAAAGAAAAATGGAACCAAAGCAGAAGTAAAAATAAGATGTCTTGGAATATTGGGGAAAGATTTTAGGATGAATGAGTCCTAAGAAGGGATGGTGTGAGAGAACACTGGGTTATGACATCCAAGAAAAACTCAAGGGGCGAAGGCAGACAGCAGCTGAGTAAGAGTAAAGATCAAAGGCAAAGAGGTCATGTCATTGTTAATGATGTGGGTTTGTCTTGATTTGAAATGGTTTTATGTTCTAGCAGGAAACACCAAATTCTAGGACCAAACATAAAGAACATATACATAATTGCTTATAAATAAAGTGTTAGTATATTCTTCTAATTTAAATTTAAATCTTATTGTCAAGGTGATATACAGAGGGGTTACAGTTACTTAAGTAAGGTAGTAAGTACATTTCCTGTTGAACTTGTTTCCCCTCCATCATTTTTCTCCTACTTTCCCTCCTCCTAACCTCCCCAAAGTTGTACAGCTCATTTCCAACATATTGCCTTGTGAGCATCACTGTTGCATTGGTTATCCCTTTGTCCTTTGTCTCACCAGTTTTTTGTTATGCTTCCTTTCCCTAATTCTGATAAACATATATGCAATTCTCAGGGTACCAAACCAAATACAGTGACAAGAGAGATACCACAGGGGGGAAACCTCCAAAGAAAAAAAATCCGATAGTACATTAAAAACAACAACAACCTTTTCTGTCCATGTCTTGGAGTTCATTTCTCTTAACATCATTTTATATGGTCATATGCACATAGCTATTGAGTTATTCTGCTCATCTGATAAGATTATTCTAGATGTATTATGATTATTAAAAATAAGGGAAACTATGGCACCTATGTTTCTTCAGGTCTGGATTACTTGACTTAATATAAATTTTTCCAATTCTTTCCATTTTTACAAATGGGCATTTTTACAAATGTTATTCCTTCTGATGTTATTGAGTTGGTTCCTCAATATTCTGCAGGAAAACTATTTTTAATTAAATGTTTGTATCCAAGATTGTGCTTAGCAATGAGTTTTAGCAATGTCGAAGCATGTGTATTATGAAAGAAAAAATTCCACTCTTTATTTTTATTTACATTTTTGTTAAAATTCAGCAAAGAATGAGTTTGAGGGAGAAATGCATTATTAAGCTCAAATTTCATATTGTACATGTAACAATTACTAGCTAAGAGTCTATTATAAACTTTTCATTTGTCCAGAATTATGCTAGACTTTGCAGGGAAAAAATATCTTCAATGACATCTGTATTTTAAAAAATTACATCTTAACTGAATACTAATACATGATCAAATTCAGAAAAAAGTGCATTACTTGGAGCACAGAAAGTATGCTATATGTGTGCAATGATAAAATGAAAATAATTATTCTTGGGATACTCCATTACCTTGTGGTTTATTAATGAGAACATGGTATACACATGAGCCATATAAATTGTTTCAATATTTGTAATTATTGCATGTTTACACTCCACATATAGTAACAGATACTGGTCCACAATGATTGTAGGATGAAGGCTGGAAACAGAATATCTCGGCTGGATTACAGTGATTTGTCTCTAGATAAGCTATTTTAATTAATTTAAAAGAACATGTCTTCTTACCTATAAAACAAGCATAGTAATTGCATTTAATTCATCTAATTCAACTCATCAAGATTAAAAGGTTAACACTATAAAATTCTTTTAAAAGTATTGCAATAGAGTGACCACTTTTTGCATTTTTAGTTTCTAATGTTATTTCTAGACACTGAGTTACCTTGCTAGGTATGGAACCTCAAATGAGCATACAAGGTACACATACACACACGTGCACACACACACACACATACACACACACACACACACACACAGATACAAATATTTATTTACTTGGATGTACTTCTTAGGAGATTGGAAATACTATAAGGTTAACTACCATATTGAATGCAGCATATCTACAATATCTCTACCATGCAAATCTACTGTAGCCATCTTATATTTCTAAAGAGAGGAGGCGAAAGCAGGAAGAGAAGAGAGGTCAGCAACAAAAAGTGAATGAAAATTCACCCTCTTCTTCATACCTCTACATTTAGTTAGTGAGAGAGCTCTGCATGCTTAACTAAAATGCAGTTGCAACATTTTGTTGGAGAGTAAATAAAGAGCAAGGAACAGGAATAGTTTATCTGAAGGAGAGACTTACAGTGTTGAGGGACTACAGGAAACATCATGGACACTGAAATGGGGGTGTTAAAAGGCATACAATCATCCAGGCACTGGTGGCTCACGCCTGTAATTCTAGCTACTCAGGAGGCTGAGATCTGAGGATCACAGTTCAAAGACAGCCAGAGCAGGAAACTCCTTGAGACTCTTATCTCCAATTAAAGACCTGAAAATTGGAAGTGGCAGTGTGGCTCAAGTGGTAGAGTGCTCGTCTTGAGCTGAAGAGCTAAAGGACAGTGCCCAGGCCCAGAGTGCAAGCCTCATGACCAGAGGAAAAAAAAAAGAAGAAGAAAGGAGGAGGAGGAGGAGGAGAAGGAGGAGGAGGAGGAGGAGGAGGAGGAGGAGGAGGAGGAGGAGGAGGAGGAGGAGGAGGAGGAGGAGGAGGAGGAAGAAGAAAGAAAGAAAGAAAGAAAGAAAGAAAGAAAGAAAGAAAGAAAGAAAGAAAGAAAGAAAGAAAGAAAGAAAGAAAGAAAAAGGAATAGGATCTACAGGAAAATGAATTCACTTTGGCTTCAATGTTTTGTTCCTGAAGAAATTGAATATGATATGAAGCTGCTCTGACAATCACATTCAGACACTGTAGGACTTGAGATGCCATTCAAATTAAATTCGGTTTGAGATTTATTTATTTATTTATTTATTTATTTAACATTTATAGCTTTTTACAGTTATTTTGAAGAAAGATGCAAAACTTGAACTCTGCTATCTTCTGTGAATTTGCATGGTGGATATGTTTAAGAATAGTAACAATATATAACATGTTTTATGATTCAGCCATTGGAAATTTAAGCCAGGAGGCTGTGATTTGGTAAATCACAATGTTAACCCAAGTATTGAAAAGGGTTTGGGGTTGTCTAACCCCTACTGTGGCTGAATTCTCTCTACAACATCGCCACCAAGTGGTTGAAGGGCCCCTATGGGAGGACCTGGCTTGGTTTACAAAATGATTTGCTCAACAAGTGAACTGTAAACTTCAGAGATAAACATTAAAAACTAGTATGTCTAACTTCAGCATATGTCAGTATTTATCAAGTCCTCTAATTATGAGACATTTTTGAATAAGGTTTGATAATTAGATTCCTAATTTTAAAATATTCCTATTTACATATTTCTTTCCACACCCAATGTTCTGCATGAAAGACAGAGAAAGATAAGACTAGCTAGTGGATATGAACAAAATCGTAGCCTGAGGAAAACAGGAGAAAAAGCAAATGCACAAAATTCTAAAACTAGTTAAGTGCATTGGTATTTGTCTTTGCCTTTCATTTTATTTAAAGGATGAGCACAGCTTTGTTCTACAAGATTTATTAGTATCACAAGGAATGTTAGATCAGCTAGTGTTATTATTAACACAAGCAATAAACACTTGGATGTTTAAAACACTTGGCAAGATATAGGCAGAATTTGAAATAAGTTGAAAGGAATGGTCACAAATAATAAGGTACATGCTGCTTGTCCTAAATATACATAGAGTTCTGGCATCTTTGGACAACTCAGTGATCAGGAAGTAATTCCATTAAGCTAAGGATACAAAATCCTTACTGGCCTCGTAAAACAACTACAATAATAGAAACAAAACTAAACAAAATACCCTAGCCAAAGCTCAAACAAAACAAAGCTTTCTTCCTGTGGACAAAATCGAATAAATTATTTACCCTATGAAAAGAGCAGGTAATAGAATTTGTTCTTTAAATAAAGACAGAATTGTTTATAGATAGAATGTAATACCACCTTTGAAATTTGAAACTTGCGTGTGCCTCTTTTTTTAACTCATTCTCACTATTATAAGGGAAACCATCTATGACACAAACTATGACAATGTTTCATGAATAGTTACCATCATCATTCTTGAATCTATCATAATATTTTAATCGCTTACATATTTTGATGTTCCCTTTTGATCCAGAGTTATACACGCATACAAAGTTACATAGGCACATTCACATACATGCGTATCTAAAGAACTTATATAGGGCTAAGTCACTTAAGATGGAGAGACTATGAAGGAGGGAAAAGCATAAAGTAATATCCAATAATTTAGGTCAAATGATCCAGTGAATTTGTTAAAAGCAAGAACTAACCATATGACAAGCTACAAAATAGACTTCAAAACCTTTCTTCTCAGACTCACGAACCATAACTATTGCCATTTAAGAACTACCCATTACCTTAAGTCTCCACTCTCTGAGGTTGTCAACCCAATGTCATAAGACTTTTCCACTAGCAGTTTGTGCAGATGATGGATTGTTGCTCTTGGATGCCCCTTCTGATGAAGTATGTCAAAAGAGCTTTTAGACCTGGTAGGTGAGGAGATTTACTCATTTTTTCCTTTAGAACTATGAAAACAACACATCTCCTTACACAGACTTTACACAAGAACCCATTTATGGTATGTCTAAGATTGTGGTAAGTGAGAGTACCTGCATAAAATTCATTTCAGCATCTGAAGCATATGTGAGCTGGCAAACATTTCCCATCTGTGGTAAAATGGAATCTTTGTTTCATTACTGAAGCTTTAGTCTTCTTTTCTATTTGCAGTCTGAGAGTTTGAACTCAATGCTTATTGTTTGCTCGTCAGTTTCTCTACCTCCTTGCCATGACTCCAGTACTGTTTTTGCTGGTTATTTTGGAGATTTAGTTTTCTGCTTGAGCTGGATTACAGCCTCTTCTATCTTTCAGGGTGCAGCCTCCTTAATAGTTAGTATTACATACATAAGGCTGCAGTACCTATCAGGCTTTTCTCTGTAATGTTGGACATTCCTAACAGGTTGCCTTTGCCTTCGTTTTCTTTTATCTTTTTTTGTATAAGGAGTAGAAACGTGCTAATCAAAATAGAATCAATGCTAATACATTTTAAGGAATATGCCCTCATTATGCAATCTTAGCACTCTTGATTAAGTGGAAAGATAAATTACCTTGTAATAAAAGACAACTGAAAATTTGGGCAGCTAAAAAAGAAATGGTGTAGTTGAAAAGGTACACCAATGTGTTTGAATAGCTTGAGTTTAAACCATGGTAGTAGCACATGAAAAAAAAATCAACTCTGAAGATTTGATAAAATTTAACTTAAAAGCAATTATATATAAAATTTCTTTAATCATATATCACATCTAACTATAGGTTCTACAAATATCCAATACTGTATGCCAAATAGTAAAATCCAACATACATGCTGTTTAAAACTATTTAGCAAAATTGTACCAGCCATTTCACTGGCTTTCTACAAAATCATCTATAGGTTTGAAAGATCATACAAAGATCATATAAATGAGGATGACAGCCTCATTCTTACCATAATCCTTTTGGTAGAGATTAACACTGTGTGACTAATAAGGAAATTGCAGCCTTGAGATTATATAATATGCTTAGATACTCGGCAGGTAGGTACTAAAACCAATCGTTAAATATTCTTATAGGCTGGCCCTGAGATCTTAATCTTATCTACTAGAAAAATTTACCTGGCAAAGCAATGAAATGTTTTTATATGTCTTTTTTTTTTCCAGAGCTGAGAACCGAACCCAGGGCCTTGTGCGCGCCAGGCGGGCGCCCTTCCGCTGGGCCAAACCCCCAGCCCCAGTTTTTAATATAATTTTTATATCTTTATAGATGATGTGTAATCATATTAAATATTTATACTGTATTATACATTATATATTACTATCAATATTTTTATATTAGCTATTATATACTTATATATATGATAAATACATATAATATTTAATCATTATGCATTTAATACGTTTCTATATTTATGTATTATTTGTCTATCTGCCTATTTCTTTATTTGGCAGTATTAGAGCTTGAACTGAGGATGTAGAGCTTGCTAGACTGATGCTCTACCACTTGAGCCATGCCCAAGACCTTTTTATTATAGTTACTTTTCAGATAAAGTCTCCTACTTTCCTCTAAATTAGACACCCTCCTATTAATGACCTTTCTCATAATTCGGTATAAACCAACAAACCAAGCTTATTGATTGAGCTGAGTTTTTGCTAACATTTTCCTCTGAGTCATCTTCAACTGTGCTCTTTCTGATCTCTGCCTCCCAAGTATATGGAATTACAGGCATGGGCTTGTAATCATACAGACCAATGTAACTATATTTGAGAATATTTAAATAATCTGAAACTTTAGATTTTAAATATCATTATGGTTTTAATTATGTTACCTATTTTCTAAGTATCTGTGAGAGGTTTAAGATGGACTGGCAAAACAATAAGCTAGAGTTAATCCTGTGATCTATATCTTCTAAAGAACTAATGAATCCGTATTAGCATTTGGTGGCTTAGATTATTTTTATTTTATAAAACTGAAATTTTCATATTATTTCTTTGTCAAACAGAAAGAAAACTACACAGAAATGTGGTGTGAGCTGAGATTAACTCCATTCTAATCAACCTTGTATGAAGTAGTATTGAATTTACAGGACATTTCTCCCTCAGGATCTGCCTTATTTTTCTCAGCTTGTAAAGTGCATGGACCATGAGCAGAGGATCTCCTGGGATCATCAAAAACATGCAATAACGGAACATCTTCTTAGACATATTCCATCAAAACCTTGGGAAATTTGGCACCTGAGTATGCATTTTATTAAGCTCTCAGGTGATTCTTTGCATGTTAGAATTTGATAAATTTTGCTCTTGAATAAGCCTTGGTTCTCCAACCTGCTGACACATTCAAATCATTTGAGAGCTTTGAAAGAAGTTGGACAGAATAAATCAGAGTCACGTGTGGGCATCGAGCCTGAGGCATATGGTGCTGTTAAAGCACATCAGCTACTTCAAGTCACCTGTGGAACTGAGAGACAGACAGGAGCTCTGCACAAATTTAAGAAAGACATAGACTGGAGAGTTTGTACTTCTGATTTCAAAAACATAGAAATAAGTATGGCATCACTACCTAACAATAATAACTTTTCCAGGCTATTCTTTTCAACTTAAAAAAATGTTAATGTTGAAACATATTCTGCTCTTATTTCTACAGCGATAGCTGCGTTGGATGCTACTAGATTGGTTTCCATTTTTTACCATTAAAATGGGAATATACATTGCCCAACAAGATCATGTAATGGTAGGCCTGATCACTTGGCTTTGGGGTTGTTTATAGTTGTGTTTGTAGTGTTTCCTGCTCTGACAGTACATGAACACACTAGGGAATAAAATGCTTTTATACACCCTAATTTTCAAGCCCAAGTTTTGCTCCTGAGATTTAAATACTATTCACAAGTGATGCAATACAGCTCGTTAAACCTCCTTGCTCTTTCCATATGGAAATGCTTTTCTAAAAACTGTTCCCCAGGGTCAGACGGGAAAAAAAGAGGAAATCATTTCTAAGATATGTTGGGAGTTTTACAGGAATCTGTTATTTATTGTATACACAAGTGAAAATTCAGGAGAATGGTCTATGATGACTCTTAATTTTAATTTTGTGATTTAGACATCTTAACTTAGCAAGTGAACAAATGATGGCACAACAGAGTAACAAAGCTGGATGACACATGCAATGATGCTTTCAGAAGATAGCTCAGGAAAATTGAATGAATGTTTTAGAACCTTGGGAAATATGATTTTATGCTCTTTATTTTTAAAATGAATGCAATATGTAGTAAGATAAGCATAAAAATGTTCAATAAAGATTAGTCGACCTTAAGAACAAATTAAATATTTCTAACTCACTCTGATTAGCAAAAAGAAAGGATAGTTGGAGGAAAAAAGTGTTTGACTTATAGAGAAAATAAACATGATATTGCATGGAAACTATTACTGTTGTTTCTGAAATTGTTAGCTTGAAAACTTTAGGAAACATGGGAGATCTCAAAAATAATACAAAGGAGAGGGGCTTTCACAGATATAAAAATAAACTTTATTAGACAACAGAGATACCATGGATTTGAAAGGGTTTATTGACAATGATTACAATTGATACCTTGGAGAGGTGACATCACATTTATGGGTTAAAATCCAGTGGTTTGGATTTTACTACCATGTGATCCAAGCAATGCTAATTTAAAAAATGCTGTTTCTCACATGATGCTATTTATAAAGATGCAATTTAAAAGAAAAAGAAAAACAGACATGCTTTTTCAAACAGTAATTTGTTTCCAAACAATCTGATATTCCCTTCCCCTCTCCCTAATTTCACTTATATCACTTTTCTCCATGTCAAATGGTACTGGTACTTGCTCTATCATGAGCCAATGATTTTTTTTGGAAAGACCAACTATCTTAATCACCTTATTTCCATATTTCCATAGTGACCCGGTCAGAATCCAAATCCAATAAAATTACAATCAATTGAATCTTTATATTTTAAAAATTGCTAGTTTACAAGATAAAGAATTTTCTCTAGAAAATAAATCACTGCAAAAATCCTTTCAAAAATGGTCTAAATGTGCTTTTTAGTGAAATAAATTTATTTACTCTGGTGCAATCTTCTTATTCAGCATAAGCAAGTAACGTGCAACTTACAATCTTGGCAGATATTTAGAGAATAAATCTTGGGTTATTACTCTTTTATAATAGGCATTTAAATGCATAGAAACGGTTGTGTGTTGAAAGGAAACATACAAAAGTTTATGACCACCCCCCACCAAACCCCAGGAACTGTGACTGTGACCTCATTTGGAAAAAAAAGTCTTCATAGACCTAATTTTTTGGATTTGATTATCTGAGTAGTCTTTAAATCCAAGGTCAAATCTTCTCATGTAACAAGAAGAGGAGGTGACTCAGGAAGAAATTGGGAAATCTTTGCAAAGATGGAGGCAGAGATCCAAGTTATGCGCCCTAAGACTTGCACCTGCCAGCAGCTCAATCAGATATGGAAGAATTCTCCACTAGAGCCATGGGTAGAATGAACCTCAGAATGATGAGAGAGAAAATTTCTTTGGTTCACCATCATCTAGTGTGTGTTAGTTTCTCAAGGCTGCATAGGAAGCTAATAAAATTGTCTAGCATTTAATATTTTAAAAATATTGAAATAGTGTAACATTTAAAAACTAGCATCTACAAACATCACCATGTACGTACATCCTTTAGAAATGCATCTGGGAGTTCACCACCACAAAAATGTGCCACATATTTGGGGGAAAATATCTGAATATAGATAACGATTTTAGGAATAGTTGGGAAAATGGTTGCCAGTATTAATTTTAAAATTCTTGCAATTAAGCTAGCTATACACTCTCTCCCATTTAGCACATAATACATGTCATTGTCTGATAAAGCCTAATAATTAAATTCATCAATTATCTTAAATATATTTATCAATTTTTGTAAGTAAAAGATACTTCCTTTTTTCCCACATAAACTTCCTGCCATGAAATAAAATACCAAGTCATTTGGAATAGCTTTTGTGGGTATGTTTATAGTCTTTCTAAGAGTTATACTGTTTTTTTAATATACTTATTTCTATATGCAAGCATAAAGAAAAGCAAAACCTAGTTTCCCTAGAGAGCAAAGCTGAGAAGATAGTAATATGTGATCTGATAACAGAAATGTCAGAAATTTTCCAGCTATTTGATTTCCAATCATAAATTGATTTGAAAGTGATTTGGTGATTTTACTACAATTAGTTCAATTTACTTTTGGTATTTTCTCTTTAAAGGGGAGAAAATAGTTTGAAACCCACAACAGTGAACTTCAGCGTACAGGCTCTGGATTTCTATCCATCAGGAATAAAACCATTTCAAGATCTCTCACCAATATCACTTTTCCCCTTCTCAAAGCATTTATTCTACAATTCACTCTGTACACTTGCACCTGCATGGTACATTCACATTCACTGCTGGAACTGCCAGAAAGTGACTTGTAGTTACCATGTTGCTGTTAAAATTAGCCAGTCTCTTTCTGTCTGTGAAACATCTGCTTTGAGTGATACTGTAGCAGCTGGGATGATCTGACAGTAAACTAAGCACTTCAGTATTCAATCGTACAAAAGGGGCTTTGAGGAGGATGATAAATGACCTAAATTAGATGACGATTTTTAAGTACCTAATTTTAACCTTGCCCATAATGAATGCTTTTTTCTCAAGCTTCTTTGCACCTGTCACTCTTGGAAAGCAAGTAAAATACGCCTGCTAGTTGTTTAGTTCAAGTTGCATTCTCCACAGATTGTTATAGAGTCTGTAATACAGGAACCAACAGGCACTCTAAGCCTTTAAAGATATCTCTTTCTTTTTAGGTTTCCTCTCATTTCCAATCTTCTTAAAAGGTAGAACTTCCTCTAGAGATGCATATACAGTACAGAGACAGATCTTGCATAAACGTAATTACCATCTTATAATGAACTCACTAAGATCTACAGTACGAATGAACACTCCATACATGAAACTGTGAATTACCAAGAAAATCTCTTAATATGCCTAATTCATAAATTTATTATCATGTGTATACATAGGAAAAATAGTGTAAATGTGGTTTTACACTATCTGTGGTCTTTTAACACACTACTCCCTGTGGAAGGACTAGTGAATAGATTTTCTATTTTCGTGTTATAAAATAGAAATGCTCAATATTCTAGTATCAACTAGATTTCTACACAGACATGTCTCAGTACATTAATACCACCGTCTCATAAAAGGAACAAGTACTTCATGTATAATTGACACAATCTGAATTTATGTAGGGGTTAAATGAGCCTAGCACACCTTACTGAACTAGGAATAAAGAAAGCATTCAAAGAAGAATTGAAAGCATTGATGCAACATGGAAGAGATTACCAGCCAAGTCCAGAAAAAGTTGACCAGCAAAACACAATAAATTTATAAAACTTTATTTAATTGTACCTTCATAGAATTGGTAGAGAGATTATAGAGGGATAAATATATAATTTTGTTCCATAACTTACTGAATATAATATGTTTTATGTCTCCAAACAATTAGCACATAAGCAAAAGAAGAAAAGATGAAAATCTCATTCTTGTCATGAAATGCAAAGCTGCATGTAGAAGGAATTATGGATTTAGATAGTCATCTTGCCATCACCAATATAAAATCATTGCATAATCCTCTATTAGACTATTTAAATAAATAAATGTGATTTTTTAAAAAGTAGCAAAATTTACAAGAAAATTAAAGTATTTTCGAAATATAAATATATCTCCTTAAAACTATACTAACAGGGGCTGGGAAGGTGGCTCACTGGTAGAGTGCTTGCCTTGCATGCATGAGGCCCTGGGTTTGATTCCTCAGTACAACATGAGCAAAAAAGCCAAAAGTGGTGCTGTGGATCAAGTGGTAGAGTGCTAGCTTTTGTTGAAGAGCTGAGGGACAGTGCCCAGGCCCAGAGTTCAAGCCCCATGACTGACCAAAAAAGAAACGGGGGGGGGGGGGGGAGAAAGGAAATACAGAACTGTAAATGTAGGATGGTACTAAATTTGAATTAGAAAAGAAAGCACAGTATGTTTTCTTTTAAAATATAAGTATGTTTTTAGCTGAAACCATTGAAAAGTCTGTTAGATACTATTTCCTGTTCATAAGAAATATCACCCTTAGAAAGTTAAATGGGTCTGAGTAAGGAAATGACTATGGTGAGCATGTAAACAAAGAAGCAATCAAAACTACATATCCAGTAATTTGTACAACCCAACCTGAAATTCTCCCCTGAGAAAGTTTTTGTTAAAAGGCTATTACATCAAAAATTTGATGAATTTCAATTAATAAAATTATTTTTCTAGCTTTATGATGTGAGATTACTATTTTAAATTATCTTCTCTGTATTTTAAATTAAATTTTATCTCTTGTTAAAATACTTTTTATGACAACTATAGCTGATGATTACTTACACTAATTTAGGATGAGAGAGACAAAGAAAGAGAGAGAGATTGATGACAGAGAGTGTCATATGTAAGATTGTTATCTAACAGTAAAGCAATAGAGCTGGAAAGCTAGATGCAATAATATTCATCCAAAGGAAGAGCTACATGGACGTCAGAGACCTTACTAAGTAGAAGTGACTTGTGCACCTTAAAAAGACAGCAATAAAAACAGCTGCACATGTATAAACAGAGCCAGTAAGATCTTATAACTTTACTGATTTAATAACTCTGCATAGTTCTTTCTAAGAAGAGGGACTAGCTAAAGCTCTAGGCCCTACTTCTATCAAGAAATATTTTCTATAAAAAAATCAAAGCAGCATCTGTGACTTTATATGGAGATAATTCCCATGACAAGTCTAAACTACAACAATCTTTTGACTAATAGTCTCATTAATTTAATCTCATATGTGATGTACTGGTGTAAATTTTAAACAATAATTCAGAAATGAAGAAGAAAATTACTTTTTTCTTCATGGGAGGCTGGTTTGATCTTAACAATGAGATGTACAAGACACTATGTTGAAAACAAACTTTACAATTTAGGCAGTGGGGGGAAGTATAGTTGTGGAGGTGGGAGGGAAGGGATGGGAAAAACAAAGGAGGAGGCAACAATGCTTGATAAGAAATGTACTCATTACTTTGCTTGTGTAACTAACCCATCTGTGCAGTATTTTCACAATAAAAAAAAACTTATTAAAACAAGTAAAAAGAAACTTTTTGCCCTTCTCACAATTTTCTTTTATACTTAAAATCTTTTATACTTAAAAATAAAAGGACATGTAAGTGAAAAAGGGACATTAGGAATATGGAAATGAAAACAGAGAGGTAAAGACAGGAAGGACAGCAAAGGATGATACGGCATAAAAGTGATCAAAATAATTACATGTATCTATACAAATGACACTGTGTATCATCCTAACTTTGTACAGTTAGAATATAATTAAAAAAAAGAATCCTGCTTGTAATTTCCTGGGAAGGAAAAAAGAAACACTTCTAATGTATGTCGAATTCCATTCAATCCTCTAATAAAATTTTGTGACATGTGTTGTTCAATTTATTATGGAAAATGCATGTTTGGATTTTCAACCTCTTTCTTGCATGGTCTCCCTCTGTTCGGCCTAGCTACACATCAAAGAGAAGGTGTAAGTAGGAAGTAAAGAAAGTTTATTCCAGCTCAGTGGAACAAGAATCTGGAAACTGCACTTCCCCATCTTCTCCTGTTATATACCTAATTTATTCCCCTTGTTCTTGCAACTGAATCTGTAATAGCTGTTACCTCTGCTTTAGTTGTATTCTTTGCCATATATGTTCCTCAGCTTTCTGCTACTTTTACAAATACTAAGATAATCAACTTATAAAGAGAAAAGTTTTATTGGAGCTCACAGATTTAAAGACAGCGTCTGATTGGTTGGCCTTGTTGCTTTGAGTGAGTGGTGGCACAATATTATAGAATCATGTGGCAAAGTCAATTCAACCTCCTCACTGGAAACAAAAAGGAAGGACGGAGTCTACTCATTCACCCAAGAATATGACCCCAATGACTTACAGACCTCCCACTCAATTTCCCTTCTAGAAGTCCCACCAATTCCTGATAGGTCCAAAGTGGAGCAACATTTTCATAAAGTACTAAAGAAGCAATAAAACAAAAACACTCATATCACTCCATACAAACTACCCCACACCACGGAATCGCCTCTATACCGGAGAAAACCAGGCAAAAAGGTAAGGTGAATAGACCTACATACAGGAAGTTGGATGTAAAAAGAACAATTAGAATCAGTTGATCCCAGGAAATTTTGTTTTCAAGAAATGTATTGTACTTTCTAGAGGAATTAGGCAAACCTTGAACACTGAAGAGGGATACAAGATAGAGAAGTGGACTCATCAGAGTATGTAGTGGCACACTCTGTGTGTAGTGAGGATAACCTTATGTCCTTATGTGTTGAAGACGATATAGTCATGTTGATGTCATTTCTATTAGTCTTGAGACAGAGAGCAGAGGCTAAGACAATTTCTACAGGGTTTGAGGGGGGGGGGGAATTAGTGTAGGCAAGGGTCCTTTTCTCCCTTACTGTAACAGGAATATATATGGATCTTTGCTGGACGTCTGTAAATGGAGGCTTGGAGGTTTGTGGAGAAGCTATTTGATTCTTAGTCCATAAAATTTCTGTTTACTCTGCAGCCAGGATGAATTTCACTCCTGGATGAAATCATCACCATTGTTTGAATACATTCTGGACTATGTAAACTGAATTGTTAGAGTTAATCTTCGGTGAACAAGTGAAGGAGTAAAGATTTCTTTCAGCTCAGCACAACTCCTAAGGCATAATTAAACATTTCCTAGAGTTGCATTGTTTCTTTTTGTACTCACTATCTTCCTTTAAGATGATACAAATGTCCTATTATCTTAAGCAGTACCCCAAAAGATGACCATCAAGATTTAATAACTATTCAAAAGAAATTTCTGAACAAATTCCATTATTCCCAGGTGTACTTCTCCTAGGGAGAATCAAGATCAGATTAATACATTATTTTGCACACCCATGAACTTTCTAATCTGTGCTGAAAGAAGTATAAGGATATCAATGACCAGTAAGTGAATTTTAGGAGAAAAATATGAAAATAAATATTAATGCTTACATTATTCAATGACATTATTATCATATTGTCATATTTGTGTGCTATGTTGCAATGTATATTGTAATCCCATATTTGGGTCTTTCACAATAACTGTTAAGTTATTAACACTACTTTGTAAATAAGTAAAAATTTGTTGCAAAGAGGTTAATGATGAATATAGTTGGTCTGTGCTGAAATTGAAATTAGGAAACAGATTTCATTGTGTTTTCCATTTCAGAATAATGAATGTATTGAAAGATGAACACAGGGCTGGGAAGGTGGCTCAGTGGTAGAGCACTTGCCTTGCATGCATGAGTCCCTGGGTTTGATTCCTCAGCACCACATAAGCAAAAATAAAAAAGCCGGAAGTGGCGCTGTGGCTCAAGTGGTAGAGCACTGACCTTGAGCTGAAGAGCTGAGGGACGGCGCTCAGGCCCAGAGTTCAGGCCCCACAACCTAACCAATTAATTAATTAATTAATTAATTAATTAATTAATGAAAGATGAACACAAACTGTCGCCTGAATCTCCTGACTGATAGCCATAAGTCCCTTAACCCACAACATTTCTGTATGCAAAAGATGATCAGTACAATTTCATTTCCCTAAATCAAGCATATTTATCCCCATGTAATGTCAGAGTTACTGTTTTTTTTTAAGAGAGTAGCTTTATAATATTACTCATTCTTCCCTCCCTCCCTCCCTTCTTCCCTCCCTCCTCTCCCCTCCCCCCCCTCTCCTCCACAAAATCCTTCTAATATCCTTCTGGAGACACTGAAACAGATGAAAGTGTTTACAGTGATTCTAGAAATTCATTTCAAAATCTATGACTGATTTGGTTTACCACATAAAATGATTTTGGTGGTGGTCATATGTGTCACCAAGAATGAATAAAAATTTTTAAATTGTTGATAAGAAATTTGCTTACAGAGAGTATTTGGACAGTAACTATATTTAATTATTTTTCATGAATATATCCATGTTTCAAAAAGTAAATTCTTGTGGGGGGGGTGATAGGGGGTGTAGGGTGGGAGGATGGAAAAAATAAAACAAAAAAATTAAATTCTTGTGTCAAGAATTGATTGTTCTCCTAATAGAACAAAAAACAACAACCTATCTCTTATTGTTATGCTTTACTAGAAATTGTGTGCAAATGCATTTTTATCTTTATCAGTGTGCTAGATTAAAAGGAAAATACATATTTTATAATAAAATTTTCTCACTTTGTCTTGATGGACAGTTTCTAGAATACAACTAATACAGACTTAGAGAACATTTGTACTCTGTGAAACGTAAAAAAATATATATATACAAGCTACTAATCTACAATTAAAAGAAATACGTTAAACAGGCGTGACACTGTGTTTTCATCGAACTGTACAAATAATTAATTTACATTTAAGGACTCAGAAGGTCATTTATGAGTAGGGATTTAAAAGGCACCTCGATCTGAACATTTGCCTATGTAAGTCATAGCTAGATAAGGAATGTAATAAATAGGTGAATTATGGATAATTTGATTTCCAAAAATAAGAAACAAATGCAATGTGATCTTATTAATTTTGATTCAAATCCAAAATAGAGCCACAATCCCATTAGAATAACTCTTGAATAGTACTAGCATATAGGATTTACGCTTTCTCAAGCATTTCATTTCCGGAACAGTACCAAGGAGATTACAATTCCATCCCCAGGAAAGTCGCACAGAGACTGCCTGCCTATTCACGTGGACATGTTATTCATATAGAAGAGATATTCATCTTGCCTCTTATTTGGGGATGTTTTCCTTTTATTAAAGCTTTTATGACTTCTTTGCCCATCACTCAGCTTGACCACCTTAAAGTAAATTTAACAGAATGGGTTGTAGTTTCTCTAAGGACCAAGAGTTTATAATATATATGTAACCAGCCACAAGGAAAGCTAGGATGACTGCTGTTTAGCAACAAGCTGAAGATGATAATAAAATCATTAACTCTGTCAATATAAATGCTAATAGAAAAGGAAAATTGGATCCATGCCTGGTATCACATTTTCTCTGATAGAAAATTAGAACAGAGAAATTGAATCTGACAAATCTTAGCATTTAGAGACCAACATCAAAATTGTAGTCTGGAGTACACAATAAATGGCAGAATGCTTCTTAATTAAAATGTGCTTTTGTTAGAACAGAGTGAATAGGTTCTGCCTAGCCAACAAAGTGATTCACAGCCTCCCAGAGGAGCCCTTAAAAATATAGTACAAAACAAAGGGCATAATGTTAGCAGAAATCAAGTTGACAATCCTGTACTAATTATCTTTGGTATTACAACACTGCTAATGGAGCTGGAGTCTGAAAGATAATTAGGTGAACTCATTAGCAGAGCCTTGAACTAATGTTTGTAAGGGGAGCATTTATAATCTGCTAGTCCTACATAACTCAACATTTCACATTAAGGTATTAAATAGGTCTCAGACTTGGTTTGTGAACACTTTTGTAACCTTTTGGTATGAATGACTATGGGAGAAAGAAGCTTGAAAAATATATAAGCCTTCATACAAGGGCAAGTAATGGGGAATTGGTTAAAACCTGTAATTACATTTTTTTGCTTTAGAAAATAATTTTCATAGTATAAACCAAAATGGACAAGAAAACTTGATCTACATAAACGAAAAAAGAAAATGATATAATTTGATATATAAATATATACTATAAATCTACATATTTAATAGATATTTTAAATCTAGGCATATAATTTGATGTTTCTAGAATTTGCTGTTGGTGGAACAGTTTTGTCTTAGTAACAAAGTGGAATGACTTCCATTACTTTATAATAAGACCAACATGTGGTGTGGATTTGGAATAACAATGAAATAATCTGGTTTTGTTGGTTATTATTAAACTAAGAGTAAAGGGATGATTAAATTAATTCAAAATATATTTTTTCTATTTCTGTTTGACAATGTTTATTTCTGTTTCCTTCCTTCCTTCCTTCCTTCCTTCCTTCCTTCATTCCTTCTTTATGTTTGTCCATCCTAGGTAAGTGCTACACACGCACAAGCGTGCACGCAGGCACACACACACACACACACACACACACACACACACACACAAAGAATTTTCATGAAGGTCTAACAAGAAAGTTCATCACAAATGTATGGCCACCATTTACAATGATTTTGTAATGACACTAATAATGTTTTTATTTTACTCATATTAAAAGTATAGTACTCTCTCCACTTCCCTAAAGTACAGAAGTGTTTTACTCAGGGTCCATTTTAAACTAAGACTTGTTGAATTGGGCTATAAGGTATTTCTGAGTTTTGTTGCATAGCATTTTTTTCTACACTAAATTTTGCTCTGAAATAAATAGCTTAGCACTGTCAAATGAGATACATATTTGTGATGTTAAACATATTAGTTCTCTCTTGTGTATTTCTCACCAAGAAAATTCATATAGAATTTTGCTATGTACGAGTACTGTGATTCATGCTTTCTGGATAAGGAAAGACATTGTCTCTAATGGTAATATGTACTCTGCCTCATGAAAGTTGTCATAAATCATATTATTTAAATTAATCCACATCAATTTCAAGACAAATGCAACCATCTTTCAGTACTTACATATAAAACAAATATGAGTAGATGTATCTACACTATATAGATTGTTGATGGCAGAATGGCTGAGAACTCACGATAAACAGGAAGTACCCTTGGGTTTCATTATATGCACGCAGAGACTTTTTTGTTCTGTACAACAAGAAACCACCTACAGAATTTAGATTCTAATGTTTTTCTTTTTTTATCTTTTTTTAAAATTTAACTGTAAAGATACCATACAGGGGGGTTACAGTTGCATGAGTAAGGTAATGAGTACATTTCCTATTGAGCATTGTTACCCCCTCCATTGTTTTCCCCTACCATCCCTTCCCTCCCTATGCTAGTGTTTTTCTAATACAGATCTACTTTCTAATGCAGATATAATAGCAGGTGAATATTTAAAGCAGTCTGTTCAATGACCGCCTGACAAATTTCATTCAGTTGGGCAGTGGTCTCTTTTTAACCACAGAACTTTAGCCAACTCTGTGTGTCCATGCATGGATTGAGGAACCAAAGAGCAAGAGAATACATTATGGACAATGTTTACAAAGACTTCTAATCTAGAAAGCTCTTCTAATCACCTCTGCAAATATCGGCATATTTTGACATTGAAGTTTTAATAAATGCAAGATTCTGTTACTGTTGGTGATGTGCTTTACCTTTGAAAAGTGTATTGATCACTTGATTTGAATTAGCAATGCAAGGCTTTTAATTGGACAATCAGGACCAGGAAACGAGATAAATGTTGAAACAGAAGATCTTCTCTGTTATTGACTTCTTTATAAGCACTAATGAGATTATATGTAGGATATTTTTTGCTTCTTTTACTGATTGAAGTATTATGATTGGACAATATTGACTTTCCCTTATAATAAAATATGATTGGATTATTAAACCTCACTTTAATGATGGGATTTTCTGGGTAATTTATTACAGACATTCTTGATTGCTTTAAGAAACTATCAAACTATCCTCTTTTCTAATTATTGAAAAATGTATTTTCTACACAAGGTGGTTGGAACTCATCTAGGTTCCATTCCTCTTTCTTTCTTTCTTTCTTTCTTTCTTTCTTTCTTTCTTTCTTTCTTTCTTTTTCTTTCTTTCTTTCTTTCTTTCTTTCTTTCTTTCTTTCTTTCTTTCTTTCTTTCTTTCTTTCTTTCTTTCTTTCTTTCTTTCTCTAGGTTGTGGGGCTTGAACTCTGGGCCTGGGCACTGTCCCTCAGCTCTTCAGCTCAAGGCTAGCACTCTATCAGTTGAGTCACCGCACCACTTCCGGCTTTTTCTGTTTACGTGATGCTGAAGAATCAAACCCAGGGCCTCATCTATGCAAGGCAAACACTCTACCATTGAGCCACCTTCCCAACCCACAGGCTCCATTCTTAAAGTACAAAATATTTAACTTAAATTATAGAAGGAGTTGAATTTGAAATCTCTGGTACCTCTAAAAAGGTAATTCAGGAGCTGGGTGCCGTGGCTCATGCCTGCGGCCCTAGCTAGTCATGAGGCTGAGATCTGAAGATAGCCCTTCAAAGCCAGCCCAGGCAATAAAGTCCATGAATATCTTATCTCTAATAAACCAGTAGAAAACCAGAAATGTCACTGTGGTTCAAGTAGCAGAGCACTCACCTTGGGCTGAAGAGCTGAGGGACAGTGCCCAGGCCCAGAGTTCAAGCCTTACAACCAACAACAACAAAAAAAGTAATTTATAAAATTTTCTGAGAATTCTATTGGCTAATTCACAGTTCTTGGTGATCAGGAGACCGACAAGACATTTTAAAGAAAGTAGAGATCATGGTATTGGCATTGATTTTTCTAGAATTTCTCATTTTCTTCATCATCTTGTATACATCACTCTTGATTGCATATTCATTTTCAAAAGCATGAACACATCTCATTTCATTTGGTATCCCAATTGAAGCAGGTGTTTTTTTCCTTATATCTCGTAAATAAAAGTATTAAATCCCAAGCACTTTTATAGTTGCTTTAAATCATTGAGTTAGCTATATCTAATCTGGAATTTGAATTTATATTGTTTTTCCTACTCAGATAGTTTATGGTCTAATCCAAACTCTTTTCAAAGTCTACAGATTGATTAGAAAATTATTGACATGTTGGTTTTTACATGTACAGTAGAATACAGATATGACAGACTGAGAAAAGTATATTGCTTTATTCTCTTTCCTAGTTGTTCTTCTTACCTATTTGAATATGTATTCATTAGTAAAGAGCTTATATCTGTTATTTCATTCAGATCTGATTATCTGAACAAGTGACAGGATTTTCTTATTACTTCTAAAAAGAGCAACACTTGTGGAGTTCTGTATGAAAGGGCTACTACAAGCAATGCGTTTCTATTTGTTTTTCCTTTTCCTTTTTCTGTTACAACCATACTTGCAGTTTCTAGTGTAGAAGAGAAAATGAGAATTTGGGAATGAGTCCTGGTATTCCAGTGAATAGCTTGTGATCTTGAAGTACTGGTGAGATGAAAAATTAGTCTGTTACTTATTTTCCATGTGCTTCTTATAAAGCTGAAGAAACCAAACTACTCTAACTGCTTTCTCATTACTACTGTTCATGGTCATATATGTGCATCTTAATCCCAGGTGCATTGAGTTGCATACATTTTTTCAAGGGACTAACAGTGATGGAACACTCAACCACTCACCATGCTCACTTTGCTCAACTGGCATTCTAAGTTCTTGAAAGTATGAAGCACAAATGACTGCATGCAAAGTCTTTGTATTCAGTTATCCCAAGTAGAAAGGAAAATCTTCCCAAGAAAATTATTCCTATGACTCAGCCTCATGGTGAAAGAAAGATTACATAGATACTTTCTGGAGGAGGGGTTACAGAATTTTCAGAATTAAAGAAAAGTAAAAAAGATCACCTTTATTTATGAACTATCTAAATAAAAGTTGTAAATATAAGCACAATATTCTCCTCTATGAGTATCTAAATAAGAACCATAAGGAATATTCTCTCATTCTGAGAAATTCTGAATCATCTTCTGGTTCCTACTGCCTAAAGCATTACCTTTATTTTATTAGCATGAAAATTCTACCAGTTTCCAATTAATTATTTTTTATATTGATTAGATTTAGATGCTATCAACTGATTGCAGAAGGACTACTACTTTTTATATTTGTTTTGTGCCAGTTCTGGGTTTGAACTCCTAAGCTTTTTTGGATCAAGGACAGCACTCTACAACTTGAACAACTGCTCCACTTGCAGCTTTTTGGTATGTAACTGCCAATAAATGTCTCACAGACTTTCTTGTCTGTGTTGGTTTTGAACCACAATCCTTAGTTCTTAGCCTGCTGAGATTATAGGCTTGAGTTACTGGTGCCTGGCAGGGATGCTACTTTTAAGATAAAATATTACTTTTTATGAAATCCAAAAAGCATTTCATTCTTTAAAAATAATGATATTATTTGTGCCACCCATGGTCTTTACTGTCTCACTCAACAATGATTCTTCTGTTATGGCTCTGTTCAATGATATTTTGGCAGAACTGTTGCATAAATCAGTTATCATTCCACCCTTATTCTGAGCAAATCCTCTGTAGGTCTTGTTCTCGAATAGCCTTAAACAGTATATTCAAGCAGAGTAGTCGTACATGCAGAGAAGATAAGTACAAGAATGTTTTTCTTTGTTGGAAAATCCTGTATGTAGACATAAATGGGAAATCTCTTTTGAAAGGTAGACAGGGCATAAATAATGAAAGATAGAATGAAGTGTCTTTCAAATGGAACAATAGAAAGATTGTGTAAGTATATTCTACCAGGAATCTCAGGACTCAGAAAAGTCTCCGCAAATCTAGGACTCTTGACATGACTTTCTGGATAACGGAATTACCATCTTCCTGCTGTATTATCTGCTTGTTTGTTGTCATATATGATAACCTGGCTCCCAGAAGCTGTGAGTAACAATTTGTTCAGATTTCCTCCGGCCTAGAAATCACTTTCTCCTTGATAATGTTGTGAACAGATCTAATTTCACCTGGGAATTTCTTTTCAACCCACCTCAGTTCTAGTTTATGTTTCTTGTACTCTAGGCATAGCACATGAGGTACCTGATTTTCTAATTCTAATTTTTAAGGAAGATGTTGAAAATATTTCTTTCCTTAAATTTTCCTATTTCTTTAATGCATTTTATATTTCCTTTGTTTCTGGATATGGGCTATATTTGTAGCAAGTGTAGTCCAAAAAATATATGTTAAAATCATATATTCCAAACCAAATACTCAGTGAGGCTTATAATCTAGTTGTTGTTGTTTTGTGTGTGAGTGTGTGTGTGATTGTATGTGGTCGATTGTTCTGATAATACTCCCGTTCCATACAACTATAAGTAAAATGTATACAAACATTCAAATGGGATTCTTACTATTTGGGGAACAGAAATGGAAGCTTATAAGCATTGTGGTAGAATAAAGACAGAAAATGTTTCAAGAGTAAATGAACAACGTGGAAAAAGAAATGGTCAATTTTAATATAGCCACATCAAAGGCATATTATATTACTTTCTCCTTAACAATTTAATTGTAAAGCCTGGCAAACAGATTTCTTTCTCCTGCTGCATTTTTCTCTACTCTACCTTTGTGATTTACTGTATTCGTGTGAAATGATATTGTGACAAATCTCCCCTTTTCAAGCTTCCAGTGTAATGAATTTGTTTTGAGTTTTCATTCAAAGAGAGTCTTTGTTGTTCCCAGTGAGGCAATCGCACCGATCAGCAACATTTGGTGCAAGTAGTAATTAGGCTTCAAAATTATGCAAAACATTCTCCATTTCTCAAAAATTTCACTGAATTATTTAAAACTCCATGGTGGAAACAAGCACCAGCTGTGGTGTGAAGGGATGGGGATTTGAAAAGACGCACAAAGGATGGGGAGGCTCAGCGAGTAAGATTCATAGAGTTGTACAGCTTTGCCCAAGCTGGACTCTGATAAAATCACACTGAAAAACAACTGTGCAACTGCATCAACCACACAAAGAGGGTTTCTTTTGTTGTTTTCAAGCTTAAAAAAAATGTTTGCCACAGCATCTTGCCATCTGTTTAAATCTCTCAAGCATGATTACATAACAACAAAACATTTGTGTGAGCTGCTTGTTGACGCAATGCTAACTGTATTGTTTGTTATGGCTGAAATGTACAACCAGTGCAATCACCCAAACACTACCAATGTAGGGATCAACATCATGCCAATCCAAGAAAGGTGGTTACTTTGTAGATAACTGTGCATGATTATCAGGTCAATAAAACTACTGTTATTATAAAAAAAGTTACTAATAAGTATTAAAAAGCAAAGGCTAAATATTGCTTTGAATTGCATTGAGAAGAAAGTACAGAGAGGCAGAGTTTTTGCTACCTTGGCTCATCTTGGACAGTCATATGTAACAAAAGTTCAGGAGTCAAATCTGTGAGGTTATTATAGTATTGCTGCCCTTATTTCTATTAAAAATCTCAGAATTTATGAAGAGCGGTAGGAATCCATACTGACTTGCCTGCTATATCTTTATTATATTATTGGCCCATCATATTAGAATGTCATCCATCAACCCACTTCTACAGGACAGGGACAGTTACTATTATTGCTCTCTCTTCCATTCAGAACTTTGGACCTTCTCACCAGATGATATTGTGTGTGCAATCCATCAATTTATCTTTAAATCTGTATTAAATTTAATTCTGTTGAATTCAGTTTTGTCAAAATTCTATTACTTTTAGTATACATTCCTGGAACTCTGATATAAGAAATGCAAATAAGCCAGACACACATGGCTCACACTTGTAATCCTAGCTGCTCAGGAGACTGAGAACTGAGAATAACGTTTCAAAGCCAGCCCCAGAAAGGAAAGTCTGTGAGACCCTTATCTCCAATAAACCACCAGAACACCAAAAGTGGCACTGTGGCTCAATTGGTAGAGCACTCGCCTTGAGCTGAAGAGCTGAGGGACAGCGCCCAGGCCCAGAGTTCAAGCCCCATGAACGACACACACACACACACACACACACACACACACACACACACACATACAAACAAATAAAACCTAGTCTCTTTGTAAAACGTATTCAAAGTCTTGTTATTTCAAACGCGTGGCTTAACAAACTACACACCTGCAGATACTAACCTCTAAGGAATGCCAGTGTTGCTCATAAATTTAAACAAAATAAACATTTTCAAAATTAAAGTCCAGAGTAATTTATATTAAAGTAAGTGAGGATGTAGCTTTCTTGATGATACATTAAGAAGTTTATTCCTCTGTGAATAGATATAAATGTGTGATGAATCTTTACAGGCCACTTTGTACATTGGGGGCCTTCAGGGAGAGAATTGTTGGTGGTTTAATGCCTATAATCCTAGCTACTCAGGAGGCTGAGATCTGAGAATCATGGTTCAACTAGCCCAGTCATGTAAATCTATGAGACTCTTATCTCCAATTAACAGAAAAAGCCTGAAGTGGAGCTGTGGCTCAAAGTAGTAGAGCACCAGCCTTGAACAAAAGAGGAGAAGAAGAGAAAGAGAGAAAGAGAAAAAGAGCGAGAAAGAGAAAGAGAGAGGGAGAGAGAAAGAAGGAAAGAAAGAAAGAAAGAAAGAAAGAAAGAAAGAAAGAAAGAAAGAAAGAAAGAAAGAAAGAAAGAAAGAAAGAAAGAAAGAAAGAAAGAAAGAAAATTATTATTGGAAAAAGAGTAGGCACCTCGAATATCATCACTGGGAAAGCAAAGCAGTGGTGAGTGGCAGGCAGATCTGGTAACAAATGGGTCATGTGGCATATCAAAAGAACTGGTAGAGCTGGGCGCTGGTGGCTCACGCCTGTAATCCTAGCTACTCAGGAGGCTGAGATCTGAGGATCGCGGTTCAAAGCCAACCCCGGGCAGGAGAGACCGTGAGACTCCTATCTCCAATAAACCACCAGAAAACCGGAAATGGCGTTGTAGCTCAAGTGGTAGAGCACTCGCCTTGAGCTGAAGAGCTGAGGGACCCAGAGTTCAAGCCCCACGACCAAAAAAAAAAAAAAAAAAAAAAAAAAAAAAAAAAAGAACTGGTAGGTCTGAGTTCAATGGCAATTTAATTTAATTATGCTCATCCCAAAGATCATCAGGAAAATTAAAAATAAACCAGTCAGGATTTTCGATTTTGTGCATGGCTTCCCCACTGCATGCACTGAAAGGAAATGCTTCTACTTTATGTTGCTTCACAGAGCATGTGTTTAGTCATATTCTAAGTAATTCTGCTTGAAATAATACAGTGTTATTGAAAACATGAGCAGGAAACAAGAAGTGTTTATGTCTCAGATGACGATTGTCAGGACCGTTTTGCACAATTTCACTGTATAACATGTCTACTCTAACTGCATGTGACATGATAAACTGCCTGTGGGAAGGCATAAAACCAAAAAGAAATTAAAACTGATTCCTAAAATAGAGGGAAGGAATAAATTGTCACTCACTTTACATTATAAATAAAATTGTTTTTGTGCATTAATTAGTAAGAGATTTTAAAGGAAAAATCATCTGGATAATTTTTATTGTTTGCCATGATGTACTTAATGGATGTTCTTTATTCAGCTTTTCAAAAAATTGCAAATTTTCTCTATGTGTATGATATAGTTTAATCACAACTATTTCATCATGTTGTACCAAATTCTTCACATTAAAGAGATTAAATGAGGTACCTGTGGTATACTAACTGGATAGTGGCAAATTCTGAATAAATCCCAGTGAGTCTATGTTCAATATTTTTTCCATACTAACTTGTGGTATATAGTTTGTTTCTTTGTTTCATTCTTCTCATTCTTCTCATAAACATGCAGTAATTAATGGACTTAATTATTTTTCTCTCTGATTTTTTGGATATGTTTCCCTCTTTTTCAGAGTAGAGTCACCTAAGTTGCACATTATTTGAGCATACTAACTCCTAGACAACTTATATAAGGAAGTAGGAGAGAAAATGTATGTCTTTATTGAATTTTTGATATGGTTCACTATAATTGCTTAAGAATACCCAAACAAGACTGGCAAAACTGCTATGTGCTTACATGAATTGTATTTTTTTCTAAAGTAGGAAAAAATGGACAAGAATCTCAAAAGCCAGAAGCTTGTTCAAGCATATCTATATGTTTTCTGTCAATCCTTCCTAGTTTTTACTCAATAGCTTCCACCCTATTTGTACTTTCTACTTTCATAGTCGTTTTTCTTTGATTTCTTCTGTAAGAACTGTTTTACTCTGTTTTAAATCTGTTACTCAAATGTATCATAACTATACTGTTTTCTTCCTGTTTTGAAACACTAATTCATCAAGTATTTTCAATTGCTGTGTAATGAAATTTGTAATATGTTAAAGAGAAAAAAAATACTATTTTTTGAAGATTTTCCCAAAGAGTTTATGGCAATTTAAAGAGAAATGTAGATGCAAGCTATTGTAAAATTCTTATAGACACTGTGAAATAAACAATAAATTGGTTAGTGATGGGATATGAATGGAGTGTTAAGATAGTCGATCTTAAAGGTAAAATTAAGAAATCTAAAATACAATTCAAAAGATAGGTAGGAAAGTATGTAAAGTTACAGAACATAGAATTGTATTAGGATTTCAAAATATGGATGGACTGTAGGTTTATTTTAGGAAATGACAAAAATTGCATTCAAAGAGTGGGTAGGAGCCGGATTGCAACTTTTTCATGACCCAACCAGAAGCAGAAAGTCATAAAAAGGTGGGAAGCAAAAAAGCAACTCTTACTCTGTAGGTTACATGTTCCTTCTCATTGATTCTTGAAAGGGGAATTAGATAATCAGCTATTATATTTAAAAAGTCATATTTTTCAATATATAATGTGGATTGGAGAAGTCAAAGACAGAAATCAGGAGGAAAATGTTACAAAATAGCTACATCCAATTATGAAGATCTTAACTCAAGCAGAAATGAAAATAGCTAAAAAATAATTAAAAGGAAACAAATGTATGTGATATACATAAAGAACACAGAGAGAGCACTGTTAATTCGGTCTGGGGAAAGGATGAATTTAAAGAGAAAGTCTCAGGGTATAGGTAACTTACAATGAAATGCATTTATCAAAGTGAATGATCGCCATTCTAAATGACATGATAACGGTAGGGGGAAAATGTGATGAAGCAGTTGTGAAGTGAGAGATGTCACATGTCATGAAGGATAATGGATTGATAGGGAAAGTGTAGCTTGCAGGTGGTAAGCAACTGTAACTCTGAAATTCTTCTTTCTGGAGTGGAAAAGCAAAAGAAAACAATAAAAAAAAGTTTTAATGAGGAGAATGCTGCCCCTTTTGGAATCTTCAGTCCCAAAGAGAATCATCTAAATACACCCTAAGGCCATCTAGCACATTTACTAATGCATTAGAGCTCAAAGGTGCTATAGCTAGATATAATGTATTAGAGCTCAGTTGTGCTATGGATAAATACCCAAGGGTTAGAATGGCATCTCGTGAAAGAAGATGCAACTTTGTACCTTCCTTTACATGGTAGCCACAAAACATAAATTATTCATTGAAGAACAAGACTGAGCATAGAGATTAGGAAGACATGAGTAGATGATTTAATTCCTTCCCTCTGCTAAAAAGTAGTCTCTCAAGAGTCACTAACAGAGAAATCTGTAAAATATCTTAGGGCATTTCAGGAGGTAGCTGCCAGTAGAGGAGCTGAAATGAGATTGCTGGGATAATCATGTCAAAAAGTAGGCTCCTGCAGAGAAGCCACTGAAGCAAAAGCAAAACAGATGTGTTTGACAGGTTGGAAAATGGTAGCAAAAGAATGAAACATTGAATTTGTAAATTTATAAAAATCAGCTTCCCTAAGGGTTTTTCCTCAGAGGCTTCGCAGTCAAGGAAAAGAACTTGTTAGAAAGAAAAATTCTATTTTATGTGTAAGGACTTAGGGGAGATTATAATTAAATAAATGAATCTAGATTAGAATGATAGACTTTAGATAGTTAAAGTTTCCTAGGTATCCTTTAGTCTACCAATATGGAGGATCGAAATGTTAATAGAGCCCATATGACCAAAAGAAAAATTAAATGGAAGACTAGAGAAAGCTGATATGAATTAAATAGTTACCAGGGCCTGAACACTTTCCTAGATGTTTTACATATGTTTTCCCATTTAATCTTTATTCAAGTCTTACAAAAGACAAATTATTCTCGTCATTACATAGAGTAGGTAACTGAAGTTGTGGAGGCCAAGTACATGTATTTATTTATACAAGCACAGTGTTTAAGAATTTTCCTCAAGGTTATTAAAATGCTGGATGTTTACAACATGGTAACAATAATCATTTACAGTGGTGAAGCCAATGCTAAAAGAGCATCAACAGAGCCAGGAATATGTAAAATTGCATTATTTTTTCAATCTAAAAATGGCCTAGTTAACACGTATTGGAGACTCATGTTGGTAATGAAATATGATGCTTTATATGGTCTTAATATTCTAAGAGAATTATTCTCAGAATTTCTAGAAAGGATTCCTTCAACTGTAGTAAATTCTCCAGATCTTTGTTCATGATCCAAGATTTAACAAGGTCAAAATAGTACTTAAATACAGCTACTACTTAATAGGGCCATAATTCAAGCTTCCTTTCACCCAGGATTTGTGACAATAGCATGGTGAAGTACTTAGTGGATAACACATTATATTTGGTTCTATGGTAATAAACATCTGTCTCTACAAAATGTGAATGTAAAAATTCTTCACTGCTAAATTTAGGGTGCAGTTACACCAAATGCATACAGGCTATTTGTGTGTGTGTG
Source organism: Dipodomys merriami (assembly GCF_024711535.1). Taxonomy (NCBI): domain Eukaryota; kingdom Metazoa; phylum Chordata; class Mammalia; order Rodentia; family Heteromyidae; genus Dipodomys; species Dipodomys merriami. Next base: position 93,052,615 of record NW_027203381.1, on the reverse strand, counting down.
TGTGTGTGTGTGTGTATACAACTTCTAAAACTTCAGTTACCTTCTTTATGTAATGAGAAGAATGATTTCTATTTTATGTGTGTATTGGTTATATGTTATATATATATATATATAAAACATATACATGTATGTATACATATATTTATATATAACATATAACCAAGAAGGAAACAGACACAGATACTTGGGCCTCTCTGCTTGTTATCTGGAATTGTAAATCAAAGGCAAAATTTGAATAGTCTGATATTTATGGAATAAAGCTTTCAGAAAGACTATGTTAGAAATGCCAGAATAAAGGTAATCTACATGGACAAAGATGAGGGCATCAATGAACTGAATAAACTTTAAGAAAAAAATTAGAATGTAGCAGGTCCATCATGAATGGGTGGATGTGCCCTATCTGAATGCCTCCTCCAAGTCTTAACCAACAATGACCTGGAATGATTTCCTCAAAATGGCAAATTAGAAGCAAAACTCTCTGGTGAATGATTTACGATGTGTAAATTATATTTAAAATTTTCTGAACATATAAAGAAATAATATGATTAAATCAGGATTTTATAATAATATTCAAATATTCAAATATTTGAAGACATGCAACACTCTTTTAAATTAAAGGATGAAGGAAAAAATCAACTGAGAGTGATGAAGAGAACAAATAATTGCATTTTCAAACATCAATGTAATTCACCACACTAAAAATTAAAACAGAAAATTGATATGATGATCTAAGTACTACATAAAATACTAGAATATAAGAGCAAAAAATCACAAAAAGAAAATCCCCCCAAAAGAAACACCTCTTCTATAATTTAGTAATTCATTGAAGTCCAAAAGAGGGGGGACAATTTTGGGGTAAATGTGTGCACTTTTCAAATAAAATATATTAAAAAAATCTTCAGTGATAATAGGGTTGGAAATGCATACAACAAATTTCAAATGCCACAAGAAATCATGTAACTGTAACCCCTCTGTACAGTAATTTTTACAATAAAAATGTACAAAAAAGCTAAGAGAAAAAAAGTAATAAGATAACCTCAGTCTTTTACAGTCTCCATAAGAATGAGATGAAATCCTGTTCTATTTCATCAAAAAGAAGATAACTTAAGAATTTTTATTGTTTCACAAATAAATTATAAAGAAGGAAATTTTCTTCAAATTCTTTTATAGAGCATTTAATTTAAATTTACTACAATACAGAATAACCTCAAGAAAGGTTATTACTGCATACAAAATAACAGAACAAATCATTAATATCCATCTGGATGACTATATAATATATAATGATTATGATATATGACATAACAATTCCTCAGAAACATTGCTGAATTGATGATTTAGTTAATGAGGTGTATTAGACTATTTTGGTAGCAGCTTTTATGGTATTATGATGTTAAATCTTTTGATTATACCTAAACTTTTTTATACCCTTGGGGAAAAAAAGGTTAAAACATATCTCAAAAGGCAAACATGTGTATTTATATGTAAAGGTATGTATGGAATTTTTCTATGCCTAATGCTCTGAACTTTAATTTGTTATTTCTGTTTATGAAAAAGAAAATGAATGCATGCATACTAATTTTAACATGAACAAATGTTAACACTGATGATGTTCTACTTTAATATAGTGAAGGAAATGTTCTACATTGTCTAGTATGGTAGCTACTGACTACATATGGCTATTGCACACTTGAACTGTGGATAATGTAACTTAAGGAATGAAATCTTGAATCTAATTATTTCAATTTGAATAGTAGTGTGTATGTACATAATGGCTACCACATTGGACAGAGAAAATTTAACTGATCAAATGAAGGAAATCGTTTTTCTTTCCACAGAGCAAAATAATGCTATCATAAGATAGAATTTCTTTCTGGTCGGTCGTGGAGCCTGAACTCAACCTGTGCACTGTCCCCTCAGCTCTTTAGCTTAAGGCTAGCGCTCTACCACGTGAGCCACAGCACCACTTTCCGCTTTGTCTACTTATGTGGCGCTGAGGAATCAAACCCAGGACCTCATGCATGTGGGGCAAGCACACTACCCCTGAGCTACCTTCCCAGCCCCATAAGGTAGAATTTAAATATTAATTTATATATATTTTTATTGTAAAAGTAATGTACAGAGGGGTTTTAGTTACATGACCAAGGTAATAGGTACATTTCCTATCAAGCATTGTTGCCTCCTTCTTTTTTTTTTATTGTAAAAATACTGTACAGAGGGGTTACAATTACATGGGCAAGATAATGTGTACATTTCTTATCAAGCATTGTAGCCTCCTCCTTTGTTTCCCCTTCCCATCCCTTCCCATCCTCCCCCCGCCCCCCCCACCCAATCCTCCCCCTTCCCCGCACCAAAGTTGTAAAGTTCGTTTTCGACATAACGACTTGTACATCTCATTGTTGCCCTTCTTTGTTTTTCCCCTACCATCCCTTCCCTCCCACCTCCACAACTGCACTCCGCCCCTCCACTCCTCTCCACTTAATTTAACCACCAAATCAACCTAGTCTTTGAGAGCCATAGACTCCAAAGTGAAATGCCCACAGCAAGAAAATGGGATTGTAGCAGTCTATGAAAAACACACAGTAAGCTGACAAAGATGGGCAGTAAATATAATTTCAATATGACTTAAAAGGAAAGCTTTATGTTAACAATAAAGTATATTGTGTCATTACATAATTATATCTATGCTATGTATCAAAATGATTCTATCACAAATAAAATAAATAAAATGTCACTTTGATTTTCATGGTGTGGAAAATTAATCTTAAGACCATGAGCATGCTAGGTGAGAAATCTTTCACTGAATTACATACTCAGACAAAATAAAGGTGACTATTTTTTTCCACCAAACTTTCATGTTAATTTTAATATGTTTTACTAAAACGTTCAAAAAATTTTATTGGGAAATTTACAGTGTTATTAGTATAATTTAGTTAATAATGGAACAAATATGGTTTTCTTTGTGGTTTCAGTTTTAAATTAATTTGTTGCCTGCCTCTGAACTTCAATGACACCAAAACTCCATTTTAAAATATAATTGAGAAATGTTATCAAAAGATGTATCAATAATGTTATTAATATGAAATATAAAATTCTGTTTTAATCTGTGTAAATTACTTTGGCTAAAGATAAAGTCATTTATTTTTTCATAGGTGCTTAAGTCTCACTTTTCACATCCTCAAAGAGATATTTGGCACAGATTTTGTTGTAATGTGCTATGATTGCCATCCTTATTTTATGCATACCTATCCTTATAATATCATTATATAAAAGTCTGTCATGGATATTTGAATCATAAACAAAAATATCTCATACCAACAAATGTATATTTGCCCTTCACTTTTATTTTGGAGAGCTGTGATTGTAAAATTCACATTTATATTTTTAATTAAAATTGGTGAAAATGTCTATATACCTAAACAGTCTTTCTTTCAAGTGAATTAATAGACCAGCTCTTTAACATCATGAAGATGAAGCCATCACCATAACAGCACTACAGATGCTTTAGATAATTGATAAATAGCTTTACATTCAGTCCTGGCTAGCAATAATGATCAATTTGTTACCTACATCTATTTTTAATGCATAGATTTTTCAGCTAGAAAACATTATAAGGGTCTGGTAGAGTTTTTGCCTAGCATGTACAAGGCCCTGGATTTGAGTCCTCAGTACCACATAAACAATATATTCTTTTTTCAAAAAAAACTTTTAAAAACTCAATGAATGAGTAAATGAATAAACCTGTGAATATAACTATGTATTTTTAAAAGAAACATCATGAATCAATACCAATAAAATCTACAAAATATATTATATCACAAACTCTCCAAAGAGAGAAACTAGTATCTGCATGAAAATTGAAATCTAATATTTGAGAATCCATTGGAGGTATAATACCTAAGAAGTATCTAGAAGTATAATATATAAAGGGATTTGTCATAGATTTCCCTTCTTGCCACTTCAGGCAGTTTCTATTACAGGGATTAATTTCAGAATAGGCTCAGAAGGGAATAATTCCATTTTGCCTCTGTATGAACCTTAGTCACAAGAATAGTGTTTTATTGTTGACTTATACCATTATTCTCCTTTCCAAAATTATAATGATAGGGCTAAGAAAGATATGATCCAGAGAAGAAAAATGGGGTTGAAAATCTACATTTTGATCTAGAGAAAAAAATGGGGTTGAAAAATCTACATTTTGATTTTGGTTTTAGATGATTGTATTTGGTATTTCAAAGAAGAAAATGTTATTGTGGTTTTTAACAGCTTTCTGAAACAAATGTATTTCAGAATTCATGAGGAAAAATGTCACAACAAAACACAATTTTCTTTTCTCTCTCTCTATCTTTCTCTGTGTCTGTCTCTGTCTGTCTGTCTGTCTGTCTGTCTGTCTGCCTCTCTCTCTCTCTCTCTCTCTCTCTCTCTCTCTCTCTCTCTCTCTCTCTCTCTCTCTCTCTCTCTCTCTCTGTCATGGGGCTTAAACTCAGGGCCTGAGAACCACTCATGGGTTCTATTATTTTTGTTTTTGTTTTTGTTTTTTGTTCAAGGCTTGTGCTTTTCCAGTTTGAGTCACAACTCCAGTTCCAGTTTTCTGATGGTTAATAAGTCTCAGGGACTTTTTTTTCCCAGACTGGCTTCAAACAGTGATTCTCAGATCTCAACCTACTGAGTAGCTAGGATTATAGGTGTGACCAACCCACTCCGGGCTCATCATTTCTTTTTTTTTATTCTTTCCCCAGCTAACACTCATTTGTCCTTGAGAAGAAAAAAATATGTATGCATGTAATGATCAAGTATCTGTAATAACTGATGTAAAATTACAACCAATCCCTAGTTATTTGCCAAGCTTTTCCACTGACATCAGTTCGAACCACATGAGTTGGTTTCTCATAGATGGAAACAAGGGCATGCTCCTCATGAGCCATGTGCAATCTGGTTTAAAGCCAAGTACACACACACACTAGCACTTCTGTATTTCCTGCTCAAGTGTAGAAGCAAGAAAATATTGCAGTTCATTTTTAATTACAGGGGGAAGTTCACCTGCCCTGGTCTGTTGATTTTGAAGACCATTTCTTAAATTTTGCCTGACTCTTGCTAAGAACTGGAAGGACCTTTCAGATTAGAGATCATGTTCAAGACCATTATTACTACAATTCACATTGACTTAAAACTTCCTAGTGACAAGAAATCAGCTCTAGCTACAGAGCTTTGCGGAACCTCTTCATTGCACACTACAACCAAGGCCAATATTGGGCTTCCTATATTCTGGACCTGTAATATCCTGAAATTATGGCATTATTATTCAGTTCTATAAACTCTCAAATATTCTTGAAAAGCCATTTATACTAATTTCACTTTCCCAAGTTGAAAAAAATATATATTAAGTACAAAAAAATTTGAAATCATTCCAAACCGTAACAATAAGGCAAACTTTTAATTTAAAATACATAAGAAAGCAGCCTCATTCCATCTTTTGCTCTGGAAAGTACTCTCAGACACCTTCCTCTCTGCCAAAACAATAACTAAGCAGCAAATTTAATTGAAAAAAAAAACAGCAAAAATAAAAAGAAATTTCAACCACTATCCCTTCACCTCTTATCACAGTGTTACTGTGGATCCCACAATCCACAAAGCATGGAAGTATGATCTACCATAGCCAGGTGACCACTGAGACGTTTGTGAACTTTGAAGATCTGCCACCATTTCTCCACTTGCCAGAAAATCCAGAAGTCACTTCCCATTTCAACTACAGCAAATGACATTCCGAACCAATGCTTCATGATTTGAGAAAAACAGAAGATACACTAATTACCACTTTCATTCCACTTCACACACCTCAGTGCTACTTGTACTTTTCCCAAATAGATGATATATGAAATGCTTCAAGATTTCATAATGATCATAATGATCACCCTAATATAAAACAAGTTTCAACTCATGGTTGTGCTGAAAATAGTCTATACTCTAAAACAGAAGTCAGATGTTGTAAAAATTTAATTAAACTCCTTGAAGTGATTCAGAATTGATAAATAGGAGAAAAACAAAAAGATATTTAATATATCAAACCAAAAACTGGAAGTGGAAAAAATAGAAAATTCTTATCTCTAATTGTTTAATATCTCTGTTTTAAACTTTAGATAGCATCTACTCACAGGCATGAACAAAGTTAAACATCAATTTTTTTTCTTTAAGTGTAAAAGAAAATACATAACTATTATAATACAGCACACAAAGAAAACCAATATATATTAATTCTGAATCAAATGTGCTATCAACTGTTGATCATGTATTCTGTTTCAGGGAGAATCAACATATTAAACATTTAATTGAATATATCACAGAAATTAGAGTTAAGGAAGAAATCAAATGTCCTTAAGTGAAAACTAAAATTTCTTTGAAGGAAAACAGTAAAACCCAAGTTTTGATTGCTGTATACTCTGGTTTGTGCAGCAGTTAGTTATCAGAAAAGAATTTAGATGAAGAATAAATGAAGTTTCACTATTTTCTATAAATAGGTATATTGCATTTGACATATCAGTATTATTTTAATTTATTTTTCCTAGAGGTTAAATGTTCTAGGTCAACAATGAGCAACATGCAATTCATTTGTTATTTAATTAACTGAGTGATTAAATATATTCAATTATCCCCAGGAGAGTATAATACAATATATCCTTTAGGCAACACTTGTGAATGCCATTTCTCTTTAATATTCTATCATAAGTATTGAATTTCATTGAATTCCAGATGATCCTCTTTGATAATTACAAATACTTCTGTATTTGCATATTAAGAGTAAATTCAAATTATTTAATAGAAGATCTAAAATACTATTTACTTTTTATTTTAAAATTTCTGTTCTTTATAAGTAGGGTACCTAAATGAAGTACCCAATTTTCCACAAACATGGAAGATGAAATACATATAAGAATCGTGGAATTTTCTCAATGCTGAAGGAGCATCTCTGTAGGTATGAGCAATGCATCCTCCTGACTTTGTCTCCAGTCTTCATGTTTATAGGAAAAGCATTCTATATCCTAATGTCTAAGTAGGGTTACTTGCCAATCCTTTTGATATATTTAAAAGCTAATATTCAAAAGTATGTATGTTTTACTTTTGTTGTGGGGTTTGAACTCTGCCTGAACGCTGTCCCTCAGAAGTTCAGCTCAAGGCTAGTGCTGTACTACATGAGCCACAGTGCCAATTCCGGTTTTCTGGTGGTTTATTGGAGATAAGAGTTTCACAGACTTTCCTGCCTGGGCTGGCTTTGAACCGTGATCCTCAGTTCTCAGCCTCCTGAGATGCTAGGATTATACATGTGAGCCACCAGTGCCCGGCAGTATGTATGTTTTAGTAACTAAAAAGTGCTCATTTTTACAGGACACATCATATGTTAAAATTAAATTTTCTTTAAAGAAATTTCATAGATTTATTTTCGAGTCAACAATCTAATGGTTTTTCCTATCAAATGTAGATGTGTTAATACATATTTTTTGCCTGTTTCAATGACAGTAAACATGCTCACTTGGAAGAAGAAGGGGAATTTTATGTTCCACTTAATGTCCATGAATTGAGAAAAACTCTCATGATTGCACCTTCCATTCATCTATGTAACTGGAAGACAGAAATTCAAAGATAGCTTTTAAAATACAAAGATAGTGTAGAAAATGCAGAAAATGAACTTGATATAGGAAAGAAAGAAGAATAACCTGATTGTTCCTCATCTTCTTACCCTCAATTTTACCCCTTGAGCACCCCATTGGCAAATTTTTTGAATTTTTTATTGTGAAAATACTGTACAGCGGGGTTACAGTTACATGAGCAGGGTAATGAGTGCATTTCTTATCGAGCATTGTTATTTCCTTTGTTATTCCTGTACCAGCTCTTCCCTCCCCACCTTCCAACTCCTCCCCACCCCCAAGTTGTAAAGTTCATTTTCAACATACTATCTTGTACATCTCATTGTTATAATGGATCAACCTGTATCCTTATTTCAGCATTTTGTTATTTCCCTTCCCCTCTTCAAATTAGAAAAATGTATATACAAGATGCAGGACACTGACATCAAATACAGTGAAAACAGGGGTTACACCATGGGGGAAGAACATACAAGGGAAACAGAAAAAAATCACATAGTACATTTAAAATATGTTAAAAACAATAGCAAGAAAGAAAAAACCACTTGTGTCCCTATCTTGGGGTTCGTTTCACTTAACATCATTTTATATGGTCATATGCACTGCATTGTTGGTAGGGGTGTTAAACTTGTTCAACCACTTTGGAAGCAGTATGGAAGTTCCTCAAAAGACTACACATAGAGCTCCCCTATGACCCAGAATTTCCACATTTGGACATTAACACAAACAAGGCCATACTAAAGCTACCACCACAACTGTGTTTATCACAGCATTATTTACAATAGCTAATATATGGAACCAACCCAGATGTCCCTCAGTAGATGAATGGATCAAGAAAATGTGGTATTTTATACAGTGGAATTCTATGCCTCCATCAGAACGAATGCATTGCACCATTTGTTAAGAAATGGAAAGATTTGGAAAAAATTATAGTAAGTGAAGTAAGCCAGGCCCAAAAAAGATAAGTCCCATGGTTTTCCTTATTTGCAATAACTACTATAAGTCTAGGACAAGCAGAAAAGGTCAAAACTCATTGGCAAATTCTTTATGCTCATGAAAATAAATACAACACATACTTGAAAAGCTATTTTAAAAAATCAAGCCAGTGCTGAAAACTAACTTAAATAATTCAGATAAAAGATTTTTTTTCTTCTTTCTTATGAGCAAGCTTGCATTCATAAAATATTTAGGTAACATCCTTTACCCTCTACTTAAGACATCAGGATACTACTCATGTTTGCAAACAAATGAGAATGAATCAGCTTTAGTAATCATATTTATGAAAGGCTCTGAGGAATCCTGAAATATTAATGCTGCTATGTCAGCTCAGTTCATTACATTTTCAAGTTAAAGTATATCATGTATGTGATGATGGTTGCATACATCTCTGTCATTGGTGTTCTTTGATATTTTCCTAAAGTGATCCCAACAGTCACTATGCACTTTTATTTACAACACGCAGAGAAGGCAAGTATTATGGATTATTTTCATTATTTTTTACATTAAAAATAAGATTAAGAGCTTTTAAATCTTAACACAATGATAAAGTCACTTTCAAAATAAGAAATATGGTCTATTATTTCCTGAGGCAGTGTATTTGAAAATAAATTGTTTACTTGTATTGATTATGCAGAAAAAATATTTTATCTCAATTTACTAGTTTTATATGCAAGTATGCTATATATTGTTTACATATCACTTACATTAGTTATAGCTATAATTTTGTACCATTAGTAAAGAATCTTCATGAATAAGGCAGAAATAATGTATATGGTCATTTGTTTGATAATTGGCTTAAAGCAGAAAACTTTAGGAAAGGAATCATATTTGTTCATATATCACTTCTTATGAAAATTTCTCTTCTACTATGGGCATGATAAACAGAGCATCAACTTCTGTCAGGTACTAAACCTGGATAGATACTTGCAAATAGGTAATGATTCAATGATTGAAGTTAAGTAATGGTCTGGCAATAAACAATCGAGGCAAAATTGCTATATAAATGTAACAACAAAATGCTATGTGTGTGTGTGTGTGTGTGTGTGTGTGTGTGTGTCCTTTGCCCTCATACATAATGATGACAATGAAATTTATGTCTATAAAATGTATAGTTGGTAAAGACTTCACAGAGTAAGAGGTGATCGTTATTAAACTGAAGTTTAAATGTTGGAAATGTGGGGCTGGGAAGGTGGCTCAGCGCTTGCCTTGCATGCCTGAGGCCCTGGGTTCAATTTCTCAGCACCACATAAGCAAAAAAGAAAAAAGCCAGAAGTGGAGCTGTGGCTCAAGTGGTAGAGCGCTAGCCTTGAGCTGAAGAGCTGAGGGACAGCGCCCAGGCCCAGAGTTCAGGCCCCATGACGGGACCCCAAAAAAAAAAATTGGAAATGTGATTATCAGAAAAAGAAGACAGGAAAAGTAATACATGCAAGGCACAGAAGCAGAAAACAGAGGATGTGCTAGGAATGACCAAACTATATTGAAAAGGCTGCAATAAATGATGAAGTAACCAGAGATCCCAGTAGGGGGTTTTGTGGGAAACTTCTTGAAAAGAGATGTTGATTATTATACTATATTCCTGCATTTGAAGTAGCTCTCGTGCTAGCCTGGAAAGAGTCTCCACTCTCTAGGATAATCAGCTTATGGAAGAAGGCCTGGAGAGAAATTAGTTCTCAAACCACAGTCAATACCAAAAGAATTTTAACCCATGCATTTAGGACATTTCATGGGTGGTTTCTTCTTCCATCTAGACATTTCCAGGCTCCCCAGAGATTCATTTAGGACCATTTGGATCACCTGCACATAATTCTATTGGATCTTAGAGACTTTCCTGAGCTTAGGTTGAATATTCCATCACAACTGATGGATTTTTCACAGTCCTAATCAAATCTCTTAAGCAGACCTGCCTATTTTGTAACTATTCAAAACTGTGTAGTGTATATGAAATCTGAATATAACTGCTAAATTAAAAAAGTTTGGGGTCCTCATGACTGTTAAGAAATTCAAATAAATTTAATTCAATCCCATATAGTTATATTTGAGCCATTCCTGTGTGCTAATACAGCAAACAAAAGGCCACATGGAACAGGTTTTATGGCACAAATACTAACCTCAAGTTTCATGACTCAAGTTCAGACAGATGGGATACTGTAGTAGACAACTGGAAATCAGTGGAATAGGGATCCTTCATAGTTTTCTTCCTCTGTGCTTTTATTAAAATACTAACGTGTTTTAAGGCAGAGTTTGTTTCTCCAAAGTTACAGTAAATCAGAGCAACGACAAACAGAAACAATCTTTACCATGGACTGGGGATCCTCCAATTATTAGCCATTAGCAAGTTTAGAGATTTTTGGCAGAAACATGTGAACTAGTGCAAATGATAAAAATAAAACTAATGAGGTCATAGATAATACAACCAAACATGCCAATTAGTCAGTGTCAAGATCCTGAGGAGACTTGGATCCTTTGCAAGGCCCATGTTCATAATGGAAAAAATATGACCTTACATTTTGCTGGATAAATCCCAGATTTAATTACAAAAGTATTGCAAAAAATAATTGTATCATTAAAAACACAGATAAAGAAACACATAGAAAATTATGCTATTTTACAAGCTACCACATCAAACAATAAACAACATGATGGATTTCAACATTTTAATCAGATATGTTTTATATATCAAAGCCTGAAATATATGTACTATAAACAGTGAAGCCATAGACGGCCAGTGGAAGATTAGGTGGCGACTTGAAATACTATATGGGGTCGCAAAGTTAATGAAGGACAGAGGCCAAAATATTATTTCCATTAGATAATTCATGGATTATAGGGTGATTCCACCCAATCTAAGAACAATAACTTGAAATCCTATTGCAATATTAGTTTTAATTCCTATTCATTTTCAGACTTAAAATCTTAGATACATGATTAAGCATCAGATGGCTGTTCACTAATTGCAAAAAGAAAAGTTTCCCTTACTTATGTTCTCTAATAGAATTCCAACAATATGGTCAGTTGATTTCATAATGATTCCTTTACTTACCTTTTCTTATATTTTTGCCCAGTATTCTCATTGAAAGACACAGTGCATGGCACTGGGGAAGCATCATTAGTGTTGTCTGTTAACTGAATATTAATGTCAGTCTGAGAATAAAAATCTACATTCGAACCAGATCTCCTGCAGTGTGTAAGGAACTGTATGGCACCTTTACTAGAAGTCACTCATTGTCCATGCCTTCATAGTCACAGAAATGTTGGAATTTTACACTAACTCTAGATGAAGCCCTGCTGTTGCTGCCTCTCAGTTAAAAAAAGAACACAAATCATGGATGATGACTTTGAGCATATGTTAGAGCCAGTTACGGTGGGAAAAAGGCAAGACTCCTGCTGCTTCTCTTGATCCTTCTGAGGTGAAATGAACAAGATTTATTACAAGTTCCATGGCCTTAAAACAGGCCAGCAAGCTTCATGCTTCCTTCTCTGACCTAAAGCATGGACATGCATTGTGTATACAGTTTGGCCTAAGAAAAATAACTCACTGACCTATATTTACATTTCACTGCTGGGCCTGGAGTTCAGTCAGCCTTGGCACATAGCCTGCTGTTTGTGTTTCTCTTCTCCTTGGTGCCCTAGAAGTTACCTTTTCTTCTGATTGGCATGAGTGTCTACAGCTGTTCCTGATGTCTGATGCTGGTAATTCCTTGTCATGTGTTCCTCATGATTGTGGGATATTATTCCATTCATGACGAGAAATCTATGTAAAACAAACTGCTCTGATGACATGAGCACTTTTGTGTATCTCAGAGTAAATAGAAGAAAGAACCAAATATATTTTTCTCTCCATTCACAAGTTTGAATTTTGAGAGAGTTGAGTGTACCAGATGTTATCATAGTCCACGTCTGTTCCTGTAATTAAATGTGTGGGACCAATGACAATAAAAAGAGATTTAGTAATGTATTGTTCTGTAGAGTAGAAGTCCAAGCGCTTTTCACTGACATCATATGATGATTCCTTATTTTTAGCAAAACATGGTGGAGGAGGTTAGCACAACAGAGAGTATCCTGAAAAAAGTATCCTAAGCTTGAGTATCTCTTCTTATAAAGCCACTAATGACACCTTGTCATATACCATCATCACAATCTCATCTGGTCCCCATTATATCTAATGGCTTTTTCTCTAAAAACACAACTACAAACTTCCAGCCTAATTGCAAATATGGGTTGGGAGGGAAAGCAGAAGATTCAGCGGCAGGGCAGTTTCAGTACTTTTCAATCATTTTTAAATATGAGAGTTAAGTTTCCAACACATGAATTCTTTGAGCAATATACCCAAAGCAGAAGACATGCTTACCATGTTCTCCTATGCACTGAGAAAAAATGTAACTTGCATTCTCTCCTTCCTGGCATCATTTTCTCAACCATGAGAATATTTTGACAAGTCACATAAATTTGTTCTCATTCATTTCTGGAGAAAGTATGTCTTTCTTTTCAAGTTAAAAAATAGTTTCATTTCAACATGTATAAGGCCTATTGAAAAATACTGAAGCTGGCCTTCCACTAAATATGTATTTCTCCCAACTCAGATTTCCTTTAGGCTTGAAGTAAGCTTGTAGTTGTCTTTCTGTCCTCCACTTTCCATGAACAGGATTCTCCCATCATTTACTTGCTCTGTGAATACATGGATAAATATCATGTTCCTTCTCATTTTAAGAGATGATAGCTGGTAACTCATTCTCTTGTTTCTTGGGCTATATAGAGGTTCCTTGCTATGTCCAAAAATGAAGAAAAGGGAGTTCTGAACATGGAGAATGAACCTCTACTCTGAGAGGTGGCATGATACTGCCTCCTCAGTTGCTGGACATCCCATTACATTGCCTTCCTTTCTGTGCTGATCATTCTTGCCCATTGAAGCTGCACTGTGGGACAAATTTCTTTTTGCTTTTTCAGGGCCTACATCTGATTGACAAGAAATGGTTTCATAGGTTGTGTGTATGTTAGGAATTCAAGCAACTCCCTTATAGCACTTTTAGTTCTACGTCCAAAAAATGGACACAGCCTCAAGCATGCTCTCAAATTTCTCTTCACCAGAGTTGGGCTTAGACATTAGCTTGTCTGAAATTTCTCTCTAATCTGGGGGCTCAAATCAAATCAAGAGCTTATAACAATTTCCTTACCAAACTTTACCATTTACCGCACTCTGATGGCAGCCCTTAATCAAACAGAAGTGTGCATCAGCCACATTTTTGTTTCATTTCCTTTGAAAGCCAGCATATAGGATCAGGAGTGGAAGTAAAGGTATCCCTGAAAATTGTGCTATCTGATACTTTCTTATGGTAACTCAGCCAAAACCTGAGGCAGCACAGCTCCACGCAGACTTCTTATTAACACTCGTTATATAACCTTGCAGAAACAATTTAATTTTCTGGATCTGTACTTCCTCTTTCATAAAATGAGAGGGTTGAAGCTCAGTCTCTAGGGTCCTTTCTTGCTCTCAAATTTGGTGGTTTTGTAGTTAAGTTTCACAGACACTCTAACACAATGGAAAACACAGTGAAATAGCAATCAAGAGATATAATCCCAGGCATAATCCTATTAACAAGATAAATGACCTTAAGGGAGTTTTAATTTTTCTGGGACTAAGCTTTCTCATAAAAAAGATGATGAGGGCTGGGAGTGGCTTTGGGTGAAAATGATTGATAATGATCTGTTCAAAACCAATCATTTTTGGATCTTTCTCCAATTACAAATCCTTATTTTGTCACAGATGTAAAATAAAATTGGAAACAGAAAAAAATATATTACAGTTAAGTAGAAGCCTTGGATGAGAAAATCCTGGTAAAGCATAACAGGAAATGTAGTATATAATATATATCAATGTTTTATAAAGGTTCATGATATGATCATCAATAGGGTCTCTGAGAATATAAAAACTTCTAAGTCAGGTACAGTGGCTCATATCTGTAATACTAACTATTCAGGAGGCTGAGATCAGAGATCATGGTTAGAAGCCAGCTCAGGTAGGAAAGTCCATGTGATACTTTTTTTAAAATATATTTTTATTGTAAAGATACTGTACAGAGAGGTTACAGTTACATGAGCAAGGTAATGAGTCCACTTTCTATCGAGCAGTTACCCCCTCCTTTGTTTTTCCCCTCCCATCCCTTTCCTCCCTCTCTGCCCCCAAATTGTAGTTTATTTTCAACATAGTGTCTAGACTCTTATCTCCAATTATCCACAATAAAAACTGGAAGTGGATCTCTGGCTCACATGGTAAAGTGCTAGCCTTGAGCTAAAAAGACCAGGGAGAGTGCCTAGGCTCTGAGTTCAAGACGGAGGACCTTCCAACGCACACACACACACACACACACACACACACACACACACACACACACACACACACACACACACACACACACACACACACACACACACTAAAAATATAAAACTTTGTTTCTACCTCTTCCCCAACTGAGTAAGCACAGAGTAATTAAATATTTTTGAACTTCAATAGTAATACTATGATGTACAAAAAAATGTAGTGATTTTTAAATAGGAAATAAGAATGCAATGATGGTCATTTTACTTAAGAAAGAAAATAATTACTTTCCCTAATTGACAAGAATAGTGATGACAAAATAACTTAGTAATTGTCATTAGTTTTTACAAGGTTGCATCAGAGTAGTTCAGAGTATAACCAGGAGCAAACTTTATATCAAACTATTGGTTAGGAAGTGAGGTAAGCCAAGCTCAGAGAAATAAATGATGCATGTATTCTCTCATATTTGGAAACTATATCTAAAATATAACTGGACATGACAACCTACACAGGACTCCAGACATTCGCACACAAACAGTCAGACTAAAGGAGGATATCCTTAGGGAAGGAACTCAAAGGTGTAACACCCACTGAACATTTAAAATGCTGTTTATCAAAACCAATTTCCAGGAAATGGAAAAATGTTTTCTGTTGGTGGTGGTGATGGTAGTGATCATGTTTGTTTTTGCTTTGGAGTTTTTTTTCCTTATTAGGAGGGCAAATGTAGGCTCAGAAAGAAAAGGAAGAAGGGTGAATTAATCCAATCATGCTACAAGGAGAATGCTATGTGAAAAAACAAACTATGTAATTTGTAGTTAAGGATGGGAAGGTGAAATCAGGGGAATACAAAGGAAGGAGTGATACTGTCCAAAACAGAAATGTACTCGTTGCATGGCTTATGAGATGGTAACCCCTCTGTACAATACCTTAATAATGGCAATAAAATTATATTAAAAAAGAAAAAACACTCAGAGCTAAGGAATTAAGGCAATTTTACACACTAGTGAGGAACATATTCCTCTGTGAGCCTGCAACTAGAAATAGTTGCACCGTGTCTTGGTTTTCTCTCAAATCACCTTTTAGCCGATCCGCATGTTTCCTGTGGATATGCTCATGGAGTAGTTGGAGCACTGACTACAACATTCCAATCATATTGTGTCTCACTTTCACACAACACACTTAGCTTGTGCATAGCACTAGCCCGATCCTTTGCCACAGTAGCCATTTCACTATTGAACCTGAAGCTTCTACTCCCTGAATAGAGTTCATCACATTTTAGCTTCTTGATATTTGCTTGCCTTTCCATCTCAATGCTAATCCTTCTTTTTCTGACGAATTTTAAAAGGAAAAAAATTAGCCATTTCTTTCTTTTTTTAATTGCCTAACAAACAATTCTTATGGAAGTTTACTATGTAAGTGACATATTTTCATTCTATGGTGGATGACTCAAATCCATGTTTTTTTGCAAAGAATGACACTACCCATTTGTTAGGAAATGGAAAGTCTTGGAAAAAATTATATTAAGTGAAGTAAGCCAGACTCAAAGAAACATAGGTCCCATGGTTTCCTTTATCTTCCATAAATAATATATGTCTAGGACAAGCAGAAGAGATCAAAAGCTATGTACATATGACCATAAAACCGGATGCTAAGTGAAATGAACCCTAAGATAGGGACACAAAAGGTTTTATCTTTGTTGCTGTTCTTTTTAGTGTACTTATAATGTACTATGTGATTTTTTTTTGTTTCTTTGTATGTTCTTCCCCCGTGGTATAACCCCTGATGTCACTGTATTTGCTTCTGGTGTCCTTCATCTTATATATACATTTTTCTAATTTAAGGAGGGGAAGGGAAATAACAAAATAAGGATACAGGTTGACCCCTTCTAACAATGAGATGTAGCAGACAATATGTTGAAAATGAACTTTACAACTTTGCAGAGGGGGAGGCAAGGCTGGAGGAGTTGGAGAGGAAAGGGATGGTAGGGGGAAAATAAAGGAGTGTATAACAATGTTTAATAGGAAATGGACTCACTACCTTGCTCATGTAACTGTAACCCCTCTGTACAGTATCTTACTATAAAAATATATATTAAGAAAAAAATCAAAATGAAAAATACTGTCTAAAGCAATGTAAACCTTTGAAACCCTAAACATTGAATCCTTAAATGCCTAGCTCTGATATATTTCTCTATTTACTCAATTTTTCTTTTCCTCATCAGACTCCCTCACACTTGTCTCCTCAAAGCCCTAACCCCCTACTTTTTCCTTTAGCTGATAATCTCACCTTCTAATTAATTGGGAAAATGGAAATGATAAGGGCAATACTTTCTACATTTTCCCCATATCAATTACTCATCTAATCAGTGACTTTCTACTACAGCCATCCATCCTGTTTATAATCACAGTCTTCTCTTCTCTATGGACTTGTGATCATGAAGAAACAAACAGTTTGCAGCACCTCATTTCTTAAAAATTCTTTTCTAGGACATAGAATCCTATTTATTAATTTCCTTATTTATTGGTGATTTTTCTAAACTCATAAGTACATCCCCTACTCTCCTGGACCCTCTTTAGTTAGTCAGTCTGAAATCCTTACTAAGACAAATATCTTTGTCCTGGTTAAAGATAAATTACCTCTTGAAAAATGGTTCACCCTTCCTTACTCTTCTTCAGAACTTGGCTTCTGGACAACCACATTCCTGATTTGTTTAGTGGCTTGTTGATTATTTTTTTCCCCAAGCTAAACATTACAATGGCCAACCACTTGGGGTTATCCATCTCCCCTCTATAGCCATACCCTAGGTTGCAAGTTAACCCTTCCTCTTCTCCACATATGCCCCATTGTTACAGCTTTAAATAAAATGTATGTGTAAGGTAAATTTTTATCTTTGCCATCTGTATTTACACTAACAAACAATGATTTTCACTAAAAATTTTAAGTCATTTCAAAATTAACATAGCAAAAACAAGGTTCTTTCATATCCCAATGATAAGCCAGATATGTAAGTGCTAATTAAAGTAAATGGAAAAAATGTTATCCATGATTCTTCTTTTTCCCTATATCCAACCTCCAATTAAAAATCAAATCAAACTGTCTTAATAAGTGCAACTTACTCATTTCTCACCATAAGTCAGAGTTATTAATTCACCTTTTTAGACTTCAGCAACTTCCTCATTACTGTTGCGCTTGTTCCTACTACATCTGTATTGACTCATTTTGTATTTAGCATCTGTGTGATGATGTCAGTTGTTAAGACCTCGTATCTTATTTTACAACTTAAATAAGGGAAATTTGAGACTTGCAAATTTAAAAATGTAAATTTTCATAAAATCAGACTTAAATGTACACACACACACACACACACACACACACACACACACACACACACACACACACGTTTATGATCCCTTGGAAAACAAGCAAACCAGTGGTATAGCACTTGCTTAGTTTACCCAAAAACATGGGTTCCATCCCCAGCACCACAGAAAAAGTCAATAAAACAAGTATGATTTATTTCTTAATTCTCTTAATAGTTATTTTAAGCTAAAATAAAATTTTATGTATAACAAAGAATCATAAAAAGTTACATTATAAATATATGGGACTTTTAAGAAATACTGTTCTCAGAACTACTTGCTTGAGGTTTTGTGTTTATATTTATAGAAACCATGTTGAATAGGAAAAAATACATTCTATACCTAGCTGTCTATTGATCTATCTAAGTATAGATACAGAAATAGATCTATTTATATCTATCTGTATATATATATATATACATATGTATTCACTCATATGTAAACTAGTGATTTGCATTTAGTGGGTTTTCTCCCATCTATGGAAGTCAGAGTCCATTTTCAAAGTCATGAATCAAGATTCTTTATGCTATCCAGCAGAGGAGTAGAAAAGACACTAATTAAATCACAAAGCTTTCAAAGGACAATAAAATCTTTATCTGCTTCATTATCCTCTGTGACACTTGTAAGCTGATGCAAATTTACCAAAACAATCAAACTCCTAGGAATCATTAAGAGTGATTTCTCTTAATCACATTAATCAAAAGCAATCTACCTTTTCTCAGAATAGACATTTCTAGTTCCTTTGAGCTTGAGGCTGTTCAAATCCTCCTTAGTAAATGAATACTGACACATCATTTAGAGAAGAAAAGAAGAAGGAAGGAAGGAAGGAAGGAAGGAAGGAAGGAAGGAAGGAAGGAAGGAAGGAAGGAAGGAAGGAAGGAAGGAAGGAAGGAAGGAAGGAAGGAAGGAAAGAAGGAAGGAAGGAAGGAAGGAAGGAAGGAAAGAAGCTAGGGAGGGAGGGAGGGAGGGAGGGAGGGAGGGAGGGAGGGAAGGAAGAGAAAAAAGTAAAAGGCCCAACTTCCCAGTTATTTTCAATTTGAAATCAAACAATATTCCAGATTTTATTTAGTGGCTATCAAATTTACTCAATGTAGAAAAATACTTCAGTGCTGCATCTCATACTGGGCTTTATGCCAAAAACGTCTCAAAATAGGTATTTCCCCTCGCTTTAATAAAGGAGAAACAAATCTACCCTGAACTTTAATTAATAAGGAAATAGTCACAAAATATCTTAGCCTTACTTATTAATGCTGAATAAAGCCAACAAAGCTAACCACATCTTTGTGGATAAAGTTTTCCACCTTACAGTTTTGTCACTGACTACTAACATCATTGAGAAGTATTTCCTTCCTGGTTAGTCTTTCCCGTCTCCGATTCCTAGCCCTCGTGGGGTTCAGGGCAAGCCCCACCACAAGGCAAATCCGCTCTCACTTCCCCACCACAACAATGGCTGGTACCGAGCCATGGAAGGAGCACTGTGGGAAAGCAATCAAGGCAGCACAGTGAATTAATTTTCTGCTGTCAGAAGAAAACTTCATAACTCACGTATGTGAAGAACTGACAAGGAAACCTGCCGTCCAATCAATTTCTACTCATCAGAATCGCTTTATCCCTGGAAATGATATAAACTTCAAACCCAATCACAATCTGGTTCATTTCCTGCTGCCCAAAGAAATAAATTTTTATTCTAATGGTTTTAACATAGATGAATTCTTCTCCACTGTAAACTTACCTAATTCCAGTTTGGAAGGTGAGCTTTCTAATAATCTTGAAAAAGTGGGAGAAGGTAGTGTGTGTGTGTGTGTGTGTGTGTGTGTGTGTGTGTGTGTGTGTGTGTGTGTGTGTGTGTGTGTGTGTGTGTGTGTGTGTGTGTGTGTGTGTGTGTGTGTGTGTGTGTGGTGTGAGAGAAAGAGTTTGAGTGTGTGTGTTTGAGTGTGTATTTGAGGAGAAAAGGGAAAGAGTGGGGAAAGAAGAAGACAGGGAGGGAAAGGAATATAAAGAAGGGAAGGAAACTTTTATCTCCATTCAGCAGAAAACAGTACAACAGAGGGAAACGATTTCTTAGTTACCCTCACTATATCACCTATAAAAATAAATAATAAATAAATAAATACATACATACATACATAAATAATAAATGGGCTGGGAATTTGGCTTAGTAGTAGACTATTGCCTAGCATCCATGAAGCCCTGGGTTCAATTCCTTAGTACCACATAAACAGAGAAAGCCAGAAGTGGCCCTGTGGCTCCAGTGATTGTCAGCCTTGAGCAAAAGAAGCTCAGTGACCATACCCAAGCCCTGAGTTCAAGCTCCAGGACGGGCAAAATAAAAATAAAAATAAATTAAGAATAAATTAAAAAGTTTAATTTTTTTAAATAAAAAATAAAGAAAAAATATCAAACCAAGTTTCACAAGGGAAATCTGAGCTCTCCAAGGTTAGCTAAGTGCTGAAACTCTTTTTTTTTTAGGAACATATAAAAACTTTATTATCTTTTTATACAGCTGCTCACAATTTGGATGGTATGGAAGTACCATTCAGTTGTAAACTTTAACTCTTTTTCTACCATTCTTTAACACAGGCTTATTTGTAGTTCTTTCTACATAAGTAAATTATTTTCACCTCAATTTTGATTTATGAATATGTCTTTGACATTTGATAATAAGCTGTACCAGATCCTTTTTTATTTTAAATAATCACATCACAATATTCTGTCATGATTTCTGTAATTTGTGTTACCCTTAGAATTTTTTTTCTTTTTCTAAATGGTATAGCTTAAGAACAAGATTTTATTCCCATATTGCTGAAATACCACAAACACAAACATACCACCATTTCAAAAGTACATTACCAAAGTAACAAATCAAAACTAAATTGCCTAATTATTTTCATGAGTTTTTAAAGCAGTATTTCATTAACAGCTGTTATTATCAATCCTAAAGGCAATTTAGTTTCAATTTGTTATTCAGTGCTGTCCTTCTAATACTATCCTATTGTATAAACTAAGCACAGAATAGAATGGAAGCGAAGAAATCTCTCTGTCAGTGCTTACTGACTTACATAACCTATTGCCTAGAGGAGCATGAATTTTGATTTGTTTTATTTCATGATCAATGGTGAGGTGTTGATTTTTTTTAATTTTACCATTTTCTTCTTGGGACAAACAAATTATTAGGAAAACTAATAGTAGAATACTTGTATAAAATACATGGTTATGAGCTGTAATCAAAATAATGTTCTGAAATGCTCACGGTTTTAATAAATTCCAAGGCCTTCTCAAGAATATATGATTCAGAACAGTCTTTGTCTTGTTAATTGTACATGACAGTGTAGATGGCTAAGGGTCTGACAACACAAAGAACTGTCTTTTTGTATTTTCTGTAGAGTGTAAATAGTACATTTGCAATAAAGCATAGTGAATGAATTATGGTTCTTGCTGTAATTTAGGATACAGCAATTAATTCAAATATATTCTGATGCCTGTGTCTTCACCATAGTGCGTTTACTGATTTTTTTCTAAATTCCTTTGTTCTGAAAAAAATCAAAATATTGTGGAGTATACATCAATATGTTATACTGTTTTCTGATCTGACAGAGCAAACATAAGTATTTTAAGGGTATTTTTGTAGAGATAAAGAATAGTAAATCCTCAGCAAGCAGGTGGTATGACTTTCACTGAGGTTACCTGAATTTTCAAAAATGATTAAGAACAACCTGTTGTGTTTATTGGGATGTTTCTTGGCACTACACATTCAGTTCTCAAAACAGAAAGTTTTAGAGGTTAAACAAAAATTTTGGCACATCTTAGTGTGACAAAGGCAAATCATATGTTTTGTGAATTCTGTGCAGTATTTAACTGTAATATGTGCCTATCTAATGTACTTTTGAGAGCAAAATATTTTAACAAACTAAGTTTGTTTTAGATTGGTTCTAGCTGAGACTTTCCTCTCAACAGAAATGAACTCTGGACATACACTTAACAATTTTTTTTCAATATTTGTTGAACCAAAGTAAAATTCAATATGGGAGAAAATCAGAACTTTCCTCAGGGTCATGCTGATATTATAATAATTTTATGGAAACATAGACACATTGGTATGAAGCTCGTTTGGTAAGGTTGAGAATACTGAAAGATGTATGAATTCTGTCCCCAACTGCACCTTAAAATGTGTCAATAAACAAATAGCAGATGTGTTGACTTTAGTTCCACTCAAAACATTCATAAACTCCTTACAAATAAAGTTTTATTTCAGGATCCTAAAGAAAACGATCATGTTTTACTCAAACTCTACATGTTTGTACAATTTACTTTATGTTCACAAGGCTATAGATAAGAAACATATATGAATTATTAGATGAAAAATGTCAGTATATGTAAGGAGAGAATGTAAAGATGAATTTCAAGTCTTCGGATCGGGTCAATGCATTTTTTAAGACCTAGAATTGTCCCAGATACATGTCTCTTCCCTGTCCTTTGCTCAACCCTGTTAAAATGCGTGGGAAAACAGCTGTGTTGTATGGTTTTAAAGGCAAGGGAATTACTAGTATCTCACAAACTGTGAAAAATGTGTACTAATATGTAGGCAGTGTCTGAGAACATTAATCTCCTTTAGGTGGATTTTTCCTCCTTTAAAAGAAGCTTGAAAGAACAGAAAAGACCATACAGTACATAGGCTGTTCCTACGTACTAACACATCCACTTACCAAAGTAACGTTTGCATTACAGAAAACAAACAGTAGCTCTTCAATACTCACAGGCAACCCCCTCTCTTAGCAAAGTGTTCATGCTTATTAAAAACAAGGAGACTACAGAGCAAGGCATCTTTGTTAAATACTTAGACCATTTGTTTAAATTTTGGTAAAAGTATGATTTTAAAAGAACTTCAAATCCCTTCAAAGTATCACCAGGTATTAGGGTAGTGCTCAGCTGTAGAATGCTTTTCTAGATTATATATGCCTTGTGTTTGATGTCCAACATCTAAATTAAATTAATAAAATGAAATAAATGTAAAATAAAATAAGGTGCTAAAGATACTCTATCATAATATTCCCCAAACCCATCTATTGGATAAATAGTGAATTGCCACTTACATATTTACTTACACAGTTATAATTTGTGTTCCTTGCCCTTGTAAGTGGGGGAAAGTAGAAGCAATGGAAGGAGACTGTGTTATTTGTTTCCTCTTATCACTCATTCACAAGAGTATGAGGCTCCAGATTCATTGAATATAGTTAATAGGTCTGAACTAGATCCACCTGGTGACATAAGGGCAGAAAAAGAATTTTTGGAAAGGTTAATTTGAGTAGATGTGATTTTTATCTAATGTCCTCACTTTTAGAACCAATCTTTCTCACTAAAGTAATCCATTCTATTATGGTTTCAGATATTTAGAATTCTTGATGACACCTCAGCTGACAAAAAAATTTTGACAAATGTCTGGCTATTAGGCACAAATCTTTCCAGAGTCTGAAGTTAAAGAAGTTAAAGAAGCCTGTGGTTTATTAGCTTTAACTATTCTAATTCCTTTGTCAGACTCTGATTATCCATCTATTTTTTTTGAGAGCTACAAGGATTTGAAAGAAAATAAGCTGAGACCTTTGTTTCATGGAAATCAGGGGCCCATGTGTTTCCTCATAAGCAAAAGAGGTGATTGGATCAATTCTTCATCTCTGGTTCCTTCACCTGTCCATTACACCTGCTGCATGTATACTTACTATAGCAAACATAAAGTGCTTTGATGGCTTTCACTGCTCAACGCTGAACATCCGCGGCTGTGGAAACAGGATCCTTATACAAAATTGAGACATAATGTAGAACATTATTAAATCACTAGTGGTGGCCAAAAGAAACTTAAAATTTAATATTAGAAATCATTGATTATTTTATTTTAGTATTAGATTGTACTGAAGTTTGAACTCAGGACTTTGTACTTGCTGCCATCTTTGATTTAAAACCCTCAAATATTCTCATTGGCAGAGAACTTTTATTAGCTATGTCTTCTACTATATCTTTAGTCACCTATCTCTCTCACGCCATTCCATCTCTTCCTCCACACTTTAAAATCTTTCATGGTTTCTTATTCAGGGCATTTTTTATTAAAACTTCATCACTCTTGTCTTTCCCTCTCATTTCCTAAAGCCTTATGAACCAGAGAAATGAGAAGATAGAGAGCAATGTTTGCAGTATCAAAACAGTCCACCAAGATTTGTACCTGCATGGGTCACTTGTCCCTACATCCTTGCCAAGCATGATTATTCTTCATCTTTTTGGAAAAACCGTGTAGAATCTACAAATCTAAAATAGAATTACTTTACAATATAGACCTTTCACTTGGGAAAATACACAAAAAAATTGAAATCAGTATGTATATCCAACAAATATCTGTACTCTGATGTTTATTATAGATTTATTTACAATACCTGAGATCTAGTAATAATACCATGAACAGAGAAGACATTAATGTAAAGGAATATTATTTAGCCTTAAAAGCTGAGAATCTGGAAATTCTCTCATTTGGGATTTGGCTGGACCTAGAGGAAGTTATGTTAAATGAAATAAGCCAAACATGACCAAATAATGTGTGATCTTACTTATATGTGAACCATAATGAGGTTTAATTCATGCAAGCAGAAAATAAAATTGTGGTTGCCAAAGGTTGGGAGAGAGTTTGGCAGGAAGTTATGGGATGCGTAAGTTCTGGTGTACTATGGACAATGTGGTGACTACCCCTGATAATAACATATGAAGGTTATTTTTAAATAAATACAAGAGAATATTTTTCAAATATTTTTCCATAAAAAGAAAAATATGGGAATTGCTTGATATCTAGATATACTATTTACCCCAAGTATATCCATTCACAATGTACAGTAAGCTCAATGTATTTGAAAATTGGCGACCTATGATTTTTTCACCAAGCACAGATAAAAATGTTGTAAGTGGAAATATTTTTTAATTTTAATAAGTTTTTTATTGTGAAAATACAGTACAGAGGGATTACAATTACATGAGCAAGGTAATGAGTCCATTTCTTATCAAGCATTGTTGCCTCTTCCTTTGTTTTTCCCTTACCATCCTTGCCCTCCCATCTCCACAACTACACCCTCCCCTGCCCCTGCCAAAGTAGTAAGGTTCAGTTTTCCACATAGCATTTATTTAAACAATTTTTTCCTTCCCCTCCCCGAAATATACCAACATCAAATACAGTGAAAACAGGGTTTATAACATAGGGGAGGGACATACAAAGCAACAAAAAGAATCACATTATAAATACATTAAAAATAATAGCAAGAAAGAAAAACCACTTAAGTCTTATCTTGGGGTTCATTTCACCTAACATCAACTTATCTGACTTTTTCTGCAACAAATTCTCAAAGAAAGAATTGCCCAATAAATAAGTGGGCTAAAGACTTAAAGAGAAACCCCTCTGAAGAGGAAAGAAGGATGGCCAATAGACACATGAAAAATTGCTCAACCTCCCTAGCCATAAAAGAAATGCAAATCAAAAACATTGAGATACCACTTCACCCCAGATAGAATGGCTATAATCAAGAACTCTAATAACAACAGATGATGGAGGGGATGTGGCCAGAAGGGATCCCTACTGCATTGTTGGTGGGAGTGTAAACTTGTTCAACCACCTTGGAAAGCAGTATGGAGGTTCCTCAAAAGACTTCACAGAGAGCTCCCCTATGACCCAGCAATCCCACTTTTGGGCATTTACCCAAATGATCACAAACAAGACCATACTAAAGCTACCAGCACAACTATGTTTATTGCAGCATTACTTACCATAGCTAAGATATGGAACCAACCCAGATGCCCCTCAGTAGATGAATGGATCAAGAAAATGTAGTATATATACACAATGGAATTCTATGCCTCCATCAGAAAGAATAACATTGCCCCACTTGTTATGAAATGGAAAGACTTGGAAAAAATTATATTAATTGAAGTAAGCCAGGCCCAAAGAAACATAGTCCCCATGGTTTCCTTTATTTGCAATAACTAGTATATGTCTGTAAGTGGAAATAAATTTAGAAACAAAACTTTTAAACTTTTGTACATAGTTTAGTTGATGAGGAGACACTTCTAGTCAGTTCTGTGCTCTGTGCTGTCAGTTATGGTTGAACTGTTTTGTGGTCTTCTGTGTAAGTTTTCATGTCATCAATTTTATGAACATAAGTCTCACAAAAAGTAATGAAGTCCCAAAGTCAAGGTAAAACTTAAGACGACCCTCCCAAACCCGAAGGGACAGTGATGTGCACATGGCTGAAGTGATAATATGAAAATATTGAATTTGTTAAAAGGTGGTTTGCCTTTAGAACTTGAACAGCCTTATAGACAAAATGAATCAAACATCCACAATACAGCCCAGGACTTGGTAGCTTTTGCTCAATGGTGATTTCCTTGGAGTCATATACGCAAAGGCCAACAGAATGTTGTATCGAAACATCACATATATTATACACATTATATATTATTGTTATTGTTCACCTTAAAATAGAAATTTTGTCTCAACCTGAAGCAATCTCTTTTTCTCAAAAATTTCAAATCATTACAGGAGCTAAATAGGGGACATCAATAAATGGACTAGACAACAGTAGAGTAGTCTTCACATTGCTCCAGAAATATCCAACATCCTTATTATTCTTTCAAATATCCCACTGTTTAAACATCAGAAACTAATTTTCATAATGCTTTGAAACACTGTGCATATCAATTATAATATTTTCAGGTCATGCCTTGTCTGTAGGATATTGTTTTAGAGGCAAAGCTGTTCACTGTTAACATGAGCTATATGCACATGCTAGATGAATATTCTTAATGAACAGAGACAACCTACTTTAATTATTACTTTAATTATACATGACAGTATAGTTGGCTAACAGGTTTCAAGACCTCCCTCATAAATATACAATTTTATCCTTCCTCATTATACTATTTATAGCCTTCTATTTCTAATCTTTCAAAAGGAAGATGCATTAGGCTCTGCTCTATACAGACGTTTCTACTGGCAAACTAATTTAAAACAGAATTGTAAAGGAAAGATATATTTAATTTGTTTTCCCCTAAATCTCCAGATATTCTGTTTGTTTTCATAAATATCAAAATAAAATAAATTAGGTTCATGCCCCACATTACTGAAAGATAGACAAAGTTCAATTTTTTTCATGATTTCTCTGGGTAATTACAATCATTTTCTTGGTCATTTCCTACTTTGAGAGATAACTGAGAGCTGCTTATGATCATCTTTGATCAATATTCCCACACAAAGTCTTGTCCTTGATTAAAAAAGAACTGATAATACAAGGTCACTGCATATAATAGACATTCATAGTTTTAAGATTTTATCAGGTAGAGTTCAGCGCTTCCCAGGTAAAAAGAAATTCTAAAGACAAAATTAGATATTGAGTTCCTTCTTACTTTACCCTACCACACATCATTTCTTGACTTTCATGTCTCCAAACAAAATTGTTGACCAGTATATTAATTCCTGGCTATGTAACTCCAGTTTTTTATTTGCTCTGTTACCACTGTTGCTATTATTTCCATTTGTTGTCAGAATTTTTTTGTTTTATTAGAAAAGGAAAACAATTTCAATCCAATCACTTTTACTGAATGCATAACATTGTCCAAATTACTAGACTTTTTTGGGGGGGTCCGGTCATGGGGCCTGAACTCTGGGCCTGGGCGCTGTCCCTCAGCTCTTCAGCTCAAGGCTAGTGCTCTACCACTTGAGCCATAGCACTACTTCTGGCTTTTTCTTTTTGCTTATGTGTTGCTGAGGAATCGAACCCAGGGCCTCAGGCATGGAAGACAAGCGCTCTACCACTGAGCCAACTTCCCAGCCCCTAGACTTTTTATTTATTAAATAAAGATAAAAGCATCTATTGAAAATTTAATTGTGAAGATTATAGGATAAATACATGAAAGACACCTCATGAAGATGTTTACTTTCTCCCTCTGCATTTTATATCAACCTACATTCTTCATTTTTCTTCTGTTTCTCCTTTATCCAAAGTGAAACAATTTCCTCTTCATCACCTGCAGGCACTCGCCATATAAATTCTCTTGTATTTGTTTTAAACTGTATTTTAAAATAGAAAATGCCTTTCTATGGCCAATAAAAGATTCACTGATTTTCCTCCTGAAAAAGACCCTATGACCAGTCGTCCCTGCTTGACCGACTCCTCAGTTCCCATCCCTAAACCCGTCCAATTCTAGGCAGCTCATCATGTTCTTTCTCTATTTGTCCATGGTTCCTACAATCCATTTCTAGTCCTTCCTTTCCTCTAGGTCTCCTTTTCTTCCTATCTCAAATGGTGCCATTATCACAAGAAGATTAAATATTCTAGACTACTTTTCCCTCTCCGTAGTTTTCAGTTATACCATTAGCACTTCAGTATTTTTATTTATGTCTGATGGCCTTGCCAAGGACAAAGACACAATGAATAGTATTCACAACCATTTAAAGATGATGTTTGGTTTTTTTTCCCGGAGACTATTCTTTTTTATTTTCAATAGCAAATATAATTGTGATAAAAATCTCATATGAAGGCCAAAATAATATAATGTATTAAGTAACTGAATTTGGAGAACATAACTCAAATAAGCTTGACTTTTGAATCTCAATAGTATGCACCTGCAGAAAACTAATGAAAACAATGATTCCATTGTTTGTTGTTTCTAAATATTTCAATGCTGCGATACTGTATACAAGTGAAACGATTGTTTTATATTGAATTATCAGAATCTTGATGCTGGACATAGGAGTATTTGTAAGCAAGAGAAATGTAAGGTTTCTGCTGTATAAACCCAAACCAACACAATAAATGTTTAAATGTCAAATCACTTTAATTTCCTAATATTAAGAAATTGGGCATTGAAAATCGCAGTGGCATCTCAGATTCATCTTAGCTGTCAACAGATCATGAACACGGCATTACCAAATGACTTTCTGGAATGTTTACAAAATGATTAATCATGTTTCTTTCTTTGATATATTGCAGATGGTCAGAAGATGTGGAATTCAGTCCTGATTCCAGCTTTCGGGAGACCGGTCATTAAGATTTCTGAGACATCCTGACAAAGAGGAAAGTCACCTTGAAGTGCAGTATTATGATGGTTCCAAAAGAAGTCTTAGCTTGGAGATCCATGTGGGTGAAGAGAGGAGTTGCGCAGAGGGTGTTAAGAGGGAAAAAACAAGAATGAATACATTGCTAAAATTCTTCAAAAATCTTCATTAAAAAAAGGCTTTTCCTAACAGCTATCCATAGATACACGTCCAAATATGTGATAAAAAGCTTCCTCATAATTTAGATTTGGTCAGTATATAAGAGAGGTCAGGAGCTACCACAATGGTTTATTTTCCTAAACATCTCAGAAGTCAAAACTTTCCTTTTCCAATAAAATGTCAGAATTTGCTTTTGTTAAATAAACAAAAAGGGCAGGGTTATATCATGTCATATAGTATTCATGGTATTATATAGTATTGTATAGCTCAGAATAATATAAGAAAATAGACTTATTTAGATGCCTATTCTCCTTCCCATCTAAATTCTCTCTCACACATGTATGATATGTATAATTCCCCTTTACTTGCATCAATGAACTTTTTACTTCCAATTAATGAGTTGTTAATAGCTACTGTTTGGAACATATGCTCATGCCAACTTTGGAACTTGGTTTGCTTATTGTTATAATTTATAATGGATGAGTTACTACAAAAGACATTAAAAGTACTCCCTGAAGTAAAAATTCCAAAAAGACTGTTAAAAATACTTGTCTATGTTAATGAAACTATTAATACCAGAAAAAAGATCATTTTGTTCATTGTTGAGTAGATCACAGAGAAAAATTAGGGTAAGTAATGAGAAGCAAGAATATATCTTATAGATCTAATTATTTTAAAAATAATGTCCAACTCCTAAGCCTGTTCAACATAAACATGTTTCTTGATAAGTATCTTCCTATAAAACTTATTAGCCATTTTTTATGATCCATTCTAGATGGTTTTAATCTAGATGGTCAGAATACTGTGGATAATGTGAATTTTTAATATAAAAATTGTCATTTTTGTAGCTCAAAAATTATTTTTATATCAGCAAACTCATATGACTATACCTCAAGCAATGAGTAAGAGTATTTAGAAAATGTTATGACACAATTTATTTATGTCATCAGCACTAGTGATGTATTCCTGGAATGTTAGCTTTTCAGGAGGTTTAAGATCTGAGGATCATGATTCAAAATCAGTCCTGATAGAAAAGATCAGGAGATTCTTATCCAATTAACCAGCAAAAAGCTAGAAATGGAGCTGTGGCTCATGTGACAGAGTACAAGCCTTCAGCAACAATGTTTAAGACAGATCTAGGCCCTGAGTTAAGGCTCCAGTACGGGCACACATGCACCAGAAAATCATTTGTATTATTTTGAAGGTCAAAGATTGACAGACTACATATACACTAAATTTCTTAGTTAATCCCTGATGACCAAAACCTATGAAAGCCAATTAAATATATGTTTATTTAATAAAAATAAGAAATAATAAATTCTTTAATAAATGCTTTGTAAATACAGGAATTTGGCAACAAAGCTTTCCATTTTTTCCATAATAAAATTCACACAACTTAAGATGTTTTCAAGTTGAACCTCATTTTATTCTTGCTAACTGGAACTCTAATTCTCAATGGGCATTTCTTTCAGCAGGAGAAGACCTAGATAAACTTATTAACTTATTTGTCACAAAAATTATCCCTATAAATAACCAATGGCATTCAAAATTCTCTCCTTCTAGTCTTCTTTTCTTTGGGGAAATCTAAGGTTCAGATCTTAGTATCTGTTGACTCTGTAGGTTCTTATGGTGAAACATTGTTATTGGTTAACTTTTTCCTTCTCCCAGTTGAGAAAGACCCATAAGATATGCAGAGAGGCCTTGCAATCCAGCTCTGTGGGCTCATTTGATACCACCTCCTCCTTTCAGAAGCCTGTAAAACCTCTAGCCTCCCTGGACTCTCCTGTGGAGTCCTTCATCCTTCACTATGACTGTTTCTTGGCTAGCACACCATCTTCAGTTCTATGCTGCACTCACCTCATAATTTACCATGAATCATTCAAGACTTCTTCCACATCTAGTAGAGAATTTAAATGGTGATTGTGGACAGGAAGAGCTTATCTCTGGACCTTTACTAACCAGGTGAGCACTGCTGACATTTTTGTGTCTATTACAATGTTGGCATAGCCCATATGAGCATAGGCTCATTTCACAACCATGGATTTTCCCATCATTCCAGACAACATCTGGGACAAAGGTCACATGTATCCATATACTCTCTAATCTACAAGTTTCTATACTTCCTGTTAGGTGACTGGTTGGTGTAAGAGTACAGACTCACAATGAAGTGTAACATACAATAGCTCAGCTCTACTTTTCTGTCTCATCCCCTTCAACTTCTTAGTATAAGCCCAGAGATGTTTCCTATTGATTTCTTCCATATAGGAGTAAAAGTAAGTATATATGTATGATGTTCACATATATTTTAACACTTTTTTTTCTTTTTTCCTTTTGGTTTATGACACAAATAGATGTTTTGAGCTTTCAAAATATTTGAAGCCAAACTGAGGAAGGTTTTTAAAAGATTTAAAAATCAATAAGCAGGGGCTGGGAAGGTGGCTCAGTGGTATAGTGCTTGCCTTGCATGCATGAGGCCCTGGGTTTGTTTCCTCAGCACCACATAAGCAGAAAAACCCGGAAGTGGCACTGTGGCTCAAGTGGTAGAGCGCTAGCCTTGAGCTGAAGAGCTGAAAAACAGCGCCCAGGCCTTGAGTTCAGGCCCCATGACTGGCAAAAAAAAAAAAAAATCAATAAGCAATATTTTCTCTCTCCAGAGTCAGGTTATTACAATGAAAATCTATTTAGAAATTCAAATAAATAAATTTTCTGAGCAGATTTATACTAAATAAGGTCATTGACTTAGGTAATAGCTCTAAACAATATTATTATTGTTGATATAATGATTTCCATAGTATACTGATTTATATATTTTCTTTTATGTATTATGTATTTTAGGAATATCTATAAATATGTGTAGAAATTAGAATTAACAATGATTTATGAGTTATCTTTAATGTCCACAGTAACCTTATGAATGCACAGAATTGCCCCACTTTCCATTTTATGAGAAGGCTCAAATTCCACAATGACTGGAGTAACTACTCAAGTTTTTGCCTCACATGAAATGCAAGATCTGAGGACTCCTCTTCAGAGTCCTTCTCTAGATGGAAAACTTCCTTAGTTTCTTTCACAGTTTTCTCTTCACTTTCAAATAAACTTAATTTTGTTTATCTTAAAAAAAAAGTGGGGGCTGAAATTGAATTTAGGTCTTCCTTGACTTTTATATTGCATCAAACTCTTTTTATATAACATTTTAAACCTGTGGTATGTATGTTAAACTGAATTATTTAAACCATATTTTTAAACTATTGGGAACAGAAAAAAAAATGATACTATCAAATGACACAACTATGTGTTTCTAAATTTAAAGCCATTAAACTAACACAAATGAAAATTAAAAGAGGCATGAGACCTGGGTCCCCAGTGTTTTCTTTCCCCATAGGATACAATTCACAGCTTTGTACCATTAAATTAAGAAAGGTATGTTTTTCTGACATTGACGATAATAACTTATCACTTAAGTTATTATATTAGTCATTATAGTTCACTGATTATAATAACTTATTGCCCAAAACCAACCTATTCAGAAAATAAGTTCAACACAAATTGGCTGAGTTTCTGTATTTTTCTATTGTCATTTGACAATTTATGTGAGATTCAAAAATGATAGAGTGAAAATGGGTGGGAGGTATTTCTTAAAGGTATTTGGAAAAAAAACACAGATATTGAAAACATGTGTTCATTGAAATTATTCCTATTAAATTAAGCTCATTGCTGCTAGTGACAGAAATTCCTAAGAAGGTATCTATCTGTAAGGACTAATAGAATTTCACATGAGGATTGCTCTTGGTTAATAGTAGCAGTAATAGTAGTAATAGTTTTTTTTAATTATTACTTTTCAGTCATTTTTGGCATCCACTCTTTCCACAGAGTGGATTTTTAAATCAATTTCCCAAGGTATGCAGAAAGAGCCTTTTGTAAACTTTATTTTGAAGACACAAGTGGAAATGATAACTTCTGTTTACCAATACTAACAAGCATTTCAGTTATCTCTGTTATTGACAATAAGGTTTTATGAATATGATGGATATAAGGTAGTTAACAGCTTCATTTGCAGAACAAGTTTAATTTCAAATTTGTTGTAAATATTGTTACGTCTGAAACAAAAATCATGTCTTTTCCTATACCCCACAAGCTATTTAAAATGATTTTTAACTCCAGTAATATACATCATGTGGCTATCTTTTCAGTGGTAGGTCCAATCATTCCTGCCATGAAGCAGCTTTGTGGACTAGGTGGGAGTGATTAGACCTTGGTTTATGTCATTCAAGATAATTGCAACTTCTTCCTTCCACTTCTGCCACAGAAATCCACAAACGTCCCAGCAATTTAAGTTCAATGCAATTAATACACAGCGTTTTCCTGGCTACTAAAACTGATTCAAAAGAAGCAAAGTCATTTTAGTCAGTACTTATAAGCCAACTCTGGAACTTAAGTCCCACTCTCAAAA
The DNA here is from genome assembly GCF_024711535.1 of Dipodomys merriami. Taxonomy (NCBI): domain Eukaryota; kingdom Metazoa; phylum Chordata; class Mammalia; order Rodentia; family Heteromyidae; genus Dipodomys; species Dipodomys merriami. The sequence continues at coordinate 93,018,621 of NW_027203381.1, read as the reverse complement.
TGATGGAAGATTTGAGTTTGCTATTTCCTTGCCGATTGGAAGAACACCATATAAAGACAGAATTAAAACACAGAATATCCCAGTGGCTGGACCAAATGAAGCCTAGATACTCTGTATGGGTAAAACTTTTAATTAGTATAAATAAATTATATCCATTATGTATTTTATAATTTAGTCACTTTTATGTAGATTTTAATAGCTAGTTACTAAATCACAACTATTTCTGTCCTTAAATTGTAAATGTAGTCATAATAAATATTTTTATAGCCAGAAGTACTTCACCTCATGATTTTCACTGTTCAGTCACATTACAAATATTTATAAGTAGTTCTTTGTATATTCCAGATATCAATCCTTTCTTAGAACATGAAATGTGCAGATATTTATAATTTTGCTTTGTTCTTTAGTATTTATATGGTCTTTATTATATTCTTTTCTTGACTTAGTGCATTAGTAGGATGCATAAGAACGAGAGAGAAAGATTGGGAGAGAGACTGAAAGAAGGGAGATTGGGAGGGAGGAAAGAAAGAATAGAGGGAAGAAGGGAAGGAGGGAAGAAGAGAGGGAAGGAGAAAGAGAAAAGAATAAAAGAAGAAAAGCGAAGGAGAGGTAACAAAGGAAGGAAAGGGAAAGGAGAAGGGAGGGAGGGAAAGGCCTACTTAGGATAGAAGGGGGGGAGAGGAAAAGGAGGCAGGGAAGCAAACTTGGAAGATATTTTAATTCTACCTTCTCCCTCAGTAATAGTGTAAGTTCTTCATTTTAAATCCAAGACTTCCCATTTCAAGATATATATTTAAATTCTTAGTTCTTACAGAAAAATATGTTTCTATTTTGTTGAAAGTATGAATAGAGCTAGTAAAAATTCAGTGAATTATGAAATCTAAATCTATTATTCAATATTTGTCAGTTTCAATGATTATAACCCATAAGATAACTTAGAACATACTAGATTTTCTATATTGAAATATTTAGAAATCTTAGCTTATTCCCACAAATAATTTCAGACATTTCATCTCTCTTTGTAAAGAAAAAACAACTTAGTTTTGTCCGTTGTTTTTTTTTTGGTCCGGTTGTGGGGCCTGAACTCTGGGCCTGAGCACTGTCCCTCAGCTCTTCAGCTCAAGGCCAGTGCTCTACCACTTGAGCCACAGCGCCACTTCCGGCTTTTTTCTTTTTGCTTATGTGGTGCTGAGGAATCGAACCCAGGGCCTCAGGCATGCAAGGCAAGCGCTCTACCACTGAGCCAACTTCCCAGCCCCAGTTTTGTCCGTTCTTAACAAGACTTGTCCCCAGAATCCAAGTTAGAGCCTTTCATTTTTATTCCACACTCAATCTTCAACATTCAAATTTAGCTTACAGTTTTCAGAAGCTTTACTATTTACACACACATACACACAGACACAGACACACACATGCATACACACACACACACATGCTTACAGACATCCAAAACTGCTTTAACTTACTATGTAAGAATCTATTTGGAATAAGGCTTGATGCCTTTGATTTTGTTTTACCAGAAGGAAGTGTAGATTTAAAGAGAGACAGAGGAAATAGATGCTGAGTTAATACTAGTACTTCTATTTGCTTTGTGAAAGACCTGGACAAGGAAAGAGACACTATAAGGGATATCATAAATTTCTTACAGAAAAGTAGACTAGAGCAGTGACTAACAGAGCCCTCATTAGAGCATAGAGTGTGTCTAAAAATCCTCACTCTCTCAGCACTTTAAAAACACAATCATCAATCATTTTGTCACTCCTTGAGTAGAATAACTTCCCTTCCTATGATTTGAGACATCCTCCACTAATCATCTCGTCATCGCAAGAGGAGATACACCAGCAAATCCAACTTTCCTAGATATAATAAATGACCCTGCATATCTAATGAAGTAAGAGAAAAGCTCAAATTGCATATGCTATATATGGACAAGTGCAATTACAAAGCCAGTGTTCAGTCAGTGACTATTGTCTAAGACAACAGGAACTCACCATGAACCACTGGACTTTTCTTACTCTGTACCGGATGTGGGATAAGTAGGTGCCAGCAGTCACACTGAAGCCAAAGGAAGTGAGTTTGTTATTTAAATGAAATACTATTTAAATGAAAAAAAATCTGCAACATTATTTTGGTTTTAAAAAAGAAAACTTAGAAGAGAATTAAATAAACTCTACATTTTTTACAAATATGATAATGATATCTAATACTATTTTTAATATAAAGAATTATGACCAACCCTTTTGTGAAAGATTAAATAATAAATTATGTAACTCCCTAAATATTTTTGGTTTTGTGCTCCAAGCTACCCTTAGTTTTTAGATTGTATGTGACTAGTATTCTTATTTAGCATAAGCATATTAATTTATTTATAAATACATCATTTATTTATAATGAATACTTCCGCACTGCTCCAGGTACATGTAACTTCTCTTTAATAGGCCCAAATCTATGTGTCTCTTCTTCTCTCCACTGAGTATGAATATGATAATAACATTTACTGAACACTTACTATGTGCCAGGCATTGTTTTAAATTCACTGTATTGTGTAAATAATCTGAGTCCCAAATCTTAATGCAAAGAAAAATTTGGCATGAGGGAAGAGTCATTATTTGGTTAATTTGGCATTGGAATTCAAAATTGGCTCTCACATTGAAATGCTGTTTAATTTAAACTCAGAGCTTTTCTCACAAGGCCTTTTTTTAAATAAAATCTCATTTGCATGTGTGAAATCTTGCTGTGAGACTACATAAGGAAGAATTAAAAATAGATTACTGTGTATTACATCTCTGCCACATAAAAAAAAACCTAAATGAGCTCCCCAGATCTGTCGGACCAATTAGTATTTAAGGAGCAGAATGAAATTTGTATGTACTATTACGGTAGCCCCTGTCATTTGATTATTGTGGTGTGTGAAGAGCTCATCTACTCTAAAATGGTGACAAGTCCATTTTTTGTTAAAATAGTGCAACAGAAAGTAAAAAGCCTAATGTATCAGGTTAGGATAGAAATGACCAAAAAAGAAAAATTAGGCATTGGTGTCTCATGCTGGTAATTCTAACTAGGAAATTGAGATCCAGAAGATTTTGGTGTGAAGCCTGCTGGAGCAGAAAGAACAAAATGAGAAATGGGTCAAATGATAGAGTATCAGCCCAAGCAAGCAAAAAGAGTGAGAATGAGGACCTGGTTCAAATTCCTGCACTGACAAAAACAAATGTAATAATAATAAAGTAATGCAATATCATACAAACTAAGTTCCCTCCAAGTATGTAGTTCTTAGACATGTTTTTGAGTATCATTGCTATTTTCTTCTATTTATTCTTCAACCAGTGTGATACTTTACAGATTTCTGTTGTGAAAGTCTTGGGATAATAGGGACTGAAACCACCAAACTGGCTAGGAGTAATCAAGTGTCTACATGCAAACACTGATCCCAGTAAGACATGATTAAAATACTTAAATGTAAATTTTACCAAATAGCATATTGTAATAGCAAATGATTGTATGAAAAGACTCTCAGTATCATTTTGTCATTTTATATAGTTAAAATTTTAAAACAATTGGAAAGCACCAGTAAGGATGTAGAGCAACTAGAACTAGATGCTTGGAGTTGCTAAATAAAACATACAGTAACTTAAAAATCAACCAGACCTTTCTTCTTATATTATATTATAACCCACATATTCATCAGCTAGAGCAATAAAAAAAAGGACAAAGTAGTGATAGTCACAAGAACTTGAATGAGTTTTAAAACCATCAGCTGTAATCATACCATGTAATAAAGAAGAGGTATATATCCTATTAAATAATCCTATTAAATGATATGCTACAAAGCAACAGTGCAGTGACAGAAAGCACTGTGTGTGTCAGAGACTGGGATTGAGGAGTGAGGATTACAACAAAAGTGAGCAAGAAGTTTTAGAAGCAATAAAAGTCCTTATATTGTGCTAAGGCTGGTAAGTCAAAACCTATAAATTTGTACTTAAAAAATAGAGAAATTCTGCTACATAGATTGCAACTTGTTGAAATTTATTTTTAACAACATAATAGAGAAATTACTGACCTGAAATTATTAGAGATATGAAACAACACTTACCTAGTGTATACTTAAAGCTACTGAAGCCTTAAACAAATCTGTTGTGGTCAAGTGGCCAGTACAAAAACTACTATGTATAAAGTCTTGATCAAAGTCTAAGGAGGAAGCTGTAGGGCATAAACTTAAAGAAATTCATTAAAGTATTAAGCACTGGTGTTGACATGGTGGGGGGGCTGGAGAGAGAGAGAGAGAAAAAGAGAGAGAGAGCACGCGGGCGCAAGCACTCTGGCAAGCGTAATGTTGCTGGAGGAAATAGACGCCAATGCGGAGGCAAATGTCCCTACTTGTAATTCCCTCTATGTCCATCTGCCAAGAAAAACTGCGCAGCAGCAGTACCAGCTGTTCTGGTTGCTCCGCAGCTTGCATGCCATGTTTCCCAAATTACCATCTCGACAGCACTTCCCAACGAGTTTATATAAGACAGAAGCTGAGTCGAGATGGGATCTAGGAAGAAAGAGAAAATCACACACACACCACACACACACACACACACACACACACACACACACACACACACACACACACACACACACACACACACACACACACACACACACACACACACACACACACACACACACACACACAGCCCAATCACAAAGAAAGACCTTGTGGATGTGAAGGACTAGAGGCCCAATCTGGAAAAGGAACTGCAAGATCAGGCTGCAGAAGCAGGAAGGAATGGAGAAGCAGGTGTTTGAGAAGTGCAAGTCACATCGTAAGACCACCGTCCAGTTCCCCACTGCTCCCTCATCAGAAAACAAAGGGAGAAAACAGAGTAAAACAGGAGAGCATGATTAGTTCTTTCCATATGCCAAGTAATGAACTCAATGTTCTGCATCCCATTAGACAGATGCTTGAGAGTTATGGATGAAAGGATTATGTGAACGGCACATATTGTGTTATATATCAAGATGACAATCCTTCCTATCTTGATAAGGAAAATGCCATCTAATCATACAATAAAAGTACTTCCAGTCATTGTATTTTGGATATTATATACACATCTCCTGGGGCAGGGCTGCTATTCTGTCTACTCTACATGTGACTCGTCTAGCCCAGGACTACTTAGCTAACAGGTGATGTGAAAACTCTACATTATGAATTTCCAAAAGCCATTTTCCCATCTCTTTCTTTCTTTTCCTTATTTTTACTTCCTTTTGCTCTACTTTTCCACTAATTTCTACCCTCTCTTCTAAAATCTAAACGCTTTCCACTAAACTTGTGAATGTGGTAGGAATACTGCCCGTGGATTCACTGATAGCCATTCAATGAAGAAACACCTTAGAATTGAAAACATCCGCATCCCAGTATCCTGTAAAGTTATTCAATTCTGAACACAAAACAGAATGGAAAGATGAGTATTGATTGTCCCATGTTACATGATTTGGAACCGAGAGTTGTAGAGGAAAAGGAGTTTAACCAATTCACCTATTTTAATCTTTTATATGAAGAAATAGTTAGACTCTTATTGCAGTCAGTGTACATATGTAAATGTATAAATAGGTAATACTTCATTTACTTATGTACAGCTAAGTAAAATAAGCAAACAAACACATGAAAAAAAATCTGAAGTGATGGCAAATGCATTTTAACCAAACATATATATTCTCTTTGCCCTGATACAAAGTTTACAATCAAAGTTATTTTATGAATTTCTTGATTTCAAAGTAACTAAATAAAACTTGAGATTCATCATACTTTTAACTTCCCCATATACCTTAGAAAAAGTATGATATGATTAAACCTGATAAATAATGCAACCTCTTATTTTGCTTTTTTTCTTTATAATGGATTTATTTTACTTACTTTTAAGTATTTGTGCAAAGGGATATTAATTTTATAGGCTTTATGAGTAAAGCTTTCATTTTACAATCATTTTCTGAGAGCTCAGATAGCCTTACACTTACACGTGACCACGCTGGTCTTAGATTAAAACTCCTCCTACTTAACTCTCAAGGATGTTAGGATTACAGATGTGAAACATAATAACCAGATTATGAAAATTACTTGGAGTGATACATAATGTTGTTTGTCAGATGTATTATTTCCTCTTTTCATACTGACTTGTTTATTGGTTTAAATCTGTAGCATTGCTGAGGATTTTTAAATATTTATATCATTCTGATATTTAAGCAAATTGCAAATGGAACTTGAAATTTTTCATTTCAAAATAAACTTAACTCGGAGGTAATTATAGAACTCTTTTGAAGATTAATGTCCTTCCCCAAATCATAGCAAAATACAGATTGCGGATAAGTAAGAGATAGTTAAGAAAGTGAAATTTCTCAAAAATGAGTAAGATGAGCACTATACAGTTTAAATCCTGCACTATCACTTTCTCAAAATATAACTTTAAAGTTATTCAAACCCAGTGTTCATTTTCCCTTCAGTAAAATAAGGGAACTAGAAGCACTGTCAAAGAAAAACATACTAGCATAAAGCCATTGAAAGAGTAACTGACATGGAAGAATCATGCAATGACATCTGCTACTGTGTGCTTCACAACAGTCATTTATTGAGCTATTACTACACAGGTGACATTATTCTAGCCACCAAACCACAATGAGGAACAAAAAATACAGTAAAATAACTCCCTCCATGAAGGTTGCGTCTTAATAAGAATATAGATAATATATAATGGATAACATATATATTCTATCTATAAAATAGACTGTATAAAAGAGGAACGCAGAACCTGAATATAGAGGTGTGAATTTAGACAGGATATTATATTGGAAGATATCATGGAAATTTTTAGAAGGAAATTTTCCCAAGGAGAGGAAACTAATTGTGCAAATGTTTTGCAGCAGAAGCAAGTTGGATCTACTAAAGAAACCACAAAGAGAACACAGAGGGAGAAAGATGGAATGAGCAAAGGGATTTATCATCAAGGCAGGGAGAGAGGTAAGGGGTGGAGCAGTAATTCAACTACTTACTCTGGATGATATGGAAAACTGTTGAAACTTTTGGAGCAGAGGAATGACTTGATTTGATTATGGTTTTCATCTTCTAAATCTTCAAGAGCTACTTATAAAAGACTTCTCAGTGGGGCACTGGCGGCTCACACCTCTAATTGTAGCTACTCAGGAGGCTGGGATCTGAGGATCGCAGTTCAATGCCAGCCCCGGCGGGAAAAGTCCATGAGACTCTTATCTCTAATAAACCACCAGAAAACCAGAAGTGGTGCTGTGGCTCAAGTGGTATAGTGCTTACCTTGAGCTGAAGAGCTCAGGGACAGTACCCAGGCCCCAAGTTCAAGCCCCATGACTGACAAAAAAAAAAAAAAAAAAAAAAAAAAAGACTTCTCTATTAGAGTGAACATTCATACACATTTACAATCATTAAGAACTGTGAATTCCCAGATTTGCATTTGTGACAGACTCATAACAAATTTGAAATAGAAATTATAAAATGTTAAATCATGAAACATATACATATTTGCTTTCGTTTAACTCCTAGGTAGTAGAAATCAGAGAAAATATTCTATTACTCTATGAGACTACTCATGTACTTTTTCTGGTTTTTCAAGTGATAACATCTACATCGAAGTGATCAATGAATGCCTATTTCTCCAGTTTCCAGTCAGTAAATATGCAAAATGATGAGGGCATCAGCAATTTGATGTGCCAGAAGTCTATACTACAGTGGGTTAGTGTCCTGCCTGTCTTTCACATAAACTCAATTATAGGAGACCTACAAAGTCCATCAGCCAATGGTCCATGTTGCTTTCATTACAAACCTATAGAACACATAAATATTCATTTAAAGTTTTGACCTCTAAAACCCAGATGTACAGCAACCACTTTCCATGTTCCATGCATCACCCGGCTTAGAAAATTTCACTTTTCCATAAGACTAGTCATAACCAATAGGAAAGGCAAGGACTTCAAAGTAACTGAGCTCTGGTGAATGTTCAACTCACCTCTGCAAGCATTTCCCTGCTCAGAGATAAGGGAGGAAGCTTCAGTGTTTTGTAAACTTGCAGAATTCCAGCATTACTCCCACCTGCTTCTTCGTTTCCCCTCAGAACCTTAAGTCAGACAGGACACATGTTTCCTGCCCAGTTGAATGCAAATAACAACTGGTTGGGAAAACAAAGTAACAAATATTCACTATTGTGTAATTCTGGGCTGACATGGGAGACAGATGTAGTGATACCAAAGACTGACTTTTCAGGATCCTGAAAAATCTTAAAGTGCTTTTCATTGCCAATTATATTACTACTCTGGCAAGATTAGACTCCAAACTGTGTTTTTGCAATATAAGAAAATGCATTTCTTTTATGTCCATTTACTCTCTCAATGAAGTGAAGGTTTCCACTTTCTAAAATGAGACTACCCAGAATTGCAATTCAACATTTACACAGTTAGCCTCAAAAAGTTTTCATTGATAATCACAAAGATTAAGCAAATTCTCTCCAGTCGAGGACAGGCATGTCTGAAATCCAGAGATCTCTTTTGTTTCATGAAATGCACATAGTGTATTTAATCTACTCTCAAGTCATAGCCCAAATGTATATAAGCTAAATTAAAGTATACAAGTGATTCCCTTTTGAGAGACTTCTAAAAAAAAAAGGCAAAATATTAATGTACTAGTTCTAAATTTCCATTTTGGAGGAACTGTTTTCCTATTCAAACTAGTCAACCAAGAATAAATAACTGCTTTTAAGTTAGTAATATAATCATAAAAAGTAACTTATCTTGAATCGTATAAAATTTTAGTAATAAATATAAATGTAAGCACAGCTGGAATTAAGTAATTTTTATAAGTTAAATCACTGTCATAGGCAAAACAATTTTCTTTTAATACTTAACTATTCCCTATATTTAAAATCTTCCTGCTGAATCCCCTTCCCATACTTATCAAACCAAATAAATCTTATACAGACATATCATTCTCATCTTAATTATTTGAGTTTGCCTATTGGCACATGAAATCTCAAGCAAAATAAATAGTTCTTCAAAATTTTTATTATATTTGAGTAGTTATACAAAGTCTTTCCATTTAACAAGCAGTTTATGACTATATCTTGATCAATGTCACTCCTTTCAACATTCTCAAACATCCCTCCCGATCCACCCCTTCCCTCATCTTCTTAGACAAAATAAACATTAAGCTCTTCTTTCTAAATAGGGTAATACTGGCATTTTTATTAACTTACCACTTCTTCAGTGCCTGTCCTCCATCCATTTTTTTTTGTTTTATTATAAAAATACCATACAGAGGGGTTACAATTACATGAGCAAGATAATGAGTACATTTCTTATCAAGCATTGTTGCCTCCTGCTTTGTTTCCCCTTCCCATCTCCCCCACACACCCCTCCATTTTGAAAATTCTTTTTTTTTTTTTTTTTGGTTTTGGCTGGTCATGGGGCCTGAACTCTGGGCCTGGGCATTGACCTTCAGCTCAAGGCTAGTGCTCTACCACTCAAGCCATAGCGCTACTTCTGGCTTTTTCTGCTTATGTGGTACTGAGGAATCGAACCCAGGGCCTCATGCATGCAAGGCAAGCACTCTATCATTGAGCCACCTTTCCAGCCCCCTCCATCCATTCTTATATTTTTATCATTCATATTAGTGAACAAGTGGCTTTTCTCATTATACTTAATTTGACAGACTCAATATTTGTCATTTTAATGCAATCACTTTATCTCAGAGACATTAGTATGTATTGATACAGTCTACCAATGCATTAACACATTGCCAGTATAACACTAAAAACAATGTAATGTAACTATCTATGTAACATAACTACCTAGTTTGTAACTACATAATTTGTGGGAAATAAGCTTTTATTCACCTTCTTAGCTTGTTCTCATATGTAGGTCCACCTGTATCTTCATTCCACCTGTGAAATCTCCTAGTTACTACATCCCAGAATTCTCCAAATTCTCACATACAACCTCTACTCCATCTGTGACCCTATCTTTTTACCCTCTCGGAATAAATGGCAACTTCTTGCGGCAAAATTTTCTATTTTTTGTTGAACATGCATAGGCATAAGCAGACTAACCACTACTCTTCAATTTTCTAAAATGATGTTTCTTCTTGAGAAATATTAAATTAAAATTATATTAACAAATTCATTACCTAATAAAAAGATTTCAAAGCTCACAAATGAAACCATAATGTTCATATGTGCATATATATGTGTGTATATGTATTCTCTTTTCTAATAATCAATAAAATTAACAATGCATACCCCATAGTTATTGACGTAGTCTATTTTTCTGTGGAAAACTGAATTCTTCCCTCCATTTGGGGATCATTCCTACTTCCTTCACATCACTCAATGTCTACATATCCATGTATCACAGAGTAGTAAAATTCTATGAACTTTAAATATACAGTTACAGTTGCATGAATAAGAAAGGTAATGAGTACATTTATTTTTTAATATATATTTTTATTGTAAAGATATTGTACAGAGTGTTTACAGTTACATGAGCAAGGCAATAAGCCCATTTCCTATCTAGCATTGTTACCCCCTCCTTTGTTTTTTTCCCTACCATCCCTTTTCTCCCCATCTCCCTGACTCCTCCTTCTCAGAGTTATAAATTTGTTTTCAACATACAGTCTTGTACATCTCATTGTTACAATGAGTCAACCTGTATCCCTATTTCAGCATTTTGTTATTTCCTTCCCCTCCCCAAATTAGAAAAAAAATGTATATATAAGATGCAGGACAACGGAATCAAATTCTGTGACAACAGAAGTTATGCCATGGAGGAAGAGCATACCAAGAAAAAAAATTACATAGTACATTATAAATACATTAAAAAGGACAGCAAGAAAGATAAAATCTCTTGCGTCCCTATCTTGGGGTTCATTTCGCTTAGCATCAGTTTATACATCATATATACATAGCTTTTGGCCTCTTCTGCTTGTTCTAGACATATACTAGTTATTGCAGATAAGGAAAACCATGGGACCTATGTTTCTTTGGGCCTGGCTTACTTCACTTAATATAATTTTTTTCCAAGTCTTTCCATTTCCTAACAAATGGGGCAGTGTCATTCTTTCTGATGGAGACACAGAATTCATATATATATATATATATATATATATATATATATATATATATATATGTATGTATATATATATGACATTACTGAGGGGCATCTGGCTTGGTTCCATAGCTTAGCTATGGTGAATAATGCTGTGATAAACATAGTTGTGCTGGTAGCTATAGTATGGCCTTGTCTGTCATCATTTGGGTCAATGCCTAAAAGCGGGATTGCTGGGTCATAGGGGAGCTCTAGGTGGAGTTTTTTGAGGAACCTCCATAATGCTTTCCAATGTGGTTGAACTCATTTACATTCCCACCAACAATATAGTAGGGTTCCTTTTTGGCCACATCCCCTCCAGCATCTGTTGTTATTAGATTTCTTGATTATAGACATTTTAAGTGGGGTGAGGTGGAATCTCAATGTTGTTTTGCTTTACATTTCTTTTATGGCTAGAGTGGTTGAGCATTTCTTCATGTGTCTATTGGATATTCTTATTTCCTCTTCAGAGAAATCAATGAGTACATTTCCTGTGGAGCATTGATAGCCCCTCCTTTATTTTTCCTCTACCATCCCTTCCCTCCCTAACTCCTCCCTCCCCCCATTGAAATTGTAAAGTTCATTTTCAACACAGTGTCTTGTACATCTCATTGTTGCAATGGATCAACCTGTATTTTTATTTCAGCATTTTGTTATTTTCATCCCCTCCCCAAATTAGAAAATTGTATATACAAGATGCAATTGAATTTTTTGTCTTGGTTTTCTTTTCATTTCACAACATGCTTGTAAAGTATAGGAAAGTTTTTATAAATATACCTTATTAATTTTTTCTTACAATAGAACATCATAACTAGTCTCTATTTACCTGCTGTAATAAACATGTATAATTATTACTCAAATAAAACAAGGAGAGCATTTATTAATGACTTTTTTAAAAATGTGTATATTGTTCTGGGGGACCCCAAAAGTTATATCAGTAGCTCAAGGTTAGTAATAGTTTGTGGTCCCACTGATGGGAATCTGCACCAACAACCCCCCCTAGATTCAAGAAGCTAGGTTCAAGGAGTAGTTGTCAAAACCTGGGGAACAGCTGATGTCTTTAGTTTGACATAAGCACTGGGTTGAGTGAAAGATCATAGGCAGCTCAACCTTCTAACTCAGATCTCTGAGATTCTATTCATTCTCCCTTGTTACTTTTCCTTTGTATCTTTAGACCAGATACTCACAGCTGAGCCCTGGTGACATTCACTGATTCTTTCTGCTGCCAGTTCAAACTATCCTTCAACCTTCTAATGAAATTTTCACTTCAGTGGCTGTAGAGTTGAACTGCAGAATTTCTATTTGATTTTTGTTGCTAGTGCTCCTTTGTTTTTGACACTTCCTGTTTCTTTATTGATATTCTCTTTTGGGTGAGACAACATTCTCATACATCTCTTCAGTTCTATCAAGGTTTTGTAAGTAACCTGTAAAGTTCTTTTTAGTTGTGGAAATTCTCTACTACTTTTTAATCCCATTTCCCTCTATGTGGGTGATTTCTTTTCTTTTATAAGTCCTATGATGTTTGGTTGAAACTTAAGGACACGTTAAATTTCAACCTGATGTGACAAATAAGATGCCAGTAACCCTCCCCCCTTCCAGGTGCCACAGATAATATTTTTTGTTCTTACAGTTTTTCTTAGTATCATCGTTTTCCTGAAATAAACTCGTAAATTATGTACTTCCCATATTCAACCCCAGAAATGCCTCAAAGCATTAATCTTGCAGCTTTTACCAAAGAGCTGTGAGGGTGTGTTTTATATATATTCAATGAACTGGTTGGCAGTTACAATCTTGTTGTAACCTTTACCTTTAGTTTGCACAGTGCTCCAAGGTCATGAGAAATCAGAGATTGCCTGGATGCTCATTGGTCAAATTCTTAGCCATGAACATATCTACAGCGTTCTAGATTTCCAAGATGACTTCAGATTTTTCAAAATCCTTTATTCCAATCTCATTTCCACGAGTTTCCTTCTATATCATTCAGTCAGTCATCTTCTGCTATCCACACCTAAGGAAGCTGCCAGGTTAAAAATCACCTCGGACTTTTTTGCACATAATTTGGGGAGAAAGCTGTTTATAGTGAGTGATCTGTGATCAGGTTAAACAAAGGCAAACTCTGAAGGTGTGGATTCGCTGTGAATTGCCAGAGTGATTCCATACCAGCAGTATTAGCGATCTGGAATTCGGTTTAGGGAAGAGCCTCAAATTTCTTCTCCCTCCAGTGGCTGTCTGGCTACTGACTTTCCTGATGATAATGACTAGCATTTGAATACCTTGGTTGTATAAAGCTAACACAGAGTCAGGGACAAGAAAAGAGGATAGATCAGGTTAAATCCTAAGTAAATCATATTTTCTACAGTTTAATCATTCTTCAGTGGGTCTTCCTGAGATTGTTCAAAGCTATTGGTCAATTCCCAATGTTCTGAAAAAAATTGAATCCCAATTTCTGATCAGTGGGTGCTATTGCTTTTATCAACAACAGGCTTAGCTCCTTATTCTACTGGTTCTAATGACGTTACTTCTAACAAACTTTTGACTCGAACACTTTAATCTTGTATTTATTTTCATTTGTAATAGATATAAGTTTTGTGGTGCTGATATTCTCTTTAAGCTCAAGTAGATTATTTGATAATTTTGTATACCCTTCTTCATAATCCATAAAAAATATAAAATATATGTAATAGTAGTATGTATATAAAGAAATGTATTTTATTGAAATATATGTATTTTTGCATAAAGATTTAAACCTGAGGTCAAAAACTCCTTTCCTAACCCAAATTCCAAGATTTCTTTCCCAAAATATTTACAGCTAAATTTTTGTCCTTTATTATTTTTTGCCATTTATTTGTGAGCTTTGTCATTTAATTTTTACAAATTACTACACAGTTACTGGTTTAAGGCAAGCATTTATTCTCTTACAATTGTAAAAGACAGACTCTGAAGTTCCACAATTCTAAATCCAAGATGTTAAAGGAATCAGCATTTCCTCTGAGTTTGAGACAGAAATTCATTTCATTGACTTTTCCAGCTTCTAGTAGCATTCTTGACACTCCATTTTTCTTGTCTCCTTTCTTCATCAATGGCAAAAGCAAACCTTCTAATCCCTTCTGTATGATTTCATTTTCCCACCAGATATGTTCTTTAAAAGACCCATGGTTAGGGGCTGGGAAGGTGGCTCAGTGGTAGAGTGCTTGCCTTGCATGCATGAGGCCCTGGGTTCGATTCCTCAGCACCACATAAGCAGAACAAGCCAGTAGTGGGGCTGAGGGTCAAGTGGTAGAGCACCAGTCTACAGTTGAAGAGCTGAGGGACAGCACCCAGGCCCAGAGTTCAGGCCCAACAACCGACAAAAAAGAAAAAAAAAGGAAGAGACCCATGGTTAGGTTGTACCCATCCAGATAATCCAGCAGTAATCTCTCTTATCAAAATTATCACTTAGTCACATACAAAGCCTCTTTTTGAAGATGTCATATAACATTTACTGGTTTTATTATGAAACATCCAAGATGAGAGTGTGTTACAAAGAAAAAACAGGTTATTTGGGATTTTTTGTTTTGTGCCGGTCTTAATGCTTGAACACAAGGCCGTGGCACTGTCCCTTAGTTCAAAGCTAGTGCTTTACTTAAACTATAGTTTATTAGTAGTTCATTAGAGATAAGAGTTTAATGAACTTTCCTGCCAGGTCTGGCTTCACACTGTGATCCCCAGATCTCAGCCTCCTAGTTGCTAGGATTACAGAGGAAAGCCACCAGTGTGCAGCAATGTTATTTTGACTACTGGTTCTAGAAGCTGAAAAGTCCAAGAGCATAGAGCTGCCCAGTACTTGGCTTCAGGTAATGGCCATCACAAAATGGAAGAGCCGTATCAAACTGCCAGTATTGACTTCATACAAGAAAATACGGTTATTTTAGAATCTAGAAGTTGCCTGTCTTTATTTGAGTTACTCTACTGTCTGAGGAGAGAGAGAGAGAGAGAGAGAGAGGGAGAGAGAGAGAGAGAGAGAGAGAGAAAGAGAGAGAGAGAGAGAGAGAGAGAGAGAGAGAGAGAGAGAATGATTTATTTGTCAAGGGTCCCATGAATGCAGAGAGAGGAGTGAAGAAATGAGACAGCGAATGAGAGCAACTAGTACAGTGTATGTGAGCTACTAAACAAGTTGTTCCATGAGCAATAATAGCTTTATCCCACTATGTGACCCAATAAAGTGTCTGATGCTATATAAAATATAACAGAGCTATTGCAACCAAGGGGCAAGAAAACTGGGTATTTGCCTACCTGATTGCCTTTCATCATATTTAGGGCCAACATTCAGTGACATTATCTCTGAAACTTCACGTTAGCCTTGTAAGCCAACTATATGTGCTTCTTTTGCCCATATCACCCAATACCTCCCTCCCCACCCTATCAAAAAAATCCCCATGAACCTTGAGAAAGTTAGTGAATAAAAAACTGGGATGGATTAATAACAACTTGCCCCAACTCTTTTCTTTCATTCATTCTACATATCTTAGCAATCACCCAAAATCTGGGTAAATTTTACTTCCAAAGGCTTTCCTGGATCCATTCCATCTGTTTATATAATTTCTATTTATTGCATAAGAATTGACCACACACTTTGTAACAATTAAAAACCATGCACTTCTTATCTCAAAATTGCAGTGAGTCACTAGGCACTGCTTATCTGGATCTTCTGCTTAGGATTGCTAAAGACATGGATTGATAACACTTTGTTCCTTTCTATGCCTTGAGGTCCTCTCCAAAATACTTATGTGGATATTGGCAGAATTCAGTTCCTGTGGTTTTGTCTGAGGTCCTTGTTTTCTTGCTGGCTGTCTGCCATGGGCACTCCTATCTCCTAGAGGATGTTGGGAGTTCTTTGCCAAGTGACCTTCTCTCAGGACCTCTCAGAACACAGAAGATTACTCACTCAAAGTCAGCACATAAGTATGTCTCATTGGATCCTGCTAATATGAAGCAATATCAAATGAGGGAGAGACAGCTCATCACCTTTGACATGCTGCATTTATTCCTTCAATTACAAACTTCTGTTCAACCAAACAAAGACGTGTTTGATCACAGGGGGTTGGAAGAATCACATTTAGCACCTGTCCCTGAAACGCTTTTTCATTCCTAAGACTCTTGCCAAACTCAAGGGGACAATGGAAGACAGCTGAGACCATAATGTTCAGATAAGAGATCCCTGGAGGGGCACTGATTCCTTCTCATGAACCCTGAGAACTGGGATAAGCTAGTTTTATCTGCAGAGTTAACCTGCTCCCTGAACACACATAGGTCAGATAGTCCACAGCATTCTGGTCATACAAGGACAAAACAAACTAAACGAATGATGTCTCTTTAACTTTAAAAATCCTCCCCTGTCATAAGTAGAATAGCAAAGAAAGATTGTGGGAAGAACAAGTGTTTTCTGTCTACCGGGACTCCACTGGACCTCTGAGTGGCACTGCTGAATTTTTTAGTTTTAGAATTTTCTTTGCCTTGTTGGCCTGTCCACGTTCCTGGCTACCACTGGACATTTGACCTTGTTAGCCAGTGTATCGCCCCTTAGCTTCCTTGCCTGTAAATTTATCTTCTCTGTGTTCTTTAGTCTGTTTGTAAACTATTTTCTCTGCCCCTAAGGCAGTAAGTTTGGCAAATGCTTACAGGAGGGAATATTGTTGGCACCAGAGCCACAGGAAGGGGAATCACCTCAGGGCCTGCCTGCCATGCTAACAGCTAGCATTCCTTTCCAGGCAGCATCATCTTTCAGTTAGAATTGCTAAAGATCTCCTTAAACTGAATGTCTACCCCATGGTGTGATCCTCACTTTGTTAGAAATACCTAACATGAGATACAATCTATTTCTGCAACTATAAGCCCCAACTAGTTCAATGCTCCCTTTTCAATATAGTAAACTTCAATATTATATAATAAACTAGGTCTTTGATAATCTAGATTCTTCCTTACTTCAAATTCAGTATTTCATCTGAACTTTAACCAAACCCAGCAAAACACATGCAGTTTCTATTAGGCCCCACCCTGTCCTACATATTCTTGCTTTTGCTTATCAGCTGGTCCTTTGATCTAAAATACATTTCTACTCTCATTTTTACTTAATTTATATGGCTCAGTTAAGGTAATAGGACATCTATATGGTCTCTCCAAATTGGCTTTATGCTGATTACAACATTATCATTGCATTTACCACTCAATATAAATGTTTTTCCAACATGTAGACACTGAGGTACCTGAAGTTAGGAAAAGTATTCATCTCTGCATTCTTTTTTTTGTCCCAAATATACATAGATCTTCAGCATAACAGTGTTGAATTATTTAATGAATGACTATTAGTAGTTATGAAAGAGTTAGTAGAAAACTGACTTTCCAAGATAAGTGAATAGTAGAATGACAGAGTTAACAAGCATGAAAAAAAAGGTAAACATTAATTGATTTTTTTTTCTTTCAGACTGTTGCTGATTGAGCTTCAGTTTATTATTCCAGAATCCTTCATCAGTATTTATGAAACATCTCCCATGGGAAGAAGGATCTTCAGGGAAATGAGTAAATCTAATGTGCCATCTCATAAAGAAAAGATGAAATAAGGATTTAAGATCCCACCCTCAAATGCCAGATGGGTATCTGTAGCTGATTTACTGATTATCTTAGACCAGAACTAATTTTTATCATGGCAAGGACAATAGATATATGAGGTTTGTGAATGTCTCACAACTTAGTGCTTCCCAAGTTCATGAACCATGTCCCTTCAACCTTAACACCAAGCTAAACAGAACAAGGCTTGCAATATATTTTTTATTTCTAATCCCCTGTTATCAGTTGTCCAAATGTTTTAGCATAAAAAAGAAAGGGATGTCACTCCTTTATCCCCTGCTGGTTACATCCCTCCTAAAGTCATAATCCCTGTGACAATAATCAATGGCAGAGGACGTTGCTTTGATAAAGCTCTTTAACCACAATCCCTTTACATATTGTTTATAATCTGCACAACCATACAATTATTCAGCCTTTCTTTTTCTATGGCATCTTTTCATACTTCTGGAGCTTCTCTAACTTGTAATTCAGCTTCACTGGCATGAAGACAAAAAAAAAAAAAAAAGCCCTCTCAACTGCAGTTTAAAATCCTGTCTCTGTTGGCCTTAATCTCCTTCAAAAGCCCTAAAATATAAATTAGGCCTCTATTCATTGTGTCCCAAAGGGCTTTCTTTTCTGGGAGTAGCTCATAGGGCAGCAGGGCCTCCCCAGCAGTTCACAATGGCCATCTGGTTATTGTGCCTTCCCAGATGGCTCCATCAGCACAGATTCCAAGGTCCAAGAAAAAGGAGAGGAAAGGGATGTTTGCTGTCTTACTAAAATTTACATTTATGATACAGAGACAGACCCACATTTTCTTTTCTCTCATTTTTGCTGCCTACATTGTTTGTGAGAATGCCACTTGGTTTACAAACTTTGTAATTTTTTTATGATTTTTTTTCCAATGAAGGAACACTTCCAGATGTAAAAAGATTGTGACTGATCATTGGTGTAAAAAGCGCCTTGCAAAATTATATATAGAAATTTGAATTATTTTTAAATAGTAAGTTTAAGAAATTTAAATTATATACTATTTCCCGTAGGCAAAAAAAAAAAAATCAAAGAAGAGTAGTACAAAACATGGAAAATTTAAAACATGCCAGGCCAATATTGTATGTGAATCTGGAGAATCTGACTTGATACATCATTGCTTAGTCTATATTCTATACTCTGTATTGGTGATTTCTGTCATATGTTTTATTTTTGTCAGGCCTGAGGCCCAGGTACAGGGATTCCAACTTGTCAGGTCCAGGTACTTGCC
The DNA here is from genome assembly GCF_024711535.1 of Dipodomys merriami. NCBI lineage: Eukaryota > Metazoa > Chordata > Mammalia > Rodentia > Heteromyidae > Dipodomys > Dipodomys merriami. The sequence continues at coordinate 92,999,636 of NW_027203381.1, read as the reverse complement.
CCAGCATGCCAAATACAGAGACAGATACTGGCAAAGGGCAAAGAAAGGTGATTTATCATGCAGCATGGATAAGCAAGGAAAGGGGCAAAGTAAGCATTTAGTGCATCTTCAAAAATTGACATGACTCATAGATTTAACTAAAAGAAGAATTGGGGCAATGGAGGCAGGGAATGAGAAATATGCACCATTATTAAACATGTGAATCCGAAGTGTGATTTCATAGAGGCATGGTATTTGGTACAATTAATCTTTATATTAGACTTGATCAAGCCAGACCTAGTCTTTTCCACTCATGCCCACAATTCTGTCATTAATCCCCAAGTAAATTGCAGTGTGTGCAATCCTAGCTCTGTTTGCCTCCTCAATTGTCTCCCAGCACTTGGAGCTAGTTCTAACTCATTAGGAATGAGGTGCTCTAGGACAGTGGACAGGTGAAAGAGAAGAAAATAACTAAGGCTATTAGAAATGAGCTAGTCAAACAGAGACCTGGAAATATAATTTAAAAGGACAAAAAGGACATAGGATAGAGTTCTTGTTACCCGAGGGGTAGCTTAGACTCTTCACAAGATTTTATAGACCAGTCTTATCCTTTCAGGATTCAAAGATGGCAGCAAGGTAACTATGAAGAGACTGGATCAGAGAAAAGACATATAAAATTGGCACAAAGATGCCAAGCTTTCCTCCTTCTTTGAGTTACTCTTTAAACCATCGCACAAGGCTAAGTGAAGACTCAGTGCCTTTCAACAAAAGTGGTCTCTAAGTCTCTGTTATATATTGTTGTTTTTTAAATCAGTGTGTGTTTAATTTGTAGTGTGTTTAGAGATTTCTTTCTGTTAGTGATTTCTAGTTTACTTCTGATTTCTAGTTTATACACATTTTACTTCTAAAATTGTTAAATGTTTTTTTTAATGACCCAAATCATTTTTGTGAAAGTCTGATAGGGGCTAAATCAATATACATGTATACACACAAGCTCATGTGGTTAATCTACTGCAATTTTTGGTTGGGTTTTTCTATACACATTAATTAAATCCTGTTAGTTAAACGTAGCTCAGATTTCTTTGATAATTTTTTGGTCTAGTATTTCTGTTAGAAGATAGGAACACCAAAATTGCTATTGATTTATGTATTTCTCCTCTCTATCTGTCTATTGCTTTCTCTTCCAAATAAATTTGAAAATAAATTTGAAAGATGAGGCAATAGATCTTTTTATAGCTATTAAATAATATAATTAAAATGGGACTAATTCTATTATTTTAAGATGATATTAATTATTTTAATCAGTAATCTTATAAATATAGGTGTTAAATATTATCATTAATAACTATAGATAAATATGATTATATAATATATAACTGTAATCTTAAATATAATGAATTATATTATTTAGTAACTAATTCTTTCTTAACTATATTCTTAACTATATATAATATTTAATTAAATAATAATTTTCTATAATTTCACCTATCATACCTCAATTTATCTGATGAATAAGTGGCAAAAAATTTTTTTTCTCATTTTGGAAGATTTTTTTTATTCTGATAATGGTTTATAGAAACTCAATATTAGATTAGGAATCCATAAAGAATGATTTATATTTTAAATTTCTGTTTGAATATATCAGCATACTTGTATTTTAGGACAGATATTTCAGTCGTAATTACTAGAAAATTACTGGAAAATAAGTTAACCTGCTGAGTTAACAGTTATAGAAGAGCTCAAAGGAAAATACAGGCCTCTTATAGTGAAAAATCTTGTGAATACCATAATTCTGTCAATGACAAAACTGGCTTCCTAGAAATCCCACTGCTATATGAAAGAAATCTATAAATAGAATGCCCTGAGAATGAAATTAACAACACTGACAAAATCTAGTATCTATATTTTTTCTATAATTTCTTTGTTATTGTTTTGGAGAGTGACAAAACAGTAATATGAAAAAAATAGTAATACGTTAAAAACAGATAATTGTTAGATGGGAAATAAATCTCATGTTTCCACTTTAAAATGGATATTTATGCATATATATTATGAAAGTGATATATATCTGTTTCTTTATATATACATGTCTTTATATATACATATAAAGATACAGATATGTATCACAAAATATGTTGCTCTTATTTTATTTGACTTATTCAATAACTATGTATTTTTGGTGATATTTTCCAAGATAATGTTTTTTTAGCTAAAGACTTGAAAGAATTGTTGTTCTCTTAAAATTCTAAAAAATCTCACTTCACACTAAGGACTTACGGATAAGTTGTTCCAAATGTCTCTATTAAAGGTAAAATATTTTAAAAGTCATGTATGATTCTAAATTTTGTGACCTAAATATAAAATAAAGTATAGGTGCAAATTCTCTTACTGATATTCAAACATGATTCTGTGAAATTTAGATTTATTATGACAGAATTATACTCCATACTTTTCATGAGGGAAAGTTTTAGAAGAAGATGAGTTGAATGTAATTTCAGTATTAAGTTATAAGAAAATACAACCAAAATCTTAAGACATGGTGACAAGAATGAATTTCCAGGAAGAAATACTGTGGCATTTTAAAATTAAGATGAACAATTTCACCATCACACCAATCACAGTTGACACCTGGAGCTTGGCTGCCTCCTTTGTGTTACCATGTTATGAAAATCCCAGCTCCTGTCTTAGACTGAGAATGGACATTTCAAAGAGCTGACACCTGATCCTCAGGAATCCAAAAGGAAATATCAAGTAGGTGTTACTTATCCACATAGGAGGCTTCCAGGAAGACCAAGGGAATTTGCAAAGCTAGATATTGCTGGAAATTCACTTAATACATTCTGTCTGTGTCCCCAGAGTCTACACAGGAATGATTTAGGGATACAGGTTGCCATGTATTGATTTAGAGCTAAGATCTTAATCACAATAAAACCCCTGCTTTGGCAGACCTACTCTGTTATCTCCATGAAGACCTCCACAACAGGCATTTAGTTCCTCGCAATTCACATACACCTGCCTCATGGACTTTCTCTCCAGCCATTCCTGGTTTTTTTTGAATTTGCATTTAGACCAATTGGAGATAGGATCTGGTGCTTTGGGGAGCAGGTGTTAAGAGACCCAACAAAACTGTAGAGCTGTTGGAGGGCTGTAGAGCAGTGTAGGTTGAAGCCATCAATTTTATGGCAGTACACTGTTTCACTCCATCCTAACAGCTGCTTAGAGGATAGTAAGGAAGCTACCCTGCTGAGCAGATTTGAGGCAGAGAATGGAAAAATCCACCTCATTTCCAGGCTGAAGGGCCCCACATTAAAAGACCATAAAGCTAAAGTCATTTAAATAGTAGCCCCAGGGGCACATTAACTCTGCCTTCTTACAAAATGTCTGTTAATATAGATCTCAAAGACAAGTTGCTTGTCATTTTATCATTCATCACAGCACCACAGGTTTTTAAATTTGTTGTCCTTCCTCAAACAGTTGTGTTTACTAACACATGCTTACATGCACACAACACATACAAAAACACATTTGATTAAATGAAGAAGATAAAGCACTGCACCACTCAACTTACATATAGAAGCAGCTATCAACATAAAACTAGCTGGCAGTTTGCAGTTTTTGCATTTAAAGGACTGATATGAAGATTTCATCACTAATGGTAGGGGGAAAATAGCTCTTTACTGTTATTTTTACCATATGTATTGCTACAAATATTTTAAGTCTATAAAATTTCTGTATTGGTAATTTGGGGTTGTCTGTACCCTGGAAGTATATCTTAGAAGAACAAAATTTGGAATAGAGATTGCCCTTAGGGAAGTCAGCTATGTTACATGACTGGCTGTGCATCAACTTGGGAGTGTGTGGCAGCTTTTGTAGAAAACTTCACACTGAGGAGCACTGGGTGATCCTGCTGCTGTCAGATAGATGTTTTCTTGAGAGATCCCTTGAGAGATTCAGTTTATGGGTGCTGCACTGTAACTGTAAACTACTTGGGAAAAGAAAGAGAGTGAGATTTAGAAATGTTTTTGGCAGCTCAGGGATCTGGTCTGAATGCCAAGTAGCAGCTGAGACAACTGGTAATAGCGGTATATTCCCAGAGGGGGGGAAAAAAGAAAAGAAAGTAAGTAAGAAAGAAAGAAAAAAAATGACAGAGATTCTCCAACTTTTTGACAATACACAATACAATGCTTCTCAGCAAAATAATTAAAATTATTTTGGACTTTAAAGAAATTCACAGCAATATTTTCTAAAGAGAAACTAAAAAAATATATAATCCCTGTTTTTTAAAATGAAATTTTATAAATCTGAACATGTAATATGCAAACTGCCAATGTCATATTCAAATGATACCATGAAGCAGAAAATATCTGTACTTATTGGGTTTAATTGCTGTAACATCTTATACTGTGTGGACACTTTAATATAGGCAAATTTATATAGGATTTTTAAAAATATGCCCGCAATATAAAAATAATAAAATCACTTTATTTCAAGCAATAATTATATTTTTTGAAATCACTGACATTAAACATTTAGAGAAATTGGTCAACGTATAACTTTTAGTGGAAATTGAAAGCAAACAGAAACAAAAATAAAGTCCTACATTTTGTGCTTTTTTTTTTTGTTTGTTTTAATGCCATTGCCAGGGCTTGAACTCAGAACCTTAATGAGCTCTCACTCAGCTTGGCATTCTACCACCTGAAACATGTCTACAGTCTGGCTTTTTTCAGGCTGCCTTGGTTTTCTGATCACAGCCTTCTGAGTAGCTAAGATTAGAGGGGTAAGCCACCAGTAGCAGTAACGCATTGACATGTTAAATTTTTAAGGAAAAATGTTAGAAATTTTCCTTTTAAAATTCAACTACAATAGACTTAGAAATATATTTGATATTCACAGATGGAATTTTTCTGATTTTTGTAAGGTTTAAGTTGCTTTGTTATTTTCTTGCAACATAAATGACTTACCTACATAGAATATGTACATTTTCCCCACAGGGAATTTCAGTAACTTCATTTTGAGGAAAATAAAAAGATTTACTTTTATTCCATACTCTAGTTTCCAACTTCAGAGCATCAGTTAAGAATTCTAGCAGATGATATTTCTGTTTTTAATCATCATATATTAATTATACAGGAGATTTCATTTTGATATCTCTATACACTGATAAAACCCAATTTCTTATGCTTTCTTATCCCCCAACCTTATTATAAAAACATTTTAATTAGTTTAATTTTCTTACTTGCATATAAAGTTCTTCAATCAGATCCACATAACCTCATCATTTTTTTTCCAGTTATGCTATCCACTCCTGGCTTTCTCCATAAGCAATTATTACTTCAATTATAAGAACAAAAGTCAGCTCTCAGTTAAGGTCAGAGCATCCTGTTTGAAGCCAATGTTCATGGAATGCAATCTGATAACAGATCTGATTCAAACAAACAGTTAGCAGAACTTGCTATTGACTGAGCCTAGAAGTCAGGAAGGGCAAGACACCATTCATTCACTTACTCTGACCACCTGTCCTTATCCTTTCTTCTTTCTATATCTTCCTGTCCTTGATTCCTGTAGCTACTCAGCAGTGAAGCAGCTGTTGGATTGTCTTCATGAAGATGCTTAAGCCGTAAGCCCAAAACTTCACAGTAAAGGAAATACTAATTTGTAAATGTCATCACCCTTCAATCATTCTATGGTTGAGTCATGGAGAAAGCCCAAAGTGATTTGTAAACAGACTAGCATATAGAAGTGGTCCCATTTCACACCTTTTTCTTCCATCTAAAGAAAGAACAGTGTGCAGATGCTTATGTAATTCTCACCTTAACCTCACATGTTTTGAAAATTACAAAGGGCAAGGGTGAAATGAAAAAAAAATATTTGGGTAGATATGATGCTTACCATGTGTGCTAGATTTCAAATAGTTTTCATCAAGCACTAAAATATTTCAAAAATTTCTATACTTTGGCCTCAAAATGTTTATTCCATACTGATTCATATCTTCAAAGCTGTATGTTTTTGATTCTATGCCTTCATTAGTTTGGAAAATATATTCCAAAAAGATTAGTGGTTAAATAAATAAATAAACTATGACTTTAGAGAATATTGCAGTGTCCCTTTTTATCAAATAAGTACAATAGGGCTGGGAAGGTGGCTTAGTGGTAGAGCACTTGCCTTGCATGCATGAGGCCCTGGGTTCGATTCCTCAGCACCACATAAGCAAAAAGAAAAAAGCCGGAAGTGGCGTTGTGGCTCAAATGGTAGAGCACTCGCCTTGAGCTGAAGAGCTGAGGGACAGCGCCCAGACCCAGAGTTCAGGCCCCACGACCGGACCCCCCAAAAAATTAGTACAATTATTTAAGCATATATAAGCATATTATTGTGTACACAGTAGAAGCTTAGATAATGCCAATTTAATTCTATTTAGATTATTAATAAATGACATAATGATTACTGATGATCCTTCTTGTTCCCTTCTCAAAAGTATTGGCTCACTAAAGCATAAGTTAAATATATTTCCTCTTATAAGAGAAACGTGTGAAACAATTAGAAAGCAAGATATCCATAAGTACTAGAGGCTCATATCTGTAATGCTACCTACTCAGAAAGCTGAGATTGATGAGTCACAGTTCAAAGCCAGCCCCAAATGAAAAGTCCATTAGATGCTTATGTCCAATAAAATAGCAAAAGGTGAGAAGAGGAGGTGTGACTCAAGTGGTGGAGTGCCAACTTAGAGTGGAAAAAAGCCAAGTGAGAACATGAGGCCTGTGTTCAAGCCCTACCTAGCACACTACACACACACACACACACACACACACACACACACACATACACACACACACACACAATCATAAATAACAAAGATCATCTTATGTGATCCTACATGCAATGACACATAAATACATAGTAAGAGACCTCCGCTGTGACTTAACTTAAGGTTCCAAGGTTCACCAAATTCATTTGTTCCCAAGAATGTCTTAAGCAGTTTGTCTCGACAGAAGAAATATCAGCCATTATTCTCAAAGACTTTGTGTTTTTAGGATATTCTTGTAAGAACAGAAATATATTACATAGAAAGCATACCATTGAAATATGTTCAATAACAGACAAAACAACATAATACAGATATGATGTTAGACATCAACACATACCTCATAATAATATCATAACTTATTTGTATTATATCTGATTAGTATACAGATTACATATCTGATAACGTCAAAATACAAATACCATTATTCTCTTCGATAAAGACTGTCATATTTGAAATGCAAATGCATCTTTACTTTTTGGAGGAAACCATTTTTCCTTCCTTTTTTTTTTTTTTGGTGGCATTAGATGTTTACTACCAAGTTTTAAAGGCTGTTTTATTTTCCATAAATGATAAAATAGAATTTTATGATTCCTCCTTTGGTTCTCTTTTTGATTCTGTAAAGCATAAGAAAATATAGCTTATGACTGCACATTTCATCTGGAGCCGAAGCTCTCAGTTATATAAACACAGTTCAACAAGTACTAGCGCAAAGGTCCTTCCTGATGAAATATCTGAGTGATTCATCATGGGAAAGCTAACATTTCCCTTAAGATGCTACTCTTTCCAGTAAGAATTATGATTGTTATTCTAAAACATGTCTTTAAAAAATGTCCTCACTCAAGAAAACTGTTTGTATTTTAAAGAATGTGGTACATTTAAGGAGACACATTACAACACAATAAAACAGATCTTTAGAAATATTTTATATGCATTTTATCACTGTATTTTGAATTCTCTTATCCAATTCTCACCGTTATGTTCTCTGGCCAACAATATTTCTCCCAAGAGTGAAATTTTGGTTGCAAAATATAAATGTTTCATATTTATTTCATAAACTGGTTTGGATTAAATTCCTTATTATTTATAAAAGATTGTAAAAGATAATTTCTCGAAGCGCTTCACAACACTTGTACCTGAAAGCTAAGATTCAGGATCTGTAAAATCTAACTGATAAATCTGAAAATATTCTACTTATAATGTCTATCTGTTATACCCATGAAATATTTTATATACAAGATGCCTTCTGGTCTCTTCTGAATTCTTATTAATTTAATGGAGATAGACCATCAACTGCATGAACTAAATGGGAAGACATATTTTTAAATCTTCATTTCCATGTATTATAAGAAACTATACGGAGAACATAGTGACCCTAATAAAAATTAGAAAACCAGAGTATGTCATTTTGTTTAAAGCTACCAAATATAAGTAGGCTGTAAAAATGCCACCTAATAACTGTAGGATAAATATATCTTCCTTTTGAGATTATATAGTTCAATGTACAATTTAAAGATACCCAAAATATTTTAATTAAGGGTTAAAAAGATTGGCTTCATTAAAATATTATAAAAAATTTAGTAGAAATTTACAACTTTTTGGCCTGTTTACTTCCTTGGAAATAATCCAAATGTAATTCTGAAAAACTCCTTTAGAAGTGATTCAATAAAAGAAAATTGCCAATTTTAACGATTTATGGGCCTACTGATGTTAATATATCATACAAAAAACTACAGTATGAAACTTTTTTAGTTTTTAGATTGAAAAAGAAAGACATGAGTTAAATATTTCCCTTTCGATCAAAGTGCCATGAACTTGAAAGGATTTGCAAAGTGAAAACAGGTGTAGTCAACTGTTGGAGTATTTTTTAAATTGTTTGACACGTTATAATAGTGTGATCCAAAACTGAATCTTGACATTAGTGTAAGCATTGGAAAACCATAAATCACTTGAGACAGAACACAGTGATCTTACTCTTTTTATACTAGAAGGCTTTTTTATAAGAGCGATATCATTATATATTAGGAGAGTAAAAATAACATGAAGCTTATATAATAAGAGGAAAATTTAACTTTCTTTTTTGAGGTTGAATGTTGCACAAAATTCCGTATTAGTTGTGCATAAAGATTTTTTTTGCTTTGGAATATTTAGCTATCTTGGTAAAGGTGGGTGATTCTGAAAAATGATTAAAAGTGAATTCAGAAATATTAGATCTTTAGAGATTTAAATTTAAATCGCAATTTAAAAGCAATTAATTAATACAGAAATTGTACTAAGTGTTTTTTTCCTCATGGGACTTGAATTCAGGATCTGGGCACTGTCTCTGACCTTGATTTGCTCAGGATAATGCTCTACCATATTGAGCAATTGTACCACGTCTAGTTTTCTGCTGCTTAATTGGAGTCTCACAGACTTTACTGCCCAGGCTGACTTTGAACTATGATCCTCAGATCTCAGCCTCCTGCGTAGTTAGGATTACAGGCATGAGCTAGCAGCACCAGACACTAATTTTGTTTTTGTAAGAAAAAAGTGACAGTTCCACAAAGATGCCAGGAATTTCATTTTCTGAAGTTGCTTTTGTTTTCCAGGAATTGTAATGTGTGTGTATATGCGTATATGTGCAAGCATGTGTGTGTGTGTGTGTGTGTGTGTGTGTGTCTGTGTGTGTGTAAACAAGCTTGCTTTATTTATCCCCATTATCTTATCATGACACAACGAGTTTCAAATAATCCATGTCCGGAGGACAGTATATTGAATGTATTGGCTACTGGTTCCTTCCCCTGGTCTCTCACTAATGCTGTCAATCTAAGTATGACCTTTCAAAAATGATCAAGCATTAGGGCTGGAAAATTGACTCCAATAATAGTGAACCCACCTAGTAAGAACAAGCAATGTTTAAATCCCACTACCAGAATAAAAAGTAGCAATCATGCTAAATAATCGCTCATAACAGCTCAAACTTAGATTATGGTACAAGTAATGAGTGAGTTAAGAAACTGGAAGTGGAACTCAAGTGGAGAACTAGCAGTGAGCTAAAAATCAAATGAAATTGAGACCCTGAGTTCAAGGGCCAGTACCAACACACACACACACACACACACACACACACACACACACACCAAATTTATTTATTTCCATTTTATGTAGAATTTTTAGCCTGAACTAAAACGCTTAATTGTTAAAGATTTTCAATTATGTGATTCTCCTTAGGTTTCTACGAAGAGTTCCTGAAAACTTTTCTTGTGGCCTGCATAATATACCAAATTCTCAGAAGAACATTGCGAAGAGTCTGAACATTAATTATGCTGATGCTTACCTGTTTCTGAGTTTTTGACTCTTGTGGGCTCAAGATATTTATTACTGGATATCTGTTCAATTATTTCAATTCTTTTTATACATTTTTATTAGAAAAATACTATACAAAGGGGTTACACTTACATGAGTAAGGTAATGAGTACATTTTATATCGAACATTGTTGCCTCCTTCTAATTCCACTTCAGCCAGATAATCTCATGTTGCCAGAATAAAAACTCAGTTTATATATATATATATATATATATATATATATATATATATATAGTTTTGTTTTGTTTTTGTTTGTTGTTTGTTGTTGTTTTTGTCAGTTGTGGGGCCTGAACTCTGGGTCTGGGCGCTGTCCCTTGGCTCTTAAGCTCTAGGCTCGCGCTCTAACACTTGAGCTACAGTGCCACTTCTGGCTTTTTCTACTTATGTGGTATTGAGGAATTGAACCAGGGCCTCATGCATGCAAGCCAAGCATTCTACCACTGAGCCACCTTCCCAGCCCTCAGTATTATATTTTTAAGATTGAACTATGCTGTCCTGATTCACAGACACTAACAGTACATTGGCTTTTTTTTCATTTTTCTAAATAATCTCTTCCTATTATGAAGTCTTGAAAATGTGGACACATTGTGTAGATTGAAAGTATCCAGCTAAGCCTCTAGTAAGAAAATATGCAACACATAATCCTTAAAAAATGCATATTATAATAATAACTAAAAATACATATAATAACAAATGAAAGGAAAGGTGAAGAAAATAAGCAATTATAAGCTTTAAAATCCACATACATCTTCATAAAATCTTATAGCTCATATAGAATGTTATCTTTTCAAAACCTGCCACACTGTGCCAGATATAACACTGCGTGTTAAAACTCAGGTGCTTTGAGGTTCCTGTCTTTGAACTGCTGTGAGCATTGGGATTTGGATAGTTATACAGATCACAGCAGTGCAGCCATTAGTTCTATGTTGTCCTATCGTTTCCCTCTGTTCTACATTGTGTCTTCTTCCCCTTGATACAAAAACATATCGTTTGGTTCTCTATGATAATCTAAATTTTTAACACTTTTGCATAAGAATGTGAAATTTACTAAGCATTGTAAAATGGGCATTTGAGTTTAATAGAGACTTCTCAGAAGTGAAAATACCAAGCAACGCATGAAGAAATGCTTGACATCTCTGTCCATAAAGGAGATGCAAATCAAAACAACACTGAGATTGTACTTTACTCCACTTAAAGACTATCATCAAGAATACTGTTTTCACTTGTATTTGATGTTGATATAATTTGTAGAGAAGGGAAAAAACACATTTTAAATAGGGATACAGTTGGACCTTTTGCAACAATGAAATGTACAAGGCGTCATGTCGAAAAAAGAACTTTACAAGTTTGGCACGCAGGGGTGACGAGAGGGGAGAAGCTGGGAAGGTATGGGAAGGGGAAACAAAGGAGGAGGCAGCAATGCTTGATAAGAAATGCACTCATTACCTTGCCCATGTAATTGTAACCCCTCTGTACAGTATTTTCAAAAAAAATACAAACAATAATAGAGCTGACATGGATGTGAGCAAAAAAGGAATGCTAGTACACTTTTGGTGGGAATGTAAATTTGTTCAACCTCTCTGGAAAGCAGTATGAAGGTTCCTCATAAACCTAAACAGAGCTGCCCGATGATCCAACTATTCCACTGTTGGACATTTATCCAAAAGACAACAAAATAGAATACAGTAAACCTGCCAGCACATCATATTTACTGCAGCACTATACACCAATGTCAAGTTATGGAACCAGGCCAGATGCCCTTCAAGGAATTAGTGGATCAAGAAAATGTGGTATATATGCATAATGGAATTTTACTCTTTCATTAGATGGATATTGCATTATTTGTAAAGAAATGGAAGGACCTGGGGAAAATAATGTGAAGTAAGTCAGACCCTGAAAGACAAAGGTTTTATGTTTTCCTTCATATGTATAAACTAGAATTAATTTATAAATATATAAGTAAATACTTTGGATGGTATGCAAGTATACCCAAATGTATTAACTGAATTCTTTAGAAAGGCTAAATCAGACTTTAACAAACTAAATGAGTACTTGAAAGGTCAGGGTGGAGTCAAGATGAGTGGGGATAGATGAATGAAAAGAAAAAGGGGGAAATGTAGCCAAAATTTGATGCATATCCTACAAAATTAAGGAACGTAAGGGAAAGGATGAAGATAATGTTGAAAGAGGTGACATGGAACAAGATGCATTATATTCATAAACTACTTTGTTGAATAGCAACTCCTTTGAACACTACTTAAAGATTATATAGGTATATATGTATGTATATCTGTTTTATATATATATATATGTAGTTTTATTTTAAAATTATAAAGTGGACATGGTACATTGCAATGAACACTCCTGCCTCTTTCTTTCAAATAATCTTCCCATCAGAATTATTCTGGGTACTTGGTTTTTGTTATCTGAAAGTGAGATTTTGCTCAAAATATATACCCCTTCTGGCCCAGTTTCACTCATTCATTCTTTCTTTTAGTCAAATAAATTCAAATTTCTGTTAAATGCTGTAAAGGTATTTTGATTTATTAATGAACAAAGATAAGAATTCTTAATGTGAAAGAATAAATAAAGTCTACTTTAAAAACAAACAGAAGATTCATATTGAAGGGTAGGAGTTAGTAGAGAAAATAGGCAATGTAGATAAAGAAAAAAGGAAAGAGATGTGGGCAAGATTTAGTACTTATTAGTGATCAGGGTGAAATAGTGAGATTTAGACAAGAGGACACTAGTAAAATTGCTATCTGGAAGAAAAATATTCTAAAATACAACATCCAATGCCTTACCAGAGGAACATGTGTCTGGTATGTTCATACGATATCAAGGAAACAAGTTTGCAAGAAGTTGACTGAAAAAACATGTAAATGGTTTAAAAAAGAGAAAGAGATTGATAGGGTAAAATATGAGAGACCAGGAGGGCCATGTTCTTTAGTTAGACTTCTATCTGAGTGAAATGAAAATATGACAGTAACTGCCTTATATTTTTATAAGGACACTGGCAAGAGGTAGTAGCCAATCAGACACTAATAGGAGGAATACATTGAAAGCTATGACATCATCATGTGAAAAGGATACAATATGTTTGATGCAGAACATTAAAGAAAGAAGAAATTACTACAGAAGATTATTCTCAATCAACTGGAAGAATATATGTAAGCAATGCTTTTTCTGAAAAATGAAGTATTTTCATTTACAAATAAAATACATGATATGCAGAGAGGCTGAGGGTTAGTTCAATTGTAGAAATTTGCAAGTTTAATCCACAACTTCCCTTGTCAAAAGATATCTTCAAGATACCAGTCTAACTTTAAAACAAATTTAAATTTATAGCAGGTTTTGCATTTATTTCAATCGACAGTCACTCAAGCACAAAACTCATAGGCACACCAATTTTGTGGTGACCGCTTAATATTGCAGGGGTAAAAGACCTTTGTCCAACAGGAAAAGAAATTTAGGCTTTTTACACCCAAAAAACAATTCTCATTTTATAGACTTCAGTATTAATACCAGTTTCATATATTTTTACTTTTAAAAAGAACTCCCACAGGAAGAAATTTCTGGGGGTTTTCCCAGATATGTTCTATCAAATTTATATCAGCAAAATATGACACATCAGGTCCAGATTTTTGTGATCAAGGAGCTTTCTAATAGCCTCCTTAATACCTCTTTTGAGATCAGACAATTTATTCTGTTTGTTCGCGTTATAGGAACAAGCTTTGTAATCGTGACCTTGGTCTGTGAATTGTTACATTACCCAGAATGTCAAATTTTCTTTATCACCCAGAGATTTGCTGGGCAGCTTGTAATTCACCCAAAGGAGACAAGGCAGGGCAATCACTTAGCATCAACCAGTCTCACCCATGAACCTTATTAATTTCAGGCCAGTGACAGATGCCCAGTACCTCCTCCTAGTACAGTGTGCTAGGTGAGGGGAGGAAAATCAAGGAACCTATTTGGAATAGATTGTTTGGAATTTAAACATCTTACACTGTCAATGTCTATTATACACCAAAATGAAAATGGGAAGTAGACACTTGGATATGAATTTTTAGGAGCACCATCTGCATTTAAATATAATTTAGAATCTTGAGGCTGAATAAGATCATCATTCGTTGGTTGTTGAAGAAATGAGGTCCAAATTCTCAGCTAAGAGCTATTTTCATGTGAATAGGTTAGTGAAAGTGAAAGGGTGTATTATTTTTTCAAATCATAACTTGAGCAACCTAAGTCAGTTTCTCCCGAGAGATTTTCCAAAAAAAATCATGAACACAGAAAAACATTACAGTGGCCTATAGAGCTACACAACAACACACTGACAGTAAGAATGTGACTGAGTCATAGATAAATGAAGTCCAGTCTAGTACTTCTAACCAGTCCTATCCAGTCACTTCTTGTCTAATCAATATATATTCTCTTCTTTCTGTCTCAAATTATGTTATAGGAATCCACTGGATCTTCCTGCCACCTTTCTTCATGATTCTGTCATTAATCCCAAGTACATTATGCTCAGTGCTCTCCTAGCTCTATCTGCCTCTCATTCATTGGTCTCACAGTACTTGCAGCTGGTTCACATACATTACAAACAAGTTGTTCTAATGTAAAAGATAAAGAAAAAAACAGCCAAGTCTGTTAGAAATGAGCAGCTAGTAAGTTAGATAGAAAATCAAGCAAATGCAGAATCGTGGAAATAAAATTTTAAAGGACACAAAGGGGAGGGTATAAACCATATCATATGCTATTTTGAGTGTCCACAATTTACACTGAAAACTGCAAATATTGTTACAATTCACATATTCAAAAGGAGTTATACTTTGATCTAAAAATGGGTGGCCAAGTTATCAGCAAGACTAATGAAAGGTCCTATGAGAAACTATCAAATTATGTGTTACATTACTCTGCTCTCTCTGAGACTTACATTTTTTTTCCGGGCTTGGGGTTGAACACAGGGACTGGGCAGTCCTTGGACCTCTTTGTACTTAAGGATAGCAGTCTACCACTTGAGTCACAGTGACACTTCTGGCTTTTTTGTGTCGTTTATTGGATTGTCAAGGACTTTTATGCTGTGGCTGGCTTCAAATGACAATCCTCAGATCTCAGCTTCCTGAGTAACTAGAATTTCAGGGATGAGCCATCAGTTGGCTTGAGACTTAGATTTTGATAAATATGATATTCATTATAGATAACAATTTCTGGGTTGGATTTCAATAGTCCAAATCTCTCTGATACTGGTAGAAATTTTGAAGTAAAAATCTTTAGCTCATTCTTCATTCTCTGAAATTTTAGAGCCTGTTTCAACATGCTCAATAGCATATTTCTGGTTGTGACTGATTCCAGAAACCTGGAATTCTCTCATCATTACCTTTGGAAATAGTACACAAGTACATATTTTGAATTTTTATTCCTAAGAATAAAGCTTAGAAAACTATAACAAGACTTTGACACAATAAAGGATGTAGGCCAAATGCCAATCAATCATTTTTCACATTGATCTTTTGGAGAAGTTACAGACAAAATTCTTTTCTAAATGCTTTCTAAATATTAATACTGGAGTTTAAAAAATAAACTGACATTCTGACACCATTTTAGAGCACAAACTTGGCAAACAAACATTTGTGATTTTTCTGACCCATCGTAAATTCATGAAAACCAGACAATATCAATAAATTGTACATAGCTAGATTGTATAATGGAATTTTGGTGTATTATTTTAAAACATTTCTCAAACTTAATCATTTCTTGGTTCTGGCACAATTCATGTTAAATTATTCTTAAAATAAAGAAGATACCAAAATGATACTTGCACTTTATCTGGTGCAACTGTGAAGTAAAATTCTTTAAGCACCTCAGAAAAATATGCAAATAACATCAACATCAGTTTCTTCTTTTTTTTATAATTCTGTGATGTGTTCTGTGATATGTATATATCCAATAGGAGTTAAGGTAGGGTGAATCTCAGCTTCTTTAGAAAGCCTTATCTCTATTAAATATCTGTAGATTTGTGCTCTTAGATGAGTAGAATACTGTGATTTTGAAGATATCAATTGTTGTAGGTCAAAAGCCAAAAATATCTTGCATTATTTTAGTACCTCTAGATAAATAGTTTATTATTATTATTATTTGTTTTTATTGTGAGAATACCATACAGAGGAGTTACAATTACATGGGCAAGATAATGAGTACATTTTTAACCTTTGTATTGAACTAACATTTTCATGGGTATTAGGAAAACCTTTCAGACTATACTGATGAGCTTAGCAGAAGTTAGCTGAACACTTAAAACTACTACAAAGAAGTCATTTATGAGCAAAACGGTATACAAATAATTCCCCAGGAGAAGATGAAAGGCTAAAACAAATTTTGATATCCACAAGAAAGTCTAGCTAAATTATAATGAACAGAAATATTTTTCTTCAACTGGTTTTTCCCCATCTCCTCCACAAGTTATACTGACATCAAATATAGTGATACAGGTGGACCTATTGCAACAATGAGAAGTACAAGTTGTCATGTCCAAAAGGAGCTTTACAACGTCGGTGCGGGGGGGGGGGGGGGGGGGGGGGGAGGGGGGAGGGAAGGGGGGGGAAGGAGAAGGATTGGGATTGCGGGGGAGGGGGGAGGCTGGGAAGGGATGTGAAGGGTAAACAAAGGAGGAGGCTGCAATGCTTGGTAAGAAATGTACGCATTATCCTGCCCATGTAATTGTAACTCCTCTGTACAGTATGTTCACAAATAAAATAAAATAAAATTTAAAAAAAAAGAAATATTTTTCTTCAATTGAGTGAATGTGCCAAATAAACTGCCAATCTCTTTACTATATTTCAGTAAGAATGGATATGGACACCGGTTTTTTTTCTCTGTTGATGTTGTTTTTAATGTACTATGTAATTTTTTTGTTTTTTTGTATGTTCTTTCCTTATGGTATAACCCCTGTTGTCACTGTTTTTGATTCCAGTGTCCTGCATCTTGTATATACGTATTTCTAATTTGGGGAGGGGAAGGGAAATAACAAAATGCTGAAACAAGGATACAGGTTGACCCATTGTAACAATGAGATGTACAAGACACTATGTTGAAAATTAATTCTACAACTTTGGGGGGAGGGAAAAGAATCGGGGAGGTAGGGAGAGAAGAAGAAAGGATGGTAGGGGAAAAACAAAGGAGTGGGTAACAATGCTTGATAGGAAATGTACTCATTACATTACTCATGTAACTGTGATCCTTTTGTACAGTATCTTTATATAATTTCTTAATAATAAAAAACAAGTTAAATAAGAATGCATAAAAAATAAAACATGGTCCATTCATCTACTGAGGGACATCTGGGTTGGTTCCATATCTTAGCTATGATAAATAATGTTGCAATAAACATAGTTGTGCTGGTAGTTTTAGTATGGTGTTATTTGTGATCTTGGATAAATGCCCAAAAGTGGGATGGCTGGGTCATAGAGGAGCTCTATGTGGAGTCTTTTGAGGAACTTCCATACTACTTTCCAAAGTGGTTGAACATGTTTACATTCCCACCAACAATGCAGTAAGGTTCTCTTCTGTCCACATCCCCTCCAGCATCTGTTGTTATTAGAGTTCTTGATTATAGCCATTCTAACTGGGGTGAGGTGGAATCTAAATGTTGTTTTGATTTGCATTCCAATAAGAAGGCATACAATGTAGCACAATTAAACTGAACATTTTAAAGTAAAAAATTATGTCATATGTCTGCTGGAAACTTTGTCAATGGCTCCCCTTTTACTAGCCATCTTATTTACTTGGAGTAAAGGATAAACTTTCAGAAAAAAATGAAGGGCCCGTCAAGACCTTTTTTAGATTATGGATAAACCCCATTACTTCTTAGATCAGTTGGTTGCCCTTGTGAAATAAACCACCTCAAAAGTATCTTTAGACAATGCTTTTTTAATTGTGAACCTAATGGTCAATTATCAGCTGATTTTTCATGGCCATGTGATATATTATGGCTTCAGGCAGATGACTCATCTCAGCTCCATGTGGTCTTTCATCGTTTTTTGTTTTTTGAGTTTTTTTTAGGCAGCTTGGATCTGTTGCCTGACAGGGACAGGATACCAGGGAATAGTGAAAAGCTTTGAATTGAGTCCATTGCTAATCCCCCCACACTCACCCCCAAATCACATTGTCCAGATTAGGATCAATACTGAGACCAATACCAAAGGGTATGGAGAAAGAAAGGCTTAAATTAGGTCTTCTAATTAAATCATCCAGATTTTCACACTTTTTACTCCTTTCATCTGCTGACACTACCCAAATTATACTAATTTTCTTGGTGTTATTTAAATATAACCGAGCCATTCCCACAGTAGAGTTGTAACTTAGTTGTTACTTTTACTAGAAATCCTTTTCCCTAGATAATTGGCTTAGCTCATCACTTCCTTTAGTTTCTTTTCTAACTTATTATTTTCGTGCATCTTTATTGTTATTATAAAGGTGATATACAGAGGGGTTACAGTTATAAGTCAGGGAAAGAGTACTTTTTTCAAAAATACAATCTCACCCACTTCATTCTCTCCCAGTTTTAACCTCCCTTCCTCACCCACAAGGTTGTTCATTTTCAAAAAAGTGTCTAGTGAATATCACTGCAGCATTTGTTCACCATTTGACCTTCCATTTCTGTGCCCTCTCTCACCCTCTTAAAGACAGATAGATGAACAAACCGGACAAAAGGAAAACAAAAGAAAAAACAGCAACACAAAAATCTGGCATACATAGTCAAATTCTACTCATCTATCACAAAGAATGATATTGTACCATTCATAAGGAAATAGAAAGACGTGGGGAAAATTGTATTAAGTAAGCTGCATACAGGAGAAACATAGGTTGCATGGTTTCCTTCACTTGAGGTAGCTAGAATGTGTCTATAAATCTACAAGTAAACATACTACATGATTTTAAAAAATGTACTGAGACATGATCAATGATACTGGTCTCTAGGCACTTTCAAACAGTCAGACCAAAGGAAGATATTCTTAGGAGAGCATAAAAGCACAATAATTATGTGCATCTGTTCATATATCATAATATTTATCGAAATGAACTCCAGGAAATAGAAACAAGAGTATTTTTTCTGATCTATTTTTGCCACAATTCATGTTGATTTTTTTCCTATTTTTTCTTTGGTCCATAGTGCATATAAACATTCAAAAGCTGTTATACATTTTTATTTTGCTTCTTAAATTATTGTTTGGTTTTTTTAACTGTATTTTTTTGTCTTTTCTTTTTTTTTGGTACTGGGGATCAAACCCAGGACATTGCACTTGCTAGGCAAGCGCTTTGCCACTGAGCTACATCCCAGCCATGCTTCTTAAATTATTAAGCTTCTTGTATATCATGTTTTTCTTTGATCCCTCTCTATTTCTCTTAATAAAGTATAAACCATAAACTTTGCTCATTTTGTGTTATAATATATTTCAAGCCATTAATAAAATGCAATGATTCCTACTATACTTCAGTAATCAATTGCCTATAGGCATCAGTAAATATTTGTTAGTTATATATTAAAACAATAATATTCACACTTAGACAACTTAAATATAAGAAATATGGACTGGGTGCTGTGTACACACAGTATATTAGATATACACAGTCCTCATTTCAACACAATACAATTTATTTTCTTATAAAGAAATTAAATATAATAAGGAACATCATGTATAATACAATAAGTAATTAAATATAAAATTCACTATTATTGAAATAAGAGCTCTACTAATAAACTTCAACATCTCACAAAACATACAGCTTCAATTTTGGGGGAAAAAAAATCACAGCATGAGTAGCCCAGGAGATCACTTTATCTACCTCTTCATTCTGCTAAGGGAAACAATTAAACTCCATACAAGAAGTTAAGTTCAATGAAGAATATTGAGAAGTCAGCTAGTAGCAAAAGTAGGATTAAAACCCAATTCCCTTATTCCAAATACTATATTCTTTTTACTCTCTGAAAGTGAAAAAACATCAATATTCAGGCAGAATGTATAACCATCAAATACAAGTGGGAAAGAAGAAAATCCCAATGTTATTGAGTAATTTAAAATAAAAGACTCTGAGTTTAGATTTGCTAATTTCATCAAATTGAAATCCAATAGTTTGGCATATTTGTGTCTAAAAAAAGCATAAATGAATGCAGTTCAGCTTCTCAGAATGTAAAACGATTATAGAGAAATGTCTTCCTGAATCTCAATTTACAATCTTATTCAGCTATACTATTGGCTTTCATGAATCCATGGGAAATTCATTTTCACCATCAAAATGAGCATGAAAAAAAATACACCAGAAAGGAAAAGATTGTATTTAATAATGTGAAGGAAGTAGAAGTTGTCACTATAAGAGGATTTCTCTTCTGTCTACTTTGCTATTGAATAGTTTCAAAGAACTTTTTTTGCTTCTATTTAAACAACCAGAGGATTAATTTAACTCAGAGAAAAGCACCTAATAATTGTGGTCATGCTTTTACAGACTGAATTTTACCAGTGGAGTATAATTCTCCCACAGAGTTTTGCAGAATGAGAATCTGGGTCAGTGTTTTATATTACTGGCCTCTACTAGCAACAAAGAAATGTGATACTCCCTCCTTGCTGAAACTGAAGACCAGGAAGTTAATAATTTTGTGGCAAAGTTTATAATTTTCTTTCCCAGGCATTTTCCTCTATGTCTTGTGGCTTTCCTCCTCACTTCTATGTGAGAAGAGATAAATTTTGAGCTGATGAAGGCTAAATGAATCTTTCTTGGTGAAAATTTTATACATTTATAGATAGCCATTAAGACCCATTTATTCAATTCACATTTCAATGGTAATGAATTAGGTATAAGGTTTTCTGTATGAATGGTGACAAAGAGTTCACAAAACTAATCATTTAGAGGTCAATGTTTATATAGTTTTAAGAATATAGAATCTAGATAGCTTAATTCCCTACTTTGCATCAATTAAGGAAACCTTCTTATACTCAGCAACCACTGCACCTCTGCGCTTTAAGTTAAAATTAGAATTTCAGCACTATCTGCACAATTTCCATGCTGAAAGTTAATTGTGTGATCATTAATCTGATTTGTTAAGGCTTGAATTGATGTGCTATGGTAAGAGGACATGAAGAATCCTTCAAACTCAGACTGCTCTTATTTTCAAACAATCCCTTGTTTAATCAATATAATTTGGTAACTAAATGAAATGGTAGGGTTCTTTACCACCACCATATGATGATGTCAAATTTCCACTTTGCAAATGAAATATTTTGTGGTAATTAGTTTCTAAGTTTTAGAAACTAGCTAGGTTTTTATTTTTTTCCACAGTAGTATGCGTTTTTATTGGAAGAACTCTACTTCCATTATAGACAATTCAAATCTTATTTAAATGCAAACATTAGCCTGAAACATGCTTCTTCAACATGCAATTTTCAACAATGGGGCTTAAGTATCAAAAAGAAAGAAATGAATTGTAATTAATTGATTAAAGAGTTTACTAGGTTGTGACATTTATGGACTTCTTGAAACTACTTTAAATCAGCCAATATGGTATAATAATTAGTATAAATTATATAAAAAGGGAATTAGACAAAGGAATTTATATATATGGTTTTACTCAGTCACTGGGTAGTTTGTTTAACAAAAACAAAACAAAACAAAAACTTTTTAGAAATATTTCTTTGAGGCTCATGCTGACCTTAACCTCATAATCATTTTGTCTCAGCCTCCTAAATTATGAGATTAAAGTATATATGCATCATCTGACTAGTGTCAAGAATCATTATGAGTAACTTTCCAGAAAAGGAGTTAATGCCAAGTATTTTTTTAATATTACAGAATTTTACAGAATGACTTCCTAACAGAGAGATAAAGCTTTCTCCAGAAATTTTTAAATCAGAATGGCACATATAAAGAAAAAATAATTTTATTAAAGATTCAAAAGATTGAATGATTCCCTACCACCGCAATTTCTCATGGGCTAGGCGGCAATGAAAACATCTATGCTTTATATCAAATTCTTGCTAAATTCAGTTATCAGTTTCATAAGCTATATAATCTTTCAATTTTTTTTTAAAAAGAAGCTTAATATGCTAGGTATCCATGGCTCACACCTTTAACACTAGCTACTTAGGAGGCTGACATTGGAAGGATTACAATTGGAGGCCAGCCAAGGAAGAAAAACTTATGAGAACTTATCATAAAAATAAGGAGCAAAGCAAGATAAATAGAAAACCCATAGAAGGGGAGAAGGCTTTTACCAACTGTGAATCAGACAAGGGCCTCATATCTAAAATACACGTAAAGCTCAAAAAATTAAACCTCCAAAAATAAGCTTTCAGAAAAGAAACAACCCAATTAATAAATGGGCTAAAGATTTAAAGAGACACTTCTCAGAAGAAGTAAGAATTGCCAATTAGACACATGAAAAAATATTCAACATCTCTGGCCATCAAAGAATCAAAACAGCTGGGCACTGGTAGCTCACTCCTGTAGAGGAGGAGGAGGGGGAGGAGGGGGAGGAGGGGGAGAAAGGGGAGGAGGGGGGAGGAGAAGGGGGAGGAGGGGGAGGAGGGGGGAGAAGGGGAGGAGGAGGGGGGGGAGAAGGGGAGGAGGAGGAGGAGGAGGAGGAAGAGGAAGGAAAAAGAAATAAAAGCAACATTGAGGTCCACCTCACCTCAGTTAGAATGGCCACTGTCAAGAAAACTAACAATAACTGCTGGTGAGGATATGGCCAAAAGAGAACTGTTGGTAGGAATGTAAACTGTTCAAACACTCTGGAAAGTAGTATGGAGGTTCCTCAAAAAACTAAACATAGCTGGGCACTGGTGGCTCACACCTGTAATCCTAACTACTCAGGGGGCTGAGATGTGAGGATTACGGTTCAAAGCCAGCCCGGACATGAAAGTCTGTGAAACTCTTATCTCCAATAAATCACCAGAAAACCAGAAGTGGGTCTATAGCTCAAGTTGTAGAGTGCTAGCCTTGAGCTGAAGAGCTGAGGGACAGCACCCAGGCCCAGAATTCAAGCTCAACCACCAGAAAAAAAAAAAAAAAAAAAAGAACTCCAATAAATGGAAACAAGATTTTCTGTCATTTTGCTTTTTATTTTATTATTTTTTGTTTGTTTTCTTCTTTTTGCTGTTATTTTATTTCCATACCTTTTGTCTTGTATTTAAGTTTATCTGTGTACTAAGGACAATGGGGAGCACATAAATGATGAGACAAAGAGTAAAGCAAATGCAGCAGTGATACCACTAGATATTTGGTTGAAAGTAAACTGTCTAACTTGTGGGGAATAGGATCAAGAGGTAACAATTGACACAAATGAAGGAAGAGGTGACCCTGTTCAAAAAGAAATGTACTCATTACCTGACTTATTTAACTCTATCCCCTCTGTATATCATCTTTACAATAACAATATAAATATTTTTTTAAAAAATAAGGAGCAATAAGACAGTGATGGAGGTGTGGCTCAAATGAAGAGTGAAAACCTAGCAAAAGCTAGGAAGTTAGAACCCTCTCTCCCTAAAAAGGAAATTGTTAACAAAAAAATATTTTTCTTCCCTTTAAATAAGTATTTTAAATGTACATATAATAGAAAGATATATTAGTATAATAAAATTGACTTCTACATTTACCTCTAAAATTTGGAAGATTTTTTTTAAGAAAAATTAAAACATACTAGAAGTTGGAATTATTCGGTTTTTATATCACCATATTTTTCTGGTCTGGAGCAGAAAATGCTGATCAAATCATTGCAGATTTGAAATATAGAAAACATAGGACACATTCCCATTTCAAAAAGATTGTAAATTGCACCTTAAAAAATAAAGCTGGTCCAAAATACCAATCTCACAAGAGAATACTCTATAAAAATAGACAATACTGCTGTCCTATGGGACCTCAGTATTTCTGGCTACCAAATAAGAGAGAATACTCAGAGAATAGAAAACCATAACTAGAGTAATAAATAAATTTATATATATATTTATATATTATAGAGAGAGATAGAGAAAGAGTAGCAAGCAAACAGAAAAGGAAATAAAACCAACTCAACAAGATATGTGTGTATGTGTATATATATACACATATATAATGAACTCAATAAAGTATATGTACACATATACACCCTCATGCCTTATGTGTACAAAATAATGAAAATTACCAAATGCTATATTACCAAACAGTAGGAAGGAGGAAAGAATGAGACTATGTTTGGGGAAAGTTTGTTCAAAGTATATTTTGTGTATGTATAAAAACATCTCACTTAGAAATGGCGCTGTAGCTCAAGTGGTAGAGCACTAGCCTTGAGCTGAAATGTTGAGGGACAGTGCTCAGTCCCAGAGTTCAAGCCCCATGACTGGCAAAAAAAAAAGACTATAAAAACATCTCACTTAAAATCCTTTATATTACAAAGTTACATGAACTCAAAAATATAATAAAA
The DNA here is from genome assembly GCF_024711535.1 of Dipodomys merriami. Taxonomy (NCBI): domain Eukaryota; kingdom Metazoa; phylum Chordata; class Mammalia; order Rodentia; family Heteromyidae; genus Dipodomys; species Dipodomys merriami. The sequence goes on along the minus strand of NW_027203381.1, from coordinate 92,975,063 downwards.
ATACTGCCTCAATAATTAAGGGGCAATCAGCCCACAAGTTTCATAAGAAGAAGGACCTGGTGCTCAGCAACTTTAGAATAATAAGAATATTAGCATGTATTTTGGATGTTTCAGAGTTTTAAAAATAAAACTTTACTAGGTGCTAGTGGTTCATTCCTAAAATCCTAGCTATTCAGGAAGCTGAGATCTGAGATTTATAGTTTAAAGCTAAACTGAGCAGAAAAGTCCATGAGAATCTCCAATTAATCTCCAAAAGCCAAAAGTGGAGCTACACCTCAAGTGATTGAACATTAGCCTTCAGGGGAAAAAAAAGACTAAGGGACAGCATCTATGCCATGAGTTGAAGCTCCAGGAAGGAAGAAAAGAAGAAACAAGGAAAGGAGGGAGAGAGGGAGGGAATAAGGGAGGGAGGGAGGGAGAGAAAAGGGAGGGAAGAAGGGAGGAAGGGAGGAAGGAAGAAAAGAAGAAAAGAAGGAAGGAAGGAAGGAAGGAAGGAAGGATGGAAGGAGGGAGAGAGGGAGGGAGGGAGGGAGAGAAGAAAAGGAAGAAAGGAAAGAAGAAAGAAAGAAATTTTTTGGCTTGTAACACTGTAAAAATGTAATTCCCCAATTACAGATTGTTTTTCTCCATTGATTTTGGTAATAGTCTACACAGTAGGGGCTGGGAAGGTGGCTCAGTGGTAGAGCGCTTGCCTTGCATGCTCAAGGCCCTGGGTTCGATTCCTCAGCACCACATAAGCAAAAAGAAAAAAGCCGGAAGTGGCACTGTGGCTCAAGTGGTAGAGCACTAGCCTTGAGCTGAAGAGCTGAGGGACAGTGCCCAGGCCCAGAGTTCAGGCCCCATGAACGGACCAAAAAAAAATTTAAAAAAAAGGGGAGTTCCAGGAAGATGGCGGAGGAGAAGCTGGAATCTGAACAAGCTCTAGCATAGAAAGCAGTTTTAGAGTTCCAGTGAACAGTCCTAAGCCAGAGAATCACACCAAGTGTGCCATCACAGGACAGAGAGTTAGACAAGAGAGGGGAAGCCAAAGAAATGCATCAGCTGCCGCTGCGGCGGCAGGGTCGCGGCGGCGACCACCGCCGCGGGGTCATACCTGAGACACAGAGAGTCGGGGACTAAGGAGCCAGACGCAGCGGATGAGCGGATTCTACTCAACACCAACAAGAACCTACAAGGAGCGGACATTTTCATCCTGCTGTTTGCAGACCAGAGACGACCCAGGATCCAAGACTCGGCGTGAGTACAAGCCCGACGTCCTCACTCCTCAGGGAGCAGAGGAGGGAAGGCCACCCCTCCCCCCCCAGCACCGGTGATCTCCATCTTGGATACCGACTAAGTTCGGAGGAGCTGCTAGCTCCAGCTCAGGCCTTGGAATAAAACGAGTCATTTAGCAGGTCACAAGAACTTAATGGCGAAGTGACCTGCCAGACTCAGCTCCATCCAGGGAAAAGTCACCCAGCTCAGGCGCCAGCCATTGGAGTGCCTTGCCTCACTGGGTAACCAGAGCCAGAGGCTGCCCCTCCCTCTAGCAGCAACCACAATCAATTGAAAAACAGAAACCCTGAGAATGGCTCCAGGCTGGGAGCTGTGAGCTTTAACACAAAATAGCCCCAGGGAAAAGCTACTGTTTGTTGAAAGGCCTCAACTCTACCCAGAACCTAGCCTCACCACCACATCCCCCTCTTTTTGTGATTCTCAAAGCAGATCACCCTCCCAGAAAACTAACCTGGGAGGGGGATCTCAAAATCTTGGGTAAAGCAGAGCATTTTTCTGCCTCTTCCAACCAACCGACTTAAGAAACCAATCAAGCCACAGGACCTCAAGCTGACCAGAGACTCCAACAAGAAACTGGTTACAGACAAAAGGGAGATACAGGATTCTTCCCACTCCTCCCCCCCAAAAAAAAAAAAAAATCAAAAGACTTTTTGTTTCTTTTTCTTCTTCTTCTTTTCTTTTTTTTGCTTGTTTTTTGTTTTTTGTTACCATATATATATATATAAATTTTTTCCCTTCTAAAACTTTTATTAATCTTTAATTTTTGCCTCTTCTGAAAAAATAATCATTTTCCAGTAACTTTTTAACTTTTTTTTTCTCATCTTATAATTTTTATTTTAGGAATACATGAATGAGCGTTTTCCTTTCTTTTCTTGTCTTCTTTCACTTTTTCTTTCTTTCTTAATTATCTTTTTGTTTTTTATCTAGCTCTACTGAACTTCTGATCTTTTCTTCTCCCTTTCCCATCCTTAAAGTTTTTCACATCTCCTCTATGTCCCTCCCCTTCTCTGAACATATTCACATTCCTCTCTAAATAGACGGTCTTTTAACCTCTATAATAACATTAATTTTTACGTTTCTATTTTTTTTTCTGGTCTCTCTTTATTCCCCTTTCTGTCTCTTCTTTTTCTCTCTCTCTCTACTTGCATCCTACCCAACCCATTTCCTGCATTGTGATTAGGACATAGTTAACTAGCCCTGTGCCTCCCCACACCAATCTATTCCTATTTTTTACCCACATCTCTCCCTAATCCTAATAATTTCTGGTTTTCCAAATTCTTTTCTGTGGTTCCAAGTCCTTTAACATATAGTTGTTTGATGTTGAATAGATATATCTGTTGAACTAGATTGTACCTGTAGACTATTGACTGTACAAATGCAAACTCTGGTTGATGGTTGCCTTAAGATAGTGTTCTAGCACAAAACTGGTGCAATCTTCATCTCAAATGGGCTGAGTAAGCCGGAAAAACACAAGAAAAATGGCAAATTCGGGTATCTCAATTCCCAATCTTGATAATCAGGGATTAGAACAGATAAAGAATAATCCAGAGGAGAGTTCCCAAATAGCTCTACAAACACTAATAGCAAACATGATAAATGAGAAGTTTGACAATGTACAAAGGACTCTGTATGAGCATGATAGGGAGAGAGAGGAGGCATCCCAGAAGTTTATACAGGAATATCATAAGCGTGAGGAAGCTACTCAAAAACTGATACAGGATTTGCGTGAACAACGTGAGAATACTCAAAGAGAAAGGGAGGAATGGTGTGAGCAGGCAGAGAACACTCAAAGAGAACTGCAGGAATCCCACAGACGGGAGGAAGCTAATCAAAGAGTAATTCAGGAATTGAGAGACCAGGTAGAGAATACACAAAGATCACTAAAGGCATTCATGGAATCCATTAACAAAGAGCTGAAGGAAGTCAGGGAGACCACAAAGGGAATGCTGAATGGAACCCAACAGAAGGAATGGGAGTCCAAAGAAACCATAACCAATCAACTAAGTGATTTGAGAACAAACACTGAACACCAAATTAAGGAAGTAAAGAAATTCATACAAGACCTAAAACAGAGCTTCAACAAAGAACTTGAAGCCATCAAAGCTGACCAATTAGAAGGAAAAGAGATAAAAAACAAAGTAGAGAGTCTTGACAGCAGGTTAGACCATGCAGAAGATCGAATCTCAGGGATTGAAGACAGCCTAGATATTATAGAGAAAGAACATACAACCATCCAAGACAAGTCCAAGAAATATGATAGGTCTATCCAACACCTGGAAGACACCATCAGAAGGCCCAATCTAAGGATAATGGGTGTAGAGGAGCACCTAGAAACAGAAGTTAATGGTCTAGGAAATTTGTTTAACAGGATCCTAGCAGAGAACTTCCCAAACATGCAAAAAGATAGGCCTATTCAGATACAAAAAGCTTTTAGAACCCCAAATAGACCAGACCAGAATAGGACATCCCACCTTCACATTATAATCCACACAGGATCAACCCAGACCAAGGAAAAGATCCTTAAAGCTGTCAAGGAGAAAAGGTTAATCACCTATAAAGGGAAACCAATTAGAATTACCTCAGATTTCTCAGCAGAGACAATCAAAGCAAGAAGAGCCTGGAATGACGTATGCCATGCCCTAAAAACAAACAACTATCAACCAAGAATACTGTACCCAGCTAAACTCTCCTTCATAACTGAAGGCCAAATAAAAACCTTCCATAGCAAAGAAAAATTGAAACAATACATCTCCACCAAACCAGCCCTGCAAAAGATTCTTAAAGATGTCCTACACATAGAAAACCAACAAGAATGCAACAAAGGCCAAGAAACTGCACACAAACTGAGAATCCAAGAACCTTAGGAAGAACCCAGTTTTCACAACCCCCAAGAAGGTGGATAACATGGCAGGAACTCCCAAATACCTCTCAGTCCTATCTCTTAACGTTAACGGACTGAACTCTCCAATTAAGCGACATAGACTGTCTAGTTGGATTAAAAAACAAGACCCTTCTATCTGCTGCCTGCAGGAGTCACATCTTGCCCATAAAAACAAACACATTTTCAAGGTTAAAGGCTGGAACAAAATCTACCAAGCAAACGGCCCTCATAAACAGGCAGGAGTTGCAATCCTAATATCAGATAAAATAGACCTCAAATTAAAATTCGTGAGAAGAGATAAAGAAGGTCGCTACATACTAATTAAAGGATCTCTCCTTCAGGAGGATATTACAATTCTAAATATCTATTTGCCAAACAATGGAGCACCCAAATTTATCAAAGAAACACTACTTTCCCTCAAATCCCATATAGATCCAAAGACATTAATTGTTGGGGATTTTAGCACACCACTCTCCCCACTAGATAGATCAACTCGGCAAAAACTCAACAGAGAAACCGCAGATCTAAACAGCTGCATAGATCAACTAGACTTAACAGACATTTACCGAACATTTCACCCAGCAGCATCAGAATACACGTTCTTCTCAGCAGCACATGGAACATTTTCTAAAATAGACCACATTTTAGGCCACAAAGCAAACTTGTCTAAATTCAGAAACATTGAAGTTATACCTTGCATTCTCTCTGACCACAAGGGAATAAAATTAGAACTCAACACCAAAAGCCACCAAAGAAAGTCCAGTATCACATGGAGGCTGAACAACACACTGCTGAATCATGAGTGGGTCATGGAAGAGATTAGAAAGGAAATTCAAATGTTCATGCTATTCAACAAAAATGAACACACAAATTACCAGCTCCTCTGGGACACAGCAAAGGCAGTACTCAGAGGCAAGTTTATAGCTCTGAGCTCCTACATCAACAAATTGGAGAGATCGGAAACTAGCAATTTAATGACATATCTAAACCTCCTTGAAAAAGAGCAGCAAGATAAACCCCAATCCAGTAGACGGAAAGAAATAATCAAAATTAAATCAGAATTAAATGAATTAGAATCCAAAAAAACTATAGAAAGAATCAACAAAACAAAGAGTTGGTTCTTCGAAAAACTTAACAAAATTGACAGACCCTTATCAAACCTTATCAGAAAAAGGAGAGAACACACCCAAATTAATAAACTCAGAGATGAGAATGGAAACATCACTACGGAAACAACCAAGATTCAGAACATTATAAGGGAATACTTCTCAAAACTTTATGCTAATAAGTTTGAGAACTTGACAGAAATGGACCTTTTCCTAGCAAATATTGACATGCCAAAACTAAACCAAGATGAGTTAAACCAGCTTAATAGGCCCATATCAAGCATTGAAATAGAAACAGCAATAAGAGACCTCCCAGCTAAGAAAAGTCCAGGACCAGATGGTTTTACAGCGGAATTTTACAAGGCCTTCAAAGCAGAGCTCACACCAATACTCCTCCAACTCTTCAATGAAATTGAAAGAGAAAGCTCATTACCGAACACATTCTATGAAGCCATCATAACCCTCATCCCAAAACCAGGCAGGGACTCATCAAAGAAAGAGAACTATAGACCCATTTCTTTGATGAACATTGATGCAAAACTTCTCAACAAAATTTTGGCCAATCGACTTCAACAATTCATCCAAAAAATCATACACCACGATCAAACAGGATTCATTTCAGGGATGCAAAGCTGGTTCAATATATGCAAATCAATTAATATTATTCATCACATCAACAGGAGCAAGAATAAGAACCACATGGTTATCACAATAGATGCAGAAAAAGCATTTGACAAGATCCAACACCCCTTTATGATGAAGGTTCTGGAAAAATTAGGAATCCATGGAACATTCCTCAATACAATAAAGGCTGTATATGACAAACCTACAGCCAGCATTATACTCAATGGTGAAAAACTAAAGCCATTTCCTCTTAACTCAGGAACAAGACAAGGATGCCCACTCTCTCCACTTCTCCTCAATCTAGTATTAGAATGCCTAGCTACAGCAATAAGACAAGATGCAGACATAAAGGGGATCCAAATAGGGAAAGAAGAAGTAAAACTCTCCCTCTTTGCAGATGACATGATCTTGTATTTAAAGAATCCCATAGACTCCACTCCCAAATTACTCAAGCTGATTCAAAACTTTGGCAAAGTAGCAGGTTATAAAATTAATCCCCAAAAATCAATGGCTTTTCTATATGCCAACAATGAGAAAAGTGTGGCTGAAATTAAGAAAGCAACTCCATTTGTAATAGCCCCACAAAAAATAAAATACCTAGGAATTAACTTAACCAAAGAAGTGAAGGACCTCTATGATGAAAACTTTAAAATCTTGAAAAAGGAAATCAACACAGAACTTAAAAAATGGCAAAACCTCCCATGCTCCTGGATTGGCAAGATTAACATCGTGAAAATGGCAATACTTCCCAAGGCTATCTACAAATTCAACGCGATGCCTATCAAAATTCCACCCTCATTCTTCAAGGAAATAGAAGAGGCAATCCAAAAATTCATATGGAACAATAAAAGACCCCGAATAGCAAAAACACTTCTAAACGGAAAGAACACTGCTGGAGGAATATCAATACCAAATTTCAAACTCTACTATAAAGCCATAGTAATCAAAACAGCTTGGTATTGGCATAAGAACAGACCTCAGGACAAATGGAACAGAATTGAAAACCCAGAAATGAACCTACAGACCTATAGCCATCTAATCTTCCATAAGGAAGCTAAAACAATAGAATGGAAGAAAGACAGCCTCTTCAGTAAATGGTGCTGGCAAAATTGGTTAACTACATGTAGAAAACTAAAGCTAGATCCTTATATATCACCCTGCATCAGAATCAACTCCAAATGGATCAAAGACCTTGAACTCAAAGCAGACACTCTGAAAACATTACAGGAAGGAATAGGAGAAAGCCTAGGTCTCCTTGGCTCAGGCCGAAATTTTCTGAATAGAGACCCGGAAGCACAACAAATCAAAGAAAGGTTGGACAAATGGGATTGCATAAGGTTGCAGAGCTTCTGCAGGGCAAATGACATAGCTAGCAAGATCAATAGAAAGCCCACCAATTGGGAGAAGATCTTTACTAGCCATACAACGGACAAGGGTCTCATATCTAAAATATACTTGGAACTCAAAAAATTAAACCACCCAACAACAAATCCTCAAAGAAACAACTGCCCAATAAATAAGTGGGCGAAAGACTTAAAGAGAAGCTTCTCTGAAGAAGAAAGAAGGATGGCCAATAGACACATGAGGAAATGTTCAACATCCTTAGCCATAAAAGAAATGCAAATCAAAACAACATTGAGATATCACCTCAACCCAGTTAGAACAGCAAAAATCAAGAACTCTAACAACAACAGATGCTGGAGGGGATGTAGACAGAAAGGAACCTTACTTCATTGTTGGTGGGAATGTAAACTTGTTCAACCACTTTGGAAAGCAGTATGGAGGTTCCTCAAAAGACTTCACATAGATCTCCCCTATGATCCAGCAATCCCACTTTTGGGCATTTACCCAAATGTTTACAAAAAGACCACACTAAAGCTACCAGCACAACTATGTTTATTGCAGCATTATTTACCATAGCTAAGATATGGAACCAACCCAGATGCCCCTCAGTAGATGAATGGATCAAGAAAATGTGGTATATATACACAATGGAATTCTATGCCTCCATCAGAAAGAATGACATTTCCCCATTTGTTAGGAAATGGAAAGGTTTGGAAAAAATTATATTAAGTGAAGTAAGCCAGGCCCAAAGAAGCATAGGTCCCATGGCTTCCCTTATTTGCAATATCTAGTATAGGTATGAGTCAAGCGGAAAAGGTCAGATAATGTGATGTTAGGAAAATGAACCCTTAAATATGTATGTTAATGCTTTCGTTTCTTTCATGCATGTGTTTCTAAGGCATTTATAAGATTATTTCTTTGTTGTTTTGTATGTCCCTCCCCCACAGTGTAACCCCGCTTTCACTCTATTTAATGTCAGTATAACATGTGGAGGAGATGGGGACAAACAAGTCGTTTAAGGATTCAGGTGGACCTGTTGCAACAATGAGAAGTACAAAATGTCATGTCAAAACCAGCTTTACAATGTCAGTGTGTGTGGGGGAAGGGGGTAAAATTGGGTGGGGGGAGGGGGGAGGCGGGGAAGGGAGGTGAAGGGTAAACAAAGGAGGAGGCTGCAATGCTTGGTAAGAAATGTATGCATTATCCTTCCCATGTAATTGTAGCCCCTCTGTACAGTATGTTCTCAAATAAAATAAAATAAAATTTAAAAAAAAATAGTCTACACAGTAGCAATCTTATAGCTCTATATGAAGAATTAATTATTACAAAAATGATTTTCACAATGCTATAGTTAACAATTATAGTTAAATGGGTACATGCTTATTAATGTTTTATTTATGAAAATACAAAATGAGTTATATTATCTGCTTTATAGATTAAATATGAAAGGTAAAGAAGATTTTAATGATTTTTCTAAAACACCTAGATAATATTTAGAACCAGGAATCTCACCCAAGTATGACTTCAGGGAAACTTATGTAAACGTATTACCACATAGTTCATTCAGCTTCAAGAAACTTGGTGAAGTCAGTGAAGACTGGAATCTAAAACTGATTTTAACATTTTATAGTTAGTTCTATTTGCTTCTTTCTTCTGTGATCTCTTACAACTGCACCATATAAAAGTCAGATAAAGATTCATTTTAATTGAGGCCGTATATCACTACTAGAAACTCTGACATCTTTCTTTGTTGTGATCACTTTCCTAATTAAAATTAGTATAGTTCATAAGAGTCCAGAACCACCCTAAAAACACCTGCAATTATTCGTCCACAGTCCTAGGAACCCAACTCACTCTTATAAAGGAGAGAGTTAAACCCGACCCCCATTTCCCAGTCTTGCATCAATTAGAAGTTTGGAGACACTGGACTGCTTAGATTTCCCAGGGGCATATTACACCAAGTCCTTCACATGACTTCTCAATATGGAAATAGAGTAAGAAAATTGGAGCCCTAAAATGGACTATTTGACCAAATTAGGATTCTAACTTTAGGAAGATGAGTACTACTGAAGTCTGTGTTACCTACCCATACCTGTTACAGAGATCGCTCATGAGATAATCCACATAACAGAATTTTGATAAACCCTCTTATTTTGTAATACTTTTTGTTATCTTAGAAAATTATGTTAAGCATTTTACAAACAACTAAAGAAAAGAGGGAAAATTCCATTGTATTCCTGTAGGCATGTTTTTTTTTGTGTGTGTGTGTGTGTGTGTGTGTGTGTGTGTGTGTGTGTGTCTCTTCAGGATGAGGGGTGGGTACTGTGAAAGAAAGACATTAGAATAAAGCTTTTTGAAGAACTGATATCTAGCTAAGGAAATGAAGAGTAATACAAAATCTAACACTCAAGTAGATAAAGCTTAGACTATCTTCACAGGAAATAAATGAATAGTGCTAATAACTAGATCCAATTTATAAAGCACTAAACGGATATTATAGTAGGAAGGGAGATAATTAATCTTCAACTCGAACAATGAAATATCAGCCCTTGGTCTTATCACAGTGCCACATTCCAGGACTCTTGAGGTGCTTTGCCTTCCAATGTATTAATCAAAGATTCACAAGCATTAGGACATTTAATTATTTTCAAGGATTCCTTGTTATTTTTCATCTCTGCATGAAGTCACTGATTATGCTACATCAAAAAATTTGTTATCCACGGCCTTAAAACTGTAACAATAATGCCAACAGTCTCTAAATAGAGATACATTTAATTTCAAAATTCTTTATCAAAGTTATAGCATTCAGGATTTGATAGAATGAATATTTGATTTCTATTTTATTTTATAATAATATGGTTGGGGTGATTTTTTGAATATTTTCTCTATCTTTTCAAAAGCTTAGAATGTATAGCTAATAACTTTCAAATGACTAAAATAAAGGTTACAGTCATAATAGGAAAAATGTCCAAATGTCCAAACTTTATTGCCATTTGATAAATTATCTTACATGTGTATAATCTTCAACACAGAGAAAGGTTTGTAATTATTTAAACAATCCATAAAATCATTATGTAAAATGAAATGAGGTAGTAGAAGGTCAGAATCACTCTGAGCTTATTGTTTACCTTTCAATATCCAACAAGTTTATTCTTAGATGCTTTGGGAATAAACTGTAACCATTATCAAAGTGACATTATTGTGCTAATGAAATTGGTAGGCCATTTTCTGGTGAATAGTCTTTTTTTGGGGGGGGGGCGGGATCCAGTTGTAGGGCTTGAACTCTGGGCCTGGGTGCTGTCCCTCAGCTCTTCAGCTCAAGGTGAGCTCTCTACCACTTGAGCCACAGCACCACTTCTGGCTTTGTTCTTTTTGCTTATGTGGTGTTGAGGAATCGAACCCAGGGCCTCATGCATGCAAGGCAAGCGCTCTACCACTGAACCACCTTCCCAGCCCGTGAATAGGTTTTAAAACAGAGTTGTCACTGTTACTTTTTTTTCTTGCTTTTTCTATACACACACTTCCTGTCTGTCATATTTCACTTTTTGAGCACTGTGTATTTCACAGATGCCATCCTGTTCACCTGCTGTCTCTCTAAACAATTTTTTCCTCCTTGATATATTTATTTTGTAACAGCCAAGAGGTCTTTATCACATGTAAATTGATCACAGTACACTCGAGTTCATATATTTTGTTTCCTTTACTAAATGTAAACTACCTAGCAAAGTAGCCAAGGCTTTCTAGAGGCTAGCCACACATTATCTCCATAGGAGTATCTCCTGTTCCACTCTCTCATTCCTACTTCAGCTACCCAATATTTCTAGAAAGACTCTTTAGATATTTGTCTTTCCAAGGTTTTCTGAATGTTAGGAAATGTTCTACTAATTGAGCCATTCATCTGCTCTTCGTATTTTATTTTGCGATGAACTCTGCCTAACTTTGCCAGAGCTTATCTCAAATTTAATAACCTCCAAAATAGCTGTGATCGCATGCATACAGGCACAAAGGAATTTATAAAGTAATATTCTGTCAGAACATTAAAATTATGCATTCTTATCATGCATAAACATTTGACAATGTTTCATAAATTTTAACATAAATTCATAAATTTTTAAACCAAAATAGATTCACAAGTTTTACTGTACGTTTACCACAAGCTTTGTAAGAGAATACTCAACTTCATTTGGTCAACTAGTAGTATTGAATACTACTTCATGATGAAGTAGTTTCAATGATGGTTTCATTTTTAAATAGATAAAAGAAAGGTCTATTGGGTTGTTATATTTCCAAAAACAAAAGAAAGAGAAAAACAGAGGGAGGGAGGAAGAAGGACACAAAAGAGTAAGGAAAAGGAAAGAAAGAAGAGGAAGAGAGAGTATTAGAGGATGTAAGAAAGGACTCACTAACAAAATTGAAAAATGTTATCTACTGTTAAGTCATGTTATTTATATTTACATTTACTACATGATAGTTAGAATCAGACTTAAGCAGGTACATTTAACTATTGTTTAATTACTTATATCCACATTACTGCTTGTCATGGAGGTTCATATGTGTGGATGATAAAAGCAAAAGAGAACATGGAGATGGATAGTATTTCAAAGAACTACGGTACATGAAACCTCAGTGTTTGATTCAAATTCCCTGATAATCTCAGAAAGGAAAATTGGGATCTCTATGATCCGGGTTTTGCCATTCAGACATGGAAAAATTTACCAGTTTCTTCAAGAAAATACATTTTCTTCATGTTACACAACAGACAAATCCTGTATTTGTTTAGTGCTCTTATCATTTCCTACCTTCATCATATCCATTTACCCTGCCACTCCTCTGATTATTTCCAGTCATCTGATTCTTCTTTACCAGCACAATTCCTTGCATAGACCAGGCATTTAATAAATAGGTTTTTTTGTTTGTGTTTTTGTCTGTTGTGTGGCCTCAACTTTGGGCCAGGGTGCTGTCCCTTGGCTAGCGCTCTACCACTTGAGCCACAGTGCTACTTCCAGCTTTTGCTGCTTATGTGGTGCTGAGGAATCAACCCCAGGGCCTCATGAATGTAAGGCAAGCACTCTACCACTGAGCCACCAGTAAATAGTTTTGATAGAAAGAGATGGATGAAAGAATGACTAATTTGTACATTTTATCCTTTGGAAGTGAATTCAGGATTGTTGTTTCAAAAGCTTAGTCAAAACTACTTCCCTTAAGGCCTGCTATAATTTTGTTTTCACATAATAAAAGTTTTATTAGGTTTCAATACAAAAATATTCCAAAATATAATCCAAAATAATACCTAACCCAAAATAATACCTAAGTTCTACATTTAGCTACTAAACAAGGAAAACACATTATCATTCCATTTCTTTTACAAACAGCAAAAGTCAAAAGATTAAAGACCAACTCTTATTCCAATGGGAGTAGAAGTAAGCCTCCAGGGTCAAAAACTATTGGTCAAAGTTATATTTATACAAACTCCTTACTTTAAATTTATTCATAAGTAAGTATTAATAGTAAGTATTCATACTTACCACAATTACATTCTCTATTCTACACTACAGCCATAATATACAAACAAAATAAAATAATAAATCAACATTAAAATAACTTAAACCTAAATAAAACCTCAAGAGCCAAAAGGTCCTCAGAGAAGCACCTAAACATAATTCTTAATATCATCATCAGTCACTCTGTATTGACTAGAAGCCTGGACTATTATATTAGGTAGTGAAGAAGAAATTTCATAGGATGACCAACCTGAATCTGAAATGTGCTTCCTCTATTCCCATCTGTACAAATTTCACCATGTTGGTTATGTTCTTGATGCCTTATGAACCTCCCAATAGGATATAAGTGAGTTAATCTACAAATTGTACTTTAAATAGTGCTTAAAACATAAAAAGCACCAATATGTGTGTCATCATCATCAGTACTTTATAGTTTTTGTATCAAGCAGATTTATTGGGGATACAAAGCTTACCTATACATAGCCTTTCTCTTCAATCACAAGGGATGATTTGTCCCCAGATTATAAGAGGTATTGAATTTGTTATATCTTTAAAGTATACAGAATAGGAGATATTTTGGTTTCATGTCTTTTTCTGTTTCATTTTTTCCTCACACTGTTTTTGTCCCTTGACAAACTGTCCATGCATCTTATTTCTTCTGCCTATGCCTGAAGAGACTTCTGAGTTAGTGACTACTATCTCCACTTAATGAGAAAAGTAGATTTGTCACATGTCTATGTGGCTTTAAGCCTGACACATAATTTTCATTTTTCTTTCCCCAGTTTAAAGTTAAAGAACATTTCTTTTATAGCTAGAGAGGTTGAGCATTTCTTCATGTGTCTATTTGCCATCCGTCTTTCCTCTTCAGAGAAGTTCCTCTTTAAGTCTTTAACCCACTTATTTATTGGGCAGTTGTTTCTTTGAAGATTTGTTGTTGGTGGATTTAATTTTTTGAGTTCCAGGTATATTTTAGATATGAGACCCTTGTCTGTTGTATGGCTAGTGAAGATCTTCTCCCAATCCATGGGCTTTCTATTGATCTTGTTAGCTATGGCCTTTGCCATGCAGTAGCTCTGCAATTTCATGCAATCCCATTTGTCCAACCTTTCTTTGATTTGTTGTGTTTCTGGGTCTCTATTAAGAAAATTTCGGTCTGTGCCAAGGAGACCTAGGATTTCTCCTATTCCATCCTGTAATGTTTTCAGGTGTCAGCTTTGACTCCGAGGTCTTTGGTCCATTTGGAGATGATTCTGGTGCAGTGATATACAAGGATCTAGCTTTAGTTTTCTACAAGCAATTAACCAATTTTGCCAGCACCATTTACTGAAGAGGCTGTCTTTCTTCCATTCTATTTTTTTTTAGCTCCCTTATCGAAGATTAGATGGCTATAGGTCTGTGGGTTCATTTCTGGGTTTTCAATTCTATTCCATTTGTCCTGAGGACTATTCTTGTGCCAGTACCCATATATTTTGATTACTATGGCTTTATAGTAGAGTTTGAAATTTGGTATTGATATTCCTCCAGCAGTGTTCTTTCCGTTGAGGCGCGTTTTTGCTATTCGGGGTCTTTTATTGTTCCATATGAATTTTTGGATTGCCTTTCTATTTCCTTGAAGAATGAGGTTGGAATATTGATAGGTATCACCTTGAATTTGTAGATAGCCTTGGGAAGTATTGCTATTTTCATGATGTTGATCCTTGCAATCCAGGAGCATGGGAGGTTTTTCCACGTTCTAAGTTCTGTTTTGATTTCCTTTTTCAAGATTTTAAAGTTTTCCTCATAGGGATCCTTCACTTCTTTGGTTAAGTTAATTCCTAGTTATTTTATTTTTTGTGGGGCTATTACATATGTAGTTGCTTTCCTGATTTCAGCCTCGCTTTTCCATTGTTGGCATACAGAAAAGCCATTGATTTTTGAGGGTTAATTTTATACCCTGCTACTTTGCCAAAGTTTTGAATCAGCTTGAGTAATTTGGGAGTGGAGTTTGTGAGATTCTTTAAATACAAGTTCATGTCATCTGCAAAGAGGGAGAATTTTACTTCATCTTTCCCTATTTGGATCCCTTTTATGTTTGCATCTTGTCTTATTGCTGTAGCTAGGCATTCTAATACTAAATTGAAGAGAAGTGGAGAGAGTGGGCATCCTTGTGTCGTTCCTGAGTTAAGAGGAAATGGTTTTAGTTTTTCATCATTAAGTATAATGCTGGCTGTAGGTTTTTGTCATATGCAGCCTTTATTGTATTGAGGAATGTGGATTCCTAGTTTTTCCAGAATCTTCATCATAAATGGGTATTGCATCTTGTCAAATGCCTTTCTGCATCTATCGAGATAACCATGTGGTTCTTATCCTTGTTCTTGTTGATGTGATTGAATTATATTAATTGCATATTTTTAATTGCATATAATTAATTGCATATATTGAACCACCTTTGCATCCCTGAAATGAATCCTGTTTGACCTTGGTGTATGATTTTTTGGATGAATTGTTGAAGTCAATTGGCCAAAATTTTGTTGAGAAGTTTTGCATCCATGTTCATCAAAGAAATGGGTCTATTGTTCTCTTTCTTTGATGAGTCCCTGCCTGGTTTTGGGATAAGGGTTATGATGGCTTCATAGAATGAGTTCAGTAGTGAACTTTCTCTTTCAATTTCATTGAAGAGTTGGAGGAGTATTGGTGTGAGTTCTGCTTTCAAGGTCTTGTAGAATTCTGTTGTAAATCCGTCTTATATGTGAGGTCTCTTATTGCTGTTTCTATGTCAATGCTTGATACAGGCCTGTTAAGATTGTTTAACTCATCTTGGTTTACTTTTGGCATACAAATCTTCAAACAATTGCCCGATAAATAAGTGGGCTAAAGACTTAAAGAGAAACTTCTCTGAAGAGGAAAGAAGGATGGCCAATTGACACATGAAGAAATGCTCAACCTCCCTAGCCATAAAAGAAATACAAATTTTGAAAAAAAACATTGAGATACCACCTCACCCCAGTTAGAATGGCTATTATCAAGAACTCTAATAATAACAGATGCTTAAGGGGATGTGGACAGAAGGGAACACTACTGCATTGTTGGGGGGAGTGTAAACTTGTTCAACCACTTTGGAAAGTAGTATGGAAATTCCTCAAAAGACTCCACATAGAGCTCCCCTATGACTCAGCAATCCCATTTTGGGGATTTACCCAAATGATCACAAACAAGACCATACTAAGGCTACCAGCACAACTATACTTATTGCAGCATTATTTACTAATAGCTAAGATATGGAACCAACCCAGATACCCCTCAGTAGATGAATGGATCACAAAAATGTAGTATATATACACAATGGATTCTATGCCTCCATCAGAAAGAATGACATTACCCCATTTGTTAGGAACTGAAAAGACCTGGAAAAAATTCTATTAAGCCAGTCCCAAAGAAACAGAGATCCCATGGTTTCCCTTATTTGCAATAACTAGTATATGTCTGAGACAAGCAGAAACAGTCAGATAATTTGATGTTAGGCAAAATGAAGCCCAAGATAAGGACTCAAATGGTTTTTCTTTCTTGCTATTGTTTCTAACATATTTATAAGATGATTTCTTTGTTGCTTTGTATGTCCTTCCCCCCATGGTATAAACCCTATTTTCACTGTATTTAATGTTGGTATAATTTGTGGAGGGGCAGGGAAAAAACAAATTGTTTAAACAGGGATACAGGTGGACCCATTGCAACAATAAGATGTACAAGACCTTATGTCGAAAAACAAACTTTACAACTTTGATGCAGGGGGAGAGTGGGGCAGGAAGAGATGGGAAGGGATGGTAAGGGGAAACAAAGAAGGAGGCAACAATGCTTGATAAGAAATGTACTCATGGGGCTGGGAAGGTGGCTCAGTGGTAGAGCACTTTCCTTGCATGCCTGAGGCCCTGGGTTCGATTCCTCACCACCACATAAGCAAAAAGAAAAATGCTGGAAGTGGCGCTTTGGCTCAAGTGGTAGAGTGCTAGCCTTGAGCTGAAGAGCTGAGAGACAGCGCCCAGGCCCAGAGTTCAGGCCCCACGACTGGACCCCCCCCCAAAAAAAAAGAAAAAAGAAAAGAAATGTACTCATTACCTTGCTCATGTAATTGTAACCCCTCTGTTTGGTATTTTCACAATTAAAAAATAAAGAAATAAATAAGAAAAAAGAAAAAGAAGAAAAATAAAATAAAATAAATACATCCCTAGGGGCAATAAATAGAGTGGGTATTCATATGAAGATAGTTATCCTTAATCTTGTGTTTTGACCTTTAGTGGACTACACAAATACAAAATTTCATTTTCTGATAGTCAAGAAAGGCATATTATACTCTGCAACTTGGCTACAATATCATTTGGGGCCATGCACTATCGGGAAGAAAAGTTCAAGTTGAAGAACTGAGGGATTAATCTATAATATACTCAAGAAATAATAGCCCCACTACATTACTAGTATTGTAATATCACTCAGGCTAATATGGAACTAGTAGCAGCAGTATATTTAACAGAAATTAACTCAAGATATGTAAATGGATCCAGTGTTTAAAAAAATATAGTTGTTAGATCTAATCTCCTACTACTGAAACTTATATTCTATTCATCTTTATATCATTTTAGTAAGTCCATTATGCATCTCATTTTAGGGAAAGGGATTGTATTAAGTGAAAATAACTGCATATGAAGCAAAGCAAATGCCAAAAGAACAAGAAACAATTTAAATGCAAGTTAAAATTCATAAATGTAATGAATGGTAACAATAACTCATATTTGTATATTCTTGTTTTTAACAAAGCCCTTTCAAATCTCCTGTCTCATTTAGTTTTCATGAAATCCTTTAGTAAAGAATGATATTTATCTGGAAATTCAGCTTGACATCCTATGGATGTCTATTGTTACTTGACAATATTATCTTATGACTTGGGATTTGTATCAAGTCAACATTTAAAAATAAACTCTGGGAATTGAATTAGCCATTTTAAAATGTTCCAAGAAAGTCAGTTGGCTTTGGCACTAAAAATCATTATATTTCCTCTATTCTTATCCTTATCCTTTTATAAAAACATGACTAATTTGCATGAGAAGCCAGGTGGTCAATTTGCATAGATAAGACCAAAGAAAATGTGAGCCACAATGAAAGGTTTGGACCAAAGAAGGAAAAAATAATAATAATAATGCAGAGTATGCTTTTCTTTTTTTACTTTTTTTTTTATCATTGGTTTCCTAGCTCAGGCAAGTTTTAGTGGATCAATAAGGATTTATTTTAAAGCCCTTGTTCATTATTTCCTAAAATTGTGGCCAGGTTTCCAGGTCAAAAATATATTCATATTTTAAGTATACTGACAAAGTAAATAATAATTGAAAAGGATAATAATATTAAAATTAAAACAAAATACAAAAATAGTCAAATTAATCAAATGAGGTTAACAAAACAGCTATGTTTCCAGGTATGTCACACTTCATCCTGCCATTTAAAACATCTGTAATATCAGTACCAATTGCAGAAACAATGCTGATTATTTATACAAAGAAGTTGATAGCCAAGAATATCAAAACATTCTAAAATAATACAGCTGACACAATGGCTCCACCTTCATTAAATTGATGCTGTAAAATACAGGAATATAAAAAATACAATAAACTTTTCTTTTATCAATCAGAAGCGAGCTAATAAGGAAGAAGAATGTGATCATTTGTAAGATTTACACTGGTAAGGGACTGAATAGAATTTCATCCACTACAAATACCCCTTTTTTTCACTTAGAATAATAGTTTATAAGAACAGAAAGCTCTGGTGGAGAATGCAGTCATCCTAGTAATTAACTTTCAGGTCAACAAACCAAAATTTCTAGTTATGATAGAAGTAGCAAAGAAGGATGACAAAGGATAATGTAAATTGTTGAAATAAAGTACAACAGAAAATTGTAATATATCTTTTCAATGACCCAGGATATAAAATTAGAACACAAAAAGCTGAGTGAAAGCTGCCTGGAGGGAGAGAATAAAGGCCATATTCACCTTCAGCGGGGGAGTGCTTCAGATGAAAAGTGGTCAGGAACACATTCCCTGTAAATATGATTATTTATGTAATGGTTCTGGTTCTTCAAGTTGTAAGTTGTTTTCTTCTGGCATAGTTAATTAATCTCTATCATTCCTTAATGCCTATTTACCTGGCATAACAGTCAAAGGAAAGCCCCTGAACCTTCTGAATACGTAGCTATGAAGTCTACCAAAGAATAATTTAGCAAGAAAAAGACAAAATTTTATTAGTTTACAAGTGCCTAGGAGTCACACAGGACATGAAAGTAGAAGTGTCAGACAGTTGACACTTAAATAGTTTCTTCAAAGCAGAGGGAGAACTGGGAGTTTGGGGCACTTTAGAAAGGAAGCATAGATTGTTTTAAGGAAGATTGCTGTGTATGGGAAACAGACAATACTTCGGAGGTCACTACTTATGGGCTCTGGGAGAGGTGGCACAAATTACGGAGGATGAAGAAAGACAAAGATTCTCAGAATATAGAGAGAAATCTATGGGTCTGGGCTGCTATGATGACCTTCAAAGTTTTGTCCAATGACTAATATTCTTTGATTTAATGAGATTTCAGGAATCCAATACAAGGACTCTACCATACAGTAAATGGGGAAATAGGGACACACAGAGGGATACTGATGTGGAGCACTACTCACGGTGTTTCTCAATTTTATTTAATTCAAAGTTCTTAGCATGCTAAAGTACCATACTTTGGAGGGTTGTTTTCTAACACCTATTAATAGAAAAAATAAAAGTTAATTCAGTGTATTAAAGATGACCGAATGAGTGCAGATCAAGCAAATAAGAAAGAGAACACAGGGAAGAAACTTGGAGCACAGCTCTTCTTTCTATGAGAGAATCCTTGGAAATCCTTGTGAGAATATCTGCATCTGCATAGCCATAGTTTTATAGGATAAATGTTTCAGCTTTGATTCATTTTGCTTTATTTCTAAATTTATTTTAAAAGGATGTGATTATGTATCTGTGTGTCATGTATAGGTGTGCTTGTGTATGTGTTTGTGTCTGATAAGAAAGGGGTTCTGTGAAGCTAGAAAAGATACATTAGCCTGAAACCTTCTAAAAAATAAAGGAAGTGAATGTTACCAAATAAAACAACATGAAATGAGCAACAGAAAATGCTCATGATGAGCATTGTACAAGTGAGAAAAATGGCAGAATATGAACTTTATAATATAATGATAAACTGTAATGAACTGTAATCATAAATGTAAGCAGTGAGTCAGTATTTTGAAAATTCTTAAAAGACATTGAGGCAACTAGTCACTATTAACTCACACCTACAGTCCAACCTACTCAGAAAGTTGAGAGCTGAGGGCCATGGTTCAAAGCCAGCCAAGGCAAGAAAGTCTGTGAGACTCTTATCTTCATTTGGTAACCTGAGTTAGAATGTATGCTCAATTCTTTGGAACTCGGGTCAATCATCGGATTTATTATGAGGCACAGAACTCAAAAGCAAGCAAGATACAAAGAAAAAGAGAAGACAAATGCTAAATTGTCCAATAATATCCAGTACAATCTAGTACATGTCCAGTATATTCTATAATGTTCAGTATAGTGTAGCATAATGTCCAGTATCTTCTATAATACTAGTATGTTCTTTATTTGTAACAAGGTATAGAATATACACAATGTCTAGTATAATGAATCTATGTATTTTTGTACATATATATAGTCATATAATTATTGATATTATAGTCAACATGTTCACTATCCCAGTAAACATCTACATTGCCGTTTATAGTCATCATTATTCTCCCCAGAGCTCATCTAATACCTATTGAAATATTTATTTTGAGATTTGCACTGTGGCCTACAACCTCACTAATTGAGAGGCTAAGATCAACAAGACTGAGGTTCCATGATGAGCTAAACAAAACATTCACAAGATTCCATCTCTCTGAGTAGAAAAGCTCAAAAGCTATGTATATATACCATGTAAGATGATGGCTAACTGAAATGAACCCTAAGATATGGACACAAGAGGTCTTTCTCTGTTGTTATTGTTTTTAATGTACTATGATTTTTTTTGTTTCCTTTGTATATTCTTATTCCGCCCCCATGGTATATTCCTTGTTATTGCTGTACTTGATTTTGGTACCCTGCATTTTGTATATACATTTGTCTAATTGGGGGAGGGGAAGGGGAATAACAAAATGCTGAAACAAGGACACAGGATGACCTATTGCAACAATGATATTCACAAGAAATATATTGGAAATGAACTTTACAACTTCGGGGGGGAGAGGGGTAAAGGAAGTGGGCAGGGGAAGGGGTAGTGAGAGAAGAACAAGGGAAGGGGTAACAACGCTGGACAAGAAATGTACTCATTACTTTACTCATGTAACTGCAACCCCTCTGTACAGCATCTTTACAATAAGGTAACATTTAAACAAAGATTTCATCTCTGCAGGAAAAGCTGAATGTAACTGTGTGAATTTGTCTTCTAGGCTATTGTGGGAAGTAATGAATAGGAAGATTGTGCTCCAGGACAGCCTATTTGTTGCCCAGAGAGATCTGATCTCAAAACCCCCAAATCAAACAAGACATGGCTCACATAGTGGACACCTGTCTAGAAAGGTACTCTTTACAAAGAAAGAAGAAAGAAAGAAAGAAAGAAAGAAGAAAGAAAGAAAGAAAGAAAGAAAGAAAGAAAGAAAGAAAGAAAGAAAGAAAGAAAGAAAGAAAGAAAGAAAGAAAGAAAGAAAGAAAGAAGAAGAAGGAAGGAAGGAAGGAAGGAAGGAAGGAAGGAAGGAAGGAGGGAGGGAAGGAGGGAGGGAGGGAGGGAAGGAGGGAGGGAGGGAAGGAAGGAAGGAAGGAAGGAAGGAAGGAAGAAAAGAAAGAAAGAAAGAGAAAGAGAGAGAAAGGGAGAAAGGAAAGGAGAGAAAGAGAAAGAAAGAAAGAAAGAAAGAAAGAAGAAAGAAAGAAAGAAAGAAAGAAAGAAAGAAAGAAAGAAAGAAAGAAAGAAAGAAAGAAAGAAAGAAAGAGGGGCTGGGAAGGTGGCTCAGTGGTAGAGTGCTTGCCTTGCATGCCTGAGGCCCTGGGTTCGATTCCCCAGCACCACATAAGCAAAAAAGAAAAAAAAAGCCAGAAGTGGCACTATGGCTCAAATGGTAGAGCGCTAGCCTTGAGCTGAAGAGCTGAGGGACAGCATCCAGGCCCAGAGTTCAGGCCCCACGACTGGACCCCCCCCCAAAAAAAGAATGAGGTATAAAAAGAAAGAAAAAGAAAGAAAGAAAGGAAAGAAAGAAAGAAAGAAGAAAGAAAGAAAGGAGAAAGGAAGGAAGGAAGGAAAAAATGAAAGAGGGAGAGAGGGAAGAGAAGGGAGGGAAGAGGTAGGGAGGGAGGGAGGGAGGGAGGGAGAGAAGAAAGAGGAAGAAGAAGGAGGAAGAAGAGGAGGAGGAGAAAATGTATTTTGACTACTAATAAACTGGTTTTCTTGTCTGGTAGTCTGGTTGGCACTGTTTTTTATCTTTCTGTGGAATTAGGTTTAAAACTCATATTCTCATTGTTGTAATGGGTTCCCCTGTAACCCTATTTAAACAGTGGACTCATTACAACAATGAGAATATAAGACCTTATGTCAAAAAATGAACTTTACAACTTTAGCGGGGTGAGGGGTGGGGGGATGATAGGGGGTGTGGGGGTAGGGGGATGGAGAGTGGAAGGAATATACGGTAGGGGGAAACAAAGGAGTCAACAATGCTTGAAAAGAAATGTACTCACTATCTTGCCCATGTAATTGTAACCCCTCTGTATGGTATTTTCACAATAATTATAAAAAAAAAAGAAAAAAACCCTCATATTCTTACTTGATAGGCGGATGTGCTACCACTTACATCAAATTCCTAGCCTTTTTTATTGTCAAGATGATGTACAGAGGAGTTACAGTTACATAAATAAGGTAATAAGTACATTTCTTGTCAAACTTGTTACCCCTTCCCTCATGTGTAGTTATCTTTCCAGTAAGTCTGGAATTTTTGCCCAAGGCCAGCACCAAACAGCAACTCTCCTTACTGACTATCCTCTTTAAGGAGAGCAAATTTCCTACTTGAGGCCTCCCACATAGCTTCAAGTCTGGGGATATACACAACACCAATTTGTTTGTAGAAATGGGAGTCTCACTTATTTTTATGTCCAGAGTTAGTTTCAGACTATGATTATCCTGATTTCTACCTATCACATAGCTAGGATTAAAGGTATGGCACCGTAGTGCCCAGACTCCAAACTTTTTAAACTAAAATTATATCCTGTTTCTCTCTTTCTCTCCCTCTCTCCTTCCCTCTCTCTAAAGATACCTCTGTCTCCCTCGCTCCCCCCCCCCTCTCTTGCTCTCTCTCTCAGCTCTTTTACTCAACCATTGCACTCTGAGGATCAACCATGTAGTTGCGTCTATATAATTGTGTCCATGGA
The DNA here is from genome assembly GCF_024711535.1 of Dipodomys merriami. Classification (NCBI taxonomy): domain Eukaryota; kingdom Metazoa; phylum Chordata; class Mammalia; order Rodentia; family Heteromyidae; genus Dipodomys; species Dipodomys merriami. Next base: position 92,951,877 of record NW_027203381.1, on the reverse strand, counting down.
CTCACTCTTTTGTCCTTTCCAATCTATTATATGAAAATATGCCACCATATATTTTGTCCTGCTCACAGAGTTTCAAATTTTTTACAAATGGAAGTACTTCTTCCATTTAAAACTACTATACATAAATCTGTAACAAACATTCTCCACTGTGGTTCCTGATGACCAGCAGCTCTCCCTATTTTTGGAGACAATCTCATGTCATGGTATGATAATAGCCTTAGCTTTATTGGAAGCTAGTCTTTTTGTGATTAAAAACAATTCTCTGTTTGACTCCAGTCACTACAGTTGTTTAAAGGCATTTTATTTTCTTCCAGTTACAGAAAAATATGAAACTCCATATAGTCAAAAGCCCTGGATTGTGCGACTGGCCAACTGCTTTTTCCAGTGTATCTATTGTATCTATTACTGTGCACATTAATCCTTTCTTCAAGGGAGACAAACTTGTAGAAATCCCACTGTCTCTTTGTTAATCCAGAACCTACGTCCTGGAAACCTGGTCTTCTCTGGTACTCATTGTGTTATATCTTATTGCTCCCTAAAGGTGAAAATATGCTCTGCTATCTCACCAGATTCACCTCTTTTAGGATTGTTTTTCATTCATCTTTATGTTCCTAATCGCCAACATAATGTATGACACATTATTAAATAGGTAAGCAAATAAATCTAGGAACCATTCAGCATCAAATAATTAGAAACAAAGATACTATGCCCACAATTAACAATTTGTTGTACAGTCTCCTCCCTAGCTGGGCCTCTAACCATACAATGCAAATCTAAAGATACAATAGAAAAAATCTTGAATATCTTAAATCTCTCAGATGAATGCATATGTCCTACAGTTTCAATGATGATGGTTGCTTGTTTTGAATACAAAATACATTAAAAGCTGAAATTTTTCTGACAACTCCTCATGACTTTAATAATTTCAAGATGATACTCCAAATGGAACTTCCACAAAGAAAGAATATAAATATTTTATTTTTTGTAATTTAGCATTAGGATTTCGATACATACATAAATTGATCTGGAACTGACTTGCACATCTGGAAACATTTTGTAAACTGGATTAGAACCTCATGAGAAATCAAAATGCATTTCAAACTGAGTTTAAAATTTAGCTTAATTATACTTCTCATTCTCTATAAGAAGCTCTGCTTTAATATTGGATTGTCATCAGAGGCATATGGTGAACCAAATGTGTGAAGAAATACAAGGTTTAGAGTAAAACATTAGCAATGTATGTGCAAATGAAAACATTGTGTGTGACTATTCCAAAGTAAGCCTGCACTTGAAATAGCTTCCCTTCCTCTTACAAAGCCATTTCAGTTTTATGAAGCAGCCCAACTGTACAGCCAGAGAGTACAACAGAGAAAAAAATTATTACCCCCAAAAGAACAACTCCGATACTTTATATCTATGGAATTTTGTAGCACAATTTTTACTCTAGAAGTCCAAAGGAAAACCTTATCTCCTCTTCCCTATGTAAATTTTATGGGAAATACCTCTCTTAAAAAAAAAACTGTATCAGGGGCTGAGAAGGTGGCTCAGTGGTAGAGCACTTGCCTTGCATGCATGAGGCACTGGGTTCGATTCCTCAGCACCACATAAGAAAAAAGAAAAAAGCCGGAAGTGGCACTGTGGCTCAAGTGGTAGAGCGCTAGCCTTGAGCTGAAGAGCTGAGGAACAGCATCTAGGCCCAGAGTTCAGGCCCCACAACTGGACCAAAAAAAAAAAAACTATCAGTCTTTTCCTTCAATAAATAAGGTTTGGTCTGAGAAAATGAGCTGGTGTAAAATAAATGAGTCTATATGTTGACCTAATGTCAAAGGTGAAAAACAGGTGCCATTACATTAATATGATTAGATCTTTATTAGGACTCAGACATTAAAGCATTAGCTGTTCTATAGCTTAAATTTATTATTCACTATAAATACTGCAAAGTGTGCAGTATTAGAAACAATTAATGTACATTTTTATGTAGTGATGATAAGATCTTCTTTACAGATATCTAAATAATCATCCCACTAAATTTGGAGAAATATAGAATAAGGATATTTATTAGCTTTAAGCATTTCCCTTGGTGTTTTATATCTATTAAGTTTTAATCTTTATTCATTTTAAATACTTTTTATTAACATATTTTTACTGTAAAGATACTGTACAGTGGTGTTACAGTTACATGAGTAAGGTAATGAGCACATTTCCTATTGAGCACTGTTACTCCCTCCTTTGTTTTTCCCTACCATCCCTTCCCTCCCCACCTCCCCAATTCCTTTATCCCCCCCCACCAAGCTGTAAAGTTCATTTTCAACATAGTATATTGTACATCTCATTGCTACAATGGGTCGACCTTTATCCTTGTTTCAGCATTGTGTTATTTCCCTTCTCCCCAAATTAGAAAAATGTATATACAAGATGCAGGACACCGGAATCAAATACATTGAAAACATGGGTTATACCATAGAGGAAGAACTTACAAAGAAACCAAAAAATCACATAGTACACTATAAGTACATTAAAAACTCTAATGTCCTTATGTTGGGGTTCATTTCTCTTAGCGTCATCTTATATGGTCATATGTACATAGCTTTTGAATGTTTCTGCTTGTCCTGGACATATACTAGTATAAACACTTTTAATTACACAATTCATTTTTGCCTTCTTCACTGGGAACATTTTCTAACATAAAAATTCAAAAAGAACTCAAGAAAAGGTTTTTATCCATTCATTCCAATGACAGCCATTGTTTGCCATGCTTTTTGGAAAAGAATGGAGGTCATCACTAAAAATACAATGAGGGTGAACCACTATTTGAGTATTATGAAGAAAACATAAATCTGAACTTCTCTAAATTATTGACTCTTTCACAAAGTAATTTTCGTAATTAAAGCTGCAAACTGTAGGTGCCTGAAAACTCTGGAATCATCTGAGTTAAATAGAATATAGAAGCAATTAAACAAGGAAATTGTAAAGAACAGTATAGACGATTAATTGAAGAAAAATAACAGTAGAACAAGTTGTTGAGAAAGTAAATTTTCTGAATATCATCAATGTCAATGACAACTCTTCTCCTGAAGCAAACAGTAAAGAAGGAGCAGTTTTGTAATCCAAGCTTTTTTTTTTATTGTGAAAATACTATACAGAGGGGTTACAATTACATGACCAAGTTAATGAGTACATTTCTTCTCATGCATTGTAGCCTGCTCCTTTGTTTCCCTTTCCCATCTCTTCCCATCCTCCTCCCACTCCCCCACGCACCAAAATTGTAAAGTTCATTTTTGACATAAGGACTTGTACATAATCCAAGCTCTTTTATAGACTAGAAAACACTTGGACAGAATTTAGAAGACAGTAGGAAAAGATTTTGCTGCTGCTAATTTCAGTCCTTATTTATTCCAATAGTATTTCTTTCCTTATTGGATATCTGGTGATAAGAAAGGAAGGGAAAAAACAGAATAGAGTTTTTAAAGGGAGAGGAAGAAAAGACAGAAAGAACCTGCTAGGTTAGTCCTAAAATTTTACAGAAAATATAAGAAAGGATATATCAGGTCAATGATCAAGAAAACATGCATGCACACACATACACATAGAAAGAGACATGCACAAAACATTTTCTTTTAAACTGTAGAAAATGAAAGAAACAAAAAAAGAAGTACAAATGACCAATACATTTATAAAGAAACGTTCAAAAAAATTCAATAGCATTGTCCATAAATGTAATATACTCTACTCAGAACAGTTATCATCAAAAGTAAGAATAGCAGTAAATGCTGGTAAAGGTTCAGGAAAGAAGAGACCCTATTACACCATTGATAGGGAATTTAATAGCATAACAATATGAAAGTCGGTATGTAAATTCCTTAAAAATCTAAATAGCTACCTTATGATCCAGTGATACCATCCTTGGCCAATTGCTAGTCAGTTTACAATAAATGTAGCTGGCCATCTATATTCATTATTTTTTGTAGCACTATTCACATTTGCCAAGTTATGGATGAATTAATCAAGAAAATGTCACACACACCCACAAACATATGTGTGTGTTTATATATATGTAGTATATATGTATATGTATATATGTATATTTTTATATATATGTACATATATATATATATGTTGATTTATCTCCCAATGTTCAGGAGACAGCGGCAGGAGGATCTCAGGTTAAAGGCCAGCTTGGTCTATTTAGAGAGTTCCAGAGCAGCCTGGATTATGTAGCATATCTTACCTAAATAAATAAACTGAATGGAATTGAAATAACATAAAATAATGAAAATATAATACCATTCTGAAAGAAAAAATAGATTAATGTCAAAAGCAATGTTTACTTGATAATAACAAAGTAGATATCTAAATCTTGGCATCTTTTATGGAGAAAAAAGATGATCAAGGAGAATTAAAGAAATATCAGGAAATAAATATAGGATACATATTGTGTTTAAACCTATGTTGAGTTAGTAAACTAAAGAATAAGATTAGGGCTGGGGGCCAGTGGCTCATGCCTGTAATCCTAGCTACTCAGGAGGCTGAGATCTGAGGATCATGGTTCAAAGCCAGCCCAAGCAGAAAAGTCCGTGAGACTCTGATCTCCAATAAACCAATAGAAAACTGGAAGTGGCGCTGTGGCACAAGAGGTAGATCGCTGACCTTGAGCTGAAGAGTGCAGGGACAGCGCCCAGGCCCCAGAGTTCAAGCCCCATGACTGACCAAAAAAAAGAATAGGATTAGGACAAGCTGTAAAGCTCAAAAGCTATGTACATGTGAACATGTAAGATGATGCTAAGCAAAATGAACCCCAAGATAGGGACACAAATGGTTTTATCCTTCTTGCTGTTGTATTTATAATGTACCATGCGATTTTTTTGTTTCTTTCCTATGTTCTTCCTACATGGTGTAAATCCTGTTTTCACTGCATTTGAGTCCGGTGTCCTCATTTTTCTAATTTGGGGCGGGAAAGGGAAATAACAAAATGCTGAAACAAGGATACAGGTTGATCCATTGTAGCAATGAGATGTACAAGACACTATGTTGAAAACGAACTTTATAGCTTCGGGGGTGGAGGGGTGGAGAGGGTGGGAGTTGGGAAGGTGGGGAGGGAGGGATAGTAGGAGAAAAACAAAGGAGGAAGTAACAATGCTCTATAGGAAATTTACTTATTACCCTACTCATGTAACTGTAACCCCTCTATACAGTATTTTTACAAGAAAAAATATATATGGAAAAAATATGATTGGCTTAACCTTATTGTTTAATTTTTTTTAATAGCAAGAAAGGAAGTATAGGATTGCAACTTTTTACTTTTTTGTTTTTGTGTTGCCAGTCCAGGGGCTTGAACTCTGGGTCTGGGCCCTGACTCTGAGCTTCTTTTGCTCATGGGTATCACTTGATCCACAGCACCACTTCCTGCTTTTTCTGAGTAGTTTAATGGAGATAAGTGTCTCATGGACTTTTCTTTACTGGGCTGGCTTTGAACTGTGATCCTCAGATCTCAACCTCCTGAATAGCTAGGAATAAAGGTATGAGCCACTGGCTCCGGCCTAAAACATTTTTTAAACAACATAAACCAAATAGGATTCATATAAGGTTTTTTAAATCATTATTGTAAAAACAAAATGCAGAGGGGTTGCAGTTACCTAAGTCAGGTAATGAGTATGTTTCTTTTTGAACAGTGTCACCTCTTGCCCCAGTTTTTCCCTCCTGACCCTTCTACAAGTTGCATCGTTCATTTTCAACATAGTGTCTAGTAGTATCACTACTATATCTGTTTACCCTTTGTCTTATCATTTCTGTGCTCCCCTTACCTTCCTCTAAATAAACTTACATACAAGTCAAAATGTACAGAAATCAAAAACAATGACAGAGGAGAGCAAAACAAAAACAGAGTAAAATTTTTAAAGACTTCTTGTTTATATGGCTTGGAGTTTACTTTGATAAGCATTATTTTATAGGACTCACAAAAATTTTAAAAAATATAGACTGGTGGTAATGTCCTCTACCTGTTTACCCTTTGAACAAGACACAGAGTAGAGCCTCTGAGAACAAATCCATCCATATCACTGTCTCTCAAACACTGACTAAAAGGAGATTGGTACTTACTTCCCTGGATAGATGCATTTTATGCTGTTCATTTGTTTACTGAAAATTACAATAAACACATTGGTGTATTTTTCTTCCCTTATCAGGACATATTCATCATTACCTGTGGGTTAGAATTTTTAAAGATTTCAAAATAAGGAATTTCATTTTGTTTGAACTACCCAATCATTCATTCCTTGAACAAACAGTTACGGAGGACAAGTCTATATATGACAAAGAAATTGAACTAGAAAAAAAGCTATCGTAATAATTCTGCTGAGCAGTTTCATCTTATAAAGTATAGATTATTAATAAGGAAATTTAAATTCTCCATTTGGAGTTATTCTTGTTTCATCAGGCAATGTATTCAGACAGAATTTATAGTCTGGATCAAAATTAAGTCTCAATACTACATTTTGCATTGGACTAAAATTATCCTCTACAGTCAATTCTATTATTTCTTGAAAGGTTCATAATGCATATCAGGAATCTGCAGTCATGAAATGCATTTTGAAAATAATCTCCTGATTATCTCTCCATGCCTGGCATGCTGGCCTTTCTTAATCATTTACCATAAATCTGGTCTTTCACACTGCAGACAAGCACAACTTTATTAGTCACAAATCTATTTGGCAGCCTCAAAGTGACTTTCTCAAATTGCTCTGCTCTCACAGTGCAACAAGTTCTTTCATGTTGATTAAAATACTTGAGGGATACAAACAACAACAGAAGAGTTAACAGGAAATTCAGTCATTCCTTTCATCTTCTGAGAGGGAGCTGGTCAGTACAACCAGCTTGACGTTCTTCAAACAAAACTTTTCCCTTTGTGGCTGAAGAAAGGCTTTGGCAAACACTTATCCTTTGATATCATACACACTTGACAAAAATCACAGAACAAATCAAGCCACCGCTTTGAAGAAAATGCTTATTAAAAACCTGAAGCTCTTAAGTGCACCAGGACTTAGTGTGTGGCTAGTGACAAGGGGACAGATGTGTGTCTGTGGTATCGGCTGAAAGTCAAGTCTTATGGTAGGGACTTCAGGGCTGCAGCTGCCAATTCATTGCCTTGATTGCCAGTATACCTTCAAAAAGTATTTAGTTTTGAAGCATTTTCTAGAATGCTACTTCTATATTTCATTCCAGTGATGTATACACTGTATGATGTAGGTAAAAAGGAAAGTGAGAAAGTCCTTGTCCTCTAGCTTTGTTCAATATCCCCCAATCTCCAGCACAATAGCAATTTATTTCATGTCCTGCTAGGAATTCCATTTTTGAAAAAGGAATGCTAAGAGATCCAAGGTCAAACTAGACTTCTAAGAGGAAGAGCTGGATATGCATTCCTTGTACTCTTTCATGGGAAATAAATACTCATTCATATTAGTAAAGCTTGAGAGGAGTTTAATGAATGACTAGATTGAACTGAAAAATCTCACCAGGGACTAGACAATATTTCTGACCCTTGAAGAGAAGTCTTAGTCATCACACTCAGCACTTCTGCAGAATGAAGGCAAGGGAATAGACCCCAAAATTCATTGACTACTTGCTATTTACTACTTCGCCTCTTGCATCCCCATTATTCTCACCTAACTAGGGACACAGTAGAGGAAGCAGGTGGCTGAATCCATAAAGCTTAATTTCCCAGGAGCAGAGAAACAACCTGGATTTGTGAGGTATACAGAAGAAAATCAACATTGGGTACAGCTAAATCACCACTGAAAAGTTAAATTGTACTTGTTAGTACACCAGCATCTTAGAAGATAGCTTCCTTAAGCCTCAACCTCATAGAGAATAGAATTCTTGGATTTTCTGTGAGCTAGTCCCTTAATTTCCAGAATGGAAACATGGAGCTCATCTGCAATTGCTATTTTTTAAAAATTCTTATTGAACTAATTCTGTTAACGTCTTAGTCCACACACACCCCCATGGACAACAATGTTTACATTTAGAAAATTATAATAAGGGTGCCTAACATATATACGAATTTATTTGGAAATGCTCTGTAAACATAGCATGTTGCTGTAATAAGAGTTTTCCAAGAATGTTCTTCTCTCTGATTCAAAAAATTATAGCAAAGCAAAAATACAGATATCAAGTATTTACTCAGGAGCTCAACACCAAGCATTTCCACATTGGTCATTTTCTAACACATTACTTCCTCTTTTTCCACTCAAGACGAGTAAGTCCATGAATGATGTCATGTGACTTTTTTACATAATGCCATGTGACTGTTCACACTGGATATGCTCATGGAAATGGAACAATTATGCTTTTTAAACACCAACTGTAAGACAGTAATAAAACTTTGTGTGAATGTTATCAGAGTTTTAGGGTCAAAGCCTTAATGAAAGTCCCAACAGACAAGAGTCAGCCCCCAGTCCCAATACATCAGTGAAAGGAGTAATGAATCCTGAATGACAGAGGAGAAAGAACTAATCACTGTGATCATTCTGGGAAGAACAGATAAAGGGATTCAGTGACCCCAAGTTCATCTTTGGGATATTGACATTAGCTTTAGTTTAAAGTACAGGAAGAATTAGGGTGGGGGTGGTGAGAATCAAGCGGTCTTGGTCAAAGAATGGTCTGGTTGCTAATTATCTCGGTTTTGGCTCTGTAAGATGATCTGAAGAAGTCGTTACTGGTTGAGGGACCAGGACCTATGAAATGACTGCTCTTGCTTGGGGTTGGTCTCATCAAAGGGAGGATCTGCCTGCCAGACTATTGCTGCTCCTGTAATCCTTGGAACTGTAGCTTTAGGACAATGATGAGATTTTCAGGAACAATTTAAGAGGATCTGGAATAGTACATAATAAAAACTGACAGTTATGCATTTGTTAGTCAAATATGACTGTTATTTATGCCCCTTTAGTCTGGAAAGGGAATGCTATCAGTTAGGTATCACTAGTTTTTAGGCAGACTAGTGTCTGCCTAAAATGATTAGCATATTCATGTGCAGAGCAAAGCAGGTGTCTGACCTAAATTTTCAAAACAAAGCAGACAGAAAAGGAAAGCATGGATGCCAGGCTTTTATCTTGGTTTTAATTAACTTGGGGACCCAAGTGAAGTCAGTATTCTTTAGCAAAAGTTTCTACATGCCAGTTATATATTATGAATAAGTAAGACAGTAGAGTAGACTCATGCTCATTTGCTGTCCTTAGGTGATAAGGATTTTGCAAGGATAAACAATGATTTACAAACGAGTCTCCAGTTCTTAATAACATTCATGGGGGACTTGATACCTCTATCTTTGTCAAATACATTGAAATAATCTACAACAAAAATGAACAAATGCTTGATTAACTTGTCAAAATCTGACGCTCAGAACTGGACTGCTAAATAATCAGGAGACAGTAAAAGTGTTACTGAATAAAAAAACAGACTTCAACTTTAAAAGAATAATAACATGAAGAGTGATAGCCAACAAAAAGGTGCTTGTTCCAAATGTGGGACTGATTATCTGTAAGAGACAGAATGTTTTGAAGGACTTGGATATAAATGCAACAAGATGGACTGAATAGGTGAAGACAGGTAGCAATAGAGGTTCAGTGCCAAGAAAGTCCAAAATATATATGAGCTATATACGGAATATCAAGTTTACTCAGGTCTGCATTTAAAAAGGTAAAATGAAATATGTTCCAACTGTTTTTATGTAACTCAATATATGTACAATGTTACCACTTCAAAATAACAGCCACATTTGAAATGCTTTGAGCTTGCATGTAACCAGTGATAATTACATTCAAAGCAGCCTTTTGATTTACACTCAGCTAGTATACATTGTATTTCCAAATAAAGCAATTTCATTACCTCCTCAGTAGGATGTAACTGGAAAATTACCATTTTTCTACTTAAGTTGTACTTAAGAAAACTGACCATTTATGAATATATTTTTCTGCTCCAAGAGCAAATGGCATCACATGAGCTCAGTTTGCGTTGACTGCTGACGTGTTCTTTCAATACAATAAGCTTCACAATCTTGCCAGCACTAGTTGGTAAGAGGTTCAGAGGTCAGGGTAAACTTAGAATGGAAATATAAATGCTCCATCTTCCTAAGTTATCTTCATGTGCTTTTTTCAACTTTAGCCCAAGAATTTTGGTATTTATCACCATTGTTCATTTTACTTTCTTATATTGATTAGTTCATTTGGTCATGTTTGTTTGTATGTGTGTGTATCCTGGAGCTTTAATGTAGAGCCTAGACACTCTTTCTGAGTTCCTTTTGTTCACAGCTAGTGCTCTACCACTGTGCCATAGCTACACTCCCAGCTCTTTCATGCTTAATTAGAGATAAGAGTCCCCTAGACTTCCCTGCTCAGATTGGCTTCAAATTGTGATTATCAGATCTCAACTTATAGGCGTAAGCCAGCTGCATTCATTGTTTTAGACTGTGATTTAGTCCATAAACACCCACTGAATGTGAACGTTTCCGTGAACTATTCCTAAATCCTGATATTTAAATACACATTTCTGCAAAAACAAACTACCTTGGTTATTTGTTTGTTTACTTATGCTGGAGTTTTAATTCATTTGCTAGGCAGCCTCTCCAACACTGATCTATCTATACTTGTGTTAAACTGGGGGATTTTTGTTTGTTTGTTTTTGTTTGTTTGTTTGTTTGTTGTTGTTGGTTTAGATAGCCTTACTTCCTCTCTAAGAACCTGTATGGACCAAGATCTGACTATTGTAAGCTTCCTGTCAGCTGAGATGTCAGGCACATGCCAGTACATTAAGTTTCTTCTGTTCAGATGGAGTCTTTTTTTTTTTTAAGTGTTAAAAGATTTTTTTTATTAATTTATTTTATTTTATTTGTGAACATACTGTACAGAGGGGTTACAATTACATGGGCAGGATAATGCGTACATTTCTTACCAAGCATTGCAGCCTCCTCCTTTGTTTATCCTTCACATCCCTTCCCAGCCTCCCCCCTCCCCCCCAGTCCCAATCCTTCTCCCCCCCCCACCCACCCCCTCTACCCCACCCCACCCCCACAGACATTGTAAAGCTCGTTATGGACATGACAACTTGTACTTCTCATTGTTGCAACAGGTCCACCTGTATCCTTAAACGACTTGTTTTTCCCCATCTCCTCCACAAGTTATACTGACATCAAATATAGTGAAAGAAGTAAGCCAGGCCCAAAGAAACATAGGCCCCATGGTTTCCCTTATTTGCAATATCTAGTATATGTATGAGTCAAGCGGAAAAGGTCAGATAATGTGATGTTAGGAAAATGAACCCTTAGATATGTATTTTAATGTTTTTTTTTCTTTCATGCATGTGTTTCTAACGCATTTATAAGATTATTTCTTTGTTGCTTTGTATGTCCCTCCCCCACAGATGGAGTCTTTTCTCCCTGAACTTTTCTGTCTAGGCTGGTGTTAAGCCACAATCCTGACCTTAGCCTGCCACCTCACCAAGATTATAGCCATGAGCCACCAGCACCAACTTGCTTATTTTAAATAGCAGGCTTTAAGACTAAACCAACTTTAATGTTACCTTTATTGCTTCATGTTCTGTAGACCCATTCTACTCTCCAGTTTCAAGTCTACCAAAAAAAGTATGTTTCTAGAGTTTCTGTGGAAACATCACAATGTCACAATGAAATCCTCCTTCCCCTTGAGTAGCTAATCTATGCTAAAAATAAACAAAAAGGAAAAGAAGGAAATTACTGATCAATTTTAGTGGAATCCAACTTATAACAAATTTAGCTTATTAAACATATCCAACATTATATATATATATATATATATATATATATATGAAGGTTATTTGCAATACTCAAAAAAGATAAAAAAAAACATTCTTGCTATTCTTAGTAGGAAATTCTTATTTTGATATAATTACATGAAGACTCTTCTAAAAAATTTATTGTGCATGGGATTTTTAGGGACAATTTTAGGGATTTTTATTACAATCAACTTACAGACCTTTTCTCCAAAAATAAATACAAAATAGTTTATTTTATATATGAATATCTCTGGAGTTCAATATTATTTACTTGTTGAGATTTGTTTTTCCCTCTTGTATGCCAAGCACAGGATATGGATAAGGTTAATGGTCTGATCACATTTTTTATCTTTAAATTGTATTTTTGTTATCTGCAAGTAGTTGTACAAAAGAGCTGCCATCCAACAAAGCATCTTATGAATATGGTGAATCTTGATTCATGTCATCCCTTCCATCATTTTCCCCATCTCTTACAATCCACCCTTTCCCTTCCATGTTCTTAATTTTGTGGGATACACATTGACTTTTAGGACTTTCTCCTCTATTCTTCCTCCATCATTAATTCACCCCTCTCCTATTGACCTAACCCCCTCACATTTCTTAGCATTTATTTTGTTGTACTGTGAGTTAGTTTTTCTAAGAAGTTATACTGTTTGAATTCTCCTCTGCATAGTGAAAATGAGATGTTCTTAGACACCCCATTTACCTTTACAACTGTTAATTTCAAAATTGTAGTTGATCTTCTGTCTACTTAACAATCTGAATGAGATTTCTGAATATGTAAAATATTCCTATAAAATAAAATTCAGAGCCTAAAATTAAATGTACATATTTTCTATGATTACAAGTTTCTTCAGTATGACTACCATAGAAGAAATTTAATCATGGAAATTTTTTGGATAAATGAAGTTTTACCATAAATCAATTGTTTTCTCTATTGTTCTCTTCAATTTCTTCGTTATCTGGCCTTTATTACCTGTGAGTTACCAGCCTTGCTCTTCTACCACCCTCATGGAAAAAAAGATCCATTTCCCTTAATGGGACTAAAAACCTATCGACATTAACAGGAACAGAATTCTTTATGCAGTTATGGGAATGAAGGTTGATTCTCAATTATAGGAATAAATGGTTGTTCTCATGAACAGCATGGCAGAAGGAAGTCACAGAAAGAGTGGATGGAATCAAAATGAAATGGTATTTCTACCTTGAAAACACATTTCTACTTACCTAATGATTAAAATATATAAAATATATGGATTTAATTCAATTCAACAGGCAACTTTTCCTGCCATCTATTTAGGTTCTAGGATCTCAGTGATTTAGCATCTGTGATTCAAAGTCTGGCAGAAGTGGGGTTTTTTGGAGGTAATTTTTATAAGGAGACATCAAAGGAAATAAGAAAAAATGTTTAGCTTCCTTTGTAATAGTTAGATATCCAAATTGTCAGGTAACCTGTGGTCCTTTAGCCTCTTTATGTGCAAATAGTTACCATTTGAAAAAGCAGAGGTCCTTTAGATGAAAGGATAACCCTTCTATAATAAAGTTGAGGAATGATGGGAATACTTACACTTCTACAAGGACTAACAAATATCAGGAAAATAAAAACTAGACTGGATGACTCCAAGAGCAATCCCACAGTTAACGTCCTGTTCTAGCACGAAGAGTATGATGTAAGATGATCAAAATTTTATGGGTAATCCATTATGGTTCCTAAACTCATGGTTATAAATACATTCAGAGAGCTAGTGGTCAGTGGGTTATGCCCATAGTCCTACTAAGTAGGCAGAGATTGGAAACATTAGTTTGAGACAAACTCAGTCAGAGAATCATGGTCCAGGCAGATCTAGGCATAAAGGTAGACTATTTGAAAAACACCAAGAGTAAAAAGAGCAAAGTTCAAGTGATAGTGCACCTGCCCACCAAAAAGAAAACCCTGAGTGCAAACTTCTGTAGAGCAATGAAGGAGAAGGAAAAGAAAAATGAGAAAGATGAAGAGAAGGAGGAAGATGAAGAGGAGGAGGAGAGAGAGGATGGGGACATAGTCAAGGTATTACATAAAATATGAAATGAAATACCTCCTTCATAACATTACCTGCTTCCCTTTACCCTTGTTTTCCTCATCAGCTACAGGCTTTGCTTATTATTGCCAAGAAAGATTTGAACATTTTTCTCCAAAACACCCTCAGCTCTCCAATCCAGGAAATGGAATATCTCAGTACTTGGAAGCCAAAGTCTAAATCCTTTGGTCTGAAGGCAATCATAAAAGAACTCATCTAAATGGGTTCACTCACAGATATAACTTTGTATGGCCTCTTCCACTTATTTGGCATGTCACTGCTGCGTTACAATTTTAATTTGTTTTATATGCATATAAATCACCCACATTGTACAGTTAGTCTCTTAAGGCATTAAACTTTGCTAAATTCAGCTTTGGACTTGCTTCAATACCTGATATATAGCCTATGCTCTAGTTGGCATTTAACGGAAGTTAAACAGGTTTTATAAATGGAAATTGGGCAGGAGTAAGAAGTATATTTTTCCTTATGTTAAAGGTATTTATTGGTGGAAGAGATTAAACTAATGTGAATATTTCTCCCTTATAGACATTATTTTTTCAAGTAATAAATCTTGTTTAAACACTATACACCTTTCATATGTGTGTTCAGCTCTAATTGCTACTTAGACTTGAGCATTAATGTTGCCATTGATAGCCCCTGTCACTTCCTCTGGATGTGACATAAAAAAGATCTCTAAACTGTTATACCAGAATGAAGGAAGGAGAGCAATTTACATGAAATCAAAACTGATCACCTTTAATCATTTACTCTTTTACTAGCAGTAGAAGACAGTGAGGAAATAATTTGATATAGTAATACTATGGTCAAGAAGAGATAGCAACAAAATCGAACCAATAAGAGGAAATGCCTGGCATAGCAAACAATCACTGGATAAACATGAATTAAGGATGTACCATATGCCAGCCAATGCAATACAGTATTTTGAGATAAAAAAGTAATTGTCTTTCTTAAGGATATCCAGTAAGAATACACATGTTTTCATTAATAAATGTTTCAACATGTTGAAACAGATAAATCATAAGGTTTCAGGAACTTGAGAGGTTGGCTATGTGGGAAATTTTGCGCTTTCTGTGTTTCCTAATCTAAAATAGTACCCAGATCTTGGTGAACACTTAACTGCAAGTTGAGATATGGATAAATGCCAGTGATTGGAGAAAAAGGATGTGCCTGTATCTCCCAGATAATCTGATATGAATAAGTAGAATGTCTCCTATGACAGCTACACAGTGCCTCCCAGTGGCCACAAAGTGAACTCATCTTTCATCACAGCATGGTATAGTGTAGGGTACTATAGTACAGTACATAATTTAGTATTAGTACTTTATATATATAACCACTTTATATATTGTATCTAATTTATTACAGTAACTGAATCCATCATTCTTTTAGCAAACTCTGAGGCTGAAGCTTCCAAAAACAGTGAAAACTATTTTTTAAAATAAAATGTTGAAACATAAATGAACAATGCACTCCTTTTCAAACATAGAAGCTAGATTTTATGATTTTAAGCCGACTTTTCTAATATAGGATTGAGCTGTACATGAATTAAAATTAATATCAATTGTGTTGTTTTTCAGAAAACTATGCATTGTTTCTAAACTAACAAAAATGGCCTCACTAGAAAAGACACTTGAGTATTTTTTCCTCATATTTACCTAAAAAGAGTGGCAAGGTAATAACTGGCAACAGATATTAACTTGGTTGAATTCCAAATTATTATACTTACTTATAACAATGTACATTATCATGCTTTTTTAAAAGAGAAAATTAAGTATGTCATTGTATTTTGGCATTACTTTCCTATGCAATACTTTCCTAGCAACGAAAGTAACTATGAAGTAGGTTGTTCTGGCCTATTATTACATAGAATTCAGTTAAATTCAAAAGAAAAACATAATTAGTACCAACTATCTGCCAAACATTTGCTAAATACTGGGGATATACCTTTCTAAGAACTTACGGTGTGATGAAGATGACAGAAATCTGTCTTCCAAGAGCAAGGGAAGACATAAGAAGGAAGAATAGAAACCAGCATCATTAGACAGAGCATCATTGTTAAAATGCCGCCCTTGCTTATAACTCCCATTTGTCAGGAACACCTCAAGCCATTCATTCTGTGAGCAATTTCCATTCTCATTATACTCGAAAAGACCTCAGGGATGCCCTGACATATGATTCTGTTGTTGTTGTCAACAGTCCTCTTTGTTCTGCATATCAAGTTAGAAGAAGGTTCTGAAGTGACATCAGACAGAAAGAAACAAGGCAACAAAGGGAAAAGAACACTTAACTGATAGACTGAAATCCTTAGAGAAATGCCCTGTCAAGAGTGTAGAAAATTCAACTGCAAGATGCCATGTATTGTAATGTAATGTGAGTGTCCAAAGAGATTCTCCTAATCCCTGAGGAAGTAACACTGTATGAAATCAAATTGATCGCATTGCTCTAAAACTGTACACCTAACTGATGTATACAGACTTCCATTCATGTAGACTGACCCTTCGTAGTACAAACTAATTGCTTCAGGGTGAAGTGGCAAGAGAAGCTTTCAGAAAGCAGTAACTGACAGGTAACATCATAAACTTAGACTTAAGTGGAATATACTTTTCCATCTAAATGAGCATAATATACTGAAATCATAATGAAGTAAAAGGCAAGTTCAAGGGGAACACATCTACCTAGTGTCAGGAGGTGGTCACCTTTTAGTGAGTGCGTGTATACTCTTCTGTTATCCCTGTTATTGTCCTCACAGCTGTATATCTTTAAGACTGTATTTTCAGTGTACATCAGAGGTTCATGGCTGTAATGTCAGCTAGTCACATGGCTGAGATTTAAGAACAGCAGTTCAAAGTCAACCTGGGTTTAAAAAAATCTCCACAAGACTCTATCTTCAATTAACCTGAAATAAAGCTGGACTGGAGGTGTGGCACAAGTGGTAGTGAACCAGATGGGAACAAAAGTATTGAGCTCTGAGCTCAAGCCCCACTAAAAACATATACCAAAACAAAGACTATTCATTTCAAATATTTCATAATTGGTGGCAATGTTTATCAGACTTCATATTTAGTTATAAGCCAAGATCCTTCCCAAGCTCAAATTTTATTTCAGCAAATTGACTAAACCATAGACTAAACCTGACCTACAATTATGGAAAATATCTACAGATAATTAATGTTTCCAACTAACAGAAAAACAAATACATATATATTATTCCTATGTTAAATATATAATTAAAAATAAATTAACTACCAGTTAAAATGGAGTACAACTGTTTTATATGATATACTTTACGTGCTCCTTTTTATAATGAAACAAAAATGATATATCAAAGTCAAAAATAACATTTAGAAGCTGGGCACCAGTAGCTCAAACCTGTATGCTAGCTACTCAGGAGGGTGAGATCTGAGGATTGTGGTTCAAAGCCCTCCTGGGTAGAAAAGTTCATATGATTCTTATCTCCAATAAACTACAAGAAAAAGCTGGAAGTGGCACTATGGCCCAAGTGGTACAATGCTAACTTTGAACACAAAGAGGCTCAAATCTAGTGCCATGTCCTGAGTTGAAGCCCATGACTAGCCAAAAATGTGTGTGTGTGTGTGTGTGTGTGTGTGTGTGTGTGTGTGTGTGACATTTAGATTAGAGGAAAAATAAAAAATACAATTAAATGATGAGTATGCATATACAATAGAAGGAAAAATGACAACTTCTCCCCATCCATATACAATATAGATAATCTGACATACTTCTTGCTATAATTAAGAAGTTTGGTAGTAAAAACTGCCCACAGCAGTCAAATAAGAGGTCTCCTGTGTACCTTCACTTTCTTCCAGATGTTCCTTCTTCCATTTCTGCCCAGCTTCCCAGGAGGAAACTGAAAATGTCAATCCATGTGATTGTCTTAACTTTGAACTTCCTAGGGAGGAGTATACCTTTTACTTTTGTGCCATCTTCTACTTGATAAGCTTGAGTTACCTATGAGGAAGCAAGAGAGGAGAATCAACCAAAGTATGTGAGCTAAAACCACTCATGCTGTATATTCCTACCTACTTTCTAAAAGTGTGACTACTCTCACATGAAAGAAAGAGTACCACTATTTAAACCACAACATGTAAATCATCTGGATAATGTTCCTCCTTATGGAGCATAGCTCAACGTACTTCAATAAATGTGAATAAAAAAATCCATAATGTAATCCTGTATGATTGTATACCACTGAAAATTAAAATCAGAAGAAATGTGGTAATATGAACAAGTCATTTCATAGATGACAAGTTTAACTTTAAAAAAAGACTATGTAAATTTAACTTTTCTAGAGGAAAATCCGTTGGTAAATTTCTAATGATACAACTTTGAAGCTGTTGGTGTCCAGGCAAAGAAATATATCAGAATTTCTACTTTCTCCCTGAAATTAAAAGGTGTGGTAAAGGCTAGAGTCATGCCTAGCAAGACTCTGAGTTCAAATCCCAGTACAATCAGATAGATTAGATAGATAGATAGATAGATAGATAGATAGATAGATAGATAGATAGATAGATAGGTAGGTAGGTAGGTAGGTAGCTGACTTAAAGGGGAAAAAAAACAGAGAAAATGACTCCTGATCAAAAAAGGGAATTGGGTTAATAGAGAAGTTAAACCCATTTGTAGCTCTATGTGTCCTAGAATCCAACTCAAACAACTGAAACCATTTTAGCAACTCAGACTAAGCAATTCTAAACTCTATCCTAATATTCCATGCAGTTATAGAACCAATGCCTGTAGTCTTAAGTAATTCCAGGTTGAAGAAGTGAAATTTGTATTGAGATGGAAGGTGGGGAAATGTTCTCAAAAATATACATTTATACATTTTTGGTTAGGAAACAGTTTCTAACCAACTAGCATAAACCCAAAGTTTTATGGTCTACATTCTTCCTAAATCACTCTTGGCGCTTTTAAATTTGATCTGCTAACATTTCATATACATTTCTTGAGTATTCCCACAGAATTGTCAGCATCTTCTCTGAAGAACAGGAATTATTCCAGGTGTGCAGCTCAGCACTCACCTCTGACCTGCCACTTTATAGTTGAAACTGCTGAGTGACAGTCATGTCTGCTTCTCAATAGATTCTTCTTTCCATACTTCATGATCTTCTTCCCATACAGCGGTGTTTTACAGATCTCTGCTTTACTAGAGCAGAGATCACACTTAAGACTCTATGTATGGAAATGTAATTCAGTTATGAGCAATTCTAAAGCTCACTATCCTACATGGAAAAATATTCACACAAATAAGACAAATTCCCAAGTCAGAACAAAAGTGAAATTTTCACATAAGAAAGAGTGAAGATTTTTAAAAGGAGCAGTTTTCCCCTATGTCCAATTACAGGTATCACTGCAATTCTTTACTGTCTTGTTGGTTATACATATATAAATGAGTGTATTTTCTTTTCTTATATTAAAATCATGTCATTGATCTATCACAATAAAGAAAGCCAGAGAGAGAGGAAAAGTAAAAGAAAAATGTTCTCCAACTGACACTACAGAGTGGACAAAGGGCTTAGGTTTACTATCCATTATTACATAAATAAGTCTCTTAGGAACCCTTGCATTTTCCATATTAGAACATCTTTAATTTCAACATATGGAGGGTTTAGTCACGTTGGGCTATTATTTGTGATAGGTCTTGCCCTCCCACCTACAAGACTCCATAGAATGACGAGCAAACATATTCCCTTTACAGTTAAAGAGTTTTAAAATTAAAACTCTCTACCCAGAGGTAGATAAGTAAAATCTCACTTTATGAAAGCTTTCCAGATGTCTTTACATCCGCTTCTTTCCCTTAAGGCAAAGAAGAACCAATGTGGAAAACTCAGATATTGGAAGTAATTCTCTGTATGCCTGGCAGTTTCTCCTGCACAAGTCAGACTATATTTAATGATGCTCAGTTTTTCTTAGTAGTCTGGTGTGAACCGTCAAATCTAAACTGTAAGGACTTAGTTTTGTTTCTCCTAAGCTCTACAACTATCATTGAATGTCAGCTTGCTTCAACATGAGGAATCCTAATAGAATGTTAGGATTATACAAACTATCCTCTTTCCCAAGCAATCCCTAAAGACAGACTCTAAGAGTTGGTCATACATAAATGTCACTACAATCATTCCAACTAGGTTGCTAACACATGCAAAAATCTGGAATAGTTGAAGTTCCTTAGCCAAATGACCTATTCAGGATAATACCTCACAGTTACTAAAACCCAGTTGCCAAAGTTTTATCTACCCTCTGCCACTCAAGGCCTAAATAGAATATAAGTGAGTGTGACACTCTATAAATTTAGGGGGGAAATATGTAGAAATCAAGCTAAAAGATTAGAAATCAAGATGAAAAGGTGAGGCAGTATTGAATCAAGCACCATGTAACAACTGGTCATGACAGCACATGTCTGTTAAGCCCAAACTTTGGAGGCTGTAGCAGGAGGATTACAAGTTCAAGGGCAAGGTAGGACTATATAGTGCAATCCGGCCTCCCAAAGGGAAAAAAAAGGCATATCACTGTTAAACAAATCCCAATTCCCTATCACAATATTCACAAGTATTTTCCAGATTATACTAATTTTATGCCTAAAGTGTTTCCTACATTGAAATAATGTTCTAAAAACTGAAACTCTTGAAATCTTTAAGCTTTATTACCATAAAAGTAAACTATGATTTATGTAAAGAATACAAATTGATTTAACTAATCAGGATGGTTTTCTAAGGAAGACTGGACAGTGTTTTAAGCAAGGAGCTTTTACTTAATAGTGGATAGATTTTTGGCAAAATTAATTTCTTACAATAAGACTGAGATCATAATTTATTAGATTTAATCTATGATTTGTATCTTCAGTTCAAGCAATATGAGCACCTTCAAGTGAAATTAAATTTGTAACATATATATATATATATGTATATATATATATATATAAGCATTTATATGTGTATATATCTCAAGGTCTGACAAACCCCATTTAAAACTTGAATCTTCGATACAGTATGAAAATGTATTTGGTAAGAAAACGTGAAATGATTGTTTTAACACAATGAATTATATACAATTTTTCAGTCCTAGAAATTGGCTATGTCTTATAAGATATAGAACTACGAGACATATTTACTGTGTAGCATACTTTATTAAGCTCTGTTTAAACACGTGGTACATTGTGACATCGTATTTTGCTTTTACAGATAATGTATTTACAAAGAAAGCCTTTCAAGATAATAGGTTCTCCAGACAGAGCTCCGAAAAAAGATGACTCAGTCTGACTTGAAAGTGGCTGTGATAAAAGATGAGCAGACATCATCAATAGCTGAAGAGATCTCATCACTATTTCACAAAGTCATGCCAATCCAGCAAATATTTATTGGAAATGTACTTCATAGCAAACCAAATGGTATTCTGGGTTATTCACATTTGCTCTTGTATTCCAATGAGCAAGTTTTAAAATATTCAAATTGTAGAGATACCTGAGGAAATAAATGTGGTAGCTAAATCAGAGTTGATTCACACAAGTAGGAAAAGCAATGTTTAGCTCTCCCATTTCTGAAGGAACACAATTCCGGTGGCCTAAGCAACAACTCCAGATGACTGTCAAAATGCAGGATATACTATTCTACTTAGCAAAAATGGATAAAGTGTCATTAGTAATCTTTGATTTTGTAAGGTCTGCAGACAGAGGAAGCACTAGGGGAAGATGACAGCCCAGGCGTCAAGGGATAAATTACCTTAAAAATAACCAGCACAAAAATGAACTGTACTTTTACATTGTTTTTACATTATGTCAAAATCAAACTACCTAACTTGAGAGTAGAGGTGGGATGGAGGAGGATGGAGCCAAGCATGGGAAGGGTAACAGTAATGAAGATGCTTTTACTAATATTCTGACTTCTGGAATTGAAGCCCTCTTTTTACAATAACAATTTTTACAATTTTTAAGAAAAGACCCATTGCAACAATGAGATGTACAAGTCATTATGTCGAAAGCAAACTTTACAACTTTGGTGGGGGGGGACAGTAGGGGGGAAGAATTGAGGGGGTGGGGGGGCGGATGGGAAGGGATGGGAAGGAGAAACAAAGGAGGAGGCTACAATGCTTGATAACAAATGTACTCATTATCTTGCCCATGTAATTGTAACACCTCTGTACAGTATTTTCACAATAAAAAAAATTTTTTAAAGAAAAGAAACTGCAGTCATGCCATGAGGAAAAGAGCATCCGTCAGCAAGCATAGGCCCATGGCTCAATACCCATAACTTGGGCCGGGGGAATGAATATCCCAGTCAGGTTTGGTGATGTGTTCAATCAGTGATCCACATGATTTATCTCCTAAGCTATCTTAAAAAAATTAGTGAGACTGGGAAAGATAGAAAGTCACCAGAAGGTACTCCCATGTGTATATAGAGGTATTCAGCAAAGTATGTATCTTTTTAAAGAATTTCAACCAGGTTGTAACTTTGAAACAAACATACAAGCACCCATACAAATCAGGTAAGGAATACATTCTTAGATCTGAGCATGGTGATACACAGCGGTAATTCTAGTGCTTAAGAAGCAGAAACAAGGAGGATGGCATGTTGAAGGCCAGTCTGGGCTACCTTGTGAGTTGCAGCTGAGTTTGGGCTACAGAATAAGACCCCATCTTAAAAACCAAAACTGGAGGGGCACAGAAATGAAGGAACAAAGGGTGAATAAATGCAGCAATGATACTCACTAACTATGTTGTAAATAAACTATAAAACTTGTGGGTGGGGACAGGAGGGAAAACTGGGAGAGAACAAGGGAAGGAATGGCATTGTTCAAAAAGAAGTGTACTTGTTAATCCCTCTGTACATCACCTTTAGAATGGCATTTTTTAAAAAATTAAAAAAAAACTGTTAGATTAGTTCATTAAAACTTTTCAGACTATTATGATAATTCATTACCTGAGTCAGGATTTTCCAGAGAAGCTGACTATTAATCAATAAGGGAGAGAGAGAATGGAAGAGAAACAGAGAGAGACAGAGCTAGAGACCAAAAAGGAGACAGAAAGGGAGAGGAGAGAAGGAAAAGAAGGAAGAGAGAAGAGAGAAAAGGAGGAAGGGCTAACATCTGAGGGACAGGAAGGACAGAGGAGGCAAAGGACAGGAAAGGGAGAGGCAGAAGAAAAGAGATTCATTTAACAAATTTATTCACAGCTAGTAAGGACTCAATCCCAAATCCTCATAGGACTAAAAGCTCAGGTAAGAGGTGAGAATTAAAGTTACAGTCTTGAGTTGAAAATTTGTAGGGCAGTCAGCACTCTGGAAATCTCAGGCAGGATTTCTAGTGCAAACCTTCAGCAGGATGCCTTTATTTCTTAGAAATCTGGGGAAATAGTGACTGCACTGAATTTGGAAACCTGCGTTAGGACAGCATAGCTAATGAGAGTTAATCAGGCATACAGCATCACAGACATTCGGGATTTGTCCACAGTGACATTGCTTAATAAGAAACACCAACTTCCTTTGAAACCTCGGAATAGACTTTATAAAAAAAAATTCAGGGCATGACACAAAAATAAAAGATCCTCTGTATGGAAAATGAGGGATTTAAATAGCAAATAAATCCAGGATACTGCTACAACTTGACATGAATCCTTTGTATGAAGGATGCTTACACAAATCTTTTTACCTCACGAGCCTGTCTCTCCTCCTCTAGCCCTTGTTCTTCTTCCAGACCTATTTGTCTGTTCCCTACAAGCAAAGCACTAACTTCAAAGTTAATGAGGCTAGGAAGAAATCACACAGTGAGCATCTGAGGGTAAAAGGTGGAAAGGTTCACATTAATTCACCATGAAGTTACCCACATTCTGTCCACAGCTCAGCACCTTTTGTCCTTGCACAGAGCGAAAACATCTTTAGCATAATTCCACAAGTTAATTGGGCTAGCTTCATCCTAGCCTAACACTTGTTCCTTTAGGCAGGTTAAAGCACTTGAAAGTTTACCTTTTATGGACTAATTATATTTTTTTACTCATGGAAGTGCCTCTTTGATGGAGTTAATATAATTACATTTTAGAAATTCTATGAAAGGGATTTTTTTGTTGTTTTACAGATGAGACTGAGGACCAGAATGATGAAGAAATTTTCCCACAGTGATGGCGTTGGTGTATGTCAGAGCTGAGCTTTGTACCAGTAATATCATAGTCTCTATTCCTTACTGCTGAACTCCACTGTAACCCATACTCTGAATGGAGGTCATAGTTGCCCGACTAGGATGGAGGCACAGTCTCAGAAAACATAAAAACTTGACACAAGCTAAAAATAAATAAATAAATAAGAAGATAAAAGACATTTATTATACACATGGAAGCTAGACAGGAGACTTCTTTATTTATTTCTTTGACTCATTATCTAACACCCTGATGAGCTAACAATACTGGGTTACAAGATGCTCAGGTATCTTTCACATGCTATTTATGAGTATGCAAAGGAAGTGAAGTGAGGAAAGCAGAGGGACACGCCCAGGATGAAAGGCAACCATTTGATTAGACAAGGAAGGCTGGATTAATAGTTGCTGATGGCTTGAACTGCTACTTGGATTTTCTCCTGACTACACCACCATTGGTTCTCTGTCTTGCTGTCTTCAAACTGCACCACCAGCTTTCCTGAGTCTCCACATATTCTGTAACTGTATAATGACATATTAAATCTCTTCCTACTTCTATAAGTTAAATATATTCACATATATAAATGTATGTGTGTATATATAGAGACACTCACATATATATTCACATGTATACACCTTAATATACCACTGAAAGTATTTTATTGTGTTGAATTGTATTGTTAAATAACTTTGTTAATATCAGAGTCAGGATTAAAGGCAGCTAATCTGACCCCAAACTCACAGCATTGTTACTGCAGTCCTTGGGTAAAATATAGATGGCTAGGAGTTTGAGCAGTGCAGCACAGCATAAAGTAGGCTTCCAACTCTTGGATAATAGCATCAGCATTATATAACACTCATCTGTGATACTAGCAACTTTCAGCTCATAGGTAGTCAATAAACACATATTGAATAAAGGTAAATGAATGCTGAAAATGTCAAAGTAGTATAACAATGAGTTCACAGGGTTATTGATTATTCTTGATAAACGTGTATTGATTCTCCATGTAACATTCATATTTTTCATCACGTTACTAGGGTACATGTAAGAAGTAGGTTTTCAATTATTGTACAAAGCAATTATGTATCCAACACTATAATAAATCAGGCCTATGAATGTTCTAGTTTGCAAAAAATGGTATTTTTTTCCTGATTTCCAGGGAATAGTAGGTCTACTGGGACTTCTCCACCTTGTTTCTTACAACAAATCTTTCTTCTTACAACAAAGCAAAGATTTTTTTTAATATAGAATATCCATATATCACATATGTAGGGTGTCATTTTGTACAAGAACAATTAAATTTCCAAGTCTTGGGCTGCATTCAACTACTTTCAGCAGAAAGGCTCAATATCTTTCCTCATATTTGTAATAGAACATCCTAATGACTAAATAAGATGTTATACTGAATGCAAGAGAAGGAACTAAAACTTAAGACAGAAGTATGACTGCAATGAGTATTTATTTGATAATATCTTCATATTGTGCTTTTCACCATCTCACATCTGCCTCTGCTATAAGGTAAATCATCCCAGAAGCCACATTTTAAAATACAGAATATTGGAGTCTTCATTATACAGTTAACAGGCTGCAGGCCACCAGTTATTACAAAGTCCTGCAGCACGCATACATATAACAGAGCTAGGACACATGCTAAAGAGGAAAAAAATAACAAAAATAATATCAATAAGCCAATTCAGCTCCAATGGAGAGCTGAATTGGGACACCATGATCACTGGAGATGAGTCAGGAGACAGGACATGGGACAAGATCACAGTGACACCAGTGGCATAGAGTCCCGCGGCTAGGCTGGTCGAGGCCTAAATATGTAGGCTCAAGGAGCAGATCCTCAGGAAATTCCCAGTCCCAGGCACTAGATTGACAGATTCAATAACCTTTCAACAAAGTGCCTGTCCCTGCCTCCAGAGGTCTGGGCACGCCCATTACATGGGAGGCAGGTGATGGGGGCCGGAGGTTTCCTTCCAGCACGAAGACAAGCTGCCAGACCTATAATCTACCATGTGGCCAATATGGCGCCAGCCAGACTTGACCTCTTTACTTCACCTCCATTATCGTAAGTAAGGTATAACTGACAACTATAAGGCAGTAGCCCTTAAAATTATCATTGTTAAATTACAGCACATCTAGTAGGGAGAACAATTTCCTAAGTTTAATTAATAGGTGGAAAGCTAAGGAAAAATCCTTAAACTGTGTTGTGAATTGAATGTGTTCCGCTTCTAAAATTTGTTAAACCCTAGTCCCATTGTGGTTTAATTAAGAAAAGAGACCAAACCTGGCAGGGTAGTGCCCCTGAAATCCCAGCACTTGGGAAGCAAAGGTAGGTACATCTCAGGGTCAAGGTCCACCTGGCTGCATGGTGAGAATATGTTTCTGTAAGAAAAAGAGACAAAACCTTATTGGTAAACAGT
Organism: Dipodomys merriami; assembly: GCF_024711535.1. Lineage (NCBI taxonomy): Eukaryota > Metazoa > Chordata > Mammalia > Rodentia > Heteromyidae > Dipodomys > Dipodomys merriami. The sequence goes on along the minus strand of NW_027203381.1, from coordinate 92,925,442 downwards.
TAATCCCTAGAATATGGTCCCTATGAATGGATAAGTAACAAGTAAAAGGTCTGGAGGAGGCGTCTACAGGCTGCCTTGTGATATTCCACTCTTCTGCATATGAAAAGGTATGCATCTCCTGCTGTGGCTGAAGCCTAGTACTTTGATCTTGGACTTCACAGTCTCTATAAAAGTGAGGAAATGAAGTCCTGTTATTTATAAATTATCCAGTTGAACTGGACATGGTAATTTATACCTACAATCTCAGCTATTCAGGAAACAGAAATCAAAATTCAAGGCTAACCCAGAAATTTAAAAAAAAAAAAAAAAGTAAGCAAGACAATCTAAGTACAGTGATCATGCCTATAATCTCACCTCACCTGTTTGGAAGACTAAATCAGATAGTGATCCAGGCTACCCCAGGCAAAAACACAAATAGAACTTATACAAAAGGGCTATGGTTGTGGCTTAAGAAGTAGAGTGTCCAGCAAGCAAGAATGAGGCCCTAAATTTAAACCAGGAACTTAAAAAATACTGTTTTAAAAATTAACCATTATTATTGTTTCTAACATATTGATAAGACATTTCTTTGTTGCTTTGTATGTCACTCCCCCACGGTATAACCCCTGTTTTCACTGTATTTGACGTTGGTATAATTTGTGGAGGGGAAGGGAAAAAACAAATTGTTTAAATAGGGATACAGGTGGACTCATTGCAACAATGAGATGTACAAAATGTTATGTCAAAAATGAACTTTACAACTTTGGGAGGGCAGGGATGGTAAGGGGAAACAAAGAAGGAGGCAACAATGCTTGATAAGAAATGTACTCATTATTTGCCCATGTAATTGTAACCCTTCTGTACAGTATTTTCACAATAAAAATAAATAAAAATTTTTTAAAAAAGAAATGCACTCATTACCTTGCCCCTATAATTGTTACCCTTCTGTACAGTATTTTCAAAATAAAAAAAATTAACCAGCATTGATCAAAATGTACTATATTCATAAATTGCTTTGTTGAATGGAAACTTTTGTACAACTACTTATTACAGCAACAAAGACAAATACTAAGACAAGAAGCCTAGATCTGCTTCTGAGCCAGGCCAGAGACAACCTAAATGAAAACTAATTCATATGATTCTTCTATATATAACAGACTAATAAGCATGATTTGCCAAGTTTGAAGGCTTTGACTTGGAGCAAAAGAAATAACTGTAAGATGATTTCATTTTTTGTAACAGTTTTCAGAAGTTTCATCTATGAGCCCCCCCCCCAAATCAAAAGTATAAACCAACACATCAACATATTCAATGACAGCAAAGGGGTCACAGAGCTTGAAATTATAATCATTACTTAAAAATTCTAAATTATTCACTGGCAGCAAAAATGGTCAAAAATATGAGTATATGCCCATTAATTGTAATTATGGAACTTAAATCCTTGTGCTTCTTTCTTTATTTTTTATTTTTATTTTTATTTTTTTATATTTTTGGTCAGTCATGAGCTTGAACTCTGGGCCTGGGCGCTGTTCCTCAGCTCTTCAGCTCAAGGCTGAAGCACTACTCAAGCCACAGCACTACTTCCAGCTTTCTGGTGGTTAATTGGAGATAAGAGTCTCACCAACTTTCCTGCCCAGGCTGGCTTTGAACCATGACCCTCAGATCTCAGCCTTCTGAGTAGCTAGGATTACAGATGTGAGCCACTGGTGCCCGGCTTTATTTTTTTATCACACAATTTTTTATTTTACTCAAAATTATCCAAAGAGATGTGCTCCTAAAGAACTATTTATTTGTGTGTATTGAAGTATCTAGGCTTAGAGCAGAAGAGACAGGGAACAATGAGGAGTCAGTAGGTAAAACAAGATTATGTTTTGTGACCTTTAGTGTGATGGACATCTGGTTTCAGAACCTTAATCGTCCACCACCCTCAGAAGAATAGAGGTCCAGTAACTCTTAACTAATCTCACACCTTTATTCAACAGATAAAGATCCTTAGCCAACTTTTTTTTTTAAGTTTTCCAAAATGCCAAATCTGGTTGATTGACAAGTAAGGTCCTCTTAGTTCCCATTTTTCCTTAACCCCATCATAATGCTTCAGTGAAACATATACCTCATGCACTTGGTTGATTAAATACCTGTAATCCTAGCTACTCAGGAGGCTGAAATCTGAGGATCGAGGTTTAAACCCAGCCCCGGCAGCAAAGTTCATGAAACTCTTAACTCCAATTCACCAGATAACTGGAAGTGGCACTGTAGCTCAAGTGGTAGAGCACCAGCCTTGAGCTGAAGAGCTGAGGGACAGCGCTCAAGCCCAGAGTTCAAGCCCCACAACTGACAAAAAATAAAAATAAAAACAAACTGTGGAACCAGATGTTTCACTTTCTTCTGCTATATAGTTTTTTGTTGCTGATATATTTCTTCAAGTCATTGCACTCAATATCAAAAAAAAGGGGGGGTGGGGGCGGGAACAGGAGAAAAAAAAGTGAACATAATGAAAAATGTAGCCCAGTTTACAGTCCTGTAAATCCAGCACTGGCGAAGCTCAGGTGGGAGGATTTTGATTTCAGGACCAGTTTGTGCTAGAATGAAACAATGTCTCAAAAACAAATAAAACAATACACCACTTAGGTCATTGTTTATTAACCGATAACAGCATTGTTTTCTGTGAACTTACATGTGAACTTTGTTGTTAAATTTAGAAAACTACCTGGGCACCAGTGGCTCATAACTATAATCCTACATACTCAGGAAGATGAGATCTGAGATTACAAATTCAAAGCCAGTGGGCAGGAAAAGTCTACAAGAGACTCATATCTCCAATTAAACTGTCAGGAGTGTGGCTCAAGTCTCAAGTGGTAGAACACTAACCTTGAGCAGAAGCTCAGGGACAGTGCCCAGGCATTTAGTTCAAGCCCCAGGACCAGCATACACACACACACACACACACACACACACACACACACACACACACACACACACACACACACACACACACACACACACACACACACACACACACACACACACACACACACACACACACACACACGATCTGAAAGAAGATTTTCTCCTGGTAAGATTCTCTTGTGCTCATTTTAGTGTATGTCTCCAAGCTTCCTCACCACCTCTAAATTAAGGCTTCTGGTGTATCAAGTATTATGAAACCAGAATTTCATTATTATGGTAAAATTTGAACTAGATCTTAGTTTTCTGGATGACTAGGGATGATTGGAAGACAGAATTCCATGGAGAAGAGCTCTTCTTCCCAGTGAAGTAGCAAAGCTAAGGCGATGATGGAGTACTGTGAGAAGGACTAATAGCAAAGTAGCTGAAGGCTCTGGCGGAGGTGCAAGTGGAAGGCCTCTCGGAGTCAGCCTGAGAGGCCAGGAGATGCGTGACATCTAAGAAGACTCAGGCAGGGCATATCTCTGATTTCAGGAAATTGGAGACTAGATGAGCTTGACATCAAGGTTCAAGTATATGAAAAGTTTCCTTGGTGCCTTTCATGGAAAATATAACAAGAAGTATTTTGACATATTGGGCAGTGGTTTTGTGAAATGACCCCGAAATCTCTAATTCACATTCTTCTATAATCTTGTCTCTTGAAGGTGAGCTACACTTGGTAAAATGCTCCTAATCAAGAATACATGGAAAGGTGATATAATGTCATTTCCATTATTAGGTATCCTCATCTATTCAGGCTGCTATTACAAAATAACAAAATAGCAGCAAACATCAGTGACTTATAAACAACAAACATTTGTTTCACTTAACTCTAGGGGATGGGAATTGCAAAATCAATGTACCAACAGATTCAGTCTGCAAAAGGACAGCCTCTCATAGAAGTCTGATCAATACCATCATGAGGTAGAAAGGGTTTAAGATCTCCCAAATCTCTCCTGTCTTGCTCAGAGCTGTCATGCTCTGACCAAAGTCTCAGCCTTCTAATAATACCTAGGAGGTAAGTACCTCAAAGCATGGGTTTCAGGGAAAAAATACTCAATCCACAGCATTAGGTGAGAAATCCTGTAACATTCATCTTTGTGGTAGATTGTGGTAGAATCCTTCTGTCAGCCACTGTGTTCAACTAAACAACAGCAAAGGCAAACAACAGCAGCAGCAACAAAATAAATAACCAGAAAGCAGAAATTTTCACACATTCCAAACTCTAGCCTGAAGCCAACAGCCAGCAAAGAAATGAAACTCTTGGTCCAAGAGTCCTGAAAGAACTGACTCCTTTCTACAAACATACATTCACTTTCAAGGTGGATCAGTCCCCAGCCAAGCCTTCAAGTGAGATGCAAACAGTTGCCCAAGTCTTGGTTATTGTATAAACAAATAAGTGATCACAGCAGGGCGCCGGTGGCTCATGACTGTAATCCTAGCTAATCAGGAGATCTGAGGATCGAAGTTGAAAGCCAGCCTGGGCAGGAAAGTCCTTGAGACTCTTATTTCCAATTAACCACCAGAAAACCAGAAGTGATGCTGTGGCTCAAGTAGTAGAGCTCTTGCTTTGAGCTGAAGAGCTGAGGGACAGTGCCCAGTCTCAGAGTTCAAGCCCCAGATCCCACAAATAAAAAAAATAAAAAAAATAAGCTATTACAAAGTACAGGACCCACAAAATCTCTGAGACAATAAATGCATTCTACCTTAAATCATTTTAAGTTCTAAGCAAATTCATTTCACCATGAATGACTAATAGAATGATAGAATAATAGAATGATAGGTAAGGACCAAAAAGAAAATGAGATATATAACAAGGTTATTTCACAGAGGAAAAAAAATCTTTGAAAAATATTAAGAATATTTGGGGTGTTCTATCATCCCTTTCCTTACCATTTTTTGTCCCAGATTCTTAGTTCTTTATTTTCTTTTACTGTGTGGCTTCGTCTTATACATGTGATTTTATTTATAGAATCTTTGGAAAATCTAGAGAAGAAAATGTCCTCAAATCAAGATTTTAACTTACATGTCTCTCCCAAAATTGGTTCCCATTGCTATCTGTCAGACAGAATTCATTTTTCATACATTACATTTTTCATTGCATACCTTATGGAATGTGCAGAATAAGACATTTTATTCACCTCATATCTGGTTAGTAATAGGTTGACATTCTGAATTCATAAATCATAATGAATTTCATTAATACCTTCACCAATATAATAAATTCTTATGTTTTCCTTAAAAATCAAATAGTTCTTAGTAGTAAGAACAGAATATATTTCTGGGGCTGGGAAGGTGGCTCAGTGGTAGAGTGCTTGCCTTGCATGCCTAAGACCCTGGGTTCGATTCCTCAGCACCACATAAGCAAAAAGAAAAAAAAAAAGAATATATTTCTGAAAGCCAACAGGTGTTTGGTAAAACAGACTGTGTAAAGATAGGTCCAGAGTATTGTAAAATTCCATTACTCACAAATGCCTATACTAAGAGTACTACATAAGGAAACTAAATTTATTGTGATCCCTTTAGGATACTAAAATCTAAAATAGCTCCATGTGGAACCTTAGCTCACAGATTTTTAATGCTAGACAGGATTTCAGTCCATTGGTCTTGTTTTTCAGATAAGCAAACTGTGACTCAAATGACTGATTTTAGATCCCACAGGTCAGGTATGCAGAAAAGACCAGAGTAAGCACCTCCTCATTCCTGGTCTTTGCACTTTCCTTTGAGCTATACAAACATGTTTATTTTATTTATTTAGCCAAGTATTGAAATAAAGAAAGTTGTTTGTGTAGGTGTTACTGGAAATTGCATACAGGGCCTCATATTTGTTAGGCCAAAGCTCTACCACTTGAGAGACACCTCCATCCCTCTTCTGCAGTAGTTATTTTAGGGATAGAGTGTTGCTTTAATTGGGAGCTGTCCTGGGCTTCAATCCTCCTACTTGTGTATTGTCCTTTGCTAGTAAGGTTAACAGGAGAATACCATTGCACTCAGCCATAGGTTGAGATGGAGTCACACAAACTTTCATGTGTATGCTGCAATACTCCATCTTTATCTTCTAAGTAGTTAGGATTAAAGGTTTAAACAACTGTACAGCTAAGAGTGGCTAGCACTGCTTTTCAGGTATTTTCCATCCTTCAAGTAGAAAAATATTAATTAAGATGTAAGTCTTGATTTGTAAATATTCTGACTGATTCCTGACTTATGAAAGTCAGTCTATGGAAGAGGAAAGTCAAGAATGGTACCCAATGCTCATCTTCCCTGAGGTTAAATCAGAGTCGCTGGTTCAGTTAATACTTAATGTGAACAAAAGGAGAAATGTCTGCAAATGAACTCACTGCAGATATATCTACCGGAAGGAGCAAGCAAGGCTTAATTGGTAACAGCTGGGAGGTTTCCCTCTCCAAATTAAAGAACAGACATTTGCTCTCTCACACCAAGCACACTGGGTTGTAGTTCTCTAAAAATGCACTGGCTACTTGCCTATTATTGTCTCAAGAAGAGTCACATTGTAAACGGGCTCAGAGTCACTTTGAGATGCCTTGTCAGTCATCTGCCATCAGGATTTCCAATCAAGATGAGAGAGGACATAGCTGTCTATAACACAAACTATACTTCTGTGGTAAACTGATGGTAGGCTGCTGTCGATGAATGTAACTTTAAAACCCTGAGTGGGTAGGTGACTGTGAATTAATTTTTTTTATCATTTCTCATAACAAAAACAACATGGAAAATGTTGCAATATGGTCCATTTTTAATCCAAGTATTATATTCCTGTTTGGACAATCAGATGTCCTAAATGTCCACTGGCTATTATTTATTCATTCCAATGTAAGTTATTCTCTTCAAATATACTCAAGTCACATAAACTCTAGCTTCCAGAAACCAGAGCATGTTTCGAGGAAGAATTTCACCTTATTCCTTGAAAATTGAAAAATCAAATAGCAAACAGTCCCAGTTTGTGCAATCAATACCCACCCCAGTAATTCCTTGTGATTGCTTGACTCAAAGGTGAGTTGAGATCTTGGGAGTTTTAAGGACTCAAAATCTTTTTTTTCTGTCTATCAATTCCAAAACTAAGGTGAGCTACAGTAGGGAGTGCTTTTATTATGGCAGTCTGAAAGAGACTGGTTTATTTTATTTATTTTAAAGCCAAAGCCAATTCAAGGATGATGAATGGTATCAGTCTGACAGCACCAAAGACTGCAATTCTTCATTCCTTCCAAGGTTTTGCAGAGCAATGACTGCAATTTCTTTTACAGTTTGTCCTGTGACATGCCTTAACTCTTACCTGAATAAGCTGATTCTAAATATGTGGTATCAGGATCATGATCAATTCTGACAATTCATTTTCCTCTGATGGACCAAGTAAGTGTGAGAGTAGATGTAATAAAAGAGATTTTTTTTTTTTACTTTTTAAGAAACCTTTATCAGTTAGGCCTAAATAAAGCCTCTGATTGAATTTATTCAGGTCAGCACACTTACTGAAGGATAAGACTAGTTTGGATTTGGCCCCAACAATGACTATTCTGTGAGTCCAATCTCAGAAACAGCTCAGAATGATTGACCTGAATTTTGCCAGATTGAGGGAAAGTCTATGGGAAGCTTAAGCTTACATAGTCTACCTTTCTACTTTAACAGGAATGTTGCTTTTGGCACTAATAATCATAGTGATGTAGGCCACAGTTATTCATTTGTCACTATGGGATAACTCTGAAAGATATTACCACTCATGTTCTAGTGCATCTTCTTACTAATACCAGATATAATTTGTTTTTCCATCTTCCTCATCTCACAGATCACTAATTTCCAACATTAAAATGTTCATTGAAAAGATTATAGAAAATCAATAAAAATGGAATTTATTATTTCACTTTCTCCTATATCATTTTCTTCAAATGTTGAATGCTGTGTGCCCTTTTGAAAATGAAGTTATTAATAGAGTTTGAAACAGAGTATTTATCAATAACAATATATATGTTGAAGAACCAACACAATAAGGAAGTTTTGTTGAAGTAATGTTGCAACTTGGGTTTGTGAAGCAAACACAATATAGCAATTAGTTTGCTAAGATTTGGGGGTTCATAATGAAAACATAACTTGTATCAAGTTTATTACTTAATTGCAAATACAATAACAATACCTTGAAAATACAAGGAATAATATGAAGCAAAACTTGAGTTTTAACACCAAATATTGAAAGTTCTTATGAAAATTAATCTTTTTACTTAGAGGGAATCTTTTCACATACATATATAAAATTGTTGATGAAATGCATATTTGCAATATTGATCACATTTAGATAAAATATAATTGGATGAAATGTGAAGTATATAAACTATGAAATAGATTTTGGGATAAAAGACAGTCTCTTTTTTAAAATGGAGATTTTTGTAAAAGAATCACTATCAAACACATAGTACCCTTTGAGAGGAATATTTGATAAGCAATGAATTAATATGTTAAAGATTAAGGCAATTATGGCCATCAAAAATCCATAGGTCCCAGTTCTCAAAGTCTCTATTTCCTCTGTTTATAATGTAATTTCTTTTCGTTTGTATCTACTCTATCCCAAGCCTTCTCTCCTCCATCTTCAGGGAAGTGTAGTAAATGTGAAATGGAGACAGAAACAGATCTAGTGTTTTAAGATATGGACAGTTGCTTCAATATCCTACAGGACATGATTTCACCTGGGAGAAAATTAAAATTGTTAATCATATCGTTCAGATATCAGTGATAGTCAACTTCAAACTCAATCTTCTACACTGTTTTTTATGTTGGGTCTAGAAGTCCCAAACCATATGTAAGCTTTACTCAGCTCACTCTGTTAGACTTTGCAAGAAGTGGTATTAAGAAAACCCTAGGAGCTACTTTTCTTTAGCTTCCCATATTTGCCCCAGAAAGACACTTTGATCTCACAAGTGACACTACTACTTCAGTGAACACAGACAGTGAGCACAGACTAATTTGTAGTGCTTGTTGGTTTGGATGTAATATTTTAATGATTCACTCTATATATCAGTTACTACCAAGAGAAATACTAAGATTTTCCCATTTTTTTTCCTACAACAGAATCTGCCGGAGATTCAGTACTCTTATCTTTCCTCTAGGAATTCTAAGTAGGTTAATCTCATGATTACTGAAAAGAGTATTCAGATAATTAAAACAAAATTTGCCTCAACACTACAAGACATGAGACCATGAGATATTATTTCAAATCTTGTGTAAAGGTGTCCGTATAAAATATTATTGAATGAAGTAATTAAGTTAGACTTGTAATATTTTTTTAGAAGTCTCTTGAGAGCTTCTGTGAGATTGGAAATTTTCCTTCACAGATGCAACAAAAAATATAGCAGAAACATAAACCACGGAACCTCTCACATCTGTTTTTCCTACTTTACACATCAAAGTCTTTACTTTTTTTTTCTTGTCTTTCTTCCTGTTCTCTGTGTAATGCTATAAAGAGATTTGTGTGTCATTGACTAGGATTGAGAGTAATGATAATAACAACTCTTGTCTCTTCTCAGAATTTGTTTTAATTTCTTATACAGCTAATGAAACAATGGAATCCTTTCAGTAGATACAAGTGTCCATACGGAAAGCATTTAAGCATTTTGATAACTTTAATTTTAAGATTTTTAATCTTCTAAAAGAATCCGAAGCATAATTTAATAAATTCGGACATGTCAGTTTGGCTAGGCCAAGCTTTTTGATAGATCATTCTATGAGGGCGTTTTGAGATGATTTTCATGTCAATTATTGAGTGAAGCCATTTTCTTTCCATAATGTCAATTTTTAAAATCACTGAAAGTTCTGAACAGAACAGAACACTGGGTTGCCCAGAGCCAGAAAGATTCTGTGAATGCACAGCCTTCACCGTTTTCAGATTTCAACAAGAGCACTCACCTTTCCTTCGGTTATTGTAAGAGTCTTTTATTTTAATTACTTTCATCATCCGGCAATATGAGAATAAAGTATGTTATTTACAATGCAAAAAAAAGAGTTCCTCGGCTCAATTCAGAACCTACTCATGGAATTTAGCATTGTCAAGGTTAGAGAATTATTTACTCTGTCCCACAGGGGAAAAAACAAAACAAAACTATCTACAAGCCAAGCATTATTTGAAGCTGTTTGGAATGCTTGGCTAGTATAGAATAGTACTTTATGAGATTAGTATTAGTATTAGTATAAGTCTTAGATATGTTAATTTTTTAATTCTTTGGAATACATTATATAGCATTTTCTGATAAAATAAGGTATGAAAGACTTTTGCTTGTCAATGCAAACAAAAACCCAATAGCTTTTATTTATGAAATTAAAAGAAATTAATAAAATAACAGTGTACATAATTAGATAATTTAACACCATCATTACTAAATGCCATGCATTATTATACAACACTCTAAAAAGTTTTAGTATATTCTTCCTTTAATTTTTTTCTTAAATTCACTTAGAATTAGAGTTCTAAAACAATGAATTTTGCCTCTGTTACAGTAGACGTGTGCATTTTTTCTACTACCACATACCGTATATATTTAAATTTACCTTCAACTTCACTAAGTCTGTGGACAAGGAACACCCACTGAGCATGAATGGAAAAGATTCAACTTAAGGGACATTGGGAACTGAGAAATTAACATCCTGAATAGAGGCAGAAGATGCTGAGGCACTACTGGACACAAGCCAGGTGAAAGTTTTGGGTCTGCTCTAGTTGATCGTGGAGTTTAACTAAGATCCCAATAGACTTCTGAACTCGGAATACTTATTCAAACTCATCATGAACCCTTTGAGGTTGACTCATTGCTAATATTTTTCCATTTGGGGGTAAGATTTCCCACTGACACTAACCAATACAACCTCCATGTGGAAAGTGAAAAAGGAAGTTCAAGATCACTGAGTTCTTGTAAGATGACTTATTTATTGTTTTTACTTAATCCCTCAGACATGCTTTGTGAGTTTATTATTATTATTAGATTTTTTTAAAGCTATATTTTCCATCTATTGACCCTAATCTGCCTAGAAAAAAATCCTGAACAACAGGGACAGCTGTTCAAAGAATGAGCTCATGAATTAGTTTCATATTGGGAAAATAAATAGTATAAAAAGTAACCTACCTTACTGTTTATTTCTTAAGGGATGGTGTGGAAAATGTCTACTCATGACATAATTGCAATAAAATAAACTAGACTCGACTTGTATTCTTTGGTTTACAAATTTTCTAAGAGCAGAGCTGTTCCCAATTAAAATATGAACTTTCTTTGTAAGGTTCATTGTTATCTATTTATCAATTTATTTATCTTTGTAATCTGAAAGAAATTCAGTGATGAACAAATTATTCTCCTAAATCCAGGTGGCATATGACAGTTTTCTCCTTAAAGTACCCAGAATTTAGTGTATATGACATTCTATCATTGGAAGTAATATATAAATCACCTCTATTGAGTAATAATGGGATTTTGTAGATTCTGAACAAAAATCTCATATGTCAATGTTATCATATTGTTCTGTTTTAATAATGGAGTTTATTTATTTCACCTGTTCTAAAACTGTCAGGCTGCTTTTCCTTTAAAACAATGCACTTATTTTTCTTGTTTCATTTTTTTTTCTTTTCCTTCCTCACTAAAAACGTGCCTAAGGTAAAGAATTGCATATCACAAAAATATGAATATATTTGAAAATATATATTCGTGTTGTTAAAACTTGAACATTTCATATGAAACTGTATGAGAATGCATTCCATATTTCTATATTTTACTCACAGATCATTTCTCATTTCATGTTCCTATATCTTACTGAAAAAATCCAATATTCTGAATAAACTGAAAACGTAATGCCCATCAGAATTATTTGGCACAACACAACATTGCTTCTCACGTTTGCCTGTTGCAAAAGTGAAGACAAGCCCATAGGAAGCTTCTGTGGGGGACCCCAAAAATCCCAAGTTATATATCTCTAAAAACACCAACCTCCTGATAACTACCATTTCACCTGAAAAGTTCTCAAGCTCAGGGAGAAGAATGTCTTCCTAGGTTATGTTATGTCAGTCAGAGAAAAGTGAGAAAGAAAATGGGATTTATAAGAGATTACGGAAAGAAAAATACATGAAAGGATTTTAAAAATAGATTTATTGTTAAATTTTGGATTTTCTTTGTTAATATCTCTAACAAAGTTCTCTACTAAATAATTCTTAATATGAGATACAACTATAAGGAATGAAAAAAAAAACTAGGAAAGTATAGAGAGATAATTAATTGAAGTAATGAGCTGAGTGCTGGTGGCTCATGCCTATCATCAGAGCTACTCAGCAGTGTGAGATCTGAGTGTGGTGTTCAAAGCCAGCCTGAGCAGAAAATTTCATGAGCTCCCTTATCACCAATAAACTACCTGCCAAAAAATTATCTTCTCCCAAAAATAAGCCATAAGTGGAACTGTGGATATAGTGGTAGAGGCCTCAGGGACAACACTCAGGCCATGAGTTCAAATCTCAGGGCCAGCAGATAGATAGATAGACAGATAGATAGATAGATAGATAGATAGATAGATAGATAGATAGATAGATAGATAGATAGATAGATAGATAGAGATAATGGGTACTCAAAGTCAAGCAAAACTAAAATATTAGTTTATTAAATGGCTTGGCAATTTCTTTTTCTTTTTTTTTATGGGGTGGGGTGGAGATCCGGTCATGGGGCCTGAACTCTGGGCCTGGGCGCTGTCCCTCAGCTCTTCAGCTCAAGGCTAGCACTCTAGCTCTTGAGGCACAGCGCCACTTCCGGCTTTTTTCTTTTTGCTTATGTGGTGCTGAGGAATCGAACCCAGGACCTCAGACATCAAGGCAAGTGCTCTACCACTGAGCCACCTTCCCAGCCTCTTGGCAATTTCTTAAATACTTTAGATAGTAACTTTAAACAGTTACAATGATTTACAGCTTTGTACCAGTCTATTAACACTTACCTCTAGAATATTTTGGGTACTTTAGCTTGTGAATGTGTGTGTGTGTGTGTGTGTGTGTGTGTGTGTGTGTGTGTGTGTGTGTGTGTGTGTTTCAAAATATTTTCCAAAACAGAGTCTATTTTGCTTTCATCCAGTTGATTATAGAGAGCCATCTACTGGGTTAGAAGTCTAATGGCTATCTTCTACATCTCTTGCCTCCCTTCTTAAGTAGGAATATTAGATTAACTATAAATGTAAGTGGCATCCAGTAACACTGCAAATTACTGAGCTCTGCATAAACTCTTGCTAGCTTCTGCCATTGTTTTTCAGTGATTCTGAAGTAAAAGAAAGATATTTATGATTACTTGTTATGATACAAAACTGTAAGAAAAGATATGATTAGTGGTAAACCAAAGAAAGAATAGTAATTTATAATCTTCAGACTTGTTAACCATATTTAATATGGCCAATTATATTTTCAAAAGAATATCCACTTCACTTAATATAATTTTTTCCAAGTCTTTCCATTTCCTAACAAATGGGGCAATGTCATTCTTTCTGATGGAGGCATAGACTTCCAATGTGTGTGTATATGTATATATATATATATATATATATATATATATATTTGTATATATATATATATATACCACATTTTCTTGATCCATTCATCTACTGAGTGGCATCTGGGCTATGATAAATAATGCTGCAATAAACATAGTTGTGCTGGTAGCTACATGTTTTTTCTTTCATGCGATTGTTTCTAACATATTTATAAGATGATTTATTTGTTGCTTAGTATGTCCCTCCCCCATGATATAACCCCTGTTTTCACTCTATTTGATGTTGGTATAATTTGTGGAGGGGAAGGGAAAAACAAATCATTTAAATAGGGATACAGGTGGACCAATTGGAACAATGAGATGTACAAGTCGTTATGTCGAAAACAAACTTTACAACTTTGGTGTGTGGGGGGGAGGGGGAGGCAGGGAGGATTGGGTAGAGGGGCAGGTGGGGGGGGGAGGGTGGGAAGGAATGGGAAGGGAAAACAAAGGAGGTGGCTACAATGCTTGATAAGAAATGTACTCTTTACCTTGCCCTTTTCCAGTGAGAGCATTGCTTTGGAAATAACTTCATTGCTCTCCTTACCTACTACAATAACAAATCTTTTCACAGTCTATTTATTAGCAATAGTTTTTTTGACTGTACTCATCAACATGCAAAAGCATTGTTTGGTTACCTACATAAAATGAATTAGTTAATATTCATTTTTACAGGGTAAATGGGTTCTAGCAACCAGAAGTTGGAATTTTATAAACTAAATTGTGTCACCCGAAGATGTGTTTGTTAAAGTCCTAAATTTCAAAATACCGCAATTCAAAATAGGTCATGAAAGATCATTAAGATTACATTAGATCATAAATGTGGGATCGCATAATGGTTAATCTTGACTGATCATTTGATTACACTAAGAAATATCTGTGAGATTCATAAGGCATATTTCTGTGAGGACATTTTAAGAGATGATTAACTTAGGAGAGACAGAGAACCATCCTGACGATGGGAGGGCTCCCATGGAACAAAAAGGAGGGACAAGAAGAAGGAAGAAGTTGAGAAAGTCAAGGATGTGTTTTCTCTATGGCCTTGCCATTACAGTGTGACCTTTACTATGCCTTTCATAATGATGTTCTACCTCTTCACATTCTAGAAACAAAAGCACTCAAACATGGACAGAAACCAATGGGGATGAGCCAAAATATTATGTCATGTTAAATGTCTGCATAGTTTGTCTTTCCTATTCTATAACTTGTGGGGCAGAAGGTTCAATTCAAGGGTTTGTATTCAGGGCCCCACACTTTCTAAGCAGTCATTTTACCATGTTATATGTCCACCTCTTTTACCCTTTTTTAATTTAATTTTATTTTATTGTAAAGATGCTGCACAGCGGGGTTACAGTTACATGAGTAAGGCAATGAGTACATTATTTGTTGATCATTGTTACCCCTTCCCTTGTTGTTGTCCCACTATCCCTTCCTTCCACCATCTCCCACACTCGTCCCAACCCCCAGCCCCCTGAACATATAAAGCTCGTTTGCAATATACTGTCCTGTAGGTATCATTATTGCAATGGGTTATCCTGTGGTCCTTGTTTCAGCTTTTCAAATATGGCCTGCCTGTGCTTTTATGAAGGGCCTGCCTCAGACACACCCCTCCTACCTATGTCTATATATATTGAGATGGAGTCTTGATAACTTCTTACCTAGGCTGGCCTCAAACCAAGATTTTACTAATCCCTTCCTCCTGAATAGCTGAAATTACAAGTGTGAGCTACCATGACTAGGTCTTCGATTCTGTAACTTTTTTTTTTGGTCGTTTGTGGGGCTTGAACTCAGTCTGGGAGCTGTCCCTGAGCTCTTCAGCTCAAGGTGAGCACTCTACCACATGAGCCACAGCACCACTTCTAATTTTCTGGTGGCTAATTGGAAATAAGAGTCTCATGGACTTTCCTGCCTGGGATGGCTTTGAACTGTGATCCTCAGATCTCAGCCTCCTGAGTAGCTAGGATTACAGGCATGAGCCACCGGAGCCCAGCTATTCTGTAACTTTTAATATATACATATTAAATATGTTCTTCTTCAAAGCAACAAATAAAAGGAAACACTAGAAAATACAGTTAAAAATACAACCTTCAGCCTTTGGAAACATTCTCAGTGGGAATAATTAAAATTAAAGAAACTATCTTTGCTAAAAAAAAATGTACATGGTTATTAACTCATTTGTATCTACATTATAAAAACTTATCAACACAAACAAACTGTACCTAAATATATAAAACTTTACAGAGCCGAGGCAGTTATTAACCTTGTTAACTTTGTAGATTTTTCTTGCTTTTTTGTTTTGTTTTGTTTTGTTTTGTTTTGTTGGTGGTGGTGGTGGTGGTCGTCGTCATGGGCTTGAACTCTGGGCTTGGGCACTGTCCCTGCGCTCTTTAGCTCAAGGCGAGAACTCTACTGCTTGAACCACAGCGCCACTTCCAGTTTTCTAGTGGTTTGTTGGAGATAAGAGTCTTGGGGACTTTCCTGCCTGGGCTGGCTTTAAACTCTGATCTTTAGATCTCAGCTTCCTGAGTAGTTAGAATTACAGGTGTGAGGTACCAGCGCCCGGCTACATTATTTTTAAATAGATCAAGTCTACAAATAATAACTTAGCCAATTGCATATGTTTCATTTTGAGGAAGAAATTTGTTCTCTTTTTGAAGAAGAGTCTCACTATGCATCCGAAGCTGGTTTTGAGCTCATGCTTCTCCCTGACTTACATGCCACCATGCTTGGTTCATTGTGTGAATTTTAAATAAATATATTTAGCACATTTAACCTGAAACATTTATTTAAACATGATGAGATAGTATTTTTAATTAAGAGACCTTTGAGAGTATCTAGTCCAATTATTTTACTTCAGAGCAAGTAAGAAAAGAAAGAGAAAATGAAGCACTCACACAACATTCCACTGCTAATTAGATTGCTAAATTAGGATTAGAACCCATGTCTAATGACTTACAATAATGATAATAGTATATTAGGATAGTAAACTACAATTAGGAACATATTTTCAAACAAACCTTCTCTAAGAGAAAAATCCATTAGATAAAATGTTTGCTTGAAAGTGTTTTGTTAATTGTAGTGAATTATACTATATTTACATTTATATAAGTATATGAATATTTACTATATATACATCTATGTGCACACACGCGTCTACAAACACATACACACACACACACACACACACACACACACACACACACGTCTGGCAATGTAACCTAGGGGCGTCTCTAACTTGCATCCAACTGGTTTAGGTAGCAACTGCTGGGATTACAGATGAGTGCCACCATGCTCAGCTTTTCCACAATGCCTGGGTAAATTGTCTGTGTATATAGAATAAGTATTTCACTTTCTACCTACCAGCCTTTTACATGATTGGAACAGCTTTTACTTTAAAAATGAAAATTGTTATTGTTACAACCTAAGCAAGGTAACTTGATTGTATGACAATGCATAACTTTATGATGTATTGAATCTGATAAATGAGAACAGTGAATTTTTAATTCACATATTCTGTGATTGAAATGTTTCCTGGTTCAAAAATTATTTTCTAAATTAGTATTCAGTCACTCATTTATACAAAATGTCTCTACTTATATACTTTTGTCTTACCTTAAAAATTACCAAGAGGGTTTGAAATGATCTTTGAAATGTATCTTAATTACAGCAATAGCTGAAAATATAAAACTATAAGATTTTCTTCCATTAATTATTGACTATCCACTCTTTTCCATGTTTTCTCCTCTGTCTTTTTAAAAATATGAAATTATAATCAGTGTTAAAATTACAACCAGTGTGAATTAAAGTGTAAGGACATGAAAATGACATGTTTTCTTAAAAGGGAGATGGAATTGATAACATACAAACTTATTATTCTAACATTACCAAAAACAAATAAGCAGAAAACATAAAAAGTATACATTAATAAACAGCACCAGAGCCAATTGTTTCATAAAGCGTTTATATCTATATGGAACATTATATTGTATCAGAATGTGTCCAAAAATTAAATCAATCTACAGATACATTCAGGTTGTATATATAAACAAAAATATGGATATAAAGGATGCTCCCGTAGCCGGGTGTCAGTGGCTCACACTTGTACTCCTAACTACTCAGAAGGCTGAGATCTGAGTATTAAGGTTGAAAGCCAAGCAGGTAAGTCCAGGAGACATTCATCTCCAATTAATCACCAAAAGGTGGGAAATGGATTTGTGGCTCAAATGGCAGAGCCTTAACCTTGAGCATAAAAGCTCAGAAACTGTGCCCAGGTCCTAAATTCAGAATCAGCACAACAAAAGACTTCCTTTCCTTTGTTTATACTAATGTTCATCTGTATTTATTTCCTTTTACATAAAAAGTATGGTTTTTGTAACAGTTCTGTATTTGCAGGATATATAAAACAATATCAATGTTTTTCTTTCTCTCACTGGGGAATTGTAATTCTCATGCCTTGTTAAGTATTATATATGGTCTTACTATCTTTGTTTATTCAGATATTATCCAATTGCCAACTTGATAGTGACTCTATGAAATATAAGCCAGAAAAAGTTTTTCATTTTGATACCAAAAAGTCATTAGGATTAACAAGCTAATTTTATCAACTTATGCTAAACACTCAAGTATATGGATCTTTGTCAGTACAAAGGATTTTATAGTAAGCCAAATGAACAGCATGGTAAACTAAAATCATCTGCTTTTAAGAATTAGGTAATTACATATAATTAATGGAAAGGAATAATAATTAGTGAATGCATACTACTTACACAATAGTCAGTTAACACTTTAAAAATAATTAGCTTTCCTAATGACCATTTTCAACAAAATTAATGTAGCTTGCATGAATAGCTGGTGACAATGAAAATACTAATAGCTCCTCATTACAGTACTGCCAGAGGGGATGAAGAGAACATAGTGAGAGAAAATATTCATATTTTTCATTAGTTTTCTTACTCCTCATGGTTACTTAGCTGAGGAAGAACTCTCCCATTAGAGCTTTGGTTGACTCTAAGTAATAAATATATATCCATATATCCATATACAACATATTATATAAATATATGTGCTTTATAATTACATCATTCAAGTTCCATTCATTTCAGTGGAAGTGATTTTTAAGTTATTTCATTATCATTGCCACTTTCCCTGCCATTTCTTATATTTAGCCAGACACAAATCTGGATATGATTTCTTCCTGTAGACTGATTTCGATCTTTGCATTCTACCTTCTCCTATCACTATATTCGTGCTTCCTCTAGGCTTCAGACACAAAGCTATTTGACATGAAGGCAGAAATCTTTCATCTTTTCTAGGTTTTAAAACTATATCCTAGCCTGGTCAAAACCAGCGTTGACTCCTGTTACCTACAAGATAAGCCTCACAAAAAACAGGCTGACAATCTGATCAAAATATAACCCAGTTTCCTCCTCAAATCATATTTCACTTTTCTATTCTTGAATTCTAAAATCCTGGATATATAGATTACTTTTTTCTTAAAGCTAATAATTGAAAACTACTAAAGCTGGTCACAACTGGCTCATGCTTGTAATGCTAGCTAAGTAGAAGGTTGAGATTTGAGGATTATAGTTAGAAGATGGCCCAGGCAGTAAAGTCTGTGAGATTCTGATCTTCAATAAATCACCAAAAAATCGAAAGTGATTCAGTGGCTCAAAGTTGTAGACATTAGCCTTGAGCAAAAGAGCTCAGGGACAGAGCCCAAGTCCTAAGTCCAAGTCCCATGACCCACAACTCCTAAAAATATATTGAAATAAACAGCATCAGATGGAATTCGTCACACATCTACCTATAGCTCCAATGGTCAGCATTTTTAATATATTGCAATTTTTACTCATATTCTCTTCCTGACCAATAGAATTACTAGAAATGAATACTAATTCTATTTATTTTTTAATCCCACCTTACAAAGAATATCTTTGAAGTTCAAGGAAGGTATATAAAATAAGTAAGACTTGAAATTTTATTTATTAGTTATTTAATATCCTTTTAATTGGTGAGGAGTTCTTTACAATAATTCCATGTGGAAGAAGATTACTGCTCCTAAAACAACAGTAAATAAATTTCCCCAATCGCTGCAAGCACTGTGGATTTTAAATCAGTTTTGAATCCCAAGTCCAGATGGATGAGCTTGTTACTACTTGGGGGATCTTAAGTAAACCAGTTAACCTCTCTGGAGCCATTTTCTCGGTTAAGTAAATGGAGATAATAAGACTCAACCCAAAACGTTGTTGAGGGTTACAAGTGAAATACAAAAACACCATTAACACAGTATGGTGCATATAATAAGCACACCATAATGTTAGCTTTATTCCCATATCCTATAAAAATGAATGCATTTCGTGTGTAGTCATCAAAATAAAACAACTTACTGTTTTCTCAGACTTTAAACATATGTGCAGATGGCCAGAAACTTTCAATAATGAAGCTCTCTTTCTTTCATAATTTAGAGTTGCCAAACGATCTCCTCACCTCCACCCCCACCCCCACCCCCCAGCCTTCCTGGCATTGATTTAATGTGACTGGGTAAGTGGAAGTGCTAAGCTCCACACCTTTTGTGACTTCTGTGTCAAAACTCTTTTTAAACACGCAGGCAATGTCCTCCCAGGGCATGCCGAGGCTTCCTTACACTGTGACAATTAACCAGATAGCTCATTGTAGCATTCAGGTTTTATGACATTACTGAAATATCTCAGGAGTTTCTCTCCTACATTCACTGTTTTATTGCCTCCCTTTCCCAAATATGCAGAGTCAGTTGTTTCCTGCTAACTATTTCATAACACATTCCATTAAACAAAAACAAAAACTAATGGGAGGAAAGCCAGCAGTTTATATTTGTTCTGTTGCCTACAAATATCTTGTAAAATATAACAATATGCAGTATTCTTATACATAGTAATAAAACTGAATTCTAAACTGTAAGATTTCTCTCGACTCATGAGCTGGCACGTAAAAATTTTCAAGTCTCTGACATAAGGGGATTTCAGGCACTTCACAGCTAGCCTATAAGTCACAGATATAATGATCCCTGAAATCTGAGCTTTTATCAAATGATACCTACCAACTCCTTCTTAGGTACAATATACACAGAGTTAATGTGTGTGATTTCAAGGAAGAAAGGGGTGAAATTGGTAATGTTCCTCTATGGCAAAATAGATTTCAGTAGCTTACTATAGAGCAATTTCTTCTGAATCTTTTCAGTACCATTGCATTTTCTATTTAAGTAATAATAAAATTAATTAAGTCAACTTCTATCAAGAATACAATATTTACTTAAGAGAAAATGGACACACTAGACACACTGATGGGAACTTCACATAAACTCAGATGACGATTACTCTGCAGTGTCTTTCTAAGGAAAGGGGCTGGACTTGGTTCTCCCCTATATATAATTCTATCAAATGTATATTGAATGAAACCAATTCAGTCCTTGATGCACAATGGCTGGCTGCAATAATCAGTCTAGATAAGCATAATGGGTCACAATAAACTGAGGCCAACCATTTCAAAAGGACTTCAACCTGAAATTTTACCCCATAAAATAGCTACTTAGCAGAAGATGATTAACATTCATTTTGTTTTTAGAAACAGAAATGCTTCTCATTCCATTTTTAAATTTGTTTAGTTTATAATTTTATTATTATTTTTTATGTGACTCTGAGAAATTGAACCCAGGGCCTCAGGCATGTTAGGCAATCATGGTACCACTAAGCTATATTCCTAGCCTTCTCATTTCTTTTAGATAATCTTTCTATTTAAACTTAATAATCTCTCTCCATAGAAAGTGATTCTTTTGGGCCTCTTTGCTGAGGTATTAAAGCACCTAAGACAATGTCATACTGAGGATAATGTGTTTAAAACAGTAATACGTTAAAATGAAGCCTTATCTTTGACATTATAGATCATAAATTCTTACTTGTAGAGTTCTTTACAACTGGGACTATGTTTAATGAGAATGCAAGTAGAACGAACAAAGGAATTCATTTACCAAAGCAAAACTGTGAACATTGTATAACAGAGAGAAAGTATTAATTGCAAATAAATAAGTAACCTAGTTCATTTTCCTCAGGCTGAGCATATGTTACAAGTAGAACTATTTTTTTTAATAAAACAAGTAGAAAAAAACAAGTAGAAAACCAATTCTAACCATAACTTTGTTCCAACAAAAGCAGACACTCAGAAATAAAGAAAATACTAATGTCAAAATGTGTTATTTTGTTTTATACTCAAAATTGTATTTGTATTGTACCAAAACGTCTTAGTACTCTATGAAAGTGGCGAAGATAAAGATAACGTCAGTATCTACAATGGACAGTAATTAGGTAGGTTTTTTAAAAAAAATTTAGTATAGTTAGCTAGTCATTATTTCTCCCATAGTTTTGCTTTTGAAATAATGTAAACCTTGACGAAGTTTGCAAGAATGCCTTATACTTTCCCATAAATGTGGTATCCCATTCATTATGCAAGTCTAATTAGATCCACTCATAAAATGATTAATGATATTTTACTATTTGCAATTGGTTTTAGCAACCAGCCATGCTGTTACTGTATTGTGTTAAGGGCAGGTAACTTCATATATTCCAGAGATCTTTAAGATATATTATATTATATTATATTAGTCTTGCATTCCTGATTGGAGTCTTCTTTACTTTTTTCTCATTAATTTGAAATGTAGTTTTACTGCTCCGAAGTTCCATCCATTGTGTTTTACCTTTGTCATGCAGCTTGGATCTGGAATGCCTCTTAGAGACTCAGACTGGAAGCTTGGGCCTCAATGGGGTAATGGTCAGAGGTGGGGCTTTGGGAAAATGAAGGGATTGAAATGCTCTGATCTCAGCAATACATAAATTCAGCAATCAGTTAATCATCGGAAATAATGGAAATGTAGGAAGTGGGACCTAGTTAAAGCGAGTGAGCCTTTGGGACATGCCTCTGGAGACTGTAACCCACGCACCCCCATTCTCAGCTTCTGTGACTTTAACAAGTTTTGCTCCACCACTTCCTCTGCACCATGTTGTTCTGCCTCACCACAGCCCAGAAACATTGGTCTCCAGCACCTGTGGATTCGGCAAACATGAGCCAACATAAACAATTTCTTCTTCAGGGCAGAAGAAGAAATGTGAAGATATATATGATAAACCACAAATAGCAGATATGTAAGATGAACAAGTCTAGATATCCAATGTACAACAGAGTCTATAGTTAATAATATCTGCATTATACTTGCATTAACTATGTTTTAAGTATAACTGCCACAAATATATAAAATATATAAAAAGAAGTATAACTATATGAGCTGATGGTTATGTTAATTAGCTTGGCTGTAATAATTATTTTACTGTCTGAATGTATTCTATAATATCACATTGTATGTCTTAAGTACACATAAATTTAATTTTAATAACTTTTATGGCTTGATAATTTCATTATCTCCTATTTCATTTTCCTAGACTCTTTTTCCTAGACACTGTTTTCTATAAAGCACTAAGTTCTATGGAGGTATAATTTTTAACATATTCTGATGTAATTACTATTTATCTAAACTTATGGTTAATTATTATTGAATAGTTGTATGCTTGCATCTCATAAGAAATGGTGGAATATTCTGTTTTTTATTGTGAGAATACCATACAGAAGAGTTACAATTACATGGGCAAGATAACGAGTACATTTCTTATCAAGCATTGCCTCCTCTTTGTTTCCCCCTTCCTATCCCTTCCTATTCTTCCCCTTTCCCCCACCCAATCCTCCCCCCACCCCCCACCAAAGTTGTAAAGTTCGTTTTTCGACATAACGACTTGTACATCTCATTGTTGCAATGGGTCCACCTGTATCCCTAGTTAAACGATTTGCTTTTTCCCTTCCCCTCCACAAATTATACCAACATCAAATACAGTGAAAGCATGGGTTATACCATGAGGGAAGGACAGACAAAGCAACAAAGAAATCATCTTATCAATATATTAGAAACAATTGCATGAAAGGAAAAAAACCAAAAAACATTTGAATACTTATCTTGGAGTTCATTCCCCTAACATCAAGTTATCTGACCTTTTCTGCTTGACTCAGACATATACTAGTTATTGCAAATAAGGGAAACCATGGGACCTATGTATCTTTGGGCCTGGCTTACTTCACTTAATATAATTTTTTTCCAAGCCTTTCCATTTCCTAACAAATTGGGCAACGTCATTCTTTCTGATGGAGGCATAGAATTCCATTGTGTATATATACCACATTTTCTTGATCCATTCATCTACTGAGAGGCATCTGGCTTGGTTCCATATCTTAGATATGGTAAATAATGCTGCAATAAACATAGTCGCACTGGTAGCTTTAGTGTGCTCTTGTTTGTGAACATTTGGGTAAATGCCCAAAAGTGGGATTGCTGGGTCATAGGGGAGCTCTGTGTGGAGTCTTTTGAGGAACCTCCGTACGGCTTTCCAAAGTGGTTGAACAAGTTTACACTTCCACCAATAATGCAGTAAGGTTCCCTTCTGTCCACATCCCCTCCAGCATCTGTTGTTATTAGAGTTCTTGATTATAGTCATTCCAACTGGGGTGAGGTGGTATTTCAATGTTGTTTTGATTTGCATTTCTTTTATGGGTAGAGAGTTTGAGCATTTCTTCATGTGTCTATTGGCCATCCTTCTTTCCTCTTCAGAGAAGTTCCTCTTTAAGTCTTTAGACCACTTATTTATTGGGCAGTTGTTTCTTTGAAGATTTGTTTTGGGGGGATTTAATTTTTTGAATTCCAGGTATATTTTAGATATGAGACCCTTGTCTGTTGTATGGCTAGTGAAGATGTTCTCCCAATCCGTGGGCTTTCTATTGATATTCTTTTGAATAATAAATATTTTCATCGAAAGCATGTCCAAAGTCAGTTCCAAATTATGATTAAAAACTTGAAGTGCTATATAGCCAAAAGGAAACAGAATTTTTCTGTAATATTCTTTATCTGAAGAACAAAAGACTGCCAATTTAACAAGTGTCTTAGTAAGTTAATAAATTAACTTAAGTACTTAAAGAAGCAAATGATTATAAATATACTGAATTTATATTTTAATCAACAGAACTTGTTCACTAAGATAGAGCTGAGCAAAAAAAAAAAATAGAGAAAGCCAATGAAGAAAACATAAATAGTAGAATGAAACTGAAGTCTGTTAGAAGACTTCTATTTTAATATAGAAGGAAATATGCATACAAACTTTAAGAGCTCCAAATGATATAGCAAAGGAAATGTGACTACAGCTTGATGGATAAAGAAGCAAAATACAGGAATGAAAAAGATAATCAGATAAATAAATATATTTTTTATTAAGGAACCTACTTCCCTCTTGATAAAAATCCTAATTCCCTTTGTATATCTCTTTATCTTGTCATTTCTACTTAAGAGTAAGAAATGTAAGAAAGAGGAAAACCATACCAAGAAATTTGTCTTTAGATAAATTTTAGGGAGGAAATTCACAGAATTGGGAATTAAAAGGCAGAATATGTGGCTGACTCGATAGCTATATTCAAAGAGGCTCAGACAGTCTTTTTTTAAAAATAATCTCAAATAATAACTCATATCAGTGACTCCTGGATCTACAAAACCTGCATCCCTGCTGGGCACCCATCTGAGTACTGAACTCGATGACCCTCCATGATTCTCAAATACTATAGTAGATCAATTGTGTCTGGGCATTTGCACAGCTGGTTATTTAGTGAAATGTGAGCAATTCCCCAAGTCCTCATTTGGTTTTGGAATGTATCTGTTCACTTAAAGCACACTGCATTGTGCTGCCTCTCATAGTGGATTTGTACCAGGGGATTTAGCTCAGCAACCCTGAACTTCCACTTGTAAAAGTGCCATCCTAGAGAGAAGCCCTAAGCACACAACCTCTGATCATGATCACGTTTAAATAGAAGCCATTGAGAATATGAAGAGAATAATCAATGTTACCTGTATTGAAGTGCAAGGAAAAACCCCACTTGAAGAATTAGGTCACAAAATAACTTTTGAAAGTTTCTTATACAATCTGAAACAATTTAGCTAGATTATGAGACTTATTAACAATTAATAAAATTACTGATTTGTGTTGTTCAATTTTGTTAATTTGTGGTACTCAAATGTATTAATATATGGTAAATTTTCTTGTTTTAAAATGTATACACATAATTTTAATTTTTTAAGTGGAGATTTTTGCCCTCTCAATCAGGAAAGATAGCAAAAGCAACTTATTCTTTTGTCTTTAAATATAAATGGTGATAAAATTATGTTTAGTACATTTTATCTAATAACACTTTTATAGCTGCTCTTAATAATCATGCCTCAAGACTCTACTACTGCTACTGCTGCATTTCTTTTTTGTATATTCTTTTTTTGGAACTGGGGAATCAAACCCAGGACATTGTAATTGCTAGGCAAGCACTTTGCCACTAAGTTATATCCCAGCCTCATTGTTGCAATTTAACAGCTTGTTTCCTGGCCCTAGATCCTTCCTAAGATAATGACTGCAAAGTTTTCATTTTAATTCACTCTAATATGAAAGCTTTTCCCTGGAGAAAAGTTTTAGATAATGAATTTATTTAATTATTCTTAAGGATGCAGTGTCTAGATGATGCTTATTCCTAATCTCTCTAGGTCTCAGGATCTCCCTCTGCAAAAGGGAATGATTAAAAACATCCAGATCAAAAGTCTTTGGAAGAAATAATAGCTAAAGCATGTTAAGTATGTAACACCACCAGGGAGGGAGAACATATTCCAAAGATGTTAGATTATTATAAAGTGTCCTGTTAAGTGACAAAGAAGCCTGTTAAAATTTTCCAAAAGGATTTGTAGCTTAATAATTAAAGCAGGTCAAGAATAAAGAGCAAAAGAGAAGAAGGAAAACATCAAAGGGCAAATATATTTTACCTTAAATTAAATGGTACTCTATGTACTTGGTGCTATAGCCAGATAATGAAAGAATGAAAGTCAAGCTGATTCTCCACTACTCACTTATTGTCCTATAGAGAATGTTCTCTATCTAAAGAGTAATAGTGGAGGCTACAGAAATGTTCCATTTCTGAACATAGTGGGAATTGCTAAACCCTAAGATGCTTTTATTTGTTTAAGTTTTCAGTAACTGAAATGAACAGTAAGTACAAATAAGAGGACAGTGGTAGTCAAGAAGTCTTCAAGTAATGAAACGCCTTATGGAATTAACAAAGCTCTACCTAAAATAACTTCAGAGAATCTGAAGTGAATAGGGAGAAATGTGTATGTGTGAGTCTTGTTTGTATGCCTTAGAGGCTTAAGAATTCATTCTCTAGGGGCTGGGAAGGTGGCTCAGTGGTAGAGCTCTTGCCTTGCATGCATGAGGCCCTGGGTTTGATTCCCCAGCACCACATAAGCAAAAAGAAAAAAAACCAGAAGTGGCTCTGTGACTCAAGTGGTAGAGCGCTTGCCTTGAGCTGAAGAGCTGAGGGACAGCGCCCAGGCCCAAAGTTCAGGACCCACGACCAGACCCCCTCCCCCAAAAAAGAATTCATTCTCTAACAAAGTGAACAAAAATGAATATGCATATTGTTGGATAAGTATAAAGAATATAAGTTTAAAAAGTCCTTGTTAAGACATGCAAATATTTTTAATTTTTCCACTATTTTTCTAGGAGGTCTGGAAATGAATGTTATGTTTCCTTTGTGAAAGAAATAGAAAGGACATAGACAACAGAGGAACAGGAACCCATCCCCAAGGAGTTAATGGGGGTGTAAGAAATGGAAGAAGACATGCCTAGGTAGCTGCTACAGCTGGGGATCATTAATAGCAATCAAGGGCCACTATAAACAAATCAGCAGTAAATAGAAAGGCTCTACATTTTCCTGGCTTAGTAGCAGGAGCCATCTGGACAGAGGGAATTTGGCTTAAAACTCTCATATGAGAACTTAGTTTTTTTTCTCTCTCTCTCTTTTTAAATAAACCCAGCATATTTCAGTCACAGAAGTAAATAAACCAAACACGCTTATGCTTTAACACATTAAACTGCTATCACAAAACATAAAATCCACAATGGGCTATGACAAACTTAATACCACAATATAGGGAGAATTTTACTGCCAGGGCAATGTGAGTATAGTTTTTAAGAGAAGCCAGAGAAAATTAAACCAAGAAAGAAAAGAGGGTAAAGTTATTAGTTTATAACACATACATATCATATTCTACAAGGTTTAAAAAAAGAAATCACTGAGTTTTTAATAGCATTAGATTCAGCAAAACTGGCAACCATGACCAACTCTGTTTGAAAACATCTTGCAGTGAATGCTGGGAAGGTTGGGGTACTGCTAATGAGTAAAGAGCAATCTGGAAAAACAGACATGGAAAAACCTTCACTCCAACAAAAGCAATGACCAGAACTGCAACCAACCAAATGCAGGATTTCCCCAAAGTTCTTCCACCTGCTCAATATGCCAGAGTGTCTTCTCTGCTCCACATCAAAATGTTTACCACAAAACAGACCAGACTCCAAGGCTCCTGGTTTTTTTCTTCTTTCTTAATCTTGATTCGTATATGCTTTACTTTTTATTGGATCTCTTTATTTCTATCTAGAGTATGGAATATTTCACCTTCCAGGAGTTAAACTAATCTTCTGGGACAGAGAGTACTATGAATCATCAATGTTAACGAACTGTCTCTCTGCTTGTTTTTTGTCTTTTTACAACTATCTGCTCTTTGTAATGGGAACTCTTATAACTTTGAATCCAGTCAACATTTCAAATGTATAATTTAGATTAATTAATTTAAATAACTAATGTAAACTCAGGACCTTCTGAATCTGATGTTTTATATGCTGTGAAAAGCATTCACTCAGTATCAATTAAGCAATTTGATCCCAAGCAAAGATGGACAGCACTGTAGTTGGCTACTTAAATCTAGCATCCAACTTGGATGCAAGTTAAACAAGGCAGCATCTTGGTGCTATCATTTAGCAACTGGGTAACTAAGCAAGGTGAGGTCAGCTCTGAGAATGTTCTCATCTGCAAAATGGAGAAGATAGGCTTCACTTCATCTTGCTGTTGGAGGATTTAGTTTGTCAATGTGTACCAACGTCTTGGCATGATGTCAAATATAAAGAAAATGCTCCAAAAAGAAAAGTCAGATTTTATTTTTCTTTCCAAGAACTGCCTTTAAAAATTGGCAGTTGCTGGTGACTTGTATGAGTAATCCTAGCTATTCAGGAGGCTGAGATATGAGGATCCAGGTGTGAAATCAGCCTGGACAGGAAAGCCCATGAGGCTATTATATCCAATTAACCCCCAAAAGTTGAAATGGAGCTGTGGCTCAAGTGGTAGACTACTAGGCTTGCATTAAAAAAATATAAAACCTCAGGGACAGTCGCCAGGCTGAGTTCAAGCTCCAGAATGTATACAGGATGTACATGTACACAAGCACACACAAACACACACGCACACACACACACACACACACACACACACACACACACACAAAATGATATGACTTTCCTCTGTGTGAAGAAGACATCATTCACTTATATTGAACTGTGAAATAATAAATATTTTGCTGTGATCATTCCTCTGCTACTTTCTCATTATTTTTTTCAAGTGTATTACATAGACACAATTCCCACCAAATTAAGTGGAAATAATTTCTTGCATTTTTGCTTTTCTCTCAAGGGTAGTAATTATAATTTGCTGGGAGCATTCTTTCTGGAGCTCATAAAACACATTTCCCAGTGGGAACATTGAATCCCACCTATATAAATATTTTTCTGCTGATTTATTTATTTATTCCTAAAAAAATAAAGAAAGCCATAAGAAAAATAACATTTACTTATGCAAAGGCCTTACAAGAAAATTTGTGCATATTTAATGTATTGTCTTTCAATTTACAATAATGATCTTAAAAACCATCAAAGTTAAAACATTCCTATGACTTCCAAAATTCCATAATGTAAAGTTATGTGTAGAAGGGCAATTTACATTCAGCATAGACAGTGTCAAAGAACTAAAAATTTCCAGACATCATAGAACTATTTTGTTTTCAACTATTTAATTAACAAACATGTATAAAATACTTTGAAGTCCCAACATACTTCCAGAATCTACAGAATATATATATATATAGTGTGTGCAGAATGCTTTTCTCTTTGAGGCTTAAACTATGGTACACTGATTTTAAAAAATCAATTAAGCAATAATATACATGTTCTATTAAATTGTAATAAGCTCAGAGAAGGGAAAGACAGTGAGAAAATAGAAAGTGTGGAGATAAAGCATAACAGTCCTTATGAATCAATTTAATCATCTTTTCTCTTGTATAAAGGGACTAGATAGTTTTATAGACCTGTTAATAATGAGTTCTACCTACAGTAAACTCAAAAAGTTTCTGAAGGAATATTCTTCAGTCAGCGTTATGGACTTAGACTTCTTCATCTTGGGGAATAAACTGTTCTTTGAGTTGAACAGAGCTCAAAGGACAGTAAACCACGCTAGTCAACACTTTGAACTAGTCCAAGTGTTGAGCAGAGTGATTTAATGTGCTGTTGAATTTTGGTGAAAAACATGAAAGCCCCCCAAAAACTGACTCTACATATATGTGAACCATCTGCTATGTTTAATAAGATTCATTTTGAGTACTTATGTTTGTCAAAATCATACATGATTTGTCATATCTCTATTTGAACAGCACTTAATATGCTAGCCATTTCCATGTTAATTTAAGCTCTCTCCAAATTGTAAAACTCACAAGTCTTTCTTTCTCATTTCTTCCCCCTTCCACTACACACAATCCACGGGCAGTTTCCAGTATATTAACTGTAATGAGTCTGAGATATAGATGGCTTTTGAAACAATCCTCTCCTAAACTTCCTACTCATAATGAGGATACTATAGTTTCCTACCTATTAATTTGTCCAAAGTGTTAAGGATCTCCTCTGTATTCATTCTAAGTATTTTACTAAAACAAAGTACAGGCTGACCCATTGTAACAATGAGATGCACAAGACTCTATGTTGAAAACAAACTTTACAACTTCCAGGAGGGGTGGGGAAGAGGTGTTGTGGAGGTGGGAGGGAAGGGCTGGTAGGGGAAAAACAAAGGAGGAGGTAACAATGCTTGATTGGAAATATACTCATTACCTTACTCATGTAACTGTAACCCCTCTGTACAGTATCTTTACAATAAAAATATATATACTAAAAAAGTAGTTCTATTTATTTGAGCTTCTCTCCAAACTTTTGAAATTAGCAGAACATATCAACTAAGTGGAGAATTCTGGAGTAAAGTAGGATTTATATACCATCCTGTTAACAATCGAGTGAAATGGCCAACTGAAGTGATAAATAAAATATCGGATAGATGATGAGTAGATAGATAAATCGATAGACCATATGATATTCGTCAGCCAGAATGAAAAATTAAATTGTGTCATTTGCGGAACAATGTATGGAACTATATGGAACTGTAAATCATCATGTTGAGCAAGATAGGCCAAGTGTAGAAAGCTGGATACTACATGTTTTTACTTGTTGAACCTAGAACTAGAATGATGCGGACAATTATGATAATGGGTTATGAATATAAATGGAGTACCCTCTGAAGGGTCAGGAGAAGTGGAGAGGGGGAAGTGCTAATAAGGGTAAAAGATGATTGAAGTATGTTA
The DNA here is from genome assembly GCF_024711535.1 of Dipodomys merriami. NCBI lineage: Eukaryota > Metazoa > Chordata > Mammalia > Rodentia > Heteromyidae > Dipodomys > Dipodomys merriami. The sequence goes on along the minus strand of NW_027203381.1, from coordinate 92,894,329 downwards.
CAGCAACACAAATACACTATGTAAGTAGGGCATGATATAAACTCACCAAACACTCTTCGATGAAGAAGATGAGGAATGGGAATATAATGGAGGGATCAAACATGTTCAAATACACTATACAGCCAGGCACCAGTGGCTCATGCCTAAAATCCTACCTATTCAGGAGGCTGAGATCTAAAGATTGTGGTTCTTTGAAGCCAGCCCTGGGGAGAAAAGTGAGACTCATCTCCATTTAACCACCAACAAACCGGAAGCAAAGCAGTGGCTCAAGAGGTAAAATGCTAGCCTTAAGCAAAAAAATGAACTCAGGAACAGGGCCCAGGTTCTAAGTTCAAGCCCCATGATGAACAAAAAGAAAAAAGTACATTCTATACTACTCCCTTATGTTATTGATATATGCTAATAAGAGTAATTTTTAGGAAGTGGCGCTGTGGCTGAAGTGGTAGAGTGCTCGCCTTGAGCTGAAGAGCTGAGGGGCAGGGCCCAGGCCCAGAGTTCAAGCCCCACGACCGACCAAAAAAAAAAAAGGAGTAATTTTTAAAGTAGACACAATTTATGACCTAGCTAATTTTTCAGTTACATGAACCTTCTTCTTCATGTTAAATGTCTGTCCTTATATTTATATTCATAAAGTCATACTTTAGTGCTCTCTTCTAATATTCTAAAAATTCTTGCTGCAAGAACAATGAGAACTTCGTTCAAACTAAATTTTTAAACTTCAGAAGTTAACTCCTTCAGGAATCTTAATTGAACAATGTCATACAAAATGATAATAGATAAGGACAAAAAGGCAAGAATGTGAAGAGAAAAAATAGGATAAAACCATATAAATAATATATTTGCTAGATTTTCTTTAGGAAATTAATCATCTTCTTTCAAAGCTGTCTATTGCCCCCAACCATTGCAGGAAAAGTAATATTCTACTCTCTCTAAATGAATGATTTGATATATCAGAGATATTTATAGGTTTAGTATGTTTAAATGACAGTGATACTTCAGATTTAAAACAACAGTGTGTTGCTGTTTACATTGTGCTTTTACACACATTGTTGTTTCACTTTATCTAAAATGGGCCTTGATGCTTTCCTGACATGTAAAAGTGATATAAATATGATAGTGTGATTCTTTTTATTTTTTATTATTTTATTTCATTTTTTTGTCAGTTGTGGGGCTTGAACTTTAGCCTGGGTGCTGTTCCTCAGCAATTCAACTCAAGGCAAGCACTCAACTACTTGAGCCACAGCATCACTTCTGGTTTTTTGGTGGCTTATTGGAGATAAGAGTCTCAGGGACTTTTCTGCCCAGGCTGACTTTGAACCTTGATCCTCAGATCTCAGCCTCCTGAGTAGCTCGGATTACAGGCGTGAGCGCTCCAGGTGATAGTGTGATTCTTACGAAAAAATTTTTTTTTCATTATTTATTGCATGTAAAAGCAATTCCTCCTGATAGAAATATATCTTCTCTTTCCTAAGAAAAAAAAATCATCCTAGTCTTTAAGAAGACTCAGCTGTCATGTAGGAATGTCATATTTGTTTACATTTCACCAAATATTAATCAAAGATAAAGAAAAGAAAGTTTGAAAACCACCATCTAGTGTTTATCCCATGTGCAATAGGAAGCTGTGTGCAATTATACTTTTCTTTTTGACAAGGTTTTGCTAGGTAGCACAGAACGACTGACTGGTCTTGAATCTGAGATCCCCATCTCAGCTCCTGAATGCTAGAAGTTACAGAAATGTGCCACTATTCCTGTCCTGCAATTCTGTTTTAACCATACTCTAACTTCTAATAAAAAAGATGTGTGACTAACTATCCCAACATTATGCCTTTTCTCTTTCTCTTAATTAATATATAAACCATTTCATTGTATAAATTTACCTATAAATTATTTGTCAATAGAAAATGAGTACATGACACCCTCAGTGGTTATTATTTGTTCCTATGTCAGCGGAAAAGTAGGAGATTTAACAAAATCATTTTGTTAGGGAAATTAATTGCAAGTGAATTGATTTGTGTTTATATTATATATGTGTGTGTTTATATTATATGTGTATGTACAGTATTGTGGGGATACTTTTTCTGTTTTCAGTACTTTAAAAGTCCTCCACAAAGTTTAAAACAAAAGCAATAACATACAGATTTTTAGAACTCACCAAATAAACAGTATAAAATGTTAAGATCTTGATTAAGGCAAAAATCAGTGCTATTCTTTTTTTCTGCAACCAATAATTTTACAATTAACAGGAAATAGACCAGCTGTTTGTGTAGTGTAGACTTTTTCATAGGAATTCTTGTGATGTGATTGCCAAGAACAGATTTCTACATCTGCTTAATGTACATTGAAGAAATGATACATTTTCAAAGTGAAGCAATCCATTTCTTCAGAAGCTCTCTTACGTTAATCAAAAGAAATCAAAACATTGGACCTAGAATTTTAATGTACTTTAAGAATGTAAAAAAGTTCTTTTGCCTGAATTAGAGACTACATCATATCTGCTTCGTATCTGGGGGTTAGCTTTTGAGATGAAGAGAATTATTCAGCACATTTTTATCACCAAACACCGTTGAAAGATTGCAATTAGGCTTGAGACAAATTCACATTGTGAAATCAAACAATCTTTGTTGTATAAAAATGTTCAAGTGACTCAACGATGATCCAAGTTGATAGTATCAGTCAGATTGACATTTGAAGTCCACAAAGGAGTTATTGTGGCTTTTTCTCAATTGTGCCTTTGATTTTCATTTTTTAATTTTTCTCCAAAATCATGCCCCAATACTATTGAGTCAAGTAGAATTAAAAACCTGTTTTAAAGACATCTGTAAATGATATTATAGCCGTGACCATAGCCAGGCTCCCCAATTTAATTATGTATAAAATGAAATATAAAACAGAAAAAGTTCTAAACTTAATTGGCTATGGTGAACATTAAAATTTACTCAGTAGATATTTCATTGTAAAAGTCTCACAATTTAACAGGCATATAATGCATAAAGAACTAATGAGTTAAAGAACATGAAAAACAATTCAAAAGAAGAATAAGATCTCAGTGCAGTGGCTCAGTTCCACAATTCCAGCTATTTGGGAGGGAGAAACATGTTTGGGTACAGGATGGGCAGAAGAAACTAACGAGATCATGTCTCGACTATCAAGTGGATCATATCAGACCATGTCTACAACCCCAGTTATGTGAGAAGACATAGGTAGGAAGATTGCAGTCTGTCTGAAGTGGAGCAAGAATATGAGATGCTACGTGTAAAATTACTAAAGCAAAATGGGCTAGGGGACATGTAAAATGGAAAAGCATTCACATATATAAATGTGAGGCCCTGAGATCAAACCCCAGAAAGTATGACTGACAAAAGAAATATTATTAACATGTTTATTTTCTAAATACTTCAGATTTTTACATTTAAGAAAGTTTTAGGTGTCTAGAAATTTAAAAAAATAGCTGTCATAAATTCTACTTCAAAGGAGGCAATCTAGAAATAAACAGTCATTCACCTTTGAAATTGTAAGCAAACAGTTATGCACATGGTTGAGTCTAGAGGTACTTGCTGTATTATCCCATCAATTATGACTGACTGAAGTGTCACCCTTGTTAAGCATAGCTTTAAGCACTGATCACTTACAGCAAATACTCCTGAGAAAGCTAGAAGTCACAGTGAATTAATGTAATTTAACAGGCTGAGGCATAAAAGCACTTAGTTGAAGAGCAAAGTGCTTTGTAATAGCTTCAAAGCTTACCTTTGTCTACTTGGCAGAAATTGAAATTATAAGACAAACTTCCAGAATCAGTCACACCATCTGAAAAGATGCAAATAATACTAGAAATGCCAGAAACCACTCATCTATTGAACATATTTTTATAGCTGAAAATTTGAAACCTAATGAATTCCTATGTAATTTCAAATGTACAAATAGAAAAAGGTTACTAAGAAGTATAATCAATAGATTTTGATAGAAGATATTGGAGTAATTAACCCATTAATAAAAGAAAAATTTTAATGACTTTCCTAAAATATCAAAATATAGTCTGTCATAAATATAAGTATCACATTTAAATTGTTTAAATGTATTTTAACTGGTCATTTATATGTGATCTTCAAGTGGGCAATAATGGTGCTGGTTTTGTTTTTAAGTGTTGAAGTTTGAATGAAAACCCTTATGCTTACTAGCCATATGCAACCCAAAGAACAGTAGTATAAAAGCTAATGCACAATGAAAACAAAGATAACAGAAAATCACCTGCCAAACTGTTAATTTTTAAAATGTCAACATTTCAGGAAATGAAGTTCACATCATGTACACTGAGTCAGGCCTTTTTCTAAGAATGTTCTTACTGGCTCACATTTCCATACTCATTGATAGTTTCCTTAACTCTTCCCAGATTCTCCTAACTCATAAAAGTGAACCTTATTCCAAGGACATGAGGCCTATATCCTCAAGGTGAAGAAGAACATTGTCACATTTCCATCCTTGTTCTAACCTGGCGTGGTTCTAGCTCCCCATCAATAAATAATAAACAAAATAACTAATGGCTTCCAGAAATACAGAGGAATTCAAGTCCCAACCATTCTTATGTCACTCGGGCTAAGCTTGGAGTTCTGATCAAAAAATGCATGGTAATAACTAGAAGTAACTATAAGACATTCAAATTATTTAAAGATGTCCTTTGAAATATGAAAGCAGAATAAAATTTTACTTTAGAAAACATGAATTGTCATAAATTGTGTTTAGCTCCAAATAATTCTTCTCTCTGATAATCTCAAATCCAAACCAAGCATCCTATCCAGTTCACCCATCCTCCTATGGTTTGTTCTCTCCTTTCTTATTTCCCTTCTGTCCCTATTGGTTCCATCATCCAACCATTTTTTTGTTTAATATATCAGCTCAAAGAAGCATCAAAGTGACATAAGAACCGAAAGAATTGTCTCTATGGATCAGAGAAAAGAAGAAAAAAGAGAGAAACCTAGACAAGAATAAATTTACACACATTAAGCATATTTTTGTGCTTATCATATATGAATGTTTAGTTTCAAAATAATTTACTATTATGTTTTATTTTGTTTTCGAACTCTACACTGTTCAGGAGACATCAAAATTCTCAGGAGGTCTCTAGGTGTCTTAAGATTCCTCTAGCTTTTGGAATCATAAATAGAATTCTCCATAATTGCTTGAAACTACAGAGTTTAAGAGTTCTTTTTCTTTAGAGATGCCAAATTCCTCAGTGCTCCTCTGTTCCCTGAGAAGAAACAAGGGCTAGGACACTGCCGGGCGCCCAGGTATCTGTACCTGCCCCCATTGTTACCTGAAAACAAGGATGGAATTTCTGTTGTTTCAAGAACAAGATATTGCCATATTGCCTCTTTTGTCACACAGATGTTTTGGTCCTGTTTTTGTTTCAAAACAGTAAGGGGAAGTTCAATTTCATAATCAATAAGCCTTCTTTAATTTTTAAGTATGTAAGTGGTATTTTAAAAAATAACTCTATTAAAAAATCTAAACAACTTTATTCTGAACCACCCACAGAATTTTGCACTACTAGAACGCAATACTAGCTATCCAGAAATTTTTCAGATCTTGTAATTACATAAAGCATAACACAAAAATAAAATGTGTGAAGAACAATTTCAAGATATCCATTGGCACATTGTGACAGTTCAATAAATATTCATAAGGCAATTTTTCAAGAGATTAAAATATTTAAAATGCTTGCAGATAATCTCTGGACTGCAAAAAAACACGGTACCACTACTTGTCCCCACCCGCAGGACGTCAGCAAGGGCAGTGAACCTAAGCTAGAAGGAATGAAGGGACAAGAGACACGAAGAATGACAGCAAGACAAGGATTCTGATCAAGCTGCAAATTTTTATTTTTCACACAGGTGTATTTATATGCTTGGAATAAAGAAGCTTTTTCATTGGCCGTTAAGGAAGCTTTTTCATTGGCCATAGCAGTGCAGGATGTTTGTTTAGGGCAGGGGGAAAGGGTGGTCACTAGCAGTTGCAGGATGTTTACTTAGGGCAAGATGAGGGTCGGATTCTGTAAACTCAGACTCAAGATGTTCCAGTGAGATAGTCAAGCCTATTATGTTGAGAGACTCATCTTTTGGCTCCCGACAACTACTTTTTCTGAAAATCACATATTTTTTAAAGTGTAACTTTTGTATCACAGTCTAATTTCCGGTAGTTTGAATCATGATGCTTCAGATAATATTTGTTTTAATAATTACAGTAAATAGAGAGTGCTACATTCTCTACCCCACTTTACAGAACATGTAACTACAGTGAACTGAGTTCAGAGGAATACACATTGGTATTTTGGTGGAATGTGTACTTACTACCTAGCACTGTTTAATTATTTGATCAATTATACCTACTCAAGTCTTCATTCGTCTGAGTAAAGACATATTAACCTAAGCAACATAGATTGCCTACAGATTTTTAACTCAATGTTAGTTGCCCTTAAGGACATCATTGAATTATAACTACACAATAGATAACAATTGCATGAAATGAATGACAATCAGAATGAATGAATCCTTACTTAAAGCACATTATGTACCATTGATGAGAGGTTCTGAGTACTTCAACCAACATGGAAAAAATGTGAAGGAATGTTTCTTAGTTCTGGATAACTGTTCTGCAAATGCATGTGTTTAATAGCATTATAAAATATCACTTCCAGTGCACTATTATGTTTGCAGACAGCGGATTCTTAGGTCACAAAGTTATGATTCATATATATCAAGTCACTTAGCGCTGCTGGCAAGAATTGCCAGCCTGAAATATAAAACAGAGAGGATAATAAAACTTTAACAAGCAGCAGTAAAACTAATGAAATATAATCTCAAATATACTACCCTAATTCATCCAGAGAGGAAACACAGTCACCCAATCCTAAGGATGAGGAAATAGAGCCAGCTCCATAAAAACACATATTCATCATAGTAGCATGAATCATATTAGAGTAAGTACCAAAAGAAAATTCAGGCTAGTTACAGAGTATAATTATCAGTGCTAAATACATGACGATGACAAGATGAAGCAACAGTTCACATACGCTTATTTTGGCTCCATATTTAGAGCAATCAAAATGAAAATATTGGTACTATATTTAATAGGGATAATCCTTCATGCTGAGGGTAGAGAAATTTCTGACTAGTCAGAGAGAGCAACACCTGAAGATGTTAGTTATGACTTCCAAGATCAATATGTAAGTGGATCATAAGTTTATTTACATACAGTTTTCATGTGCCTCTAATAACCATGCAATGTCATGCAAAATAACTTCAGACTGATGCTTATTACTGTGCCCCTTAGGGCTGCAATTTGACAATTGTGCATTTCCATACTTATTTTGTCATTCTGATCTTCTTTTGAGAACCTTGAATTTTAAATATAAGAAAAAGGGAAGAAAGAGTAAAGGAAAGTAGAAGAGTTGCAAGAATGTCCTGAGTAAAGGAAATACAAAGAACTGTTCATATTGAGTCTTTTCTCTGTAGCTTTGATTTTTTGCGCGCGCGCACACACACACACACACACACACACACACACACACACACACACACACACACACACACACACACACACACACGCACTGATGTAAGGGAAAAAAACTAAACAACAGAGACTAGACTAAACCAAAGATGAAATCAGATCAGACAAGGTTTCTTTTGCTTCAATAGACAACGCCTGTGATGATGCATATGGTAGAGTTTATGCATCCAAGTAAATTAGTGAAGGGAAACAGATCAATAGGCTTCCACTGTGAGAATTATGCACAAGACAACTAGAGGTTTTCTGCTTAGTTTTCAATTGCTGGAAGATATTTTTTAAAGACTGGAAGAATTCTTATCGGTAATCAACTTCCCCTAAAGGCTCAGGAAACACGATGTCAACTTGGGGACAACCAAGGAATAAGAGAGGATATGGGATTGTTGTTCACATATTTTTAAGATAAACATGCATAATGCAGAGGATAAAAGTAACGCATGTACACAGATTATACAGAAATTGGGAATTTTGATTATTTAAAGGACAGCCTAAGTGAACTAGTAGAAACATGTGCCCATTTCAATGAACTCATAGTGAGATAACTAACTTCGAGCTGAATCAACTGCAACCTTTTTACTAATGCGGAGGAATAAAATGCCAGACAACATGACAATGGAAAGAAGTAAAGAATGTTGAAAGATGAATGACTAATAAGGATTATTATTTTTCTTTTTTTATTCCTCCATCTTAGAAGTAAACATAATGCGACTTTAACAATACCTATTTATACTTTGTGCTTTCTTACATATATTTTCTTAGAGTATTCATAGCATTCCCTATGATTTTCTTTCACTTTGTTGGAGTATTGTCCTCAAAACTGGCCCCTTCCTGGCTTGAGAGTATTCTCAAATAGTGGAATGCATACAAGTGCAAGCTCCTGAGTTCAACCCCAATAGTGAAAGAAAAAAAATACTATTCTTTTCCAAAAAATAACTCTCAATCTTATCTATCTCTCCTGGAATCTTACTGTTTAAGTAAGCAACATTTTACACAATAATAATGATGATAATAATAATAATAATAATAATAATAATAATAGTTCTGGTAGTTTGAGTAGTTACATAGCCTGAACGTATGAAAAGGAAGCTCATTATATGACATTCACATACTGCCACCAGGTGGACAAATAAAGCACATGGCTGTTAAATTGAAATATGATGAGATTCATCTGAAAGATGAAATGTTTCCATTTTGATACGTATCTGTCAAAAATTGCCAAGTCTAAGTAATAATGATAATGATGATTAATAACAATTAGAGTAAATGTGAGGTGAATATAAAACAGCTGAGGAATTCCAGAGGAAGGAGACAAAGAGTGGGGGGAGAATATGCTCCAAGTACTTTTTATGTATGTATAAAAATGTCATAATGAAGCTTACAAAAACCAACAAAGAAAGGAAAGAGGATGTGAATAAGAGTAATAGACAGTGTGAATTTGATGAAGATACATAACATACATACATGTATGCAAATACCACAATGAAACCCCTTTGTTACCAACATGAGTTATGTATTAAGAATAAAACTTTTTTTGTTGTTAGTAGTGCAGCTTGAACTCTGGGCCTAGACCCTGTCCCTGAGCTCTTCAGCTCAAGGTGAGCGCTCAACCACTTGAGCCACAGTGCCACTTCCATTATAAAACTTAAAAAAAAACTCTATGTGGGGTTTGTTGGGGTTTTTTTGTTTGTATGTCCTTCCCCCAGGGTATAACCCCTGTTTTCACTGTATTTGATTCTGGTGCTCTGCATTTTGTATGTACATTTTTATAATTTGGGGAGGGGAAGGGAAATAACAACATGCTTAAATAAGGATACAGGTTGATCTATTGTAACAATGAGATGTACAAGACACTAAGTTGAAAATAAACTTTACATCTTGGGGGGAGGAGGAGTTGGAGAGGTGGGGAGGGAAGAGATGGCAGGGTAAAAACAAAAGAGGAAGTAACAATGCTCAATAGGAAATGTACTCATTATCTTACTCATGTAACTGTAACCCCTCTGTACAGTATTTTTACAATAAAAATATATTTAAAAATTAAACAAAAAAACATCTGGCCAAAAAGTTAGCTGTATTAACCTCACACCATATATCAACGCTTCTGCACTTATTGGAGATTCATACTATGTGTGTTTGAAGTCTGCACCAAGTCATCCCAACTTATACAGAAAGAAATAACATTTGCCATTTCAGCATCCCATTTCCCATTTGAGCATCACATATAAAAGGTCTATGGTATGTTCAAAATTGTGTTCTTTATACAATTAGTTTCAAGACTAGATATTAAGGGTTTAAATGAGATACTGACTATAGTGCCTTAGTTATATAACTGAAAATCTAAATATATGAAGTGTAAGAACATATACAAGGAGAATCAGAGCAATATAAACTGGACATATTAAACATGCAGTGCTGTGTTCTTTACTCCTACTTACTCTGGAGGTTGAAATCTAGAGAATTGCAGTTTGAGGCAAGCCTAAGCAGAAAGGTTTACTAGATCCCATCTTTTAAAAACCAAGGGCTGGGAAGGTGACTCAGTGGTAGAGCGCTTGCCTTGCATGCCTGAGGCCCTGGGTTCAATTCCTCAGCACCACATAAGCAAAAAGCAAAAAAAAGCCGGAAGTGGTGCTGTGGCTCAAGTGGTAGAGCGCTAGCCTTGAGCTGAAGAACTGAAGGACAGAGCCCAGGCCCCACGACCGGACCCGACCCCCCCCCAAAAAAAAACCAAAAAGCTGGACTGAAGACATGGCTCATATGTTAGAGTACCAGCCAAACAAACAAGCCAAGACACAGCTTGAGGTCCTGAGTTCAAATTCCAGTACAGCCCCCCAAAATAACTAAATAAATTCACAAACACATCTATATATGTTGTATTGTTTTTGCTTCTCTGAAGAATGCCAGTACATGAGATGAAAGGGAGAAAAGTAAATAAAATAGCAAACACACTGCTGATGTACTAAATAACACTAAAATAACTTTAAAATGAACAATTTTTGTTACGTGAATTTTACCTCAATTAAAAACATAATTCCTGAGCGAAAGTGAGATAAGAAAAAAGAAAAGTGTAGATAGCCAAATACTATAAGCATGTGGTTTGGTTCTATTTTGACTTTACTGACATGGGAAAAAATCAATACTGAAATATGAGTTTTATTTTCAAAGGCAGATGGGAATGAAAAAAACCCGCAGTATTGCAGGCAAAAATATAAATTGTGCAAAAGGAAAAAATGCAGTTGGATAGTAAGCTTTTAAATCA